>NC_133174.1:139003212-140253212 GCF_040802235.1 Manis javanica
ATTTAGGTCTCAATCACATCACTGGGCCTCTGTATGTCTGTAATTAAACTTTGGGGTTTTTTTTACCTGTTAATCTGTCTCCTTTCAATTTTTTCGACCAGCTAGAAAATATCTTTGAGGGGTAGAGGAAATTTCTTCTTCCCCAACAGAGGCAATCCAGGCAATCCAGGCAATCCCTTCTTTGGGGGTGAAAGATACAGATGGAATACAGACGGGAAGGAGGCTTTTTTCAGCTCTGCATGCACATGTGCATGCACCTGAGCACAGGTGCACACACACACACACCCTTCTCAATTACTGCCCTCATTTCACTGAGCTTTGCAGCATCCTGACTCCCTTGTCACCCTACCCTTTGCTGCTCAACCGTTTGCCGCTCCATAGTGGTTTTTATTCTATCACAATAATAAGTTAAAGTTTTATTACTGTCATGCTCCCTAACTGGTCTCTCTGCCTTCACCCTCTGCTCTTACAGTACATGCTCTATACTATAGCCTTGCAGTGTTTCATCTCATACAGAGTAAAAGCCAAAGTCTTTCCCATGGTTTACAGGGTCTTACATGATCTTTTTGTGTTTTGGCTGGTTTCCTACTCTACCCTCCCTTACTCACTCTGTTTCATCACATGGGCTTCCTTACCTCTCCTTCAACATTCCAGGCCCTTATATCGTGGCCTTTGTACCCGCTATGCTCTCATACCTCTTTCAAGTCTTTAATTATTATCTTGCAAATGGGGCCTATCCTGACCTCCACTCAGCTTGCTATCTACATTATGGCTAATAAACCTTACCATATTCTTTCTTTTCCCATAGCACCTAATATATAACATACCATAGAATTTATTTTTTCTATTTATCATCAATTTTTTTCTCTTTCTACTATAAGGTTATAGATTTTCTCTTTGATGTGTGCTGGAGCCTAGTACAGTACCTAGCACATTGTAGGTGTTCAATACATATCTGTTGAATGAATTGACGACTGAGTTTTCTCTCCTAAAACCATGAATTTCTACAGGAACTTGCAGAGAGGTGGTATAGGCTAGGCAAGACAGGGTTCAGGTATTCCTAGGGTTACAGGCAAAATGGCATCTTAATATGATTCCTTAATAGCATAATATCTCCACCCATCCTCTTCAACGGGTATATAAAAGCTCTTTCATAGAATTTCAGAGCTGGAAGAGCCTTACAGCAAACATCCAGTTTTATCCCCTTATATATTTTACATATGATAAAACAGAAGGGAAATACAAATCTGGCTAGAAGATCTTTAAAAGAAAAAGGAAAAAAATCAGGAGTATTTTCATTTTTCAACTTCAAAACACCATAAAACTACAGTAATCAATATGGTGTGGGTTTGGTCTAAAGATAACAATACAGACTGAACAAAAAGAATAGAAATCCAGAAATAAACCTTCACATTTATGGCTAATTGATTTTGACAAAGGTGCCAAGGCAATTCAGGGGAGAAAGGATACATTTTTCAGTAAATGGTGCTGGGAGAATTCTATTGTCTACATTCCAAAAAAAGAAAGAAAGAAAGAACATAGATCCTTACCTCATATCATCACATCATAAGCAAAAATCAACTCCAGTGGATAATAGACCAAAATTTTGAGAGCTAAAACTTCTAAAAGAAATCAAAGGAGAAAAATCTTTGCCACCTTGAATCAAGCACCAAAAGCATGAAGCACAAAATAATTTTAAAAATGATGAATGGGTCTTCATCAAAATTTAAATATTTTGCTCCTCAAAAGACAGCACTAATAAAATGAAAAAACAGCCATAAATGGAGTGACTGTATCTTTGAATCATATATTGATAAAAAAAACTTCTATACAGAATATATAAATAACTCTCATAACTCAAAAATGAGAAGAAAAATGGTCCAATTTGAAAATGAACAAAATGTTTAAATAGACATTTAATAAAAAGCTATTTTGTTGTTAATGAGGACATGAAAAGATACTCAACATCGCTAGTCATTAGGGAAATGCAAATTAAAACCACACTGAAATACTACTGTATGCATACAAGAATAACAAAAATCGAAAAGACCACAATATCAAGTGTTGACAAGAATTTGGAGAAAACAGAACCTTATAAATCACTGATAGAAATGTGTAATTCTAAAGCACACTTTGGAAAACAGTTTGACAGTTTCTTAAAAAGTTAAATATAGGCTTCCTACAAAAGCCTCTGTTTCTACTCTAATTCTCCATTACCCAAGAGAAATGAAAACAGATGTCCACAGAAAGACCTTTTCCTAGCAGAATTATTTATGATAGTCAAGATAGAAATCTAAACATCCATCAAATGATAAACAAAATGTGGCATATCCACACAATGGAATATTAGGTGCCAATAAAAAAGAATACATGCAATGACATGGATGAATCTCAAATGTATTATGCTAGATAGAAGTAGTCAGGCACAAAAGGTCATATTGTGTGATTCCATTCATATGACAGGTCCAGGAAAGGCAAATCTATAGAGACAGGAAGTCTCTATAGAGTCTCTAAGTTATGCGCTTTTAGTTGGGAATTCACCCAATGTACTATCCCACCAAAAAAATACTTCCAACTCAGTAGCTATTCCATCCATATCCTCAGAACCCATATGCCTTTAGCCCAGAGAAAGTGATCCTTCTTTAAAATGAAGCTCTGGCCTGGCATATATTTATAATACCTCTCACTTCAGTAAGCTGTTTTCCCATTTCTTTATTCTTCTACTACTGCAAAGTCTAGAACACATTCCTTACCCAGAATCCTGTGGACCTGTACATATAACATTTGTATACCTTAAAATATGCATGCCATACCTCAATTAAGGAGTTAAAAAATTACAAAATTAATATGAATGAAAATGAATCACCTAGTTCTTAACTCCCCATAGAAAACATCAAATTATTTCTAGATTTTTACATATAGAATACCAATATTTTTAAATGGAGGCATAAAAATAGTGGAAAAAAAACTCTAGTGAAAAAGGGTTCCTGAACTAAATGGGTCCTAATGGTCAGAGATCTAAATTTTATTGAGTATATGCACTCCAGAGACTGTCAACACATCAAGAGTCCTGGTGGAAGGAGCAGTTTGAACTACATTTGTAGGGGCAAGGATCTCTGGAGTTCAAGATGAGTCCCACCATAGGCAATATGTCTCCTAAGCCTTTTGAGAGTGGAACATCTTCTCTGCATTCTAAAGACTGTTCTTCCTAAAAACTAAAGGATAGAAAACACTATTTCAGGAATGGTTGAGGTGCTAGGCAGGCTGCTGATAGAATCCTGCAATGAAGCACAGGATCTAGGATTTATGGTGAAAAAGGAAAGACAGCAAATGTTTAATCAACATTATCCAAGGGCCTGCAAGTGTACTGAAGTCAAACACCCAAATCAAGCAGCACATTGGTTACAAGAATCACAGTTGCCTGTAGGCTTCCCATTAAATCCTCAAGCTACAGGCAGAAGGCTTCTGTACACTGGCAGGCCCTTGGGTTCTCTAATTGGAAGGCCACTACCCTGCCACTACCCTATCAGTGCATCTAGCCTTTATAGGAAGTTGTGGGTAAAATTGTAACATTTCCAGAATATCTCCCCTGGCTTTAGTTCATTTGCATATCCACAGGGGTGGAGAGGGGTTCATCTCCATGTCAATGGTAATTACCTGGGCAACCCAGGGCATGTCTGAACCTGAGAGTTTAAAGGGAGGGGCTGGCTTGCTTGCTGGCTTCCTTCCGGAGCAGGGGAGAGAGATAGTGCTGGACTGCAGTTTGTAAGCAATAAACAAGTTTTAAATTTTATTTGTCCCTTTGACTGATTTCAGTTTGTAGAGGTATTTTGCCCCGGGATTTCCTTTCCCTGGACTTACAGAAGTATATCAAAGTTTTAACAATTACTTCATACATGGAGCTCCAGTATCATATTCTGGCATTTATACTTTTCCCACTCTATACCATCTGCAAATACTTGTGAATCACCAAACAAAGCTCTCATACTTCTGTGTCTTACATTGTTTTTTCTTTCCTGCCTGGCATTCCCCTTCCTTTGGTATGTGCCACAAATTTCCTTCAAGACCATATTCAATTATTACCTCTTACATGCTGGCCAGGAATAGTGGGTTGTCTACCTCACAGAAATCCCAGAGCACTCTGGACAAATACCTGAGTCCTTAGCACTGTTGAAATAACTTTCTAGGCCCAAGACGAAGCTTCTTTTACCCACAGTGCCAAGTCAACAAACTGAAACATAGACAACTGTCATGTCCCTATAACTGTTCTGCTTTACCAGAAACAGCATATTCAGTCAGCCAATTCCCAAATTCCAAGCCAACTTGGGGCCTTTTCACCCCAAACAAGGTTAACTATGTGTCCCCAGACAAGCAGATATTTTCCTTTTTTTTCCTTACTTCTTCTTTATTCTTTATCCTATAAAAGCTTCCTACCTTCTGCCCCATTTTTTCAGCTTTCCAAAACGAGGCTGTCTACTTCATGAAGTGGTATCTTCACCTCCATCCAGAAGAAGGAACTGAGGCTCACAGAAGGGAAATGCCTTACTGTGGTTATACTGCTGATCTGGGCCAGAGTGGGGACTTATACAGAGATCCTAATTCCTACTCTAAAGTTCCTTTTGTTAGGCAGAAAAACAGACATGAGTGGGGTAGAAAGAGAATAAGGCCAGGAAAGCCCACTAAAAGAGACTCAAAGAGTTAACCAGGTAAAACCAGAGAGCTAGAAAGGACTTACAGAGTTCATGAGTTAATGAGTTGACACTCCAAAGGCCAGGAGTACCTTAGAATGCCCGGATATTCCTCAGATAAAGAAAAGCATCCCAGCACAGCCCCATCTTCGTTGTATCAGTTAGATCATGCCATTGTAACATTTACTTTAGCCTGCTAAAAGGCCCAGCTTATTCTTTAACTTAACCTATTGCTGTTTTTTCCTCTTCCTCCAGCCCCTAATCGAGTAACTTTGTAACCAGGGCAGGGGACAGACCTAGGAAGTGTAAATAAATCTGTGTGGACAAAGAATACCGAAGTCCCAAACCAACATAGTCACGTAAATAACCCTATTCTTAAGACAAAAACTCCAAAGGAATTATGAATCACCCGTACACATCATGTCTTATGCTGACCCCTACCCAAAAAAGCCCTGTAAAACCCGACCCTAAATCCTTAAGCGCATCTCCTCTCTGAGGTTGCCCACCCTCGCCTTCCTTGGACTGTGTCGCTTTCCCTGTCCTACTTCGGATAAGTAGGGAGGGGCTACTGAGAGCTGAGTTGGGCTTGCAAATTCTTGTTGCCTGGGTGACCCGGACATAACTGCAGCTGTTATGATCATACTCTTTAGTAGCCTGCCTGAAAATCTCTTTTCTTTGCCTTTGGGAAGTTCCCAGAACATAATCTCACTCCATCCAGTGCTCTGCGGCGCTCTCAAAACCTGGGATGGTGGGGGCTTGGCTCCCACGCCGTGCAGATCCAAGCAGACACTAGATGCCACGTGACACTGGCCTTAGGAGTCGGCTGGGGGTGATGCCCTATGCCGAGCGGCAGTTCCATGAGCTTCCCTTTCCTCCCTCGGTGTTTCCTTCCATTCTGCTTTATTCAAGAAACCTGCCTTTGTCTACCTTGACTCTGGCTACCGCTCCTCCCTTGGAAGGTATTCAGATAAAACTCTGACTCTGCTTCACTATTGTGTCTGTGCCCTTCAATTCTTTGTTGCTGCAGGGACAAGAACCAAGAACAAACGCAGCCCCTCCATAACAATCCTCACCATTTTCCACATTTTCCAAATCTTAACTCCAGGAGCATCTAGGACTGATAGTGGGGAGAAAAGCAGGGCAAACTAAGTGTAAAACCAAACCACAAAAAAGCAAAGGAAAGTGAGGATTTATTTGCTCTCCAGACTGGGAGGGGTCCCCATGTTTAATAGGAAAAGAGTCATTTGTTTTCATGACTTAAAGAGTAAAACCCATAAGCAAAACTTCAAGGCAGATTCACACAACTGGAAGTACAAATGCCCAACAACCATACAGCGACAACAATGATCACGGTCACTAATAAGCAAAGAATTCGAAGGGAAATCAGGATGCCACTTGTTCACCTGTTCTCATCAGGGGTGGTTGGTTTGGGCTTGGTTTGAAGATTTTAATTATTTGTACGCTTGTTTGCTTTATTTTTCCACTGTCCAGATCAAGATATCAAATACATATGTGTTTTATTTTTAATTTGACTCTTTGACGGTGGCAGGAGAATGGGGAAAGGGGTCAAAACAGAGAAGCTTTTGACAATTTGGTACTGAGAGGCCAGCCTAAGGGAGTAATGTGAAATACATAAAAACACTTTATTCACAAAGCTGTTCGTCATAGCATTATTTACAATACTGAAAATCTGGAAATAATCTAAATTCCTACTAATTGAAAGAAGGTCAGGTAAATTACGATAAAACTGCACAACAAAATGTATTAGTAACAGCATAAAGTATCTCTGCAAAAATCTATCACATACAATACTTAGTGAAGAAGTAAGAATAAAAAATTTCACGAGGAAGCATAGAGTATGATCACAGCAATGTAAAAATTTCACGCCCCAAGAAAGACAAGATATTAAGTGACTGCCTTGGGGTAAAAAAGACGGATACATTCTCTCAGCATTTACTACATTTCCGTCTTCCAGTTTTTCTATAATTAGCACATTAATTTTATGATCAGAAAAATATATGCTTTTCAAGTAAGGTGACCACGAGGTCCTTTAGTGATGTTCATTTCATCCCACCGTATAGTCTAGGCTCACAAGCCCTCAGCCTCTGGAAGGTGGGGGCCTGGGAGCAGAGTGTGAAGGACGGTCATGAATGGATGACGACGGGGGTGGGGACAAGGAAGGTGAGTGGGGAGGCAGGAACTGGCAAGGGAGAGTCAGGGACCAGTACTCAAACTGGTCAGCCGAGGAAAGGGGACTTGTGGAGTCAGGGAAGACTCTGACTGCTCAGTGAAGGTCTGTGTAGACCTGGTAGTAGGCACTGACGGTGTTCTCAAAGGGCAGGATCAAAGGGGATTTTCAAGAAGACACTCAACCCCCAATACTTTCACTATAACACACACTATGCCGCTCTGTCTAGGGCTAGTATCTAAAATAGCTGGGTTCTTCGGAGCTAGAGTGAGGGAAACTTCTGGTGATCTGTAAATCCCCCTTGTGTTAGGATAAGGATAGTTCTTTGAGTCAGTTTCTACGTAATGAATAAGGAACTACACAGGTGGAATCCTCTAGAGAAAAAGCCATTATGAAATGTGAAACAATCCTACCAATGCTTGGTTGATTTGATTACATTAAGTTCTATCAACTAACAATGTGGCTCAAAAGCCTCCCCTGCTTCCTGGCCATTTCAGAAGTCTAGAGTGAATATTCAAGTACAAGCTATTTGCATATGAAGTAGGAAGAGGCGCTTTAACTGTTAACATTTAGGGGATGGGGCCATCTTGGCATCATGCATAATTTATCTTTCAAATAATTTGTCTTTGGAACATCCCAACTACAAAAGCAAAACTGACTGAATCCTACAAAGAATCAAGGAAGTCATGAAGGAAGTGAGTGTTCATTTTCTTTAATTTTCACTAAGTGTAGGACACTGTTACTGTGTAGCCCAGCACAAGAAGAGACTGTGCAATGTATTCAATTTTCCAAAATCCTATTGTGTTGAAGTTCAGAGTTTCAGATCTGAATTTCTAATTGCAGCTTCTCATTTCCAACTCAGACTTATTATGCTTAAAATTGATATCCCCTCCATTCCCTTGTTCGAGGAAGTGGCAGGGTGTAGTGGGGGGAAAAGTTTACCTCAACCTTAGAGTGATTTGGGTTTTTGTATCAGCTCTGTCACTTATTAGTGGTGTGACTTCGGCTCTATTGAAACTTCAGTTTAGTAATTTTTTAAAAAGTGGGGATGTTAACACAAAAGCCTCTCCACATTCAATGGGAATATTAATACTTGGATTATCATCATTTTTCCTAACCCTTAGCACTTTATTAGTACATTATAACCCTTAGTACATTATCCTAGAGGACCTCTTTACTTACAGGAAGTACTCATAAAACATCCTGACCCCTACCAACTTGCACTTGGGCACCAAGTACCACCAATTAGCATCTTGATCATATCGTAAATCCATATCCTTCTTCAAAGCCTTATTTAGTGAATAAAGCAGTAGCTTGAAGTCAGACAGACCTGCATTTGCTTAATAAGTGCATCTTCTTGCATAAGTCATTTTTATTCTTTCAAGATTCACTTTCTGAATCTATTCAATGGGGATAATAAAACCTATATTGAATAGTTTTTGTGATGACAAGAGATGTTTTTCATAAAGTCTCTGGCTCATAGGTGTTCAATACATAGTAGTTGTTGTTATTATTGTTGTTAGAGTATTATAGCTCATACAAGGAGGCATCTCATCTTTGTCCTTGCCTTCCTCCAATCAACCTTCCACACTACTCCTAGAATCTTCCAGCTAAAACGCAAATCTGTTTCTGTCATTCCCCTGCAGTAAGCTATGGATCCAATAAAAATGGATCCCTATCATTTTTATGCCAACAGAACTCATAAGCATCCCTACTCCAGCCCAGGCCACTCCAGCGCACTTTACTCTGTAGTCCAATCACACTGAACTTCTTTTAGTTTGTTTCTGTATCATCACCATGTACCCACCCCCAACTCCCTTGGACTTCATACCTGCCGTACTCTCTCCCTGGAACATTTGCTCCCTATCTTTTATTCTAACTTACATCTACACATCTTTAAAGTCTCAATTTAAAAGTGATGCCCTCTGGAATTCATTGTGGATATCCCCCACGGACTCTTCTGATCATAGCACTTATTCTACCCTGTCATCATGGTTTGATTGTTTTTCTCATTAGAATGTAAATCTTGTGAGGGCAGAGATCATATCTATTTTTTCTTACCACTTTATCCTTAGGGCTCAGAATGCTATTTGAGTCTCATTAAGCCCTCAAGAAATTTATTTTGGAAGAATAAGCAAGTGAAAGACAAGAATTTTCTGACAAATGTTGTTTATTCATGAACACCTGCCCTTGTGCATGCTATTTCCTCTGCCTGGAATACCCTCCTATACCTCACCCTGCCCCTCATCTGCCTGATAGTTACCTACACTTTCTTCAAGATTCAAGATACAGGATAATGTCACCTATGTCTGCAAGTTTCTTTGACGTCTCCACATGATTTTGGGTGTTCCTTACCCTATAATTCTATACCATTCTGCACCTTCCTCTAGTTAAGGGATTTTATATTATTATTGTGCAGCTATCTGTCCACAATGTCTGCTTTAACTGTTAGACTATAAGGTCATTAAGAGCATGAGCTGCATCTTATTTATCTCTGTAGCTCAGCACATATTCCAAAGCCTTAAACATAATAAGCACTCATAAATGTGTTGCATGAATGATTCAAGTTAATAAGATAAAATCTAGTTAAATTCAATCAGTAGTTATTCTTCCTACTTAAACAATTAATGTAACTTTTTTAGCTGCATCATATATTATGCAACATTTATATAAATTAGGTATAAAGAATAATACAATGAATATATTTATCCATACCTTCTTCAATAAATAAGATGTCATTAATAGAAATGAAGTTCCCTTCATTTCCATCTGTGAGAAAAATGGAAAATACTTCATAAACATGCACATTATCTTGAGCTGGGCTCTACTAATCTTCTCTGTGTTGTTCCCGTTTTAGTATGTTGCTGCTGAAGCAACCAGCAGGTAATGAGCTTTGGTCTGCATTTTTATGGTTGTCCTGAGGTCCCAAGATGAGGCCAGGCAAGGTTTCATTCTAAACTGTCCTAATTACATGGCTATGCAATTCTTGGTCAGATTTTTCTAAGAAGCTGTCCTTCTGTAGTTTTCCTATGGAATGCAGATAAGATTTCTGAGGATCAAAATAATAATAGGAATGCTGTAAAATAACACTTCCTGAAAATTCCTAAGTGTCCTTCAGACCTTATGCAGTTTATGCTCTTCATGTGTCGTCAAGACAGGCAAGAGCCCCATTATTATCAGAACAAGAAAACAGATAATTTGTGTCTTACAAAAGGACACCAGATGAATAAATTGTGGGGGCAGAGGCAGAGCAAAGATTTTATTTTCAGTTTTGAACCTAGACCTCCCTCCGAACCCACCTTCCCTACTCTGTGCGGGAACCAATGGCTTCATCGTGCTGCTAAACGTCTGGACTTCCTCCGTGCTGTACTTCAGAATAAACACAAGGCCATTCTGCATGGACTCGCAGCCTCTCAAACTCCACTTCTTTGTCCCGTTCCGACTAGAGTGAAGGTCCAAGTGATTATCTTTTTCCCATTCACCTAACTCGATTTTTCTGGTTACGAATCCTTTGGTCTGCTTCATCTTTTGCCCACCTCAATCTGCATCCTCTCTTCTTCACGTTTCGACATTCCCCTCCTTTCCTCTCCTTTCTTCTCTCTTTTCTACCCCTCCTCCAAAACTCAAACCTCCTTTATCCTCTCTTCCTTTTATTATTCAGTTTCTCTGCTATCCTTGTTCCTTCTCTATTCCTTCTCCTCTACTGTTCTCAGTTTCGGCGTGTTCACTCGCTCTCCTGCCCATCATCGTCTCTTTGCTCCAGCTTCTTTGCTCTTCTCTGTATGTACTTTATTACACTTACGTCTCTCTTCTATCTCTTCCTCCACTTATGCTCTATTCTAAATTCTCCTTCATACATTATCATTATTCATGCTTCTATTCCTTCCATCCTTCCCACCGCCTTTTCAACGTTTACCTCCATGGCAGAATGCTACTCACTGTGGCCAGTGGAGAAGAGGAACATGGAAAATCACGTACTAGCTCTTAAAAGTTTCCTATCCTCCTTCAGAGGTGACACATACTATTTCCACTCACTTTTGGTTGATCAATGCAAGTCATTTGTTCATGCCTAACTTCAACGCTCTATGGAAGTGCAATACTACCCCTGTGCCCAGGACGTAAACTGGAAATACTGGAAGTAGCAGCACTGACTACCACACTTACCTTTCAAGATACTGCACACTAATGGCTCTAATAATACATTCCTTACTTTTCCTTCTGGGTCTCCTTCATAAGTTCTTCTTTCTCAACTTCTGCCTTAATAATAGTGATGCTACGTGATTGGACCTTTGGCATGATTTCATCTAACTCTACATTTCTCACTCTCCTTTCCTAAAGTGATCACATCCATTCACATGGTTGTCCCAACATAGTGACAGTATCACACTTTACATCTCTAGCTTGTATCTCTCTTGATCTTAAGACTTGTATATCCAACAGCTATTAGATGTCTATCCCTGGATAATCTACGACCTTCTGAAGCTTCTCTTGTCCAAAATTAACCTTGCAGATTTATCCTCTTGAAATTTCTCTCAACTCTCATATGCTCTCCCAAAGCTTGTAGCACCATCATTCGCCCATGTTACTTGGGTATCTACTACCTTGACTCTTTTTCCTTACTGTCCTTTGACACTGGCTGTTTTTACTGTCTATTTTCTTAGTATATTTCTCCTTCTCTGTATAATCCTTAAGATACACACACACACACACACTGTTCACACCTGTGCATACAGTTGTGAGTCTGTTTTTAAGTGACCTTGAATATGTATATGCCTGTTAGTCCACATGTGTTTCTGAGTAGGCATGCATTCATAAATCACATATATCACCATGTGTCTGAGAATATTCATACTTCCAATACTCTATTTATATATGTCTACAATATGTATGTTTGTGAGTGTGTATACTACAAATGCACATATCTGTAACCTATATGTGCATTTCTAATCTTTAAACTTGACAGAATTTTCAATAGATATCCTAAAACATGCTGCTTTCAACCCATCCTACCCCCAGTATACTTTAGATGTGAGGGCATCACTCTCTAACCTCATTGTGTAGAGGAGGGTTCCATTGTCCACCAGTCTGAGCAGCTTGTTAGGTGTGGTCATGTTATGGGCTACTGATTTCTTGCCATTGTGGAAGAAGGTGTCAGGGGTCCAGATCTTACTAGCCAGGAGATTGTTCAGTGGAAGGATCTTCATGGGGCCATCAAATTTTAGTCTTTCATCATGCCATGTCTGTCGAAAAAATACATCAATTGTGTATTCCTAGGGACAAAAAGAGAGAAAACAATGTTTGAATAGTGTCCATCAGTAGACGAATGGATAAAGAAGAGGTGGTACATATACACAATGGAATATTACTCAGCCATAAGAAGAAAACAAATCCTCCCATTTGCAACAACATGGATGGAGCTAGAGGGTATTATGCTCAGTGAAATAAGCCAGGTGGAGAAAGACAAGTATTGAATGATTTCCCTCCTCTGTGGAGTATAACAACAAAGCAAAAACGGAAGGAACAAAACAGCAGCAGACTCACAGAACCCAAGAATGGACTAACAGTTCCCAAAGGGAAAGGGACTGGGGAAGGTGGGTGGGAAGGCAGGATAAGGGGAATAAGGGGGCACAGGGAAGGCAGGATAGCACAGAGAAGACAGGTAGTGATTCTATAGCATCTTGCTATGCTGATGGACAGTGACTGTAATGGGGTATGTGGGGGGGGGACTTGATAATGGGGGGAATCTAGTAACTACAATGTTGCAAATGAAAAGGAAGGAAGGAAGGAAGGAGGGAGGGAGGGAGGGAGGGATGAATCTTGGTCCACAGTAAAAAAAAAAAAATCACTGCTCTGGATTCCCAAGGCTGAACTGTTAACCTTCACTGCTCACTCCAGCTTTAAGGACTCAAAAGACTCTGGCTCTGTGTCCCTGGATTGAGTGATTTACGAAGAGGACCCCTGTATTGTATGAGAGTGAGATTAGTTAGCTCTAAAGGTCCTTTCCAAGACTGAAACACTGGAATTCACCTTCTTTACAACACTGCAGCTCAGCAGAAATGTTTGTGAAGCCAGCTGTTTTTGCTCATGCATTCATTAATAAAAGTAGAGAAAGAAATTTTTAAAAAATATGTTAAAAGGATCATTCACCACAGCCAAGTGTGATTTATCCCTGGGATGCAAGGATGGTTCAACATACGCAAATCAGTAAGTGTGATATACTACATTAATAGAATGAAAGATAAAAATCATGTGATCATCACAATAGATGCAGAAAAAGCATCTGACAATATACAGCACCCTTTCATAATAAAAGCCCTCAACAAATAGGATATAGAAGGAATGTACCTCAGTATAATAAAGGCCATCTACAACAAACTCACCGCTAACATCATACTCAAGCTTTTCCTCAAAGATCAGCAACAAGACAAGGATGTCCACTCTCACTACTTTTATTCAACATAGTCCTGGAAGCCACAGCCACAGCAGGCAAACAAAATAAAGAGATAAAAGGCATCAGATTGGTAAGGAAGCAGTAAAACTGTCACCTCTTGCAAATGACACGATATTGTATATAGAAAACCCCAAAGAATCCACCAAAAACCTATTTGAACTAATAAATGAAGTCAGTAAAGCTGCATGATACAAAATCGATATATAGAAATCTGTTCTATAATTTAATAACAAACTAACAGAAAGAGAAATTAAGAAAACAATTCTATTTATAATTGCATCAAAAGGAATAAAATAGCTTAGGAATAAATCTAACCAAGGAGGTGAAAAACCTGTTCCCTGAAAACTATTAGACATTTAAGAAAGAAACTGAAGACAGCATAAATAAATGGAAAGATACATCATGCTCATGAATTAGAAGAATACTGTTAATATGTCCAGACTACCCAAAGAAATGTACAGATTCAATGCAAACCCTATCGAAATAGCAGCAGCATTTTTTATAGAACTAGACCAAATAAAAAATAAATCCTAAAATTTTTTGGAGCTGCAAATGACCTCAAATAGCCAAAGCAATCTTGAGAAAGAACAAAGCCGAAGGTACCATGTGTGGTACTGACACAACAACAGCCACACAGATAAATGGAACAGAATGGAGAGCCCAGAATAAATCTGTCTCATATATGAATTAATCTATGCCAAATGAGATAAGAATACAATGGAGAAATGACACTCTCTTCAATAAATGAGGCTGGGAAAACTAGACAGCTACCTGCAAACAAATGAAACTGGATCACTGTCTTCATACCACACACAAAAATAAACTCCTGATTGATTAAAGATTTAAATGTAAGACCTGAAACCATAAAACGCCCAAAAGAAAAGACAGGCAGTAAACTTGGAATTGGCCTTAGCAATTTTGTTTTCTGGATATGCCTACCTAGGCAAAGGAAACAAAAGCAAAAACAAATAAATGGGACTACATCCAATTAAAAGGCTTCTGCACAACAAAGGAAACCATCAACAAAATGAAAAGGCAACCTACTGACTGACGAAGAACATATTTTCAAATGATATATTTGATGAGGGGTTGATATTCAAAATATATAAAGAACTCCAACAACTCAACACCAAGAAAACCCACAAATAATCCAGTTTTAAAAAGGGACAGAGGACCCGAACAGACACGTGTCCAAAGAAGACATCCAGATGGCCAAAAGGCACATGAAAAGATGCTCCACATCACTAATTTTCATGGAAATGCAAATTAAAACCACAATGAGTGATCACCTTACACTAGGTAGAATGGTTAGTATCAACAAGACAAGAAATAAGTGTTGGTGAGTATGTGCAGGAAAGGGAACCCCTGTGCACTGTTAGTGGAAATATAAACTGGTGCAGCCACTATGGATAACAGTATGGAAGTTCTTTAAAAATTTAAAAACACAACTATCATACAACCCAGAAATTCCACTTCTGGGTATTTAGCTGAAGAAAACAAAAACACTAACTCAAAAAGACATATGCACCCTTACGTTTACTGCAGTAATATTTACAATAACCAAGATATGGAAGCAACCAAAGTGTTCACCAGCTGATGAATGGATAAAGAAGAGGTGATATATATACACAATGCGATATTATTGAATCATTAAAAAGAATGATATCTTGCCATTTGTGACATGAATAGACCTACAGGGTATTATGGTAAGTGAAAAAAGTCAGACAGAGAAGGACAAATACTGTATGATCTTACTTATATGTGGAAGCTAAATATGAAAACAAATGAACAAAAGAACAAAAAAGAAATAGACTCAATAAATTTTTAAGAAGGAGAAAGCCTTAAGAAAAAGGAAAACTGTAAGCTCATCTACCTCAAGAAATCAGAAGGAACACAGAGTACCCCAAGGAAACTAAAGAAAGAGGTAGTGCTTGTCGGTAGGGAAGGCAGGGCCCAGTGGGGCACACGGGTGGCATGTGCATCAGCATCCCTCATCTGCCCTGTCCCCAGTCTCCTCCCGCCTCCGACCTGGGGCTCCAGGGAGGCACTGCTTGCCAGCCCCTAGAGCCAGGGATGGCAGGGATCTGATGAGTTTCTCATTAAAATAAATAAATAAATAAAAGATGATCTAGTCAGAATGAAAAAATCAGTGAATCAGAAAACAAAAAAGAAAAATAGAGATGTAATAATACAAAAAGAAAAAAATAATACACATTTTTGTTATGAATGGGTGAGTTTCATCATATTTTGCCACATTGGAAACGATAACGATACCCAGAGAAGTTACTGTACTGTTAAGCTTCTCTTTTCGTGCTTCTGTCATCCCTGTTTACCCATGAATCCACTTGCCTCTTTCAGTTGCATTTAGGCTTTGAAATAGTCTTATGAGTATTGTTTATGTGTCCTGTCTATTTTACATAAAAGTAGCCCAGGAGATTCCTGGTCAGGGACTCCTACACAAAAACCCGCAGGCACGAATCCCTTTCTATGTTTCATGAATGAATATGGTAGCCCATTAAATAAAAGGAAAATGACAGCCTCAGAGGCTCTCACAATAGACAAAGGCTCATCTCCCTTCTGTGCCTGAGACACCAGTGAGTGAGAGCTTGAAGTGGACCTAGCTACTTTTTCCACTGCTAGTGGGGAAACAGGTGCAATAACTTCAAGCCCACTGCCACGAGGAAAGAGGTCCCTGTGATACTTTTTTTTTAATTAACACCACCTTTGTTCCTGTATGGTCTTTGGATACTCTGGTAAGTTAGCATGATTTTCATAAGCAGTTCTGAGACCAAAATATATGGCACCTAAACCTGTTATCAAGAATTACAATGTTTTTTATGGGTTCTCATTTCCCAAGCCTCTATTTCATTTTTCCTCATTATGTTATACTGTTAGTTGTCTTATTGTGTTGCCTACTTGCACCATTACCTGGCTGTCCACTGTACACCCTAGAAGTTTCTTCGTTGACAAGTGGCAGCTGGCATGTGTTCCCTAGCAGGTGTCTAAGCAGTTTAAGTATCCCTGGGATGCGTGAGGTTGACCAAACCTAAAATTGGCATTTTAAGTTTCCTGGTTGTTCTATACTCTAGTAACATTAGTACTCTTTGTCCTCTTTATTTTCTTACTAGCTTTATCAATACATTCAGATAGATATTTGTTGAATACATAATTCAGGACCCTGTAAACTTCTGGCATACTCAAGGACCACGGCAGAACCTGGGGCTTTAGGATGAGAGCTAGAATAGCAGCTTTGTCGGAAGGTGGTTTGGACCAGAAAAGCGTCCAAACTTTTTCTCAGTTGCTACCTTCCTTTCTTTTTCTTCCAGCTTTACTGAGGTATGACTGACAAGTAAAAATTGTATATATGTAAGTTGCATTATAAGATTTTTCAAGTTATACAACGTGATAACTTAATATACATATACATTGCGAAATGATTACCACAATCAAGTGAATGCATCTCTCACCTCACATAGTCCCCTTCCTTCGTGTTGAGAACACTTAAAAAATCTACTCACAAAATATCAATTTTCACCTTACGACCTTCCTTTCCCATCACTGATCACATGCCTAACATGCCATTCTGAAACCAGTACCCCACTTTCTCTGCATTCTAATCCAAAGGATCCTGGGAGACCAGGAAAGGCTTCCACGTGCCAAGAGCCATTGCTCATTGGTAAGGAGCAGACCGAACAGTCTGAAAGAGAAGTGGCAATGAAACCGCATTTTCACTAAAACTTTTGCAGCTTTCCTCTCATTTTGCCACCTCCATCATCTTTCCACACATTGATTCTGAAAATGGTCTAAACTCCTAAAAATATAATATCAAGGAAGGTCATGTGGCCTCAGTCCATTCGAACTGGGATTAGATCCGTGTTCTGTTTCTCTCCTGGGAGACCACGGACACAGGGCCGGTATTACTGCTGAGGAGCTATGCACCACAGGAATATCGAACTCCATTAATTGCAAATGGTTGACACAAGCCTTTCATTCACGATCCTATAAAATTCCCACTGTAACCAGCTTCCAACTTATGTCTTGTATTCTACATTAAGTTTCCTTCTCTGACTTTTCCCTTGGAAACATCTACCACTGGTCAGATTTCATGTTTGCCCAATTCCCTGTTGTCACAGATCCTTATTTTCACAGAGGGAGAAGCCACCAAAACTAGTAGCCCAAAGCTTAGAGTCATCAATGATAGACTCACTAATATCTCCTCAACAGTGTCTCTTGAAGAAAGCTACTTTTACCCTTTATCTTCAGGGCATGCTACTAATGTTTCATATTGTCTCACCACTTACAAAGTGCTGGAGATAGAAATGTACCTGACATGTCTTTTGCCTTTGAAGAACTTTCAGTCAAGTAAAGGAACATAGTCATAATTTCCTCAGATCTGATTTGTTCCATCTCATTAATTCTTGCATTTAACAAATAGTCGAGAGCCTACCAAGGGTCAAACACTGAGTTAGGCATTGGTGGTACTGAGATTGAAAAAAACAGACATGCCCCTTCATGGAGCTTTCTGTCAAACTCAGGATGTATGTCTGCAGGGGTCAGTGTTTGATGAAGGACTGCAATGACTGCAAAGGGTTATGGGTTGTGCTGGTTCAGTGCTCAAACCAGCACTATAATTTCCCCTTTTTGTAAAGAAAAGTCTGCCTCTACTTCCTTGGGAAAGTATTCTGGTCAAAAACTTCCTATTCGGCTGGAAATGAGTCAAGAACCAAGCCAGCCCTCATCTTCATCGACTTTTCTAAGCAGTCTATGATCTCAGAAGAGACTGGGTTCTTGCTTCAATTAGTTGGTAATGTCAGATGACTGATGTTTCACCCAGTCATCTCTGACCCTGGGTCAGTTGCCACAGTAATACAGGAAGAAGTTTTTTTAAAACACCAGAAAAGTGTTTCTCAGCCAGTGTTCATAGCTATTCTGTGTATGACAGAATGGAAGTACAGCTAGAAATAACCTGAAATTTATTTGATCAAAGTCTGCCCTCGCCAGCGGAAAGGAATCATTCTGTTGTCTCCGCTTTACCGTGAGGTAGAAAAACAAACAAGCAAGTGGAACATGAAACTTCAAAAGAGACAGAGAGAAAGTCTGGATTGCTTGAAGGGTCTCCAAAGTCTGTGCCCACGCACATGCGCCTGCTCGTATGGGGAAGGAGCAGGGAGAAGGCTGGTTTGGGCAGGGGCTGTGTGTGCGCTTCTGTAGTACCCCTGGATGTAGGTATGTGTTTGCACATCGTGTCTGTGGAGCACCTGGACTAACATGTGGGCTCTTTGTATTCTGTATGTACTTTCTTGTGTGCACATACATTTGTTTGCATGTTTGTGGATATTGATACATGACTGAGAGTTAGAGTGTGTGTGTGTGTTCGAAGGGTAGCTTTAGTTGCTTTCTTCTAAAAAGTCCTAATCTATTGCTAATTCCCAGCAGTATAAAGAGAGGGCTGCATATCCCTGGTGAAGCTGATCATCTCCAATGATCTGTGAGCTCTCTAAATATAGGGGACCCTAGAAGTCCCTTAATGTGGAGTTGGGCTATTAAGGAGGACCTTTTGAATGACCAAATGGCAACAGTTTTAACACATGCTTGGATCTGAAGTTGTGGGCACTAGTAGTCAATGTGTTGCGGGGGGAGAGATCTAGACATTCAAGCTTTCCTGCTACCCATTTGAGAGACTGGTCTCCTCCATCCCTCATGCATCAAACATGGTCCTTACTGAGCTCCCCCTATATGTCAAGTACTCTGGTAAGTTCCAGAGAAGCCATGAAGACTTACTTCCCATTAAGGAGTTAACATGCAGTCTGCTGTATCTCTGTATTCTACTCTTTACTCCACACTTGAAAGACAAAGTTCAGGCCTCTACTTTCCCTTTTTTTGCCCTCACAACCACTCATGACTTCCTCTCCTGCGAACTAGTCTACTTTTCCAACTGGCTCACAGATCTTGCTTTATTGAAAGGAGAGCCATATAAAATCAGCACGCCAATTGTCAGCCTCGAGGCCTTTCCCCCTTGCACCCCATTCCATACAGACTGCCAAACCAATGATTCTAGAATGAAACATGTATATCTTTCCTGTCCTACACAAGTCCACTCAATGGTTCTGCATTACCTATGAGACAAATTCTATGACATCCCTGTACAACATTTTGTATTTACCTAACAGTTCAAAAGAAGCTTTGTCCTCTCCTAAGTAGTAGTCCCACTGAATATAGAGATACAGAAAAAAAATTGAGTGATAAATATGGACATTTCATATTTTTTGATATTTTTTTATGATTTTAAGACTTTTATCTTCAACACAAAGTCACTCATTCACCAAAAATTTATTGAGCATCTAATAACTGCCAGGCATACTGAGCAGATAATAGCCCCTTTGTTTCTCTACATGATAATTATTCAAGTTTCTGATACTTAGCAGGTATTGATTAGGTGGAAGTCCATTAGGATGGGGTCTCCTGCCTCACCTCTTCACTGCATTCTCTGCCTTGACAGCAAGAGAGAATGGTTGAAGGGGAAGTCCTTGCAGACGGCTCGTCAGTCACCCTCTCGCTAGTACTGCTGTGCCCTGCTGCATTCCTTGAATCTGCCCCAAAGCTCTTCCCTGCTCACATCTGTAGAAGGACCAGTTCCAGAAATGGTGTTGACTCTTCTTCCAAATAGTTTGCATCACCCTGGTCAGTCCATGTCCCCAGTGAATGTGACCTGTTTGCAAGGCACAGACTTGGATGACACTACCCGTTGCTTGACTGAAAGTGCCCAACACAAGGCTGTCCTCACATGACCAATTTATGCTAATATTGTGAGGTGCTGGCAAAAGGTGAAGGCAAGAGTCAGGAAAAGTTTTACTGATGATAGGGAGCCAAGCTGAAGTTTGAAAGATGTGTTGGCGGGGTGGGAAGGGAAGGATACTCCTGATATGCTTTATATGTGAATAGGTAGGTCGAGCAGGACAAAAGATGGATTTGGCTAAATGTAGGATGGTGAGGGTAGCAAATTCATTTGAGACAAGACTTTTTCCTAGAACATAGCTACAAGGCCCTGCCCTAGGAAAACACCAATTTATTTTCTTTGAACTGTTGGCATCATCTTTCATTTCACTTTTCCAGGAACTATACTTACCATGTCAGTGTCTGACACAGGGCCAAAACTGGTCACATAGATGTCGGTTTTCACTTCAGTTACTGCATCTGGTCAAATAAAGTAGAAAAGTAGAGTGTCAGGAAAGCCTGTTGCCTCAGCTCAGAGACAGTCCAGTGCAATAATGCTCCAAATGAGAGCCGACTTGCTAGGTCTGAGAAAGGATACTTGGCATGGTCACAGAAAAAAAACAAAAAAACCCTCACCTCTACTTTTTTTCATGAAGAACACGGTAGGTGCAGGTACAAAGTCCATCTGTTTAGGTATTATTGAAAATGACAGCAGAATCCCCAAACTCTAAGGTTCAGGAAGAATGCTTAGAGATCTCTGACATCCACATGTGCTCAGCTCTCACGCCGAGAGGACCCTTACACGTGGTAGGTTACAAAGGTTCCAACAGACACTCTCTCCCACTTCCAGGAATGTCAGATGACTGTACTCCTACTCCTGTGCCCCGCCCACTTAAACTAGGGAACAGCTACGTCACCCACTGGCTTTGGTTGCAGGAGGAAGTGATGTGTGTCCCTCCCTGGATGGGACAATTAATGTCCAATGCCAGAACCCCCTGTCATGGTCATCTTGGAAACATGTTGATGTAGAGCCACCATAATACTGAAACATGCTGTAATGATAAGGCAGCAACTGGAAGACAACTGCCCTGGAGAATTACTTGGATCTACAATGGACTCTGTATACATGAGGAATATACTTTTGCTGGGTTAAGTGACTGAGATTTGGAGATAGGTGATACCACATGACACACCCTTTGCATTTATTTTCATTTATTCTAACTTTATTATAACTCCCTGTTTACTTGTCTGCCTTTCCCCCTAACCCAAGAGTTCCTTAAAGTTAGTGTCCATTTTGTTATCTCTGTATCCTCGAGTAAATAGAAAAGGAGCCTGTTACTCCAAAGGTGCTCACTGAACATTTTTGGAATGAATGGATGAATCATATATTTGCCAAGCTGGGAAATGACGCCTTGAAGTGGAGTTATTCCATTGTTAAGTTTCTCTTTTCCTGCTTCTGTCAGCCTTGTTTACCCCATTGCAGCCCAGACAAGCCCACCCACTCCAGCACACCTCAGAGTACAGGGCAGCCTACTCCCACCTAGCAAAGCCCATTCCAGCCTACCAAACCCCTCGAAACGATGGCAAACTCAAACAAGTCCCACTCCAGCCCAGTACACTTGATCCCCACAGAGCACACAGCAGCACAGCTCACACCAATAAGACTCACACAAAACTTGATGCATGTATAGAAAGAGGTTGATTACTGCAATCTGTGGCACTGTTTCTTTTCTCTCACAGAGAGGTAGGGAACACAGCTACTCCATCTGTAGCATATTAACCCTATTCATCCAGTCAGGGGTTCCAGCCTAGATGTACTTTAGGTTTCATTGACTACCCACTTTCCAGAACCATCCCTTTGGCTGAATACACTGTTTCCCTACTCAGGCATTGACTATGCTCAAGCCCACTGCACACATCCACAAACATTCCATTTCCATTGTAACTTAATGATAATCAGCACCATCGTCAATTCACCAAAACACACAATCTATTGCCAAGCTTAATCAGCAAATACTACGTCTCCGAGGCCAAGGCTGGGCTGTAAACAGTTAGAGTCTCATCTAGAGCACAGGCTTCCCTCGGAGACATTCCTGTGCACGAAGGAGAAGAGGCAACACTGCGGAACCCAGAACATTCATCCTCAAGACTTGCCCCTCCCGATACACTGCCAGGTTCATTAGCAGGGGAATCATTGCCCCACCCCTAAGCGCATAAGACTAATTTAAGTAACTAATGGGAGAGACCACAATTACATTGAATCTAAAATTCCAGGCAGGACATAGACATAGAACAACTTTCTAAACCAACGTAATTGTAAAATTGTAATATAATTAGGCAAATTAAAAACAGGGGGTCCAGACTACGGGGAAATAAAAGGTGAAAATTAGTGGTGGTGAAGTCAAGTGGCAGGAAACCGCCAAGGGGAGAGTGGAGTCACTGCGGGAAGAGAGGGAAGTGGCTCTAACAAAGAGTCTTGGGCTGGTAGGAGAAGGCTTGGGTTCTGGATTTCTGCGCGTGACTTGCCGACGGCCTTTCATAAGACTTTTGTTTTCGGCTGCTCTCTTGTACAGTGAGGGTTTAGGGCCAGCCAAATTCTGAATTCTCTCTTTGTTTTAACTAGGAACTTTGACTGTAGGGCCAAGCAAAAAGCATGTGACTAAAGGTGCCAAATGGTAGCAAGAGGGAAGCTTTCTTTGCTGTTGGACGAAGGTAGGACGTTTAGGGAAAATTGGGTGCTCCTCCATTCTCCCAACTGTTCGCTTTCACTTAAAAGGCACCTATTAACTTCTACAGAGACAGTGTGTGGAGAGGCTGCTTTCCCAGTGAATTAGGGCTCAGCCAAGCTTCAGACTTTTTCTAGTTTTGCATCAGGGAAAGAGAATTGGTAAGTTTGGTCTAGTACACTGGATACCAAATCCCTTATTCTTCCATTTCTGTCCGTTTGGAAAGAATCTGGCTGATAAGAGAATTAAGGGAAGTGGTGAACAGTGAAGGGAATGGACAATACAGAAGGGAGAAATAAAGGAAGATAAAAGAGATAATTAAGAGGATTGTAGGGAAAAGCAGGAAGGAAAGGATGAATGGGAAGAAGTAAGACAAAAAAGAATAAAGGAACAGAAAGGGAGTAAGAAGAGGAAATAAAACCAGAGAGCAAGAGATAGCAAGAACCAAGGGCGAGAAAAGCTGAGAAACAGAGAAGTCATGCCCTTTTCAGCAGAGAAGCCGGAAGCCTTGCATACGATGGGATGTGGAGACAGGGATTGTTGTCTGTGTCCTGGCAGCACAGGCAAGGGAGTGTTACCTCCTTAGATCTCTGGCCCTCTCTCTCTACAGCCAGGCAAACACAGGGATATTTGATCTATTTGATATTTGAGGGTTCCACAAAGGGACCACCAAGCGCCAGTGACTAAATCCCATTTTCTGACTAGGAAGTCCAGCTGCTTTGGAGGACAGTATGTGGCAGCACACAGAGAAGCACCCTGCAGAAGTATGGTACAGTGGTTAAAATCATGACTGACTTGGTCTGAATTTAGACTCTGCCATTTACTATTTGTGTGTCTTTTGTCACTTAACTCCCTCGTGCCTGATTTTTCATCTGGAAAATTGGGATAATGATAGCACCTGCCTCAGAATTGCTCTGACAGTTTAAGGAGATGGTATTTTGGCCAGAAGTTAGATCCAGTTTTCAACACAATAGCTGCTGATGCTGCTCAATACTATTCCAGAAGAGAGATGATATGAGCCACCCATAAGGCCATGCAGACAGAATGCACCCAGAAGTCTAAGGTCCTGAATCTCAGACATAGAAGAAAGCATCCCCCACGACTCCAACTCCTTCAAGGAAGGATTTGGAGTTTGATACCTCATTTAACTCCATGAAAAGACTAGTGAATTAGACTACAACTAGGGCGTGCTACAATTCATAGTTGAGCCCCTGTTCACAGTCTTCTTAGCAGAGACAAATGTGAAACATGAATTAGTGGGGAGACAAGTGGGCTTTCCCACACCTTTTTAAAACAGCTATTTTTAGACACTCCTTGCCTCTTTTTTTGTTTGCTTCGGGGATCCAATTTCCTTCCAGTTACGCTCTGAGACCAAAGGTGAACAGAATCCTTTTCCTTTTGCAAATTTACGGTAGTGCTGTAAGTGCTTGAAGGCTCCCATATTTGCATGAACACACATTTCCTTAGCCCTCAGTGGGACTCCCTTTGGTGGGGGTATCATCAGCCAGTCCCTGTGTAAGTTCTGCTTGCTTTAATATGAAAAGTAAAGATAAGTGAATCAGCAAGTGATCTCTGTATTCACATTGAATATGTTGCTCATAACTGATGTATTTTATAGCTTGACTTCAAACATATCCCTGAGAAACCGTGAATTTTATCCTTTGAGCAGAAACAAGAAATGAGTAGACTCCATAACTCCGGCTGCTCCGCCCAAGCACGCGCACAAGTATTCCTCTTAGCGTTGCCCTTTGAACCCACAGAGCAAAGTTTGCGTCTTGTTCTGTGGAGACATAAAGACCTTCAGATATTGAAAGTGATCATCGTACCCCTAAGTCTACTCTCCTTGTTCCTTCCTGGACTAAATATCCTGACTTCCTTTGGCTGTGTCTCCACCGCCCCCCCTTTTTTGACATGGTTTTAAGCACTCTCACTCTCCCCCATTCACTTTCCTCTGGATTGGGTCAGACTTTTTACTGACACTGTGAAATATGTTTTGTGGTGACAGTTTGTCACATTGTCCCCATTAGGCAAAAGATCATAAGATGAATGATATGAACAGAAGCCAACTATACCCCTAATCTCATTAGAGGCCGTGACGGACTCTCCCATCCTTGCCAGACACAGTCTTCCTAAGAATATGAGCCCATGAATATTGGGAGTTTGGCTAAAAGAACAAAGCTCTGACTCTTCTGTTTTCTTACTTCCAGATCACTGGGAGTTTGGGAGAGTAAGTGCCTACTGTTGTGTACTCTTTCCATCTCGAAGAGAGACTGGGCTGCTGGACATGACTCCCGTGTGACGAAGCTGTCTGGTCTCTTAGCTGTATGGACTTAGGGAATAGGCTACAGTGACTTAGGGACAGGCTGTCTCACAGATCTGAGAGCTGGAGTGCTTTGTTTTTATGTTAATGGTATTTTTATTTGTCTTTAACAATCCTTTGGAACTGAAGTACTGTAAGTATTCAGCAGTGCCCCCACAAAGGCATTAATGACAAATAACCTCCTCAGAGGAATCACAAACAAGAGGCTTATGGAGGCAGAAATTACAAGGGTTTGTGTCAGATGTCCTGAGCTCTAATCTAAGTTCTGCAATCGACTCTTACCCCCTTTTGCAAGCTTTTTGGACAAAACTCACAACTTTAGACATATCACAGTATAGAGGTCATGCACTGTATTTATGCCACTCCATCCAGTGTCTTGTACCTGGAATGTACAGCAAAACATTTTAATTGAGGTAAAATTGTTACATAACATTAGTTTCAGGTGTACAACATTATAATTTGGTATTTGTATAGATTACAAAGTGATCAGAAGTCCATCCATGTTGTCACAAATGGCAAGAATTGCCTTCTTGTTTATAGCTGGAAAGTACTCCATTTGTGGGTGTGTGTATCCACATACCACACTTCTTTATACATTCATCCATCGACAGACACAGGCTGTTTCCACATCTCGGCTATTCTAAATAATTCTGCAAAGAACATAGGGTTGAGTATATATTTTGAATTAGCATTTTCATTTTCATTGGATAAATAACTAGATGTGGAATTACTAAATCAAATGGTAGGTCCTTTTCTAACTTTCTGAGGACCCTCCACCATTTTCCATGCTGCTACACTAATTTACATCCCCACCAACAGTGCACAAGGGTTCCCTTCTTTCCACATCCTCTCCAACTCTTGATATTTCTTATATTCTTGAAAATAACCATTCTAAAAGGTGTGAAGTGATAATTCATTGTAGTTTTGTTTTGTATTTCTCTGATGTTTAATGATGTTGAGTATATTTTCTTGACTCTGTTAGCCATTAATATGTCTTCTTTTGAAAAATGCCTATTCAGATATTCTGCCTACTTTTTAGTTAGATTGTTTTTTTTTCCTATTGAGCTGCATGAGATCTTTATTTATTTGGATATTAGTCCCTTATGAGATACATGATTTGAAAATCTTATCTCTCATTCACTAGGTTGTCTTCAAATACACTGTTAAAAGAATAAAAGGACAAGACAAAGATTGGAAGAAATATATTTTGAGCTGCAAAGTGAAGATGTCTGCTTCCTGACAGAAAGCCTGGATTCTGCTCGGTACAGCCAGGCCCGTCACAGTAACTTACTCCACGGCGAAGGGAATGAGACCACATCTCATTGACGACACATTAACCTACAGAGATCACAGGAAGTTTCTATCAATTTCTGAGAGAAATAGAGAATCACTGTCACTGAAAGATACCTATTACTGCCACTATGTAATTATGAGTAAAGTTTCTATAAACATTCACATAAAAGTTTTAGTATAACATACTTTATATTTATCTTGTGTAAATACCAAGAGTAGATTACAGATTTACATGACATCTTCACTTTGCACTCAAAATGAGTAGTTTTCCCTCCCAGGTCTCATTACAAAGGACTCGTATATAGAATATACAAAGAACCTTCAAAATTCAGAAATAAGAGAGCAAACAACCCAATACATTTTTGCAAAGGATCTAAATAGATATTTCACCAAAGAAAATATTCAGATGGCAAACAAGCACATGAAAATACATAACCAGGAAATGTAATTTATAACCACAATATGATACCGTTAATAGCCTATCAGAAGAGCTGTAAGATTTTTTAAAAGAAGCTAGAAGTACTTGCAAGGATGTGGAATGACTGGAATTCTCATACACTGTTGGTGTGTCCATTGCCTGTCCACATTGAACAAAGTTTTAACAATTTCTGATAAAGTTGAACATACCTTTATTTTCCAAATACATTGTCTGCCAAGCTGCCCTTCTTTAACTTAAGTGTTAAAAGAGAAAAGTCCCTATTTTTCTTTATATTCTATAGTAAACCTTGAAACACTGAATCCTATATTAGCCAGCAACTGCTTTGTTTTTAAATTTTCTTACATGGAGCCATCTTCTAAGTTGTCATACCATCTCCTGCCAAACTCTGACATTCCCAGGCAGACTGGGACTATGAGGGTAGGCTGTTCACTTACCCTGCTTCACTCTTTCCCTCAAAACAGAGCAGTGATGAGGGACAAAGAGCACTGTACTTAGGACCAGTAGCCCTGAGATGGGTCCTGACTCTCCCTAACCCTAAGTTACCTTAATCATTTTAGTCTCAGTTTCCACCACTGTGAAGTGGGGGTAGCAATACCTACCCTCAGAATTCCATTTTGAGAAATAACAGACGCTTGATGTGAAAAAGTACTTTGAAATTGTAAAGTGGTCCTCATAACATAGGACATCGAATGCACTTCTGAGTCAGGTAAAATCAATGATGGAAGGGATATCAAGAAGCTTCATTAACTAAACCTTAGCCTGGCTCCCCACCTGATCTAAATGCTACCTCCCTAGCAGACATTGCTAATAGCCACCCTCACTAGGGGACAAGCGATGACCAAAGATAACAGCAGTAATATTGGGAGGCTGCTATTACTTCTCCTTTGATGTCTACATTTGTTCTTGGTCCTGGCCTTTTCTGGCTCCAGATTCTGAAAGATCTGTACCTCTCTAGTTCACTCTAGGCTTTTGCTGCCAACAATTATTTTGTTCCCATGCTAGAACAGCTCTGCCTATTATCCTACTGCAAAGGATTCTAAACCAATATGCCATTAAAAAGAAATTTTAAGAGATTTGAAAGCAGGGAACTGGCTTCCTGAGTTTCTTTACCTCTCATTCCTCCATTCTCATCATGAATGTGACTGAGAAGTAGTTTTGGCATCTTAGGCTGAACGTCTTCACTCCTAACGCTGAGGGCTTCACAGATTATCAATATCCCAACATATGGCCCAGAGGTTAGCATCCTTCTCCCTCCCTAATAAGTAGCTGCATGCCTAATACACAGGTAACCTCCACTTCTGCTAACACTCTTGTGATCTCATCTCCTGGAGCAACTCCACAGTGAACTGTCCTTGACAAAACTGGAACCCTATGCACTTACTATCTTATGCACAGGAGGAAAAGTGACGGTGGAAGGCCATCTCCCAGACAGGTCTTCAACGAGAGGAGTGTGCTTACAGTCATCTGTGTAATACCTCGGCCACTTTTCCAGCCTTGATGAACTCCATATTCTAAAAAATGCCTCCTGATACAATAGTCTATTTGAACAGCTTCCTGATTGTCATTTCAATTCAAAATTCCTTGAATACCTGATTCAGGTTATTTTTCACTACTTATGTCAGCATCCTCTCTGGGCCAACTAAAGTAAATAGTTATCTGCTAGTCCTGAGATGCAATTTCTGAGCCAAATTTTATCTGTCACAGCATCTGACTTATGTTGAACAAGGTGTCATTAATTCTAAAGTGAGGCCTTTACATCCCCAGTCAATTACATATACTCAGCAATTCTTGGGTTTGACCAATACTGCTGATGAAGCGGTTTATTCTTCAGTTTTCTCCATGAACAATCTCCCTGAGGCCCTCTCCTGGAAGCTTGAGGATAATAAAACAGAGAATATGATGTAGTCATAGAAAATTCGGTGGTCATTTAACCCTGCATGTCTGCTTAAAGGTGTGCCTGCATAGGAGCTGCAGAAGTGCACAGCAGAATCACCTAAATATTTAGGTTTACATAAAAGACAGGACCTAGAGGGTATTATGCTCAGTGAAATAAGCCAGGTGGAGAAAGACAAATACCATATGATTTCACTTATTTGTGGAATATAAAAACAAAGCAAAACAGAAGGAACGAAACAGCAGTAAACTCATAGACCCTGAGAAGTGACTAGTGGTTACCAAGTGGGAGGGATTAGGGCAGGTGGAGGAGGGGAGGGTGAGGCGGATAAAGGGGCACAATCATTTGCAATCACAATGTAAATTGCTCATGGGGATGGTAGTACATCATGGAGAATGCAGTCAGTGATTCTGTAACATCTTTATATGTTGACAGATTGTAACTGCATTGGTGGGGGTGAGAATTTAATAATGTGTATAACTCTCGAATCACTGTGTTGTATACTTGAAACCAATACAGTATTTTCTATCAACTATACTTCAGTAAAAAATACATTTCAAAAAAGAAACTATTGGGTGCATTCAAATCTAAGCTAAATAGATTAAAAAATGCATTAAGTGAATAATAACAAACTGCTCTAGAATCTGGGGAAAAAACAGTACTTGGAGCCATATAGAATGCTGGGAACTGTCAAGCAAAGTATATTTTGACAGAGGAAGCCTATATCTAGGCATTCCGTAATGCCACTCTAGTGAGTCAAAATAATGTTCAAGTGAAGTGGGGGTAGCAATACCTACCCTCAGAATTCCATTATGAGAAATAACAGATGCTTGATGTGAAAAAGTACTTTGAAATTGTAAAGTGGTCCTCATAACATAGGACATCAAATGCACTTCTGAGTCAGGTAAAATCAATGATGGAAGGGATATCAAGAAGCTTCATTAACTAAACCTTAGCCTGGCTCCCCACCTGATCTAAATGCTACCTCCCTAGCAGACATTGCTAATAGCCACCCTCACTAGGGGACAAGCGATGACCAAAGATAACAGCAGTAATATTGGGAGGCTGCTCTCAGGGAATTTGGGTGGCCCAAATCACAAATATCATTCTATGTGTTTCATGATCTGTTGTACCTATGTGGCCCAAGAGTTTACTACAACCTTCCCTAACTCTCAGTATCCCCTGAGCATTACCTCGAATTTTAATCTCTGACCTCTTATTCCTATGGGGAAAGGCACCATTCATTGTGAGTTACTCTTGTCCTCTTTGTCAAAGCACTCTTCTACCTTAACAAATCACGTCATTTCTGTTCAAGCTCTCCTCTAGCTTTGGAGTATATCAGCTAGGTCCTTGAAGAATTGCAACACTACTATACCTCCAAGTGATATCACCACTAATCATTTTACCTTGCTGAATAAGATAAATTTAACTCCTCCAGATAAAAAAAAAAACTTTTCCATAAAAACAGTAGCTCCTACCCCCACAATTTCCTCAAAATGACTACCACAAGTGACATCCTGGTAGCTGGTCATTCCCTGAGCATACCAGTTTCACAGAAGGACTGCCATTGTATTTGGTGGACAAGGAGAATGTTGACCAGTACTTGATCTTGAGTGAGGAGTAGATGACATTTGGCTGTAGATTTGTGGTTACCAAAGGCTCAAGGGCAGCTTTCTTGCTATCTAACAGTCTAACTTACCTCGCTTATTATGCTATTTCAAACACAATCTAAAGGTTCTTTTCTTCTCCCTCCTTTTTCTTCCTCCTCCACTCTTTATATATTAGGTATCATATTCTGTACTCTTTGTCTATACCTTGACTGACTTTCAGGGTAGTTGATTTAATTTTGCATTTGCTTAGTAATTAATTGGTCTATTTCCTTTACTTTGGTTTTATTTCCTCTGGTGACAGCTATTTAGTCTTAGGAACACTTACATCTATAGAAGTCTCTCCAAAATACACTATAGAGATGGTTTGTAGGAGGTAAATTCTCTCGGCTTTTGCTTATCTGGAAATTGTTCAATCCCTCCTTCAAATTTAAATGATAATCTTGCCAGATAAAATTATCTTGGTTCAAGGCCCTTCTGCTTCATTGCATTAAATACATCTTGCCACTCCCTTATGGCCTGGAAGGTTTCTGCTGAGAAGTCTGATGATAGCCTGATGGGCTTTCCTTTGTATGTGATCTTATTTCTCTCTCTGGCTGCTTTAACAGTCTGTCCTTATCCTTGATACTTGCCATTTTAATTACTATATGTCTTGGTGTTGTCTTCCTTGGGTCCCTTGTGTTAGGAGATCTGTGGATCTCCACAGCCTGAGAGACTATCTCCTTCCCCAGATTGGGGAAGTTTTCAGCAACTACCTCCTCAAAGACACTTTCTATCCCTTTCTCTCTCTCTTCTTCTTCTGGTATCCCTATAATGTGAATATTGTTCTGCTTGGATTGGTCACACAGTTCTCTCAATATTCTTTCATTTTTAGAGATCCTTTTTTTCTCTCCATGCCTCAGCTTCTTTGTATTCCTCTTCTCTAGCTTCTATTTCATTTATTGTCTCCTCCAGCATATCCAACCTGCTTTTAATACCCTCCATCGTGCTCTTCAACGATTGGATCTCTGACCTGAATTCATTCCTGAGTTCTTGGATGTCTTTCTGTACCTCCATTAGAATGTTGATGATTTTTATTTTGAACTCCCTTTCTGGAAGAGTCACGAGGTCCATATCATTTAAATCTTTCTCGGGAGTTGTATTAATAATTTACTCTGGACAAGGTTCCTTTAGTGTTTCATGTTTGTATATGGCGCCCTCTAGTGTCCAGAAGCTCTATTCTGGAGCTTCTCAGCCCCTGAAGCAATGTCGGGGGTCACAGGGGAGCGGTACTGGTGCCTGGGGGGAGGAAAGAGCTGTTCCCCACCTCCCGGCTGCTGTGCCTGTATCCACTGCCTGAGCCAGGGGGCCGGGCACACAGGTATAAGTTTTTGTCCCAGAACATCTGGATATGTATCCCTGCTCACAGATATTTCATGATTTAACAGGCACTTCAACTAGAATGTTTCTGCAATAGAGTGATGCAGTAATTGAAAGAAGAGAGGGGATACAAACTCAACAGTCCAAGCAGGTTTATTGCTGAACCTGAGAAGGACCCCTCTGTCCTGCCCAGCAGAACAAAGGAAAAAGAATCTCTAACAGGTCAGAAGGCTATTTATGGCCAGGGTTTTTGGTGGGCTCTTTGAGGGGAGGGATCAGGGTAAAGGTGGGCTTGTGGCTTGCTGATGTGTCCTCTGGAGAATGCTTGTAGCCTAGGTAAGATGACACCTAGGTCTCTCTGAGATGGTGGGTGGACTTATTTGAAAGGTAGTACTCAGGTCCAGATTCTATCAGTAATGAGTGATGGTGGTGTTTACCCAGGGATGATCAGAATGTGCCCCTTGGGAAAATAAAGGGCAAGTGCCAGACACTGTATGCTAGGAGGCCAAGAAAGGACACAGGGATTTGTATGGTATGAAGACAAAGATGTAGTAGTTTTGAATCCTCAAGAAGGAAGAAATAAATTTTCCCTGAAGGGTTAAATGTCCCATCCACTAAAGTTTAGATTTGGTTACACTGCCACAAACCTTTTACAATTCCATCATTATACCCATTAATTTGCTTAATCACTTTCTATTTAATACCTTTTTAGCTAAAAATCAAAGTGCATATTGAAATTCCTAGTTACCTCTTGAATTTAAAAGGTGTCCTGCTTATATACAAGATTACATCTGTTTTTCAATTTCAAAATAATTCATGTGCTGTTCCTTGCCATTTAATATTATGAATATTGCTCTGTCAGATATGCTACTAATACAGCCTCCCTCTTCATAATTCATGGAAGAGAGAATACTTACAACCATTAATTTACTTCCCTTGTCCCTTTTTCTGGTGGGGGAAGGAAGCTATTTCCCAAAAAGAATGTTATACTAAAATTGTCACTTTGGAGATGTTTAATCCTTTCTTTCTACCTTGTATTCATTATTTCACTCGCAGAAAGCACCTTCCTTCACAGTACTTAACTTCCACTAAGGTGGAAAAGAGGAAACAAAACTAACTCACTCTCACTGAGTCTGCTTGCTGATTTATGTAATTTAAGTAATTTATTTATTTAATCCCTGGAATAACCTGGCAAGGTAAAGAACTCAACCTTCTTTTCATATGTGAGAAAAAAGAGTTGAGGAGGTAAGAAAAAAGTACTTCATGATCACACACCTAGAACAACTGGCAGAGAGAACTCACCTCTTGTTCTGTCTAAAAAGCCCATGTTCTCTTGTGCAATCCCTGTTTCAAATGGTAGAGTCCAGGGTAGATAGAAGCTGTCCTACCATGAGCATGACATAGGTCCTAACGCTTTTGCTTTCACCCACAAGCATCATCTTGCTTCTCAATTTAAATTTCTCTTTGGAGGCTTTGGAACTCACATGCAACAAATTTAGCCACACCGATCATTGAAAATTTCTTCTTAATAGCATGAATCTACAGCCACTGTTCACCTGAGGATTCTAGGCACAGAGAGGGTTGAGAAACCATATCTGATCCCTGGATGAAGGTTACTATAGGGAGACAGAGAAGCCAGAAGAAAATTTGGAGTGCAAATGGGGCTGGAGTAACAAAATTGGAAATTAGAGGGGCCTCAAATCTTGGACAGTTTCTCCCTCAAATGCTTATTTGCAAAATTTTGAAGATATTTTAGAGTGCAAGGCTAAATCAATAAACTGATAATGTTTGAATGGTAGAATGGTATCTTCTGCTTTATTTCAGTGTTGAGGAGACAAAGACCAACAAAGATCTCTATTAAAAGCCTGGGAGGGCCACACTTTAGGAACAGAACACAATGAGAAGTCATTTGACTCTTACCAGAACTGTAATCAAGCCTCAAACCAGATCAGGCTCTTGCCTATAAGAAGAAAAGGTAAAGTATCTCCAGTAGAAAATAATATTATCTGAATGTTCTTTGGTTCTTTTATAACATAAAACATGCAATCAAAATTTAGTAAATGTGTATGCATGCATGTATATACATATGTAAATTAATATAAATATTTCATTAACCCAATAAAAGGCAAGAAACAGAACAAAAAGGAACAAAAGAAGGTAGAAGAAGAAGTAGAAAAAAATATTAAGGTGATATAAACAAACTCTAAGGAAATTATTTTAAATGTAAACAAGCTTAATTATCCCCAGATAAAAAGCTAAGATTTTCAAGCTGGATAAAACAATGGAGCCCAACTATCAGCCACTAACAAGCAAATCATTTAAATATGAAGATACAAAAAGTTTGAAAAAAAGGACAGACGAAGATACATCATGCAAATAGTAATTCTCCCTCCCCTCATAAAAAGCACTGTAGCTATACAGACTGTAGTCAATATAGACTTTAAGACAAGAAATATTACTGAAAAAAAGGACTCTTAATAATGATAAACTTATTCAAACATGAAAATATCACAATTGTAATCTGTATGCAGTCAACATCATGAATTTATATATGTAAAATAAAAATCAAGAGAAGCAAAAGTAGAAATACACATATCAGACAGTTTTTCTAGTCTTACCGAGATATTACGGAAATATAACATATGTAAGTTTAAGATGTTTAATACAATGATGTGATACATGTATGTATTATGAAATGATTACCATAAAAACACTTCTAACCCCTCACATAATTACCTTTTCATGTGTATCATGGTAACTTTCAAGATTTACTCTCCTAACAACTTTTAAGTATATAATATAGTACTATTATAGTTATCATGTTGTACATTAGATATCCAGAACTTATTCATCTTAACAGCTTGAAGTCTATGCCCTTTGACCAAACTTTCTCCCTTTCCCCCAATACCCAGGACCTGGCAACCACCATTCTACTCTCTCTATTTCTATGAGCTTGGCTTTTTCTTTGAGATTTCAAAATAAATGAGAATTTATATTTGTTTTTCTCTGTCTGACTTACTTCACTTAGCATAACATCCTCTAGGAGATTACATTTGTCTATATAATTGCCTTATACTTTACAAGCCTGAAATCATCTAGACTATAGTCTCTGACCTTAATGGAATTAAATTAAAAATAAGTTTCAGAATAATATGAAAATCACCAACTCTATAGGAATTACACAATAAACTTCTAAATAATTCATGGATCAAAAAATTAAACAGATATTGTAAAATATTTTACACTGAATAATTATAATAAAGGTACAACATTTCAAAATTCATGGACTGCAGCTAAATCAGTGTTTATATGGAATGCACAGCCTTAATATATTAGAGAAAAATGGAAAATAAATGGGAGGAAATAAAAAATATAAGAGCTAAAATTAATAAAACACAAAAGAAATAGAAATGAAGACAAGAAACAACAAAGATAAATTGTGATTCTTTGAAAATTGAAAATAATAAAATTAATGAATCCCTTGCAAGGCAGATAAAAAAAGAAAACACAAACTACCAATATTAAGAATGGTAGTTGTTGAGGGTTAAAGAGGGCAGCATGAGAGGTGAGACAGAGGCTTCCTTCTAAAACCGCATATAATACAAAAAAAATAATTAACATGACTAATCCTGAAAGAGCAACAGAAAAGAGGGCTGAGCCAAACTGCATACACCTGGATAAAAGAATAAACCTCACAGAACAGGGTAATACACCAAAGCCATGGCCCGGCTGGACCCAAGCCCTTCTCCCACCCCAGCTCACCAGCAGGAGGAAGAGAAATGAAGCGGGGAGGGAGTGGAGGCCTGGGACTGCTGAATACCTAACTCCAGAGATCTGCTCTGGGAGCACAAACCTACACCATGTTGCTTTCATGGTACTCTCATGATTAGGGTGTTGGAAAGCTAAAACAGGCACAATACCTGGAGAGACTGAGATTCCAGCCACTCTGGGACAAAAGAAAGGCAGGCAGTCCGAGAGACTTCCTAAAAGTAAAAGGGCTGCTAAAGGGGCAAGGATTGCATAGAGCTTGCTGCTCAGGAGAAAGGAAAGGTAGACAAAATTGTCCAGGAGCACTCTGCCCAGCAGGTTGGGAGCTTTCATGATCTTCAGGTCCTCCAGCTCCCTGGCTGGCTACACAGCTCCAGGGACCCCTCCATGATACGCAGCCTACTGCGCCTTTCCCTGGCCAGCCCCACCTGGCTCACAAACTGACAAACCCTAAACTGGCGTTAGGCCAGCCAGAGGAAAGATGGGTCTACAGCAACTGCAAACACAAGGCATAGAGGCTTATGCCTGTGTGCTCAGCCCACTGGCTCAGAGAGTGGAGAAAGGCATAGTGGCCAGGAAGCAGGACACTGCTCTTTCCTCCCCCCAGGCACCAATACCACTCCCCTGTGACCCCCGACATTGCTTCAGGGGCTGAGCAGCTCCAGAATAGAGCTTCTGGGCACTAGAGGGCGCCATACACAAATACGAAACACCAAAGGAACCTGGTTCACAGAAAAATTATTAATACAACTCCTGAGAAATATTTAAATGACATCAACCTCATGAATCTTCCTGAAAGGGATTTCAAAATAAAAATCATTAAAATGCTCATGGAGGTACAGAAAGATACTCAAGAACTCAGGAATGAATTCAGGTGGAGGAGATGATAAATGAAATAGAAAATTGGAGGAAAGGAATACAAAGAAGCTGAGGCACATAGAGAAAAAAAGATCTCTAAGAATGAAAGAATATTGAGAGAACTGTGTGACCAATCCAAACAGAAGAATATTCGCATTATAGGGGATACCAGAAGAGAAGAGAGAGAAAAAAGGATAGAAAGTGTCTTTGAGGAGGTAACTTCCCCAGTCTGGGGAAGGAGATAGGCTCTGAGGCCGTGGAGGTACAGATCACCCAACACAAGGGACCCAAGGAAGACAACACCAAGACATTTAGTAATTAAAATAGGAAAGATCAAGGATAAGGACAGACTATTAAAAACAGCCAGAGAGAGAAATAAGATCACTTACAAAGGAAAGCCCATCAGGCTATCATCAGACTTCTCAGCAGAAACCTTCCAGGCCAGAAGGGAGTGGCATGAGGTATTTAATACAATGAAGCAGAAGGACCTTGAACCAAGAATACTTTATTCTGCAAGATTATCATTTAAATTTGAAGGAGGGATTGAACAATTTCCAGATAAGCAAAAGCCGAGAGAATTTATCTCCCACAAACCATCTCTATAGTCTATTTTGCAGGGACTGCTATAGATGGAAGTGTTCCTAAGGTTGAATAGCTGTCACCAGAGGTAGTAAAACCACAGTAAAGAAGGTAGAACACCTAATTACTAAGCAAATACAAAATTAAATCAACTATCCCAAAGTCAATCAAGGGATACACAAAGAGTACAGAATATGATACCTAAAATATAAAGAGTGGAGGAGGAAGAAAAATGAGGAGAAAAAAAGAACCTTTAGGTTGTGTTTGTAATATATTATTAAGTGAGTTAAGTTAGACTCTTAGATAGTAAAGAAGCTATCCTTGAACCTTTGGTAACCACGAATCCAAAGCCTGCAATGGCAATAAGTACATATCTATTGATAATCACCCTAAATGTAAATGTACTGAATGCATCAATCAAAAGACACAGAGCAATAGAATGGATAAAAAAGCAAGACCCATCCATATGCTGCCTACAAGAGACTCACCTCAAACCTAAAGATACACACAGACTAAAAGTGAAGGGATGGAAAAAGATACTTCATGCAAACAATAGGGAGAAAAAAGCAGGTGTTGCAGTACTTGTATCAGACAAAATAAACTTCAAAACAAAGAAAGTAACAAGAGATAAAGAAGGACATTACATAACGATAAAGGGCTCAGTCCAACAAGAGGATATAACCATTATAAATATATATGCACCCAACACAGGAGCACCAACATATGTGAAACAAATACTAACAGAATTAAAGGAGGAAATAGAATGCAATGCACTTATTTCAGGAGACTTCAACACACCACTCACTCCAAAGGACAGATGCACCAGACAGAAAATAAGTAAGGACACAGAGGCAATGAACAACACACTAGAACAGATGGACCTAACAGACATCTACAGAACTTTACACCCCAAAGCAGCAGGATAAACAGTCTTCTCAAGTGCACATGGAACATTTTCCAGAATAGACCACATACTAGCCCACAAAAAGAGCCTCAGTAAATTAAAAAAGATTCAAATGGTACCAAACAGTTTCTCAGATCACTAAGGAATGAAATTAAAAATAAATTATGCAAAGAAAATAAAAAAGCCCACAAACACATGAAGGCTTTAACAACATGCTCCTAAATAACCAATGGATCAATGACCAAATAAAAACAGGGATCAAGCAATATATGGAGACAAATAACAATAATTCAACACCACAAAATCTGTGGGACATGGCAAATGCCATGCTAAGAGGGAATTATATTGCAATACAGGCCTACCTCGGGAAAGAAGACCAATCCTATATGAACAGTCTAAACTCACAATTAACAAAACTAGAAAAAGAAGAACAAATGAGGCCCAAAGTCAGTAGAAGGAGGGACATAATAAAGATTATAGCAGAAATAAATAAAATTGAGAAGAATAAAACAATAGAAAGAATCAATGAAAGCAAGAGCTGGTTCTTTGAGAGAATAAACAAAACAGATAAACCCCTAGCCAGAGTTATCAAGAAAAAAGTGAGTCTACACACATAAATCAGAAATCATAAATCACACAGAATCAGAAATGAGAAAGGAAAAATCACTACAGACACCACAGAAATACACATAATTATTAGAGAATACTATGAAAAATTATATGCAAACAAACCAGATAACCTAGAAGAAATGGACAACTTTCTAGAAAAATACAACCTTCCAAGGCTGACCCAGAAAGACACAGAAAATCTGAACAGACCAATTACCAGCAACAAAATTGAATTGCTAATCAAAAAACTACCTAAGAACAAAACCTCTGGACCAGATGGCTTCACTGATGAGTTTTATCAAACATTTAGTGAAGACCTAATACCCATCCTCCTTAAAGTTTTCCAAAGAGTAGAAGAAGAGGAAATACTTCCAAACTCATTCTACGAGGCCAGCATCACTGTAATATCAAAACCAGGCAAAGACACCACAAAAAAAATTACAGACCAATATCCCTGATGAACATAAATGCAAAAATACTCAACAAAAACTTAGCAAAGAGAATTCAAAAATACATCAAAAAAATCCTCCATCATGATCAAGTAGAATTTATTCCAGGGATGCAAGGATGGCACAACATTCAAAAATCCATCAACAGCATCCACCACATCAACAAAAAGAAAGACAAAAACCACATGATCATCCTGTAGATGTTGAAAAAGTATTTGACAAAATTCAACATCCATTCATGATGAAAACTCTCAACAAAATGGGTATAGAGGGCAAGTACCTCAACATAATCAAGGCCATATATGACAAACCCACAGGCAACATCATACTTAACAGTGAGAAGCTGAAAGCTATTCCTTTAAGATTGGGAACAAGACAAGGATGCCCACTCTCCCCACTTCTATTCAACATAGTACTGGAGGTCCAAGCCACAGCAATAAGACAACACAAAGAAATAAAAGGCATTTTTTTTCTTTTTTTTGCCTGGTTTTGATATTATTACAGTGATGCTGGCCTCATAGAATGAGTTTGGAAGTATTGCCAAGGAAGAAGTTAAACTGTCCCTGTTTGCAGATGACACAATATTATACATAAGAAACCCTAAAGAATCCACTCCAAAACTACTAGATCTAATACCTGAATTCAGCAAAGTTGTGGGATACAAAATTAATACACAAAAATCTGTTGCATTCCTATATACTAATGATGAACTAGCAGAAAGAGAAATCAGGAAAACAATTCCATTCACAGTTGCAGCAAAAAGAATAAAATGCCTAGGGATAAACCTAACCTAGGAAGTGACAGACCTATACACTGAAAACTACAAGACACTCAGAGAAATTAAAGAAGATACCAACAAAGGGAAACACATCTCATGCTCATGGATAGGAAGAATTAATATTGTCAAAATGGCCATCCTGCCGAAAGCAATCTACAGATTCAATGCAATCCCTATCAAAATACCAACAGCATTCTTCAATGAACTAGAGAAAATCATTCTAAAATTCATATGGAACCACAAAAGACCCCAAATAGCCAAAGCAATCCTGAGAAGGAAGAATAAAAATGGGGGGTTATGCTCCCCAACTTCAAGCTCTACTACAAAGCCACAGTAATCAAGACAATTTGGTACTGGCACAAGTACAGACCCATAGACCAGTGGAACAGAATAGAGAGACCTGATATAAACCAAACCATATATGGTTAATTAATGTATAATAAAGGAGCCAGGGACATATAATTGGGGAATGACAGCCTCTTCAACAGCTGGTGTTGGCAAAACTGGACAGCTACATGCAAGAGAATGACACTGGATTATTGTTTAACCCCATAAACAATAGTAAACTCGATCAAAGACCTTAATGTAAGTCATGAAACCATAAAAATCTTAGAAGAAAACATAGGCAAAAATCTCCTGAATATATTTGTAACATGAGCAACTTTTTCCTGAATGCATCTCCTCAAGCAAGGGAAACAAAAGCAAAAATGAACACACGAGACTACATCAAACTTAAAAGCTTCTGTACAGCAAAGAACACCATCAACAGAACAAAAAGGCACCCTACAGTATAGGAGAACATATTTGTAAATGACATATCCGACAAGGGGTTAACACCTAAAATATATAAAGAATTCACATGCTTCAACACCCAAAAAGCAAATAATCCAATTAAAAAATTGGCAGAGGATATGAAGAGACAGTTCTCCAAAGAAGAAACTCAGACGGCCAACAGACACATGAAAAGATGCTCCACATCACTAATCATCAGGGAAATGCAAATTAAAACCACAATGAGATATCACCTCACAGCAGTAAGGATGGCCAGCATCAAAAAGACTAAGAACAACAAATGCTGGCAAGGATGCCGAGAAAGGGGAACCCTCCTACACTGCTGGTGGAAATGTAAGCTAGTTCAACTATTGTGGAAAGCAATATTGAGGTTCCTCAAAAAACGAAATATAGAAATACCATTTGACCCGGGAATCCCACTCCTTGGCATTTACCCAAAGAATATAACTTCTCAGACTCAAAAAGATACATTCAACCCCATGTTTATTGCAGCACTATTTACAATAGCCAAGATATGGAAGCAACCTAAATGTCCTTCAGTAGATGAATGGATAAAGAAGATATGGTACATATACACAATAGAATACTATTCAGCCATAAGAAAGAAACAAATCCTACCATTTGCAACAACATGGACGGAGCTGGAGGATATTATGCTCAGTGAAATAAGCCAGGTGGAGAAAGACAAGTACTAGATGATTTCCCTCATTTCTGGAATTTAACAATGAAGCAAAACTGAAGGAACAAAATAGCAGAAGACTCAGAGACTCCAAGAAGGAACTAATATTTACCAAAGGGGAGGACTGTGAGAGAGTGAGTTGGGAGGTGGGGAGAAGCAGATTGAGGGGTATTATGTTTAGTACACATGGTGTGGGGGGTCACGGGGAAAACAGTGTAGCACAGAGAAGGCAAACAGTGAATCTGTGGCATCTTACTATATTGATGGACAGTGACTGTATTGGTATATGGGTGGGGACTTAATAATATGGTTAAATGTAGTAACCACATTGTTTTTTCATGTGAAACTTTCATAAGAGTGTATATCAATAAGACCTTAATAAAAAATTTGAAAAAAAAAAGAATGGTAGTTGATTATCATTAGAGGTCCAATAGACTTAAAAAAAAAGAATACGAGGATATTAACAGTATCTTAGCAATAAATTCCACGACTTGGAAAAAATGGAAAAATTCCTCAAAAAATACTTCTTATAGAAAATGAGAGAAGAAATAGAAAATGTGAAGTCTAGTGTTTATTAATCATGTTTAATACTTGATTAAAAATCATTTCCACAACCAAAACATGCTCAAATGATTGCACCTGTGAATTCTTCTAAACTTTTGGTGAAGATATAACACCAATCTTATATGAACTTTTTGAGAGAATAGATATGGAAGGAAAACTTCCCATCTCTGTTTTGTGAGGTTAGCAAGACCTATTACCAAAACTGAATGAGGAGAGGACATTACAAAGGAAAATGATAGACCAATGTCTCTCATTTAAAAAGTTGTAAAAACCCAAAACAAAATACTAGCAAATTAAGGACGATGATAAGTAAAACATAATGCATGATGTCCAAGCAGAGTTTATTCTAGGAATGCAAGAGTGATTTATAATATTTTAATTAATTCATGTTATAAATTTAATTTGCCACAGCAACAGAAAAATGGAATAAATCATATGTTCATCTCAATAGATGCAGAAATGAGCATTCAGTAAAACGCAGGATTTATTCATGACAACACTTCTTAGCAAAGTAGGAACAGAAAAGAACTTCTTAAATCATATAAAGAATATCTACAAAATATAACACATGCATTTTAGGAGACTTTAACACACCACTTACATCAATAGATCAACCAGCCAGGAAATAAATGAGGAAACAGAGGCATTGAACAATACATTAGGTCAAATGGACTTAACAGATATCTACAGAAAATTTCACCCAAAAGCAGCAGAATACACATTCTTCTCAAGTGTACATGGAACATTATCCAGGATAAATCACAGAAAAGGCCACATAAAGAACCTCAATAAATTCAAAAATATTGGAAGTTGTATCAAGCAGGTTCTCAGACCACAATGGTATGAAATTAGAAATACATTACACACAAAAGACAGAAAGACCTACAAACACATGGAGGCTAAACAACATGCTTCTAAATAATCAATGGATCAATCAACAAATTAAAACAGAAATCAGACACTACATGGAGACAAATGAAAACAAAAATTCAACAGCCCAAAATCTGTGGGACACTGTGAAGGCAGTTCTAAGAGGGAAGCACATAGCAATACAGGACTACCTCAAGAAACAAGAACAATTCCAAATTAACAGCCTAAACTTACAATTAAAGGAACTAGTAAAAGAAGAACAAATGAATCTCAAAGTTAGTAGGAAGGATATAATAAAGATCAGAGCAAATAAAGTAGAGAAAAATAAAATGATAGATAAAATCTATGAAACCAGAAGAAAATTAACAAAATAGATAAACCCCTAGCCAGACTTATCAAGAAACAAAGAGAGTACACACATAAACAGAATCAGAAATGAGAAAGGAAAAATCACTACAGACACCACAGAAATACAAATAATTATTAGAGACTACTATGAAAAATTATCTGCCAATAAATTGAACAACCTAGAAGAAATGGACAACTTTCTAGAAAAAATACAACCTTCCAAGAATGACTCAGGAAGAAACAGAAAATCTGCACAGACCAATTACAAGCAATGAGATTGAACTGGTAATCAAAAAACACCCCAAAAACAAAACTCCAGGTGCACATGGCTTCATAGTTGAATTCTACCAAACATTTAAAGAAGAGAAAATACCCATACTTCATAAAGTATTCCAAAAAGAGGAAGAGAAGAGAATACTTCCAAACTCATTCTATGAGGCCAGCATCACTCTAATACCAAAACCAGACAAAAACACCACAAAAAAAGAAAGTTACAGACCAATATCTCTGATGAACAGGATGCAAAAATACTCAACAAAGTATTAGCAAACTGAATTCAAAAGTACATCACAAGACCATCCATCATGACTAAGTGGGATTTATTCCAGGAATGTAAAAATGGTACAATATTCATAAATCAAAAAGGATAAAAATCATATGATCATCTCAATAGATTCTGAAAAAGCATTTGACAAAATTCAACATTCACTCATGATAAAACTCTCAACAAAATGGGTATAAAGGACATATACCTCAACATAATAAAGGCCATATATGACAAACCCACAGCCAACATCATACTTAATAGTGAAAATCTGAAAGCTTTTCCTCTAAGGTCAGGCACAAGATAAGGATTTCCACTCTCACTGCTTTTATTCAGCATAGTACTGGAGGTCCTAGACACAGCAATCAGACAAGATAAAGAGATAAAAGGCATCCAAATTGGTAAGGAAGAATTTAAAGTGTCAAAATTTGTAGATGATATGATACCATATACAGTAAACCCTAAAGACTCCACCAAAAAATTATTAGAACTAATAACCTGATTTAGCAAAGTTGCAGGATACAAAATTAATTTACAGAAATCTGTTGCATTCCTATATACTAACAATAAACTAGCAGAAAGAGAAATCAGGAAACAACTCCATTTACAATTGCATCCAAAAGAGTAAAATACCTAGAAATAAATCTAACCAAGGAGGTGAAAGACCTTTACTCTGAAAACTATAAGATACTCATGAGAGAAATTAAAGAAGACACCAATAAATGAAAATCTATCCCATGCTCATGGATAGGAAGAATTAATATTGTGAAAATGTCCATCCTGTCCAAAGCAATTTATAGATTCAATGCAATCCCTATCTAAATACCAACACAATTTTTCAGTGAACTGTAACAAATAGTTCTACAACTCATATGGAACCTCAAAAGACCCTGAATAGCCAAAGCAATCTTGAGAAAGAACAAAGCTAGGGATATCATGCTCCCTGACTTCAAGTTATACTACAAAGCTGCAGTAATCAAACAGTACGTTACTGGCACAAGAAAAGACTCATATATCAAATGAACAGAATAGAGCCCAGATATAAACCCACACATATATGGTCAATTAATATAGGATAAAGGAGCCATGAATATACTATGGGAGAAAAGACAGTCTCTTCAATAAATAAATGGTGTTGGGAAAACTGGACAGCTACATGCAAGAGAATGAAACTTGATTACTGTCTAACCCCATTCATAGAAGTAAACTCAAAATGGATTAAAGACCTAAATATAAGACATGAAACCATAAAACCCTTGGAAGAAAACATACACAAAAATCTCTCAAACATAAGTATGAGCAATTTTTTTCTGGAAACATCTCCCTGGGCAAGAGAAACAAAATAAAAAATGAACAACCGGGACTACATCAAACTAAATAGCTTCTGTACAGCATAACAAAAAGGCAGTCTACAGTATGAGAGAATATATTCATAAACAACTCATCTGATAAGGGGTCAATATCCAAAATTCATAAAGAACTCATGTGACTCAATACCCAAAAAAAATATTACCAATTAAAAAATGGGCAGAGGACCTGAACAGACAGTCTCCAAAGAAGAAATACAAATGGCCAACAGGCACATGAAAAGATGCTCCACATCGCTAATCATCAGGGTAATGAAAATCAAAACCACAATGAGGTATCACCTCATACCAGTTAGAATCCAAAAGACAAGAAATAGCAAATGCTGATGAGGATGCAGAGAAATGGGAACCCTCCTACACTGTTGTTGGGAATGTAAATTGGTGCAACCACTGTGGAAAGCAGTATGGAGTTTCCTCAAAAAACTAAAAATAGAAATACAATTAAATCTAGTAATTCCACTTCTAGGAATTTACCCAAAGAAAACAAAATCCCCGATTCAAAAAGATATATGCACCCCTATGTTTATCGCTGCACTATTTTCAATAGCCAAGATATGGAAGCAACCTAAGTGTCCATCAGTAGATGAATGGATAAAGAAGATGTGGTACATATACACAATGGAATATTATTCAGCCATAAAAGAAAATAAATCCTGCCATTTGCAACAACATGGATGGACCTAGAGGGTATTATGCTCAGTGAAATAAGTCCATTGGCGAAAGACAAATACCATATGATTTCACTTATGTGTGGAATATAAAACAAAGCAAAACAGAAGGAACAAAATAGCAGTAGACTCATAGACACTGAGAAGTGACTAGTGGTTACCAAGGGGGAGAGGTTAGGGCTAGTGTTGGCAGAGGGGGAGGGGGATAAAGGGGCACAATAATTCACATCACAATATAAGTTGATCACGGGGATGGTAGTACATCATGGGAAATATAGTCAATGATTCTGTAACATCTTTCTATGTTAACAGTAACCACACTAGAAGGGGTGAGGATTTAATAATATGGGTAACTGTTGAACCCCTGTGTTGTACATCTGTAACTAACACAAGACTGTATATCAATGACACTTCAATAAACAAAAAACAGATTCAGTGTTCTAGACATTATAATGTATTTTTATCCCAAAAAGATTCTATAACTAAATACATTTGGGAAACAGCAAAGTATAGTTCCCTCTTGCAGATTTACAAATGCACATTAACATTGAAAAGGTACTGAGAAGTCCAAGAGTAAAGTTTTTTTTAAGGTATTTCAAATATCTTTAACTACCAAAACCTACTTCCCCTATAGAACACATAAAAAAAAAAGAGTATCTACAAAGTAAACCAATAACAAAATCTGTTATTAATGGTGACATATCAAAAGCTTTACCAGTGAAATTAGGAGCAATACAAGGATGCCTGCTATTACTTTGTTCTACTTTAACTGAAGAGGATATAAATATGTATGTATAAAATCTAAAAGAAATTAAATTAATGGATCACAACGGAAATGGAGAAATATATGCTGCTCAGCATTTAGAAGATTTGGTATTTAAAAAAATATTCCCCATGTTAACCTAAAGACTCAATGCAAAAGCAATCCCAGATTTTATCAGGAAATCATGAGCTGATTATAGAAGTAATCTAGAAATGCAAAGGGCCCAGAAGAGCCAAGGCAGTCTTTAAGAACAAAGCTGGGACACTTACACTACCAGATATCAAACCAATCATAAATAGTAATGAAGATGTAAATGGCATTTATCATGAGAATGAAGGTTGGTTTAAACATTTTGTAATCGAAGTAATTTACCATATTAACAAGCTAAAAAAGAAAAGGCATATAATTAACTCACTAGACACAGCAAGAGCATTTGAAATATTCTAAAATTTTCAACAAACTATGAATAGAAGAGAATTTTTTTAACTTGATGAAGCACACCTAAGAAAACCTTGCACTTAACATTTTACTTTATGGTGAAAGACTGGAAGCTTTCTCCTTAAGATCAAGAATAAGACAATGGTGCCTGTTTTAACCGTTTCTACTCAACACTGTATGTGAGGTCTAGTCAGTGCAATAAAGCAAAAATAACGAAAAACAAGCATCCATACTGCAGAGGATTAAAACCGTCTTTCTTCTCATATGATACAATATGTGATGAATGCTATTTTAAGTCACTTGAAGTCCCACTTCTGGCATGAAAGCATGATGAGCTCTACAGGCCTGCTTCTCAGTGAAAGTGGTGAAATTTATTTTAAAAAACAACCACTTAAAGTTTCTGGAAATTATCCTAAGGGAATACAATAAAAAAAAAGCTATTCAAGAAAAAACCCTATTTATTCAAAAACATCTACTAAAACTCAGTAAGGAAATTAAGAATACAGAATATTAAAAACAACACCTATTCCCACCTTTCCCTGTCCCAGTTCCGTGAGGACAGAAACTATACTCAAGACTGGTGCAGCCAAGAAAGAACACATGGCTGTCTGTTCTTCCTTCTCCCACCTGGAACACTATCTTCCTGGGAGGGGCAGGATGCCAGCATTTCTCATTCTGGAGCAAACTACCTGCTGCTGAGGCTAAATTCTGGAGAGGTGTGGCTGAAGGGCAGGAGATCTCTTTGTCATCCCAGCTCCCACTCATGAGATTTGAAACTCTAACTTGGGCATGACACTACTGAGATGGGGTCTCAGGTGCCCATGATCTGACTCATGGGACAGTAGTCCATGCTGGAAAACGCAAGCCAAGGACACCCGGGGCTGCTGCCAACATCCCTCCGTCAAGCACTCAGCAGCTGAAGTGGGGCTGTCCCTCAGAGAAAAGTCTGCCATGTTCCCACCCCCAGAACTAGGGCCATGGCTCACAGGGTTTACCCTTTTGATTTTTGCTCCTATATTTATTATTTCTATTATTATTGTTACCTCATTTTTTATCTAGTTTCTTCTGGTGAAGGTTTGGGGCATTGATTTGAGGTTAATGTTTTCTTACATGGTGTTATAAGTTTTCCTCTTAGTATGGCTTCATATCATATTTTTTATTTTTTTAATTGAAAAAGGTTAAAATTTTCCTGTTGAGTTCTTCCTTCTGAATATGAATGTAGATATAAAAGCTGTTTTTTAAATGTACTTATCTACTAATTCTTTCATCCGGATCATTTATGCACCTCTTTTATTGATTGATTTTTCTGCCTTGTTCAGGTTTTATTGTTTTGTTTCTCTACATGCCTGGTAATTTGTGACTAGATAACAGCCATTGTGAATTTCACTTTGTTAGATACTAGGTATTTTCTGTATTGCTGTAAATATTCTTAGACTTTGTTCTGAGATAACATTAAGTTTCTTGGAAACAGTTTGGTTAGGTGGAACCAAAGCAGCCTTTGGTTTGAGGACCATTCTGCCACAGCAGTGAGGACATATCCTTCTGAGTACCCTACCCCATGCCCCATGGGGTACACGTTTTCCATTCTAGTTGGTGGGCACACAACTATTCCCAAGCCTGCTGCTAACATCCTCTGTTTTTCACTGGTCCTTTCCTCAACCTTAGGTTGTTTTCTCACATGCATAAGCTAAGCTTGGCTGAAAACTTGAGGGAAATTCTCTGCAGATCTCTGGATCTCTTTCTCTCTGTGTACAACTCTATGTTCTCCATGTGGCTCTCAGCTCTTCTCTGCCCTACACATTTTAGAGCCTGTGACTTCCCCAAATGTACAGCTCTTTCTCATCAATGGAGAGAGTCTACCAGGCACTATTTGGATTCTCCCTCCCTTCACAGCAGCCAGAAATTCTACACAGGCCATAATCTGGTACAGTCATAGGACTCACCTTATTTCAAGCATCACTGTCCTGTGCTGCCTTTATTTGATTTCTGAAAACCACTATGTATTTGCTCATGTCTTAGTTGTTTTTAAGATAAGTAGGTACATCTCATCCCTATCACTCCATGTTAGCCAGAAGCAAAAGGATTTTTCCACTCATATTTTTCATGGGTAGTCAAATTCTGTATGTCTACAATGAATTAATTTCTACCTTTTTTGTTCCAACCACACCTCCAAAAGAAACAAAATGAAATAAAATAACACAGTTCTTCCAATGTTCCCTATTTTAAAAATCAGCACCACCCAGTCAACCAAACCAGGAACCTAGATGTCATCCTTTTCTCCTCCCCCTTCCCTAACCCCATAATTTAATTAGTCGCCAAATTCTGTATGTTCCCACAGTCATCACCTTCACTGTGGACAACTGCCATTGATTTGCGACTGGTCTTCTCTTCCTCGAATACTGCCCTACTCCTACCCATTATTTATATCAAAGCAAGAGTCATATAGCCTTCATCTAAAAACAAACAACAACAAAAAACTGCAAATATATCTTTAACTTTACTAAGTGAGTTTATTGTAATGGCACGGTTATAGCAATTCCAACACTATTTTCTTCCATATATTGTAAGATTGAAAAAATGAGTAAATCAGTCAAGATACTGTATTGGACTGGAATTAGTGGTATCAGTATAAACTCATTATACATGTACACACACACACCTGTATGTGTATACCGATACACATATTTGTATATATTTTATATATGAATATAGACAGGTATATATATGCATGTGTGTGTGTGTGTATAACATATAATTTGCTATTTTCCCAACTCTGTCTACTGAAAAGTCCTAGAAGCAATGACACCCCACTGGCAATGTAAACACCTAGCACTCAGAAGTTGAATTTTAAATATAATTTCCCACAAAAAAGGTACCATTTTTTCTTGGATAAATGACTGATTCCAAGGCTGAATAACAGAGAGTGCAAGGTAAGTCTGGGATATACTGTTATACCCTAAAGTTAAAATAAGCTCAATAAATAACACAGCCAAAGAAAATGAAAGCCGGCTTGTATAGGCTCCCACTAAGCAAATATGGGAAATTATGAGGACAAATTCTATTTAAAAATGAATATTATTAATGGATTATAATTCATTAAACAAGAATCCATCTGTTCATGCTAATAGTTACCTAATTAATTAAAGAGAAGAACATGTTTCTTTCTTACAACAGAATGCCATGTAGTAAAAGCAGAGGAAAAATAGATTTAAAAAAAAATCACCATTTTACAACCATAACAGTTATTATTCATACAAGAATAACTAAGAATTGCTAAAACTACTGGGTGCAAGCTGAAAGAGGAAAAGAATCTCAAAGCACTTCTCTACAAACGACTTATTAATTATACACTGAAAAAAATGGTGATTTTAGAGAGCAGTAACCTAGTGAACATTGAAGTTTACATTCCTAATAATGGGGCAAACAGACATTATGGCTCTTCTTGAGCAATGTACTAAGACACAATTAACTCCTGTGGTATTCCCTCCAAAAATGAAGGGAAATCTAACCAATGTCATAAAATACAAAGAAAGGTGGAGTAATGATAACAGATTATAGACTAAAGAGATGAGAAAATAATACAATGCATAAACCTGGATTGAATCCTATATCAAGGGAAAATGCTATAAAGAATACTTTGGGGATGATTGGGAAAAATTGGATATGGATTATAGATTAGAAAATAGTATAATGTCAGTTTAAATTTTCTGAATTTATAATTGCATTGCAATTTTATACAAAAACTTCTTTGTTTTAAGGAAATACACACTGAACTATTTAAGGACAAAGGGGTTTGATATATGCAACTAATTCTCAAATGGTTAAAGAAAAAAATTAAACACACATACATTTGCTTATCTCCCCTCTCAATACAGCCCAAGATGTATTACAATGCATTTACCCCACTGTGATCATATTGTTGATCATACTAAACTGATGGCCAAGATACTACCTAGCCCAGCAGATTATTCTTCTTTGGACGGTCAGGCTGACATGTGTTCAGAGTTTTGTGAGCAAGGCATGTTTCCCAGCTGTTCCTCGGCCATACCTGCCATCCAGACAGGGATTGGTATTTTGTTAACAGAAGTGGGCTTGGCCAGATGTTGTGGTATAATATCCCATATGCATTTACCTAAGGGAAATTCAGAACCTTCCAAAACCAGACCAGAGTGATTGACCGTTCAAATGAAGGGTTACAACGAATTTCCAGTGCTCAGAGGGAAGAAACTCAGCTTTACAGTAACATCATGGGTCAATAGACTACGGAAGGTATGGTAAGAATCTTTTTAGGTTACAATAGCTAAGGAGAATATCCTAAAGTAGTAACAGACCTCCGAGCCCAGGTCGCAACCGGTTGTCATAGCCGTCCAAAAGACGGTCCAAGATTCTGGTGAAGATAGTGATGTTGTCAGTGCTGTCATCAGGAATATCCGGGGCATGCTTAGGAGAAAGCCTGAGGCAGTGGAAGAAAAGGACATGAAAAATAAAAGTTCTAATAGGAAACAATGACATGTGTAAATACTTTAATCCAAGAAGATTTCAAGCAGTAGATTTAGTCAATTCAATAGTCCTTTATCATAACCAAACCAGCAATGATTTCCTATTTGTCCCAATGATTATCTGTATTGGAGACAAATGGTGGTCTCTTACATTTGAGCTCTCACTCTGGCACTGGCATGCACTCTATCAAATATATGGTTCAACCCCAACCCAACAGTGAAGAAACACAAGCAGAAATCCTAGACAGAATGTCCCTGGGAGCAGTACCCGACATAAAGTTGACTCATCAAATTTTGTTGCATGAGTGAATGGGCTTCAAAATAAAAAAGGAAAATTTTGTTACTAAGAACTTACCCCTCTTCCAGTCTAGAGAAACATAGGTTCACAGAACAACAGCACCAGACAAACCCTGAACTGCATATAGTCTGCCTATCAACCATCCTATGGAGATAGGACAACAAAGCAATAGTCGTCCATTAAATGTTGAAGCTACCAGGACTCTTAAGAGACTCCCTAATCTTTCTCATTTTATACATGGGGAAATAAGCTCAGAGAGGCACCCAATTTTCCCACAGTCAAACTGCTAATGAGAAGCAAAGATAGGGCTATAATCCAAGTCTCCTGATTTTCCCGAGATCCTCAGCCGCCTCTTGTTGCTTCAGTTTGGGTGGCTTCCGTAAGCCTTTCCAAGCACGGGGCACTTTACTGAACACCTAATCAGGCCCAGGCTGTGGCTGATACTTTTACTTTGTGAGGGGGAGACTGGTGTGCTTTGACAGGACTAGAAATAAAGAAAGGCTCTGGGAATTTTAAGGGAAAGAGAGATAATGAAATTAACGGCTGCTGCCTAGGGTCAAGAAGCATGGTGTAAAATCAGATAATAAACTAGGAGTCAGAAATCCTGGGTCCTATTGCCGGCTGTACTTGTGATTTGGAACAGATCATTAAGAAAGTCACAGTACATCTCCTTCAGTCTCAGTTTCCCTGTTTTAACCTTGGACCCGGAAGGTTGCCATTCATAGAGATATAACTATTCCTAGCTTCCGGTTAATAATGGTTATAAAAGACATAGGATAACAGTTGAAAAGGAGTCTTAAGAGATGGTCACTATGTCTTCCCAGCAATATTTTTCCCTAGCACCGAGACAGGTTCCCATTCTGAAAAAGACCCTGCAAAAGATCTAGAGAATAGTGGAAGTATCTGAACTGAATAGTTCTCACTCTCACCTGCCACTCTCTAGCTGATCACCTTAGAAAAGTTATTTTGAACCCCAATGTCCTTAATTCATAAACCTAATTCAATTCACTTAATCATTCAATGCATCTTTGTTGAACACCACGTATGTGCCTATTACTGTTCTAGGTGTTGTGATGGCAAAGAAAAAGCAAGCTGAGAGATCAAATAATAAAAGAGATACACATGGAAGGAAAAAGGGACTAGGCTTCGAGTCTAGAGACATGCATTTGAATTTATTAATTGTGTGACCTGAGGCATCATGTAATACCTCTAGTAATAGCTTTGGCGTATTTACAACTAAAATAACTTCACAGATATGTTGTATTAGTATTAAATACTGTATTAAATCACCAGGGTTAATGTTTAATATCTAGAGGTATTCAAAATTTGTTTCCTCTTTTCTAAAATGGTAGTTAATTCACTTGAATACATTATTCAAATATAAATAGTATCAAGAAAATATTGACACCCTCATCAGTCAAAGCCATAAAGAAAGCTTTGCCCAGAGAGGAACTGGAAGCCTGTGGTTTAGTGCACAGAGCACTAATAGAGATACAGATACCTCACCGGCAAGGGGGAAGAAAGAGAGTAACTGTAGCACAAGGCTGACAGCTGATGAGATAAATGCAGACATCCTGTCAGGCAATGGCCCGCTTGGCTCAATCCACATTACATGGGCTGTGGGCACACAGTTGATTTTGTGCAAATCTCTTTCTCATTATCCCTTAACACTCACCGCAGGGAATCTTGAACCCAGTCACCTAATTTGATTTCTGGGAAACAGATGTATGAATTCAATGAAAAAACATTTCTTGGACTTGGAAGGAGACAGAAAAGGGAATCCTCACAGAGTCATAGATGAGCTATAAAGGGCTTCAGAGATTATTTACTCCTGGTGGATTTATACATGGGAATTCTAAAGCCCCTAAATGTAATTTTTAACCACCCTGAGTGTTAATGGGAAAGCTAAAATCTGGATCCAGAATTTCTGAATAACAGCCAGTATGCTGCGCTGCCTCTGTTTCTGAAATCTAACTTCCATGACAATACATTCCCACCCCTTGCTGACACTGTGTTGATATGTTAGCAGCATTCTTCACTGATTTTTAAACTTTGAAATCAAATATCAATGCTAAATAGCACTCCAAAACAATTTTCAATAGACTTCTCCAATTCTGCACTTAATTCCTGAAAAATTTTTCTCTTGATATGCACTCAATTATTCCATGAGAGGCTGGAAGGTAGTTTAATCTAGACCCCATGTCAGAACTCTATCTTCTTCGATAAGTGAATCACAACATGCTGAATATTCTGAAGTTTGTGCCAATCCAAAATAGTTCAGGGGAACAACAGAGAATCATTGTACGTCAAAATTATGAAGCACCTTAGAGGTCATATAATGCAGTCCCTTTATTTTACATATAGAGCACCTAAGACACCAGGAGAATAGAATTCTTCAAAGCCACATGTTTAAGTTAATGAGACTGAAGCAAACAACATGTCTGTTTTGCTTTATATCTGCCATTAATCATTGGATTTAATGTTAATAATCCATCATCTAAACAGGAAAATGATGTTACTCATCATTGTCTATAGGTTAGGCAGGTTTAGTCATTTTTCTAGTCATAAAGATAGAGTAGTGGTAAGTCCTCTAGACTAGGATTAAATGAACAGAGTTTTAGTTCTGGCTCAGCCACTAACTGATCATATGACCTGTATTTTTACATGTAAAATGAGGATACAAATTTCCTACCTTACAAAGCTTTTGAAATAAATAAGTAGATAATAAACATAAAACTGCTTTGTAAATGGTAAAGCTCAATAAACACTGAGGGTTGGTCATTCCTTTTTTCCAAAACTCCTGAAAATTAAATGAGATGTCTTTGAAAGATATGTACTTTTATGCTGTGGGACAAAGTTAAGCTTATTGGCCATCTAAGGACCAAGTACAGAATACTGGCAGTACAGCATTAGTCCAACCACATTGAAGACCCAGGTGTGTTTATGTTAGGGGGAAGCAGGAGAGGCAGACATGCGCAGTTGCTGGTGCAGTTCATACCACAACCCAAAGAAAGGAGGAATTTATTTTGTTAAATGGATGGCATTTTCCTTAATACCATGTATCTCCTGGGGGAAAATAGTTTTAAAAATAAAGAAAACTCAAAATTACTGTGCAGAAGGTGATATGAGCAAAACAGTGCTAGGAGGTCCCAAAGCTCATCTCCCCAGGAGAGAAACAAGAAAAATAAACAAACAACTACAAGCTGAAGAAAACAGAACAGGGAAATCTCTAAACAATAAAGAAGGAGCAGCAAAAAACCCAGGAGCTCAAAAATAGAGGATGCCTGCATAGAAAAATACAGGAAGTATGCTCCCATGTCACCCTATTCCTCTGGTTAGGAACTGCTCTGCACCTGAAGGGATCCCCTCAGAAGTTCACCACATGGTGGGGAGAGCAGAAGAACCTTAGTAAGCCTCACCAGTATGGAAATTTGCAGTTTTTGCTACACAGGTCCCCACAGTCTTCACTATGGTGCTATGGGAGCTTCATGTGTGCCTGATCCAAGGACACTGGCTCCAAGACTGCTCTGAGGGTTCTGAGCATCAGCATGCCAGACCACGCACTAAAAAGGATCTCCTTGCCTTCCTCCCTTAGGCAAAAATTGTTGGAGGCAAGGGGAAACAGGGAGATCCCAGCAGCTTTAACCTCTAAAGATTCCAATAACACTACCTGCCACTGCCACCTGTAAGTCCTCTTTAGCCTTGGCCACAGAGACCCCTACAGCCTTGCCAATGGCAACCTCAGCCAATGAAGTGGCACAGAGATTACACCGCTGTGCCTTCCCAGGAAGCAAAGATGCATCCCACTGAGCAAGCACCCTTATAGCAACCTCCAGGTAAAAGTCTTTTACTACCGAAGCCAGTTTGAAAAGACTAGAAGAGGTGAAGGCATGCTCAAATGCACTAACAAACAACAATGCAAATCCATCAGAACATGAAAAAGCAAGGAAACATGACAGTACCAAGGGAACAAAATAATACTTGATTAACTGACCCCAAAGAAATGGAGATCTGTGAGTTATATGAAGAAGAATTCAATATAATGATTCTAAGGAGGCTCAGAGAAATTCAAGAGAACACAGACAAATCAATGAGCTCCAGAAAACAATACATCAGCAAAATAAGAAAGAAATAGAAATTATAAAAAAGAACCAAACAGAAATTCTGGAGATGAAACATACAAAGAATGAAATAAAAAATGCAACAGATAGTTTCAACAGTAGGCTCAATCAGGTAGAATAATGAATCTGTGAGCTACAGGGCATATCTCTTGATATTATTCATTCAGAAGAAAATGAAGAAATTATAATGAAGGAGTAGAGAAAGCCTCTGTGAACTGTGGGACATAATCAAAAGAAACAGTATCTGCATTACAGGAGAGAGAGGGAGAAAGGGACAGAAACCTTACTTAAAATAAATGGCTGAAAATGTCCCAAGTCTGGGGAGAAATATGTCTATCCAGGTGCAGGAAGTTCAAACATCCCCAAACAGACACCAACTAAAAGAGAACCTCACTGAGACACATTAAAATCAAGCTCTCAACAATCAAGACAAAGAATCTTAAAAGCAACAAGAAAAAAAAGAATCATCACATACAAGGGAATTCCAATAAGGATATAAACAGATTTCTCACCAGAAACCTTGTATGCTTGGAGAGAGTGGGCTGATATATTCTAAATGCTTAAAGAAAAAAAAAAAACTGTCAACCTAGAATACTTTACCCAGCAAAGCTATCATTCAGAAATGAAGGAAAGATAGACTTTCCCAGACAAACCAAAGCTGAGGAAATCATAACCACTAGAACTGCCTTACAAGAAATACTGAAGGGAGTTCTTCAAAATGAAAGAAAAAGATGCTAGTTAGTAACACAAAAACATATGAAAGCATAAAATTCACTGGTAAAGGTGAATATACAGTTAAATTCAAAACACTCATAATGCAATGGTCGTATGTATATCACACTGAAATCTAGCATATATACTAACTGACAAAAGTGTTGAAGATAGCCATAGCTACATATTATGTTAATAGATATATAATATAAAAGATGCAAAGAGGGACATCAACATAAACTGGCAGGGGGACAAGTAGTTAAAACTTCCTAATATAATTTAAGTTGTTATCAGCTTAAACTAGACAATTATAACTATAAGATGTAATGAAAGCCTCACGGTTACCACAGAGCAAAAACCTATAATAGATACAGAAATGATAAAAAGAAAAGAATCAAAGAAAACCACTACAAAAAAATCATCAACTCCCAAAGACAGCAAGACAGGAAAAATGAAATTAAGGAACTAAAGAACAATCAGAAAGCAATTAACAAAATGGCGACAGGAAATCCTTATCTATTAATAATAACTTTAAAAGTAAATGGTATAAGTTCTCCAATTAAAAGACACAAAGAGGATGAATGGATAAAAAAAATACATATTACTACATACAAAAGACTCATTTAAACATTAAGGACACTCAGGCTGAAAGTGAAGGGATGGAAAAAGATATTTCAAACAAATGGAAAATAAAGAATAGCTATACTTGTATCAGACAAAATGGACTTTTAGTGATAAACTGGAACAGGAGATGAAGATATAGTTATCCTTATATAATGATATAATGATAAGAGGGTCAATTCATCAGGGTGATATAATAATAGTAAACACATACACAACCAATATTGGAGCACCTAAATATACTGAACAATTATTAGTAGATCTGAAGGGAGATCTAGCAATGCAATCAGCATAGGGGACTACAACATCTTACTTTCAACATGGATTCATCATCCAGACAGAAAAATGAATGAGGAAATATGGCTCTGAATGACACTTCAGACAAAATGGACCTAATAGACATATATAGAATATTCCATCCAACAGCAGCAGTGTAGACATTCTTCTCAAGCACACGTGGAACATTCTCCAGGGTAGGTCACATGATAGATCAAAAAACATGTCTTGGCAAATTCCAAGATAGTAAAATCATACCAACTATCTTTTCCAACCATAACAGCATCAAACTAGAAATTAGTAAGAGGAGGACAGGTGGAAACTTCACAAATATGTGGAAATTGAACAACATGCTCCTGAAAAACCAATGGGTCAAAGAATAAATCGAAAGGGAAATCAAAAAATATCTTGAAACAAAAATGGAAGCACAAAATATCAAAACATATGGGATGCTGCAAAAAGACATCTAAGAGACTTACAGTGGGAAATGCCTACATGAAGAAACAGGAAGTTCTCAAATTAAAGAGAAAAACCTCACTTTACACCTCAAGGAACTAGAAATAGAAGAAAAAAGTAACCCCAAAGTAAGTAGAAGGAAGGAAATAGCCAAGATCAGAGCATAAATAAATGAATAGAGAGAGGCCAGAAAAACAAAAGAAAACACCAATGAAACTAAGAGCTGGTTCTTTGAAAAGGAACAAAATTGAGAAACCTTAAGCCAGATAAACTAAGGAACAAAAAAAGAACGAACTCAAAGAAAATCAGAAATGAATGAGGAGACATTACAACTGATACCAGAGAAATACAAAGTATTATAAGACACTAGAATTAGACGCCAACAAACCGGGTACCCTAGAAGAAATAGATAAATTCCTAGAAACAAGTGACTTATCAAAAATGAATGGTGAAGAGATAGAAAATCGAAACAAACCAATGTTAAGTAAGGATATTGAATCAGTAATAAAAACCCTCCCAAAACAGAAAATTCCAGGACCATATGGTTTCACTGCTGAATTTTACCAATAATTTAAAGAATCAAATCAATCCTCAAATGGCTCCAAAGATTTGAAGAGGAGGGAACACTCCTAAATTCATTTTATAAGGCCAGAATTACCCTGATAACAAAGCTAGAAAAGACACTACAAGAAAATAAAATTCCAGTAGTCTTGATGAATAGAGATGTAAAAATTCTCAACAAAATATTGGCAAAATATTGTCTAAGCACATTAATACATCATTCACCATGACCAGTGAGATTTATCCCTGGGATGCAAGGATGGCTCAACATACACAAAACAATAAATGTAATACACCACATTAATAGAATGAAAGATAAATACCATATGATCAATCGCAATAGAAGCAGAAAAAGCACTCAACAAAATACATCCTCTCATGAATGTTCAACAAATTAAGCATAGAAGGAATGTTCCTTAACATAATAAAAGCCATATACAAGCCTACAGCTACATCATACTCAATGGTGAAAAGTCAAAATTCTTTCCTCTAAGATCAGGAATAAGACAGGGATGTCCACTCTCACCATTTCTATTCAACATAGTACTGAAAGTCTTAGCCAGAGCAATTAGGCAAGAAAAAGAAAGGCATCCATATCAGAATGGAAGAAGTAAAATTATCTCCATTCAGAGAGGATATGATCTTATATATAGAAAACCCTAAAGACTCCACTAAAAACTGTTAGAATAAATGAATTCAGAAATTGCACAATATAAAATCAACTTACAGAAACCAGTTGCATTTCTATACATTAACAATGAATTCTCTGAAAGAGAAATTAAGAGAGCAATGCCATTTATAGTTGCATCTAAAACAATACCTAGAAATAAATTTAATCAAGGGGTGAAAGACCTGTACACTGAAAACATAAGACACAGATGAAAGAAATTGAAGACGACAAAAAGAGAGAGTTTCCATGTTCCCGGATTAGAAAAATTAATATCAGGAAAATGTCCAAACTTCCCAAAGCAATCTACAGATTATGCAGTCCTGATCAAAGTTCCAATGACATTGTTTTACAGAAATAGGAAAAACTACCCTAAAATTTTGGGGAGACCACAAAAGACCCCAAATAGCTAAAGTAATTTTGAGAAAGAAGAACAAAGCTGTAGGCATATGAATACCTGATTTCAAGCTATATTATAAGCTATAGTAATAAAAACAGTGTAGTACTGGCATAAAACTGGCACACAGATCAATGGAACATACAATGGGGAAGAATGTCTTAAATGGTGTTCGGAAAACTGGATATGCACTTGCAAAAGATTGAAACTAAACCTTACACCACTCAAAAATTAACTTCAAGTGGATCAAAGATTTAAATGTAAGAACTAAAACCATAAAACTCTTAGAAGTTTAGGGGTAAAGATCCTTTGCATTGGTCTAGGCAATGACTTCTTGCATAAGTCACCACAAGCTCAGGCAAAATTTAAAAAACTAAAGTAAGTGGAATTACACTAAATTTTAAAAATCTTCTGTACAGCAAAGGAAACAACCAATAAATTGAGAAGATAGCCCACAGAGTGGGAGAAAATATTCATAAACCATGTATCTGATATGAGACTAATATCTAAAATATATAAAGAACACATAAAATTCAATAACAAACGAGAAAATAATCCAATTAAAAAATGAGTACAGGACTTGAGTTAATATTTTTCCAAAGTAGACATGCAAATGGCGAACAGGTATGTGGAAGTTGCTCCACATCACTAATCATCAGGGAAATGCAAATCAAAACCACAATGAGATACCACCTCATACCTGTTAAGGACAGCTTTTTATCGAAAAGACAAGAGATAACAAATGTCGGCAAGGATGTGGATAAAAGGGAACTCTTACATAGCATTGGGAGGAATGTAAATTAGTACAACCATTTCAGAAAAGAGTATAGTGATTCCTCAAAAAATTAAAACTGAACTATCATATGATCCAGCAATCACACTTCTCGGTATATATCTGGAGTAATAAAGATCAGTACCACGAAGGGTTATCTGCATCCCCATGTTCACTGCAGTATTATTCAAAATATACAAAACATGGGAGCAACCTAACTGTCCATCAGTGGATGAATGGATTAAGAAAATGTGGGATATATAGAGAATGGAATATTCTTCAGCCATGAGAAAGGAAATCCTGCCATTTGTGACAACATGTATGGACCTTGAAGGCATTATGGTGAGATAAGTCAGACAGAGAAGGACAAATAATGCATGATATCCCTATATGCGGAGTCCAAAAAACTGAACTTGTAAAAACAGAGTAGAATGTTTGTTACCAGGGGCTGGGAATATGTGGGGAACTGGAGAGATGTTGTTTAAGAGTACAAACTTACAACTAGTAGGTAAATAAGTTCTCTAAGTGTAAGGCACTACATAGTGATTATAGTCAACAATACTATATTATAAACATCAAATATACTGAGACTAAGTTTTAACTGTTCTCAACACCAAAAAAAGATAAATATGTGACATGATAAAGGTATTAGCTAATGCTACTGTAGTGATCATATGGCAATATATAAATGTATCAAACCAACACATCATACACCTCAAATAAACACAATGCTATATGTCAATTATATGTCAGTATAAAAGAAGTAATTTTTTAAAATTCCTGTTCAGATCATGTCTCTGTACTACTCACAAACCTTCCATAACTCTCCATGGCTTACCAAGTAAAATCCAATTCCTTAACCTGACATTCACAGCTTGCTATGAATCTACAGTCTATTCCCATGTGGGAAGTTGGGGTTCCTATAGCCAGGATCCTCACTGAACTTAAACCACCTGATGATGTAACTGGCCTGTTGCTAGGCTACCGCTCCCACACCTTTAGGCAATAAGCTATTATTGGGCTATATAGAGAGCTCGGCCCCGTGCTCTGGGCAGAGGTAGAGACACTAGTGCTCGACCTACCACCAGAGAACAAGCCAGGTAATAAACCCTTTCACCCCAAAAAACTTTTGCTGTCATTTTCTTTGGTCACATTGAATCCATAGTGAACTTGCTCAGGGCTGAAACCCATTGGCAAGACACCCAATATACTTTAACAGCTGCAAATTCCACTACTTCTCTTTCTTACCAGAAATCATAGCCAAAGCAGGTCACTCACCATCTCCCAATACTCCCCCATGTTTTTAATTTTCCAAGCCCAGCCACTCCCCTAAGCGGAAAAGTCTAGCTAAAGATTCAGCACTAGGGATGCCAATTATATACTGGGAAGGGAATGAGAAACACCTGGAATTCAATAATACATTGTAATATCTTTAGAGAAGCCAGTTAAAGAAAAAAATTGACTTATTTTTGGCTAAAATATATGCAGTCCCTCTCAAAATGATAGCTGTTCTTTTCTTACATAGCTTCCATAGACTGGTAATGAAATGAGAGATGTATTGGCTTGAGAGATACCCACTCAGTACATGCCCTACCTGTTCACACTATTTGCTGAGACATGGTAAAATAAAAACCAAGTCCTCATGCCTTCTTAGTAACTGAAATCCACTGCTTCACAGAAACACACAGGAAAATTTGACTAGTTTATGTTGTGAATGATTAGATAACAAGGTACTAGATCTTAGAGATATGATTCCATATATGAACAGAAGGAGACATGTCTCAACTTAAAATGGTTGTGTTCCAAGGTTTGTAAAGAATTAAAGATACATTCCTCCTCAGAAACAATGCCATAAATGGCAGCTAGTTTCCCAGCCAAGGCTACCCAAGTTTTTATTTCTCATAATTTATTTGAAAGGTTGTAACCATATTGCCAATGCATGGCACTGTTTCAGGACGTGTCTGACTAAGTGGACTTTCACAGGTCAGCCTGAGGACCATTTATTACACTGCCTGTGTGGAGAACAGAATTATAACACAAAAGAAGGGGAAAATCCTGCACTAGGAATATTCTCTTCCCTACTGTTATTTACTATCTACACCACACCCATGGCCATGATCAAAGCAATAAGCTAGCCACCAGCTCAGATCTCTCAATCCTGGTGCTGTTATCCTTACAATGGAGAATGCTGACAGTCATCTGCTTAACCAAGAAATCATGTTTAGCATTAATAATACTGACCCGACCTTGCCTCCTGACCTGCTGCAATACAAAGTCAAAGCATTACCTACCGAGTATTAGTGATCCTCGTTTCAAATGTGCAGCTCTGACCTGTGTCACAAATTCTACATTTGTACTTCAAAAGGAAAAAAAATATTTCTTATCCCTTTAGGCCCTGTAAGAAAATTTCACTTGCCCCATTTTAGCATAGGCTAGCCAGTCACGTGGCTGAGATATTAAGGTTGAGGGATTACCATACAGGAGTAGATGTTCACACACATAAAAGGGGCATGTACCTAATTCTTACTTAAAAGTGACTGAATGCATGAAAAGTAACACACTGTACCAGTTAATAGCAAGGACACTTGAGCCAGACTGTCTGAATTTCAGCCCTGGTTCTGCCACTTTTTAGCTGTGTGAGCTTTGGCAAGTAACTTGATCTCTCTGTGCCTCCATATTTTACCTGTAAAACAGGAATAATGCAGCACCTAGCTAGATGGTTTGTTATAAGGAGTATATGAATTAACATGTGAAATACTTAGAATAGTGCTTGGTACATAGTAAAAGTTATTTAAATATAAATTTTAAGCTAACATGATGGAAAATGAAAACTATAAATAAGAATGGAATCTTGAGCTGAGTTTCCAATAATCTCATCAGAGAGCAAAGGAGTGCATACAGTTTGAAGCAATGTCTGGAAAACCATATCATGTAAGAACAGCTGGAAGTACTGAATTAACCTGCAGACAAGCAAGTCAGGAGCAGCTCTGAGAGCTGTTATGTGAAGAAGGAAGTAAGTGCTATAGGGGCCTATAATTGGTAGGCATTACAGGAAGGTGAATTTCTGCTCAACATAGGAAGCACTTTCCAAACCCAGGAGCTGTACCCTGTGGTCACAGTGCTGTTCATCACTGGGGGGATTCAACTGGTACAGGTCAGTCATCAGGCATAATTCAGGGGGAATTCTCAGCCAGGTTTGGAGCTTAGGACTGGCACTCTGTCGGGTCCCACATCTGATTCTGAAATTTTAAGGTGATGATTGAATGGTCAAAGGGTTAATGTATTGATTCTTTAATAGAGATGGTACGTACATGGAAGGGACTGGACTTTCCAAATCTGGCTTGAGACACACCACTCAACATGTGCCCTACCTGTTCAGACTATTTTCTGGTTCCTTTATTTCTAGCAAATACAAAGACAGCGCTAACCTTAATATTCATAGCCAGGCTTCTGGCAGTCTCATCCTTTGAAAATATAAATTGCATTGGACTTAGAAGAAAGTAAACCCCCCAAAAAGCTTTTCTGTGCCCCTGTATTAAATCCAAGCACTTCTCTCTCCTTTTTCAAGCAGAATTTCTTGGCTTCCTTCTGAGTACAAGGACTAAAAGGCTTGGCTGTCTGGTTTTCCAAGAACCAACAGGATGTAAATAAACCAATGTAAACAAGAGAAATGACAACTAACACTGAGGATGGAGACACAGAAAGAAAAAAGCAGATACAGAATGAACATAATGAATGTTCTTTATGATGATCATAAGTCATCAAGAAAAGGAACTATTCTGTTCAAAATCCTTGTTTGGGATTATAAGAAAAAAATGCAATACATTCTTAGAGAACTTTATTCTCAGAGTTAAAATTTAAAAGACATTAACACTTGAAGTGGTAGGGTTCTTTTGTTTGGAACTTCCATCTTATTTAGAACATCTATCATGGTCCAATGAAATCAGATACATGAATAGTAAATAAAACAAATTTAGATTGTTTTTCCAGATTAGGATAAAGAACAAAAAGGGTCTCATGCATCAAATTTCTAAGGACATATTAGCCCAGTTCTGTAGCCGTCAGACCCAGAGATTACTTTTGAAAATGCTGATAAATAGAAAGACTTAGAGCATAGTTAAGATGATCAACCCTGCAAAATAATCAGGAACAAGTCTTAATGCTACCAAAATAGTAGACAGTAACCAAATGTAAAACAACAACAACAAAAGCCACTACCAAAAAACAAAATATTCCATATAATCCTGAAATATTTCAGGGCTAAGGGGGTTATTTCTCATAATGATATTCCCTGAAAGAAATGGGATTTTAAAGTCAAAAGAAGTTCAATATAGTTAAAGAACATAAAATTTGTTGACAGAAGGACTATGAAATAAGGCTGGCAAGATGGGTAGAGGTTGTTTCATAATGGTCCTTACAAAACCATGGTAAAAAGTTTGAGCTTTAGTCTAAGCACAATAGGAAGCTATAAAATGACTCAAAACAGGACAGATATGACTCAATATGCATTGTAAAAGAAATACTGGCTACAAAGCAGAGGTTAGTTCAGATGGGAGCAAGACTTGAGAAAGACCAATCAGAGACTCTTGCAGTAGTCCAAGTGGAAAACAACATTACATTAAACTAGGGTGGTAGCAGGAAAGTTGGGAAAAAGTAGATGAAGCAAGGGACATGGGAGGTAGAAATGACAGATCTTGGCGATTGATTCAATCTGGAAAATGAAGGGTGGAAAATTAGCAAAAATGATTCCAAGTTTCTGACTTGGGCAACAGGATGCATAGTGGTGCCACTGACTGAAACGATGACAAATGTTAGAGGAGCATGTTACGTTTGTTGATTTATTATTTTGTTGTTGTTCCTAGTGTGGAGCAGGGAGATGGACATGGACATGATGAGACTTTGAATATACCTTCCCCTCGTCATTCCACAGGCAATGACTGACTGATAGGAGACCCCAGAACCCCAGGCCCCTTGCCTCAAGGTGGGCCAAATCTGTGGTGCTATTCATGCCCTATCTCCCCATGGGATCAAATGGAGACTACAGTTCAAGGGAAATCACACCTTTGCTTTACTTCTTCACCTTCACTATCTTGCTTCCCTTACTTCCTTACAAGTTTCTCAGGCACTCTCAAAAAATTTTTTGTCTCAAGTCGTGTTTCTAGAGAACCTAATCTAAGAACCAGGGAAGTGTGGTATCTCTGAAGTCAAACAAAAAGTTTATTCTTAAACTATATATTTATATTTTATGTATGCTTACATATATAATGTTTTATCTCATAATAAAAAGGAGTTGAGAGAGGGAAAAGTGAACAATATTGAGTGTTGCTGCATGCTACTAAAGAAATTGAGTAACATGAGAACAAACAAGTGTTCATTTTTGCAACAGAGCCAACATTGGCCATTTTGGTCGCAGAAGCTGCCTTAGAGTCTCCAGGATGGGAGGAGGACAGTAGTAGAGGAATGAATGAGAGGAGAGTAAGTAGAGACAATGAAGAACACTGTTTCTTCAAGCAGTATGACTGTAAAAAAGAAAGAAGTTTTGAGGCACTATCTGGATGGAAGATTTTTTAATTTCAGATGGAAGATTCTTGATCACACATGCTAATCAGACAGAGCCAATAAAAAGGGACAGATTGAAGATCTAAGAGAGAAAAACAAAAACTGAGAGCAAATGGCTGTGCTGAACTGCTTTTAAGATGTTATACAGGCAATTCAAGCCTGGACTAGGGAGTTGCCCAAGACCTTTGAGATCTCTTTCAACCTTGAGAGCCTGAACTGATGACGTTTTTTTCCAAATACAATGCAGTGTCTAAATATCAATGTCCAGGGTACTTGAATTCATCTGGGGAAAAAAGTTTTGATTTAAGGCAAGAATTTATCATAGTCTTCTCTTGTTCTTGGAGTTAAGGATTCTTACCCGCCAATATCCTGTTTCACAAAGTCACCAGGTTCTTGTCGTCTTGATTCCCCTTGACCAGTTGTTTCAGGGAGAATATTAATCAAGAAGAGAAGTCCAAGGCTGGTCATGAAGCAGCGATTCATTTGTGTGATTATCATCTTCTTAGGCACCAACCTGGAGAAACCTGTGGTATCCATGTTCAGGAAAAGAGGAAGGGGAAAGGAGTAGAAGACAAAGGGAAGGAGGAAGAAGAGGTTTAAAAAATATATTTTACTCAACTCTGTTAGAGCCATTTAACTTCACTAGTATCCAGTTACCAAATGCCTACTTTGACAGTCTCCTTTCCCCAGTTCATGAATCCTGCCAAAATTTACTCCCAACATACCCCCTCTCTCAAATATACCAGACCCCATCCAAGAAATGGTAGAGCTCTAAATCAGTAATTGGGATTCTTAGGTTACAGTTCTTTTTCTCTGACTTCTTATGACCAAGTGAATCGCAGAATTTCTCTCAGCTTCAGTTTCTTTTATGATCCAAGAGCTTAAAATAATCTCTCATATCTTCATTTTATTTTCCCCCAGTCACATTTAATCTTTACTACCACAAATGCCTTGGCCATAGTTAACTGTAAAATTGTAGGAAATCCTAAAATATTAAGACCTAGAGTCTCTATAGCATTTTTGGGATTGGTGTCATCTTGATACAGTTATGCAATATTCTGAAAGGTCAAAGGGCCTGGATGGAGTGGATGAACTGTTTCCTCTGAATCAGGTTGATAACATTGTAAGTGATGAGACACCACAGCTCTTGAATAGGAATGCCATGTTTCCCCATAAAGAGATACTTGAGGGGAAAGCCAGGGCCATACAGGGGTCACAACATAAAGAAGAAATCCAAGTCCAGCCTCCTAGGACAGAAATCCCTAAGACGTCAGTGAATTATATTGATAATAGAATTATGTGATTTAGAGTTGCCTATATGCAAGGCTGTTTTATGAACTCTGCGCTGATGGAGGTTTACTCAAGACATGGAATTAAGAAAACAGTGTAAAGTGGCAGCTACTTGCTGTCTCTAAACCTTATGGCTTCTTTGAATCTGAGACAGTGGCCACTTGAAGTAGACCTAAGTCTAACTAAACACCGTACTCTTTTCAGTCACATCAGTGGTTTAACTTCCAGAGGGAATAGAAGAATATGAAACATTTTCCCGAGGAAAGTTTATGCAAGAAACGAATCTGTAAAACAGATACACGCTGGAGAGCTAGTCTGGTTGATGAGAAGATGAACAACAAGTCTTTCTAAATTGATCCCACCTCTCAAAAAGCAGCCTCTCAAGTGTATACTAGATTGTCTTCTTGAATATGTCTGATGAGAAAACAGCTATCTTGACTTTGCTGCCTAGGCATTTTATAGTGTGACAACCCTCCTCACACCCGGAGTCTGGACATTTAGATAAGGACCCAACCTTAGAATTCCTACCACAAGTTCCTGCTTTGCTTTTCCTGGGGCACGTTTTAAAATAACCACATAAAGTTGAGCCCGCCAAAATGTCAGTGACCGCCACCCGAACCATCTTATAAATAACTGGGGCTTGCTTCCCTGCTGTCTATCTCCTGCTCACTCATGACCTGGGATGGAGGACTATCCTACTCCCAGCTGTTCTGAGATGTGTAAGTAATCGATCTGTGATTTTACTTCCTTTGTGTGACGATTTTGAAATTGCACTTTTAATCAAAACAACCCCAGACTTTTTTTCACTTCTCCAAAGTGAGAGCTCGCATGCTGAGCTCCCTACTCCCTCATGGGCCTCCTCATTCAGCAAATCATAATCTGCATATTTTTAATTTAATATACCAGTTAGGGGTCCCCCAACACAATCTTGGACAGGCATAGAAAACTATGATACTGGAGAAGATGAATTTTGACATGAGTTTCCTTCCTTTGACATGAGAAAATGTCCACATTATAGATAAAAATAGTCATGTTACTAAGTTGTATCACATAAAATTGTCAATATGCCACAATTATTGTTTCACAAAAATAGTAATTTCTTGTGGTCAATCTAATATATGTACTGTAACATTCACAAACAAGCATTGTTGGTCACTGAACATCAAATGAACAGAAATAGTATAGTTTAGAAAACCATAGTATATGAGTAAGACAACTCTGGGGCATGAGAAACATCCATGTAATGGGAAGTTACCATGTATGCTCAAGCAGCCACAGTGCCTTAGCAGACCCTGATATTGTATGACAAAGATTAATACATGATGAACAATTACGTATAGGAACAAAGCGACTTGGTATAGGATATGAAATTCAAATTGCATAAATAATTCATATAACATGAGAACCATAATGGATGCTCAGAAAACATGAGTGCATGACGAACAATTCTGGGTATAGAAGATGCCCACACTGTATGAACAAAGGGGCCCACAGTGTATATTTATCTATGGTATTCTTGTATGTAACTATGGGTTATGTTCAAATGATCATGCTAAACAAGCAGCAAACCTTCAGACTAAGAATAGCTGCCAATGACACAGAAGAAAACATCCATAATTTAGAAGGGGAAAACTATGACATATAGTATGATGCATAAGAAGGCAGCAATGTTACAGGAACTCATGACTAAGGTACATGTTCAAATAGCCACTATGCATGAGAAGACAGCCTTCCTATATAGAAGAGTTTGGAAATAATATATGCCATGTAACTACCATGATACTTTGTTAGCAAACATCATTATTATAATGCATGTGATGACATTTATGGTATTAAACCGTTTGGCCATGGCCTATGTTAGAAAACTAAAGCACACAAGCCTAATATTCACTGGTTAAGAGAAGAGGGCCTTAGTACACACTCCATTAAGACATTGTACAAGATCAAAACCATGATACTGGACTGTTGCACAACAATGTGAATATATTTAACACTACTAAACTATAGAGTTAAAAATGGTTAATTTTTGTTATTTTTAACACAATTATGTTTTTTAATTAAAAAGATGCCACTGGAACAGGTAGCCTTAGCAAGTTAGCAAATATCTACAAAACAGGACTCAACCCTGCTGTATACATATATATATATATACACACACACAGAAATGTGGCACATTAGCAGATATTAATATTAAATGAACCTACATCCATGGTACATGCTCAGATGACCATCAAACCAGTATAAACAAGGACTATAGGAAAGCAGACACCCAAACTCCTTCTTATGATAAATTTGGTGAATTCTCAAGTGACCATATGCATAAACTGAAAATCATACCACTTGAACAAAGAGCCTTCGAACATGACAAAGTACCCATGTAGCTGGAGACAAGTATGGTACAAGCTTAGATAACCATGATGCATATGAAGATGTATTTGGTATATTAATCTTTAATCATGATGTGTGCACACAATGTGTGTATCATTAGAATGATGATACAGGAATTTAGTGACATGATGTAGGAACAGAAGGCCATTGTCCAAGTGTAGGCAGACATTCTCAAAATTTTTTCACCGGAGCAGAGAGGTAAGATATAGATGCAAGTGGAGGCAATGAAGAGTTAGTATATTTTAAGTAACGGCAACCATGGTAAATAAACAGCTATCTGCAGCATATGAACAAATGTAGTAGACACATGCATGGTGGATGGACTGAAAATTATAGCAAACGATCAGCATACAATGCCATGAATATTCAATCAACTGTGCTGCATGAGCAGAATGTAAAACCTAATACTAGTGTTACAGTTAGTACAAAGAAGCCAGGCCCCAGTGTAAAAGTAGACAACTATGGTGTATGCTCATATAAGTACAACACATGGAGAAACATCCATGACATAAGAGCTTACAACCAATGAGCATATTCAGATGACCATGGGCATAACAGCAGACATCTGTGACAGGAGCAGGTTGGCTATGAAATAGGAGAAGCTCAGATAAGCTTGGTGTTTATCCATGGTACATAGACACAATTATGACACATGCTCAAGCCACCATGATATGAGATTACACAGCCAAAATAGCAAATAGTTACTAAACTAATTCACCCTGTTCAAGAGCTAAAGAAGGGTAAAAGGAATAAACTAGAGGGAAATATCATTATAAGCTGATGACCTATGAATAAAGCATCTCCATCTCAGGTCTCTCCTACAACTCATTTCTGCACTTAGATGCCTGAGAAGTATCTTAAGCCTAACAGTTTCAAATTTGAGGTTCAAATATCTACGTGTACACACACACACACACACACACACACACACACACACACAAACAGACACACACAGAGACCTGATCTTCCAGCAGTCTTTCCCATCTCAAGTGATAGCAACTCCGCCCTTCCATTTGCTTAGAGTGAAAACTCTGATGTCATAACGTACATCTAATCCAACAGCAAGTCTCATTGGCGTTCCACTCAAAAGGAGACCAGAATAAAGCCCCTGGTCATCACCTCTGCTGCTATGACTCTGCTGTGACTCATCGTCTCTTACTAAAATCATTGTTGAAGCCTCTAAATTGGTCTTGCTGCCTCTTCCCTTGCTACCCTACAGTCTGTTCTCTATACAGCAGAGTGAATTTTCAAAGAGTTGATCAATCCAGATCATGTCTCTCCTCTGCTCCAAATCCTCCAATTGCTTCCCATTTCAAAAGCCTCATTATGACCCACAAAGACCTACATGATCTAATCCCTAAATATCTGGCTGTTCTTATCCTCTACTACCTCCCTCTCTCACTCACTCCACCTCAGCCACTGTGGCCTCCTTGCTGCTCGTGGGATATGCCAGGCCCACTACAGCTCTAGGCCTTTGCACATGCTATTCCGTCTCCCAGGAATTTTCTTCCATCCGCTTTCCAGATTGTTCCTTCCCTCACTTCATTTTTATTCCAATTTCATTTTTCTCAGTGAGGCCTTTTCTGACTACCCTATCTAAAATTTCAGTCCTTCCGCACATCGCAGTTACTTCCTACACGGCTGCCTGCTCTGTTTTTCCCCCTTTGCACTTCTAACATATATTTTATGTTTTCTGTCATTGTCTGTTTCCCAAGTAGAAAGAACTTCTTATCTCAATGGAGACAAGGAGTTTTCCTTGTTTTATTCACAGATATATGCCCAATGCATAGATGAGTGAGTGTCTGCTAAATAATGAGCAATTAATAAAGTTAATGAATGGATGAATGTTATTTTGAAAAAGCCCCATCTATGAATGAGGTAAGATACTGTAAAGGATAGGGTGTAGGACAGGCATAAAGCATAGGTTTTGGAACCCACCAGATCAAGAGAGTACTTCGGTGCTACCAAGTACTCACGATAGGTTTTGAAGACCTACTTCTTCAATGCAAAATGATGATGATAATATTCATTCTAGAATTCTAAAGATCTGATAATGTGTGTGTGTAAATATATGTATATATATAAAACGCTTGGCTAAAGCCCTGCTATCAGGATGAGTCTGCTGTTAGATCCTTCCCAAATACAAATTTATCAGAACATTTGATTATTTACTATGCAGAAGGCACTAATGCAGCTTCTACCAGAATTCCTAAAATGTCTTTACCTCGGTGCCTGCCTAGAAACTACCAGATACTGATGCTCAGGTCACCAATTCCCCTGCTTGGACGCTCTGACGCACTACCTGTCAGAACTTTACCTGAAGAAAAGCATCCCAAGTGCTACCCAGATACTACAAAGCCAACTCCGAGACTTGTTTGCCTCAGTTTGTTACAAGAACTGCAAAAAACTTGTCTCGCAGTTTCCTCTCCTGCCCTCCACAGTCCATTCTACCTAGCAGCCTGGGTGAGCTTTTTAAAATATAAGTCAGATTATATCACCCTATTCTCAAATTTGTCCAGGATTTTCATTGGATCCAAAATACTTGCCATGCGCTATAAGGATCTACTTGATTTGACCACTTGCTACCTCTGAATCTCATTTCCTTCTTTCCCTCTTGCCTACGCATATCCGTTAAACTGATTTTCCTTCTCTTCCTCAGGAACATCCAGCATGCTGCAGCCCTAGGGACTTTGCATTTGCTCTTCCCTCTGTCAGAAATGTTTTTCCTTCATATATCAGGTTGACTCACTCCCTCACTTTCTTTAAGATTCTAGGCCTGTGTCACCACTTCAGAGAAACTTTCCGTGATCACTCTTCTCTACAGTGGCTCCTTCTGCATCTCTGTCTACCCCCTTACCTACTTCCACTTTTCTTATGGGATATAGTAGCACTACCCCAAATTACACTGTATATTTATTTGTTTAACATCTGCTTCCCCCACTAGATACAAGCTTCATTAGTACAGAGACCTTATCTCTATTTTTGGGTCATAAAACAGTACCTGGAATATGTCAGCTAGTCAATAAAACATTTGTTGGAAAAAAAAGGGAATGCTTTCTGGAATTCATTGCCTGCATTACACTAAGCATACTTTCTGTTTCAGAGACATATTCTAAAGTCTTATCTTTCCCTTCTAAAACCTTTCTCCTGTGCCATTTCAATCCTTCATTTTATGGAAAATAAACATTCAATTGCCCTCAACCCCCTAACAGAAAACTCTCCTTTCTCCTTCCTTAAATAAGTTGGGGTTTACATCAGTTACTTCATTGACTTTCCCCTGAAGTGTAGCATGTGCATATTCCCATACATTATGCAACTGAGAGACAAGATCAGAATTATCTCATCTTCTCAATGCCACTTTGAAACTATTCTTCCTCTGTATGCACACACTGTCATTTGAGCTTTATGCCACCTATTTACGTCACTCTCTGCCTTCATCAATCTTACATCAACCTTCTTGTATCCTCCCCACATGGATTCAAAAACACTGCTCAGCTCACACACATTTATTCTTTCTATCATCTTCAGTATTTCATTGTTGGTGTGGATAATGTATACTTGTTTGACCTTTACAATCCCTATAACCACCTCTTCCATTCTACTAGAGCAATCTATGCTCATAGCCATACTATGTATCTTATGCACAACTGCTCCTTCATCTCAAATCTTAAACTACAGTGTCTCTAATTTCTGTCCTTATTCTGTTATTCTACTAGTTATCAAACTATTATTTCTATTCCAGTTGTTCTTTGAAATTCATGTTCTTGTCTATTGATCTTTCAATTGTCTCCTAGTCTCTTGGCCTTACCTAGGGTCACTTCCTTTCATTTCCAGGCTGGACCCATTAGTACATCACTTGAATTACTCTGTCCCAGCATATATGACCTTTCACTATATTTTCCAGAAATCCTTACTTTGATCAATCAACAAAAAAAAAATCTGTGCTTTCTTGGACTGGTGAGTGCTTCTGAAGAAAATTCCCCAATCAAGCACATCAGCAGCACAACAAATCTATCTCCAGCGCCAGCATCACTCAACGATCATTTGATTTGTCATGAATCAGCTCTCCTTTCTACTCCTTTTACTGTTCTGAACTTTTGCCATTCTTCTAAAGTTGTCTGTTTGAAGACATTTTAATCCTTTTTAAGTAAGAAGTCACGATGATCAGGAAAGACAAAACGCCCATAGCAGATGTTAGCAATCTTCTCCCATATCCCCTTGGATCTCTTGATCAGTTTCCTGGGCACTGACTGTACTCCACTGCCTTCTCGCCCAACAAGCAGCACCTTTGTCTCTTTCTCTGAGGGCTGCCCTCAGGTTGCCTGTCCCAAATTGAAAATCAGAAATGCCTGGGAATTTGCCCATGAAGGGCATCCCTTAACTAGGATTCATAGGTGCAGAGGTACCAATACTGATGGGGATAACATTGAGGTGTGACTCACACTGTCTCCATAATACTTTGCTTGACATCATTCTTGCCTGGTCTCCATCCCTTCCATGCCCCACTTTACACTCCTCGATTGCTATTTTTTTTTGAGAATATTCCCCAACATGTATCACGCTTTTCCAATACTTTCACATTAATCCCAATCTCAGAGAATGCTTCTGCAGGACTCTATTTAAGACATCAGCCCTGCCCCAACCTACAACATTTTTATTCACTTTTTATATTTACCCTTCCTTTCTCTTTCATCGATTTCAGAGAATGAGGTTAATCTGTTTCCTTCAAGGGTAACGCATCAACCTAAGCTGCCGATCTCATCAACTCCTTTTCCATCCATCGACTCTCTTTGTCCTATTTGCCTGTTTCTCTCCTTCTCCAATGACTCCTTTCTCTTAGGCTATAAGCATAATGAAGTTTCTCTCATCTTATAAAAAATTTTCAATCACTACATTCCTTTCTAGTTATCTTCTTTCTTTTATTTGTCAATCAAGCTTCTTAAATGAGTAATTTAAAATTGATAACTCCACCTTACTCACCTTCTATTCATTCTTTAGAGCACCTATTATATACTTCCTTCCTTCCTCTCTTCCTTCCATCCTTTTATTATAGCACTGATCATAACCACCTCCTCTGAAGTTCCGTAGACTCCATGTTACCATCCTGGTTGAACTACACCTCTGTCAATTTATACTCTATCTCTCTTCTGGAATTCAATATGAATACCGCTAAAATTTGGGGCTTCCTAGCTCTGGATTAACACAATTCAAAATATATCTCCTCTCAATTTTCCATTAAAAGAGGTAGGTAGCACAGGAAAATGGGGGAGGGGGAAAGGGAAATTTGATTATCAAAGGTAATAGAAAATAGGCAAGATCCAATATGTAAAAGGAAATTTCATTTTATACATTGCTGTTGAGGAACTGAGATAAACATTCTTGAACTATACAAGACATGTTTCATCCTCTAAAACAGAATATATAGACACAAACACTGGTAAGCAAAGACAAGCTAATGTCGAATAAATACCATTAGAAATCTCGGGGCTATTTTTAATAACACTATTTTAGAATAAATAAAATTAAAACTTAGAAGTAAAATATAAATGAAAGAAATTGAGTGGCTGAGGTAAATGAACACACCACTCAGTCTGCAATAGATTAAGCAATAGATTAAGTTTAATGAAGACAAATTCAAACATCAAAATTAATACAGCTGATAAAAATAGAAATTTGTTCTCTAAATAACACACAATACTGTTTCTTTCTAAGCACCATCTCAAAGAAAATTAAAGAGGTGAAACTATAAAACAAACTTTATTTTAGGGGGATGAACCCCAAGCTGGACTAGCTGAGTAAATTCATAAACTGACATTCTTTAATGCCTTTATATTTAAACAAAACAGAGAAAAAAATCTCAAGAAAATAGACAAAAAACAGTAATCCAAGGAAAAGTAAGATTTAAAAAAAAACAGTTACAAAAACTTGTGGTTTTGACTATGTCATGGAGTAAGACAGGCATAAATCAAAGCTTAGAATTATTCAATGATGGGTAGGTAGTCTGACTACACACAGATGTATACACACATGAGCTCAGATGCTCCAAGACCTACAGTTTCAGGGCAATAATGAATCATTAGTAAGTCTGTACCTCTTCTCCAATCCCTCAGAGGCTACAGGAGAGTTGTTTCAGTTTGAACTGAACATGGAGGAATAAAGACAGACAGACAAAAAGATTCCCCGCCCCAAAGGCAGACTTTCAGGTTTGTACATTTGGTCCAAGAAACCTCAAGTCATGATTTTAGTTTGAAGTGGCTGCAAACTATGCCCAAGGTGACCTTCCAAGAAATAAATATAAACAATCTCTGGATAATAATATCTTCATATCTGGTATTGCGGAGCTCCCACAAGTAATATTTTCAGATGCATTGATCAGTATACAAAGAACCAGGAGCACAAAGAATCTACAGAAACCACATCCTATATACTTCAGATGTTGAATTACCAGACACAGATAATAAAAAGAAAAACCATGACCTCTACAAAAAAGCTTAAAATATCTGCAGAGAACATGACATTATGAACAATAAAGTAGGAGACATGAAAAAGAGCCAAATACAACTTCTGGAAATAAAAAGATTTTGAAAATTAAAGTATGTGTCTTACTAGGACACATACTAAATATAAACAGAAACAGATTGTGTATTTTATACACAGAAGAGGAGGAAAAATAAAATTATTTAAGAAATATCAATCCAAATAAGAAAGACATGAAAGAAAAATGAAGATAAAATAGGCAAGCAAAATAGTGTCAAAAGAAGATGTTAGCTTCGGACTCAGATAATCAGCAATTTTATTATACATAAATGAACGAAAGGCTCCAGTTCAAATAAAAAGGTTATCAGACTACATTAAAAGTAATAAAACTAAATTAACTGCATGTTGTTTATAAGAGTCATATCTAAAATATAAGGGAACAGAAAAGTTGAAAGCAAAAAAAAGATATCTAAGCAAATATATCAACCAAAATATTATTTTTAATATTCAGGAAATGAAGATTTTAATTTAAAAGTTTTACTAGAGATAAAAAGGAAAACTCCAAATAAGAGATTCAACTTGCCAAGAAGTATAATAAAGCGCTATATACCTAATAACACAGCTTCAAAATATTTAAAGCAAAAATTGACAGAACTACAAAGAAATATAGGCATATACAGGATTGTAGTGGAGGACTTTAACACACTTCAGAAGTGGACAGATTAGACAGATTTAAAAATCAAGACAGATATAGAAGATTTGGACAGGATGAATAATAAACCTGACCTAGTGGAAATATGTAGAATACTGTACCCATTAATGGTAAAAAATACTCATTATTTTTAATCTCACTGGATAGGTTTTTAAAAATTTATAAGACAATAAAGGAAATCACAACAAATTTAAAATAATTTAAATAATATAGGATATATTATATATGTATATATACATATATAAAACTCATAGTAAAATAAACTCAAGATACAAATTAAAACATCTTAAGGGTATAATAACAAAATCACTATTAAAACTTACGACATGCAACTAACAGTACTTAAGGGAAAATGTGGCCTTTGGGCATATGAAGGGAAGAAAACATAGCTTAAATGTGCATATTAAGAAAATGCTGAAATTAATTATGGTCTTTGATACATCTGAAAATTACACAAGTTAAGATTTCATCTTAAAACTCTTTTCATGTAGGGAAATGTATATGATATAGTAATATGTTCACATATCAGGACATATAACACAGAAAGGTGAGTCTTTGCCAAGGAGAATGAGTTAACTGGCTGAAGTTTACAATACCAGTTAAAGCAGAGAATGGAATTGAACCCAGAAATGCTGAAAGAGATTAAGCATGGTATGGAGCATGTAATCAGTGTGATTATCTGCCTGATAATGTGCATTATCTAGATAGATATATGTGCATGTCTATATAAATATACACTAAGAGCTTGGCCATAGAACCACATGAATTGGTGGTTTGCCATGATTAGCAGGACCCAAATACATATCATCAACCTGCACATGCTCAGATGACTGACCATAAAGGAGATGTCACATGCATAAATTACATATACAACATACAACATACATAAGTTACACATACAACCACTGTGTATGAGAGACATTAATATTCCAAGAGCACTCAGACAAGATGCATGCGAAGGTGGCAATGAGAAGAAGACATAGAAATAGTGAAGAAAATAATCCATGATGTTACCACCAATAGTATGATGTCATTCAACAATGGAACACATCATAATAGTGTTGGTACACACAACTACAGAATGCTGATTATTCAGGTAAATGTTGCATATGATTTTAAATATACTGAAACAAATTAATTTGCTTCAGGAGCAGATGAAACAATGCAAAACAGTATATTGGTACATGTTCAAGTACCCATGGTGCAGGAATAGCTACTACTTAAGTTTGAGCAATTACAACCCTGCAACACATGTTAAAAGGCATCAATCAGTAGACAAGTGGACATGAAAGAGGAGAAGACTGATAGAAGAGTAGGCAAGAATGGTACATGAGCCAAATATCTAATGCTTATAATACTTCATTATCAGTACTAGGAGAGACAGTCATTGTTCACGCACAAATAACACATAGTAAATAAGTACATACAACTTAAGATGGAAGGAAATGATACTAATGGTCTGCTTACTGAAGTATATGTGTTGCATGAATTAAACATGAACAATGCATGGTAAGAAATGACTTTGGTCAAGAAGTAGATGGTAACAGTATAAAAGGGAACATCCTGGTAATGATCAAAGAGGCACATGAATATCCACGAAAGGCTATTGAGAATTTGACCACGATGCACACCAAACAGTCTCAGAATATGAATTGAAACTTATGAAACTGAAGGAAGCAGCCATGGTTCAGGAATAAATGGACATAGTACAGATACAATCACAAATATTGTGTTATGTGATAAAGACACAGAGCATGAAAGGAAATGAAAAAAAATGTGGGGTAGCAATACTTACATCAGACAGTATAGATTTTAAAACAAAGACTTCAACAGGAGATGAAGAACAGTATTACATAATGATAAAGGGATCAATCAAACAAGAAAATACAGCAATTGTAATATCTATGCACCCAACACTGGAGTACTTAATATATAAAGCAAATATTAAGATATAAAGGGAGGAATTGTTAGTGATACAATCACAGTAGGTGATTTTAACACCTACATACATCAATGGATAGAACATCCAGACAGAAACTCAATAAGGAAACAGTGGCTTTGAATGACACATTAGACCAGATGGATTTAACATATATATATATATATATATATATATATATATATATATATATATATATATATATAGAACATTCAATCCTAAAGCAGCAGAAAAGAATTTCAAGTGCATATGGAATATTCTCCAGGCTACAGCATGTTAGACCACAAAACAAGTCTCAATAAATTTAAGAAAGATGAAATCTTATCAAGGATCTTTCCAACCACGGTGGTGTGAAACTAGAAATAGATTACAAGAAAAAAAAACTGGAAAAAAAACACAAACATGTGGAGGCTAAACATGCTACTAATTAACCAGTGGGTCAGGAAAAAAATCAAAGAGGGGATCAAAAAGTACCTTGAGACATATAAGTGAAATCATATGGTATTTTTCTTTCTCTGTCTGGCTTATTTCAGTTAGCATAATACCCTCTAGGTCTACAATCTAAAACAAAACAAACAAAACAGAAATACACTCATAGACCAAGAGAAGAGACTGGTGATTGTCATGGAAGAGGGGGTGAGCATGGAGGTAAAACAGGCAAAGGGGATAAATATGCACAAAATTCCAGTTATAATATAAATTAGTCACAGGGATGAAAGTATAGCATATGGAATATAGTCAATAATATTGTAATACCTGTATGTTGACAATAACTACATTTATTGCAGTGAGCATTTAATAATGCAGTTAACTGTTGAATCACTGTTTTACACTGAAACCAATATAAAATTATGTATCAACTATACTTCAATTTTAAAAAATACCTTGAGTGTTAAAGATGGAGGCATGAGAGTGAGACAGAGGCTTCCTCCTAAAACTGCATATAATAAGAAAATATAATTAATACAACTAATCCTGAAAGAGCAACAGGAAAGAGGACTGCCCCAAACTGCATACACCTGGAGAAAAGAATAAACCTAATGGAAAAGGGTAACATACCAAAGCTGTGGCCCAGCTGGACCCAAGCCCTTCCCCCACCCCAGCACACTGGCTTGAAGAAGAGAAATGGAGCAGGTAGGGAGTGGAGGCCTGGGACTGCTGAATACCTAACTCTGCAGATCTGCTCTGGGAACACAAACCTACATTTCATGGTGCTTGCATGGTACTCTTGTGATTGGGGTTGGAAAGCTAAGACAGGCAGAATTCCTGGAGAGACTGAGACCCTAGACACTTGTGGAAAGCAGGGATCCAAATATGGCTGCTTTGGGACAAAAGAAAGGCAGGCAGTCTGAGAGACTTCATAACAACAAGATGGCTGCTAAAAGGATAAGAACTGCACAGAGCTTACTGCTCAGGAGATAGGACGAGTAGACAAAATTGTCCAGGTGCACTCTGCCCAGCAGGTTGGGAGCTTTCACGATCTCCAGGCGCTCCAGCTCCCTGGCTGGCTACACAGCTCCAGGGACGCCCTCCGTGATAGACAGCCTACTGCGCCTTTCGCCTGGCCAGCCCCACATGGTTCAAACACCGGCAAACCCTACTCTGGCATTAGGCCAGCCAGAGGGAAGCCCCATCAACAGCAACTACAAACGCAAAGCATAGAGGTTTATACCTGTGTGCTCAGCCCACTGATCCAGGCAGTGGAGACAGGCATAGCAGGCGGGAAGAAGGAAACAGCTCTTTCTTTTCCCCAGGCACCAATACCACTCCCCTGTGACCCCCAACATTGCTTCAGGGGCTGAGCAGTTCCAGAGAGTAGAGCTTCTGGGCAGTAGAGGGTGCCATATACAAATATGAAACGCCAAAGAAATCTGGTTCAAAGTAAAATTTTGAATACAACTCCTGAGAAATATTTAAATGACATCAACCTCATGAATCTTCCTGAAAGGGATTCCAAAATAAAAATCATTAACATGCTCATGGAGGTATAGAAAAATATTCAAGAACTCAGGAATGAATTCCAGTAGGAGATCCAATCATTGAAGAGCACAATGGAGGGTATTAAAAGTAGATTAGATATGGTGGAGGAGATGATAGATGAAATAGAAAACTAGAGAAGAGGAATACAAAGAAGCTGAGGCACAGAGAGAAAAAAAGATCTCTAAGAATGAAAGAATATTGAGTGAACTGTGTGACCAATCCAAATGGAACAATATTTGCATTTTAGGGGTACCAGAAGAAGAGGAGAGAGAAAAAGGGATAGAAAGTGTCTTTGAGGAGGTAATTGCTGAAAGCTTCCCCAATTTGTGGAAGGACATAGTCTCTCAGACCAGGGCCGTGCACAGATCTCTGAACATAAGGGACCCAAGGAAGACAACACCAAGACATATAGTAATTAAAATGGCAAAGATCAAGGATAATGACAGACTAGCAAAAGCAGAGAGAGAGAAATAAGATCACATACAAAGGAAAGCCCATCAGGCTATCATCAGACTTCTCAGCAGAAACCTTACAGGCCAGAAGGGAGTGGCATGATGTATTTAATGCAACGAAGCAGAAGGGCCTGGAACCAAGAGTACTTTATCCAACAAGATTATCATTTAAATTTGAAGGAGGGATTAAACAGTTTCCAGATAAACAAAAGCTAAGAGAATTTACCTCCCACAAACCATCTTTCAGTTTATTTTGGAGGGACTGCTATAGATGGAAGTGTTCCTAAGGTTTAATAGCTGTCAACAGAGGTAATAAAACCACAGTAAACAAAGTAGAACAGCTAATTACTAAGGAAATGCAAAATTAAATTAACTATCCCCAAAGTCAATCAAGGGATAGACAAAGAGTACAGAATATGATACTTAATATATAAAGAATGGAGGAGGAAGAAAAAGGAGGAGAAAAAAAGAACGTTTAGATTGTGTCTGTAATAGCATATTAAGTGAGTTAAGTTAGACTCTTACATACTAAGGAAGTTACCCTTGAACCTTTGGTAACTATGAATGTAAAGCCTGCGTTGGCAATAAGTACATACCTATCAACAATCATCCTAAATGTAAATGGGCTGAATGCACCAATCAAAAGACATAGAGTCACTGAATGGATTAAAAAATGAGACCCATCTATATGCTGCTTACAAGAGATTCACTTCAAACCCAAAGACATACACAGACTAAAAGTAAAGGGATGGAAAAAGATATTTCATGCAACTAATAGGGAGAAAAAAGCAAGAGTTGCAGTACTTGTATCAGAAAAATAGACATCAAAACAAAGAAAGTCATGAGAGACAAAGAAGCACATTACATAACGATAAAAAGGGGTCAATCCAAGAAGAAGATACAACCATTATAAACATCTATGGTCCCAACACAGGAGTACCTACATATGTGAAACAAATACTAATGGAATTAAAAGCAGAAATAGAATGCAATGCATTCATTCTAGGAGATTTTAACAGTCCACTCACTCCAAAGGACAGATCAACCAGAAAGAAAATAAGTAAGGAGACAAAGGCACTGAACAAACATTAGAACAGATGGACCTAACAGACATCGACAGAACTCTACGCCCAAAGCAGGAGAATACACATTCTTCTAAAGTGTACACTGAACGTCATCAAGAATAGATCATACACTAGGCCACAAAAAGAGCCTCGCTAAATTCAAAAAGATTGAAATGGTACCAACCAGTTTCTCAGATCACAAAGGTATGAAACTAGAAATAAATTATTCAAAGAAAATGAAAAATCCCACAAATATATGGAGGCTTCACAACATGCTCCTAAATAACCAATGGATCAATGACCAAATAAAAACAGAGATCAAGCAATATATGGAGACAAATGACAACAATAATTGAACACTGCAAAATCTGTGGGATGCAGTGAAGGCTGCGCTAAGAGGAAAGTATATTGCAATACAGGCCTACCTCATGAAAGAAGAACAATCCCATATGAACAGTCTAAACTCACAATTAATGAAACTAGAAAAAGAAGAACAAATGAGACCCTAAGTCAGTAGAAGGAGGGACATAATAAAGATTAGAGCAGAAATAAATAAAACTGAGAATAATAAAACAATAGAAAGAATCAATGAAAGCAAGAATTGGATCTTCAAGAAAATAAACAAAATAGATAAACCCCTAGCCAGACATATCAAGAAAAAAAGAGAATCTACATAAATAAACAGAATCAGAAATGAGAAAGGAAAATCCACTATGGTCACCCCAGAAATATACAGAATTATTAGAGAATACTATGAAAAATAATATGCTAACAAACTGGATAACCTAGAAGAAATGGACCACTTTCTAGAAAAATACAACCTTCCAAGGCTGACCCAGAAAGAAACAGGAAATCTAAACAGACCAATTACCAGCAACAAAATTGAATGGGTAATCAAAAAAACTACCTAAGAACAAAACCTCTCTACCAGATAGCTTCACTGCTGAATTTTATCAAACATTTAGTGAAGATCTAATACCCACCCTCCTTAAAATTTTCCAAAGAGTAGAAGAAGAGGGAATACTTCCAAACTCATTCTATGGGGCTAGCATCACTCTAATACCAAAACCAGGCAAAGATACCACAAAAAAAAAAAATTACAGACCAATATCCCTGATGAACATAGATGCAAAAATACTCAATAAAATATTAGCAAACCAAATTCAAAAATACATCAAAAAGATCATCCATCATGATCAAGTAGGATTTATTCCAGGGATGCAAGGATGGTACAACATTCCAAACTATATCAACATTATCCACCACATAAACAAAAAGAAGAACAAAAACCACATGAGCATCTCCACAGATGCTGAAAAAGCATTTGACAAAATTCAACATCCATTCATGATAAAAACTCTTAACAAAATGGGTATAGAGGGCAAGTACCTCAACATAATAAAGGCCATCTATGACAAACCCACAGCCAACATTATACTTAACAACAAGAATCTGAAAGCTTTTCTTCTAAGACTGGGGACAAGGATGCCCACTCTCCCCACTTCTATTCAACATAGTATTGGAGGTCCTAGCTATGGCAATCAGACAACACAAACAAATAAAAGGCATCCAGATTGGCAAGGAAGAAGTTAAACTGTCACTATTTGCAGATGACATGATATTGTACATAAAAAACCCTAAAGAATCCACTCCAAAACTACTAGATCTAATATCTGAATTCAGCAAACTTTCAGGATACAAAATTAATATGCAGAAATCTATGGCATTCCTATACACTAACAATGAACTAGCAGAAAAGCAGGAAAACAATTCCATTTACAGTAGCATCAAAAATAATAAAATATCTAGGAATAAACCAAACCAAGGAAGTGAAAGACCTACACTCTGAAAACTACAAGACACTCATGAGAGAAATTAAAGAAGATACCAATAAATGGAAATACATCCCGTGCTCATGGATAGGAGGAATTAATATTGTCAAAATGGCCATCCTGCCTAAAGCAATCTACAGATTCAATGCAATCCCTATCAAAATACCAACAGCATTCTTCAATGAACTAGAGAAAATCGTTCTAAAATTCATATGGAACCACAAAAGACCCCAAATAGCCAAAGCAATCCTGAGAAGGAAGAATAAAGCTGGGGGGAATATGCTCCCCAACTTCAAGCCCCACTACAAAGCCACAGTAATCAAGACAATATTGTACTGGCACAAGAACAGACCCATAGACCAGTGGAACAGACTAGAGAACCTTGATATAAACCCTACCATATATGATCAATTAATATATGATAAAGGAGCCATGGACATACAGTGCGGAAAGGATAGCCTCTTCAACAGCTGGTGTTGGCAAAACCGGACAGCTACATGCAAGAGAATGAAACTGGATTATTGTTTAACCCCATACACAAAAGTAAACTCAAAATGGGTCAAAGACCTGAATGTAAGTCATGAAACTATAAAACTCTAAGAAGACAACATAGGCAAACATCTCCTGAATATAAGCATGAGCAACTTCTTCCTGAATGCATCTCCTAGAAGGAAGGCAAACAAAAGCAAAAATGAACTCATGGGACTACATCAAACTAAAAAGTCTCTGTATGGCAAAGGACACCATCAACAAAACAAAAAGGCACCCTACAGTATGGGAGAATATATTCATAAATGACAGATCCGATAAGGGGTTGACATCCAAAATATATAAAGAACTCACACACCTCAATACCCAAAAAGGAAATATCCTGATTAAAAAATAGGCAGAGGATATGAAGAGACAGTTCTCCAAAGAAGAAAGTCAGATGGCCAAAAGACACATGAAAAGATGCTCCACATCACTAATCATCAGGGAAATGCAAATTAAAACCACAATGAGATATCACCTCACACCAGTAAGGATGGCCAGCAACGAAAAGACTAAGAACAACAAATGCTGGTGAGGATGCGGAGGAAGGGGAACCCTCCTGCACTGCTGATGGGAATGTAAGCTAGTTCAACCACTGTGGAAAGCAATATGGAGGTTCCTCAAAAAACTAAAAATAGAAATACCATTTGACCCAGGAATCCCACTCCTTGGAATTTACCCAAAGAATACAACTTCTCAGATTCAAAAAGACAGGCTAGCATCACTCTAATACCAAAACCAGGCAAAGATACCACAAAAAAAGAAAATTACAGAGCAATATCCATGATGAACACAGATGCAAAAATACTCAATAAAATATTAGCAAACCAAATTCAAAAATACATCAAAAAGATCATCCATCATGTGGAATCTAAAAAAAAAATATCCATATGCACCCCTATGTTTATCGCAGCACTATTTACAATAGCCAAGATATGGAAGCAACCTAAGTGTCCATCAGCAGATGAATGGATAAAGAAGATGTGGTACATATACACAATGGAATACTATTCAGCCATAAGAAACAAATCCTACCATTTGCAACAACATGGATGGAGCTGGAGGATATTATGCTCAGTGAAATAAGCCGGGCATACAAAGTTAAATGCCAAATGATTTCCCTCATTTGTGGAGTATAACAATGAAGCAAAACTGAAGGAACAAAATAGCAGCAGACTCAGAGACTCCAAGAAGGAACTAGTGGTTACCAAAGGGGAGGGGTGTGGGAGGGCGGGTGGGGAGGGAGGAAGGAGGGGATTGAGGGGTACTATGTTTAGTACACATGGTGTGGGGCATCACGGGGAAAACAGTGTAGCACAGAGAAGGCAAACAGTGGGTCTGTGGCATCTTACTGTACTGATGGACAGTGACTGCATTGGGGTACGGGTGGGGACTTGTAATTGGAAAAATGTAGTAACCACATTGTTTTTTCATGTGAAACCTTCATAAGAGTGTATATCAATAATACCTTAATAAAACAATTTTTTAAACTACCTTGATACAAATGAAAATGAAAACACAACATTCTAAAATCTTTGGGCCACAGCAAAGCAATTCTAAGAGGAAAGCTTATAGCAATATAGGCCTACATCAAAAAATAAGAAAAATCTCAACTAAACAAATATAAAATGTACACCTACAGGAACTAGAAAAAGAAGAACAAACAGCCCAAATTTAGAAGGAAGGAAATAAAGATCAGACCAGAAATAAATGAAATAGAGAACAAAAACAACAGAAAAGATCAAAGAAACTAAAAGCTGGGTCTTTGAAAGATAAATGAAATTGATAAACCTTTTGATAGACTCATCAAGAAAAAGAAAACTAATAAAATCAGAAATAAAAGAGAAGCTACAGGTGACACCACATAAATACAAAGAATTGTAAGAAACTACTATGAAAAATTATATGCCAACAAATTTGACAACCTAGAAGAAATGGGTAAATTCCTAGAAACAGGCAATCTTTCAAGGCTGAACCAGGAAGAAATAGAAAATCAGAAAAGACTGGTTACTAATAATGAAATTGAATCAGTAATGAAAAGCTCCCAACAAACAAAAGTCTAGTACCAGATAGCTTCACAGGTGCATTCTAACAAACATTTAAGAAGATGTAAAATTTATCCTTCTCAGACTGTTTCAAAAAATAAAAGGAATGCTTCCACATTCATTCTATGAGGACAGAATTACCCTGATACCAAAGGCAGACAATGACACTATGAAAAAAGAAAATTATAGACCAATATCCCTAATGAACATAGATGACAAAAATCCTCAATGAATTATTAGATACTGAACTCAAAAATACACTAAAAAGGATCATCCACATTCATCAAGTGGGGTTTATTCCAGGAATGCAAAGATGTTTCAATATCCTCAAATAATCCACATGATACACTATATTAACAAAAGGAAGGATAAAAGTCCTGATCATCTCCATAGATACAGAAAAAACATCTGAAAAAATTCAACATCCCTTCATGATAAAAACTCTCAACAAAGTGGGAACAGAAGGAATATACTTCAATATAATAAGACATTGATGAAATAAATTAAAGATAACACAAATAAAGGGAAAGATATACCATGCTTGGGGATTGGAAGAATTAACATTGTTAGAATGTCCACAGTACCCAAAGCAATCTATAGATCCAATGCAATCCCTATAAAAACACCAGCAGCATTTTTTATAGTACTAGAACAAATAGTCCAAAAATTTGTATGGAACCACAAAAGATCCTGAATAACAAAAGCAATCTTGAGAAGGAAGAACAGAGCTGGAGGTATCACACTGCCAAGTTTCAAATTACACTACAAAGCCACAATTTTCAAAACAGTATGGAACTGGCACAAAAACAGACATACAGATCAACAGAACAGAACAGAGAGCCCAGAAATAAACACACACTTCTATGGTCAATTAATCTATGACACAAGAGGCAAGAATATACAATGGAGAAAGAACAGTTTCTTCAATAAATGGTGTTGGGAAAACTGGACAGCTACATACAAAAGAATGAAACTGGACCACTTTGTTAAACCATACACAAAAAATAAACTTGAAATGGATTAAAGACTCAAAACCATAAAACTCCTAAGAGAAAACACAGGCAATAAACTCTTGGACATCAGTCTAAGCATTATGTTGGTTCTGTCTCCTCAGGAACAAAAGCAAAAATAAATAAGTGGGACTTTACCAAACTAAAAAGCTTTTGCACGGTGAAGGAAACCATCAACAAAATGAAAATTCAACTTAGTGAATGGGAGAAAATGTTTGCAAATGATATATCTGATAAGGGGTTAATACCCAAAATATATAAAGAATTCATACAGCAAAAACAAATCTGATTAAAAAATGGGCAGAGGACCTAAGTAGGTATTTTTACAAAGAAGTCTTCAGATAGCCAACAGACACATGAAGAGATGCTCCACATTAGGAAAATGCAAATCAAAACCACAGTGAGATTTCACCTCACACCTGCCAGATTGTCTAGTACCAAAAAGACAAGAAATAACAAGTGTTGGCAAGGTTGTGGAGAAAAGGGGACCCTTGTGCACTGCCTGTAGGAAAGCAAATTGGTATAACCCTATGGTGAACAGTATGGAGTTTCCTCAAAAAAGTAAAAATAGAACTACCATAGGCTCCAGCTATTCCACTTCTGGGTATTTACCAAAAGAAAATGAAAACAGTTATTTGAGAAGATATATGCACCCCATTGTTTATTGCCACATTATTTACAATAGCCAAGATATGGAAGCAACCTAGGTGCCCATCAACAGATGAATGGATAAAGATGTGGTATTTGTTCACAGTGGACTATTACTGAGCCATAAAGAAAGATGATATCTTGCCATTTGCAACAGCATGGATGGTCATAGAGGGTATTACGCTAAGTGCAATAAGCCAGAGAAAGACAAATACCATATGAATGCACTTACATGTGGAATCTAAAAAACAAAACAAGACAGAAACAGACCATAGACACAGAGCACAAACTGGTGGCTGTCATAGGGAAGGAGAAGGGAGGGAATGAACAAAATAGGTGAAGGGAATTAAGAGGTACAAACTTCCAGTAATAAATAACTGAGAGGGATGAAAAGCAAAGGATGGGGAATACAGCCAATAATATATTAATATCTTTTGTATGGCAACAGACTGTAACTACAGTTATTGTGGTGAACATTTCATAATGTATAAGTGTTGAATCACTATGCTGTATGTCTGAAACTGACATAATATTGTAAGTCAACTATACATCAGTTTTAAAAAACATTTAATAAAATGTGGACTCAGGGGGCAAAGGCACAGAGCATGAGTCTTTTTAATGGCTTTGGTCTAGGAGTTAAAGGAATTGATGCAAATGGGCATCTCATGGTTCATGGTGTCCACAGTGCATGATGAGGAGGCAGTACTGGAGTCTGAGTATTTGATTATAACGCACAATCAGACAACTTTGCAACAGGAGCCAATGGCCATTATAGAAGAGAAGATAGCAGTGAATCAATAGCAGATCTATATGGTCCAACTGCAGACAGTCATTGGTATATGAGGGAATAGAACAGACCGTAATGACGCAAAAGGAGAACATGAGCACAATACGATCACAGTGCACCTTCAGAAAACTGCACAATGAGTTCTAAGCCATTATATAAGCAGGTTGTACAGGAGCAGACAACAGTAATAGGAAGGAAGAACACCTCAGTGCAGGACTTGAAAAACAACATGCATAAGCTAATGCATGGTACAAAATACAGACGATGGCATTCTCAGTGCAGGATCAAAGTATAATGATTATCCTTAAAAACTGTGATAAATAGAGGATGCACAGAAAAGCATGGTGAATGATTAAAAACTTAAAGGAGCAGTAAAACATGGTTTAGAGCTTGTTCACATGGATATGCTATGAGATTGAAAAAAAAACCCTACAAAACAGGAACAACAATGTGCGGGCTAAAGCAGATGGAAATAGTGAAAAGGAAAACACAGTATATGCTCAAATAGCAATGGGATATAGCTCACTGGTATTTGGGATTCTCATACATAATCAAATAACTTCAAAATGCATGCTGAGAGCCAGGATACAGAAGCAAAATGGTGATAGAGAAACTAACAACAATAATGGAAAACCATAAAAAAGGAATTAAAAAGGAAATAGAAGCTTGCTACATAAACTTTCCTCTGTAACATGGAAAACAGAAATCTCATTACATCAGTATACACAATTATATCATATGCAGAAAACCATGGTATGTGAGCATATCAGATAAACATGGTATTGCACATGCAAATACGTTATCAGAGCAGTCAGAATAAGTAAAGAAAGCCATAGAATAATACTTATTAACATGGAACAATATTTGTTTTTGTTTTTGTTTTAATTAAGGTATCATTGATATACAATCTTATGAAGGTTTCACATGAGCAACATTGTGGTTTCAACATTCACCCATATTATCAAATACCCCACCCCCACCCCACTGCAGTCACTGTCCATCAGCGTAGTAAGATGCTATAGTCATTACTTGTCTTCTCTGTGCTATACTGCCTTCCCCGTGACCTACCTATATTGTGAGTGCTAATTATAATGCCTCTTAATCCCCTTCTCCCTCCCTCCCCACCACCCTTCCCCACCCCTCCCCTTTGATAACCACTAGTCCCTTCTTGGAGTCTGTGAGTCTGCTGCTGTTTTGTTCCTTCAGTTTTGCTTTGTTATACCCCACAAATGAGGGAAATCATTTGGTACTTGTCTTTCTCCACCTGGCTCATTTCACTGAGCATAATACGCTCCAGCTCCATCCATGTTCTTGCAAATGGTAGGATTTGTTTTCTTTTTATGACCAAATAATATTCCATTGTGTATATGGACATGGTACAATATTTAAGAGATTATAAAATAAGATGATATGGAATGGTCAAGGAACACATGGCAATGACACAATGGGTGACATCATGACAAATGCTCAGACTACATTTGTGTGTTATAAAGATACCACCACTGCTTAAGCATTTGACTATAATGTAAACCAAGACAATCTCAGAATATAGCCTGTCACTCATGATAGAGAAAAAAGGAAAACAATACTAGTATAAAAATTATGATGATAATAATAGTTTAGTACTTATTATATGTTAGGAACTAAGGACTGTATATATAATAACTATTTTACGTTCACAACAAGCATATAAAGTAGGTATTATTATTACTATTATTTCAGGATTGAGGAAACTAAGGCAGAAAGATAGGAAGTGCCTCGCATATCTGACAGCCTGACCTCACTGTACATCAGTGGCACTGTGCTATCTCTGATGGACATGACAGGAGATTAAACACACACATACACAGTAAGGGAACTAACAGCTATGTTACTGATGCAGAGAGCAAGGACTGTTACCTAAGTAGATACATAGTCCATTATCAGACATCCATGCTTCATGAACAGCTACCACAGTAGTCAGAATATTTGACCACAAGGCATACCAATGGTCTTGCAACATGAGCTGTATGTATCCAGGATGATGGAGGTGTAGGCAAACTGGATGCTGCCACAATTTCCAGACTGTTACTCATTATACAGAGGATTCCATTCTCAATTCAAAAGTACACAACTACTGCATGTTCATAGAATCATGGTGTATATGTAGAAATCTACAGTACAGCCCCAAACACAGTAATGTGAACAGAAATTCTGTACGCATGTTCAGACTACCATGGTATATGTAAGAGAAGACAGAACAGTACAGAGAAAACAATCACATAGTAGAAACTGCATAGTCACAATATTTAATAAAAAATCCATAAAACAAGAAGGAATTACTTGGTCCAGGAGCAGATGGTAATGGTAGGAGACAACATGAAATGTGTTCAAATGACCACAATGCAAAAAAAAAACAAAACACTCACTGGTGTTTGAGTATTTGATCATGACACACATCAATATACCTTGAAACATGAGCTATAGATTATGATACAGGTACAGGTGGAAATGGTACAGTAGTCAGCTATTGTGCTATCCTTGCTCAGGCAGAAGTGACGAGTAACGAACACAACACAGCAATGAACGGCTCTGTTGAACGAGCAGAAACATTATTGCAAAAGGAGAAATAAAGGCATTATCAAATGACCATGACCATGTTGACAGGACACTCACCACCAGTAATTTAGCATGTGACTGATATGCACAATCTCAGAATACAAGCTGACAATCATAATAAAGAACAAAGAGACATAGCAATTTAATATTATCAGCAAATTCTTAGCATTTACCACGTATTAGGCACAATATAAGCATTTTACATTGAATTTTTTGGATCCTCACAACAACCCTATGAGGTAGGTATCATTATTATCTTTATTTTGCAGCTGAGAAAATAGACACAAAGGGATTAAATAACTTGTTCAAAGATATCAAGCTATTCAATGGCAGAACTGTGATTAAATATAAACATTCTAACTTCAGAGCCAGCACTGCATATATACTGATGGTGTCATGCTTCCTCAGATGAACGTGGTACAAGATTAGAAACACAGAGTACGGGAACAAATGGCTTTGGTCCAGAAGTAGACGGCAATGTAGCAAAAGTAGACACCGTAGCACATGCTCAAACATCCGTGGTGCATGAGCAGCCACCACAGGAGTCTGAGCATTTGACTACGATGCACACTCAGAAGGTCCTGCCACCTGAGCTGACATCCAGTGCATAGAGGGAGATACCGAAGACGAAGGAGGAGCCAAACACATTGAAGTAACAAAGAACCATGGCACACAAAGTGATATTCATGGTACAGAAATTTCCATTCTTAGTGCAAAGCAGACAAGGATGGTACATTTTCACACACACAATGAATCAACAGAAGACCGTACTAAAACATCAAACACAGTGAAAGAGTAGAATGCACTATGCACATTAAGACAACCATAAAGAATGAGCCAACGCCCACTTAGAGCCAAGAGACAAGGTGCAGTAGAAAATGCCTCCAGGAGTGGACACATCACTGACGGATATGGCACACGACCAAAACATCTCAGTACATGAATGTTTCAGAAGTGGACGGCAAAGATGCATAAAGAGACACCACGGAATATGCTCAGGCAACAACAGTAGATGAAAGCCACCAGCAATGTTTGATCATTTGATCATGATGTACACAAGTAAACAAAAATACTCTACAATATGCCATAGCAGTCATGACATAGGAGCTAAGAGACATAGGACAGGGCACAAAAATCTATTCTCTGAGAAGAAAACCATGTTGTGGTTCTGGTGATATCTGGTGCTCAGACAGATAGCGGGCTTTCCAGAAAAGCTATGGTACAGGAGGGAATAGTTTTGTCCATGAGCAGATGTCAGGTATACGAAAGGAGATCTGGCACCAAATACTCGGATGACCATGTTGCATCAACAACCACAACTAGTATTTGAGCATTTAATTATGATGCTTACCTACACAGTTCCACGACATGAACTGAAAGTGATGACACAGAAGCAGGTAGACATGCCACAATGCTTTTTGAAATGGATATGGTTAGTGACTTTTAAAACATGACAAATTCCTTTAGTCTAGGAGCAGATAACAATGATGGAACAAGTGAAATCATGTTACATGCTCAAACAACCAGGTGCATGAATAGCCACCATAAGCATTTGTGTATTTGACCATGATGCACACAGCAGACAAGCCAGTGACATGAGACAGTATTTATCATTTGTAATATATAGACACAGTGCAAGAAAAGACAAGTGCGATTGGGGTGTAGAGAGACATGGAATAAGAGCAAATTACCATAAAGTGCAAACTGATATACATGATGAATAAAAAAACATTTCTCTGTAGAGTGTAGGCAATGAGGGTTCCTGCTCAGGAACCATGGGGTATGAGCAGACATGCATGCTGCATGCTCAGACAACCATGGTGCATGAGCAAAAACCTATAATACAAAAGCATGTGGATATAATACAAGAGCAAGACCATCTAGTAGAATATGCTCAGATGGACTGGGCATATGAATAAAGGAAATGCAATACATGAATAAATTTTCTTTAGGCCAGCAGCACATGGCAATATGCTAGAGGGGATACCATAGCACATGTTCAGACAATCATGGTGCATGAACAACTACCATCGATGTTTGAGCATTTTATTGTGATGTACACCCAGATTTACCAAGAAAATGAGCTGGTGACCACAATATAGGGGCAGATGAACAATATTAAGGAAGATAGTGATGATATAGGAGCAGAAAACAATAGCACAGGACCTAATAGTACAGATAGCAGTGATTCAAAGGGAGACCCCATGGCACATACACTTATCAGGGTACTTCAAACACTATCACACCTATCTGAGCATTTTACCATAATACACACCTAATGAACCCCAGAATTTGAGGTAACAATCATGACACAGAATCAAGGAACATGATATCATCACCATCATCATATTATACATCTTACTACATGATGCCAGGCAGCATTTAAAATATTTACGTATAATGACTTACAATACTCATAACAACTTTGTGAGATGCTATTTTTGTCATTTTGCAAGAAAATGAAGCATGGAGATGTGAATTGATATGCTCAAGATCTCACAGCTAGTAAGTGGATAATTCAAGATTCAAATCCAGTCATTTTGGCTCCATATCCATTCTCTTATTAAAAACTACAATAAATGACAATATGCTGTGATTCTTCTGACAGACATGATATAAGATTAAAAAATAGAGCAATGAATGACTTTGTTCCAGAAGCAGATGGTGATGTTGCAAAAGTAGACACCATAGCACATGCTCAAACACCCATGGTGCATAAGCAGCCACCAAGGAGTCTGAGCATTTGACTACGATGCACACATAGAAGGTCCTGCAACATGAGCTGATACCCAGGTTATAGGAGGATTAGACAGTCATGACAAAACAGAGAAAACTCACTGAAATAGCAAAACTATGGTGCACAAACTAATATATGTGGTACAGAATATTAATTTCTAGTACAAGAATAGACACTGATAATGTATTTTTATGCAGGCATAGTGTTTAAATGGAAATGCATAGTGCAATTTCAAAAACAGTATATGAACAGATATTCATTATGCATGTTTAGCCTATCATGGAGAATGAGTCAATTCATATATGAAAGAAGGCACTCATGGTACACCAGGAAAGAACCACAGAGTGAAAAACTGCTCAGATCATTTTTTGTTTTTAATTACTGGAATGTGCAGCATTGGTCTAAGAGCAGATCACATTCACACCCCTATAGCACATAATGCATACCCACACACATATAAGGTGTGTCAATTATAATACAGGTACATATGGACATGGTATAGAAATGAACTGAACTGTGGTGTGCCTCTTACTCAGATAGATACGTGAATAAAAAATCACCATGCAAGCTATGAATGGCTTTGGTCCAAGAGAAAATGACAATGGTACATAAGGAGACTCAGATGGACGTAATGCCTAATTTAAAATAATCCTGGGGAATAACTACCAAGAATTTGTATTTGAGCCTATTACACAATCAAATTGCATCATTATGTGACCTAATAGCTATGATACAGGAGCAGACAGCAAATATAGAGGAAACACCTATTGTGCAGGATCTCATGACAATTCAAAAGCTAATATCCATGTTATAGAAGCTGTCATTCTGTACACAGAAGATCATGATTCTTTTTTACATATTCATGTTGGATGAGCAACATCCATCACATATATATGGAGAGAGAGGGAGAGAGATGCCACAGTCAATGAGTAAACACATGCAATGCACAAACAGTTGGATACGCTGCCAGAGCAAATAGACATCGAGTGATGTTCATTCAGATGCACATCACTATCCAATATCCACAATATAGAATCAAGTTCTTTCAGTCAAGGATAAGATGACAATGGTATGAAATGAGACTCATGCCATATGCTCTGAAGGCCATTGTACATAAATAACCACCTCTTGTGTTTAATCATGACATACACCCAAATAACCTAAAAGTGTGAGGTACAAATGATGATATAGGAAAACACATAACAAGAAAATAATCCAAAATATAGGGGCAGTTGGATGCAGTATAGAAGCAAAGACCAATGTTGAAGTAGGAGGCAGACATGACGGAAATATGAGTAATTATGCTACCTAATATTATGACATAGAAGGTAGACAGTCACAGATCAACCTCAAACATCCATCACATACAAACAGACAATGAAACTGTGGTGCTTACTCAGATGGACATAATGCCTACATAAAAATTTATAACACAAAAGTAAATGTCAAACAGTTGACTATTAGTTGATAATGATTGAAATTTCATTGACTTAATCACCATATTTTCCAAAACATTATTTTCTCACTTTTGTAGGTATATCACATCTTGCAGCAAAATGCACTCTAAATCTAAGTTGCAATGGTCTACCAGTTTTGGTACTTTGAAAATTCTATTCAATATTTCATTATGTCTAAATATTTTAGATTATCTGGAAGTAATATTATTTTAAAAAATTTTTAAAGCAAATATCATCAAGTGTAGATGCTATTATGGGTTGAATTATGTTCCCCCCAAAAAGAGACACTGAAGTTCTGACTCCTGGTACCTGGGGATGTGACCTTATTTGGTATAGGGTCTTTGCAGATGTGATCAAGTTAAGCTGAGGTCATACTGGATTAGGGTAGACCCTAAACCCAATGACTGGTATCCTTATAAGAAAGAGGAATTTAGGTACAGACAGACAGGGACTCAATGTCATGTGATGATAGAGGCAGAAACTGGAGTGATGATGCCACAAGCCAAGGAATATCTGCAGCTACCAGAAATCTGAAGAGGCCAGGAAAGATCCTCTTCTGGAGCTTCAGGAGGGAATACAGCTTTGTCAATATCTTGATGTACTTCTGGCCTCCAGAACTGTGAGGAAATAAGTTTCTGTTGTTTTAAGCTACCCAGTTTGTTGTACTTTGTTACAGCAGCCCTAGAAAACTAATACAAATGGCACTACTGCAAAAGAAGATGTCATGGCACATGTTTACATGACTGTGTGGTACATAAATGTCTCTGTTGGTAGTTTTACCACCTGAACAAAATACACACTCAGAGAACCCCTGAATATTATCAGTCAACCATGAAATATTAAGTACATAACCACAGTACAGTGTGCTGATAGTCAGCTATTTGAAGCAGAGAGTAATCATTTACAACTATCTTGTGACTGTAGTCAACACTGCACATTGATATGTAAGTTTAAATAATGTAACACGTCTAAAAATAATGATTCATGAACTAGTTATATTACAGTAGCCTAGAGCTCCAGTACAAGTATACAGTGTCATGGTGAATATTAAGGTAAACTACAAACAACATAAGCTGTGCATATCATGGAAGTGTTAGGCCCTGATTGTACCCAAAGGACCATGATTATCAAGAGAAGATGAGCATAAAAAGTACTCAAATAACAATGAAAGATGGGCAGATTAACTGATATATGCTTAAAAATCATGATCATGACATCATGACCATGGTTCAGGTTAATGTGCATAAGCTCTTGCTTCATAGAAGCAGATACTTATGATGTAGGAAAAGAAAGCTATGATGCTTGCTTGTATGTCTAAAGTATACAGACTCACATTAAAGTGGTAAAGATATACTGAAGGGGAAGAAAACCATAGGTGTGACTTGACTATAGGATAAGTTGCATATGATTTATGCTAAGATGACCAGGGTATGTGTTCAGGTCATGGTATGACCTTGGCACAGAACTTACACTATGATTAAGTTCAGGCTGCCATGATACATAAACCTCGGCATGTGCTCAGATCACTATGCTGCTGAGGAAGGCACCTATCACACAGGAGAAGGTGGCTATAATGAATGCTCAAATGAGATAAGGCATTAGCAGCTGACCATGTTAGCACATGGCATTTGTTTGTTTTGATGTCCATGATGCAGAAACACTAAAGTAACTGGTTGTGGTTACCATGGGAAAAACTAGGGCAGAAGACATGAGGCAGGAACCAAAGGCCTTACTGAAGGTGCAGAACCAGATAATTATAATGAAACAATCATGATACATGAAATTAAGTCTAAATTCCACAGAAAGAGCCAGCATGCAGAAGCAAACAACCATGGTATTGGAACATATAATCATTAAGTGGAAGTAGACAATCATAATACCTTTTTTCAAAAAACCAAAGATTCTCATGAACTGTTGGTCAAAGCATATAAAAGACAAGTTTAGACAGGCACGGTGCATGAGAAAATAGCCATAGTGCAGGAGTAGGTGGCCCTAAGTATAAAAGCATACAATTATGGGGTACACTCATAATACCACAGTTCACAGGTAGACAGACATGGAAGGAGATCACATGGTCACAGTTGAACTTAGAAAAGCAGCAAAGAACCATGGTGAGGGAATGTATCTCCAAGATGTTTATGGAGATAGTCATGATATACCAATACGTGGTCATCCTGCAAGGGGAAAACCTTTAAAGGCTCAGAAGGTACAAGCAAAGTTGACTGTTAGCTTGGGGAGAACTAACATCTGGTCAGGTCACAGCATAGTTCTCAAGAGGCAACCTTCTAGTCAAGACAACCTAGACCAGGTTTGGGGCAAGAGGCAGATTATGAGGGGCTAATTCCAGTCCCAATTCTTGTATCTTAAGAAAGAAGAGATGCACCATGATACCAACTCAGTCTAGGAAGCAAATGCTTGAGCAGACAGAGGTTTTATTCATTTATTCAACAAAATATTTCACAATTGTGCTAAGTGCTGACAATACAACATTCAATCAACAAAATAGACATGATGGTCATCTTCAGTTAACTGGGAGATCTGGAAAATATAATAAAGTGTGATAGAAGTTCAATGATAGGGAATATATACATAGAAAAAAATTTATATGAAAATACAGAAACATTTAAACTAAGATTTTGGGAATAAAGCAAGATATCATGGATGAAGTAAAATTTAAACAAAGACCTAAATGATGAACTCATGAAACTCAGATTGTAAAAGAAAAAAGGAGTAAGAATTAATTACCACATACCAAGACTGAAAGGGGCAAGAAATAATGCTGTGCTGGAAAATACAAAAGTAGTTCAGTACTTCTGAAACAAAGAGAGTAAAATGACTAGAAATAAGACCAGAGGGGTAAGCAGAGACCAGACCACGTATGGTCTTGCAAACTACTGCAAAGAACTTAGTTTTTATTTTTAGAGCAGAGTGGGCTCAAAAGCAGTAGAATAAAGATAGAAAGCAAAATTGATGCTGGTGAATGGAGAAAGAATTTGGAGTCAAATGTAGTACAGCAATTCTGAAATAGCTGGAAGGAAGGCAGCAAAACTCTACAGCAATAGCTTTGAAGCTCTTCTGAGAACTTCTACATCAATAATCTAAGTGAACCCCAGTGGCTTACTTATTTGACAAATACATCAATAGATAGCTCAATAGTACCTTCTGTAATAGGAATCAAAGCCTTTGTGCTGGAGAGGTAAAATTAATAACATACAGTGGAAATCTCAACACTGCAGGTAAGAATCTGGGGCAAAGAAGTTCAATAGGGACATCTCTTCTGTTGAGCAGAGAGGATATGCATATATACAAACACACACACACATATATGTATATATATACACATCACTTTGAAATGAAATATTTACTCCCATTCATGAATTTATGCTTTATTAATATTATTATTAGTTGTCTGGTGAAGGACATAGACTTTGAAATTAAAAGTGGCTCTTTTAGTTTGGGAGTAAGATTTGGGCCCCCATGATCTTTACCCCCTAGTATTATGCTTGTGAATATGTTACTGTAACATGGTTAAAGAGACTTTACAGATGGAAATAGTTAATAATCAACTGACCTTATAATAGAGAGATCACCCCGGATTATCTAGAGGAGCCCAATGTAATCACGTGGACCTTTAAAAGCAGAAGAGGAGGTACGAAGATGTCAGAGAGGTGCAACAGAAAAGGGGGTGAGGACACTCAAAGCATGAGAGGAATTCAGTCCCCTGTTGGTGATGCTGAAGATGAAGGGATCCATAAACCAGGAATGCAGGTGGCCTCTAAAAGCTGAGACAGATCTTTGGCTAAATGGTACCTCAGTTCAACAACCACATGGAACAGAAATTGGTCAGTAATTTGACTGAGTTTGGAAGCAGATTCATCCCCAGAGCATCCAAAAAAGAAATGCAACTCTGACAACATTTTTATTTCAGCTATACACACACACACACACACACACACACACACACACACACACACACAGAAAGAGAGAGAGAAAGAGACAGAGAGGAGGAGGAAGGAACTGAATTGGATATACAGCATACAATGGACGTCCAATAAATGGTTGCTAATGATATTGCATTAATAACAAATTCTTGACACTTATGATGTATTTTGCCATTCATTGTCAGAACTTAGCCTTATCACAATCCTGAGAGGTAAGCAGGGTAAGAATTTTTTTTAACATATATGAAGAGCAAGAATCTAAAACAGAAAGTTGTTTCTACTTGGTCACAAACCAATAACTAGTGAGCGTCAGAGAGGGACTGAACCCGAAACTTCCGACTCCTGGTTAGGTGCTACTTCCCTAGCTTTCTTAAAAAGTAAATACTTTCTCACGGAGTTACTATGATGGTGAGAATTCAGTTACACTATTAGGACGGGGGAAGTACTTTTTGGTCAAGTTGTTGTCTGCAACAAGCACAGGGCTGGCCTAGGTACCAAGAATGAATGCTGAATATTGGCAAGAAGTATAATTTCACAATGGGTCTGATTGGAGACCACTGTAGGAGAGGAATGGAGACTATAGGATAGAGATGTGTAGATAAGGCCATGTAGAAACCAGTACTAAGGGATTTAGGAATCTGATATGGCTGTCTGAACGGCAGAAACCTTGTAGTTCTTAACCCCAGAGTGTTCTAGTTTCAGTCAAAGACATTAATCCTCTCTGCTTTCTGCTTCTTCAGCTCACTCACATAGCCCTTCCTAAAGCCTACAATTCAGCTTTATTTCAAAGTTCAAGAATCTGAGATATAAATCCAATGTGATATTTGAAGATAGAAAGCAACTGCAGGTTTACAAAAACAAAGTCTATCCAAGGGACATTGATTTGTTCAAATCCAGACTCACAATAGTACAGGACCCCCCAAGGATTGTTCATACTGGGATAAATGGTGGATGAAGGCAGAATCTGCTATCCCAGAAGCTGATGATGAAAATCTCTTTTTTCTCTCCTGCAGAGTGTGCCATTACATTAAGTGCATGCTGATCTTACCCAGGCACATTGTGTACATGTCAAGAGGAGGAATGACAGTAGGAAATTCATGGCAATTACCACAGAGCAAAGACAGGATAATGTCCTATTTTTTGCCACACAGATAAATTTATGGAAAAGATTTCACATTAGCTCTAAGTGTGAGGCAACTGACTTGCTCTTCTGGGCCTGTTTCTTCATTTAAGATGAATGAATTGAAATAAATGATGGCTAAACTTTCAGGTCTAATTTTCTATAATTTAAAGAAACTGAGAACAAAGGAGGAACATAAATAGCACTGGGTACGTATTTTCTTTCCATACATCTAAGCTTTGCTTAGGATTAGAAAGCTCCCAACCAATTCTGGGATAATAGCAAGGAAATGCAAGAATATGGACAGTCAAATATCATGGCAAAAATGTTAATGAAATAACTAATTCCATAGACATTATTGATGATATCGCAAGGGACAGATACTGTACCAAGAATGGAGATGTAAATATTTTTAAAAGGCAAAAAGTCCTCAAGAGGAGAAAAAAAATAACTAACGTTTACTTTAAGGCAGAATTAAATAACTAAAACATTATAAGTACTGTGCTGTTAGCCAATTAGAGAAGTAGAAATCAACCATAATTTGGAAGACCAAAGAGAGTATAAAATTATAGAAAGAAGGTTGCATTTTAGTGAAAACTTGAAAAAGACTTCAAGCAGAAACGGGTTAGATGTTTCTGAGTTATAACTTATCCCTGTTAAAACAGGACAATTGGTCTTGGAAGGAAATTTTTTCAAAAATCCAAATTTGATGAAAGATGCTCACATGAAATCTACAGAAACCTTCATACTTGATGGTGAAACAGTAAAAGAATTCTTAATAAATTGAGAAAGGAGACAAAGCTGACTGTTACCATTACTACTACTCATTATTACAAAGTCCTGGCCAATGAATTAAGCTAAGGAAAAAAATGATAAATATTGGAAGAGAAAGAAATTATCAGTTTGCATTAGACTAGTTTATTTACTATAAGATGAACCAATAGTAGGTCAATACACTAGTCAACATCCTTTGTAAACACCAGCAATAATCCATTTGAGGATGTAATTGGAAAAAAGAACTGTTGGTATTAGCAACTATAAAAATTGAGAAATATATATAACAAAGTATATGCAAATCTTTTTAAAGAAGAAGATAAGACCTTCTTGGTTTATGACTGTGAGAGACAACTGTATACAACAAACCAAGTCACCCACCAAGAAAACCTAGAAAATTGGGGTTAAAGTGTGTGTGTGTGTGTGTGTGTGTGTGTGTGTGTGTGTGTGTTTGTGATTTATTCTATCAGGGCTACCAAATCAAACAGAATCTGAGGGGTGAATATCCTGTAGGGAAGGAAAACTCACTGCAGTGAGTCTGACGTACTAAACGTGTTAACTCCTATTGGAATTAGCTGACTGGTAAGAAACACAGGCAGAGAGACTAAAAAATTAAGCAGAAAGGAGCTACTAAGGGATAAGAGAAGCTGAGCAGAACTTTCCAGAGTATCACAGACATAGTGAGACAAAAATCAACGTTCAGTGATTCAAGTAATCCAAGTTTTAAAAATGAGATTTAAGAGAAAGGAGAAGAGCAGAGAAATGGGTCTGAGTGTCTGAGCCACATTTTACATTAGAGACATTTACTGAATTCTTAAATGATTGTACGGGAGAACCCAAGTAGAAAAAAGATGTTAAAATGACGACAAGGTAAACTAAGTTATGAGCAGTCTCATGGAGCTTGGGCCCAAGAAGGTGAAGAGTCCCTGAGAAACCTCCAAAGCTTCAGCTGGGATGCTGAAGGACGACTACACAAAGAGTAAGGGTGGACCACAAAAAATATAAAGCCTTACACAAAGAAAAAGGCTAATGTACCAATCAACCTTATCCTTGACGTATCTCAGTCTCCAAGCGGACTAAGGTGATCTCCTTCCAGCTGAACTGCCTGCCAAAAGCTAAATAAATCTCTCTAGAAAATGTGCCAGAGGACTTATATTTCCAGAGAATAATAGATTCATTTATTTTCCTATTTAGATAAATAATATATTTATTTATCTTCCTATTCCTTCCAAGTTATTATAATTAAAATTGTAGACATAGTACAACATAAATCATTAGGGGACTCTGAGAGGTAGAAAGGGAAAGGCAGGCTAACTAGGGACCTTACGATTTACAGAACAACACAGCAGTGAGTTACCTGCATTTTCTTTTTCCATTCCAATTATTGTAAACTGGGCACTGGAAAAGACTGCAAGCACAATTCACCAACAGAAGTAGACAAAAAAAGCCCTAAGAAGAGTCTGTTCACTCTAGTCAAAGGAGTAAGAAAGGGGGCCAGCCAGCAAGACAGAAACCTTATTGGCAATACCTGCTCTACGATAACCAACCACCAGAAACACCCCACCACCAGCAGTAAGGGCCAAGGAGACCAAGTAAGGAGTGAAACTCTTAACTCCTTCCAGGAGTACAGGCAACCTGGGCAGGTAGAAGAATTTGTTCTCCAGAATTAACCTAGTATAACATTTAAAATGTCAACTGACAACTCAACAGCAAACACAACCAAATTAAAATATGGGCAAAGGGTAAATTTATGGTATGTGAATTTTATCTCAATAAAGCTTTCAAAAAAAAAAGGGATGACAAAGTTTCCTACTTTCTACCAACTTTTTTTAAATGGGCTACACTAGTTGGGGTGAGGATTTAATAATGTGCGTAACTGTTCAAAGACTATGTTGTACACTTGAAATGAATATAATATTGTATATCAACTATACTTCAATTAAAAAAAGAAGAAAAATGGGCAAAGGACTAGAATAGCCATTTCTCTAAAGAAGATATACAAATGGCCAACAAACACATGAAGAGCTGCTCAATGTCATTAGTCATTAGAGAAATGCAAATCAAAACCATAATAAGATAACATTTCATACCCACTAAGATGTCTACACAAAAAAACAAACAGAAAACAACAACTGTTGGTAAGGATGTGGAGAAACTGGAGCCCTCATATATTGCTGGTGGGAAAGCAAAATGGTTCAGCTGCAGTAGAAAATAGCTTGAGAAGTCTTCATTAATTGAAGCATAGAATTAGTACATTACTCAGCAATTCCACTTCTAAAAATACTAAAAGAGTTCAAAACAGGCCTTGAAGCAAAAATTTGCACCTGTGTGTTCATAGCAGCACTATAGACAATACATGAAAGATGAAAAAATAAATGTCCATCAAGAGATGAATGGATAAATAAAACATGGCATATCAATACAATGAAATATTATTCAGTCATAGAAAGAAATTAAGTCGTGATATATGCCACAACACGGATGAGCCTTGAAAATATAATGCTAAATGAAAGTTAGACACAAAAGGCCACATATTGTATGACTACATTTATATGAACTATTCACAATACATAAATGCAAAGACACAGAAAGTGCGTTAGTGCTTGTTAGGGGCTTGAGAAAGGAGTGAAAGAGGAGCAGTACATATGGGCTTATTATTGACATGACAAAATATTCTGGACTTACGTAGTGGTGATGGTTGCACAACAATGTGAACGTACTGTATGTCACCAAAGTGTACACTTTTAAAAGGTTAAAATGGTGACAAACAAATGAGCCCAAGAGACCTGTGGGACATTTGCATAACAAGTGCCCCAGAGAAGAAGACAAAGGAGCAAAAAGAACATTCAAAGAAAAAATGGCTGAAAACCTGCCATATTTTCAGAAATATATGAATCTACATATCCAAGAACCTCAACAAACTCTAAAATGGTTGAATTCAAAGTGATCTAAGATACATTACTATCAAATTTTTGGAAAGACAATGACAATGATCTTAAAGGCAGGAAGAGAACATGCCTTAGCACATATAAAGGATTTTCAAAAAGATTATCAGCTGATTTTTCACCAAAAACTTTTTTAAAAGAAATCCCAATCCACATGTTTGCACTAGAGAATTTACCAAATATTCAAAGAGTGACACAAATTCAACAAATTCTCTTCTAGAATTAAAAGAGGAGGGAAAAGTAACAAACTCACTTTATGATGTCACTGTTGTCCTGATTGCAAAACCAAAGGCAATACAAAAAAAAAGAAGAATGAAAATTATAGGTCAATATCCTGCCTGAATACAGTGATTTCTTAAATAGTCAAGAAAATATTAGTAAATTGAATCCAGTAATACATAAAGACAATCATGCCACTTCATTAAGACTTGTTCCACTTTTGCAGTTGGTTCAATATTTGAAAATCAATTTAATCCACCATAACATGCTAAGAAAGCAAAATCATATGATCATATCAGTTGATACAGAAAAATAATTTTACAAAATCCAACATCCTTTTATGAGTAAAATCTTGTAACACTAGCAACTTGATATGCAACCAACAAATGAGGAAAGCAAGATAAAAAGAAAATTCTGATTGGAATATAAACTAGTATAAACACTATGGAGAATTGTTTGGCAGTTTCTTTAAAAAGCAAACATGTACATGCCATAAAACCCATCCATCACACTGCTTGGCATTCATCCTAAAGAAACGAAATTTTATGTACACAAAAACTTATATTCAGATATTCACAGCAGCTTTATTCTTAATAACCCCAAACTAGAGAGAACACAAAAGTATCTCCACAAGTGCATTACTAAGCAAATTCTATTATATCCATATTATAGAACATTACTCAGGATTAAAAGGAGCCAACTATTGATACATGCAACACCTTGGATGGATCTCAACGCTCTCATGCTTAGTAAAAATGCCACTTTTTCATCAAAGATATATAGATGATAAATAAGCATATGAAAAGGTTCTCAATATCATATCTTTGAGGACTTTCAGATTAAAACAACAATGAAATATCACCACTACCCATTAGAATGGTCAAAATATTTACAACTCCAAATTCTGGGAAGGTTGTGGAGCAACAAGAACTCTCATTCATTGCTGGTGGGAATGCAAAATGGTACAGCTACTTTGGAAGACACTCTGACACTTACTTACAAGTTATTAAAATTACCTACTAAGCTAAACACAGTCTTACCATATGACCCAGCGATTGTGCTTCTTTGTATTTATACCCAAATGAGTTGAAAACTTCATACACACAATGGCATACACATAAATGATGATAGCAGCTTTATGCATAATTGTCAAAAACTCAAAGGAACCAAAGTATACATCAATGAGTGAATGGATAAACAAACTGTAGTACATCCACACAATGTAATATTATTCAGTCATAGAAAGAAAGGAGCTACCAAGCCATGAAACTACATGAAGGAACCTTAAGTGCATATTGCAAAGTGAAAGAATCCAGTCTGTAAAGGCTACATACTGGATGATTCCAATTAAACAGCACTCTTGAAAAGGAAATAATATAAAAACTAAAAATATCAGTGGTTGCCAAGGGTTCAGAGAGGAGAGAGAAAGAGATGAATAAATGGAACACAGGATTTTTTTAGAGAAGTGGAACTACTCTGAATGATACTTTGATGGTGGATACATGACATTATACATTTGTCAAAACCCATAAAACTGTAGAACACAAAAAGGGAACCCAACTACAAACTATGGACTTTAGTTATTCATAGTGTATCAATATTTGCTCATCAATTATAACAAATGTACCACACTCACACAGAACATTAATAATAGTGGAAACTGTGGGGGAAAAGGTACCTAACAACTCTCTGTACTTTCTGCTTCATTCTTCTATAAACCTAAAACAGCTATGAAAAATAAAGTCCATCGATTTTTTAAAAGCCAATCCCAAGAAGGTTACAAAGTATATAATTACATTTATATATTATCAAACAGACAAAACTACAGAGATGGAGAACAGATTAATGGTTTCCAGGAAAAAAAGACAGAGGTGAGAAGTAGTGGTTGTTACTATAAAAGGGTAAAATGAAGTGGTTTCTTTGTGGAGACTGAACAGTTCTGTATTTTGATTGTGGTAGTGGTTATACAAATCTACATACAGGATTGAATTGCATAGAACTACAAACACACACACAAGAATGAGTCCATGTAAAAACATTCTTATATGACTGCAGTACAATAATGCTAATGAGGTCTGTGGTCTAGTTAATATTGTACTGGAGTCATGTAAGAACTCCCACTGGAGGAAGCTGTATAAAAGGTTCACAGAGTTCTAAGCAATATTTTTGCAGTTTCTCATCGGTTTATTATTATTTAAAATACATTTCTTTATAAAGTTAAAGTTAGTAGAAGAAAGGAAATATTAAAGATCAAGAAGAAATAGAAAGTAAAAAATATATATAAAAGATAAAATTGATAAGCCTTTAGCTAGACCCATCAAGAAAAAAAAAGAGAAAGGACTCAAAAAATAAAATCAGAAATGAGAGGAGAAATTACAACTGTACCACAGAAACACAAATGCTTGTGATTATTATGAAAAATTATATGCCAACAAATTTGACAACCTAGAAGAAATGGGTAAATGCCTAGAAACATGCAATCTCCAAGACTGAACCAGGATGAAATAGAGAATCAGAAAAGACCAATTACTAGTAATAAAATTGAATCAGTAATCAAAAAACTCCCAACAAACAAAAGTCCATAGCTAGATGGCTTCATAGAATTCTACCAAATATGTAAAGAAGAGTTAGTACCCATCCTTCTCAAACTATCCTGAAAAATTAAAGAAGAAAGCAAGCTTCCAAATGTATTGTATGAGGCCAATGTCACTGTGGTACCAAAACCAAAGTAACTGCAGAAAAAGAAAATTACAGAACAGTATCCCTGATGAACACACATGCAAAAATCTTTAACAAAATATTAACAAACTGAATTCAAAAATACACCAAAAGTATCATTCACCATGTCTAAGTGGGATTCCAGGAATGTAAAGATAGTTCAATATCCTCAAATCAATCAACATGATACACCACATTAACAAAAGGAAAGATAAAAACCATATGAATATCTCAATAGATGCTGAAAAAGCATTTGACATCATCAACATCCAGTTATGGTAAAAACTCTCAACAAAATGGGTATAAAGAAACATACTTCAACATGATAAAGGCCATATAAGCCAAACCCACAGGTAACATATTCTGAATGATGAAAAGCTGAAAATTTTTCCTCTAAGATCACGAATAAGACAGGGATGCCTACTCTCACCACTTTTATTCAACATAGTACTGGAAATCATAGCCACAGCAATCAGGCAAGAAAAACGAATAAAAAGCATACAAATAGGAAAGGAAGAACTAAAACTACCACTATTTGAAGATGATACGATACTAATATAGAAAATTCTAAAAACTCCACTAAAATACTCTTAGAACTAATAAATTAATTCATAACTAAAAAATTAATCCTGCAAATAAAGTTGCAGGATTCAAAAGCAATATAAAGAAATATGTTGTTTCTATACACTAATAAACCATCAGAAAGAGAAATTAAGAAAACAATCCTATTTGCAATTGCATCAAAAAGAATAAGACACCTAGGAATAAACTTACGCAAGGAGCTGAAAGACCTGTATACTGAAAACTATCAGACACTGATGAAAGAAATTGAACACAAATAAATGGGAATATATTTCATGATCATGGATTGGAAGAATACTGTTAAAATGTCCATACTAACCAAAGCAATCTATAGGTACAATGCAATCTGCATCAAAATTCCAATGGCATATTTCAGAGAAATAGAACAATCTTAAATCCTGCATAGAACCACAAAGACCCCAAATAGACAAAGCAATCTTGAGAAAGAACAAAGCCGGAGGCATCCTGATTTCAAACTGTATTACAAAGCTAGACTAATCAAAACAGTATGGTATTGGCATAAAAACAGACAGATCTGGGAACAAATCAAGAACTCAGAAATAAACCCAAGCATATATGGACAATTAATATGCAACAAAGAGCCAAGAATATGCAATGGGGAAGGGACAGTCTCTTCAATAACTAGGAAAATTGGACAGCCACAGACAAAAGAATGAAACTGGACCACTTTACACTATACAAAAAAATTAACTCAAAACAGATTAAAGACTTGCATGTAAGATCTGAAATTATAAAACTTCTAGAAGAAAACATAGGCAGTAAATTCCTTATCATTGGTCTTGGTGATAATTTTTTGGATTTAACACTAAAGACAAGGGCAAAAGAAGCAAAAAGAAACAAGTGGCACTCCATCAAACTAAAAAGCTTCTGCACAGCAAAGGAAACCACCAACAAAATGCAAAGGCAGCCTACTGAATGGGAGAAAATATGTGCAGGTCATATATTGGATAAGGTGTTAATATATTAATATACAAAGTATATAAAGAACTCATTACAACTAAACAGCAAAGAAAACCAATCTGATTAAAAAAGGGATAGAGGACCTGAATGGACCTTTTTCCAAAGAAAAACAGAAGGCCAACTAATACACGAAAAGATGGTCAATATCACTAACCTTCAGGGAAATGCAAATCAAAAGCAAAATGAAATATCACCTCACACCAGTTAGAATGGCTGTCATCAAAAATACAAGAACTAGTAAGTGTTGACTAGGATGTAGAGAAAAGGGAACCCTTGTGTACTGTTGGTGGGAACGTAAATTGGGGCAGCCACCATGGAAAACATTATGGAGTTTTCTCAAAATTTAAAAATAGAAATGCCATATGATCCAGTTATTCCAGTTCTGGATATTTCTCTGAGAAAAACAAAAACACTAACTCAAAAAGATATACACACCTCCATGTTCACTGCAGCATTATCAATAGCCCAGATATGGAAACAATCTAAGTGCCCATCAATGGATGAATTGATAAAAAAAATGCATACATACCCACACACACTGATTATTATTCAGCCATAAAAAGGAATGAAATTTTGCTGTTTATAACAACATAGACAGAAACTGAGGTCATTATGTTAAGTGAAATAAGAGCCAGAGAAAGACAAATACTGTGTGATCTCACTAACATGTGCAATCTAAAAACAACAACATATCACCAACCTCATAAACACAAAGAACAGATTGATGGTTGCCTGAGGCGGGGGTTTAGAGATGGGTGAGATGTGTGAAGGAATTCAAAAGTTACAAACTACCAGTTATAAAATAAGTAAGTCATGGAGGCGTAATGTACAGCACGGCAACTATAGTTAATACTGTACTGCATATTTGAAACCTGCTAAGAGAGTATATCTTAAAAGTTCTCATCACACAAAAAAATTCTATAATTATGTTTGCTGCTGCATGTTAACTAGACTTATTGTGCTGATCATTTTCAATATATACAAATATCAAATTATGTTGTATACCTGAAACTAATATAATGTTGTATATCCATTATGTCTCAATTTTTTTAAAAAGACTGAATGAAAATGAAAAATCACCAGCAAGACTAATGAATAACAATGCAGAAAAACAACTAATGTTAGGAATGGGAAGGAATACATCACTAAAGACTCATTAGACATTAAAAAGATGAGAGGATATTTTTAAAGATTTAATTCAAAAAATTCACTTAAATGAATGGACACTTCCTTAAAAAGATAACTTAAAACCAATAAAAGTTAATTAAAATATATGAATACTCCAATAACTCTTAAAGAAATTGAATCTATAACTAAAGACTTCCCCAAAAAGAGAACTTGAGTCCCAGATGGCATTACCAGTGAATTCCTCTGAACATTTAAATAAATAGCATCCTTCTTATATATCTCTTCCAGAATATAAAAAAGTTTTACAGCCCAATTTATTTTTGATGCTAACATAAACTTAATGCCAAAATCTAACATAAATTTGACAGATAAAAGTAAATTGAAGGCCAATTTCATTTATGAACAGGAATGCAAAAATTCACACACACACACACACATGAACATATGGCTTCTAGAAGATGACATGAGATAATGTCTTCATGATATTGAGGTAAGCAAGGATTTCTTCAACGGAATAAACAGTACTAACCATGAAATAAAAGACTGATATGTTAGAGTACATTAAAATTAATAATCACTGTTCATCAAAAAACAACATTAATAGAATAAAAAGGAAAACTCCCCAGAGTGGGAGAAGATAATATGCAATACATATATGACAATAGGGCTAGTACTCAGAATATTAATAGCTACAAATAAGTAAGAAAATTATGGACAAATAATCAAGTGAACAAATGATTTTAACAGAATTTTCCAAAATAATTTTAAAGATATTCAAATGGAAAACAACATATGAAACCACGATCCAACTCATAAGGCACCAGGGAAATGCAAATTTAAACTACTATGTGATACCAAAACATGCATATTATAATGGCTAAATTTTTTAAGTATAACAGTAGTGAGTGCTGGAAAGGATGGAGAGCCCAAGCAAATCTTGTACACTGCTGGTGGACATGTAAGTTGGTGCAAAACCTTTGGAAACTCCTTGGCAGTTTCTAATTAGTTGAACATATGCATATCCTATGATACCCAGAAACCCCACTCCTAGTTACACAAACAGGAGAATTGAAGACATGTGTTCAGCAAAAAAAGTATACAAATATTTTACTGCGATATTACTCATCACAGCATAAAATTAGGCACAGTCCAAACTCCATTAACAGTAGAATAGACGGACTGTGGTTTATTTATAGAATGGAATGCCGCACAGCACTGAATTTAATGAACTATAGCTAATGCGACAGCATGAAGCTCAAAAACATTATGTTGAGTGAAACAGGTCATACACAAAACAGTACACACTGTATTATTCTGCTTAAAGTTCACAAATGGGTAAAACTAATTCCTAGTATAAGAAATCAGAATTTTAGTGGGAAGGAGAATACAGACAGTGACTAAGAAAGTCACGACAGGATGGTTTAAGGTGTTATTTTTCAATTTCCTGATCCAGATGGTGGTTGCATGAGTTTGTACGTTTGAAAAATACTCATTGAGATGTACACTTATAATTTTGCATTTTTCAGTGTATCTTACACTTCAGTGAAAAAACACTACTGAAAAGAAGACCTGAATAAATGGCAACACAGCATGTTTCTGGCTGGGGAGAGCTAAGTAACTGAAAGACACCAATGTTCCCAAGTGTATTTATAATTCAATGTAATGCTAATAAAAGTACCCACACAATATCCTTAAAATAAAACTTGTCAAGTTTATTTTAAAGTTTGTAAGGAAATGCCCAACTAATTCTTACAGATCTATGAGGGCATTTGCTCTAACAAAGAACAAAACATGAATCTAATGAAACAAAACACTACAGCACTCGGATACCTGAGCATGGACGTGTGTGTGCAGCAGAACCCTGGCAACAGGTGCTGCCTCCCGGAAGGAAAGGAAGTGGTTATTTGGGGAAGAATGAAAAGGGGACTGGCCACTTTGTATCCTTTTGATTAGGAGCCTTGTGCTCATAGTAAAAAAAGAAATTTAAAAAATCAAAGCTTAGTTCTGAGGTAAAAATAGAAAAAGGACCAGTGAAATTAAACAGGGTCCTAGAAACAGATTCAGGTAGGGATTTAATATAGGATGAGGGAGTTTATGATCAATGAGGAAATTATGGATTATTCAATAAATTGCACTGGACAAGTGGCTATCCATTTAGAAAACTGTGGCACCCATTGTGCCCAATGGAATACAATGCTACTGCATGTGAACAACAGATCCTGAATATACTCCTGCGGTGGAGAAGAGCTTCCTAAGTAAACCTAAAAGTCATCAGCCATGAAAAGAAAGACCAGGAGATTGAAGTATACATTAATTTTAAACTCCTCTGTAATAAAAAGCCCTCATCAAGTAAGTTAGCAATAAGGAACGAATTGGGATTTAGCAACAAAATATTAATATTCCTGACATATAAGGAGCCAATGTGAATCAGTAAAAAATGAAACAAAATTCAAAATTGAGGAAAGGATGTAGATAAACAAGTCACAAGAGAATATTACGTATGGATAATAAATATAAAAATATACTCAATCTCAATAGCAATTAGACATATACACACTACAACTACAAGGTGATTGCATTTAAAAACTATAGAAGGATAACTAATACATTGATTAAAAAGTTAGCTTTGTAGAGTTGGGAGAAGGAAACAGGATTGATGAAGGAAACAGTATTGTGGCAGAAGCAAAATTTCTGTTGTATATCTTTATTTTGCTTTAATTTTGAACTATGAAACTGAATTCATTTTCTCTGGGTCCCAGTATTCTTCCAAAACCAAATAGTCTTCCATTATTCACTCTCTCAGTGAATGATACCATCATGTATCCAACTGCACATTAGAAACCTGGAAACCATCTTTCACATCCCTCTGACATCCCCATATTACTTTATCAGAAGTTGTACCAATTTTGTCTGGTAAGACCTTTTCAAAACAGTTATTTCTCTTCACAGGTCTCGCCACAACCCTTGTGTAAGCTGTCATGAACTCTCTTGATCACTAGTAAAAGCCTCATTCACAAAATAATTATTTACTAGGCGTCCACCTTCTATCTGGTACTGTGCTAACTTGGCTTCCTGGAATCTACTCTTACACCCTTTTAATCCATCCTACACACTTCAGCCCAGGTTAGCATTTCAAAATCTGATTTTCAAATCAGCTCCCCCACCATTTTAAATACCTCAGTGGCTTCAGTGTAACCGTAGGGAAATCCAAATTTTTAACCTAGGCAAAAATAACTGCATGGTCAGGTCCAAAATACTTCTTGAGCCCTGTATTTATATGAGGCTCACATCTACCATATTTTCAAGTCACATGGTCCTCCTTTCCAGATCTTACAATGCAGGATGTTGTTTATTCTGAATACACATTATATCACTATAAACTCAATAGCCCTTTGCCTAGCAAACTCTTAAAAAAATCAAAAAAGCAGAATAAAAAGCATTCTATAACCATGTGTGTTTACAATCAAATATACTAATAATTAAATTATGTATAAACTGATTAAATGCCCAGATTAAAATGCTGCATACAAGATTTATATATGATTGCAGAAAGGTTGGAAATAAAAGGATAGAAAAAGATACACCAATCAAAATTTAATCAAGGAAAAGCTAGTGTGGCTAAGTCAATATCAAAGTAGACATCAAGGAAAAATCATTATTAGCAATAAAAAGAGACATTTCAGAATGATAAAAGATTTCACTACACATAACAATTCTAAACTTGTATTCACCTAATATTGCCCCAAAAGATATGATATGAGATGAAGTAAAACTAGACAAAACCACAATAAGAAATAGACAAACACAATATCATAGTGGGAGATTTTAATGCATATTTCTCAGTAACTGATGGAACAAGGAGAAAAAAAAACATCGGTAAGGATATAAAGCATCTGAATAACATTAACAAATTAGAACTAAATGATATATGAAACCACATTCCCAACAACTGTTAAACACACATTCTTTTTTTTTGGTTTCATTAACATACAATTACATGAGCAACATTGTGGTTACTAGATTCCCCCCATTATCAAGTCCCCACCATATACAATACACATTCTTTTTATAAACCCATGGAACATTTACGTATGCTGAACATATTTTAGGTCAGAGGTCAGTGAAATCTTTCTATAAAGGACCAGACAGTAATACTTCAGGCTTTCTGAGCCTTATGAGACCACTGTCACACATTTTTCTTTGTTTAACCAAACACTTTAAAAATGTAAAAGTATTTTTTGATTGAGGGCCATACAAAAACAGACCATAAGGCAGATTTGGCCAGTGGGCCATAATTTGCTGACCTCTGTTACAGGTCTGAGTTGACCTCTCAATGAATTTCAAAGAATTGAAATTCTACAGACTGTGCTCTCTGGCCGCAGCACAATCAAGGAGTAAATAAATAATAAAATTACTATTAGAGAAGCCCCTAAGATTTGAAAATTAAGAAATATACCTCTAAATAACCATGGGTCTAGGAAAAATCACATTGAAAATTAGACAATATCTTAAATGGAATAATACTGAAAATAATACATATGAAAACTTTTGGGTACAGCTAAATCATGCTTAGAGGGATATTTGTGGCCTTAAAAACATGTATTAGCAAAGATGAAAAGTTGAAAATCAGTGAGACAAGCATCACCTGATTAAGCCAAAACAAGCAAATTAAACCAAGGAAAGTAGAAGGAATTAAATAAGAAAAATAAGACCAGAAATAAATGAAACAGAAACCAAACACACAATCAAGACGATCAAAACCAAAAGCTGTTTCTTTGAAAAGAACAACAAAATTGATAAACCTTTAGAAGGACCAATAAAGATAAAAAGAGAGAAAACACAAAGTGTGGAATGAAAAGGGATATAACTAGAGGTCCTACAAATATTAAAAATATCATAAGATAATTTGAAAAACTTTATGCCATTAATTTGAAAATATAATTAAGTTGTACAAATTGCTAGCACATGTTAAGCAAATATTATTAAAATCAAAACAAAATCAGAACGGTACCATATTATTGAAGAAATTGAATATATAACTTAAAACCTTTTCAAGGACACCACCAAGATGGCAAAGTTGGAGGCCCCAAGTTCCATATCCCCACAAAGACCAACAATTAAATAAGCATCCATCAATGAAAGTGGCTCTGGGAGAGCTCAGGAGTCCATGTAAGAAACCAGCAGCACAATAGAACAAAACACTTGAGAATAATTACACAAAAAAGGAATTTTTTGAGGAGCAATTTAATTTGGTTGGCATCATCCTAGCCTCCAGGCCAGCACTGCTCAGTGCCAAGAGGGAACTCCCCATCTAGAAAGAATTCCCCTCCCTGGGAAAGGGAGACTGGATTGAGTGACCATCTTCCCCAGGCTTTCGGAGCACCGCACAGAGGACCCACTTTGATTTCGGCTCACCCAGACCAGCAAACCGGAGACATATAGAGACGGCTAGGGACAAAGATGAGCAGGAATTACCCGTCTCAGCCACACAGCACAAGCAAACGTGGTTCTCAGTGACCTGTTCTGCAGAGGAACCCAGCAGGCATCCCCACTGAAGAAAGTAATGGCCAGCACAGCCACCATAAACTCCCTAGAGATTTCACTGGTTTATCACTCCACAGGCAATTTTATTCACAGATGGCAACCACCTGAATCCCTCCCTGCACCCAACCCCTGTCAGAGCCCCGGATCCACAGTGGCAGTCACCTCAGGCCTCTGCGACTCTGTGAGTCCAGGACCCAGACTATACCACCACGACTGATCCCTGTCATTGTGGGCACTTAGGGCTATCTACTATAGCTGTGTACTGCACGCCACTGACCTGCCTGCCATCGCTAGCTCCTACTGCCATATGTGCACCCGTCGAGAGATACTGCAGTCAAAGAAGTACACACAAACAGCCAGGGTCATCCAACTGCTTGTGGGTCTGGATCTGGCCATGTCTCCTCCCACTAGCCTACAGCAGTAGGCTCATCTGCAACCAGCCTCCACACGTATGCACATGCACCCCACGAGCCCAACTGCCATCATGATGCTCCACTGCTATGTTTAAGCTTGAAGGCAGCCACTGCAGCCACAGGAGAACATGCCACTAGCCAGGGACCTCACAGCTGTCCCTTCCTGTTGGCCCTGGCCTCTTTCACTATATGTGTGTCTGCAGTCAGCCCCCACCACTACCACTACACAGGCCCCTGCAGATGACTGTGTACACCATTGGCTCTGGCCACCACCACTGCCTGCCCTGGTGCTTAGCTGCTGGGCCAGGAGGTGCCACTGAGGACATTAACAGGTCTTGCACCCACTACGGACCCCGTACAGTGCTCACCAAAGAACACAGCTGTTGATGTTTTGGACTCCACTGCCTGAGCTAACAAGACATTGCACTCCCCTGACTCTAGAGCCACTGCACACTCCTGACTTGGTGCCCTGTGCCACTAGACCTGTGGTCACATCATGTTCCAGGATGCCCCATCCACAGGTGAAAGTCATTCCTTACCAGTCAGGCCATAAAGTCTGGAAGACTGCTTTTTCAAATGCACAGATACCTACACAAGGCTACAGGGACCACAGAGAATCAGAGAGACATGACACTATGAAAGGAACACAGTAAACTGCTAGTAACTGACAGCAAAGAAAGGAGATATGGGTACTACACAACAAAGAATTCAAAAGAGTTGTTCTAAAAGTGCTCAGAGAAGTAAAAAAGAACACAGATAAAAAAATTTAAGGAAATTAAGAAAACAAACACGAACAAAATGAGGTCAACAAAGAGATAAGAAGAAAAACAAATTTTGGAGCTGAAGAACAGAATGACTGAACTGAAATTTTTCTCCTGTTATTGAATTCTAGTTTCATACCAATTTGGTTAGAAAAGCTATTTGGTAAGATTCTATCTTTTAAGATTTGCCAAAACTCATTTGTGACATAACATGTGATCTATCCTCAATAATGCTCCGTGTGCACTTGAGAACAATGTGTATTCTGTTGTTGTTGGATGGAATATACTGTATATGTCTGTTAGGTACATTTGCTCTAAAGTATAGTTCAAGTTCAATGTTTCCTTATTGATTTTCTGTATGGATGACCTATTGTTCAAAATGGCATATTGAAGTCCCTATTATTATTGTATGGCTGTCTATTACTCCCTTCAGATCTCTTAGCACCTGCTTAATGTATTTAGGTACTCCAATGCTGGATGTATATATGTTTATAATTGTTCTATCCTCTTGATGAATTGACTCCCATTATTAACTAAAGATCATCTTGGTCCCTTGTTACAGTTTTGACTTAAAGTTGATTTTTTTTTCTGGTATAAGTATAGCCATTCCTACTTTCTTTTGGTTTTCATTTGCATAGAATATCTTCACTTTAAGCTTCTATGCTGACGTGTATCTCTTGTAGGCAGAATGTAGTCGGTTCTTGTTTTGTTATCCATTCAAGCATTCTGATTTTGATTGGATAATTTAATACATTTACATTTAAAGTAATTATTAATAGTTAAGGACTTACTATTGCCATCTTGTTCATTGTTTTCTGGATGTTCTGTGGTTTCTTTGTTCCTTTCTTTTTTTCTTGCTGTCTTCCTTTCTGAATTGATGATTTTTCATAATAATATACTTTGATTCCCTTCTCTTTATCTTGTTGTATTAGTGGTTTTGTTTTGTAGTCACCCTGAGGCTCACTTGAAACATCTTATAGAAATAACAGTCTATTTTAATCTGATAACTTTGATCATTTACAAAAACTCTACCTATCACACCCCTTATTTTATATTTTTGGTGTCCCAATTTACATCTTTTATTGTGCATACATTAACAAATTATTGTCAAAGTATTCAAATTTAAGGATTGCTTGCTCAAGGCATCATACTTTCTGATTTCAAACTATATCACAAAGCTTTAGTAATCATGCAAGTATGGGATTGGTACTGACACATAGATAAATAGAACAGAATTGAGAGCCCAGAAATAAACCCACAGAGATATGATCAACAAGTATTTGACAAGGGAACCAAGAGTACTCAGTGGGGAAAGGATAGTCTCTTCAATAAATAGTACTGGGAAAACTTGATATTCACATGCAAAAGAATGAAATTGCACCCTGTCTTACACCACTCACAAAAATTAACTCAAAATACATTAAGTGTTTAAATATAGACCTGAAACCACAAAACTCCTAGAATAAAATATAGTGGAAAAGCCTCTTGACATCAGTCTTAGCAATAAATTTTTGGATACGCCACCAAAACCACAAGAAACAAAAGCAAAAATGAACAAGTGGGAATATATCAAACTGAAAAGCTTCTGCACATTAAAAGAACAACTCAAAATATAAAACTCATACAACTCAACACCAAAAAAACAATTCAATTAAAAAATGGGCAGAGGACTTGAATAGACATTTCTTCAAAGACACACAAATGGCCAAAAAGTACATGAAAAGATGCTCAGCATCACTAATCACCAGGGAAATGCAAATCAAAACCACAATGAGATGTCACCTCACACCTGTCAAAATGGCTATCATCAAAAAGACAAGGTAGAATAAATGCTTCAAGGATGTGGAGAATAGGGAACCCTTGAGCTCAGTTAATGAGAATGTATATTAGTACAGCCACTATGGAAAACAGGATGAAGTTACCACAAAAAATTAAAAATAGAAATACTATATGATATAGCAATCTTACTTCTAGGTACATATCCAATAGAAATGAAATCCTGGTCTCAAAAAGACAACTGCACCCCCATGTTCACCACAGCATTTTTCACAATAACCAAAACATGGAAACAACCTAAATGTCCATTGACAGATGAATGGATAAAGAAAATGTGGTACGTGTGTGTGTGTGTGTGTGTGTGTGTGTGTGTGTGTGTGTGTGTAAAATGGGATATTATCGAGTCATAAAAAAGAAGGAAACCCAGCCATTTGCAACAACATGGATGGACCTTGAGTGCATTACGCCAAGTAAAGTAAGTCAGACAAACGTTGTAAGATCCCACATACGTGCGGAATCTAAAAACATCGACTCATAGGAAGAACAGAGTAGAATGGTAGTTGCCTGGGGCTAAGTGTAGGAGAAATTGGGAGATATTAATCAAGGTGTGCAAACTTTCACTTACAAGTAAGTTCTGCGGATCTAAGGTACATCGTGGTGACTGTAATTAACAATACTGGATCTTATACTTGAAAGTTGTTATGAAAGTAGAGCTTAAATGTTCTCACCCTAACAGCAACAACAAAAAGGTCATTTGCAAGGTGAAAGACGTGTTAACTAACCTTATTGTGGTAAAAACTTTGCAATATATGTGTGTATCAAAAACTCACACTGTACACCTTAAATTTACACGATATTTATGTCAATTATATCACAATTTAAAAACTTAAAAAAAGTAACGCCTACGTCACTTCACTATTACCTTTTATCAAACATTTAAGGAAGATACAACACCAACCTTATACAACCAAGCCCACAGAATCGTTTTCTGAGTCCAGCAGGTCCTTCACACCAAAATTTGACTTGGACAGAAAAATGTTTTCAAGGCTAATACCTCTAATGAACATAGATGCAAAAAAACTTAAACATTAGCTAACCAAATCCAGCAGTATATGAAAAGAAAAACACATCATAACCAAGGCAGGTTTACTCCAGGCATGCAAGTGTTGTTTGATATTTGAAGTATCAATATAATTCACAATAGTTTGAGGAGAAACTTCATATTATCATATCAATGAATTCATCAAATGCTCAATGTCCATTTCTAATTAAAATATTAGCAAGCTAGGAATACAAAGAAACTTCTTTAATCTGATAAAATCCATAAAAAATATTCAACAAACACCACACTTAACAGTAATATGTTAAAAGCTTTTCCTCACAGCATCCCTAGATTCAACAATTATTAACACACAGATGCTTGGCCAATATAATTTTAACCTTGCCACACCCCCATGGGGTAAATAGCATTATCCCCACTTTCTGTGTTAGCAGTTGAGTCTTAGAAACACGTTCAGTTACTTGCCCATGGTCAAAAGTCACACATGACAGCAGAAATTTGAACTCTGCATCATTGCCTCTTGCAATACCAATCCCTCAGTTCATTATATTACCTACCATATCTACACCATAAGCCAGTCCTGCCCATTTTATTTTTAAATGATATCCCAAATCAGTCCAATTCATCTTCCCCTTGCCCCACTCCCATGCTGATGCCACGGCTGTCACTGTCAACACCACCAACCACCCTGGTTTAAGCCCTCTTTATCATTCATTTAGACTATCATAATGGACTTCTAATTTGTCCACACTGGTATGATACTGAGCCTCCCTTCTCTACTTTTACTTAACTGTTATGCTTTTACTTTTTATTTTGAAATAATTAAAACTTTCAAACAAATTCCAAGATAAAACACTCTTTGTCCAGATGCACCAATTGTTAACATTTGCCACCTCATATCTCTATACCCTCATTACATACTTCCTAAAGAACAATATTATACTCTAACAACTTATATACAGTTACCAAAATTAAGAAATTTATCACTGATATAATGCTATTATCTAGAGTCCATATTCAAATTTCAATGATTATATCAATATTGCCCTTTACAGTTATTTTTCCCAGGCAAGGATCCAATCTAGGATCATACATTTCATTTACTTGTCATATTTCTTTAGTCTCCTTTAATCTGAAGTATTTCACCAGCCTTGCTTTGTTTTTTACAACTTTGACATTTTTGAAGAGAAAATCCCAGTTATTTTACAGAATGTCTCTCCATTTGAGTTTGTGTAATGTTTTCTCATGACTGTACCATGGTTATGGGCATTGGGCAAGAACACTATCTAAGTAACTTTGTGTCCTTCTTAGTGTATGCTAACAGGAGACACATGACTTTTTATGTTCTAATGTTTGGTTTAAATAATTGGTGAAAGTACTGACTGCCAGGTTCTCCAGTAGCATACAATACCCTTTAAGTTGCTCTCCTGTATTAAATGTTTACCTCCCCAATGGGAGGCTATCTGCCGCCGTCTACTTCTCCATTCTTACTCTAGCCCCCTACATTGCTGTTCTTATACAAAACCTGCTTGTTTCTTTTTTAAGCCCATGTGTAGACATAGAAAGTCATTCCTCACCTTGCTTTGCATAACACACTCCTTTTTATCCTTTATGTTCAGCTTACACAGAAAGGCCGTCTCAGGTTGCCCTGCCCAAATTAGGTGTCCTCTGCTTTCCTCTACCACAGAACCTTGTATGTTTCCTTCTATTACTTCTCATAATTTCCAATTATTTACTTATGCAATCAAAAATTATATTGTCTATCTTTCCTTTCTGGATAATGAATTCCACAAGAACAATATCCTGTATGCATTTAGTTCACTCCTGGATCTCCTGCTCCCTACATAGTGCTTGGCACACCTGCAATCAATAAATATTGGTTGAGCAAATGAAGAGCGAGTGCTCTCAAAGGCTATACAAGAACAGATCATATTCTCTCCCTTAACTCAAGAACCAGCACTGTAAGATACTGCATGGTGTAAGAGAAAGATTCTGGAGTCATGCAGACTCAGGTTCAAATCCCAAGATCCTAGACTTTTAGAGCCTCCGTTTCTAAAGAGAAAAATTGGTCATACCATCACTTACTTCACTGGGTTGTGAGGATTAAATTCTTGTAAAACAAACTGACTGTTTAGTATGTAGGAGAAGCTGCATAAATGATATGGTTAAACTTTCTGGGTTAAGAAACCTTCAATCTACAAGAAGCACTCTTACCAATCCTACCGCTTATCCTGCTGTGTACTCACAAGACAGGTAAGCTGACTAACTCCCAAGGGAACTCAAGTCTCTGACAGTCAACTCTTCATTCTCAGTTCTACTCTGGTCCAGACTTCTGGTGGTAATGGAGGGGATCTTATCCCACTTCTTAGAAGTACTCCCCTAATAAAAACCCGTATTTCCCAACAGGTATGTATATCTCCATTGTACTTTTCTCTGTCACTCTGTTACTCTCCTATCATAGGCAGTTTTGTATTCCTTATTTCTACATGCCCAAGTTTAACTCCCACTAGATTTTGTCAGAAAATGACAATGGTAAAATAATAATGTCAGCACTTACTAATAATTCATCTAATCTAAATGCCATAGGGTTTAAGATACACCAGTATTTTATATACTACTAAGAAAGTAGAAATGCTGCCAAATAAATAATAGTATGTCATTTCTAGACAGACTCATCTTGATTTTGGAAATATTAAAATGTTGGAATAAATGTGCTTCTTAAAATTAAGGAAACATAATCTGTCTCAGGTACTGTTCTAAGTAATTTATATTTATTGTTATTTAAGCCTCACAATAACCCTAGGAGACAGGTATGTTATCCTGACAGTTAATTAGTCCTCTCTAATCCAAGTATCTTCTAAATCTCTCTCTAGTCCACTCACCCTTCTCTATACCCTCTGGCACCATCATAGCCTGAGTCACCATCATGAGCTCTCATCTCCCTCCATCACCTAGTTCTCCATCCATATCTACTTTTGACTTCCTTGAAAGCCAACCAATTAATTATCTGCTGCCAGAATTAGCTTTGAAAACTGCAAATTTTAATCATGGCATTCCCTGATAAAAGCCCTTCAATAACACATCTGTGACCTTGGAATAAGGTCCAAACTTAGTATGTCCCACAAGACACCACATGATAGGACCTTCACAATACTCATAGTACTGTTTCTCTATTCTCATCCCCTCCTCTCTGTATACTCTGGCCTTTCAGGCCTTCTCTTACCTTCAGAAAGGAACATGAATCCTTCAAAATCAGGATCTTCACACCACCTATTTCCTTTCCCTGAATTATCTTCTTCTCCACTTCCAATCTCCCATCCCCATCCATACGGGAATGGTTAACAGCTATGGATCTCTATGTTCTAATCTTGAGCATCACTTCATTAAAGAAACTTGGCCTGTCACTTCCCCCCACTTAGCTAGGTCTGCATTTTAATTGCTTTACCACACACTTTACTCCATAGCAGTCAGCTCACCTGCAAACTACTTGTTTTAAGTATTCCTTTCCTTTTAGATTGTGAGCTCCAAGAGAGTGGGGACCAGGTCTGTCTGATTCACCATTATATCCTCAACACGTAGCACACTGAACTGATATATTTCACACACTCAGTACATAGATATTAAAATGAAAATTTATTTTGTTTCTCACCAAGAAAAACCAAACATTCAGGGATGGGGTTCATGAAGCGGATCTTGAAGATATCTGAGAAGTTCTGCAGAGATCAACGACACAGGAGCTTCAATAAGCAAACACTGAACTTGTCAGTTCTGCCCCCAGTAATTCACAGCCAAATCCTGCCTGGCCCTGCAGCACACCAAAACATCTGGAGCACTGTCATCCATCCATATATATTGCTTATACGACCCTAAGTATCTTTATATGAGAATACAGGTTATAGCTGGAATTATTCTTTTACTTGCCCCTGAGAAGTATTTGGCAAGGCAACAAACCCATTTGTAGACAGATTCACAGACCCACCAATTAGAAACAGTAATTCAAGAACTAAATTACTAAGGAAGGAGAGACACCCTGTGTCATTTTCACAAACACCTCAGGCTTCTGGCCTGATTTACAACTGGCCCTATTCTAAGAGTGCACTGACTCATAGTGCCTCCAACTCAGTGCCCAGGTTCCAAAACATACACCCTGCAGACAGTGATTCAGAGCCCAGGCACTACGCTGTGATGGCCTGCCTTTTACCCAAAAAGCTACTCTGAATAGTAGTCCCTGGGACTGCAGGCAGACAGATGAAGCTGTATATGAAAGAATAACTGCAGATTTGTACTTTGTCCCCCAGGGTACAAGAGCTATAAACAGGAATGTGCAGTGTACATTGTTCAGGCAACCTACCTTTATCTAAAAGTGGGGAATCTGCACACCAGATACAAAAATAGAGGAAGGTTAGATTCATATATGCCAATTTCAGCTTCCAGCCTCCACAGAACATATAACTAGAAGCATTGTTGTAGCATGGATCCTACTCAGGATCCCCACATATCTCTTGAGATTATGTAATTTATAGATTTCTAAACAGGCACTCAGAAAGCAGGAGATCACTCCTCCAGTAAAGATGATACACAGTTGTAAGACTGAGTGTTTACTTCTTTCTGCCTGGAAGTTAATGCAGCTGGAATGCTACTTGTAACAATGTGATACTTTTTGGAAACATTTGGCAAGCATGCAGCCACTTCCCAAGAGCAAGAGAATTTCTTTCTCAAAGTAATCCCAGCTGAAAACTGAGAAAGATAGATTGAAAGCAAGCAAGGAATCCATGGGGAAAAACAATACAGACTACTGAAAATAAAGTATGTTCTTAATGGGTCACCAGTGTGGAAAGAGAAGAAAGAAAATGGAGAAGTTGATTAAGGGATTCAGGCAGAAAAATACAGCCAGGCCCTTCTGTCAATGAGAGAAAGCAAAAGCTTGAAGGCCAAAGAAGAAAGAATGGAATTTAAAAAGAGGGATGAAGAGTAAAAGTATAAAAACATTGTTAGAATATTTAAATAAGAAACAATGACAAAATATACCATGTTCATATATCAACAGACTCAAGATTGTTAAGGTTCAATTTCTCCCCAAATTGATGGATAAATTTTATTCAGTCCCATTAAAACTTCCAGCAGGATTATTTGAGAGAAATTGATCAGCTGGTTATACAATTTATATGGAAATGCAAAGGACCAAGGACAGCCAAAATATTTTTTTAAATGAAGAACAAAGTTGGGAGGATCCACAATACCTCATTTCAAGATTTACTATAATGTGATAGCAGAGTTTCTCAGCCTCAATACTACTAATATTTTGGACTAGATAATATTTTATTGTGGGTGGGTGCTTGGCCTCTCCTCACTAGATACCAATAGCACCCCCTCCAATTATGACAATCAAAAATACCTCTAGACATTGCCAAATGAGGGGGGGGAATGCTCCAATTGAGAACCCCTGAACTACAGTAATTAATACAATGTCGTAATGTTGCAAGATTACACACATAGATCAAAGAGACAGAATGGAGTTCAAAAGTAGACCCAGACATATGGTCAATTGATCTTGGACAAAGGTGCAAAGGTAATTCAATGAGCAAAGGATAGTTAGTCTTGTCAACAGGTAGTGTTGGAAATTTAGGCAGCCATATGATAGAAACATGTAGGCCTGGAATTTTACTTCGCCCCCAAAATAAAAATCATCTAGACATGCATCAAAGATGTAAATCAAAGAACTGAAACTATAAAATTCTAGAAGAAAACAAATAAGAGGATCATTTCGAGCTTAGTTAAGGTGAAGACTTCACAGAATACAAAAGGTTAGTCATAATTGAAAAGCCACATAGAAAATAAAAGTCACAGAATGGGAGAAAATATTTTCAAAAGACCTATCTTTTGAATGATTGTAATACATATACATGTACCTTACAACTCAGTAACAGGAGTACAAATATCCCAATTAAAATGGGCAAACAATTTGAATAGACATTTCTCCAAAGAAGATATACAGATGTCCAATAAGCACAAGAAACAATGTTCAGTAGTCATAGAGATGTGCAAATTAAACCACAATAAGCTACCACTACACACTCACTAGAAAGGCTAAAATAAAGACTGACAAGGCAAGATACGAGGTTAATATATAAAAGTCAATTACTGGCCAACAGGCACATGAAAAGATTCTCTGCATCACTAATCACCAGAGAAATACAAATTAAAACCACAATGAGATATCACCTCACACCAGTAAGGGTCGCCACCATCCAAAAGACAAACAACAACAAATGCTGGCAAGGTTGTGGAGAAAGGGGAGCCCTCCTACACTGCAGGTGGAAATGTAAATTAGTTCAACCATTGTGGAAAGCATTATGGAAGTGCCTCAAAAAGCTTAAAATAGAAATACCATTTGACTCAGGAATTCCACTTCTAGGAATTTACCCTAAGAATGCAGCAGCCCAGTTTGAAAAAGACATATGCACCCCTATGTTTATCGCTGCACTATTTACAATAGCCAAGAAATGGAAGCAACCTAAGTGTCCATCAGTAGATGAATGGATAAAGAAGATGTGGTACGTATACACAATGGAATACTATTCAGCCATAAGAAGAAAACAAATCCTACCATTTACAACAACATGGATGGAGCTAGAGGGTATTATGCTCAGTGACATAAGCCAGGCGGAGAAAGACAAGTACCAAATGATTTCACTAATATGTGGAGTATAAGAACAAAGAAAAACTGAAGGAACAAAACAGCAGCAGACTCACAAAACCCAAGAATGGACTCACAGTTACCAAAGGGAAAGGGACTGGGGAGAATGGGAGGGAAGGGAGGGATAAGGGGGGGGAAGAAGAAAGGGGGTATTACAATTAGCATGCATAACGTGAGGGGGAGGAATGGGGAGGGCTATGCAACACAGAGAAGAGAAGTACTGATTTTACAGCATCTTACTATGCTGATGGACAGTGACTGTGATGGGGTATGTGGCGGGGACTTGGTGATGGGGGGAGTCTAGTAAACATAATGTTCCTCATGTAATTGTAGATTAATGATACCAAAAAAAAAGTCAAATACTTTCCTACATGCCAACAACAAACAATTGAAATTTGAGATGAAATACAGAGCACTATTTATATTAGTATCCAAATATGAAATACTTAGGTATAAATCTTAAAAAATGGATGTAAGATCTACATGAGGAAAGCTACAAATGGCACTAGAACAACTGGACATACACACATGCATGCACATAAACACACACACAAATGATTCTAGACTCAGAATTTATACCTTTCACAAAAATTATTCAAAATAGATCACAGACCTAAATGTAAAATGCGAAACTATAAAATTCCTAGAAGATAAAATAGGAGAAAAATCTAGATGATCTTGGTTTTGGTGATGAGTTTTTAAACACAATTCCAAAAGCATGATCCATGAAAAAAAAAAAGAAGATAAATTGGACTTCATTAAAATTAAAATGTTTGCTCCATGAATGACACTGTTAAGAGAATGAAGATACAAGATATAGACTGGGAGAAAATATTTGCAAAACACATCTATGATAAAGGATTTGTATCCAAAATGTTCAAAGAACTTTTAAAACTCATAAATAACACAACAGCCTAGTTAAAAGTGGGTTAAAGATCTAACAGTCACCTCAGGAAAGAATATATAAAGATGGCAAATAAGCACATGAAAAGATGTTCAGCTCATATGTCATTAGGTAATTGCAAAGTAAAACAAGATATCACTACACATCTATTAGAGTAGGTAAAATCCAAAATACTAACACCACCAAGTTCTGGTGAAAATGTGGAGCAACAGGAATGCTCATTCTGGTGGGAATGCAAAATGGTACAGTGACTTTGGAAGAAGTCTGGCATTTTCTTAGAAAGCTAAACATAGTCTTACCATATAATCTACCAGATGTGCCCCTTAGTATTTCCACAAATGAGTTGAAACACATCCTCACAAAAACTTACAGATGTCTACAGAAGCTTTATTCATAATTGCCAATCCTTGGAAGCAACCACAGTGTCCTTCTATGGTAAATGGGGAAAAAAAAACACTGTGGCACATTCAGACAATGGAATATTCTTTGGCAGTAAGAAAGAAATGAGCTTCAAACCATGAAAATACGTGTACGATCCTTAAGTACATATTGCTAAGTGAAAGAATTCTGTCTACAAAGGCTATACACTATAAGATTCCAACTATACAACATTCTAGCAAAGGCAAAACAATAGAGACAGTTAAAAGATCAGTGGTTGCCAGAAGCTGGAGGGGAGGGAAGAAGGAGTAGATAGACCACAGGGGATATTTAGAGCAGTGAAATATTCTGTATGATACTAGTGAATACGTGACATATATTTGTCAAAACTCATACCAAATGCAACCTATGGGCTTTAGTTAATAATAATATATCAATGTCAGTTCATCAATTGTAACAAATGTACCACATTAATTAATGCAAGATGTTAATAATAGGGGAAGTTGGACGTGAGTGAATATATAGTAATTCTCTATACTTTCTATTCAAACATTTTTATAAATCTAAGACTGCTCTAAAAGTAAAGTTGATTAATGAAAAAAAGAGGCTGAAAATACCAAGTGCTCAGTACACAGTTGAGCACCTAGGGCTCTTGTACACTGCTAGTGGGGATACAGAATGATGTAGGCACTTGGAGAGCAGTTGTCAGTTTCTTAGAAAGTCAGACATTCACTTCCCATATAACCCAGAAACTCCCCTTATAGGTATTTACTTAGTATAAATGCAAATATATGTGCAAACAAAAACCTGTACAAGAACATTTATAAGAGCATTACTTCTAAGAGCCAAAAAGTGGGAAAAACCCTAATGTTTTTTATAATACACTACTCATCAATAATAAAGAACAAACTACTGATTCATTCAACAACATAGATGAATCTTAAAATCTGTGGTAAGCAGGAGAAGCCAGACAAAACAGTTACATACTATATGATGCCATGTATGTGACATTATAGAGGAAGCACAACTATAAAGGCAGGAAACAGATCATTGGTTGCCCAGTGATGGGTTGTAGGTGTGGGGACAGAGTTGACTGCAGAGGGGCACAAGTGAACCTTCTGAGGTGAGGAAAATTTTCTATATCATTGCTGTCTGTAATGTTTGTAGTTATATGATCATATACATTTGTCAAACACTTTGAAACATATATTCTCAAAGGGTAAACTTTATTTTATATAAATTATATCTTAACCTAACTGGAAACATAAAAGAAACCTAGGAATATGTCTTCTATGTAAGGTTATTAATAAAGTTTAAAACCTCCATCAAAGATTGTAAAAAAAGACTTGAACAAATGCCAAGATACAACAAATTCATGAATAGGAAATATCCCTTCATCAAAAAGATGTCAATTCTTCTCCAAATCACTCTACAGATTCAGTGAAATTCCAATGAATTTTTTTTCTTCTTTCTATTGTTTAAATACATTTATTTCTTGCAACTTTGCTCTGTTTAGATTACACAGTTTTTGTTCAGTTATGAGAACATCTTCAAAGGATGATGGATTATTGGCTAGCTTAATGGATGGAATAGGAAAGTGGGAAACGTCAGGAAACATACATTCAGAGCTAGATAAATTTCTTCCTTGAGCCTAAACTGATTTTCTTGGAATTTGAACATCTTATTTTAAAATTAAGATAAGTCAGCAAAAAGCCAAAAATAATTCATACAATTCAGAAAGAACAAGAAAGTAGTGTGGGTGAGAGCAGAGAGTGAACAGTAACTTGACCTTGCAAATATCAAGATTCATTCTTAAGCTTTCATAATGAAAACAGCCCAAGTGTAGACAAATGGATTAATGGAGCATACAGCCAGCCTGCAAATAGACCTAAGCATGTATAGAAACTAGGCAACATGACGGAGTTTGCATTCTAAACCACTTGTATATAAATGATAGTGAAACAAATGGTGTTTGGCACAGAAAAAAAAATCAACTCATATTTCACATCATATGCAAAAATAAAATCCAGATGGATTCGAAAAGTAAATGTAAAGCAAAGTTTTTAAACACTTCAAAAAAATTTGGAGAACATTTTTATTATGATCATAGGATAAGAAAATACTTCTTAAATATGACACAAAAATCACAACTCATGAAGAAAATGATTGATAAATTTATCATGAAAATTAAAAAATTCTCTATGATAAAGGACCCCATAAACAAGATATATGAAGAATTCTTACAACTCAGTAAGTAAAAAGTGAAAAATTAGCAAATGTGGGTGCCTCTGGGGTGTTGTGGTTTGGAAAGATGTGACGAGAAAAGCTGGCACTAGACACATGAACATAAAATTTTATCCATACTGTTTTATATATTTCATTAGAACACACTAGAGGCAGAAATGACAAAATACATTCATTCTGAGAAGTATATACATTGTTTTAGATGCTTCTGAGTTTCTTTCTAAATATTTTTAATTGCTCAAAATTAAAAAATTAGAAAAAACAAGAAAATAAACTTGTAAACTATACATTCATAAATTTTAGCAAAGTGAAGAAATAGATGTTAAAATTATAAATAGCAATTTCCTCGTACACAAGCCATAATAAATTAGCAGAAATAACTATAGAAAGATCCCTCTCACAAAATTAAAACCATAAAATAAATGTTCCTGCTATTATACACTCTATACAGATAGATAAATTGAGGCTTAGAGATCACATAGCTAGTAAGTAAGGAGAAGAGCCGAGATAATAAAAATTATTTAAAAACTATGATGATATTTAAACTTTCTTACTAGGACAAAAAAAGACAGACTAAAAGAAATGAAAAGCAGATAAATGCAAAGAGAATATATATATATGTATATACATATATATACATACATGTATACACACACTCACACACACACATATATATATGACAATTTATATGTATTTAACTGTGGCATCAAGGAAGAGTGAAAAACAATGAATTATTCAATATGTGGTACTGTGAAACAAACGAAGGGGAAAACAATTTAGAAAATTACCTCACACCACATACCAAAATTAAATTCCAGGGAGATTAAAGAAATAATATATGCAATAAAAATGAAAATGAAATCCATTCAAGCATTTATTCAATTTTGGATGGGGAAAACCTTCTGAAACATAAACTCATCAGAAAAAAATTACAAATGAAATATATATATATAATTGCATCAATGTCAATTTGTGCATAAAGGTAATTAAAATGCACACATGGAAAATATTTTCCATATATAGCACAGAAGAATGGTCTAATGTCTACTAAATGTATACATTGCCCATACAAATGAATAAGAAACATGTAAGCTCTCAATAGAAAAATGTACACAGGTCATGAGTATTAGCTCATAGAAAGGAAAGAAAAGTGACTAAGAAAGTGTTCATGCTAGAATAAAAGAAACATTAAAACAGTAAGATACCATTTTGGCTCCATCAGGTTGGCAAAGATTTTAAAACAGTGACAATAGCCGGCACTAGCATAGGTGTATGAGCAGGAGTCGGTCATCTTCTACAATGGGACAACTTCATGCATATATCAAGAGACTTTAAAATTCAATATCCTTAAGCTCCAGTAATGCCTCCTATAAAAACCCATCTTAAGAATATCATTCTTTCAACAAATATTTAGTAAGGATCTGCAATGTGCCGGACATTGTTCTAGGTACTGGGGGATACAACATTGAACAAAATAGAGAGAAATTCCTGTGCTTGAGGGGCTTGCATTTTAAAACAAGGATACAGACAATGAATAAATAAATATCTAGTCTATTAGGTAATGATACAGACCAGGGAGAAAGGTCGCCAAGGTGACATGCGAATACAGACCTGAAAGAGGTGAGGTTCAAAGAAGATTCGTGTATAAAGGTAATTGAAAATAATTTAAATAGCTAATAGAGGAGGTATAAATTGTATAACTGAAAATTATACATCCATTAAAAATTGTTTGAAGGCTACAGATGACATGGGGAAATGCTCACAATATAACAGCAATGGAGAAGCCGGATGTACGATAGCACATTGTAAGTTTTTATCTGACCACGTAAACGTGGAAACACATCTGGGAGGAAGCAGAGTCACTTAGCTTTGAACTACGTCCTAAGAGGTGTTTTGTATTAACTTCAGTTTCCAAATGTTCTATTATGAGGCTGTTTTATTTTATAACAGAAAAAATACCACTTTAAAGGTAGATACTACAGTCTTGAAGTAAATAAGTAATGTACAAACATGTTTAAATGGCGGTGCTGGTCAGCCATGCCTAGACTACTGGGTCCAATTGGGACATTATATAATAAGGGTAATATGTAAACCAAAGCATCTCCTATAGAAGATACCCAAAATATATGTCATATAAACTCAAGAATTGGGACTAAATGAACTGGAGAAAAGAAAAAAAAAAAAGAACGAACTATCTTTAAACTTTTGAATAGCTATTACAGGGAAGGAAAATGGATATTACTCGGCATTCCTGTTGCTCTAAGGAGCAGGACCAGTGGGTTGGATTCAGAAGGCAAACTTCAGGTCAGTCTAAAGAACTTGCTAACAATCACAGCTATTGTCAGGTGGTGCTAAGCAGCCTTTCCTGGAGCTGTCACACTGAAAATAGATGACCATATGTCCTGGGTGATAAGACTGACATTACATGGTGGTAAGTACCCTGTTATTTCTCAGCTCCTGTTGTACTATTTTAAAAAGTTATTTTGTGCTCTGCTCACTTACATAATGCCATCCCCATCCACCTCCCCATCCCTTCAAAAAATCTATGTAATACTTCATTCCTTGTAAGAAATCGTTTTGTTGTTTTTTTTTTTCAGAGAAAAGCACCCTTTAAAATATACACCCTGGAGATTTTCATTCTTCCTTCTGTATGGTGAGGAGACATACTGTGTACAAACGTCAATAACTTTAAATCATGTTTTGTGTATAAAAAATGTTTTCCTATTACCAGGTCATATTTCCCTTTATTGTCTTCCCCCTAGGAAGAAATTCCCTGGACCATTACATTTCAGGATATGGGATGATCACCTTGCCTCTATTTCACAGTATCTTGCACCATTTTCTTTTCAGTGTCCTTAGTTGATTTCAAAACAGCAGTAGTGCAAATATCATCCAATACCCAGATATACTACAGATTTTAGAATACATTCAGTTCTTTCTTTAGCTTTCTGGACAGCGAGGATTTCAGCAACCCCAGGAATGAAACAAGGGGCCTTCCTGCAATCTCTTCCAAATCCTGTGACTACTTGCACCAAAATGAGCAACCTTCAAAATTCTGTATAAAATCCTTAGTGGTGCTTAAGTGACTTAGCCTGAACCACCTGCCCAGGACACAAGACTGTAGTAGAGAACAGAGCAGAAACTATGGAACCTCACAGCTGGGAGGGCCTTTACAAATTATCCAGGTCAGTCCAGCTGGCCTGATTTTATAGTTGTGGGTTGAGGCTCAAATAAGATCAGTGATGTGTCATGAGAAACTCAGTCTATCTCCTCATCAAAACCAGGAGCCTCAAGATGGCAACAACCACGCCTATTTTGCTCACCAGCATATTCTCCGCGTTTCCTAAATGGTACGTAGTCAACCAGTACTTGTGTAACCACTGTATGAAGGCAGCCTCTCCTCTCTTGGCTCTTTCATAATACCGCTCTCTCCTGACTTTCCTCCTACATGTCTGACCTCTCATTTGTAGCCTTCACACAGACTCATCTTCGATTTCCCATATCCTAAAGATAAGAATTCCCCAAAGAAGAGATTCTTGGATCTCTTCTTTCTACTTCAAGCATTGTCTCTATACCAATGACTCCAATTAATTTCTTTGCAGAGCTTCAATTCCACATTTTCTCACCTGTAGCCTATAGCAATTGCTAGGCTATAACAATAGTATTACATGTGTGATCTCAGTCAAATCAAGTCGCTCCCCCAGTCAGGATCAGTTTGCTGATCCATAAAATGAGGGAGTTGCCTCTCAGAGACTGGAACAAGGACGGGGCCTTCCTGCAATCTCTTCCAAATCCTGTGAGCAAATTCCAAATCCATAGAGCAAAGTCCTAATTCTCTAAGCTAACATTCAATATTATCGACAGCCAAGCAAGCCCTCCACCTAGCTTGCCAAATATTTCTCGCATACTTTCACCATACACTCTACTCCAACACAGCTGAGTTTCTCACTATTCCTAATGCGTGCCCTCTGTTTTCCTGGCCTCGGCCTAGAACATGTTTCCCATCCCCCAAACTCTGCATCTCTAGTTTGCCCAATCTTCCAAGCCCAGTTCAAAGGCCACTTCCAGCAAGCTGTCTCTGACCTCCTTGGCCGCAAGCCCTCTTCCTTTCATGGGTGTGGAGCTCATCCTTCTAGTATTATAGTTGTTTGCATATTTCTTCTCCCTCTTACGTGACTGTGTCTGTCGTCTTGGAGAGCAGAGACTATTCCTAAATCAGTCTGTATCTCCCACGTTGCCTTTGGCTCAGAGTGTGCACTCGGTAACCTTACACTGAACGCGTTTACTTTAGGCCACATCAGTACCTGTGTTTCTGGAATAAAGACCAAAATTCTTATGATGGCCCAGTCTAGCCAGCTATTGTTTAGTCTCTCAAATTCACTATGGTTCTCTCATCCCAGGGCCCTGGTGCATACTCTTTCCTTCATCTACAAAACCGCTCCACCCAAGCCCATGTCTCTACTCAGCCTTAATATCACTTCCTCAAGGAAGCTTTTCTTCAGGCCCAAGCTAGATCAGTTTCCTCTGTTATCTACCTTCATAGCTCCATCCCCATACCTTTCCTTCATAACATTTATTGCTGACTTAACTAACACAGTTATGTGATGATCTGATTTATGGTCTCTTCCCCATAAAACTATAAGCTCCAAGTAAACAAGAGCCATGCCTGCTTTGCTTACCTTTATATCATTGGCGTAGCACCCGACCACAGCACTGAGTAACAGCCACTGAGTGACTGATCTGGGGAATCACTTGGTTAAAGGTGATGACTTGGGACTTGGAGTGGGCAAACTCTTTGCCTGGCTTCCTATAATTCTTTCAAAATAAAATTGGGATGCCAGGTAGCTCTCTGGGACAGGTAAGCTGGACTTCTAGTCACCATAAGAAATTTAGAAAAAAGGATGATTAGTGCCTCCCAAATGCTGGAAGAAAACTGAAGTCACCTTTCTTTTATGAACATATGGCCCCAAAAGGCATAAGTAACACCAAGTGATTTGTTCACTTAACCAACATTTATTGAACACCTACTATGTGCCATGCTAGTGGCTGATGGCGTGATCAAGTGGACTGATCCAGCCCCCTACTTGCTTGGAATTTGTAGTCTAAGGGTGGAATTTGTAGAAGCTTTAAAAAAAAACTTTTCGGATGTCACACCACCAGGTAATGCAAGTTTGTGAGGATATTATGTTCTCTGTCAATAGAGATATTTAACCTAGGATAAAAGGATCTGGGAGAGATGATTGAGAAAGTATAACTGGGCCCAGTCATATGGTCAGTGGCCTAGATCAGTGCCTCTCTGAACTTTCATTACCAGGCAGCAGCATTTTCTAGTAATTCATAGTTAATGTACTTTACAAAAGTAACAGTCTGCGATGCATTGAAAACACTTCCCAAACTAGTCCTTCAACAAGATTGTTCGAAAAGTGCTGGAACAGAAAGTTCAGGAGTACCTAGCTGCTTGTCAAAATGCAGACTCTGGTTCCACCCCAGACCCTCTGAATCAGAATTAGCATTTTAATAAGGTCCCTAGGGGCTTCCTTTGCACATTAAAGCTTGAGAAGCACTGGCCTAGATGATTTCTCAAGCCCTTCAGAACTCTGAAATTTCATAATTTACCTCAGATAGAGAACTGCGGGGCTGAAAGACCTTTGGTGATAGAGTCCACCCCTTCGTTTTATAAATGGAAAAACTGAGGTCCATGGAGAAGAAGTACTGTGTCCAAGGTAAGTGTCAAATTAGCAGAGCCAAGAATAGAACTCAGCCGAACACGGAGGTGAGTTTCCCACTCTGGCACAAGGCATGCTCACACCTGCTCCACCCAGTCCCTGTGTGCCCCATCCCCTTAGTGATGTTGTTCTTTCTGACATACTTTCCCATATAACAGTTTACTCTTCTACCTGCCGAAAACTGCGTGAACCTTGAATAACCACTATTTCAAGTGGTCCTTTATGATAATTGTCCTTAATCCCTGTTTTTCAAATCTTCCCACATGCCTATTGTCTGGCTGCTGTCTGGGCGCTCCGAGGCTTCAGAAAGGCCCCTTCAGACTAGCACCAACTGAATGCTGGTCTTTAGGAAAAGAAAGGAGTTTCTTTGTTCACATCAGTCCACTTGATAGTACTTAGTAAGCTTTTCCAAGGAAGAGAACATACACTGCTTTAGAAAGCTCAGTACGATCAGTTTGTGACTGACAAACAAGAGAATGGGGTACTAGGCCTTATTAATAAAAGTCTAGTCTCCAAAATGAAGCAGATGATGATCCTGTACTTGTGGTCTTATTAGATCAGAGCCTTGAGAGGAGGGGCATGACTGCTGTCCTCAACTATGCGAAGAGCTCTTATTAAGCAGAAGCAAATTTGTTCCAGATACTCCCAAAGAACCAATGAACAGAAGTCGCAGGCAGACGGAGCCTGGCTTGCAAAGGGGATTACTTTCTGACAATCAGAGTTGCTTAAAGATATAAAGAGCCATCTAATGAGATCTCTGTCACTGCAGAGAGATCAAATAGGAATCAGTCAATGAACTGAATGTTTAGGACAAATTCAAGAACTGGGTGCAGAAGTAAAGCTTAGAAACCTTTAGGGAACCTTCCAGTTCCAAGGTTTCGGTGTTCTCAAATATTCAGGACAGGGTCACTCTAAGCTCTCAGAAAATACGGGCGAGATCTAGTCCTGAACGGAGCAGTCTTTTGCTGGCTGTGAGATGGATGAGGTTAGGACAGTAGAAAAGTGAAGTCTTTCCAGGCACCCTTTTCAGAAGGAAGCAGGCTGGCCCAGGGGCCTTTTGGGCAGCCCTTCCAAGAAACTCAGGTGAGGCTTGGCCCCACAGTGGCCAGTCGCCGTGCCCCACTCCAAGTCCCTCTTACTCTACAGAAAGGCTGGCTGGCTACTTCCAAAAAAAAAAATCTTGCTCAACAGCCCCCTTCCTGACTGTACTTACACCTCCCCACAGATAAAGGGGCAAAGTTCTCCACAAGCAGGTAGTGGTGCTTAGTGGTCAAGACCATATGTTCTGGAACCAGGTCACCTGTGTCATAATCCCCAATTGGGATGTTTAATTACTCTGTAACTATGGGCAAGTTCCTTAACCTCTCTGTGCTTCAGTTTTGTCATCAGTAAAACAAGGATAGTTAATAGTATCTGCTTCATAGACTTGATGTAAGAATAAGACACATTAACCCTCAACCCAAGATCCAACACACACTAAGCACTTAACAATGTGAGCAATTAGTATTGTTATTGTTATAATTGCTACCATGAGCACAGTAGTGCCAATAACTCAAAAAGCTCCCATCAAGCAATGAGAGCCCTTCCTCCAGCAGTTCAGAGGGGCTAAACTACAAGAGCTTCAGCCAGTTCTTGCACAGCTCCGGACATCCAGAATGAAATGACCCGCCAGAAACCACGCCAGGAGTCCTGGCCCTTCACCCAGCTCCCTCTAAATCCAGTGGCCACCCCTCCCCCAGTCCACCCACAGCACAGGCAGAGGAGCGGCAAACTGGGAGGCCAGTTGCAGACAAACCATCAGGTGTGTTCTGCCCTCCCAAGGACACATCTGAACCTAATAGCAGGCCTGCCAGTGGGATGGGGTGGGGCATCCGAATCCCTGGTCTAACCTGCTAGCTCCGCCACCCAGGATGGGGAGCAGGCGGACAGTGGGGCTCCCACAGAGGAGCCTCCCAACTTTGTGAAGGAACTCAGGCCCAGCCCCACAATGAACCTCTTAAAGGAAGGGGGGAGAGGTCTCGACCTGCTTTCAAAAGCAGCAGTTATTTACAACTTTCTATTCCCTTGCGTCTGGGGGAGATAATGGGGAGATGGGGAGAGGGGCTGCATGGCATTCTCCCTTTTTCTCATTTCCAGCAACAAGAAGCAGCTGCAGAGAAAGCGTTAAAGGAGGAAGGAAGCTCCAGCCATTACCCCATCCCCGGGCGAGGGCTGTCTGAGGGGTCATGACAGTGCTGTCGGCTCGGACTAGGGGCCACTCGGTGGCTTGCTGCAGCAGCTGCCGGGGCCCCCCAAGCAATTTGCAAGGTCAGTGCTGACCTGCTTCCAAAGAACAAAACAATTCACTGACAATGAAGCGAATCGCGCATATACCACATCGCAACGGCCGCCCCCCGTCAGGCTTCCTCCCAGTGCCCCCCCCCCCCAGTCCAGACACAGACTAGAGGCTTCTGGCAGCCCCGCCGGGCACCCAGGGCAGCATCACAGCTGCAGAGCGGGTCTCGCCCCCAGCCGGCCCGAGGACACTCGGAACGGAGGGGGGAGAGGAGACCCGAGCTGGGGGGATGGGGACGCAGAGGCGCCCAGGTTTCTTACCGAGAGCCACAGTCACTGCCCCGCAGAGGAGACAAGGGAGGGATGAATGAACTGAGAGAGGCGGGAGGTCGGCCCTCCCGGGGCTGGGCTCCCTCTGCTCCTTCTCGGAGTCTCTCTCCGCGCCCCTGGCTCATCTGTCTCTCCGGTCCGCCAGCCAGCCTGCGCGCGCTCCCGCCGCGCTCGCGCTCGCCCCCCCACCCCACGCCCGCTCCCTCTGCCCTCTCTCCCTCCCCGCCCCCTTCCTCCCCTCTTCCTCCCTCCCTCCTGCCCCCCTTGGCTGGCTGTACATTCCCCAGGGCTCGGTGCGCCGAACACAGCGCTGCAAGGCTTTGCATCCGTGGTGATTTCAGGAAAGATTAGCGTTGTATTCCTTAAGGTATCCAGCAGAGAGATGGAGGGAAGCCCAGGGAGAAGGGGCGGGGCAGGGGAAGCAAGGGGAAGAGGAGGGGGCCAAAGGGTAAGAGCAGGTAGAAGGATAGAGGAAGAATGGTTCACCATAGGGGGGGGTGTGAGCCTTACTAGCTGCTCCCAGACAGAAGACAGGTGCTCTGTCTCCCTTCTATCCGAGTGGGCGTGCCTCCAAGCCCAGTCTCCAAATAAAGGTTTGCCCATCCCGTCTATTCACACTGCATCTCTGAGGACCATAATGAGCTTTAAAAAAAAAAAGTACATCAAAGCATTCCCACTCCACTAAGAAGGGTTCAGCTACATTGATCCGCTAATAACCTAACTGCTAACCCCCACCTCCAACCAAGTGGAAGTGAGGACCCAGTTCGGAACCGTGCACTGGAGCTTCCCTCCAGGCAAAACAGACAAGCAGAAACACAACGCTCTCCTTTCAAAAACCTCTTCAGGGAGCACAGGTGTACGTAAGTGTGTGAACCTACCTGCAGCTGCACAAGGGGGAAGACAAGAGGGTGGGGGAAGGAGGGGAATCAACTCAAAGTATAAAACAATTATATTCCCATTGAGGCAAAAAACAAAACCTGGTCAAATTTTAGCAACAATGAAACACAGGGTAGAAAGAGACCTAGGCTAAGGGTAAAGTAAAGGAACTTAGGTTCAGGTCCTGCCTCAGAAAGTAACTCCACTGTTCCCTTTGACAAGTCCTTTTTCCATCTGGCCCTCATTTTCCTCAACAGCAAAATGAATGGTAATGGACGTACTGATCTTGAAAGACCCTTTCAGACCTAACCAGCCAGGCTCTAAAACAGGAAAATCCTAGGTGAAGGAGGAGCTGACCTGTGGAGAGTGGAAATACAGACTACCAAATTTCAAATGTCCTCCAAAAGATGAGTCCCCAAATGGGACCCCAAATCACAGTGACATAAAATTTCATTTTGAGTGTTTCAAGGGGCAACATAAATATGAGCATATGTGTAAAGAGCTGTTCTTATCAAGTAATTCAGCTTCCACCTACATATAGGCATACCTCAATTTATTGTGCTTCACTTTATTGCACTACACAGATACCAGGTTTTTTATAAATTGAAGGTTTGTGACAACCCTGTGTTGAACAAATCAATCGGCACCATTTTTCCAATGGAATTTGCTAACTTAATGTCTCTGTGTCACATTTTGGTGATCCTCACAATATTTCAAATGTTTTCATTAATTATATTTGCTAGGTGATCTATGATCAGTGATTAAGACTTGCTGAAAGCTCAGATGATAGCATTTTTAGCAATAAAGTATTTTTAATTAAAGTAGATACATTTTTCAAACATAACACTATTGCACATTTAAGAGGCTATAGTATAGTGTAAAAATAACTTTTCTATGCACTAGGGAACCAAAACATTCATTTGACTCACTTTATTGTGATATTCAAACCCACAATATCTCCAAGGCATGCCTGTGTAATGATTATGCTTAATCAAGTTTTCTTAATCAAACCCCTCATACTGTGATTTTTAGCCCATTCAGTCAGAGAATCAAATGGTCATTCAAGGCACCTGATTGAACATGAGTTTTGCTGTGTGTAAGTATACCGGCCTTGATGTCCATACAGTGACTGGGACAAGGTAGGCATTTAAACTTTTCCCCATGGTGTGCTATTTCTGTCTAAACTACTATCCCATTGTATACCCCGCCCATCCTTAATATTCTCTAATGTCCAGTGAGGCACATGTGCTCCACTCTGACTACACACTTCTTCAAAAGCAGATATATAATAAGTATATGGAGAGACAGGGGTTCATAGGCTCAGAGTCACTGAGCTGAAAGGACCATAAAGATAACTATTTCATTGCACAGAAGGACAACTGGCCTGCTGGCAAAATATAGCTCACACAGCGTTATGGCCAGTCAGTGACAGAACCGAGATCAGCACCCAGATGGCTGACCCCAGATAGAGTATTTTTGTCTACCAAAGTCACATGTAAGTGGTACATAAAACAAGTGTACATGTGGGCACATAGCTATGCACACTCCTTCCTGCAGAGGTACACAATTTGTGTGTACATTTGTTTGCATAAATGTCCATTAGATTTAAAGGATTGGCAAAATGGCAAAAAGAAATGTTATGAAGTGGCAGAAGGTTGCTGTATTATTTCCTAGGGCTGCCATAATAAATTATCATAAATTTCATGACTTAAAACAACAGAAATTTATTGTCTCGCAGTTCTGGAGGCCAGAAGGCTACATCAGGGTCCTGGCAGGGCCGTACTTCCCCCGAAGGCTCTAGCGGAGATGAAGAATCTCTCCTTGCGTCTTCCTGCTTCTGGTACCTACTGGCATTCCTTGGCTCATAGAAACATCATTCCAATTTCCACCTGAAGGAAAATAATAGCAGAAGAAAAGATGGATCTGATGCCCCAATTTAATGAGGGGCATCAGAAATGGTAATACATGAATAAATATCATTTTTTTCTTAATTTCTTTGCAATATATATGTGAGTTTAAATGAAAAATCCTAACATTATAATATATAATATGTAACGTAGATGACATAATACACGTGACAACTATAATATCAAAGGGGCAAGATCTTTACATTCACATGAGGCAATACAATACTGACTCTAAGCAAACTGAAAAGTTAATAGTGGACTGATTTCCAATTCCCCATGTAAGGAACCTGGAAGTCACTGCTCCATCCTAACAAGTAAGCCCTCAACAGACTGAAAAAACAACTCTTGGGTATGTAAGCGAGGTGAGGATATGCGGCAAATGCTTCCCCAAAGCCTGGAGAGGCATGCACTAGCTGAAGACTCACTAGCTGAAACTGCTGAGGACCCAAGGTCAGGGTAGGACAACCTCAACTGTAACTAAGGAATTGCTGGAAGCAACTCTGAGCGTAAACAGTTGCAGGGGTTCTAGTACTAGGGGGCACCCACAATATTGTGAATTTACCTCTAGGAACTTGACCAGGTTCACACAATAAATATCAGAAAAAACCCACTCATACTTCCTGTGGCAGAAGGAAGAGCAAAGGAACTATTGTGAAATAATCCTGAGCACTCAGTTCTTCTCAACAAGGGCCGCCCTTAGGAAAAACTGCTTAACTGGGGCCTCACCTGCTACGGTATTATCAAAACCAAACTGACCTGTGGGGAGGGAAATGCCCAACTCTAGTCAGCTCTAGTCTTTTGCTTGGAAGAAGGAAAATACCCAACTCCAGCCCACTCTAGCTACCCTGCCCCACCTAAGGTGGGAGAAAAATCTGAGAAGCGTTTGTGAAGTTCACAGTCCCGAGGCACAGGCTCACGAAATAGTGAGACCTACTCAGAGGCATATCTACCACTACCCCTGGTCCCTACACCTCACCACCACATTACCAAAGGCCTATACACGGCAGTTCCTTAGGCCTGGTACATCACATCCAAATAGCAAGAAAAAAATTGCAAAGCATATGCCCGGACGCCAAAGATACAACTTGAAGAGACAGAGCAAATATCAGAAATAGGCATGACAAGGATGCATTTATCAGACCAGGAATTTAGAACAAATATGATTAATACACAAAGGGCTCTTGTAGATAAAGTAGACAGCATGCAAGAACAGATGGGCAATGTAAGAAGAGGGGTGGAAATCCTAAGAAAGAACCAAAAATAAATGCTAGAAATCAAAAACACTGTAACAGAAGTGCAGAATGCCTTTGCTGGGCTTATTAGTCAATGACAGAACTGAGGGAACAATCTCTGCAAAGAGAACAAAGACTGAAAAAAAAAGAGAAACGGAACAGGATATCCAAGGATTTGGGGCAAATATAGAAAGTGTAACACATACAAAATGGGAATTCCAGCTGGAGAAGAAAGAGAGAAAAGAAGAAATATTTGAAACAATGACTGAGAATTTCCCCAAAGTTATGTCAGACACCAAACAGAAGATCCGGAAGCTCGGAGAACACAATCCAAAAAACTACACCTAATGATGTCATTTTCAAATGACAAAAAATCGAAGATAAAGAAAAACTCCTGTTTCAATTACTAGAGCTTTGCAGTATATAGTTTGAAATCAGTAAGTGTCATGTCTCTGGCTTTGTTCTTCCATCTCAGGATTCCTTTGGCTATTTGAGGTCTTTTGTAAGTTCCATGCAAATAATAGGAATTTTTTCCTTTGGTGAAAAATGCCACCAGAATTTTGATATGGATTACATTGCATTATGGATGGCTTTGGGTAGCATAGACATTTTAACAATGTTTATTTTTCTAATCCGTGAACACAGGATCTATTTGTGTCTCGTTCAATTTCTTTCATCAAAATCTTACAGTTTTCATTGTACAGATCTTTTACTTCCTTGGTTAAATTTATTCCTAAGAATTTTATTGTTTTGGATGTTATTATGAATTGAATAGTTTTCTTTATTTCCTTTTCTGATGTTTCATTATTAGTGCATAGAAATGCAATTGATTTCTGTATGATGATTTTATTTCCTGCAACTTTACTGAATTTGTTTAGTTTCAACAGTGTTTTAGTTAAATCTTTAGAACTTTCTATATATAAGATTATATCATCTGCAAGTAATGACAATTTGCTTCTTCCTTTCCTTTTTGGATACTTTTTATTTCATCTTTCCTGATTGCTGTGGCTAGGACTTCTAGTACTATGTTGAATAAGAGTGGTGAGAGTGGGCATTCTTGTCTGTTTCCTCATCTCAGAGGAAAAGCTTCCAGTCTTTCACTGTCGACTATGATGTTAGCTGTGGGTTTGTCATAATGACCTTTATTATGGTGAGGTACATTTCCTCTATGCCCAATTTGTTAGGGGTTTTTATCATGAAAGGGTGCTTGTATTTTGTCAAATGCTTTTTCTTCATCTATTGAGATGATCGTATTATTTTTACCTTTCATTCTATTAATATGGTATATGACACTTATTGATTTGTGTGTTGAACCACCCTGGCATCCCAGGGATTAACCCCAGTTGGTCCTGGTATGTGATCCTCTGAATGTGTTGTTGAATTCAGTTTTCTAGTATTTTGTTGAGAATTTTTGCCTCTAGATTCATTAGGGATATTGGCCTGCAGTTTTCTTTTCTTTTCATGTTCTTGCCTGGCTTTGGTATCAGGGCAATCCTGTCTTTATAAAGTGAGTTTGGGAGTGTTCTGTCATTTTCAGTGTTTTGCCTAACCCCTGATAAGCACAAATGTACTCTTAGTTTCTATGAGCACATATTTTAGATTCCACGTGTAAGTATTTGTCTTTCTCTGCTTGATTTTTCACTGACCTCGGTGTTCATCCATTTTGTCAGAAATGTCAGGATTTCCTTCTTTTATGTGTCTGAGTAATATTCCATTGCATATATGTACTACATTTTCTTTATCCATTCATATGTCAATGGACACTTAGGTTGTTTCCATGTCTTGGCTATTGTGAATAATGCAATGAACATGAGGGTGCAGACATCTCTTGGAGATAGTGGTATCACTTCCTTTGGATATATACCTAGAAGTGGGATTCATAGATCATATGGTAGTTCAATTTTAAATTTTTTGAGGTCCACCCATACTGTTTACCATAGTGGCTGTATCAGTTTACATTCCCAACAACAGTGCACAGCAGCTCCCTTTTCTCTACATCCTCGCCAACGCTTGTTACCTATTGTTTTTTTTCATGACAGCCATTCTAACATCAGGTATGAGGTGATATCTCATTGTGGTTTTGATTTGCATTTCCCTAAGGATTTTTTTATGTACTGTTGTCCATTTGCATGTCTTTTTTGGAAAAATGTCTATTCAGGTCATTCGCCCATTTTTAATTGTATGTTTTGTTTCTGCTATTGAGTATTATGAGGGTTTTTTTATATTTTCAGTATTAACCCCTTATCAGACACATAGTTTGTAAATACTTTCTCCCATTATTTAAATTGCCTTTTCATTGTGTTTATTGTTTCTTTTGCTCTGCAGAAGATTTTTAGTATGATGTATTTCCACCTATTGACTTTTGATTTGTTGCTTATGCTTTGGTGTCATATCAAAAAAAAATCATGGCCAGTTCCAATGTCAAGGAGCTTTATCCCTATATTTTCTTCTAGAAGTTTTATGTAAATCTTACATCTAAGATTTAATCCATTTCAAGTTAATTTTTATGAGTGGTATAAAAGAGGGGTTAATTTAAATAATAACTTTTGCATGTGACTATCCACTTTTCCAATATCATTTACTGAAGAGACTATCCTTTACCCTTGAGTATTCTTGGCTCCCTTGTCAAATACTGGTTGACAGTATATGCACAGGTTTAAATCTGAGCTTTCGGTTCTGTTTCATTGGCTTGTGTGTCTGTTTTTGTGCCAGTGCCATACTGATTTAATTACTATAGCTTTGTAATATAGTTTGAAATCAGGAAGTATGATTCCTCCAGCTTTGACATTCTTTCTCAGTTCTTTGGCTATTCAAGGACTTGAGTGGTTCCCTGTGAATTTTAGAATTACTTTTTTCTATTTCTGTGAAAAATAACATTGGAATTTTGATAGGGATTACATTGAATCGATAGATCACTTTGGGTAGTGTGAACTTTTGAACAATATTAATTTTTCTGATCCATATACATGGTATATCTTTCCATTTGTGTCTTCTTCAATTTCTTTCATCAATGTGTTATTGTCTTCAGTGTATAGACATGTCAATTCTTTGGTTAAATTTATTCCTAAGAATATTACTGTTTTTGATGCTATTGTGAATGAGATTGTTTCCTCAATTACACTTCAGATAGTTCATTTTCAGGGTACAGAAATACAACTGATTTTTGTGTGTTGATTTTGTACACTGCAACTTTGCTGAATTCATTTATTAGTTCTAACATTTTTTGGGTGTGGAAAATTTAGGGTTTTCCTTATGTAATAGCATGTCATCTGCAAACAGAAAAAATTTAACTTCTTCCTTGCCAGTTTGGATGCTTTTTATTTCTTTGTCTTGCTTAATTGCTCTAGAGTGAACTTCCAGTACTATGCTGAATAACAGTGGTAAGAGTGGGCACTCATGCCTCATTCCCAGTCTTAAAGGAAAAGCTTTCAGCCTCTCACCATTGAGGATTATGTCAGCTGTGGATTTCTCATATATGGCTCTTATTATGTTGAGGTACGTCCCTTCTGTATCCAATTTACTGAGAGTTTTTACCATAAAAGAATGTTGAATTATTTCAAATGCTTTTCTCATCTGTTGACATTACCATACGATCTTTATCCTTCATTCTATTAGTGTGGTGTCTCACACTTAACAATTTGTGTATGTTGAAACATCTTTGCATCCCAGGGATAAAACCAATTTGATCATGATGTATGATCTTTTTAGTGTGCTATTGAATTAGGTTTATTAGTATTTTGTTGTAATATTTGCACCTATGTTATATCAGATACATTGGCCTTCAGTTTCCTTTTTTTCGAGTATTCTTATCTGGTGTTGGTATCATGGTATTTCTGGCCTTATAAATGAGTTTGGTACTGTACCTTCCTCTTCAATTTTTTGGAGGAATTTGAGAAGCATTGGCCTTAACTCTTCTTTAAATATATTGAAAAATTCATCAGTGAAATGATTTCAGCCAGGTTGTCCTTTTGTTGGGAGGTCTTTGATTACTACTTTGATCTCCTTACTCATTGCTGCTCTGTTCAGATTTCCTGCTTCTTCATGAGTCCATGTTGGTAGATTGTATATTCCCTTTTGATTTCTTCATTGACCCCCTAGTTTTTCAGAAGTGTGTTATTTTCCATGCATTTGTAAATTTTCTACTTTTCTTACTATTATGGGTTTCTAGCTTCATACCATTGTGTTCAGAAACAATATTTCATGTGATTTCAATCATCTTAAATTTGTTAAGACTTCCTTTGTGGTGCAATATATGATCTACGCTGGAGAATGTTCTGTGTGCTCTTGAGGAGAATGTGCATTCTGCTGATGTTGGGTGAAATAGTCTCTAAATGTCTACTAGGTCCATTTGGTTTATGGTATAATTCAAGTCTTCTGCTTCCTTATTTTCTGTCAGGATATCTATTCAATGTCAAAGGTGAGGTACTGAAGTCCCCTATTGTTCTTTTATTGCTGTCTATTTGTTCCTTCAGTTCCATTAATATTTGTTTTAAACATTTAAGCACTCGATGTTGGCTGCATATATACTTACAAGTGTTATATCCTCTTCATGAATTTACCACTTTATCACCACATAGTGACGTTCTTTGTCTCTTGTGACTGATTTTATGTAAGTATAGCCACTCCTACTCTCTTTCGGTTACCATTTGCACATATGTCTATTTCCATCTCTTCACTTTGAGCCTATGTGTGTCCTTAAAGCTGAGGTGAATCTCTTGTGGGCAGCATAGTGTTGAGTCTTCCTTTTTATCCATTCAGCAATTCTGCATCTTTTGATGAGAGAATTAAATCCACTTATATTTAATGTAATTATTGGTATATAAGAACTTAGTACTGCCGTCTTGTTAATTGTTTTCTGGCTATTTTGTAGTTCCTTTGTTTTCTTCCCTTCCTTTATGATCTGATAATTTTGGTAGTGGTATGCTTTGGTTCCTATCTATCTTTTGTGTATCTTCTATGGTTTCTCACTTTGTGGTTATCATGAAGCTCACATAAAACATATTATAGTTGTAATAGTCTATTTTAAGGTTGTAACAACGTCACTTTGATTGCCTATAAAAACTCTACCCTTTTACTTCTTCAAACACATTTTATATATTTGATGTCATGATTTACATTTTTTACATTGTTTATCCATTAAACAATTATTGTAGTTATATTTATTTTTAATATTTTTGTTTTAACATTTATACTAAAGTCAAAATGTTTATAAGTAACAAAAGTTAATAAAATACTTTAATAGACCCTTAAAAATTAGACATTTAAAGACACACAAATGGCCAATAAATATAGAAAATTATACATCACTAGTCATTACAAAAAGTCAAATTAACACTATAATGCAACAGCACCACACATTCACTGGAATAGATAAAAGATCGATTTGTATTCACTGTTAACAAGTACATGAAACAAATGGAACTCTCATACATGAAGGGTGGAAGTTTAAAATATACAACCATTTTGAAAAACTCTGGCAGTTTCTCATAAAATTTAACATGTGCCTTTACCTACCATCCAGTAATTCTACTCATAGGTACGTAACCAACAGGAAGGAAATCACATGTTCACAGAAAGACTCATACAATAAAGTTCATCGCAGCTTTATTCACAATAGCTAAAAAAAGGGGGGACCTGGGGAAAACAAAGTCCATAGTAATAGAATGAATAAATGAACTGAGGTAGAGCCATACAGTGGAGTTGTAGTCAGTATTGAAAAAAAGACTACTGATAAATATAACAACATGCCTGGTCTCAAAAACAAGATGTTGAATGAAAGAAGTGAGATAAAAGAGGAGTGCACTCTATAATATGAAGTATAGGAAAAGGTAAAACTGATCTGTGAGAGAAGTCTGAATAGTGGTCACTTAAGAGAGTGGAGAGTAACTGGAAGGGGCACAAGGGAACTTCTGAGTGATGGTTACATGAATGTACCCTTTGTCAAAGTTCATCTTTTCGTTTTTTTTTAAGATTTGTGGGCTTTGCTGTATACATATTACATCACAATAAAACACTGCTAGTGATGCTGGGGTTCTTGTTTGCGGAGTCCATGAACTTCACAAACACTCAAGGTAGGAGAGCAAGGCAGAGATTTTTATTTAGAGATAAAGCGAGAGGACAGAGCTCCTGGCTCAGGCCAGAAGGGGACAGGAGAGGCCCGGAGTGGTGTGTTATCTAGGGGGTTTATAATTTGTTGGGAGACAAAGGGCTAGGGATGTGCACCTGCTAAGTGGTCCAAAAATATTTATCTTTGAAGAGACATTAAGTTTCTTATTAGTTGTCTTGCCAATGGGTTTCAGCCCCAGGCAAGTTCACTATGGATTCAATGTGACCAAAGAAAATGACAGCAAAAGTTTTTTTGGGTGAAAGGGTTTATTACCTGGCTTGTTCTCTGGTGGTAGGTCGAGCACTAGCATCTCTGCCTCTGCCCAGAGCACGGGGCCGAGCTCTCTATACAGCGCAATAATAGCTTATTGCCTAAAGGTGTGGAAGCGGTAGCCTAGCAACAGGCCAGTTACATCATCAAGTGGTTTAAGTTCAGTGGGATCCTGGCCATAGGAACCCCAGCTTCCCCACATTAGTCTTCCTGGTTATTTACTAGAATTTTACTGCTCTGATTTCCTCCCAGGATAGCAGATTCCTGGTCTGGGAGCATATCACTCAAGACTACCTGCTTTGCTCCCAAGGTGGGCTGAGTTATTGTCTGTTTGTTAAAGAGTATGTTAAGAAACTGACTTTTTAACTAATTGGGTTTTAAAATGCAATCTTATTTTCCAGATGGAGTCCTTCATGTTTGCTTGGGCTTGCTTGTTAAAGTGCCCAGGTGGCAAATCACTTGACTAGGGCTGCAAGAAGAAAGGCAGCACGTGGGTAAAGTGAGAAAAAGAAGCTGGCCCCCCAGCAGGCCAGAGCAAGTCTCACAATGGATTATCTTGCTTTGTTTCTTCCAGAGGCCCTCCCCCTCCTCTGTCTGAGCCCACCGTCCCTGTCTCATTAGAAAACAAAAACATAATGATCAGCTGAATATTACTGTAATTATTAAAGAAATGAAAAACCAAATTTTTCCAACAAAGAAAATCTAGGCCAAAATGCCATTGCTGCAATTTCTACCAGTCATCAGAAACAAGTAATTACAGTTGAACAAAACTTGTTCCATAGAATAAACAAAGATGCAACACTACCAAAATCATTTTATGAAGCTATAAGCGTGAGACCAAAACCTGATGAACTGAATGAGCAAATAAAATTATAGGCCAGTCTGATTCATAGTCATGAATGAACAAATCTTAAAAACTGTTTATAAATCATATCCAACAATATATAACAGCCTAATACATCATGACCTGGCTGGGTTTATCTTAGAAATACAATTCTGGTTAAAACATTGTTAATGTTATTCACCACATTAATATTTTAGAGGAAAACAATATTTTGATTATGCAAAAAGTCATAGGAAATAAATCATATAATAAAATTTAATATCCATTCTTTGCCAAAAATAAGAGTAAACAACAAATACAAGAGAACGTCCTTGATATAATACCAATGTATCTATAAAATTACTTACTGAAAACATCACACTTATCCGTAATACATTAAAATACTTCTCTTGACATTGGGGCTATAAGAAGATGGCTATAATTACCACTACTATTCAACATTACAGTGCAAGTCCTAGTCAGTTCAGTTATGAATTTTTTAAAAGAACTAAAAACAGAAATGTAGGAACAGTAGTATAAAACTAACTTTATTCATAGATTATATTGTTGATTACATAGAAAAATCTAAAAGAATCTATAAATAAGCTGTTATATTTAAGAAGGGACTATAGCAAAATTGCTGGATGAAAAAAATGACATCCAAAAATCAGTTTTCTGTAAGTGAGCAAAAGACATATAAGTCATTAAAATATCCCAGTTGTAATCGCATCAAAAACATCTATTCAGATATGCCTCTGAATAAAAGGCCATTAAAAGGAACAATTCTCTACAAATAGAAAAAACAAGATAATATATAAAATTCATAATTTTAGAGGTTCCAGATAGTGGTGGAAACAACAAGGATTAAATAAATTAACATTAACATGCTAAGAGGAGAAAATCTTTCCAAAGTGAACTGACAATCTCCAAATGTTTTTTTCCCCTGGAAAATGTACTAACTCAGAACAGGCTGAGGAGCAGGCTTATCAAGGCAAAAAAGTCTCTACTGGGAGAAAACAAAAACCAACAAAGCTTTTAACTGTTTGACAGTTAAAACAGGGCTGGTTGACAAACTGAAAAGTTGATAAGACTTAAATGCTCGGCAGATTTCCCCTACCAGACATTTGCTGACTTCTGGAACTGCACAAGAACACAGGGAGCTAGGTCAGATGCTTCTAGAAGGTAAAGTGAAATCTCCAGCAACTGCCCAGTTCTTAAGAAACAGACATGTGCTAGCATTTGAAGCTACAGGAGGCTGCAAACTGTGAATGTGAACAGGCAGATCAAAACCCACCGAGGTTTTACATCCCAGGGAGGAAGAGCAAAGCAGAAATACACTGGCTTTAACTAAAACTGCAATCCAGCCCTCACTCAGCTCAGTGTCTAACGGGATTGGGGTAAGCATCTCCTCACCTTATCTGCTTAAATAAAAGGGGAAAAGTAGAGCTCTCTTTAGACTCTCTCATCTAGAGTCTCTATGGTTCTTTTATACATAATGCATGGCGTGCAATAAAAAATTACTACAACTACTGCATACCTATTAGAATGACTGAAATCCACAACACTGATAACACCAAATGCTCGTGAAGGTGTGGAGCACAGGAACTCTCATTCACTGCTGGTGGGGATGCAGAAGGGTATGCTTCCTTTGGAAGACTGTTCAGAGATTTCTTGATTAAACAGTTAAATACTTTCACCATATGACCCCAGCAATCATGCTCCTTGGTACTTATCCAAATGAGTTGAAAATTTATGCCTACACAAAAACCTACACCGATGCTTTGAGAAGCTTCATTTATAATTTTCAAAACTTGCATAGTATCCAGATGTCCTTCAGTAGGTGAATAGACAATAAACTGTGGCATATCCAGACAATGGAATCTTATTCAGTGCCAAAAAGAAATGAGCTACCAAGCTATGAAAAGGCATGGAGGAACCTTCAATGTATATTACTAAGTAGAAGAAGCCAATTTGAAAAGTCTACATATTGTAAGATCCCAACTATATGATGCTCAGGAAAAGGCAAAACTACGAGACAGTAAAAAGATCAGTAGTTGCCAGGGGTTATAGGGACGGAGGATGGATAGGCAGAGAACAGAGGATTTGGGGGGCAGTGAAACTACTCTGTATGGTACTGTAATGGTGGGTAACTGTCATTATGCATTTGTTCAAACCCATTGAATGTACTATGCCAAAAGTGAACCCTAATGTAAACCAGAGACTTTGGGTGATTATGTGTTCATGTAAGCTCATCAATTGTAATAAATGCACCACTCTGGTGGGAGGTGTTGGTAAAGGGGAAGGTTATGCATGAACGGGGGCAGGCAGTAAATGGGAAATCTCTGTACCTTCCATTCAATTTTTCTGTGAACCTAAAACTGCTCTAAAAAATAAAGTGTATTAAAAATAATAAAATTAAAAATACTAGATATGCAAAAAGTTAAGACAGTATGACATATACATCAAGAGAAAAGATTTAAAACATGCAGAAGGACAGATGATCTGGACATTGGAATCATCAGGAAATTACTTTAAAATTAGCTATGATTGATGTTTAAAAATAAAAAAGAGAAAAGATAAAAAGATGAATGAAGAAATTCAATAAGGAATTTTTTTAATGGAAATAATCAAATGGATATCTTAGAACAAAATGACCAAGAACTCAGTGCATGGGTTTAACAGGATAGTGGACACAAAAAGAACATGATTATATTAATCCAAAACATGTTAATACACAATACTAAACCTGAAGCACAGAAACAAAATGAATTGGAAAAAAGACAAAGCAAAGAGACTTGTCAGATACAGTCAAGGCCTAACACATATGTAATGGGAAAAGAAGGAGTGGGGTAGAAGCAATATTCAAAGAGATAAAATATCCAAAAGGTTTACAAAACCAGTGAAAGACATAAACCCACAGAATCAAGTTCAGTAGACCATAAGCAGGATAAGTACATAGGCACATCATAGTCAAGCTACTAAAAAAAAAAAAAAAAAAAATGGAGAAAATCTTTCAAGTGCCCAGAAGAATAACATACACTACATTCAACGGAACAACACTGAAACTGAAACCTTCGTAAGATTGTGTATCAATGATACTTTAATAAAAAAAAACTGAAGGCAGACTTCTCAAAGGAAACAACACAACCGAGAAGACAATGTTATGACACTTTTTTAAGTGCTAAAGTAAATATAAACAGGCAGAACTATCAGCATAGAAGTCTATGCCTCCCCAAAAATTCTTCAACAACTGGGTGAAATAAAGAAGCTTTCAGATTAACAAAGACTATAAAGAAATTCCTCACTAGCAGACCAACACTGGAAGAACAAAAATTTCCTCAGGAAAAAGGAAGATGATCCCAAACAGAAACATGGCAAAGATACATGAAAATCAACTGTAATTATAATATTGTATGGAGTTCAAATATATATAAAACTAAAACGCTTGATAAAAATAATGTAAAAAGATGAGAAAGGGATGCATGGAAATGTACAACTAGGTGGTCAGTATATTCCCAAATTGTGTGATTAGATTAAACATAAATAAACCAAATATTCCCAAGTAAAACACTAAGATCAGATTGGATTTCAGAAAACCCAAATATATGCAAGTTTTAAGATGTACACTTTAAATATTAAGATGCAAAACCTTGAATATAAAAACACAAAGATGGTATTCCAAGAAATGGTTGACCAAAATCCCGTTATATTATCATATTAATATCAGAAAAAGCAAGCATCGGTACTAGATATAAAAAGACATATGTCGTGATTATAAAGGTGGTCAAACAGGAAGGTGAAGTCTTCTATGGGAGGTGTCAAAGAATTTGTGGACATCTTTTATGTACCTCAAATCTCAATTAAGACAGCAGCAGAGATTTTTGCAGGAATTGGCAAGCTGATTCTAAATCCATATGCTAATGCAGAGGTGTAAGAGAGCCAAAAGCAATTTCAAAATAAAAGAATAAATCTGGAGAATATCAACTACCATATATCATGCTACTACCTAAGTAAGAAACTGTGATTTTGGTGCAAAGATATACTAACTGGAATGATTATGGATATAATGGAGAAAATAGAGCTCAGGCATATGAGCTGATTTGTTTTGTCAAAGGTGAGATTGCAGTACAGAGGTGAAAGTATAGTCTTACAAATAAGTAGTGCTATTTTAGGGGATATTCACTTGGGGAAAAAAATTGCAACTATATCCCAAACTTGCACCATATAAATTGCAAGTGAATTGCAAAGTTTTATGTTAAAATTAAAGTAATAAATCTTTTATAGAAAAGATTTTTTAAAGCAAGACAGAAAAGCCACTAACCATGAAAGAAAAAAATTGGTAACTTAGGCCACATTAAAATTAAGATCTGCTCATCAAAACATACAAATAAAAAATGAAAAAGGAATTTACAGGATGGGAGATGACATTTGAAATACATACATCTGGAAAACAAGTTAAGGAAATAAAAAGGACTCCTTTTATATTTACTATATTTACAAAGCGCAGGAAAAACACAACCCATCTAGAAAAATAAGCAAATGAGTTAAACAGAACTTCACAAAAAAAGGATATTTAAATATCCAATATATATTTGAAAAGCTGTTCAACTTAATTCTCATCAGAGAGAAGTAAATAAGCAAATTAAAACCACCAAGAAGTACTACCTTCTCACTTGAATGACTATAATGTAAATGAAAAATATAAAATATCAAATGTTGAAAAAAATGTGTAGCAGTGTTATGCTAGGAAATGTTTAACAATTGAATCTACAAAAGTTAATAAATCAAAGCCGTGATTTATCTTACTACACTAATGGACAGTGACTGCAATGGGGTATGAGGGGGACTCGATAATATGGGTGAATGTAATAACACAATGTTTTTCTTGTGAAACCTTCATAAGAGTGTATATCAATGACGCCTCAATAAAAAAAAAGAATTGTTCCAGGAAAACGTATGGAAAAAAATAAAATAAAATAAAAGCCGTGATTTGTAGCCTTTTCCAGTCTGCATAGTGTAAATACTATAATAAAAGCCAATTTCAAGCAACCATCCTGAGGTCACTGAATGCAGATGGGAAGAGATCTGTACAATTGGCTCTTGAAAGACAGTATGGCCTGGCTGGAGAACACCACTGATGTGAAGCAACAATAATTCTCACATATTGTTGGTGGGAGTATAAAATAATACAACCACTTTGGAAAACTCTCTGCAATTTCTTCTAAAGTTAAAGATACGCATACCCTTAATACATAGCAATCCTACTCTGGAGTATATACTCAACAAAAATGCATAAATGCATATGTTCACCAAAAGACATGTTTGAGATTTCTCATAGCAGTATTATATGTAAGAGACAGACACTTCGGATACTACCCAAATCCCTATCAGCAGTTTAAAGGGCAAGCTGTAATTTAGTGACATAATGGAATACTATACACCAGCAGTCAACAAACTATGGCCCACAGGACAAATCTGGCCAGCCCACTGCTTTTACAGCTTCTAAGAATCATTCTAAAATGATTACATTTTAAATTGTTATACAATTACGTACATAACATTATCAGTTTTGCATCTTGGCCCACAAAGATTAAGATATTTGCTATCTGGCCCCTTATGAAAACGTTTGCTGACCCTCCTATAAATCAATGAGAATGAATGATCTACAACAGCAGTGATCTCTGGACCAGCAGCAACTTGTTATAAATGCGATCTTGGGCTCCACCCCAGATAGACTGAGTCAAACTCTGGGGCTGTTAGCCACCAATCCGTGCTTAAACTAGCCCTCCAAATAATTACGATGGTCAGGAATCACCAGTGTACAACTCAAAAACATAAATGAATATCATTAAACATAATGTTGAGTGTAAGAACAGATACAATAAAGAACATACTATATGATTTAAAATAAAATTCAGAAACAGGTAATACTATTAAAAAATCAGAGCAATGGCTGTTGATGGAAAGGGATTAGTTGCTGGATGAAATCATGTGGCAGGATTTTGGAGCACTAGTAATATTATGTTTTTTTATTTATGTGGTTGCTGCTTACCCACAATTTTCATGAGTTTGTGAAAACTCGTGCATACATACATATATGATATATCCAGGTGACCAACTGTCCTGATTTCCTAGGACTAAAGGTGATCATGGAATGTGGAACTTTCAGTGCTAAAACTGGGACAGTCCCAGGGAATGGGGCAAAACTGAGAGACATTAAACAAGACCTAAGGAAATTGGAGTATATACCATATTCATGAATTAGAGGATTCAATATTGTAATGAGGTCAATTTTTCCTAAACTGATAGATTCGACGCCATGCTAATCAAAATCCAAACTTTATTTTTGCTATTTTGTTTTGTTTTATTTGGGTGGAACTGCATAGATTGATTCTAAAATTTATTCCTAAGTGAAAAGGGCCAAAAGTCACTTGTCATGTACCTGTTAGCCATTTGTATGTCTTCTTTGGAAAAATGTCTATTCAGGTCCTTGCCCATTTTTTAATTGGATTATTTCTTTTTTTTGCTATTGAGTTGTATAAATTCCTTATGTATTTTGGATATTAACCCCTTATCAGATGTGGTTTGCAAATATTATTCCCATTCCATAGGTTGCCTTTTCATTTTATTGATGGTTTCCTTTTTTGTACAGAAGCTTTTTATTTGATGTAGTCACACTTACTCATTTTTACTGTTTTTGTCTTTACTTCTGGTGTCAAATCCAAAAAATTCAAAAACTCACCCATTCACAATTTCCTTAGAATAGTAAGGAAAGCAGCAGTAAGAGTGAAATTATTATTGTTTTTTTATGTGTCACGCATTGTTTTAATTACTTTAACATGTATTATTTCATAATCCTTATGAAAACATTCTATGATTGCTATTATTTATAAACTCAGAAAGGTTAAATAATTTGCTCAAGGTCAAAAAGCTCTTTCTGGATGTGTGGTTCATGCTTAGGCCTGTCTGTCTCCAAAGCTGATGTCGATTTGCTCAACATTTTCAATGTGAGATTTAGATTTCTGTATATGGTATAGTTATATTTTTACAAACACTGTAATTGTGGCTGGACAAAAAATACATAATCAAGTTGGCCTATCTAAACTCAAGTAGGTCCCTGGTGCTTCTCAACAATCCTACCGCATTTCCTTTCCATCTGTCCTCACACGCTCCTTGAAAACTGTTTCCAACTTTTTCTGCTTACTCTTTTTCTTTATTGGCATATAGTTTCCACAAAATCATAATAATTTTGGGTGTACAACATAGTTTTCAACATTTATATACATTAAAATGCTCACTACGATAAGTGTAGTTAGCAACCTGTCATCATCTCAAGTCATTACAATATTATTGACCATGTTCCCTGTGCTGTACTTTTCATCCCTGTGACTTATTTATTTCATAACTGGAAGTTTATACCTCTTGATCCCCTTCACCTCCCTCCCCTCTGGCAACAACCAGTTGGTTCTCTGTTTGTGAGTCTGTTCCTGGGTTTTTGTTTATTTATTTTTTAGTTTCCACATATAAGTGAAATCATATGTATTCATCTTCCTCTTTCTGACTGATTTCACTCAGCATAATACCCTCTAGGTTCACCTGTGCTGTCACAAATGGAAAGCTTTCATTCTTCTTTCTCAAGATGGCTTTGGCTATTCAGGATATTTTGTGGTTCCATACAAATTTGGGGGCTTGTCTAGTTCTGATAAAAGGCTGTTAGTATTTTGAGAGGGATTGCATTAAATCTGTAGATTGTTTGGGGTAGTATGGCCATTATAACAATATTAATTCTTCCTACCCGTCAGCACGGAATAGCTTTCCATTTATCCATGTTGCCTTCACTTTTTCATTCATCTCTTATAGTTTTCAGGGTACAGGTCTTTTACTCTCTTAGTTATATTTCTTCCTACTTATTTTCCCACTTCCTCTTTACTGAAACCACCACCACCTCCTTCCTACCCTCCCTCCCAGTTGATGACCTTGCTTCCTATTTCACTGAGAAAAGATAGGCAATCCAAAGAAGATGTCTACAAACTTACCACACCTACTCACCCACCAACATCATGCCTATATACTTTGCCTTCTTTCCAGGACTATGGATAAACTACCCCTTCCCCTACACCTCCACTTGCACACTGATTGCCGTCTATGGCATCTCAAGGATAGTACTACAAGCATTATGGCCTCTCCTACTCATCACCATTTCTCTCCCTTTACTGGGTCATCCTCATCAGAATTCTATAATATAGCCCATCTTTTAAAACTTTCTCTTAACCCCGCATTTCTTCTCAGCTACAACCTCATTTCTTTGTTCCCTTTTCGAGTAAAACTTCTCAAAAAGGTTATGTAAACTCATTATCCAAAACTTCCTTCCTGTTCTCTCTTGAATTCACTAAAATTTGCCGCCACTCCATTTGTAACTTACACAGGATACCATTTAACTCCACCTTTGCCAAATCCAAATCCTAGTCCTGTACTGGGAAGGCAATGGGCAAGCCATCCAGGGCACTGAGAAGCTGCATGTCCCTCAGTTCAGCTTCCTGGGAAAGACGATAACTAGCAAAGAGGTGTTGAACTTTCTGTTTTGTTACTTTGTTCCTCCGAGGGATCACAGCCCTTTCTCCACACACCCCCCCACACACTTAGGATTTCGCGGGAGGAGGTCAAGCTGCTTGGGCTGAGCCGCACAGGGGCTTGCACGTGTTGAGAGCTGCCTCTAAGGAGCTTGGGAAATCTTGAAAGTGCCTTTTCCCCACTATTTTTTCTGTTATATTTTGAGTGTGGTGGTGTAGCTCAGGGCTGACGGTGCATGTGGGTGGGCAGGCGGGTAGGGGTGCCAAGCGAGACGTCAGGGTAGGTGGGAGAGCATGTTTCCCATAGGAGCTTGCAGGGAGTGATAGATGTCAGGTGAGCAAGTACCCAGATTGGAGAAGTGAGAATTTCTCTTGTCTACATGTGTGCATCAAAATGCTTGACAGCAGGGCCTCCATACATGTGTCTAGGTCAGATGCTGAACTGACCCACAGTCACAGAGCAAGCACTTGGTGAAAGGCTAGCATTAGGAAAGTTCACCATCTAATCTCAAACAGCAGATGAACAATTGTTGTGAATCTATATACTAATCCTTTCTGTTTGTCTAGTGCATACCTAAGTACCAACAAGCTTACTGACCGACAACATCATCAGACTGTCACGGGAGCCCTGTAAGCCAGGGAAGGCTCAGGACCTTGTGCCCAGTGTTCCAAGGGAAAACGAGCTTATGAACTAAGCTGGGGACATCCAGCCAGTGCGTGGTGGAGCTGCCCCACCTGCTCTTTCTTCTTGTCCTCTTAAGTCTCAACTGAAATGGACCCCTTCTTCCCTTCCCCTTTACAAAAGGGGGTGTTCTGTCGGCTTCTGCTTATCTGCCAGGCACCAGACATCACCCTGCAGCACGCAGAGTGTCTCTGCAGGAAGAGGCCATTGACGACCAACGCGTGTGAACCGAGCACGGGGGGCATGGATGCTGCCCCCGCCCCGGAGCTCCTAAGGCAGGAGAAAGTAGCCTACGCTCCAGTCTGCCAAGCAGCCCCACCTGTGTTCCTCATTCCTCCCCAGGCAGCCTCTCCTGCAGCTCCTCAGCCACCTACCCTGTTAACTGTGCTTCTGTGTTCGTGTCCTTGTGTCTGCCTGGCTGTGTGTGCATCAGGGTAGTTCTGTGCACACATACAGCCATTTGAGAAACTGTGTAGCTCCACATGGATCAGTGCAAATCTACATCGTTGTGTGTATGAGTGTATGCATGACAACGTGTGGATGCATATATGTGTGTGCACGCATATGAAAGTGTATGACTTTCTGGCTTCTCTATGTGTGTGCTTGTGTGTTCTGATGTGGGTGTATTGTGTGTGTGTGTACAGTGCACGTGTGCCTAAATAATTCCGTGTTTATCTGATTGGAGAGGGTATGAAAGGAAATACACCTGAAAACATACATATTTCCTGTCGGTGGCTCTTCTAGAACCACCACATTCCCTTGGCCTCTTCCCACATACATGGGGGGGCCCGACTGGCCAGGCTGGTTAACTGTTTCTCTCCAATTCCTCTTCCAGGGAGCAGTGTCCCCCAGTCCCCATCCGCTCCGCTCCTCTTCCCTCTACCCACCTGTGCTGTCTCCTGGATACAAGACACAGGAGGGAATGTAGTCCTAAGAAGTGATCATTTAGTGCCTTGAGGTAGAAAGCGCTCAACGGCCTGGTAAGCTGGGAGCACACAGCATTTTGCTGTGTCCTGGAAAGACATGTTTGGGAATAACAAAGGCAGGGGTGGGGAGCCTTGAAGCTGCATCGGGAACAGAGCTGTGATAGGGACCAGGCAGTGGGAGACGCGTTGCGTGTAGCCTTTATAGCTCAGTCCCTTAGTGCAGCCACCTTGGAAGCCAGAGCAGCTGCAAGCAGGGTGGCAGATGTGAGGGCCTGATCCACGGGATCGGCTGCGGGCAGCAGAAGGGAGAGAACCGAAGGTGCCTGGGAGGCAGCCGCAGGCACGGCTGTGGTGGGGGGCCTATGTGGGGCCACTTTCGTAGCCCATCCCACGATGGCTGCTGGCTGAACTTCAGCCTTAGGTTTGGAGTCCAAACTCCCTCCTCCCACCCCTTCCAGGGGAAGAGATGGTCAGAGGGGTGAGAGGGCAGACCAAGGAGAGCCTACATCAGCCCAACGTGTGGTCTCTCTTGTATACACAGCATGCAAGTAGAGCCTCCTACACTCACGCCCACAGAGCTGCACCGCCACCCATCTGTGTATGCACACGTGAGCGCTCACCCTCAGCAGCACATCCATCTATACACACACGTGCACCAGCACTCACATACAGCCATGCATACATCCACATGCACGGCTGCACACTTATTCTATTCACACACACATACGCGCATCATGGAAGACAGCTAAAAACGAAAGTCACTGATGGGACGTCTAAGATGGCTTCTTTCTTTCTGGACATCCCGCACAGAAAGATTCAGGTTGTGGGGAGAGCAGTGACCCACATGTGAACCTCCCGTCATGGCTACTGAAGAGCTTGCTACCTGGGGCCCAAACATTAGTTGGTTGATTTGGACTTGGGTCTCCAACACTCTGGAGGGCCTTTGGGCCCCGTGGGACACAGCAGTTCATTTGGGGTGATGTCAAACAGAAAGACTGGAACAGTGGGGACAAAAAGGGCTTTTACGGCGTGCCCGGCAGCAGTGCGCCGGAAAGCTGCGGAGCACGGGGGAAGGGCAAAGAGGCCACCTGTGCATGCCTGTGTAGACCCGCGCAGCTAGACACATTACCATACCTTCACAGGAGCGTCTTGCCCTAACATGCTGCAACGAGAGCGGCTGACTCTGCTGCGACTCGCACCATGTGAAGTGAAGGGTCAAGATGAGGTGGAGGTTTGGCAATGACACCTTTCCACAAACTTGAACCTTCTGAGCTTGCCATGGGGGTGGGAAGGGGGCAAGCTCAGGTTTTTAAAGGTTTGCAGTCATTTAAGACATCCTGCTGATGGTGCAGAGAGTGCTTGTCATGGCCCACATTTGCCACTGCACTGGCCTCCAAGCCCCATACAACACAGACTGTGGAGTTGCAACGGGAACCCAACCTAATGGCTCCTCCTCTGTGGCCTCTCTGGGCAAAGCTCAGGAGAAGCGTGACACCCTGCCGGGGCTGAGCCGCCCGTGGTGGGTGCAGGGCTGGTGTCATCACAGGTACATGCAGGAGGAGGAAATGCAGGTGGCTTGGGGAACATTTGCACAGGACATCTGGAGCCCACCCTTAGCTATGGAGTTCTTTTCCACTGCCTCAATTCCTGCTGACAAGGGACATTCTGAAGGTGGCCCGTGACCTCAGGTGGAGCCTGTGGCCCTTGAATGGTTCTACTGTCACTTGCTTCCCACTGAATATACAAAGACCCTAAGGGACTGGGTGAGAGACGGGCCAGATGAGGCTCCCTTACCTCCTGCAACCTCCCTAACCCGCAAGGTAGAAGAGCCCTTGCCACACACTGTCCAGGCTGGCAGCAAGGCCTCTCTTCCTGCCTCCCACAGTGGCCAGCTTCATCCAAGCCCTGGCAGGGCCTCTCAGGGGCCTGCTGGCTCTTCCATGGTGCTGCCGCCCCAGTCCAGGTCTCTCCCAAGCTGTCCTCTGAAGCAGAATCTCAAGGGAATTAGCAAGGGATACAGGACTGAGGCAGAGATGTTTTATTTTTTAATAAGCTCAAGGGCATTTTTTGTACTGATATGTTTAAAAGTCATAGGGGATAAGGCCCTAGTCATCACGGAGTCAAGCAAGTTTCTGTCCAATGTTCTGGAATCAGCTCAGTGACTGTACAGTGATCAAGTGTCAGAATTTGAACCTGAGCTCTTCTGACGCCAGGCTAAGGTTTGCAGCAACAGAATGCAGTTCTTGTTCCTCTACTCCAGATTTCTCAGTTTCAGTTACGAATCAGTTTCTTAGAAAACCTCCCTTTAATATCACATGGGGGAATGAAGGTTAAAAATGTATTAGGGATATTGGGCCCCAGACCCCTTCTCTATGGAATACTCTGCATACCCTTGGGAGAGACCCTATCCATTTGGGCGTCTCTTCCAGTCCTCTCCTTTCCCAGCCTCTGACAGTGACCCAGCCATTGTCACCCCAGGCCAGGTGCACTGCTCAAAGCTCTCCGCATTAGGAAGATTTTCCCTTCCCACTCTCTTTCAAGACCACCCCCAAGCACATCCAAATCTCAGGGCCACCCTCAAATGTTCCAGGACAGACAGTTTGGGAAGCCAATTCTGCCAAATGGTCAGGGAAAACTAATCACCTTTATGTCAACTCACCCAAACATATAAAAAGATGGGCAGTTGTTCTACTCATTCTCCGAGGCTACCTATTCCAAAACTAGATGTGGACATACCACAAAAAGAATACTTGTGCCAAATTCACTCACATAGCAGCAAATACCCTAAAATAATTGTATATTCAACAGAGCAGTGAATTCAATGAACAGCCTGTGCGTGAGGATTGAAAATACCATTTAACATTAGAAAATACTTTCAATTATAATTCCTTACATTAACAAATTAGAGGAATGTTTTTTTTAAGTTTCTGCTCCCGTCCATGGGTAAAGAAAAAGTTTTTAAAGAAACCCAAGACAAGCTCATACTTAAACATTCTAGCAAACTAAGTTTGGAAGAACTTCTATTTCCTAAAATAGACAGTCAACATACTTCAGTGTGAAATGCTAGAAGCGTGCCCATGAAAGTCAGGAACTGCACGCAGGTGTGCACTCCGCCCTCCACCAGTCACAGCTGCACTGGAGCTCAAAGCCAGAGCGTGGATGGCTGGGAAATCAGATATATGAATATCGAAAATAAAGTGGGGATAATCCGATCATCTGTTTTGAAAATTCAAAGGAATACACATGGGATGTTCAAGCAAATGAGACTTCAGATAGCGTACAACTATAGTCAAAAACTAATGCCACACAAAATCAGTAACTAATAAGAACGTGTAATAGAAAGGACCTCATTCACAACAGCACCAAAATCCAAAAATTACCTATGAAAAAGTCTAACAAAAATGTAGAAGATCTACATAACTGTATATAAAATTGCAAACCATATTATAATCTATATTATCACATATACATACGATATATATCACATATATAATTATATATATACATGTATTTGTTTCTTTGTTTGTTTATAAGTATACAGGTAAACTATACAATTCACTAAAAACTCAGGTAAAAACTTCCAAATAAATGGAGAGTATATCATATTCATCAGTGAGAACAAGAATATTGTAAGCAGACTAATTCTGCTGAAATGATTTACATATTTTTAGTACCTTACCTATAGCTGCCAAAATGACAACCCAGCTCAGAGTGCCGACTGACTTCTCCCGAAATCAAACCTGGAAAACTATAGAGGGAAGCAGAGGGGAAACAGGCACCCCATCTAAATCAGACAACATGAGGTAGCCCAGGGGAAGCCTGAACACCGTAGGCTGGGACTTGGGTTCGAGGTGAGGTCTCGGGGAGCATCAGAGAAGGTGGAGGGGCTTGGAGGCAGCAGGGATGCAGGGCACAGGGAGGAGGACAGGAAGTATCGTGACCTTTGGACCCCGCCTCACCGCACAGATCCGAAGCATTCCTCAGCCCGCACCTGTCAGCAGCCCTGAAGAAACACTGCGACAGCAGGAAGGACGGCGTTGGGACAGGAATCTGGAGTGTGTGTTGCGGCCATCTGAAACCGCCTTTGTGGGAAAACACGGATGTGTCAAGAAGCTATTTTACTGCAATGGAATCAATGGACTAGTCATAGAATAACTAGTGAACTACAGATGTAAGTGTAGGAATTCTTTCAGGAAATCACATATATAATATTCCAGAAGTCACAGTGCCTGTGAAGAGACTGCAAGCGAAGTTATCCTTCCTCCCGGACCCTCCCCATGGCCAGGGGCCCTGCAGCTTCCCAGCTCGCCTCTGTCCTGGGGCTGCAGGGCTGCTCTGCCAGGGCTGAGGACGACCCCCCTCGGTGAGCAGGGGGGGGGGGGGGTGGAAACGCCCGCCAGGACGCTGGTGGTCACGGAAGCCGGCTCCGACGACGTGCCAGCAGCCCTGAGGCTCTGGGATGGTCCTCCGGCTACAGAGTCGTCGGGCTGGGCACCGACGCAACCCAGCCCACCTCCCTGCTAGCCCTCTGCAGCACCCCTTTCAACCACCTCCCAACCCGCCTCCCCCACCCACGGAACTTCCCACCCCCCAACACCCACTCCAACGCCCCTTCCCTCCCCTTCTCCCGCACCTCCCCCACCCAACAAAGTTCCCATTCCCCAGAACCCTCCCCCGCTTCCCGCCAACCGACCTCCTGCCCCCAACTTCCGACCCCTCACCTTCCTGCACCCCTCCCCACTCCCCCATCTCTCACCAACCCACCCCCACAGCACCTCACTAGCACAGCACTCCACCGCCACTTCCACCCCACCACCCACCACTGTGCCCCCACACCGCCCCCAAACTCCCCAAACAACCCACTTCAGACCCCCAAACACCCACACTCCTCACCCCACCTCACAAGTCCCCACCATCCCCAGATCCCCATCCCACACCTCCCAACAGCCACCCACACACCTCCCCCATGCACCCAATATCTGACCCCCACATCCCCCCTTCTTCCCCCCACTGCCCCACCTCCCCCCATCCCACCAGCACACCACGGCCACTAGAGACCTGGGGAGGCAGAGCCCTGGGCCTCGTGAGCCGCGGCAGGTGGGAGAGAGCGGGGTTTAAGGGAGGCCCAGGGGGCGGAGCGAGGAACGCCCGGAATCCTTGTGCGCTCCTCCTGGCAGCCTCCAGGGGACGCTCCGACCCCGCATCCGGATGTGACGTCATTAGCCTTCTGCCCGGGAGGCCTGAGGGACGGGACGGCCTCGGTGTCAGACGCCGGATTCAGGTCACCCGCAAGGGCCCCAGGTAGAACCCGGGGGAGGCTGAGGGCCCCCGCCCAAGAATCCAGGGGGGCCATGCCATTGCTCAAAGAGGCCCTGGGAGGGTCCTCAGGCTGGGCACCGCCTCCCACGTGCCATACCCATGCCCCCGCCCACCATTTTGAATTGTGAGAGGGAAGGCCTCGTCTCAGGACGCAACCCAGGAGGGCTGAGTGCGGGGGCACAGACACAGCGGGAGTCAATGGGAGGCCAGGAGGGAGGGCCGACGGCACCCCTGAGACCCACCTCAGGCGCAGTCGTCTGCCCAGGGCACCCCCGGTTTGGTGACCCGTTGAGACGGCCGCAGACGTCACCCAGGAGTGTCTCAGGGCAGGGAGGGCCCTGGTCTGAGGGGACGGCCCCGGTCAACAATCATAGGATCCCAGGCCCTGCCCGCGTTGGGGGTGAGGACCCTGAGGGAGGAGGGGAAGGGGCCCCAGACGAGCCGCCCCTGCCTGTCAGCCATGGGAGGCCCCAGGGCGGAGTGATGACACGCGGTGTGCCCTGACTTCCTCCTCCGCGCCTCAGAGGGACTGGGACCGGCTTGAGGACCCGGGTCCTAATGGGAGGCAAAGTAAGGACCCTGAGGGACGCCTAAGGACTTCAGAGCCCAAAGAGCAGGGAACCTGGGCCCCTGGGCTCGGTGCTGGGAGGCCCCAGAGCAGGATAAGCAGAAGAGTTGATCCCTGTCCCCTGCCGCGGGGACTCTTCCAGAGGTGAGGGCCGTGGTGTGAGGAGTGTGGCTTCAGGTGGACAGAGGGGTGCCCAGGAACGTCGGTGAGGACTGAACGGACCCTGTCCAGGAAACGGGGGACCCGAAGCTTATTTCCCCCTGAGGTCCATCCTGGGGGGTCAGGCCAGGACCACGCAGGGATGGGACCGCCCCTCCTGTCGGCACTGCGAGCCCCAAGCTGGGATGGCAGTCCTGGCAGCGAGGTGCCCCTCAGGCCCTCTTTCAGGGAATCCAGGAAGCGGCCGGTGAGGAAGGCCTCGGGGTGAGGCACGTGTCCTGAGGTCGCAGACCCGCAGAGGCCCAGGCCAAGCCAGGAGTCAAGGTGGGGCTCCCGACCTCACCGTGTTCCCAGGGCTCTCCTACCCCACACAGCGGGTCCCCGTCGCCCAGGCCTCTGACGCCCCCTGTCCCCCCGGGCGCCAGGGCCCGCAGCACCCACCTCCTGCTGTTTCTCCTTCCCTCCAGCTGCTCAACAAGTCATGGCTGGTCCTCCCCCGAAGCGACGGCGCTACATGCCCGAGGAAGGCCTTCCGACCCTCACGGAGACCCAGGGCCTTGTGGGTGCACAGGACCCTGGGGCGACAGAGGAGGTTGTTTCCTCTTCCTCCTCCTCCTCCACGTGCTCCGCCTCCTCCCCCTACTCCCCCTCTTGCTGTCTTGTTATCTCAAGCGGTGAGGAAGAGGTTTCTATGGTCTCACCAACCCCGAGTCCGCTCCAGGGCCCTGAGCGTGCCTGCCCCTCCCCCACTGCCTCTGTCTCCGTGCCATCCACACAATCCGATGGTGGCTCCGGCAGCCCAGTGGAGGCAGGTCTGGGCACTTCACAGGTGCCTCCAGAAGGCAGATCCTTTCCCAGTATCGTGATTCATGACAAGACAGCTCACCTGGTGGCCTTCCTGCTCCTCAAGTACCTTGCCGTGGAGTCGACCACGAAGGCGGAGATGCTGGAGGTGCTGGGCCAGGATCACGAGGACTACTTCTCTCTGTTCTTCAGCTGCGTCTCCGAGTGCTTGCAGCTGGCCTTTGGCATCGACTTGGAGGAAGTGGATCCCAGCGACCACTCCTACATCCTGGTCATAGCCCTGGACATTACCTACAGTGGGCAGCTGCACAATGACGAGACCCTGCCTATGAGCAGCCTCCTGCTGTTGCTCCTGAGCATTATCTTCCTGGAGGGTGGCTCAGTCCCTGAAGAAAAGGTGTGGGAAATTCTGGGTGTCATGGGGATGTGTCCCGGGAGGGAGCACGTCATCTTCGGTGACCCCATAGAGCTCATCACCGGGGTGTGGGTGCAGGAGCAGTACCTGGAGTACCGGCAGGTGCCTGACAGCGATCCCGCTCGCTTCCACCTGCTCTGGGGCCCCAGGGCACACGTGGAGACCGATGTGGTAGAAGTCCTGGAGTTTTTGGCCAAGGTCAAAGATAGGACTGCTAATGCTTGTCTCACCTGGTATGAGGAGGATGTGAGAGATCAGGAAGGGCCAGGCCAGACTAGCATTGACACTGCAGACGATGCTGCCACCATGGCAGGTGCAAGTTCTAGTGTAACATCCCCTAGCTTCTACCCTGAGTGACATCAATGCACCTTGTCCCCTCTGTGTTATCAAAGGCCAGTCAGTGAACGAAGCAGTGGAGGGCCAGGCCAGGGCAATTTATCTTCTTTTATTTTTGGCATTTTCAGATGTTACTTGTTTTAGAAAGTTTCTTATCAGAATCGAATTGTAGATTGACATTGCTCACACATTTACTGCTGTTTATCTGGTTGATTAGAAATAGCTTTGCGATTTTGTAAAACAAGATGGAAAACCTATCATATTCTTTGTAGCTTGTAACTTCCCATGACATTAGAATAAGAATTTCAATGGGAATGGGAACAAATTTAGCAATGAAATAGAGAAATTAATTTAAATGTTTAATTTTGTATTCTCTCATAATGATTAGTCTATAGTTGTATGAAAAAAGATATGTATCTAGATTTTCTTAGCTTGTTCAAATGGGTAGAAGAAATTAAATAGTAATAACTGATATTCCTGCTACCTGGCTCATTTCCTCTCCCAAATTCCCCAAGCCTCTGCTCACTGAAAGGCCATGTGTTAGCGGTGGGCCACTGGGTAAGCAGGACAACCCCCGTCTACGCACCCACCTAAGAGTAATAGTCTAGGAGTTGGTGTCCTGTTAGGAAGGTGGGAGGTGTGCCCACGACCTACAGAACCTTTAGTAAAGGAAGGGGTGAGCAGGCGCGGCTACAGGGGAGGGCATGTAGTCCCCATGCCCCAAGCTGGGCCATCTGGGGCCTCGGGCGCTGCCGTTCCTGCTGTGGGATCCAGTGCAGTGAGGCTGGGTGGGGGCAGAGCCAGCATGGCGGATGGCAAGCTTAGGGGTGAGAGGCAAGGCTAAAATGCAACGTTGCTCTAATTAGTCCCTTTCGGGGCTCGGGCAAACCCGGTAAGGTCTCCTCGGGGGCGACAAAGGGGGTGCCCTGGGCTCTCACCTCAGTCCCATTGAAGGCAGTGCCCACAACCCTAGGTATCGCATAGCCATCATCTGCAAGCATTTGCAGAGACATAAGGGTCCCGCCCCTTGAAGTGATGCCCAGAAGTCAGTGGTAGGCCATCTTCTCCCTGGCCTGGGAGGGCGAGTACTGAGTTCATGGAAACGACACTGTTATCGGTGGTGCTGTGTTCCCTTTAACCCATGGTAAGCAAGGGTAGAGGTCCATGGGGACGAAATGAATCAAAATCGGTGATTTGAAGGAAGAGAAGCTGCCCAAGAGGGAAGACATGGGAGTTGGACTTCCTTTCTAGTAGCCTGCAGGTTGTTGCTCCAGCTGGGGAAGCGACCCACCCCAACCACCCCCCCACAAAGTGAGTGAAATATCTTCCGGGAGGAAGGTGGGCAGAGCTGCAATTTGGGGTGAGTGCATGTTCAGTGGCCAGTTGAGCTGCAGCTTCCCCAAGGTGTCATAGGAAGAAATCCTTTCCTGAGGAGCAGGTGTTAGAGGCTGGGGTCCCAAGAAGACGAGAAAGAACCACCCCTTGGTAAAGAGCCCATCTGTGCCGGGGTCCATGTGTTCAACTGGGGCACAAGAGTGTGGGCCCACAGCAGTGACTGTCAGGTTAAGAGTGTGACCTTGAGTAGAAAGCAGGGCCTGCTGAGCTATTGGAGGTTATTGCCCTGGGAAGTGCAATAGCGGCCCTGGAGGGAAGGGGGTGTCCCTCCTGCTGAGATGCAGACAATGATTTGAATCTTAGTTGTGAGCCTGGACTTCAAGGACGGGTGGGTGTGTCCTAACAAATGGGCACAGCTGCGTGTGCGGGGTGTCTACTGTGCAATGGTGAATAACATGGACGTTATGTGCACGTGCACATCCGTCTGGACTGTCGCCCGGCCTCGTGGGGACACTGCACTGGCAGTACGCTCGTACTTGGGGCGGGGGGGCAAGGTGATGACTCCTTGCCTCTCCAGTTTGAGCAGAAGTGTTGTTAGTCACAGCACTTACTACAAGAAGCACCCCAGGGGCCGTGCATTACTTCTCGTGCCATGAGGCCATGGAACGCAGGGCCCACTGGTTCCCACACGCCCGGGGCTGCAGTCATGGCCATTGGACCCTTAGACGAGAAATGCTCAGGCAGGGGTGGACGCCTTCAACACAGGAGCCCCCGCACAGGAGGCTGGCACAGGAGGTGTCCTGCCCCCTTCGGCTCCTGAGTTACTGGGAGGCAGCTGGCTGGAATCAGAGTCCTGCTGCTCTGCAGCCCAGCCTTCCCGTGAACTCTCTATGACTCCCTTTGCTGACCTGTCAACTGGGCACAGGGACAGGTTGTAGTGCTGGTGTGATGTTACACGGCGTGCACCCCATGCCTAACGCCTGGCCCATGCCCACTGGTCTGTAGGCATAGCTACCGTTCCCATGGGTCTCAGGCGCACTTTCCTGGGAATGGTGAGGACTCTGCACCAGTGTGTGTCTTCTGGTCCCCCGTGTCTGGCTGAGGCAGGGTCTTTCATGCTGATGATGCCTTGCCCAGACCAGCTCCTCTCATGGGTCAGAGCTGTGCAAACCTAGTGCACGTTGTTCTAGAGCCGACCTAGGTGACAGTCTGGGTCAGGGACCTGGACACAGAGAATATACTGGGTGTGGCAGCTGACCCATAGGGAGGCATCAATACCTCCCTAGCCCCCCTCCTCCCTGGTCTTTCTCCAAAAGCCATGCCCCAAAGCTCCCTGAGGCAGGTTCTTCCCAGGGAACCTGGACCCAGTGAATGCCAAGGGAAACCTCCTGCACCGCCCCTGCCCCCGGGCTTCCAGGTGCATGGTTCTGGGAGCCCTGGAGCCACAGTCCAAGTTCTCCCCGGCACAGCTTGGCCTCGGCGGGTCTGCGGTCACCCCACCTCTTTCTAGGCGAAAAACAACTTGACTTACTCCTTCCAGTCCTAACCTTCTTTGTACCTGTAAGATTTGTAATTCCGTTTCTGCGTTTCCTCCCAGAAAGCAGCCAGGGGAGGACTTGTGCCCCTGGCGACATGACTGTGCACGTGTCATGTGCTGGAAGCTGCCTCCCAGTGCTCGGGGAAGGCTCTACAAAGTGCCCGGGCTGGCTCGGCCGTCCCCCAGCTTGACTCCTAGTCATGCGCACGCCTGACATGTCGGGTTGTGATGTCTCACTCACTCACACACACACACACACGTGGGCACACACGTACACACACAAGCACATGTGCACACAATAACTGCACCCATATGGGAATGGCCAAAATATGGTAGAGAGACAACACCAAATGCTGGTGTGCAGCAGGAGGTGGCTTCATTGCTGGTGGGAAGGCACAATGGTTAAGCCACTGGGAAGACGGATTTGCCCAAAGTAGGCACACTCTTACCATCCGCTGGAGCCCTCTTATGTGTATTTACCCAAAGGAGCTGAAAACCTACATTCACACAAAATCCTACATGGATGTTGAGAGCAGCTTGACTCACAGCTGCCAAAACGTAGATGCAAGTAAGATGTCCTGCAGTAGGTGAATGCATGAACTGTGGGGCGAGCAGACCGTGGGAAACGGTTCATCGCCCTACGGGAATGAGCCACCAAGCCAGGAAGAGGCATGGAGGAACCTTGAATGCGTGCGCCTAAGGGAAAGAGCCCACCTGGGAAGGCTCCATACTGCGTGATCCCAACCGTGTGACAGTCTGTAGAGGCGAGAGTACGGAGACGGGAAGAGGACCCATGTGGTTGCCCGGGATCATGGGGGGAGAGGGAACAGGCAGAGCACAGGGGAATTTTCAGGCAGTGACAGTCCTCACTGTGATACGGTCATGATGGAAGGCGTCCGTATCCATTGGTCCAAAGCCATGCAATCGACAAGGCCACGCGGGAGCCCTTTGGGTGATCATGACGGTCAGTGTAAGTTCATGGGTGATAACAAATGCGCCCCTCTGTGACTGTGTCGATAATTCCGGAGGGTAGCAGTGGGTGGGGACAGGGATAAATGGGAAACGTCTGTAACTCCCTCTTTATGTATCAGTACCCCTAACAGTGCTCTAAAACGTTCATCTTTACAAAAACCGGGCAGTATGCACAACATCATCTGAACCACAAACACACGTGCATACATTATCTACATGTATGTTGTTTATATGCATATGTGGACACACATACTAAGTAGAGAACGGAAATGTCTTTCTTGCAGCGGTGGAGGGTGACTGAGGGAAAATCGCGGCACTCCACAGGGCCATGATGTGCGGTGAGCCTGAGACCCGAGGACCTGCGCAAATGCCCTGCACCCGCTCAGCCTCTTCAGGAAACATGAAGTCCACACACAGAGTGCCTCAAGTCTGGCTGGCTGTGAAGACACCCACCCCAAGGGAAGGGGTGCTTCCTCCCGGACCCTCCCCATGGCCAGGGGCCCTGCAGTTTCCCAGCTCGCCTCTGTCCTGGGGCTGCAGGGCTGCTCTGCCAGGGCTGAGGAGGACCCCCCTCGGTGAGGAGTGGCAGGGGGTGGGGAACGCGCACCAGGACGCCGGTGGTAACGGAAGCCGGCTCCGCGGTGCCAGCAGCCCTGAGGCTCTGGGATGGTCCTCCGGCTACAGAGTCGTCAGGCTGGGCACCCAACCAACCCAGCCCACCTCCCTGCTAGCCCTCTCCACTGCCCCTGACCCCCACCTTCCAACCCGCCTCCCCCCACCTCCCAACCCACCTCCCCCACCCACGGAAATCCCCATTCCCCAGAACCGGCCCCCGCTTCCCACCACCCGACCTCCCACCCCCCAACTTCCCACCCCTCACCTTCCCTCACCCCTCCCTGACTCCCCCACCTATCACCACCCCACCCCCACCCCACCTCACTACCACACCTCTTCACCACCATTTCCACCCCCCTCCCACCACCGCACCCCCACACTGGCCTCGAACTCCCCAAACCACCGACTTCCGACCCCCAAATACCCCCACTCCTCACCCCGACTCACAGCTCCCCAGCATCCCCAGATCCACATCCCACACCTCCGCCCCCCCAACTTCCGACACCCACCGCCACACATCCCCCCATGCACCCAACATCTGACCCCCCACATTCCCCCTTCTTCCCCCCACTGTCCCACCTTCTGCCATCCCACCACCAGACCACATCCACTAAGGAACTGGGGAGGCAGGGCCCTGGGCCTCGTGAGCCGCGGCAGGTGGGAGAAGGCGGGGCTTAAGGGAGTCCCAGGGGGCGGAGCGAGGAACGCCCGGAATCCTTGTGCGCTCCTCCTGGCAGCCTCCAGGGGACGCTCCGACCCCACATCCGGATGTGACGTCATTAGTCTTCTGCCCGGGAGGCCTGAGGGACGGGACGGCCTCGGTGTCAGACGCCGGATTCAGGTCACCCGCAAGGGCCCCAGGTAGAACCCGGGGGAGGCCTGAGGGCCCCCGCCCAAGAATCCAGGGGGGCCATGCCATTGCTCAAAGAGGCCCTGGGAGGGTCCTCAGGCTGGGCACCGCCTCCCACATGCCACACCCATGCCCCCGCCCACCATTTTGAATCATGAGCGTGAAGGCCTTGGTCTGAGGAGGGAACCCAGGTGGGCTGGGGCTGGGGCCAGACACACCAGGAGTCAACAGGAGGCCAGGAGGGAGGGCCGAGGGCGCCCCCAGAACCCACCTCAGGTGCAGTCATCTGCCCAGGGAACCCCCGGGTTGGTGACCCGTTGAGACGGCCGCAGACGACCCCCGGGGGTGTGTCAGGGCAGGGAGGGCCCTGGTCTGAGGGGACGGCCCCGGTCAACATTCAGAGGATCCCAGGCCCTGCCCGCGTTGGGGGTGAGGACCCCTGAGGGAGGAGGGGAAGGGGCCCCAGACGAGCCGCCCCTGCCTGTCAACCCTGACTTCCTCCTCTGGGCCTCAGAGGGACTGGGGACTGGGCCCGGATTAAGGAGCAGGACCACCCTTGGGCAAGGGGAGGGGCCCAGTACTAAGGGAGTCCAATGTCACTGTGCAGGGTGGACTGAAGGACCCCTGCCCAGAATAGAGGACACCCCACAGATAGCTACTGGTCCTCTCAGTCCTGAGAAGCCAGAGTGCAGGTGGACCCTTGGTGGTGACTCCTGACTTCCTCAACAAGTCATGGCTGGTCCTCCCCCGAAGCGACGGCGCTACCTGCCCGAGGAAGGCCTTCCGACCCTCACAGAGACCCAGGGCCTCGTGGGTGCACAGGACCCTGGGGCGACAGAGGAGGTTGCTTCCTCCTCCTCCTCCAGGTCCTCCGCCTCCGCCACGTCCTCCTCCTTCCTCTCCTCTGCCTCTTGCTTTGCTCATATCTCAAGCCGTGAGGAAGATGTTTCTATGGTTTCACCAACACCGAGTCCGCTCCAGGGCCCTGAGCGTGCCTGCCCCTCCCCCACTGCCTCTGCCTCCGTGCCATCCACACAATCTGATGGTGGCTCCGGCAGCCCAATGGAGGAGGGTCTGGGCACTTCACAGGTCCCTCCAGAAGCCAAATCCTTTCCCAGTATCATGATTCACGACAAGACGACTCAGCTGGTGGCCTTCCTGCTCCTCAAGTATGTTGCCATGGAGTCGACCACGAATTCACAGATGCTGGAGGTGCTGGGCCTGGATCACCAGGACCAGTTCCCTGTGATCTTCAGCTGTGTCTCCGAGTGCTTGCAGCTGGCCTTTGGCATCGACGTGGAGGAAGGGGATCCCAGCGACCACTCCTACATCCTGGTCACAGCCCCGGGCCTCACCTACAGCGGGCAGCTGAGCTATGAGCAGAGCCTGCCCATGAGCAGCCTCCTGCTGTTTCTCCTGACCATAATCTTCATGGAGGGTGGCTCAGTCCTTGAGGGAAATATGTGGGAAATGCTGGGTGTCATGGGGATATTTCCCGGGAGGGAGCATGTCATCTTCGGGGACCCCATAGAGCTCATCATCGGGGTCTGGGTGCAGGAGCAGTACCTGGAGTACCAGCAGGTGCCCAACAGCAATCCCGCTCGCTTCCACCTGCTCTGGGGCCACAGGGCGCACATGGAGACCCACAGGGTGAAAGTCCTGGAGTTTATGGCCAAGGTCAAAGATTGCACCGCTATTGCCTCTCTGACCTGCTATGATTAGGCTTTGTGAGATCAGGAAGGGCCAGGCCAGGCTAGCATTGCTGCCGCAGACGATGCTGCCACCGTGGCCCGTGCAAGTTCTAGTGGAACGTCCCTTGGCTTCTGCCCTGAGTGACGTCTATGCACCCTGTCCCATCTGGGTTGTCAAACGCCAGTCAGTGAACGAAGCGGTGGAGGGCAAGGCTGGGGCAATTTATCTTCCTTTATTTTTTGTATTTTCAGATTTTACTTATTTTAGAAAGTTTCTTATCATCAGAATCGAATTGTAGATTGACATTGCTCACACATTTACTGCTGTTTATCTGGTTGATTGGGAATAGTTTTGCTATTTTGTAAAACAAGATGGAAAACCTAATATATTCTGTGTAGCTTGTAAATTCCTGTGACATTAGAATAAAAATGTCATTGGAAATGGGAACAAATTTAGCAGTGAAATACGGAAAATAATTTAAATGGTTGATTTTTGTATTCTCTTATAATTTTTAGTCTATAGTTGTATGAAAAAAGATACATATCTAGATTTTCTTAGCTTCTTCAAGGATGTAGAAGAAATTAAATAGTAATATATGATATTCGTGCTCCCTGGCTCATTTACTCTCCCAAAGTACCCGAGCCTCTGCTCACTGGAAGGCCCTGTGTTAGCGGTGGGCCACTGGGTAAGCAGGACACCCCCACTCCACGCACCCACCTAAGAGCCATAGTCTAGGAGCTGCTGCCCTATAAGGAAGGTGGGAGGTGTGCCCCAGGACCACAGAACCTTTAGCAAAGGAAGGGGTGAGCAGGCGTGGCTGCAGGGGAGGGCGTGCAGTCCCCATGCTCCGAGCTGGGCCGTCAGCAGCTTCAGGCGCTACCATTCCTCCTGCGGGATCCAGTGCAGTGAGGCTGGGTGGGGGCAGAGCCAGCATGGTGGATGGCGAGCTTAGGGGTGAGAGGCAAGGCTAAAATGCAACGTTGATCTGATTAGTCCCTTTCAGGTCTTGGGCAAACCTGGTGAGGTCTCCTTGGGGATGGCAAAGTGGTGCCCTGGGCTCTCGCCCTGGTGACATTGAAGCCAGTGCCCACCACCCTAGGTGTGGCATAGCCATCTGCAAGCATTTGCAGAGGCATAAGTGTCCCGCCCTTTGAAGTGATGTCCAGAAATCACTGGTGGGCCGTCTTCTCCCTGGCCTGGGAGGGCGAGTACTGAGTCCCTGGAAATGACACTGTTATCGGTGGCCCTGAATTCCCCTTAACCCATGGTAAACAAGGGTAGAGGTCCATGGGGACGAAATGAATCAAAATCGGTGATTTGAAGGAAGAAAAGCTGCCCAAGAGGGAAGAAGTGGGACTCTGACTCCCGTTCTGGGAGCCTGTAGGACGTTGCTCCAGCTGGGGAAGCGACCCAGCCCCGCAAAGTGAGTAAAATATCTTCCGGGAGGAAGGTGGGCAGAGCTGCAATTTGGGGTGAGTGCATGTTCAGTGGCCAGTTGAGCTGCAGCTTCCCCAAGATGTCATGGGAAGAAATCCTTTCCCGAGGAGCAGGTGTTAGAGGCTGGGGTCCCAAGAAGACGAGAAAGCACCACCCCTCGGTAAAGAGCCCATCTGTGCTGGGGTCCGTGTGCTCAGCTGGGGCACAAGTGTGTGGGCCCACAGCAGTGACTGTCAGGTTAAGAGTGTGACCTTGCATGGAAAGCAGGGCCTGCTGAGCTATTGGAGGTTATTGCCCTGGGAAATGCAATAGGGGCCCTGGAGGGAAGGGGGTGTCCCCCCTGCTGAGATGCAGACAATGATTTGAATCTTAGTTGTGAGCCTGGACTTCAAGGACTGCCACAGAAGGTGGGTGGGTGTGTCCTAACAAACGGGCACAGCTGCGTGTGCGGGGCGTCTACTGTGCAATGGTGAATAGCATGGACGTCATGTGCTCGTGCACGTCCGTCTGGACTCTCGCCTGGCCTCGCAGGGACACTGCACTGGCAGTTCGCTCGTACTTGGGGGGGTGGCCAGGTGATGACTCCTTGCCTCTCCAGTTTGAGCAGAAGTGTTGTTACAGCCCTTACTACAAGAAGCACCCCAGGGGCCGTGCATTACTTCTGGGGCCATGAGGCCATGGAACACAGGGCCCACTGGTTCCCGCATGCCCGGGGCTGCAGTCATGGCCATTGGACCCTTAGACGAGACATGCTCGGGCAGGGGCGGACGCCTTCAACACAGGAGCCCCCGCACAGGAAGCTGGCTGCAAGGACTCCTTCAGTGTCCTGCCCCCTTCGGCTCCTGAGTTACCGGGAGGCATGTGGCTGGAATCAGAGTCCTGCTGCTCTGCAGCCCAGCCTTCCCATGAACTCTCTATGACCCCCTTTGCTGATCTGTCAACTGGCCCCAGGGACAGGTTGAGGTGCTCATGTGATGTTACACAGCATGTGCCCCATGCCTAATGCCTGGCCCAGGCCCACTGGTCTGTAGGCACAGCTACCGATCCTGTGTGCCTCAGGCGCACCTTCCTGGGTATGGTGAGGACTCAGCACCAGTGTGTATGTTCTGGACCCCGTGCCACCTCCTGCCATGCACCCAACATTCAATCCTCCACATCTCCCTTTCTTCCCCCCACTGCCCCACCTCTCCACACCCCAGCACCGCACCACGTCCACTAGGGACCTGGGGAGCCAGAGGCCTGGGCCTCGTGAGCCGAGGCAGGTGGAAGATGGTGGGGTTTAAGGGAGGCCCAGGGGGAGGAGCGAGGAACGCCCGGAATCCTTGTGCGCTCCTCCTGGCAGCCTCCAGGGGACGCTCCGACCCCGCATCCGGATGTGACGTCATTAGCCTTCTGCCCGGGAGGCCTGAGGGACGGGATGGCCTCGGTTTTGGACTACGGATTCACGTCACCCGCAAGGACTCCAGGTAGAACCCGATGGAGGCCTGAGGGCCCCCGCCCAAGAATCCTGGGTTGCCATGCCTTCGCTCAAAGAAGCCCTGGGAGGGTCCTCAGGCTGGGCACCATGACGCGCGTGCCACACCCATGTCCCCGCCCACCATTTTGAATCGTGATAGAGAAGGACTTGGTCTGAGGAGGGAACCCAGGTGGGCCGAGGGCGGGGGCGCAGACCCACCAGGGGTGAATGGGAGGTCAGGAGGGAGGGCTGAGGGTGTCCTGGAACCCACCACAGGTGCAGCCCTCTGCTCTGGGCACCTCCGGTTTGGTGCCTGTTGAGACCGCCGCAGATGTCACACAGGGGTGTGTCTGGACAGGGGGTCCTTGGTCTGAGGAGGGAACCCAGGTGGGCAGAGGGCGGGGGCACAGACCCGCCAGGGGTCAATGGGAGGCCAGGAGGGAGGGCCAAGGGCATCCCCGGAGCCCACCTCAGGCCCTGCTTTCCACCGCCCTGGGTACTCCTGGGCCTAGTGACCTGTTGAGACGGCCGCAGACGACCCCCGGGGGTGTGTCAGGGCAGGGAGGGCCCCGGTCAACATTCAGAGGATCCCAGGCCCTGCCCGCGTTGGGGGTGAGGACCCTGAGGGAGGAGGGGAAGGGGCCCCAGACGAGCCGCCCCTGCCTGTCAGCCCTGACTTCCTCCTCCGGGCCTCAGAGGGACTGGGGACTGGGACCGGCTTAAGGAGCAGGGCCGCCCTTGGGCAAGGGACCGCCCCTCCCGTCGGCACTGGGAGCCCCGAGCTGGGATGGCAGTCCTGGCAGCGAGGTGCCCCTCAGGCCCTCTTTCAGGGAATCCAGGAAGCGGCCGGTGAGGAAGGCGTCGGTGTGAGGCACGTGTCCTGAGGTCGCAGACCCGCAGAGGCCCAGGCCAAGCCAGGAGTCAAGGTGGGGCTCCCGACCTCGCCGTGTTCCCAGGGCTCTCCTACCCCACACAGCGGGTCCCCGTCGCCCAGGCCTCCGACGCCCCCTGTCCCCCCGGGCACCCACCTCCTGCTGTTTCTCCTTCCCTCCAGCTGCTCAACAAGTCATGGCTGGTCCTCCCCCGAAGCGACGGCGCTACCTGCCCGAGGAAGGCCTTCCGACCCTCACGGAGACCCAGGGCCTCGTGGGTGCACAGGACCCTGGGGCGACAGAGGAGGTTGCTTCCTCCTCCTCCTCCATGTGCTCCGCCTCCTCCCCCTACTCCCCCTCTTGCTGTCTTGTTATCTCAAGCCGTGAGGAAGAGGTTTCTATGGTCTCACCAACCCCGGGTCCGCTCCAGGGCCCTGAGCGTGCCTGCCCCTCCCCCGCTGCCTCTGTCTCTGTGCCATCCACACAATCTAATGGTGGCTCCGGCAGCGCAATGGAGGAGGGTCTGGGCACTTCACAGGTCCCTCCAGAAGGCAGCTCCTTTCCCAGTATCGTGATTCACGACAGGGCAGCTCAGCTGGTGGCCTTCCTGCTCCTCAAGTATGTTGCCATGGAGTCGACCACGAAGGCGGAGCTGCTGGAGGTGCTGGGCCAGGATCACCAGGACCAGTTCCCTGTGATCTTCAGCTGCGTCTCCGAGTGCTTGCAGCTGGCCTTTGGCATCGACGTGGAGGAAGGGGATCCCAGCGACCACTCCTACATCCTGGTCACAGCCCAGGGCCTCACCTACAGCGGGCAGCTGACTGATGAGCAGAGCCTGCCCATGAGCAGCCTCCTGCTGTTTCTCCTCAGCATAATCTTAATTGGGGGTGGCATGGCCCCTGAGGAAAAGGTGTGGGAAATGCTGGGTATCATAGGGATATTTCCCGGGAGGGAGCACGTCAACTTCGGGGACCCCAGGGAGCTCATCGCCCAGGTCTGGGTGAAGGAGCAGTACCTGGACTACCAGCAGGTGCCGGACAGGGATCCCACTCTCTTCCATCTGCTCTGGGGCCACAGGGCATGGAGAACCACATGGTGAAAGTCCTGGAGGGTATGGCCAACATCAAAGTTAGCACCCCTAATGCCTCTCTGACCTGCTATGAGGAGGCTTTGTGAGATCAGGAAGGGCCAGGCCAGGCTAGCATTGCTGCCGCAGACGATGCTCCCACCGTGGCCAGAGCAAGTTCTAGTGTAACGTCCTCTGTCTTCTGCCCTGAGTGACGTCTATGCAGCCTGTTCCCTCTGTGTTGTCAAAGGCCAGTCAGTGAACGAAGCGGTGTAGGGCCAGGCTGGGGCAATTTTTCTTTTGTTCTTTTTGTATTTTCAGATTTTACTTGTTTTAGAAAGTTTCTTATCAGAATTGAATTGTAGATTGACATTGCTCACACATTTACTGCTGTTGATCAGGTTGATTAGAAATAGTTTTGCTATTTTGTAAAACAAGATGGAAAATCTAACATATTCTTTGTAGCTTGAAACTTCCCATGACATTAGAATAAAAATTTCCTTGGAAATGGGAACAAATTTAGCACTGAAATACGGAAAATTATTTAAATGGTTAATTTTTGTATTCTCTTATAATTTTTAGTCTATAGATGTATGAAAAAAAGATATATATCTAGATTTTCTTAGCTTCTTCAAGGATGTAAAAGAAATTAAATAGTAATATATGATATTCCTGCTCCCTGGCTCATTTACTCTCCCAAACTCCCCGAGCCTCTGCTCACTGGAAGGCCCTGTGTTAGCGGTGGGCCACTGGGTAAGCAGGACACCCCCCCTCCACACACCCACCTAACAGCGATAGTCTAGGAGCTGCTGCCCTATAAGGAAGGTGGGACGTGTGCCCCAGGACCACAGAACCTTTAGTAAAGGAAGGGGTGAGCAGGCGCGGCTGCAGGGGAGGGCGTGCAGTCCCCATGCCCCAACCTGGGCCTTCTGTGGCATCGGGCGCTGCCGTTCCTCCTGTGGGATCCAGTGCAGTGATGCTGGGTGGGAGCAGAGCCAGCCTGGCCGATGGCGAGCGTAGGGGTGAGAGGCAACGCTGAAATGCGACGTTGCTCTAATTAGTCCCTTTCGGGGCTCGGGCAAACCCGGTGAGGTCTCCTCGGGGGCGGCAAGGGGGGTGCCCTGGGCGCGTCCCCCAGTGCCATTGAAAAAAGCGCCCGCCACCCTAGGTGTCTGCATAGCCATCATCTGCAAGCATTTGCAGAGGCATAAGGGTCCCGCCCCTTGAAGTGATGCCCAGAAGTCAGTGGTGGGCTGTCTTCTCCCTGGCCTGGGAGGGCGAGTACTGAGTCCCTGGAAACGGCACTGTTATCGGTGGCACTATGTTCCCTTTAACCCATGGTAAGCAAGGGTAGAGGTCCATGGGGACGAAATGAATCAAAATCGGTGATTTGAAGGAAGAGAAGCTGCCCAAGAGGGAAGACATGGGAGTCAGACTTCCTTTCTAGGAGCCTGCAGGTTGTTGCTCCAGCTGGGGAAGCAACCTGGCTCCACACAGTGAGTGATATATCCTCTGGGAGGAAGGTGGGCAGAGCTGCAATTTGGGGTGAGTGCATGTTCAGTGGCCAGTTGAGCTGCAGCTTCCCCAAGGTGTCATGGGAAGAAATCCTTTCCCGAGGAGCAGGTGTTAGAGGCTGGGGTCCCAAGAAGACAAGAAAGCACCACCCCTCGGTAAAGAGCCCATCTGTGCCGGGGACCGTGTGTTCAGCTGGGGCACAAGTGTGTGGGCCCACAGCAGTGACTGTCAGGTTAAGAGTGTGACCTTGCGTGGAAAGCAGGGCCTGCTGAGCTATTGGAGGTTATTGCCCTGGGAAGTGCAATAGGGGCCCTGGAGGGAACGGGGTGTCCCCCCTGCTGAGAAGAAGACAATGATTTGAATCTTAGTTGTGAGCCTGGACTTCAAGGACTGCCACAGAAGGTGGGTGGGTGTGTCCTAACAAATGGGCACAGCTGCATGTGCAGGGCATCTACTGTGCAATGTTGAATAGCATGGACGTCACGTGCTCGTGCACATCTGTCTGGACACTCGCCTGGCCTCGCAAGGACACTGCACTGGCGGTACGCTCGTACTTTGGAAGGGCCAGGTGATGACTCCTTGCCTCTCCAGTTTGAGCAGAAGCATTGTCACAGTCCTTACTACAAGAAGCACCCCACGGGCCGTGCAATAATTCTCGGGCCACGGAACACAGGCACCCCTGGTCCCCCCACACTCGGGTCTTCAGTCATGGCCATTGGACCCTTAGACGAGAAATGCTCAGGCAGGGGTGGACGCCTTCAACACAGGAGCCCCCACACAGGAAGCTGGCTGCAAGGACTCCTTCAGGGGCCTGCTCCCTTTGGCTCCCGAGTTACCGGGAGGCAGCTGGCTGGAATCAGAGTCCTGCTGCTCTGCAGCCCAGGCTTCCCGTGAACTCTCTCTGACTCCCTTTGCTGACCTGTCAATTGGGCACAGGGACAGGTTGTAGTGCTGGTGTGATGTTACACGGGGTGTGCCCCATGCCTAACGCCTGGCCCATGCCCACTGGTCTGTAGGCACAGCTACCAGTCCTCTGTGCCTCAGGCTCACTTTCCTGGGTATGGTGAGGACTCTGCAGCAGTGTGTGTCTTCTGGTCCCCCGTGTCTGGCTGAGGCAGGGTCTTTCACGCTGATGATGCCTTGCCCAGACCAGCTCCTCTCATGGGTCAGAGGTGTGCAAACCTGGTGCACGTTGTTCTAGAGCCGACCTGGGTGACAGTCTGGGTCAGGGACCTGGACACAGAGAATATACTGGGTGTGGCAGCTGACCCATAGGGAGGCCTCAAGACCGCCCTAGCCCCCCTCCCTCCCTGGTCTTTCTCCAAAAGCCATGCCCCAAAGCTCCCTGAGGCAGGTTCTTCCCAGGGGACCTGGACCCAGTGAATGCCAAGGGAAACCTCCTGCACCGCCCCTGCCCCCGGGCTTCCAGGTGCATGTTTCTAGGAGCCCTGGAGCCACAGTCCAAGTTCTCCCCGGCACAGCTTGGCCTCGGCGGGTCTGCGGTCACACCACCTCTTTCTAGGTGAAAAACACCTTGACTTACTCCTTCCAGTCCTAACCTTCTTTGTACCTGTAAGATTTGTAATTCCGTTTCTGCGTTTCCTCCCAGAAAGCAGCCCGGGGAAGACTTGTGCCCCTGGCGACATGACTGTGCACGTGTCATGTGCTGGAAGCTGCCTCCCAGTGCTCGGGGAAGGCTCTACAAAGTGCCCGGGCTGGCTCGGCCGTCCCCCAGCTTGACTCCTAGTCATGCGCACGCCTGACATGTCGGGTTGTGATGTCTCACTCACTCACACACACACACACACACACACACACACACGTGGGCACACACGTACACACACAAGCACATGTGCACACAATAACTGCACCCATATGGGAATGGCCAAAATATGGTAGAGAGACAACACCAAATGCTGGTGTGCAGCAGGAGGTGGCTTCATTGCTGGTGGGAAGGCACAATGGTTGAGCCACTGGGAAGACGGATTTGCCCAAAGTAGGCACACTCTTACCATCCGCTGGAGCCCCCTTATGTGTATTTACCCAAAGGAGGTGAAAACCTACATTCACACAAAATCCTACATGGATGTTGAGAGCAGCTTGACTCACAGCTGCCAAAACGTAGATGCAAGTAAGATGTCCTGCAGCAGGTGAATGCATGAACTGTGGGGCGTGCAGACCGTGGGAAATGGTTCATCGCCCTACGGGAATGAGCCACCAAGCCAGGAAGAGGCATGGAGGAACCTTGAATGCGTGCGCCTAAGCGAAAGAGCCCACCTGAGAAGGCTCCATACTGCGTGATCCCAACCGTGTGACAGTCTGTAGAGGCGAGAGTTCGGAGACGGGAAGAGGACCCATGTGGTTGCCCGGGACCATGGGGGGAGAGGGAACAGGCAGAGCACAGGGGAATTTTCAGGCAGTGACAGTCCTCACTGTGATACGGTCATGATGGAAGGCATCCGTATCCATTGGTCCAAAGCCATGCAATAGACAAGGCCAGGCGGGAGCCCTTTGGGTGATCATGACGGTCAGTGTAAGTTCATGGGTGATAATAAATGCGCCCCTCTGTAGCTGTGTCGATAATTTTGGAGGGTCGCAGTGGGTGGGGACAGGGATAAACGGGAAACCTCAGTAACTCCCTCTTTATGTATGAGCACACCTAACAGTGCTCTAAAACGTTCATCTTTACAAAAACCGGGCAATATGCACAACATCGTCTGAACCACAAACACACGTGCATATATTATCTACATGTATGTTGTTTATATGTGTACGTGGACACACATACTGGGTAGAGAACGGAAATGTGTTTCTTGCAGCGATGGAGGGTGACTGAGGGAAAATCGCGGCACTCCACAGGGCCATGATGTGCGGTGAGCCTGAGACCCGAGGACCTGCGCAAATGCCCTGCACCCGCTCAGCCTCTTCAGAAAACATGAAGTCCTTCACACACAGAGTGCCTCAAGTCTGGCTGGCTGTGAAGACACCCACCCCAAGGGAAGGGGTGCTTCCTCCCGGGCCCTCCCCATGGCCAGGGGCCCTGCAGCTTTCCAGCTCGCCTCTGTCCTGGGGCTGCAGGGCTGCTCTGCCAGGGCTGAGGAGGACCCCCCTCGGTGTGCATTGGAGGAGGGGGGAACACACACCAGGACGCCGGTGGTCACGGAAGCCGGCTCCGCCGTGCAGGCAGCCCTAAGGCTCCGGGATGGTCCTCTGGCTACAGAGGCTTTTGGCTGGGCACCCAACCAACCCAGCCCACTTCACTACTAGCCGTCTCCACTGCCCCCTGCCCACCACCACCCAACCCGCCTCCCCCACCCACGGAAATCCCCATTCACCAGAATCCACCGCCGCTTCCCACCACCCGACATCCCGCCCCCAACATCCCACCCCTCACTTTCCCGCACCCCTCTCCCACGCCCCCACCTATCACCACACCACCCCCACCCCACCTCATTACCACACCTCTGCACCACCAGTTCCACCCCCCTCCCACCACTCAGCCCCCACACTGGCACCCAATTCCCTGAAACACTGACTTCCGATCCCCAGATACCCCCACTCCTCACCTCGACTCACAGCTCCCCAGCATCCCCAGATCCACATCCCACACTTCCGCCCCACCAACTTCCGACACCCACCGCCACACATCCCCCCATGCACCCAACATCCGATCCCCCACATCCCCCCTTCTTCCCCCCACTGTCCCACCTTCTGCCATCCCACCACCAGACCACATCCACTAAGGACCTGGGGAGGCAGGGCCCTGGGCCTCGTGAGCCGCGGCAGGTGGGAGAAGGCGGGGTTTAAGGGAGGCCCAGGGGGCGGAGCGAGGAACGCCCGGAATCCTTGTGCGCTCCTCCTGGCAGCCTCCAGGGGACGCTCCGACCCCGCAACCGGATGTGACGTCATTAGTCTTCTGCCCGGGAGGCCTGAGGGACGGGACGGCCTCGGTGTCAGACGCCGGATTCAGGTCACCCGCAAGGGCCCCAGGTAGAACCCGGGGGAGGCTGAGGGCCCCCGCCCAAGAATCCAGGGGGGCCATGCCATTGCTCAAAGAGGCCCTGGGAGGGTCCTCAGGCTGGGCACCGCCTCCCACATGCCATACCCATGCCCCCGCCCACCATTTTGAATTGTGAGCGTGAAGGCTTTGGTCTGAGGAGGGAACCCAGGTGGGCTGGGGCGGGGGCCAGACATACCAGGAGTCAACGGGAGGCCAGGAGGGAGGGCCGACGGCACCCCTGAGACCCACCTCAGGCGCAGTCGTCTGCCCAGGGCACCCCCGGTTTGCTGACCTGTTGAGACGGCCGCAGATGTCACCCAGGAGTGTCTCAGGGCAGGGAGGGCCCTGGTCTGAGGGGACGGCCCCGGTCAACAATCATAGGATCCCAGGCCCTGCCCGCGTTGGGGGTGAGGACCCTGAGGGAGGAGGGGAAGGGGCCCCAGACGAGCCGCCCCTGCCTGTCAGCCATGGGAGGCCCCAGGGCGGAGTGATGACACGCGGTGTGCCCTGACTTCCTCCTCCACGCCTCAGAGGGACTGGGACCGGCTTGAGGACCCGGGTCCTAATGGGAGGCAGAGTGAGGACCCTGAGGGACGCCTAAGGACTTCAGAGCCCAAAGAGCAGGGAACCTGGGCCCCTGGGCTCGGTGCTGGGAGGCCCCAGAGCAGGATAAGCAGAAGAGTTGATCCCTGTCCCCTGCCGCGGGGACTCTTCCAGAGGTGAGGGCCGTGGTGTGAGGAGTGTGGCTTCAGGTGGACAGAGGGGTGCCCAGGAACGTGGGTGAGGACTGAACGGACCCTGTCCAGGAAACGGGGGACCCGAAGCTTATTTCCCCCTGAGGTCCATCCTGGGGGGTCAGGCCAGGACCACGCAGAGACAGGACCTCCCCTCCTGTCGGCACTGTGAGCCCCAAGCTGGGATGGCAGTCCTGGCACCGAGGTGCCCCCTCACGACCTCTTTCAGGGAATCCAGGAAGCGGCCGGTGAGGAAGGCCTCGGTGTGAGGCACGTGTCCTGAGGTCGCAGACCCGCAGAGGCCCAGGCCAAGCCAGGAGTCAAGGTGGGGCTCCCGACCTCACCGTGTTCCCAGGGCTCTCCTACCCCACACAGCGGGTCCCCGTCGCCCAGGCCTCCGACGCCCCCTGTCCCCCCGGGCGCCCACCTCCTGCTGTTTCTCCTTCCCTCCAGCTGCTCAACAAGTCATGGCTGGTCCTCCCCCGAAGCGACGGCGCTACCTGCCCGAGGAAGGCCTTCCGACCCTCACGGAGACCCAGGGCCTCGTGGGTGCACAGGACCCTGGGGCGACAGAGGAGGTTGCTTCCTCCTCCTCCTCCAGGTCCTCCGCCTCCACCGCGTCCTCCTCCTTCCTCTCCTCTTCCTCTTGCTTTGCTCATATCTCAGGCGGCGAGGAAGAGGTTTCTATGGTCTCACCAACCCCGAGTCCCGTTCAGGGCCCTGAGGGAGCCTGCCCCTCCCCCACTGCCTCTGCCTCCGTGCCACCCACACAATCCGATGGTGGCTCCGGCAGCCCAGTGGAGGTGGGTCTGGGCACTTCACAGGTCCTTAGTTCCTTTCCCAGTATCGTGATTCACGACAAGGCAGCTCAGCTGGTGGCCTTCCTGCTCCTCAAGTATGTTGCCATGGAGTCAACCACGAAGGCGGAGATGCTGGAGGTGCTGGGCCTAGATCACCAGGACCAGTTCCCCGTGATCTTCAGCCGTGTCTCCGAGTGCTTGCAGCTGGCCTTTGGCATCGACGTGGAGGATGTGGATCCCAGCGACCACTCCTACATGCTGGTCACAGCCCCGGGCCTCACCTACAGCGGGCAGCTGAGCCATGAGGAGAGCCTGCCCAAAAGCGGCCTCCTGCTGTTTCTCCTGACCATAATCTTCCTGGAGGGTGGCTCAGTCCCTGAGGCAAAGGTGTGGGAAATGCTGGGTGTCATGGGGATATTTCCCGGGAGGCTGCACGTCATCTTCGGGGACCCCAGTAAGCTCATTGCCCAGGTCTGGGTGCGGGAGCAGTACCTGGAGTACCTGCAGGTGCCCGACAGGGATCCCGCTCGCTTCCACCTGCTCTGGGGCCGCAGGGCGCACATGGAGATCCACAGGGTGAAAGTCCTGGAGTTTATGGCCAAGGTCAAAGATTGCACCGCTATTGCCTCTCTGACCTGCTATGATTAGGCTTTGTGAGATCAGGAAGGGCCAGGCCAGGCTAGCATTGCTGCCGCAGATGATGCTACTGCCATGGCCCGTGCAAGTTCTAGTGGAATGTGCCCTGGCTTCTGCCCTGAGTGACATCTATGCACCCTGTCCCGTCTGGGTTGTCAAAGGCCAGTCAGTGAACGAAGCAGTGGATGACAAGGCTGGGGCAATTTATCTTCTTTTATTTTTTCTATTTTCAGATTTTACTTATTTTAGAAAGTTTCTTATCAGAATCGAATTGTAGATTGACATTGCGCTCACATTTACTGCTCTTTATCTGGTTGATTGGAAATAGTTTTGCTATTTTGTAAAACAAGATGGAAAACCTAATATATTCTGTGTAGCTTGTAAATTCCTGTGACATTAGAATAAAAATGTCCTAGGAAATGGGAACAAATTTAGCAGTGAAATACGGAAAATAACTTAAATGGTTGATTTTTGTATTCTCTTATAATTTTTAGTCTATAGTTGTACGAAAAAAGATATGTATCTAGATTTTCTTAGCTTCTTCAAGGATGTAGAAGAAATTAAATAGTAATATATGATATTCGTGCTCCCTGGCTCATTTCCTCTCCCAAACTCCCCTAGCCTCTGCTCACTGGAAGGCCCTGTGTTAGCGGTGGGCCACTGGGTAAGCAGGACACCCCCACTCCACGCACCCACCTAAGAGCCATAGTCTAGGAGCTGCTGCCCTATAAGGAAGGTGGGAGGTGTGCCCCAGGACCACAGAACCTTTAGTAAAGGAAGGGATGAGCAGGCGTGGCTGCAGGGGAGGGCGTGCAGTCCCCATGCTCCGAGCTGGGCCGTCTGCAGCTTCAGGCGCTACCATTCCTCCTGCGGGATCCAGTGCAGTGAGGCTGGGTGGGGGCAGAGCCAGCATGGCGGATGGCGGGCTTAGGGGTGAGAGGCAAGGCTAAAATGCAACGTTGCTCTGATTAGTCCCTTTCGGGTCTTGGGCAAACCTGGTGAGGTCTCCTTGGGGATGGCAAGGTGGTGCCCTGGGCTCTCGCCCCGGTGACATTGAAGGCAGTGCCCACCACCCTAGGTGTGGCATAGCCATCATCTGCAAGCATTTGCAGAGGCATAAGGGTCCCGCCCCTTGAAGTGATGCCCAGAAGTCACTGGTGGGCCGTCTTCTCCCTGGCCTGGGAGGGCGAGTACTGAGTCCCTGGAAACGACACTGTTATCGGTGGCGCTGTGTTCCCTTTAACTCATCGTAAGCAAGGGTAGAGGTCCATGGGGACGAAATGAATCAAATTCGGTGATTTGAAGGAAGAGAAGCTGCCCAAGAGGGAAGATGTGGGAGTCGGACTTCCTTTCTAGGAGCCTGCAGGTTGTTGCTCCAGCTGGGGAAGCGACCCGGCCCCGCAAAGTGAGTGAAATATCTTCTGGGAGGAAGGTGGGCAGAGCTGCAATTTGGGGTGAGTGCATGTTCAGTGGCCAGTTGAGCTGCAGCTTCCCCAAGGTGTCATGGGAAGAAATCCTTTCCCGAGGAGCAGGTGTTAGAGGCTGGGGTCCCAAGAAGACAAGAAAGCACCACCCCTCGGTAAAGAGCCCATCTGTGCCAGGGACCGTGTGTTCAGCTGGGGCACAAGTGTGTGGGCCCACAGCAGTGACTGTCAGGTTAAGAGTGTGACCTTGCGTGGAAAGCAGGGCCTGCTGAGCTATTGGAGGTTATTGCCCTGGGAAGTGCAATAGGGGCCCTGGAGGGAAGTGGGTGTCCCCCCTGCTGAGAAGAAGACAATGATTTGAATCTTAGCTGTGAGCCTGGACTTGAAGGACCTGCCACAGAAGGTGGGTGGGTGTGTCCTAACAAACGGGCACTGCTGCGTGTGCGGGGCGTCTACTGTGCAGTGGTGAATAGCATGGACGTCACGTGCTTGTGCACATCCATCTGGACTCTCCCCTGGCCTCACAGGGACAGTGCACTGGCAGTCCGCTCGTACTTAGAAAGGGCCAGGTGACAACTCCTGGCCTCTCCAGTTTGAGCAGAAGCGTTGTCACAGCCCTTACTACAAGAAGCACCCCACGGGCCATGCATTAATTCTCGGGCCATGAGGGCACGGAACACAGGGCCCACTGGTTCCCGCACGCCCGGGGCTGCAGTCTGGAGGGAAGACTTGCACCACATGCACCCACTTATACTTAGGGAACATTACTCAACCCTCCATTCAGTGAAGAAATTTATTGAGATGATGTACTGTCCATCCGTGACTGCTAAAGAAACCCGTATCATCTAATGGTGAACCAAGACCCTCTTTGGTGAATATGAACAGGCAACCAGGAATCACCAGACAGTTGAAGAAAACCATGGTAATGAAAGAAAGACGCAAGATGCGCAAATTGAACAACTTCCTCCCAAGAGAAAGAATTTTTTTAAAAAGATTTAAAACGGATTCCTTTAATAAGTTCAGAGAAAGTCAACAGGACATTAAAACAATTAAAGAAGAACTCTCTGCTGTTAAAATGTATCAATCTGATCTTTGTTGTTAAAACTTAAAACTCAAAATAAAAGAAAATTGAGGGGAAAAAAGGATTGCTAAAGATTAAATTAGTGATTTGGAAGACGTAGCCACGATACTCTCCCAGAAATCCTATGATAAAGCTTCAGGTCAAGATGTTTTTGGTGAAGTCATCAAATATTTAAAGAGGAAGTACTACACAACCTCTTCCTGCAAAGAAAGAATGCATCAACCCATGTGATTAGGCCAACATAATCTCCACATCAAAACCTGATAAAAATAAGAAGAAAAAGAATTACAGATGATTTTTACTCATAAATGTGATGTAAAAATCCTAAGTAAAAGATTAGCAAACTGAATAAAGAAATACATTTTTTAAAAGATCATGATAAAGTTGGGTCTATTTCAGAAATGCCAGGGTGCTTGAAGTTTTTAAAATTAATGTAATTCATCACATTAGCAAAATAAAGGAGGAAAAATCACACAACACACAATGGGAAAAAGTGTCCCATTAATAAAATGAAACCTTAAAAACCAGGAATGGAACCTTCTTAATCTGAAGAATAGCTAGAAACATATCTACAGTAAATATCATACTTAATATAATCTTACTACTTTTTCCTCTAAGACCAGGACTGAGCCAGTTATCTAAAAAAAGATAACTTTTTAATAAAAAGCTAGTGACAGCATAGTTCAGACAACTATCTCAACTATTAGTCACATTGTGCTAGAGTTCCTAGCCAATAAAAAGAAGGAAAAAAGGAGTATAATTGGAAAAGAAATAAAATAATCATTTTCAAACAGTGTGTGTATATAGAAAATCCAAAATGATCTATAACTTATTAGAATTAATAAATTTAGCATGATTTCTGTTTTTCTATATATCAGCCATGAACAATTGGAAAATAAAATTTTTAAATACTATTTACAATGGAATAAAAACAATAGTAGATTGTAATCAACCTACCAATAGTTGTCCTCACTGAGCTCTGGAACGAAAGCTGTACTGGCCTTGCCCAACGAACTGAAAAGTAAGGCTTGAGCAGGTAAAACATTGTCTACGTAACTTAACTTTGTCCCAGAGTAAAGTACAAACACATTTACAGGAACGCAGAAACAATGCAACGCACAGCAATTTACAACACAGTGTTTGGCATCCAACGAAAAATTACCAGGCATGCAAAGAAATAGGAAAATATGGTCCATAATGAGGGGGAAAAAAATCAATCCACAGAAAAAGAACCATTAATAACAGATAGAATTAGTAGACAGAGAGGATAAAACAGCAGCTATAAATACATGTCATACATACAAGAAGGTAGAGGAAAACAGGAACATGATGAGGAAAGAATTGGAGATAGAAAAAAGACCCAAATAGAACTTCTAGAGAAAAATGTCCTGAGGTGAAAAATCCCTGGATTGAATTAACAACGGATTAGATATTGCAGAAAAAACTGCCAAAACGATACAAAAGTAAACACAGAAAGAATACTTTAAAATGAATAGAGTATCAGTGAGCCATTGGACAGCATCAAGGGTCTTCACATATGTGTAACTGGAGACTGTGAAGTGACTGGGTTATTTGAAGAAATAATGGCCAAAATTTACAAATTTGATAAAAACTCTAAACTCATAAATCCAAACCCAATACTACTAAACTACTAACATGCAACAGAACTGCAGCCAGAAACAGCAGCGTACACATTTTCCTCAAGGGCACATGGAACACTCCCAGGATAGACAATATGTTAGGCCACCAAAGAAGTCTCAATACATTTTTAAAAAATTGGAATCATACAAAGTATCGTCTCTGATGACAATGGAATGAAAAGAGAAATCAATAACAGGAGGAAAACAGGGAAATTTACAAATATGTGGAAATGATCACACAAAGAATCAACAGCTAAGAGAAGAAATCACAAGAGAAATCAGAACATACTTTGAGACAAAGTAAAATGAAAGTGCAACACAGCAAAACTTATGGGACGTGTGAAAGCAGTGACCAGAGGAAAATTTATGGTTGTAAATGCCTACATTAAAAAAGAAGAGAGAATCTAAGTCAATAACCAAACTTTATATCTTAAGGAATTAGTAAAAGAAGAGAAAGCTAAATACAAAGGTAGCAGAAAGAAGGAAATAATAAACATTATAGTGTAGATAAGCTAAATAGAAAATAGGGAAAAAAGGAAATAGTGAAGCCAAAAGACAAAATTGACACTTAACTAGGTTGATTAAGAAAAAAAAGGGAAGATTCAAATTGCTAAATTCGGAAATAAGTGTGGGGATGTTACTAAAGATCCTTCAGAAATAAAAAGGATTGTAAGAGAATACTTTGAATAATTGTATGCCAACAAGTTAAATAATCTAGATGAAATAGGCAAATTCCAAGAAAAACACAAAGAACCAAAACTGACTCAAGATGAAATAGAAAATTTGCACAGACCTATATCAAGTGTAGAGATTAACCAGTAATGAAAAACATCTCCAAAAGAAAAACCCAGGACCAGAGGGCTTTACTAGTGTATTGTACCAAATAGTTAAAAGAATAATTAATGTCTTTTTCAAACTCTTCCAAAAAAATAGAAGAGGTGGTAACATTTCCTAACTCATTCTATAAAGCCCGCACTACCCTGATACCAAAGCCATATAAAGACATCACAAGAAAAGTATAGGCTAGCATTGCTTGTGAATATAAATACAAAAACCTTCAACAAAATATTAGAAAATCAAATCCAGCTGAATATTAAAAGGATTATACATCATTACCAAGTAGGATATAACCCAGCAGTATAAGGGTGGTTCAACAAATGGAACCAATCAATGTACTACATCATGTATTATAAAGGACAAAAACTTTTGATCATCTCAATTGGTGCAGAAAAAAGGACTTGACAAAATCCAACAGCTTCCTTGAAAAAATATTCAACAAACTAGGAATAGTAAAGAAATGCCTCAAAGGGCATTTCTGAAAAGTCCACAGCTAATGTCATACTCAATGGTGAAAGACTGAAAACTTTCCTCTAAGATAAGAAACAAGACAATGATGCCTTCTTTCAACCTATGGTTTAACATTTGGAAGGTCTAGCCAGGGTAATTAGTCAATAAAAGGCATCCAAACTGGAAATGAAGAGAAAACTTCTATATATAGAAAATCTCAAAGAATCCAATTCAACAAAGTTGGAGAATACAAGATCAACCCATTGCATTTTTATACACTAGCAATAATACAAAAAGGATTTTAGGAGAGCAGTTCCATTTACAAGAGCATCAAAAAGAATTTTAAGAAAAAGAATTTATTAAAATTCTTTAATTATTTAACCAAGGAGGTATAAAAATCTTACACTGAAAACCACAAAGCATTGCTGAAATAAATTAAAGAAGATCAAAGTAAATGAAAAGACATGCCATGTTTGTGGACTGGAAGATTTAATATTGTTGACATAGCAATACTATCCAAGGCAATCTAAGGATTCAGTTTAATCCCTATCAAAATCCCAATGGACTTTTTTTGCAGATACGGAAAAGGTGATCCTAAAGTTCACATGGAATTGCATGGGACCCTGAAGGACCAGAAAAATATTTTAAAAGAATAACAAATTTTGAGGACTTGTTTATTTCAAAACTTACTACAGGGCTACAGTAATCAAAACAGTGTAGTATACTGGCATAAGGACAGACATAAAGATCACTAGAATTGAACTGAAGGTCCAGAAATAATCTTGTATATCTATGGCCAATTGATTTTCAACAAGAGTGTCAAATCAAGATCATGTAATAGAATAGTCCCTACAGCAAATGGTACTGAGACAATTGGATATCCAGCTGCAAAAGAATGAAGTTGAAACCCTTCCCACCATAAAAACAATTCAAAATGGATCAGTGATCTAAATATAAGAGCAAAAACCATAAAACTCCTGGAAGAAAACATAGGGGTAAATCTTCACGACAACGACTTTGGCAATGGATTCTGAGACATGACACCAAAAGCATGAACAACAAAAGAAAAATAAAATAGGTAAATTGGACTTCATCAAAATTAAAAACTTGTGCTTCAAAGAACACCATCAAGAAAGTGAAAAGACAACCCCCAAAAATGGGAGAAAATGTTTGCAAGAGTCTATTATCCAAATATATAACGTATACTTATATATCAAGAACAAACGACCCAGTTTCAAATTGGGCAGAGGACTTGAATAGATATTTCTCCAAAGATGATATCCAAATGGCCAACAGGCCCATGAAAGGATGCTGAATATTATTAGTCATTAGAGACATGTATGTCAAAACCACAATGAGATAAAACTTCATGCCTTCTAGAACAGCTATAATCAGTGTGTCAGATAGTAACAAAGATCTAGAGAAATGGAAACTCCCATATATTGCTTATGGGAATGTACAATGATTCAGTTAAAAGGAGTAACATTTTAGGAGTTCCTCAATAAATTAAACTTAGAATTACCAGGTGACCCAGCAATTCCATTCCTATGCATATATGCAAAATAATTGAAAACAAGTACAAAAACAAATCTGCAGACATGAGTGTTCATAGCAGCACTATTCACAATAGCCAAAAGGTGGAAACAACTCAAATGCCCATCAATGAATGAACGGATAAACAAAATGTGGAATATACATACAATAGAATACTATTCTATAAAGAGGAATGAAGTACCAATACATGCTATAATGTGGATGAACCTCTAAAACATTAGGCTAAGTGAAAGAAGCCAGAAACATAAGAGCAAATACTGTACAATTCTATTTATATGAAATATGCAGAATAAGTATCCTCATTAAAAAGAGAAAGAAGAGTGGTTGTCAGGAGCTGGAGGAAGGATGAGTAGGGAGTGACTGCTTCATGGGTAGGGTGCTTCCTTTTAGAATGATGAAAATAGTTTAAACTAGATATAAGTGATGCTTTAACAGTATTGTGAATACACTAAATGTTATATAAGTGTACCCTTTAAAATGGTTAAGTTTATGTTCTGTGAAATTTATCTCAATAAAATCAGAAATTAATTTGGATCAATGAAATAGAAATTAGTAAGTCATGAATAAGAATGTTAATCATAATTAAATTAATAAATAAAATTCCTGAATAAAAATTATCTCAAATTTGGTTAGCTTATATACATTTTTATTTATACATAGTGTGTATGTTATGCGTTGTTTCTTAGAGACACAGCTAAACCAAAATAAGAGGATAAGTTGAAAAAAAAGTTTTAAAAAATACAAGCACACACGACAGCACATAGACAGCGAGTAATTGCTAATCAATCCAAGTCACAAGTGACAATAGAATTTTTAAAGGTACTAGTCTGGATAAAGAGATACCTTCTTTCAGCACAATTGTTTGGTAATGTTCTGAGGCACAACTATTGGGAAGGAATACAAAGCAGCCCTTATTTACAGATGACATGACTGTCTACCTACAAAATACACTAGAATAAACTGAGAAGCTATTAGGCCAAAAAAAGACTTTAATAATGATGATCAAAATAAAGGTAAAATACAAATCTCAAATGATTTTTCTATGTGACAGCGACAAATTAAAAATGTAATGGAAAAAATCTCATTCATGGAAAGAATAAAAACCATCCATTACCAGAGAATAAACCTGACAAGAAATGCCCAAGATTTATATCAATAAAATAATTAAAATTTTCAACAGAACCAAAAGGAAATATCTACATAGAGAGACATTCTTCATTCCCATATGGCAAGACTCAATATTGTAAAACGTCAGTTCTCTTCACACTGACCTATAAATTCAATTCACTCCCAATAATTACCTCAACTATATTATTTATAGAACTGATCACATGGTTCATTTGTACAGTTCATTTCCTCTGAAAATTCTGAAAATAAAAAAGAAAGTACTTGCTGAAAATCTGTATAAAAATTACGGTTGATATTGGGATGGATATAAGCTATTATAAACAACAATAACAATAACAATAACTACCACTTAAATATCACTTAGTATGTTCAAGGCACCGTCTTTATTTATGTATAGTTGATATACAATATTATATTGGTTTCAAGTATACAACACAGTGATTCAATAGTTATAGACACTATTAAACCCTCACCCCAACTATTTTACTTACTACCTATCAACACAGAATGGTGTCACAGAACTATTGACTATATTCTCTATGCTGTACTTTCATCTTAGTGACTAACTTATATTATGATTGAGATTTTGTGCCTCTTTATTCCCTTCACCTATCCACCCAAAACCCTCCCCGATGGGAACCACCAGTCACTTCTCAGTGTCTATGAGTCTATGGCTGTTTTGTTCATTTTGTTCTGTTTTTAGATTCCACATATAAGTGAAATCATATGGTATATGTATTTCTCCATCTCACTTAGTATAATAGCCTCTAAATCCATTCATGTTGTCACAAATAGCAGTATTCCTTTCCTTTTTGCTGAATAATATTCCATTGTGTATACATACCACATCTTCTTTATCCATTCATCTACCGATGGACACATATCTTAGCTATTGTAAATAATGCAGCAATAAACACAGGGGTGCACATCTCATTTTGATTCAGAGATTTTGTTTTCTTTGGGTAAATTCCTGGAGGTGGAATTACATGGTTGTATGGTATTTCTATTTTTAGTTTCTTGAGGAACCTCCATAGTGCTTTCCATAGTGGCTGCACCAATTTCCATTCCCAACAACAGTGTCTTACACAAAGTCCCCTTTCTCTACACCCACACCAACACTTGTTATTCCTTGTCTTTTGGATAGTGACCATTTTGACTAGTGTAAGGTGCTATCGCATTGTGGTTCTAATTTGCATTTCTCTGATAATTAGCAATGTGGGCATCTTTTCATGTTCCTGTTGGCCATCTGAATTTCTTCTTTAGCGAAGTGTCTGCTCATATCCTCCACCTATTTTTTAATTGGGTGATTTGCTGTTTGGGTGTCAAGGCATGTGAGTTCTTTATGTATTTTGGATATTAACTTCTTGCTGGATATATAATTTATGAATATATTCTCCCATACTGTAGGATGCCTTTTAGGTCTACAGATCACGCCCTTTCCTGTACAGAAGCTTTTTAGTTTGATGTAGTCCTATTTGTTCATTTTTGAGTTGCTTCCCTTACCCGGGGATACATGTTCAAGAAAAAATTGCTCATATTTATATTCAAGAAATTTTTGCCTGTTTTCTTCTAAGAGGTTTATGATTTCATGACTTACATTCAGGCCTCTGGTGCATTTTGAGTTTACTTTTGCATATGGAGGTAGACAGTAATCCAGTTTCATTCTCTTGCATGTAACTGTCCAGTTTTGCAGACACCAGTTGTTGAAGAGACTCTTGTTGCTTCATTGTATGTCCATGGCTCCCTTATCATATATTAATTGACCATATATGCTTGGGTTTCTATCTGGGCTCTCTAGTCTGTTCCATTGGTCTATGGGTCTGTTCTTGTGCCAGTACCAAATCGTCTTGATTACTGTAGCTTTGTAGTAGAGCTTGAAGTTGGGGAGCATTATGCCCCAGCTTTATTCTTCCTTCTCAGAATTGCTTTGGCTACTTGAGGCCTTTTGTGGTTCCATATGAATTTTAGGACGATTTTCTCTAGTTCGTTGAAGAATGCTTTTGGTATTTTGATAGGGATTGCATTGAATCTGCAGATTGCTTTAGGCAGGATGGCCATTTTGACAATATTAATTCTTCCTATCCATGGTGAGTTTTCATTTATTGGTATCTTCTTTAATTTCTCTCATGAGTGTCTTGTAGTTTTCAGAGTATAGGTCTTTCACTTCCTTGGTTAGGTTTATTCTTAGGTATTTTATTCTTTTTGATGCAACTGTGAATGGAATTGTTTTCCTGATTTCTCTCTCTGCTAGTTCATTGTTAGTATATAGGAAATCAGCAGATTTCTGTGTATTAATTTTGTATCCTGCAACTTTGCTGAATTCTGATATTAGTTCTAGTAGGTTGGAGTGGATTCTTTAGGGTTTTTTATTTACAAAGCATGCCATCTGCAAACAGTAACAGTTTAACTTCTTCCTTATCAATCCAGATGCCATTTATTTCTTCGTGTTGTCCAACTGCCATTGCTAGGGCATCAAGTGCTATGCTGAATGAAAGTGGGGAGAGTGGGCATCCTTGCATTGTTCCCAATCTTAAAAGAAAAGCTTCAGCTTCTCACTGTCCAGTATGATGTTGGCTGTGGGTTTGTCATATGTGCCCTTTATTATGTTGAGGAACTTGCCCTCTATACCCATTTTGTAGAGTTTTTACCATGAATGTATGTTGAATTTTGTCAAATGCTTTTTCAGCATCTATGGGGATGATCCTTTGATTTTTGTCCTTCTTTTCGTTGATGTGCATGATGTTGATGGATTTTTTAATATTGCACCATCCTTGCATCCCTGGAATAAATCCCACTTGGTTATAATGGATATTCATTTTGATGTATTTTTGAATTTGATTTGCTAATAAGTTCTTGAATATTTTTACATCTATTTTCCTTAGGGATATTGGTCTGTAATTTTTGTGTGTGTGTGGTGTCTTTACCTGGTTTGGGTATTAGAGTGATGCTGCCATCATAGAATGAGACTGGAAGTATTCCCTCCTTTTCTACTTTTTGGAAAACTTTAAGGAGGAAGGGTGTTAGGTCTTCACGAAATGTTTGATAAAATTTAGTGGTGAAGCCATGTGGACCTGTAGTTTTGTTCTTAGGTAGTTTTTTTTATTACCAATTCAATTTCATTTCTGGTAATTGGTCTGCTCAGAGTTTACATTTCTTCCTGGGTCAGTCTTGGAAAGTCGTATTTTTCTAGAAAATTGTCCATTTCTTCTAGTTATCCAGTCTGTTAACATATAATTTTTCACAGTATTCTCTAATAATTCTTTGGGTGTCTGTGGTGTCAATAGTGATTTTCCCCTTCTCATTTCTGATTCTGTTCAAGTGTATAGACTCTCCTTTTTCCTTGATAAGTCTGGCTTGGGGTTTATCTATTTTGTTTATTTTCCCAAAACGCAGCTCCTGCTTTCATTGATTCTTTCTATTGTTTTATTCTTCTCGACTTTATTTCTTTCTACTCTGATCTTGGTCGTCCTGTCACTGTTCCAGGGATTCCTGTCCCCGGACTGGGAAAGAACAAGGCCAGAGCTGTGTGGCAGCCCCCTTGAGATCCGGCCCCATGCAATGTCTTCATCTCTCCCAGGCTTGCCCCACCCAGTGAGGACTCCAGGTGGAGGGATTCTCAGGAATTACTGAGATTGATATGTCAACTAGGAATTTGTTTTTGCAAGACAGTGGACACACCTAGTGAAGTAGTATAAATTATTTTTTAATGGAAAAGTATGAGGCAAGTTTAAGATCAGGTTAGGGCCTGGGAGGTCCAGCTGTTCGCCCTCTCACAGTGTGACCCGGACTCTCTTCCAATCCTCCAGTGTACTGTGTGCCTTTGGGGTGGCCCCATTCACAGGCACAAACTCTCTTGCTGCATCTGGGACCTTGAGCAGCTACAGGCCGACACCCACTCACTGTCCATTCTAGCAGGAATGGTTTCTCGTTCTCTGGAGATCCATGAAAAGCCACAGGTTTAAATGCCTTTAGCCTGGCTTGTTCACATTCTCATCGCTGAACCCATCACAGCACCCAGAGGATAGGATGTGTGGCTGGCTAGACTGGGATCATAGCCCATCTTGGAGATGGTTGGAACATGGGGTCTGCCTCTGGAACTGCTTGCACTGAAGCAGGTGAGACATAGTTCCAGGAAAGCTGAGGTGCTGGACATGGCATGAGAACAGATGCCAGGTGGGAAAAGCAGCAGATTCCATATCACTCATGGCCCCATGCAGCTGTGGTGAACCTGAAACCCAAGGGAGGAGGGGGCAAACGGAAGGCCGGGGCGACAGTCACCCAGGCGGTGCTCCTGGTGTCCTCCCACAGAGGCATGAAGTACTCCACTTACCAAAAGGGCAGTGTTGCTGCTGGTGGTAAATGCAAGGCTCCTGCCTCAGGTGTCAGGTCTCGGTATCTCAAGATGGGCCCAGAACAGCCCCTGTGCCCTCCAAAGGCATACAGACATCATTTATGTCCCTGGGAGGTGGGAGCCCTGACCACATTCTTCACTCATCCCCAAAGAAGAAGTGAGGTGAAAGACCTGTAGGCTGAAAACTATGAGACACTGGTGAAAGAAATTGAAGATGACACAAATAAATGGAAATCTAGCCTATGCTCATGGATAAGAAGAATTAATGTTGTCAAAATGGCCATCCTGTCCAAAGCAATTTACAGATTCAATGCAATCCCTATCAAAATACCAATGATATTTCTCAATGAGGCAGAGCAAATAATCCTAAAATTTACATAGAACCAAAGAAGACCCCGAATAGGCAAATAAATCTTGAGAAGGATGAACAAAGCTGGGTTTATTATGCTCCCTGACTTCAAGCTATACTACAGAGCTATAGTAATCAAAACAATATGGTACTGGCACAAGAACAGATGCACAGATCAATGGAAAAAAGAGCACAGAAATAAACCCACACATATATAGTCAATTAATACATGACATTAGAGGCAAGAATATACAATGGAGAAAGGACAGTTTCTTCAATAAACGCTGTTGGGAAAATTGGACAGCTACATGCAAGAGAATGAAACTGGATCACTGTCTAACCCCATACATAAAAGTAAACTCAAAATGGATAAAGACCTAAATGTAAGACATGAAACCATAAAACTCTTGGAAGAAAACATAGGCAAAAATCCCTTGGACATGAGCATGAACAAATTTTTTTTTCTGGACCTGTCTTTTTGGGCAAAGGAAACAAAAGCAAAAATAAACAAGTGGGAGTACATCAAACTAAAAATCTTCTGTACAGCAAAGGACACCATCCACAAAATAAAAAGGCAACCTATAGTATGGGAGAATAAATTTGCAAATGATATATCTGATAAGGGGTTAACATCCTAAATATATAAAGAACACACATGACTCAACAACAAACAAACAAATAACCCCATTAAAAAATTGGCAGAGGAGTTGAATAGACATTTTTCCAAAGAAGAAATACAGATCACCAACAGGAACATGAAAAGATGCTGCACATTGCTAATCATCAGGGAAATGCAAATCAAAACCGCAATGCGATAGCACCTTACACGGTCAAAATGGTCACTATCCAAAAGACAAGGAATAACAAGTGTTGATGAGGGTGAAGAGAAAGGGGACTTTGTGTATGACACTGTTTTTGGGAATGGAAACTGGTGCAACCACTATGGAAAGCAGTATGGAGTTTCCTCAAGAAACTAAAAATAGAAATACCATACAACCATGTAATTCCACTTCCAGGAATTTACCCAAAGAAAACAAAATCTCTGAATCAAAATGATATATGCACCCCTGTGTTTATTGCTGCATTATTTACAATAGCCAAGATTTGTGTCTGTCAATACATCAATGAAAAAAGAAGATGTGGTATATATACACAATGGAATATTATTTGGCCATAAAAAAGAAAGAAATTGGGCCATTTGTGAGAATATGGATGGACTTAGAGATTATTGTACTAAGTGAAATAAGCCAGATGGAGAAAGACAAATAACATACGATTTCACTTATTTTTTTTTTGGAATCAAAAAACAAAACAAAAGGTAATGAACAAAACAGCAGTAAACCCATACATAGATGCTGAAAAGTGCCTAATGGTTAACATGGGGGAGGTTTTGGGGTGGGTGGGATGGATGAGGGGAATGAAAAGGCAGAAAATCTCAATCATAATATCAATTAGTCACTAGGATGAAAGTACAACATAGAGAATATAGTCAATAGTTGTATAACATCTTTCTTTGCTGATACTAACTACACTATTTGGGGTGTGCATTTCATAATGTAGGTAGCTGTTGAATCACTGTGTTGTATGCTGGAAACCAATATAATGTTGTGTATGAAGTATACTTCAATAAAAAATATATGAGAAAAACAAAGAAAGAAGCTGGAGTCAGTTGAGGCTTATCATCTTACCCTGGGATTTCTAATGATTTCACTTGGTATTTTTATGGTCATTTGTTTTTTTAGTGTTTCAATGTAAGTGTTTCAAGTATGGTTTTGTTCAAAGCTGTCAGTCCATGTTGAACTGACTGATGCCTCCCCTTTACTTTTTAGAAGCACTTTGAGGGTAGGTTCTATAGCATCTGCTTCAGCATTTATACCCCACTGTCAGCAGCTTCCCCTTAGATATTGATGTGGCTTTGGCTGTGGTTCACAGTGGAGCACAAAGCAAAATACAGGATTTCTTCATGTTTCTGGTTCGGTATAATGAGGTATAATGTACTTTAACAAACCAGCACTCCCCCGACTCCTGCCTGGAGAGAAAGGAGAAGCTCAGCCCAACACAGTGTGTCTTGGCTTGAGTACTCCTGGATGCCAGTCCCCTCACTTGATGTTGAGTTCCACCCTCTGACTACCCAAAGGATTTCACAATGCACACTGGGAGATGGAGCCCCATCCAGCAACACTGGCAGTGAGTGACAAGTCATAAGGGCCCCTTAATACAGGGGGATTCACTAGGCCACTGAACAGATGTACTCCAGGTGATATGACATTCCCTCATCTGTTCTTTTCTTTCTTTGAAAAACACCCAGCAGCTTTATTAAGATAATTGACATTCCATACCACTCATTCTTTTAAGGTGTACAATTCGGTGGATTTTAGTGTGTTCATAGTACTGTGCAATCATCCCTCTAACTAGCTGCAAAACATCTCTCAAAGGAGACCCCATCTATACCCATTAACAGTCACTCTCCTTTCTCCCCCTACCCCTGGCCCTGTCAAATGCTCAACTGAATTCTTATTCTATGGATTTGTCTATTGTGGATATTTCATATATTTCATATAAACAGAATCATACACTATGGGGCCACTTGTGACTAGCTTCTTTCACTTAGTATGTTTCCAAGGTTCATCCATGTTGTAGCAGGTATAACTACTTCATTTTCAAGACTGGATAATATTGTATTGTATAGATATACTCCAGTCCATCCATTCATCAGTCGATGGACATTTGGGTGGTGTCCACCTTTTGGTCACTGTGAAAAATGCTGCTATGAACATTCATGCATAAGTCTTCACATTGTACATGCCTTGTGAAAAATCTACTTTCAGTTCTCTTGGGTATATAGCTAGGAGTGGAATTTCTGACACATATGGTAAAATTACATTTAACTTATTGAACAGTCACCACCCTTGCATTCCAGGTATAAATTCTACTTGGTCATGATGTATACCCATATTAATGTGCTGCCAGGTTCAGTTTTCTAGTATCTTGTTGAAGATTTTTGCGTCTACATTCATAAAGGAGAGTGGCCTGTCATTTCCTTTTCTTGTCTGGCATTGGTACCAGGGTAAGGTCGACCTCATAGAATGAGTTAGGAAACACTTCCTACTTTTGTAATGTTTGGAAGAGCTTGAGAAATATTGATTTTAATTCTTTAAATGTTTGGTAAAATTACCCAGTCAAGCCAGTTGGCTCTGGGCGTTTCTTTGTCAGAATGTTTTTGCTTACTGATTCAATCTCTTTACTTGTTATGGGTCTGTTAAGATTTTCTATTTATTCTGAGTCAGTTTTGGTGTTTACATGTTTCTAGGAATTAGTTTACTCAACTCTTTCAACAATTCTTATAATTTATTGAGATTGCACAGTGTGCCAGGTATGGCCCCATGCACAATCAGACACATGCTCTGCTCCTCAGAAAATGAAAATTTGGTAGAAATACAGATGATGAAACAAGGGATTCCAGTACAGTGTGATGCTGTGATATACATAAGCGGTTTCCTAAACCAGGTTTAATGGTTCTGGAAAAATCCTCAACTATGTCTGAAATGGATGTGGTTGGAAGTATTAACATTCCCTCTTCTACATCTTTTTATCAACGCTGCCCCAATCTATAAACAAGTCTTTCAGAGTGGAATATTAAATGCAACCATTTTTCCAAAACTTTACCTTTTTTCATTCTGGTCCAAATCATCATCATCTTTCAAGTGGACTATGACAATAGTCTCTAACTGGCTTCCCTACTTTTGATCTTGTCTCCTAGGGCAAATATTATATATTAGCTCACTTGACCTCATTCCAACCTTGATTGTAGGACACTTTACTAAATGATAGAGGTTGGAAAGCTAAAAACTATATATTCAGAAGTCCCTCATAGCCTGGATACCCCAGGTGGCCTGGCTTCTGCCAAGCAGATGAAGCTGCATGTAATTTGGAAAGGTGAGTGGAGTGGAGGTGACCTTCTGCTTCTGTGATTTCGGTGTCTTGGAAGCTTTTGCTTCTTCTGAATGAGTGATAACAGACATCCCAAGATACAGCTCCTAGTTTTGTGGGCATCAAAAGGCAGGTCAAGGGAGTCCACTTTGTTTAGTTAAATATAAAATGAGGCAGTGTGGTCTTGGAGGCAAGATTTGTGATGACCTCAGCAGAGGTAGTGTGGTCTGGAGGCAACCGCTGGGGCAGCGGCTTCCTGATTACCCAACTTCCTGATGGTGCCAATTATGTGATGTTATCATGGCAAACAGTTCTGGAACTTCAATCTGGAGTATGTTATTCTGACTGTTTAAACAACTTTGTAAGCATCTAATTCCGAACCCTTTCTTCTTCAATGGGTTAAAGTGACTTCTGTTACCTGTAACATAACTCTACACTCTACTCTGTACACAGAAGATAAAGGAAATGTTTGCAAATGGGAACCGTATCCTATAAACTCCTTGCTCATAACCTCCAATGGCTTGTTGTGCCATTTGCAACCAAAGTCAAACACCTGGTTTACTTCCACTCTCCCTCGGATCACGTTGCTGAAGTTCTACTTGTCTTCTTGCTGTTCTTCAAACATACCAAGCACACTCCTGCATCAGGGCCTGGAGCTTGCTACTCTCTGTACCTGGAATACTCATCCTCCAGATGGGTGCATGGCTCAACTTTTTACTTTGTGTCAGTCATCTCCTTGTAATCCGAAGTTAGCCCAGCAGCACTCTCTATGACATCGCTGTCTTAATGTTCTGCAGAGCATGCATCACTCTCTGAAATCATCTTGCTTATTTGATTGTGTGTGTGTGTGTGTGTGTGTGTGTGTGTGTGTGCATCATCTGTCTCTTTCCACAAGAATATGTTGCACGAGGGTAGGGAAATTGTCTGACTGTTTTAGTGGATCTGAGGGAAAAGCAGTAACCATACACATTAAAAAATAGCTAGGAATTCAGGAGGAGGAAGAGAAATAGAAGACACCGGGCATTTCGCAGCACTGCCAGGACAGTTACGGAGTGTTGGAACGCAAAGTGCCAAAGACTCAAAACTCAAATCACCTGAGAAAGGTGGCAATTTCTGAAGATTATTCTTGCAATTGTGCAAGAGAAATTATATATGCAAGCGGTGTGAAGAACAGCCAGAGCTGTCTGTAATGAGTGTCATTATATCGTTTCTATACCTATACTTACACATATACCTACATCTACATCTACATTTATGCCTATATCTACCAAGCAACCGGAAAATACAGTTTTTCCCAGCACATGTGAAGCATTTACAAAAAGTGGCCATATTATGTCCAGAAAGAAGTTTCAAGAAATTGCAAAGGATTGCAACCACACAGAGCATGTTCTTTCACTACCATGAAATTAAGCTAGAAATCAATAACAAATGCTAACTAGAAAAATTCCTACATGTTTGAAGTCACAGATAACTTACAGATTAAATAAGAAATCGTAATGGAAATTTTAAAATAATTTGGACTGAAAACAATGAAAATACCAAATAACCAAATATGTGGGATGCAGTTAAAGTAGTAATCAAGTGAAAAAGAAGAAAGTCTGAAAATCAATGTGCTAAGCATTCCTTTCAATAAGTTAGAAAAAGGACAGCAATGTTAACTCAAGAAAATAATTAGAAAAGGAAGTTAAAAATTAAATTTTACAGTGCTATTAAAAGTATGATATAGGAACAATTCTAATATAAAACGTGCAAGACCTTTACAGAGAAAATGATAGAACTTTATTGCAAGACATGAAACAAGTTTGAAATAAATACATATGCCAGTCATAGATTGAAATATTCTGTATTGTAAATATGTCAATACTCCCCTAATTTATGGATAATTCAATGCAATTGCAGTAACATTCTAAACAGGTTCTGTTTTGTGGATCTAACTTCAAAACTTTATATAGAAATGCAGAGGTCCAAGAATAATCAAGATACTTCTACAGAAGATGATGGGAAGATTTGCTCTGCCAAATATCATTACAAGGATGTAATAATTAAGATAGTGAAGTCCTTGCAGAAGGATAGATAAATATATCAGTGGAACAGAGTAGGGGACCCAGAATATCGTCACTCCAACATCTTCTCTGAATGATCCCTTCATCTTCAGGCCTTACCTTCCACCCTGTTATTGGCTGAAGACATAGCTCATCCTGAACTCCTCTCCAGTGGAGAATGTGTGTACTCAGACACCATGCACACCGGACTGGAAAAGAGGTGGGTCTTCATCATTCCTATGTTGTTTCAAGGCCAAATTGTATCTGACCTTTTGAGGTTTATGCCATTCTGCTATGTCATCTTCTATGCCTCTACTTGCTGCAATCCATCAACCACCCAGTTTTGTCTTCTCATTTCCAGTCAACTTCTCTACCCCATATTATCCATGCTCTCCCACAGATACATTCTGGGTTTGTTCATCACTGGGAACTACTCTACTACTGGCAGCAAAAATAAAAATGTCCCAGATCTCAACTTCCTAGCCATTCTGCTCTCTCATCCTTCTAGTCCCTCTAACTTTGATCTTACTGAGATCTGTCCCTCGCTCTATTTCCTGCCCATCTGTCCTCTCCCTCTTGTCTCTCATCTCTTCAATGATTTGGTTTGGTGAAATGCTCCTCTCCACTTTTTTCCTTGTTTACATACAGACTTACTAAATTGTCAGTAGATTCATTGCCACTTATCCCCATATATTAGCAACATCTCCTTATCTCCACATTCCGTAATGGCCCACATGCAATCAATTATTGATTCTCAATTTTATGTAATTCTCAGTGTGACTTCTACAAATACCTTCAGCATTACTTACACAAATTTTGCTGCCATTTGCGCTGTATTGTTGCCTCTCTTTGATCCCTTTTCCACGTTGCTTCCAGAGTGATACTTGTAAAACACAAATTACTTCCCTACTCAAAGCCTTTGGATGGTTTCTTGCAGCCTTAAGTGTAAATCCAAACTACTCACTTTGACATCCAAGGCATCCTTCCTGCCCCTCTACCCTTGACTCCCAAGATCCTTTGCTGCATTCGCACTGAAACATTGGTAGTACCCCAAATGCATAATCTCATGTCTTTAAAACTTTCTTTGAACGTGCCATTCTCTCTTCTTGGAGATTCCACTTGCTTTCACAACTTCTGTCTCTGAATAACTCTTCATATTTCAGAACAACTTTTTCATACTCCTGTGCTCATTACTCTGTTGGACAAGAGGCTTTTTACCACTAGGTTTAGAGCAACTTTGAGGTCAGAGATAATGTCTTGTTCTTTCTGTCCCTAATTGTGAGATCAGGCCAGGTACATAGGATGAGAGGTTTTAATATATTTTGATTGGTTGAGGGAAGAAATTAATTACTGTGGTCCTAATAATGCCTTGGAAAAAGTATTAAAATATTTTTCCAGGTTTTAGAGAATTTGCTTCTCACAACACAGAGCTAAATAAGAGTAAAACCTCTTCCTTTGTACCTCAGATTAGATGTGAGTCACCTAGATTGCTGTAAAGGCTGCCCAGACATCTGTTACCTAGACACAGCTTGGCAAGAGACCGCCTATAAGTAAATCCTTGCGCTTATTAATGAGTCTTAAGAGAGCAAGAAAAAATTTGAATTTAACTTGCACACGACTTTTGGAAGTCTGCGTAGCTGGAATACATGATGGGAGCTTGTCAAGGAGAACTGTGCAGTGTTGGGCCTCAGAAGCCAACTCCCCCGTGATTTAAGGTACACTGAATAATGCATAGAAAAGTAGCATTAATGTCACTGACTTTCCTCAATCATACGTTGAAGGGCCCCAAAGCCCAGTCTCACTGAAGACAAAGTTGTTAGCCCTAGTGCAGCTGTGAGGAGACTTGCAAGGCAGTCTCTAAAACTAAAGAACTTGGCAACCCTTCCACAGGGCCTGCTTTCCAGATTTTCTTCCACTCCTTCTCAAAACCAGAGTGTTAGAGGCAGCAGTTCTCTTCTTGTGGGGCTGCAGAGGAAATCTGAAAGAAGACGCAGCAATGGGAAGCCTCCTCTGTCGTCTCCCAGTTCAGACCCAGCTCAGGCTGAAGGCTCTCTAGTTAGAGTCCCAGCCCTCCCCTTGCCCCAGCTCCATTCGGCTCAGAATCCAGGCCATAGCACATGCAGTGTGTGGCTCTTGTCCTGTGTCCTCATCATATCCTCCTTCAGGCCTGCGTGACGGTCATCAAGAAACCCAGGGCAGGATGGTAACAGGATCCAAAGGGAGAGGTGACCATACACTAGCCAGCCAAGGCTGACCCTGGCAGTACAGGCAGGAATGAGCCCACTCCCCCTGCTCCCCTGGAGCCTTTCTGTCCTCCAAACCCTTTGCATGACAGCATCACAAGTCTTGATTGAAGGATAAATACTGATGGATGAGGACCGAGAATTGGTTGGAGACTAGAAAACATTAGGCTCCAGGCTCTGGAGGCTTCCTGGTATCACTTTTGGGAGCTGCTTCTTAGCATTAAGGGTTTGAGGGTGGGAGAAGCCAAGAGAGGAGCTGGCACAGAGCTCTCTCGGCTGTTCTGTTTATTGCTACACCTCCAGCACTTAGAATGGTGCTTAGCATATGGTAGGTACTCAGTAAAGTAAATGATTCTTAACTGACTGAATGAATGGAAACACAGATGAATGAACGAATGACTACAAGAAAGGGTAAACGTCAACCAGAAGATGACACGGTAAGTAGAGGAAAGCCAGAGCTCATCTGAGGACCACCAGATGGCTTGGTGTTAGTAGGTATACAGAGCTAGTGGAGCCTTTTTGTATGGGTCTTGAATGCTATGCTTATTTTATATGTAGTAGAGCCCAGAGAAGTTTCCTCACATGAATCTGACATGTCAGAGCTGGGTTTCAGGAAGTTATTAATTAATTAATAAGGCAATAATTAATTGGGCAAGGGGACTCATTAATTAGGAATTAATTAATTAATTTGGCAATTATACGAAGAATGGATATATGGGGTGGAGAAAGAGGAAAATAAGAGAAAAGGTAGGATGGAAAGTAAGACCAAAAGTTCGTGCAGTAAGTAGTGAAGGTAATGACACTGAGAGCTGGTGAGACAATGGAACAAGTAAAACTCTAATCCCCTGCCACCAGGGGTGCAAACTGGTACAACCACTTTGCAAGATAATTGGCATTACCTAGTCAACATGAACTTGGGAGAACCCAATGACTCATAAATTTCATGCCTGGACATATAGTCTAGATCAGGTTTGCTCAACATCAGTGTTATTGAAATTTGAGGCCAGAGAATTCTTTGTTGTGTATCCTGTCCTGTGTACTGTAAGATCTTCAACAGCATCCCTGGCCTCTACCCATTAGATGCCAGTAGACCTTCATGGTCATAATAACCAAAAATGTCCCCAGAGATTGACAAGTGTTCCTTGCGTGGGGGGGGGGGGGACAAAATCACCCCTGATTAAGAACCATTGCTCTAGAGAGACTCTTGTACATGGGCATCAGGGGATATGAGAAAGTTCACGGCCCCATAATTTGCAAAAACATAAAATTGGACACAATCCACATGTCCAGCAACAGGAGAATGAATAAATCGTGAGATGTGCATATAATGGATCAAGTTCCCCCAGCTACCCAGAGGAGGAGCTGAGGTTAAAGTCAAAATCTCCTACTTCAAACTCAATGCCTTTGTTGTTCCAGAGGTTAAGATTCCCATCAAAAGCCATGAATTCTGAAAGTTAGATATTCCAAAAGTTGATATTCTGAAAGTTAGAGCTGAAAGTGCACTTAGTTTTTGGGGATTTGGGTAAAATTCTCCTTTTACACTGGTGAGAAAACTGAGACCCAGGGAAGAGAAGTGACTTGTAAAAGTCATATAGCCGCAGGGTAGGGAATGGGGACTGGAGAACGGATGCAAGGTGGGGGAGAGCGAGGACAGTGTGGGGTCCTGTACAAGTATAGACTGAAGCCCATGCCAGTCCTTGTTGCGTCTGCCCTTCGTGATGTGGGTGTCCTGTCGAAGTTGGCTATTTGGCCCTTTTTCATTGAGTTAAACTAACACCTGGTCCAGAAGTCAGAGGAGTTGAAGATCCAGAGGATCCAGAGGGAGGTGGAGAAGGTGCAGGTCCTGCTACTGCCTTATGCCAACAAGCAGGGTCAGCAGACGAGTGACAATGTGAGTGAGCTGCAAAATAGCAGCTGGTTTTCTTACACCTTCCAAATCTCCCCCAAGAAACTCTGTGGTGGCCCACTGTGACCTACAGGACAGGTAAGTCTGTGAAATGTAGTCCAGTTCAGCCAAGTTGACACATCACAAAGCGAAGTGCTATGTGGAGACGCAGGTGGGGACTGTCTGACTAGAAGGGATTAGGCAGACGGACGTAGGTGGGAGGTGTTTGGGAACCAGGAAGCAGCCTAGTTGGTCAGACACTTGGGTATATGTAGGAAATATGCCGATATTAACCTGCAAAGGAAGGTTTGGCCAGTATTAAGTAACTCTTGAATGCCAGAGTGATGAAACTAATACCGTAATGAATGGAGAGGTGGTTGAAGGTTGCTGAGCAGGTGAATGGCACTGTTGGGAAGTGTATCTGTCAGCAAGTACGGGATGGATCGGACAAGGGGGTACTCTGGCAGGAGTGAAGCTTGGTGCAAACTGAGGAATTGAGCTCATGTCTGCTCCATTCCAGCCCTCAAGTTTTACATATACTTGAGAAGGAGCAGAAACTGTTGGTGGTTATTCCAAAAATGAAGGAGGCAGGGTTTTCCCAAGAGGATGGGTGCCCAGGGAGATCTCAAGGGGCTGTTAGAAGCTGGCTGGACACTCAGGCTAATTAAGCGCTGCTCTGGGAGGTACAAGTGTACACACTGCAACTTAGGGGAAAAAAGATGAAAGGCGAAGCCTCCTATTGGCTAGAGACTTTGTAACCGCTCTTCAGCTCTCACCTCAGCATGTGACCGGAAATCCCAAGCAGATCACCACTTCAGCCCCAGGCCTGGAACTTGGAGTCAGAGCCCCAGTTACGTGGCATCCTGCACAACCACTCTCCTCCCTCACAGCCTCAGTTCCTTCACGTGTGGAGGTGAAGTTGTAACAACCCCCCACAATGCCTACTGCGCAGAGCTGCAGCGAGGGTCCCCTGAGACAGGAGTCTGTGAAAGCACTTGGAAAACTGTAAGGGGCTGTGCTCCAGGGCTGAGTCATCATTGTGGTTATTATAAAAAAGATCTTCACTGGGCTGAGCAATGCTTAATAAAGAATTCCTGGTGCTGCTGCAATTGAACATTTGTCTTATAAAAAAATATTATAGTTAGAAAAAGAAATTGGGTGACTTTCCTCGTGAAGTAAAGGCAGCCCAGCAGTTACCCGTAGGGGACCTGGGGGAGGAGTCCCACCTGCGTACGCTGTCTCCCCTTCACCCCTCCTTCGGACATCTCTCTTTTCAGCCTTTGCTCCTCTGTCCTTTCTGTCATCTCACAGCGCACCTCCAGGAGTCCGCAGCTGAAGTCCTGAGGCCCCTGTCCTGAGGTCGCAGAGCCATGCACTCCCCTCTCAGCAACAGAGGGCAGACGACCCTACTTTGTGGCAGAGCTGGGACAAGGACCAAGGATCCTTGCAGGCGGGGCCTCCCCGCCGAACCGCCCTGGCTCCCCGGCAGGGTTCGTGTGAACAAAGCCGTCCATGCCGTCAGCGAGAGAATGCACGATCCCCAAAACATAACCGCTGCCGTGTCCCCTCAATCTATGGTGAAGATGACTTGGATTTGGGTTTCATCCCATCCCGTGGCCAGACTCTCATCGTTGTGCAAATGCATGACGGGTGCCCTCATATTGGCTTCCTGGAGTCACGTCTAGCTAAACACGTGGGCACATTCCTTAGGAGTGCTTCTGCGTGCAAGGAGCCCTCTGGAAAGTAACCCAACAGCAAACAAGGTTGTACCACACACCTAGTATCCGGGTAATGGCAGGAGAGGGACACACGAGGGGTGGGGGCGGGCTTGGGGCATGGAGACCAGGCCTGGCGTGGAGGGAATGAGGTACATGTGTACCGTTTCTGCAGAACAATATATGCCGAAGCCCAGAATCCAGTGCTGAAAAGGGAAGGTGCCAGAGAGGGCCGAATCAGGAAGCGGGAGGCCAGAAACCCGAGGGAGCAGAAGCCAAACTACCCCGCCACAGGGAGGAAACTGGGCTCTGGGATGGAGGCAGGCCGCCAAGGGGCGGGGGGGCTGGAGCCGAGTGTCTGGGGCAGCTGATTGGAAAGGGCCAACGCAGGTGGTCCCCAGGCCAGCACGTCTTGGGCAGTGAGAAGAGGTTTTATGGGGAGGAAATGGCACTAAAGACAAGCGCGTTGTGATCTGCAGAGGGACGAGATCTGGAGGCAAGCAGAGCTCAAGGGGCGCGTGCCAAGCGCAGCAGAGGCGCGGGGCCACCCGAGCACACGTCGGCACTGGGGGCCACCATGGGTCTGAGTTTCCCCTTTTCCCCTAGATTCATTATCATGCTCTTTCACTACACTTCTTTTCTTTGTTTACTAAATTCTCTCCTTTGCTTATCTCTCTCTCTCTCTCTCTCTCTCTCTGTCTCTCTCACACACACACACACACACACACACACACACACACACACACACACACTTTTTAAAGCAATGCTCTCTGCAGAGAGGCCCAGGAGGGAGAGCCTCCCAGCCAGTGTTGCTAGGCAACACAGTATCCCACGGCTCGCCTCACATTTTCTGTCTGCTTCTTCAGAGCTCTGCTGCTCAGACTCTGTACGACAGCTCACACGGAGCAGATCTGAGTAAAGAAAGGGCCCAGCTCATTCACTTATATTCGGCCAAACGTGTCTGCTTTGCTATGAGATATCTATGTTGCTGTAAATACAGCAGGAAAAAAGCTAAGAAATAAGAATAACAAGATGACATGCATTTTTACAAACAGCTCTCCAGAGCAGGGTTTTCTTGTATCCATTGAAATCCCAGAGAGAGGCTATAGGCACTGGAAGATCCTTTGAAATGTCACGCAAAATGAAATATTTACACTTATTTCCACTTTTGCTGTTGTCAGGACTTACAGCTTGTACTGAATTCTCAAAGGGAGAAAGGCTTTCCAAGAAGTTCTTAAATTTATTTCCAAATCTTATCAAGTTGTCTGTGATGAATGTTTTCCCCAGCCACCCCCAGACTCAAGTTTCCTACTTCTTCACCCTGCTTTGACTTGCCTGCGCTGCTTTGAGAGGCCCCCTTGCCCTCTGGCTACCAGATAGGCTCCACCCATGGGAGGCATTAACAGACCCATAACAAGTAAAGAGATTGAATCGGTAATCAAAAACATTCTGACAAAGAAACTCCCAGAACCAACTGGCTTGACTGGGTAATTTTACCAAACATTTAAAGAATTAAAATCGATACTTCTTAAGCTCTTCCAAACATTATAAAAGTAGGAAGTGTTTCCTACCTCATTCTATGAGGTCAACCTTACCCAGAAGTAGGGATCGTAAGGGGCTCCAGCAATCAACATTCCCAGCTTAAACTCTGAACATACCTCAGTAGATAGGTTCTTTATTGAACCCTACTCAAGTTATCCAGTTTGAAAGAGTTACACATTTCCTGTAGGATGCTAACTAATAAATGAGGTCATAAAAAATTAACAGGTAGAGGAAAAAGATAAGTATTCGTAAGTTATCTGCTAATAACAAGTATTTGAGTAGGTGTGGCCAGGAGTTTATGAGGGTCCTGGGCTGCTGCGTTGTGCCCATCGTTCCTGATGGACAGTCGATCAGTTGAGCAGTGACTCCTTGGCACACGGCTTTCTGGTGTTGGCCACTAATGGAGCTTTCTTCCATGAAGCTTGATGTTCCTTTCCTTCTGACTCTACTCCTTTCCCTGCATTCTCTCCTGTCTTTCCTCTCCAGTCTGAAGAATCTGGGGCAGGAGAAGAAAAGTAGGATACGAATGCCTCCAGATCTTCTCTGTTTTACACCTGAAACTCTGGATTTTGAAAAACTCAAGAGCCAAGATTTTGACACCTTTTTTCTCTGGTTATATTCTGACAATTTACCCTCAAGCCATGGATGACTCATGTCTAACATCTTAGCTGACGAGTGAGACGGTCCCAGGTAAAATTCAATGAAGTACAGAAGAGAAAAATGCGTAGGTTAATGTCCCAATACCTTATCTTGTCATGACTATTTTATCCTGGCTATAGATGGCTTGAGCATCCAGAGACATTTAGGTTTAGAAGTTCTCCACCTGCATTTTTTTCTGAACTGGGAGCCTTTTTTGAGTGATACTGTGTGGGATGAATAATATTTTTTAAAAAACGCAGGGAAGACAAGGAATTTCTGAATTCTTCATACGTGTAAGAAGGTCCCATTTGTAGTTAAGGACTCCGTTTGGGAAGTTCTCAGCAATCCATTAGACAAAATGACATGACTTCCAAATCTCACCTTTCTGCATCAACTGCATATTTTCACGTTGTCTTTTCCTGTTTTCACATCTAACTGGGCATTCTGTAGATATTGCAACAGACCATGAAGCTTGATAGTCATGTTTATCTGCTGTGAAGAGCCTGAGCCTTCCAATGAATAGCAATGGAAAAGACCAACATATTGTCCTGACAGACAATGATGAGCTGGTTCATGAAGTCTCTTGGGATCTTGCTGGGAAAGGTTGGGGAATTGCAGCATGGCACTGTATGCAAAGAATCCATGTCTTAGGAGGAAAGCTGTCTTCCATTTATTGCCTTTGTACACCCAGACTTGAGTATAGGCTCCCTGGAGGTTTTACTTTCTGAACCACCAGGCCTATCAAAAATGTTTGAACAATCATGGATGAGAGGAAGCACTTACCAATTTCTTACAGTGTATTGGCTGAGTATAGTAATCAGTACAAAAGGATTCTTGTCAGTTTTCATTATTTTCTTTGTGCAACATGCTGGCTAGTGATGTATATATTTGTGTAGAGGGTGGGAACACAGGCAGACTGAATGAATACATCAGTTCCCTGTGAAATTACTTACATCACACACAGATGATGGAGTCATGTGAGTCCTCTACAAAGCCGATTCTGGGTCAGAGAGATAGGAGTGCAAGAGGGGAGCATCTGTGAATAAAGGGGGATGAAGCATGACTGTGCTGGAAGGACCTCAGATCTTAGTGCATAGCTGACAGTGTCAGCCAATCTAACAGATCTCTGGAGCAAAGATTTCCCATTAGAGGAATTCTGTGTTGGGCAGAAATGGACAGGCCCTTGCTAGTCATAGGCTAGGGCCTGCCCAGGGACTGTGTGGTCTTCTTTCAAAAAGTGAGATGGACCATGAAAGTGCTAATAGCTGGAGGCTGTCAGACCACTACACTCTTTGCAGCTTAACAACAAGTTCTTGACTGGAAGAGACACCTGAATGGTACACCTCCATATCTGCCACAATGACTCGCTGAGTTTTGTGGTAGAAGCTTTTTAGCTCTTTTATTCTGTCATTCATCTCATTTCACAAACACTGGACCCTGCGGCCACAGAGTGGCATGAATAACATACATAGAACGACAGTTTCCAAGAGTCCTAAAAACCAAAGGGCATGTAGGGCTCTGAATATCTTTGGAAAGAGCACTCCAAATCTTAGCAGTGTGGCACATCCAGAGGTGAACACCGCTAAACCTCACCCATAGCCACCAAGAGGTACTTTGTCACAGACTAACATCTGTCCTGTAAACCTGCCATTCACAGAACTGGCTGGGACCTTAGGGACAGTCAAGGCCGGTAGAGATAATTTCTTCTCAAGCAGTCGAATTCGCAATGGATATAAATGTTTCCATGAAGGCTTTCATCTTAACCATCTGTTCATGGCACACTAAGTCCTTGGGGCTCTCTGCTCAGAGAAAAATCTTCATAATAACCTGGTTCCTTGGAAGACCATCTCTCCATCTCTCAGAGGCTTTGCTTCTATTTATTTGATTCCACAGTTATCAGCCTCTATGGTACATACCTGAAACAAAGGCCCTTCCAGGGAAACCTCCCTATGCCCATCCCCTACCCCCAACTTAATCTGACTAGTGTCCATTAAGCTTCTCTAATTCTAGGGTATGGCTATTTGTGCAGACTCATTCCTCATAGTCTAATTGACTCATAGGCTGCCACTGAAGAATTTGATCAATTCATTCCATTTCGTGTATGAAGAATGGAAAAAACACCAGAAAAATATTATTGATGATACCTAATAATTATTGAACACTCATTATTTTCCAGATACTATGCATGTATGGTACATACAATTGTCTTTGTTTTACATATGAGAAACTGGATCGATAAAAGATTAAATAATTTGCCCTAATTCATATCAGCTAGTAAAAGGTGGAGCTGATATTCCAACCTGGGAGAACCCATGCTCTTGAAACCCATCCATGGATGCAGAGTCTGTAGCTCATCTCAGCCATATGGGGGGCATTTCCCTGTCAGAAGATTCAGGAAATAGTAAAAGACAAAGAGTAAACAATTTACATGGAAGTCATTAGACTTAGATGCTCAATTCAGAATCTTTTGGAGCAGAAAGATATTTGGGCAGCCATAGAAATGGAGATGGAAGTGACAACCAAGCAAACTAGTTAGAGACTAACATGGTAGGGTAGGTACAAGTAAAAGCATGTCTGTGGAAGGCACAAGGGCATTCACTACAAGTCATGCTCTGGTGGTCAAAGTCATTTTACTTCCTGTCTGGGCCTACAGAGAGTATCATGCCAAAGTATGGTCAGCACGTGACAAGGGTACCTAGAAGGCCTTGGTATTGGGAGCCTAGCTATGTGGAAAACTATAGCAGACCCCCAGTGCCAGCCAAGCCACAGATAAAGTCTAGGGCAGTTAACAACGATAAGGAGGGGCAAGTAGGTGCTTTAGGTCCAAGCCGGTTGGCAGGTAGGATCCAGAAACCGAAATCCAGAGTCTATAAACAACCAACATCAGCAAATAAGTTGGATGTTGATCCAAGAGAGAAGCTGTTTGGCTTCTGCTATTTATTTGTATCCTGTCTTTTGAATCAGGTATCTTTAAGCCAGCAGGTTTAATTGCAGTTAGAAGGCAAGAAATCTGCTGGTGATCCCCATCCTTGAGTTGAAAGAGAAGATTCTCTCATGCATCAGATATTGTGGGCTTCTCAGTGTGACTTGTGGTTTATTCATGTTTTACATGTACCTGCTATGATTGTACTTATGTAGAAAACAGAAGCAAATACAGCACTTTTAAATTTTACATTAGGCAAGGAATTCAGCCACCACACCAGTGTCAACATTGGTCTTGGTTTTCAGTGAATTAATCCATCACAAGAAGGATAAAAAAATGCAATTATGAGTTTATCAAAATTGAGTAAGGTTAAGAAGTTGAGTAATAGAGCTAAGGAGAAATATAAAATTCCCCAATGTAATTTGAGAAAATAAGGACTTCAAGGCAGAAATCAGAGGAAATAAATTTTTATGAGAAATAAATTTTGTTACATAACATGATTTGAATGTAAATATAATAAGGCAGCGGATCAGAGTTGGGGCCGTGAGTTTTGAGAAAGCGCATGTTAAGCACTATTTAACTCAGAGGAAGCATTTAGACTCAAGTGGAGAGACAACCTCCCTCAAACTATACTCAGACCAGAAAATAGAAGTGAACCTAGTCTCCTTAGTTGTTCTCTACCTTAGACCTGACCATCACAACCAACAGGGATCAGATCAAGGACCTGGTCTTTGTGTTTTGCGGTCCAAGTTATACAAAGTGACAAATTCTGCTGACTTCTTGCTGAATATCTTTTTCATCTTCTCTTCCTTGTCTTTCTCCCTCTTTTCTTTTTCTCCACTCTTTCCTACTTCAACCCTTGATTCTTTCGTAATGAACCACAGAGTAGTTAATGCATTCTATTGCAAATTGTTTTTGGCTTCCTGGTAGTAATTGCTTTTAGGATAAATTCTTTCTTTCCTAATATGTGTAGTCAGGAAATATTTTTCGAAGAAGAGTGGATTAAAGGTTGAAAAAATACCAGTCCAACAGTGTTGTGTTTTCCTTTGCTGCATTTAAGAATTATTAGTACTTGTTACGGATTATGTGTTTCTCTTACTTTGTCTAGACTTATCCCTGTCAAACTCCATTTTTCATTTCATTTTTACTGGGCTTTGAATTCCTTGAAGGCAAAGCCTGTATGTTATTCATCTCATTTTGCCAGTCCCTAAAGAAGGAGTAAAAACTCAACAATGTCTCTTTGAATGAATACTATCTTATTCCTGCAGCACCATAGTATTTCTATCTTTGAAATGGTCAAGTCGACAACTTTCATTCGTTAGCTAATTTAAAATGTTTAGGTTTAGCTTACTACTATGCTAGGGGCTCTGCATTTATGAAGCCCTCCGTCATGAAGGAAAGTAAATAAGGAATTTATTGCATTATGATAAGATAACCGCTGGGAGTATCTAGGAACAGAATCTAGGCAAATATTGTCAGGGAATGTTTCTTGCAGGGAATATTTGATATGAGCATTGAACAATGTATTGAATTTGGTTATCCAGGTGAGACATGAGAGAAGCATGTGGAGAAGAGCATGTATAAAAGCACAAAAGTAGGACAGAGCACAAAGGGTTCAGGAAATGGCATGGCATTCAAGATGACTGGAGGAGGATATGGAATGCAGAGACGAGGCTTAAGAGGTAGCGAGGGCCCAGATAATTCACTGCATTATATGACGGCTTTAGGGGATTAAACTTTATTATGCATGCAGTGAAGAGTGGCATCAATTTGTAAGTTATGACTCTGGTGCCATTATGGAAGGTAGACCGAGGAAAGCTGAACTGGCTATAGAGAACTGGCTAGGAGGCTGTTGCAGTAATCCAGGCAAAAAATGGTGACTTGAACAAAGGGAGTGGCAATGAATAGAAATGAAGAAATGAGCTCAAGAGATACTTAGAAAGTTGAGCTAAAAAGGGTAAGTTATATATGGAAGGGTGAGAGAGGTGAAGAGTCATGGATGACTAACAAATTATGGTGCCAATAACTGAAGTGGAAGAAGGGACAGATACAGGCAGAGGAAAGATGACAACAGTTTGGAGATGAGTTTGAAGGATGTACAGTACATCAAAATCAAGATCATACCTTTTAGGCTGTCAGGTAGGAGACACAGGAGCTCAGGAAAGAATACGGTAGATAAAGATTTGCATGTCACCAGCATAGAGGTAATACTTGAGATAGTAACATATGAGATCAACCATGGAGTCAGAAAAGAACCTAGGAAAGAGGCCTGATAAACACTAATGTTTAAAAACAGGTAGAAGAGAGCTGCTGAAGGAGACAAGGAAGATCAGCTAAAGAAGCTCTCAGCTGTTAAAATCCAAGGATATAAGGTGTCTGAAATTGGAAAATGACCGTAGGCCTCTTCTGCCTTCTGTGTTCCCTTGCTGCTCTGGTTCTAGGTCCTGGAGATTGACTTCCTTTATTTCCTTGCAAGACCAGCTATGTATTTATAAGGAAATTCTTACTGTATCCAGCAGTTTGGTTTGTGGAGCAAGAAAGTATTTCAGAACACCTAATCCACTACATTGTCAGGAAAAATCCTGTATATTTCTTTTTAAATAAAAAAAACCCCAGCTGGTTGCAACTTACTAAAGGGCATTCATGAAAAACCTATAGCCAGCATCTTACTTAGTGGTGAAAGACTGACTGCTTTTCTTTAAGATCTGGAACAAAACAAGGATGTCTGCTCTCACCATTTCTGTTCAGCATTGTATTGGAGATTCTAGCCGATTCAATAGACAAAACAAAGCAAAAGCAGGAAGTAATAGGCATCCATATTGGAAAGGAAGAATGATCAAAACTGTTCTTTGCAGATGACATGCTTATCTATGGTTTCTACAAAGAATATTAGAACAAATAAGTGAGTTTGGCAAAGTTTCAGGATACCAGATCAGTGCACAAAGCCAACTGAATTTCTGCATGCTAGCAATGAGTAATTGGACACTGGAAAGAAAAATTTCTAGCTACAATGTCACAAAAATATGAAATACTTAGGGATAAATCCAACAAAGGATAAGGATGACGTATGCAATGAAAATTAATAAACAATGTTGAGAGAAGCTAAATAAAAGGAAGTATATGTTCTGTTCATGAGATGAAAGACTCAATATTATCAAGATGTCAGTTCTTCCCAAACTGACCTATAGATTCAATGAAATCTCAACCCAAATCCTAGCAGGCATATTGTGGAAATTAACAAGCTAATTTTAAAGTTCCCATGGAAATGAACATGACCCAGAATAGCCAAAACAATTTTGAAAACAACAAAGTTGGAGGACTTATTTTAGTTGATTTCAGGAGATAGTATTATTTAGCCACAGTAATCAAGACAATGTGGTATTGGCATTAACATAAACAAATGGAACAGTATAGTCCAAAAATAGACCTGCATATGTACGGTCAACCGATTTTTGACTAAGATGCAAGGCAATTTGGGGGGCAAATTATGATCTTTGCTACAAGAAATAGTGTTGGAACAACTTTGAAAAAAAAAAACATAAACAGACCCTTCCCCAAAACACAACTTTGATCCATACATTGCACCATATAAAGAAAGTCAAAATGAATCAGGCCTAGATGTAGAACCTAAAACTATGAAACTAGAAAAAATAAAAAATATAGGATAAAATCGTTGAGACCTTGGATTAAGCAAATATCCATTTGATAAGGTACAAAATAGCATGATCTACAAAAGAAAAATTGGGTAAATTGGACTTTATCAAAACTCAACACTTTTACTCTTCAAATGACACTGTTAAGAGAAGGAAAAGACAAGTCAGAGACTTGGATTAAATATTTGTAAATCATATATCTGAGAATGGACTCGTATACAGAGTGCATAAAATATTATAATTTAATAAGAAGACAAACAACCTGATGAATAAGATAGGCAAAAGATTCTGACACTTCACCAAAGAAGATATATTAATGGCAAATAGGTACATGCAAAGATGCTAAATATTATTAATCATTAATGAAATGCAAATTTGAACCTCAATAAGATGTAAATAGCTATCATTAGAATGGCTAACATTCAAAGACCAAGTAACAAGGGTTGTCAAGGATGTGGAGCAACTGAGATACTCATACACTGTTTTTGGGAATGCAAGATGGTACAATCCCTTTAAAAAGTATTTTGGCATTTTCTTTAAAATTTAAACATGCACCTACTATATGATCCAGGCATACCACTCCTAGGTATTTATCTGAGTAAAAAGGGGTATGCCCATTCAAGTACTTGTAACAAATGTCAATAGTAACTTTATTTGTAATAGTAAAAAACTGGAAACAATCTAAATGTCCATCAAGAAGTGAATGAATAAACAAATTGTGGTATATACATAAAATGGAATACTAAGCAACAAAAGAATACTATACATGCTATAGTATGGATGAATCTCAAAGTAATTATGAATGAAAGAAAGCTAGACAAAAAGACTATATGCTGTATGATTCTATTCATATAAAATGCAAGCTAGTCTATAGTGACATAAAGCAGATCAATTTTGGGGATTCAGGTGTCTTGCCTGAGGCTTTCAGCCCTGGGCAAATTCACTATGGATTCATTAAGAAATGACAATGGAATGTTCTTGGGGTATAAGAGTTTATACCCAGCTTTGTTCTCATGGTGGTAGGTTGAGCACTAGAATCACGTCTGCGTCTAGCAGTCTGCAGCTCTGTAATCCTCCTAGTCTCTGCCTCTACCCAGGGCACTGGGCAGAGCTCTTTATATAGTGATTCAGTCAATAATAACTCATTGCCTGTGGGTGTGGAAGCAGTAGCTTCGCAGTAAGCCACTTATATTATCAAACAGTTTAGGGTCAGGTGAGGATCCTGGCCATAGAAACTTTCATTTTCCCCAGAGGAGGGATAAAAAGGAAGAGTTACAGGGGAATGAGGAAACTTTTGAGGGTAATGGATTTATTCACTATCTTTATTATAGTGATGATTTCACAGGTATGTACATATGTCAAAACTTAAATATTTAAATATGTGCATTTAATTGTATGTCAGTTATACTTTAATAAAGCTTTTAACAATAATTGATTACCAAAAGGTATAGATATTAAAAAAAAGACAGGGTCCCATAGGCTGCCTACTTGGAAAGAAAATTTACAAATCTGTATCAATCCTCATTTAATCTTACCTTTCTAAACTCAGGCAAACTTCTATGAATCCCCTACCATGCTTTACATATATGTTCTCATCCCAGCAATTCTGCGTCTGTGAAACGGCCTTGCATGTTTATGTATTTTCTCAGTCCCTGTGAATCTGCAATCATTTAAGATATTTTTTGGAATGCCTTTTAATTTACCTGTAGAAGAACATCAGAAAAGAGATTAAGTGAATTGCTATATAGGATGGATGCAGTCATAAACTATAGCATGTTTTATTTTGCAATGATAATATCAGAAATCCAAGTGAAACCTGGCTTAAATTATGCAGAGAAATGACTAGAGATGCATAAATTGGATGAGTCCTTTTATGAGCACTATCTTCAAATATGACCCACTCTTACTCTTAGAAGTACACCCTCATACAGTCTATTTTAATCCTCCTAATTTCATTTAAGCTGACATCATAACTGCTCTTCTCTGAGTATTATGATGGCCTTTGGCCAAAATCAATACAGTCCTGATGTCACCAGAATATCAGAAAAAGTCCCAATAGAGAAAATGGTCAAACAGCAGAGCTGTCAGAGGACTCATTGACAGTGTCCTTTCCTGCACCAAGTTTTGAGGAATCCCTGATCTCTTATATTACATGGGTTATTAACCTGGAGTCTGATCACCCCTGGAAAATGCAGGGAAAATTGTATATGCACATGGATTTTCTGGAAAGAAGGTTCAAATTTTTTCATCATTTTGTTCCCTTCTTTTGTAAGCTATGCCCACGTCATACTCTTTCTTCCAAATCTAAATTATTTACAGACTAATCCTTTTATAATATAAGGAGGGATAGAAACACAGTGAAGGAGGGGTGAGAGTTTCCTATTTGAAGACAGCTGTGATACTTGACTTGAAATCAGCAGGCCTGGATCTGGTTCTGATTCTGCCATGTACTGTGTGTGTGTGATTTTAGTTAAGTGCCCCTCCCCTCTCTTGGCCCATTTCGCTATCCCTTCAGATTAAGAGTTTGGATTAGATGGGTGCCATGAGCCATCTCTTTGGGTTCCAGTTTCCTCAGGTCCTGTGTTCTAAGGAAGGATTTCACCTTTCCTCTGGTCTTTGGTGTTTCCTTTTCTGCCAAGGTTCTGCATCAGGGTGATATATTTCTCCATATATATTGGCTTCTAGCCTCAATACCACTGCATTTCATGGCACAGACAAGGCTGTAACAATGACAAGGACTGCTGCCTTCCCCCCTGAGGACCTTTTCTCTTTCACATTCTGTGACAGAGGGTGAAACTTGGATCCCATGATGGCATGCCCTAAAGCCACATGCCAACTCTCTATATTGGATCAATTCACCACATAGCAAGTTGTGGTCACACTTGTCATAGGACAAAAAGAGCTCTTAAAAATCACCTAGTCCATCATCCTCCCTACCATTGCTCCATTGTTTTCCAGATGCATGTGATGATAAGGAAGGAAGGGACTTGAACAAAGCTGCATGTGGAGTTCACAAATCAGTATTAAAACCTAGGGACTCTGACTCCTGGCTCAGTGCTATTTCTATACCACATTGTTGTCAATATTGTCAGGCATAATGCCATATTTTATCTTGCTATTCATTCATTCTTTCATTACAAACAATCATGAACCCCTACTATGTGCCAAACACTGTGTTGGTGCTGAGGAAAATGCCGGCAGGAGCAAGCCATCTCTGTTCTAAGGTGCTCCCAGGCTGTAGACCAAGAGTTATTTTTTGTTGTACTAACTTGGGCTTTAGTGCAACAGAACAAGTTGATTATCTTCATTACCATGATCCCCACCTCCAGGCCCCTGCCACCTTCACTTAGCTAACTAAGGTCTGACTTCTGTGAAAGAGAGGCGACACAGAGTATTCAAGGCCGTTTCACTGATTCACTTGAAAACATAAGATTTCGTTGAGTACCTGCTGATTTGTTCTTAACAAAGTTGGAATTAATCATCGAAAGAGCAAGCCTAGGTTTCCACTGAGTGGTCCAGTGTGTGTTTGCTATGAAAGGTAATCCTGTACCAGCCATGAACATCCCTTGCATATTGTATTTAATTTTCAGAGCTGTGTAGACTAGGAGGATGAGAATTCTCATCCCCATTTTACAGAGGCTCAAAATGTGTAGGATGTGGTAGAGCTGAAGCTCCTGATTTCTACTGCCCATGATTCTTTCTATGTATTTTCAGTGAGACTCACAAAGAGCTATTTGTTTTCATCTAGAAAAGAGGAAATGTGAAAAACAATGCAATTAACTAAGAAGCACAGTTTCCTGCACCGGCAAAAAAAGTCTTTCAGAGACGCAACTATATTTTGAGGAGGAGATCCCAAGGGGAGAGTGACACACAAAGGAATGGGTACAAATAAGAAGGACCAAGGTCTAGAGATGAAGGAAATAGAAGACACCTGGAAAAGTCCCCAGTCTGTGGTGTGCATCAGACCAAGGCCTGGCACAACTAAAGAAGGGGCAAGCAAGTGTCAGAGAGCTAGGGGAAGTGCAAGTTCTAGAAAGGAGGTGAAGGTGGGAAGAAGCAGGCAAGTGTCATGAGCCTTGTCAGTGTGGGGAAAACGGAAGTTCCTCTGGCCAGGATCCTCTCCTGACTCTAAAGTACTTGATGATGTAATTGGCCTGCTGATAGGTTAATACTTCCACACCTGAAGGCAATAAGCTGTTATTAACTGAGTCACTGTACAAAGAGCTCTGCCCAGTGCTCTGGGTGGAGGCAGAGACCAAGTGGATTACGGACCTGCAGACTGCTGGATGCAGATGTGATTCTAGTGCTCAACCTACCACCGGGAGAGTAAAGCCAGGTATAAACCCTTTTGCACAAAAAATGTTCCCTTATCATTTCTTGGTCTTGCTGAACCCATAGTGAACTTGCCCATGGCTGAAACCCTCAGGCAAGATAGTCAGTAAACAGAGTCCTGCCCAGCAAGGGAGAGAATGGAAGGAGGTGCAGGTGAGTCTGCGATAGTTGGACAAAGGAGTCATATCTTCTAGGACTTTAACTTACACACATTCCAATATGCCTCCTGGCAAAAAAAGTGGGATGAGGGAGGGAGGTGGGTGATTGACACTGCCTGTCAATAAATTTATGTCCTAGGATTCATGTGAGGCAGAGACACAATCAGATGTAGTGTTAGTTGGGAGCCTGTAATCTTGGGAGAAACCGTCCAAGCATGTTTCCAGGGGTTAAAGATGGGCATTTGGTAGCCAGTATGGCTGTGGGCTCCTGAATGCAAGCCAAAGACATTACCTGGTGCTCAGCTGCGCACAGTATTCTCTTCCATGGCTGAGGGGCAAGCTTGTGGTGATGGACTTACACATGACACACCTGCATGCTCTACTTGATGGCTGAAGTGAGCCTTTTAAAACTGAAGGGCCATTATGTGTCTCCCTTTGGATCTTAGTGAGAGTTTCTCTTGGTGTATAATCCCAGGCATGGGGTGCCTGTAGTATCCTTTGCCCATTTTCCTAGTGAAATTCCTGTCTTTTATTTACAGCTTGGAAGAGGTTTCTTGTTCATTCTAGGTAATGGTGCTTTGCTTTTAGACATTGCAACTAACTTTCTCACCCTCTTGTTAACTTTGTCTATGGTGACCACTGTTGAAAACAAGTCTTTAATTTTGGCATACTTTAATCCACTGCTTTTTCATCTTACTATTCATGCTTTTGGGGGTTTATTTAGGAACTCCCCTATGGTGAAGTCTCAAAGATATTCTCCTTAGTTTGCTTTTATTATCTTCATAGCTTGACTTTTCACTTTTAGTTCTGTGATTCATTTGAAGATTATTTTTATATATGGTATAGAAAGGTATACAAGTTCTTATTTCTTCATGCAGTGAGCCAAGTTTACCAATGTTTACTAGGTGATCTATAATCCACACATTAATTTATGATACCAGTTCTATCATATACTAAGATGCCATATATACATGGATATGTTTCTGTACTATTTTGTTTCATTGGATTAATTTCTAGTTCCTATGCTGCTACTCAACTGTTACTAGGGTTTTGCAATAATTCTTAATACCTAGTAGCTTTGTGAGGTGCTTAAAGAACATGCTTTCTTATTACTTTAGAAAAGAGTCTAAAGACTACTTTCTCTGCAAACAACCAGTGGTTGTCAGTAAGTCCTGCTATATTGGTGGTGTTACCTCCAAAGTGTAGTATCAAGGCTTTCTTTTCTTCAATCAACCCTCTTTTAAACATGTAACAGCTGCTGTTCTGTCTTCTTTGAGCATCTTGTATAAGGACATGATGAAGCATTTCCCAATTTCTATATGAAGTACAAGTAAAATGGTCCACTATCTTCCTCGGAGGCCTTTGAGTTCTGATATGTCACTTGTGGAACTTTCTAAACATATGTGAATGGTCATGTGAGAAAATTAATGTTTTCCCACCATAAACAAACTAACTGTAAATTTAATAACCTTGGAATTTTTTCCTTTTAAGTCCATTTAGGCCATGAGTCTTTCAAGGAAAAGTTCTATTTGAGAATTCTTCATTATCTATTTAAATTTGGCAGAAAACAGATTATAAATTTAAATAACTAGTATACTCCAAATCACACAAGATTAGAATTATACCTTGATTGTCATTATTCCTTCCCGTGTGATTGTCTAGCATCTGAGCAACAAAGTTTACTCATAGAAAAGATTTGCAAGGCAGACATGGCTGTAAACGGAGTGGACAGGGAGTCAAACAAAACCGCAAGATGGTTACACAGCTTATACTTGGCTTATGGTGGAAAACGGTTTTCTCACATGATTGCCCTTGTTTAAATTATTGTAGCATATCTGCAGATATTGGCATCATAAAAGAAAGGAGAGGATTGTTTTTGTTAGAGTCACTAGCTGGCAGGAAAGGCTTTAAGGGTTGACTTCTTTAGGGGGGACTAGAGTTAGATAAGGTGATGCTGCATTTTGTTTATCTCACAGTGTAAAGGATTCCCCCCCAACTATGGGATGTAAGGTCTATACTTACTGATAATGACTTCAGAGCAAGGTAACATTTCTGCATCCAAAGGACTGATAGGAACCCAGAAAGGAAGAACAGAAAAAAATATGTATGGGAGGAAATTAACAAAATAATAATACAAGAAAATTTCTCTGAACTGAAGAAAAATATAAACCTTAAGTTTGAAAGAACCTATCAGGCACCCAGTACAATAAATGAGCATTTTAAAAACCATCAAAGCAGATTAACATGAGATTCCAAAACACCAGTCCTAAAGAGTAGATCCTAAATGCATACAAAGAGGGGGGGAAATGGGTTACATTCAAAAGAACATCTAAATCTGAGGGAAGATTGTTTTTGACCTAGTTCTCAGCCTTGAAATTTATCAATCAAATGTGAGAGTAGAATAAAGACATTTTCATATGATCACAGATTTAGAAAGTTAAATCCCCATGCACCTTTTCTTAGTATGTTCCTTGAATACATGTGACAAAATTAGATATAAACCAAGTCAGTCCAAGTGAGGAGATCAATGAAAGGAAATCCTGAGATGACAGTGCAGTGATAGGTCTAGGGAGCAATTACTCCCGGTGGATGTAGGGGGACAGAGGCTTCGGAGGGGAGTATCTGGGAATAAAGGCGATTCCAAGATTTATTGGAACCCTTAAGAATATGGGGCATTAAAGAAGGAGATAAAGGCAAACAAAGAAAGGGAATAAGATATGCAAAGAGAACCTTCAGGAAAGCACAAATGTTGTGCTAGGAAAAGAGTATAGTGATACATCACTGAGCTGTCCAGTAAGCAATATTTAATAGCCATAATAGTACAAATAGTTTATGTTGACTTTCAACTCTTATAGCCTACTGTAGATAAAGCACTTACAGACTTAACAGAATGTAAATGTCATCAACCTTGACAATACAAAATATAAGTTCAGAAGCAACGGGTATGTAGAAGAGGGGAAAGAAAAATGAAGGGAAGAGAAAGTGTCAAATCTTAATTTTACATGGAGAGTCAAGGCATTTTATCAATAGCTCAAGAAACAAGAAATCAAAGTGTTAAGTACAGAAATTCCTCATTATTCAAGTCAAATCCATTCCTGAGAACATGTCGGAAAGCAAATATTCATATAGTAGCAGAGTTTTTCCATTATTTAAATAGAAAATAATACTGCATCACAGCCCATTCAAAAACCTAACTTCATTTCCCTAAATATTACTAAGCTACTCTGAAACATCTATATTAACAACTCACCAAAGATTTCTGCATAATGTAAAAGCATTTTAAGCATCAATTACCTAATTATTTAACAGCCTAGGACATCATTAGTAGGTATGTTTTTGAGTAATAGGTAGCAACAGTGTAGAGTATTGGATATGGACTTTAATTTTCCCTGTGTCATTCAATGACATGTATTGTAATGTAAATAAACAATGTAATGACATGTTTCAGATAATATCTAAATTAGACCAGGTTGGGTAGTTGTCCTAGGAACCTGGCAGAAGTAAGCCCTGGGAACCACTAAGAGCTAAACCCTCAGGGCAGGACTGGGGAGGATGATAGCTACAATGCCTAGCACATTTAAACAAGGTTCTAATCTCTCACCGGAGTAGTTCACAACCTGTACGTTTTGGCTGATACTGTTTGAAGATTCGTTATGGCTGGTTCCCCCTCAGAGGCTGAATTTTGGATACTCATTTTTAGAAGGGGTTATAGCCAATCACTGGATAGTGAAAGCTCAGATAACTACGTAAAGGCAACCCACAAAGAAAGCAAAATGGCCTGTAACTGTATGGGGAAGGGAGGGATAAGAGTATGTGGAGGTGATATCACTGAATTAAAGCCTCACCTGCCACAACGGTCCATAAATACTGTAAAAACTGATAGAGTACAAAACAGCAGTAGAAGCAGATGATCTGGGGATATGATGCAAGTTGCCAGAATACAAAAATCAGATTCAGAAGCGTTCAGAGGGGTCCTTCTGGGGAGCAAGACTGGGATCATGTAAGGGACTATTGCTTTGCATTGTTAAATCTTTATATTGCTTGATTTCTAAAATACCAATGCATGTATTTTGCTAAAAATTAATTTGAATATTTCTATCCTGCCTCATTCACTTCCTTTTTTATTTTGTTTTGTTTTTTGGACATAACAACTTAAAAAGGTTTTTTTTGTCAAAGTATAGTTGGTATACAATATATTTGTTCAAGTATACAGCAGAGCGTTTGACAGTTATATGCATTATTAAATCTTCACCCCAGCTAGTGTAGTTACTATCTGTCCACACGGAAAGATGTTACAGAACTATTGACTCTCTTTATGCTGTACTTTCATCCCCATGACTGTCAGATTATGATTGAGGTTTTGTGCATCTTTATTTCCTTCACCTATTTCACTGCACCCCACCCCCCAGTCCCTTCCCCATGGAAACCACCAGTCACTTCTCAGTGCCTATGAGTCTACTGCTGTTTTGTTCGGTTTTGTTTTTAGATTCCACATATAAGTGAAATCATATGGTATTTGGACATAACGCTTTTATGACAATCTTTGTTACATGTGTTTATAAACATTTCTTTAAATGCATTACAGAGTGGTGGCCACATCTATTTACTTAAATAAAACTGTTCTCAATGTAACAAGCAGGTATCACGGTTATGAAAATCTTTATTACATGTGATTTTATTTTTATATTTTAAATTAATTTATTTTTAAATGGAGATATAGCTGACATATAACATAGTGTAAGTTTTAGGTATACAATGTGTTGATTTGATACATTCATATATTGCACTATGATTACCAGCATATTTTTAGCTAACACCTGTCACATCACATAATTATCATTTCTTTTATATGATGAGAGCATTTAAGATCTACTCTCTTAGCAAGTTTGAAGTACATAGTATTGATGTCTCTAATCACTGTTCTGTGCAGTAGCTCTCCAGAACATACTATCTTCTAGTTGCAAATTTGTGTCCTTTAGCATTTCATTTTCCCCATGCCCTAGCCACTGTACTCTCTGTTCCTACAAGTTTGGCTTTTTAGATTCCACATATAAGTATATTATACAACATTTGTCTTCCTCTGTCTGTCTGATCTCACTAAGCATAATGCCCTTGAGGACCATCAATGCTATTAAAATGGCAGGATTTCCTTCTTTCACATGGCAAAATAATATATATATATATATATATACACACACACACTTACATGTATATATGACATTTTGTTTATTCATTCACCCACTGATGGACACAAGTTTGTTTCTATATCTTGCCTGTTGTGAATAATGCTGCAATAAACATGGAAATGCAAATATCTTTTGAATAGGCTGCTTTCATTTCTTTTGGATAAAAACCCAGAAGTGGGATGTAGTTTCTAAATTTTCTAGAAACCTCCATACTGTTTTCTATAATGGTCATACTGATTTACATTCCTGCCAGTGGAGCAAAAGGGTTCCCTTTTCTCCACATTCTTGCCAACTCTTGTGATCTTCTGTCGCTGATGATAGTCATTCTAATTGTCTTGAGGGAATGTCTCATGGTGGTTTCGATTTGCATGTCCCTGATGATTAGCGATGTGGAGCACCTTTTTTATGCACCTGTTGGCATTTTATGTCTAATTTTGAGAAATGTATATTTAGACATTTCTAAATCAAGCTACTTGTTTTCTTGTTACGGAGTTGAGTTCTTTATATATTTTAGGTATTAACCCCTCATCAAATATATGATTTGAAAATATTTTCTCCCATTTTCTAGGCTGTTTCATTACTCTATTGTTTCCTTTCCTGTGCAGAAGCTTTTTAGTTTGATGCAATTTCATTTGTCTATTTTTGCTTCTGTTGTCATATCTAAAAAAAGTCATTGTCCAGATCAATACTAAAAAGCCTTTTCTCTGTTTTCTTCCAGAAGTTTTCCAGTTTCAGGTCTTACATTTCAAGTCTAATATACTTTGAGTTGGTTTTTGTATATGGTGTGAGATAAGGATCCAATTTCATTCTTGCACATGTGGCTTTCCTGTTTTACCAACACCATTTATTGAAGAGACTATCCTTTCCTCACTGTGTGTCCTTGACACCTTTGTCAAAGATCAATATACTGTAATTGTGTGGGTTTATTTCTGGGCTGTCTATTCTGTTCCATTGGTCTATATTTCTGTCCTCATGCCATACCATACTATTGTGGTTTCTATGGTTTTGTAATATATTTTGAAATCAGGCAGTGTGGATCCTCCAACTTTGTTCTTGTTGTTCAAGACTGCTTTGGCTAAACAGGGTCTTTTCTGCTTGCATATGAATTTTAGGATTGTTCTTTCTATTTCTGTAAAAATGATATTGCATTTTGATAAGAATTCCATTGAATCTGTGATTACTTTGGGTAGAATGAACATTATGATGAATATTAATTCTTCCAATCCATGAACACAGGAAATCTTTCCATTTATTTCTGTTGTCTTCAATTTCTTTCATAAATGTCTTATAATTTTCAGTGTGTAGATCTTTCACCTCCTTAGTTAAACTTATTCCTAAGAATGTTATTCTTTTTAATGCTATTGTTAATGGGAATTTTCTTAATTTCTTTTTCAGATTGTTCATTATTAGAGGAAGAAATACAACTGACTTTTTATGTTGATTTTGTATCCAATAAACTGAATTCACTTATTAGTTCTAACAGTATTTTGGTGGGGTCAATATGGTTTTCTATAGGACCATGCCAACTGCAAACAGACAATTTTACTTTTTTATTTCTGACATGGATGCCTTTTTTCTTGTGTAATTGCCCTGTCTAGGGCTTCCAGTACTATGTTGAATAGAAGTGGCAAGACTGAGCATCCTTGCCTTTCTCCTGATCTTAAATCAAAGTTTTCAGCTTTTCTCTGTTGAATATGCTAGTTGTGGGCTTGACATATATGGCTTTTATTTTGTTGAGGTTCATACCTTCTATACCTAATTTGTTGAGAATTTTAATCATGAAAGGATGTTGAATTTGACAAATGCCTTTTCTGCATCTATTGAAATGATCGTATGATTTTATCCTTCATTTTGTGAATATGGTATATCACATTTTTAATTTGTGTATGTTGAAACATCCTTGCTTCCCAGGGCTAAATCCACATGATCATCGTGTATGAACCTTTAAATGTGTAGTTGAATTTGGTTTGTTGATATTTTATTTTTGCTTGTATGTTCATCAGGGACATAAGCTTATAATTTTCTTTTCTTGTGGTAGCCTTGTTTGTCTTTGGTATCAAAATTTGGACTGGTAATGTTGGCGTGGATAAAGGGAAGGTTTGTATGGCCAGGATTCTCACCTGGCCTTGGTCGGCTAGCTCACTACACACATGTGGGCAATACATTGCTATTGACTTTATATAAAGAGCTCCACCCAGTGCTCTGGGTCACTCGGTGGCATGGCTGCAAGGCTGCAGGAGAGCGCAGGGTGGAGTGGTGGCAGCACCGAGGACAGAGACTGAGATGACCGTGTAGGCAGAGAGGCCCAGAGGACAGCTGTGTGGGTATAGAGGCCCAGAGGCAGAGACCAGCTTGCTGCACGCAGACTCACACTCAGTGTATGGGATTCTAGTGATTGACCTGCCACCATGGAAATAAAGTTGGATATAACCCTTTCACCCCAAGAATGTTCCATTGTCATTCTGTGGTCTCATTGAACCCATAGTGAACTTGCTTGGAGCTGAAACCCATTGGCAAGACAGTTGGTCTCATAAAATGAATTTGGGTGTTTCCTCTTTTTCAATTTTTTGGAAGAGTTTGAGAAGAACTGATGTTATTTCTTTTTTAAATTTGTGGTAGAATTAATGTATGAAGTCATATTCCTGGGCTTCTCTTTGTTGGGAGTTTTTATTTATTTATTTTTATTATGGTATCATTAATATACAATCACATGAGCAACACTGTGGTTACTATATTCCCCCCATTATCAAGTCCCCCCCACATACCCCATTATAGTCACTGTCCATCAGCATAGTAAGATGCTATAGAGTCACTACTTATCTTCTCTGTTGCTGTACTGCCTTCCCTGTGTCCCCCCACATTATGTGTGCTAATCATAATACCACTGAATCCTCTTATCCCTCCCTTCTCCCCCACCCTCCCCAGTCCCTTTCACTTTGGTAACTGTGAGTCAGTTTTTGGGTTCTGTGAGTCTGCTGCTGTTTTGTTCCTTCAGTTTTTCCTTTGTTCTTATGCTCCACAGATGAGTAAAATCATTTGGTACTTGTCTTTCTCCGCCTGGATTATTTCACTGAGCATAATACCCTCTAGCTCCATCCATGTTGTTGCAAATGGTAGGATCTGTTTTCTTCTTATGGCTGAATAATATTCCATTGTGTATATGTACCACATCTTCTTTATCCATTCATCTACTGATGGACACTTAGGTTGCTTCCATTTCTTGGCTATTGTAAATAGTGCTGCGATAAACATAGGGGTGCATCTGTCTTTTTCAAACTGGGCTGCTGCATTCTTAGGGTAAATTCCTAGAAGTGGAATTCCTGGGTCAAATGGTATTTCTATTTTGAGCTTTTTGAGGAAACTCCATACTGCTTTCCACAATGGTTGAACTAATTTACATTCCCACCAGCAGTGTAGGAGGGTTCCCCTTTCTCCACAGCCTCGCCAACATTTGTTGTTGTTTGTCTTTTTGATACTGGCCATCTTAACTGGTGTGAGGTGATATCTCATTGTGGTTTTTATTTGCATTTCTCTGATGATTAGCAATGTGGAGCATCTTTTCATGTACCTATTGGCCATCTGAATTTCTTCTTTGGAGAAGTATCTCTTCATCTCCTCTGCCCATTTCTTAATCGGATTATTTGCTTTTTGTTTGTTGAGGTGTGTGAGCTCTTTATATATTTTGGATTTTAACCCCTTATCGGATCTGTCATTTATGAATATATTCTCCCATACTGTAGGATGCCTTTTTGTTCTACTGATGGTGTCCTTTGCTATACAGATGCTTTTTCATTTGATATAGTCCCACTTGTTCATTTTTGCTTTTGTTTCCCTTGCCCGTGGAGATATGTTCATGAAAAAGTTGCTCATGTTTATATTTGAGAGTTTTTCTTATGTTTTCTTCTAAGAGTTTTATGGTTTCATGACTTATATTCAGGTCTTTGATCCATTATGAATTTACTTTTGTGTATGGGGTTAGACAATGGTCCAGTTTCATTCTCTTACATGTAGCTGTCCAGTCTTGCCAACAGCAGCTGTTGAAGAGGCTGTCATTTCCCCACTGTATATCCATGGCTACTTTATCATATATTAATTGACCATATATATTTGGGTTAATATCTAAACTATTCTGTTCCAGTGGTCTATAGGTCTGTTCTTGTGCCAGTACCAAATTGTCTACATTACTGTGGCTTGGTAGTAGAGCTTGAAGTTAGGGAGCATAATCCCCACTGCTTTATTCTTCTTTCTCAGGATTGCTTTGGCCATTTGAGGTCTTTTGTGGTTCCATATGAATTTTAGAACTATTTGTTGCAATTTGTTGAAGAATGCTGTTGGTGTTTTGATACGGATTGCATTGAATCTGTAGATTGCTTTAGGTAGGAAGGCCTTTTGACAGTACTAATTCTTCCTAGCTAAGAGCATGGGATGAGTTTCCATTTGTTAGTGACCTCTTTAATTTCTCTTAAGAGTGTCTTGTAGTTTTCAGTGTATAGGTCTTTCACTTCCTTGGTTAGGTTTATTCCTAGGTATTTTATTCTTTTTGATGCAACTGTGAATGGAATTGTTTTCCTGATTTCTGTTTCTGCTAGTTCATCATTGTTGTACAGGAATGCCACAGATTTCTGTGTATTAATTTTGTATCCTGCAACTTTGCTGAATTCAGATATTAGTTCTAGTAGTTTTGGAGTGGAGTCTTTAGGGTTTTTTATGTACAATATCATGTCATCTGCAAATAGTGACAGTTTGACTTCTTTACCAATCTGGATGCCTTGTATTTCTTTGTTTTGTCTGATTGCCATGGCTAGGACCTCCAGTATTATGTTGAATAACAGTGGGAAGAGTGGGCATCCCTGTCTTGTTCCCGATCTTAGAGGAAAAGCTTTCAGCTTCTTGCTGTTAAGTATGATGTTGGCTGTGGGTTTGTCATATATGGTCTTTACTATGTTGAGGTACTTGCCCTCTATATCCATTTTGTTGAGAGTTTTTGTCATGAATGGGTGTTGAATTTTGTCGAATGCTTTTTCAGCATCTATGGAGATGATCATGTGGTTTTTGTTCTTCTTTTTGTTGATGTGGTGGATGATGTTGATGGATTTTGAATGTTGTACTATCCTTGCATCCCTGGGATGAATCCCACTTGATCATGGTGTATGATCCTCTTGATGTATTTTTGAATTTGGTTTGCTAATTTTCTGTTGCGTATTTTTGCTTCTATGTTCATCAGAGATATTGGTCTGTAGTTTTCTTTTTTTGTGGTGTCTTTGCCTGGTTTTGGTATTAGTGTGATGCTGGCTTCATAGAATGCGTTTGGAAGTATTCCCTCCTCTTCTATTTTTTGGAAAACTTTAAGGATAATGGGTATTATGTCTTCTCTAAATGTCTGATAAAATTCAGTGATGAATCCTTCTGGTCCATGGGTTTTATTCTTGGGTAGTTTTTTGATTACCGATTCATTTTTGTTGCTGATAATTGGTCTGTTTAGATTTTCTGTTTCTTCCTTGGTCCGTCTTGGAAGGTTGTATTTTTCTAGAAAGTTGTCCATTTCTTCTAGGTTATCCAGCTTGTTAGTATATAGATTTTCATAGTATTCTCTAATAATTCTTTGTATTTCTGTGGGATCCATTGTGATTGTTTGTTTCTCATTTCTGATTCTGTTTATGTGTGTAGATTCTCTTTTTCTCTTAATAAGTCTGGCTAGGGGTTTATCTGTTTGTTTATTTTCTCAAAGAACCAGCTCTTGGTTTCATTAATTTTTTCTATTGTTTTATTTTTCTCAATTTTATTTATTTCATCTCTTATCTTTATTATGTCCCTCCTTCTGCTGACATGGCACCTCATTTGTTCTTCTTTTTCCAGTTTCAGTAATTGTGACTTTAGATTATTCATTTGGTATTGTTCTTCCTTCTTTAAATAGGCCTGGATTGCTGTATACTTTCCTCTTAGAACTGCTTTTGCTGTGTCCCAGAGAAGTTGGGGTATTGTGCTGTTGTTGTCATTTGTCTTGATATATTGCTTGATCTCTGTTTTAATTTGGTCATTGATCCATTGATTATTTAGGAGAATGTTGTTAAGCCTCCATGTGTTTGTGAGCCTTTTTGTTTTCTTTGTACAATTTAGTTGTAGATTTATACCTTTGTGATCTGAGTTTGTTGAGTATTTTTACATCAATGTTCATTGGGGATATTGCTCTGTAGTTTTCTTTTTTTGTGGTTTCTGCCTGGTTTTGGTATTAGAGTGATGCTGGCTTAATAGAATGAGTGGAAGTATTCCCTTCTCTTCTATTTTTTGGAAAACTTTAAGGAGAATGGGTATTATGTCTTCTCTAAATGTCTGATAAAATTCTGCAGTGAATCCATCTTGTCCATGGGTTTTGTTCTTTGGTAGTTTTTTGAATACCCATTCAATTTCATTGCTGGTAATTGGTCTGTTCAGATTTTCTGTTTCTTCTTGAGTAAGTCTTGGAAGGTTCTATGTTTCTAGAAAGTTTTCCATTTCCTCTAAGTTTTCCAGTTTGTTAACATATAATTTTTCATAGTATTCTCTAATAATTCTTTGTATTTCAGTGGTGACTGTAGTGATATTTTTCCTTTCTCATTTCTGATTCTATTTATGTGTATAGATTCTGTTTTTTTCTTGATAAGTCTGTCTAGGGATTTATCTATTTTTTTATTTTCTCAAAGATTGAGCTCCTGGTTTAATTGATTCTTTCTATCATTTGTTTTTCTCTATTTTATTTATTTCTGCTGTGATCTTTATTATATCCCTCCTTCTACTGACTTTGGGCCTCCTTTGTTCTCCTTTTTCTAGTTTCATTCATTGTGAGTTTAGACTGTTCATTTGGGATTGTTTTTCTTTCTTGAGGTAGGCCTGTATTGCTATATACCTTCTTCTTAGAATTGCCTTCTCTGTGTCCCACAGATTTTGGGGTGTTGAGTTGTTTTCATTTGTCCCCATATATTGCTTGATCTCTGTTTTAATTTGGTCATTGATCCATTGATTATTTAGGAGCATGTTGTTAAGCCTCCATGTGTTTGTGAGCCTTTTCGTTTTCTTTGTACAATTTATTTCTCATTTCATACCTTTGTGATCAGATAAGTTGGTTGGTATAGTTTCAGTCTTTTTGAATTTGCTGAGGCTCTTTTTGTGGCCTAGTATGTGGTCTATTCTGGAAAATGTTCCATGTGCACTTGAGAAGAATGTGTATCCTGTTGCTTTTGGATGTAGAGTTCTGTAGATGTCTGTTAGGTCCATCTGTTTTAATGTGTTGTTCAGTGCCTCTGTGTCCTTACTTATTTTCTGCCTGGTGGATCTATCTTTTGGTGTGAGTGGTGTGTTGAAGTCTCCTAAAATGAATGCATTGCATTCTATTTCCCCCTTTAATTCTGTTAGTGTCTGTTTCACATATGCTGGTGCTCCTGTGTTGGGTGCATAGATATTTATAATGGTTATATCCTCTTGTTGGACTGACCCTTTTATCAATATGTAATGTTCTTACTTGTCTCTTGTTACTTTCTTTGTTATGAAGTCTATTTTGTCTGATACAAGTAATATAACACCTTTTTTTTCTCCCTATTGTTTGCATGAAATATCTTTTCCCATATCTTCACTTTCAGTCTGTGTATATCTTTGGTTTTGAAGTGAGTCTCTTCTAGGCAGCATATAGATGGGTCTTGTTTTTTTATCCATTCAGTAACTCTATGTCTTTTTATTGGTGCATTCAGTGCATTTACATTTAGGGTGATTATCGATAGATATGTACTTACTGCCTTTGCAGGCTTTGGATTCACGGTTACTGAAAGTTCAAGGGCATCTTCTTTACTATCTAACAGTCTAAGTTTACTCACTTATTATGCTATTATAAACATAGTCTGATGATTCTTTTTTATCTCCCTTCTTTTTCTTCCTCTTCTACTCTTTATGTTAGGTGTCATATTCTGTACTTTTTATGTATCTATTGACTGACTTTGTGGGTAGCTGATTTAATTTTGCTTTGGTTAGTATTTAGTTTGTCTACATCCTTTGTGTGGTTTTATTTTCTCTGGTGACAGCTATTTAGCCTTAGGCATGCTTTCTTCTAGAGCAGTCCCTTTAAAATACACTGTAGAGATGTTTTGTGGGAGGTAAATTCCCTCAAGTTTTGCCTATCTGGGAATTGTTTAATTCCTTTTTCAAATTTAAATTATAATTTTTCTGGATAGAGTAATCTTGGTTCGATGTCCTTCTGTTTCATTGCATTAAATATATCATGCCATTCCCTTCCAGCCTGTAAGGTTTCTGCTGAGAAGTGTGATGATAGCCTGATGGGTTTTTCTTCAAAGGTGATCTTTTTTCTCTCTTTGACTGCTTTTCATTCTCTGTCCCTGTCTTTGATCTTTGCCATTTTAATTATTATATGTCTTGGTGTTGTCCTCCTTGGGTCCCTTGTGTTGAGAGATCTGTGGAGTTCATGGGCTGAGAGACTATTTCCTTCCCCAGATTGGGGAAGTTTTCACCAATTATTTCTTCAGAGACACTTTCTATCCCTTTTTCTCTCCTTTTTCTGGTACCTGGATAATGCAAATATTTTCCATTTGGATTGGTTGCACAGTTCTCTTAGTATTCTTTCATTCCTAGAGATCATTTTTTGTCTCTCTACCTCAGCTTCTCTATATTCCTGTTCTATGATTTTTATTCCATTAATAGTCTTCTCCACCTCATCTAATCTGCTTTTAAATTCCTCCATTATTTGTTTCATGTCTGTTATCTCCCTCCTGAATTCATCAGTTAGCTATTGAATATTTTTTCTGTAGCTCTATCAGCAAAGCTTATGACTTTTTAAAAATTTTGTTATCATTAATCTACAATTACATGAAAATGCTTATGACTTTTATTTTGAATTCTTTTTCAGGAAGATTGGTGATGTCAGTCTCACTGAGCCCTCTTTCTGGTGTTTGAGGGATTTTGGATTGACCAAGATTCTTCTGCCTTTTCATGATCCTGGAGCAATGGGAGCAGTTGCTAGTGAGTGGCCTGTGTGTCAGCTGGGAGGACAAAGTCCCTTCCTGCTTGCCGGTGGCCACACCCATCTCCGCTGTCTGTACCGGTCAACTGTGGGCAGGGAGAAGCCTCTAGGTCTGGGCCAGTTAGCCATGCACAGGGAGAAGCCTCTGCGTTAAGCTGTGTGGTTGCTGTAGTCGGGGCTGCCTTCCTGCTGGTCTGCAACAATGGTGGGGACAGCTGGTTTGTTCACAGATGCCAGCACAGAGGAAGGAATACTTTAAATACTGAACTTTCTCAGGGAGGGAAAGCAAATACCCAGTTAGCCAGCAAACTCCAAATTCATTTGTCCTTGTTGGGATTCATGATAGGGAAAGAGGGTGAGAGACTGTTCATACTCATATGTTCACATTTGTTCTATCAAATGTGTCCTTTATAATTCTTCTGATTAAAAGTCTTTTGGGGACTCGTATTGTTTGTAGGATGAAATTCTGCCTCCTGCTGGAGCTCTTTCTGTCTCTCTTCTGCTTGTTATGTTTGCTCCAGCTACTCAGCTCTTCTTTCAGTCCCCTGAAGACAACCAGATCTTTTTCCCCTGAGGAATAGGGACATACTGTTCCCTTTGCTTAGATCTCGTCTGTCTTTTTCTTTTTGCCCTGGTATTACTTCTTAAGAGGCATCATTCCTGTATGCCACTCTCAATCTAATTAGGTATTCCTGTGAATGCTCGGCAACCCTCATCATCTCTGTGGGTAAAGTGAAGATTCCTATGGCCAGGATTCACACCTGGCCCTGGTTGGCTAGCTCACTACACATGTATGGGCAATATGTTGCTATTGACTCTATATAAAGAGCTCTGCCCAGTGCTCTGGGTAACACGGTGGCATGGCTGCAAGGCTGCAGGAGAGCAGAGATAAGGCTGGAGTGGTGACAGTGTGGAGGACACAGACTGAGACAGATGTGGGGCAGAGAGGCCCAGAGGCAGAGACTGGCTTGCTGCATGCAGACTTGCTCAGAGCGGACAGGATTCTAGTGACTGACCTGCCACCGTAGAAATAAAATTGGGTATAACTTTTTCACCCCAAGAATGTTCTTCTGTCATTTCTTTGGTCACACTGAATCCATAGTGAACTTGTCTGGGGCTGAAACCCATTGCCAAGACAGTCTCTTTAAAACACTAACCACAATTGGTAATTATATTCCCATGTGTGGGATAATTTTCACAATGACATCTCTTTCTCATTAGACTGTAAGCTCCACAAGGAGATGGACAGTGTCTGTGGTGCTCACCAGTCTCTTTTCAGCAACCAATAGGAGACTAGTATATAGGAGGAGCTAAACACATATTCTGTGAATGAACAAATGAAACCCTAAGGTTCAGTTTCTCCATGTAAAATGGAGATATAATAATCTTCTATTGCATAATAATTATACCAGTCCTGCATTGGTCACAGGGTGTTTGTAGAATAAATTGACATACATATGGTATGTTTAGTTCTAAGGAAACATCAAGGTAGATGAATTTGAGGGAGAAGGTCCTTAAATCAGGTGATCAGGAGATCATTGGTAAACTTGGAAAGCGGTGTGGAAGCCATAGAACAATTGCTTAGAAAGGAAGTGGTCAAAGTCAAAGGAGGAGACGGGCAAGTCTGTAACTCAAGGAGAGGCAAGCTTGAAGCACTTAAAAACATTTCTGACGTAAAGACACGTGTGCCTTGTTTGTTCAGTAACAGAAGAATCTGGTAGAATAGGACAGTGTAGAAACCAACTGGGCATTCTTTTAAATGAAATAAGTAAGCTTGAAAATGACAAATACTTTATGATTCCACTTATATAAATACTCAAATTCATAGAGACAGAAAGTAGGATGGTAGTTGCCAGGTTGTCAGGGGAGAAGGGAATGAGGAGTTGGTGTTTAATGGGGTTAGAATTTCAGTTTGGGAAGTTGCAAAAGTTCTATAGATGGATGGTGGTGATGGTACCACAACAACATGAATATAAGTCCATTGAACTGTACATGTAAAAATGATTAAAACAGTACATTTTATGTTGTATGTAAAAAAAAGGTATGAAACCTAAACTAGACTTCATGTATTTTCGATGATGTATAATTTTCAAAAAGTGCAGAACATGATTCATAGTTATAGAAAAACATATGTCAAAGATTTAAAAATTAAAAATAGAAATAACATATGACCCAGCAATTCTACTTGTGGGAATTTACCCAAAGAAAACAAAATCATTTGAAAAGATATATTCATGCCTATGTTTATGGCAGCATTATCTACAATAGCCAAGATATGGAAGGAACCAAAGTGCCTAGTGATAGATGAATGGATGAAGAAGATGTGGTACATAGACACAGTGGAATACCTGCCATAAAAAGGAAGGAAATTTTGCCATTTTTGACAACAGAGAAGGACCTAGAGGGTATTATGTTAAGTGAAATAAGACAGAGAAAGACAAATACCATATGATTTCATTTATATGTGGAATCTATAAAAAAAAAAAAGACCCATAAATATTGACAACCGGCTGTTGGTTACCATAGGGGACAGGAGTTTGGGGATGGGTAAAAGAGGCAAAGGGGATAAAGAGGTACAAACTTCAAATAATAAAATAAATTTGGCACAGGAAGAGAAGTACAACATAGAGAATATAACCAATAATACTGTACTGTCTTGTTACGGTAGCAGGGGGTAACCACACTCACCTTGGGGAGCATTTAGTAATGGATATAAATTATCAAATCACTGAAAACAGTATAATACTGTATATCAACTATATTCCAATAAAAATAAAATGAAGTAAATACATAAACACAAGATTTAAGAACAACAATTGGATGGTTCCTAGTTCTGTAGAAATGGCTTTGAAACATAAGGACAAAACCCCATAGCTTGTGACTACGTATTCTGGGCCACGTGATCCTGCCTTCTTGGTCACAGCTGATTGGTCTAAGCATAGATGCCTGACATAATATGTGTTCTTTCAAACTAGATAGCAAGTGTCTTTCCAGTGGGTTCAAAAACGAACATTAGACTCAATAACAGAGCATACCATGAAAGGGAGGGGAATGTTGTTCTCCAGTTTCTCAAAAAAGTATTTGTTTCTGTTGTTGTGAGAACAAATGAATCTTTTCTCTTCCCAGAAGAATAGCAGGAAAGGCAACCCTTTTTGGCAAAACTGCCCTGTCAGGGCCTGCTGTGCCTGGCAAAGCAGTGCTTAGTTGGCAGCACATGATGTGGCTCACATTGAGAGCTGTGCATGGCTCTATCTGCTTTACCTAATGACAGCAGGAGCATGGGTGCTGCAGAAGAAGGGTGACAGACCGTGCAGGGCTCTTGTGTCCAAAAGAGAGTGGCGCACTCAGTGCTTGCTGTAGCAGTGCTATGGAGGGGACAACATGGCTCAGGGACTTGGCAGTCATCCCAGAGGGAGAAGTGGGAGGTGCCCAAAAATGCTTGAGTTGGACTTTGCAGGAAGCATGACAATGAAATTTGAATTATTACTCTCATTGTGACTTCATTCGTCCCCATAATCCAGTTAGGCCAAGTAAGCCTCTCTTGCAGCACCTGCTAATGTAGTGCAGTGGACAGCAGTATCTGCCCGTGACACTGGGAGCTCACTCTGGGTGCTGGACAACCAGTTAGCTGGGATCAGCTTTTCCATTCTTCCGGAGGACGGACAATCTCCATGGTCAGCTTCTAACAGGATCTGTGGTTCCCCCTCCAGCAAGAGACTGACAATAATACCTTGTGGGTCTCAAGATCTTCCAACGCTGAGCCAGTGACATTCCCAAATAATTCCTAGAAACAGTTGACACCTCAAATCCTGACTGTCAGGCACCAGGCAGCCTATTCTTTCATCCAACGAGCAGGACAAAAAGGGGGCTGCACAGCACAGAGACATCCCTCTGCTGTCATGCAGAGTCGCTCTCTGGGCCAAGTGACACTGTGGCCCCAGCAAAACTCTCTGTGGGAATATGGAAAGAACAGGTGTTATGGGTTGCATTCTGTTGCCCTAAATTTATATGCTGAAGTTCTAAACTCCTGTCCCTCAGAATATGACTTTACTTAGTGATAGTGTCTTTATAGAGATAATTAAGGTAAAATGAGGTTATTAGAATGGATCTGAATCCAATCTGATGGGGGTCTTTATATAAGAACAGATTAGGGCACAGACATGTACAGAGGGAAGATCATGTGGAGACAGGAGAAGATGACAATCTATAGGCCAAGGAGTGAGGCCTCAGTAGGAATCCACCCTGGTAACACCTTGATTTTGGACTATGGCAGCCCAGCATATTCATACACAGGGAAACGTGTATTTTCTATTCTTGTGCTATTCCTTGGCTAGTTCAGTTTCCTTTTCTCCATAAAGCCTGTTTCTTAACTCGGTGGTACTCAGCATTGACCATGTATCAGCATCCTCTGGAAGGCTTGTAAAGTACAGATGGCAGGGCCCCGCCCCAGACTTTCTGATTCAGCAGGTCTGGGGTGAGGCCTAAGAATTTGCATTTCCTAACAGGCTTCCAGGGTATGCTGAGGCTGCTGCTCCAAGGATCACACGTGTGGTTTTGTGGGGTTGGTCATGAGCCTTGGTGCATGCACAGAGGATAAGTCATGTGTTGAGTTACCTGGCCATGACAGTGACGACCACAAAGGAATGCACCTGGTATGCCAACTAGGTAAGGAGAACACAATAACAAAAAGTGGCACCCTGATTCCCTCCCCAAGCTTAGTTGGTGGTATTATTAGCAGAAGTCTACAAATGCCGTACTTGCTACCCTGAAAGACATGAGTGGTTACAGGGTAGGGGTGGTGGACACAATGTAATGTGACCTCAATGACTCACAATACGTTTAATTCCTTGCCTTTCCTAGAGTGTGGGCAGTACCTGAAACTTGTTTCTTAAGAACAGATATGGGAGAGGTAATGGGATGTCTCCCCATGAGTACGTCATGTTATTTAAGAGTCCGTCGTAGCAGAGTGGAGAGGTTCTAGTGCTGGCCTTGAAGAAACAAGCAGTATGTTTTGACTGCCTCAGCTTCTAGGACCTGAGGGAAACATATAGTTAAGAGCCAGCAAAATCAGGGATCTCAGTCATGCAGCACAAGGAAACGAATTCTACCAGCAATTAGAGGGGCTTCGAAGAAGACCCTAATCTCCGAGTGAGAAAGCAGCTTGACTGAGACCTTCATGGCAAACTCGTGAAGCCCTGAGCAGAGGACCCAACAAAGCTGCCCAACAGACCCCTGACCCATGGAAACTGAGCTAAAAAATAGGTGTGTTCACAGCTGCTAAATTTGTGGTAATTTGTTATACATCAATATAAAACTAATACAGGGTGAGAGGGGGTAGGAAGAGGACAGAGAATAAATATAGCCAGTTGTCCAACAAATAGGCTGGTAACTTTGCTGTAAGCAATTTCCTTGTTTCCAGGCCTGAGGCAAGCAGCTGCTTCTGAGGAGGCCCCAGACTGACAGAATTTTGAGAACATCAGGCTAGGCCCAAAGTGGAGGCTGATGTAAACACCTTTTTGCACAGAATTAATTGGCAACTTTGAGCCTTCTAACTTTAGCAGTGCCACCTCAGCATCCCAGCCCATTTGACATTCAGTGACTCAGGAACCCAGGAGCCAGCTTGCATGCCTGTGACAGAGACAGACCGCATTAATACATCATGGGCTAAAAACCTGTGGTGGTTTAAAGTAAAGCACTTAGCAGCTTCGGGCTGCTAATATAGTTGCCCCCCATGCCTGGATTGCAGTTCTTCCTGCTACTTGGGGAAGGCTCCCATCTCGAGTGCTGGAGCGTGTTCTGATCTGGCATGTTCCACCTGAGGACTCTTCCCCTCAAGGATCTCTGTGCTGGTTGGCTCACGCTGCCACAACAAAGTCCCACAGACTGGGTGGCTTAAACAACAGACACTTACTGTGTCCCAGTTCTGAAGGCAGGAAGGCTAAGATCCATGTGTCAACACAGTTGGTTTCCTCTGAGGGCTCTGTCCTTGATATGTGTGTCTTCATGTGGTCTTGCTCTGTGTGTCTGTGTCTTAATGTCTTTTTTGTAAGGATACCAGTTAGTTTCCATTAAGGGCCTCTCTAATGACCTCTGTAAAGCCCCTATCTCCAAATACAGTCACATTCTGAGTTCTCGCAGGTTAGGACTTCTACATAGGGATCTAGGGGTACAGAGCACAGTCCATAACAAATTCTAAATAGACATTTCAAACACAGTCTTTAGCTCAGAGACTGTGCTTGTCATAAGAGTAATAACGATTGAAAGATGTTGTCTCATACATAGAAAATAAGGTTTTATTAGATCAACAACAAGGATATAACTCTTTGAAGCTTGCTGTGCTAAACGTGGACTCAACAGCACTTTCCCCGACAAAGGAACAGCATTTGGACTTTCAAGTCAAGTCCCACAAAGGTGGCTTCTTGTCAATGACATCATCTTTTTGGGGTTGAATTGCATCCCCATAAAATTCATTTGTTGAAGTCTTAACCCCCACTACCTCAGAAATGACATTATTTGGAAATACAATTGCTGCATATTGATTAGTTAAGGTGTAATAAGGCCATAATAGAGTAGGGTGGGCCCCTAATTCAATATAACTGGCATCCTTATAAGAAGGAGACATTTGGACAGACATGCACACAGCAATAATGCCATGTCAAGGCCAACGCACAGTTGGGGTGATGCATCTATAAGCCAAGGAAAGGCCTGGAACAGATCCTTCCCTCATAGCTCTCAGAAGGAACCGACTCTGCCAGTACCTTCATTTTGGACTTCTAGCCTCCAGAACTGTGAGACAGTACATTTGTTTAAGCCACTTACCCCCATTTGTGGTACTTTGTGATGGCAGCCCTAGCAAAATAATATATCATCAGATGAGGTAAGGTCCCACCCAGTCCTTTGGCAAGCTCGACCCGGGCCCTTCTGATGTTAGCTGCTGTACAAACAACCCCCCATCTCAGTGGCTTAACACAACAGAAGTATATTTCTTGCACATAACACAGTCCTGATAAAGGTTCGGTGGCTCTCATGGGTAGTTGTTTTCTAGGTGGTGACTCAGGAATCCACACTCCACTGTAATAGCGCCTTTTGGGAATCCTCTACTGAATTTCCTACATCTGATTAGATGACAAACAGGGAGAAATAAGGAGATGGCACATCAGCTCTTAACTTTGTTGGGATTGTCAAATCCTGCGGAATGGACATGAGTATTCCTTGGGTAATAGTCACATCCTTGCTGCCTTCACTCCATTGGGGATGGCTACTACATGCTATTAAGAGTGGCTGGGAATGGTCAGCACGGTATATAGAACCTATTCACTAGTACCTGGTTCTTCTCTCCTTAGATAACAGCTCAGCTACACTTCCCAGACTCTTTGCAGTTAGATGGGCCATGTAGGTAAGTTCGAACAAATGAAGGAGTCTTCAGGTTGGTGTGAAGTTGCCACTCCACAGGGACCTGAAGTCTATTCCTAACTTATCTGCTCACTGGTGGTTGTATGACCTTAGACAAGTCTGTCTTATCTTTGCTTTGAGACTGTCTTTTCTCAAGTGTCCAATGAGAGGGTTGGACCAGATGGCTGCCTTGAAAGGGAATAAGTTCTTGATCTAAGCAGAGGTGGGGCCAAGGGAGTGTTAAGTTGTTTGTATGAATTTGATCAGAAAGGGTGACAAGGATGAGGGCTAACTCTTGACAGAGTGGTGGAAGGAAGGAAGATGGGGGAGATTACAGGGTAGACATCGACCACTGTCTATGCAGTGACAGTATTACCCTCCTATCAGTATTATATTTCTTACTATAGACTTAGAAAGATCTGTAACATATGCTTATCTCTTATAATTCCCTACCCCATTCTTATTTCTGCAATATTTTCTTGCTTTAAAACTGCATTTCATTTTCCACATGTAACATGTATTCCTGGCTGGGGTATATTTGCGTTAAAGTGAAGCTGAAGTCTGTTGCTCTCTAAGGACCTGGACGAGTTGGTGAGGACACGTCTCAGGTTCAGCTCCCTCCTGAACTCTGTTGGGCTCTGGCTCCGGCTCCGGCTCCCCCTGTTCCTGTCCCTCTCGCCCCTTTGCTCTCTTCTATTTTTGTCTTCACTCATCTGGAAATGCAGAAGCGTCATTTCCTACCCTCACCTCTGATCTCAGTAGGGTCTCCAGTATTTCAAACAGGATGGCAGCACTTACTTGATCTTTATTCTCTAGAAATGAAACTGACAAACATGAAAAGTAAGGATAGCCTAAATAATGTGTCTTCAACCCTGTTATCTTTCTCTTGCTTATCCTTTACAAAATCATATCGTCCATGTAGTGTTGCAATCAATGAATAGGTTTTCAGACCATCAGATATTGCTGATGAAAGGAAAATGGAATGACATTTTAATTTTAGTTGTCTTCATCACTATTCATTTTCAGTCGTACTCAGAATCTCAGAGATTAATGAAAGTTACCTGTGGGCCTAAGGGTCCATGGGTTCCTTAGGAACCCCCTCTGTACCCCCCTTCTGGTGACACAGACATTCATTTGTCAGCTGAGATCAGATAACCAAGGAGACGCCAGCATGCCTAAGGGTACAGTTCATGTGGACGTTGGGGCTGAATAGCTGGACAGGTACTAGAGTCCCATCTGTTCATTCTCAGTCCATTCTCTTTAGAGTTTAGTGCACCACTCTAAGTTCAGTTTTCCCCTTCGGGGTCCCATTTATAAAAGTGTTATTTGTCCACTTTTCATTAGTGTTATGCCATTCCCTTTGGGTGATTTTGTGGACTCGGTCTATCTGTAAAATCTTCCCAGTTCTTAATATGATACATGTGCTAATTTGGGTTCCGTGGGAAGTTCTAGGGGTATGAAAAGTTGCTTGTGGGGTGGCACCTCTGAAAAGAAAAGGGGGAAAGTAGAACTGGGCAGAGGGAGCTTTCAGACCACAGTGTAGACCCAAAAAAGTATCTGTCAGCCCAAAAGGGAGATAAAAGCAAATACTGCCTCTTATTTACAGGAATCCTGGGAAGGTGTCCTGCTAAGTCCTGCTGGATGGGAACAGCAAGGTCCTTCACCGACTGTGTTGCTCTCCTGTGAAGAGCGTGCCTAGCCCAAATGGTGAGGTGGGCTCTGAAGGATGTCACGTGCGCAGCTGGGCAAGAAGTCCTTTCTTGAGGGTTATTCTACATGACAATCCCCACATCTTAATGTTTAATATCAATTTTATAAGAACACAAGGACACTTTTTTCCTTTTAAGTTTTAAGTGTTGAAGTTATGATTCCAGGAATATGGTCAACCAAATGTTCTTCAAAAGCCCTCTTATTACAATACACTTTAAAAAGTATAAAATGTAATAAACCTCTCAGCTGAGTTCAGAAGAAAGTAGCAAGTGTCCTGGGTGGGGGTGAGAATGCAGAAGATACATCTGAGCCTCTTCGTAGATCCCTTCAGGCCTACTAATCAGTTGCTTTCCTGCCCCACTGCGGTACCACCGAAGTCACCCCCAGACCGGTACATTTATGTCAGGGGCCAGCCCCAGGAAGTCATGCTGGAGCTTTCCTCCCAAAACATCTTAGTTTAGTGTAGTTTCATGACCATAAGCCTCATAAGTCCTTCAGAGAATGTCCTTAGATATTGGCAGCCCCTGGGACTGTGTCAGAAAGCTGCGGGCCTGAGGGTTACATGTGGCGCGCCAGTGTTTGTACGGACTTCCAATTGGGACTTAATTTCTAGTTGAAAGAAAAATCTGAGTCATGGTGCTAAAGCCTCAGTAAGCACTTTGCTGGTAAGCACATTCTTGTTAAACGGGAGTATTCATACACTTTATGTGAAGGTTAGAGTTTTAATTGTTTGAAGAGTTACTCGAGTTCTTCCCCTGAATGTCAGGCCAACTAAAGCCATCTTTCTAGTCCCTTCTCCAAATATGGCAAACATTTTGATTCCCCAGGATAGAGATTTTGATATTGAGTGAGATTATTCAACTCTGCCAGTGATTCTCATTGGGGTATGTGTGTGTGATAAAGAAGGACTTGGAGGTAATTTATTCAAATTACAACCGCCCCACCCCCCGGTTTCTTCCCCTCTCCTGGTCCCTGATCATCCCTTCCAAATAAAAACCGCTCATCTATGCAATCCTTACCCCTCTCTTCTCATCCTTATTTCCAGAGGTTTTGGGGCCCTCATACTCAATTTTGAAGGTCTCTCGATGAGCACATTCACATCGGCTAGAACTTGGGGCAGATTTCAGGAATGGTGGCTGCAGGCATTGGAGTTAACTTTTAGGGTTACCTGGCAACCACCACTTGCTCATTACATCCTCAGGAGGTATGTGCGGGGAGTTCCAGAGCTGAGATTTACTATTCCATGGGAAGCGTTAGCCTTCCAGATGTGCAATGAAGCCAGCTATAGTGGCTTAAGTGTCAATTTTATTAGCTCAGCATGTGCTGTAAGCAGGGCAATTGCTAACAGGAGAACTTCCCTTGAACTTCAGCTTGGTGGCTGGGGTTTGACACCTGCTAGTGAGCCTCCCTGACACTGATAGTTTGCTTTCCTGGAATGTAAGCATTGATTTCCCCTGAATTCCCTTTCATTATACTTGGGCCACCTATTGGGAGCCTCAGTATCTAGTTAGGCTTGGACCCCTGTCATCCCATTTCTCCAAGTTACAGCTGCCATTCCCTTCCAGAGCAAATTGTCCTTCAGAAGCTATAGAAGGGCCTGCCATCCATGTACCTGATTTGCCTCATTAATCCAGCATATTTTCCAGGTCTTGGTGCCATTCAACCCATCTTGTCCTACAGTAAACCAGGCCACACTTAGCCCCATCCTTAGGTATAATGGAAGTGCCCATAAACCTGAGAGACTGAAGCCATAGTTCTACTATGCAAGTTCTACTATGCAAGACGCACTTTAAGCTGGGTTATATATTTGCTCATGTATTTGTCTTTCATGTTAGACAGTGAAGTCTGTGAATAGAGTTACTCTATGTCTGCAGGACCCTCACATACAGTAGGCCCCCTATGGTTGAAATGAAAATGAAATGTGTATAACTGTGCACATGACTTCTCAGTGACTTGAGAGGCTCCTCAGGACATCCACAATGATGCTGCCACTGACCTGGGAGGGCCAGGAGACTCCTGGGGAGGAACTGAGGTCCTTAGCGGGTAGGTGAGGAATGGATGGGGCTGTGCATCCATGGGATTCTTCCTCTGAATTCTTCTCTCCTGGTGGACGTAAACTCCTCTCTGGGGCTTTCAGGAAACTTTGTGGAGGAGACGTGATGACTGGGGAAAAGCTGATATTATTTTAAAAATGAGAAAATTGTCATTTTTAGAAAATACCTGCCAGTATCTTTGAAGTTCCAATAAATTGTTTCTAATAATTTCCAAGTGAAAATACAGGTTTTGTGGGCAATTGTGAAGTGAGGTGACCATCAGGAGAAGATAGCATAGACATACGGTGTAGAGATCACAATCTCATTTTCTTCTTCTTTCTTTATAATTTTTGATGAGGTTTTTTACTATCCTTGTCATTCAAGGAAATGTTAAGCAAAGTGAATCTGCATTTCATTAAGGCATCTGAAAAAGTCTTTCATGATATCCTCATGCATAAGATGGATAAGAGAGAGAAGGGGGTAAATGAGAAAATGACTAAGTCAACTTCTAATTGGCTGAATGGCTATGCCTCAGATAGATAAGTTGCTTAAATGACCAATATTATCACCGTTTACAGATAAAGAAATAAATATAGGGAAGGGAAGTGATACCTATGGTCATGTAAACTAGCATTCGGCTATTTTCAAAATACTTTGTATAAATCCAAAGGATTATTAGTGATATAGGTGTTTCCTTACAAGACATGCCACAAAGTAATCTAACAATCTGTGTCCTCTTCTCACTTTTGATGAAATCTGTGACCACCTAGGGCCTGTTTATCTTTGAAAATCAGTTTGAAAGAGAAAGTGGAAGGAAAAACTCAGAAACCATTATATAAATGGATCACAAAAAAGATTCTAAATGATAACACTGGATTGTGAAGAACACGCAACTAAGTGGCCTATTGACAGGTGCTTTAAGATAATTCAGCTCTGCCTCAATTCACATTAGAATGGAAACAGAACATGTGAAATTGGTGGAGCATCTCGCTGGGTAAAATAATGCCTGGAAGAACGAGTTAACAATGTGACCTAGATTGAAATACTTTCCTTCCTAAGGACCATATAACCCTTTATTGTGTGACATGCTAGGGGTAAAAAGGAGGGTAAGGACCTCACTGTGGGATATGTGTGTGTGTATGTGTGTAAGCATGTATGTATTTGTGTTTCTGTATTTAATCATATATGTGGGTACGGCCTACAGGGTATACACTTGAAAGACTATTACCAATATATGTCCTTATGCAATGTAACACAAAACAATCTAATAATCATATTCCTCTCATTTTTTTGCCTCCTGAAGAGGCCTCAAGGCATGTTTGCCTGGAAAGATCACTTTGAAGTAGAAACTGGGAAAATGATAAAGGAAGTCAGAAGCTGTTAGATGAATGGATCACAGGACTATTCCATATACTATGTTAGGAAGAATTGAAACTAAGTGGAGTATGAGAAAAACAACAGCAAAAGAATTGCCTAATCCCTTACATAGGTTTGGCTCTTGATGGTTTGCAAAATGTTTTTATAATATTTATGTCATCTTTTGGGATCTTACAATACTTTTGAGGTAAAAATTAGGGATTAAAAACCACTGTCTCTATTTACAGAAGAGCAAACTGAGCAGCTTTGCCCAGAATCTCACATGGAATCTAAGACAAAGTTAAGAGCCAACCCCAAGTCCCTGGGCCCTTTCCCACTGCTGTCTCTGTTCACATTGCCATCCCTGCTGGGGGGCTTTTCCTGTCTTCCCTTTCTGTGTTACTTATTATTTTTATTTTCTCACCTTTGGTCTTCCATAGATCTTTCCCATTTGATTTGGAAAAATCCGAAGCCGAAAATAGACGTGTGAGCTGGTGTAGGAAAACCATTGAAATGTCCCACCTTTACTCCTGGGTGAAGATTAGGGACGTGTCGCTGACATGTGCGCACTCCTGAGCGTATGGTACGCGGAATGCAAACAGTGAGTTTCAGGGCAGGGTTGAGATCCGTAAGGCAAAGAAAGGATCAGGACAAGAATAGAACGTCAGTCTTGGCCATGGCTTTCAATAGGAAGTTTCATAACAGAACGTCAGCTCTACCAATCTCTCTCTTGTAAAAAACAAAAAACAGAAAACACTTTATTGAGGTATGACTGACATACTAAAATGTGTACCTACTCAATGTATACAACTTATTGATTTTGGAGATGACTTCACACTCTTGGAACTATCACCACAAGCTATGCTGTAAACATCACCTCCAAAAGTTTCCTTCCACCCTCTTTATTATTATTATTATTTTGTGTGTGGATGTGTGTGATAAGAATACAATATAGGATCTATCCTGTTAGCAAATTTTAAAGTATACAATACAGCACTGTTGACTGTAGGTGCTATGCTATATAGTAGAACCCTAGGAGGATACTGTTTATCTTGCATAACTGGAACTGTGTACCCTGTGAGTAATATTTCCTGATCTCCCTTCTTCCCCCACCCCCAGCTCCTGGCAACCACCATTCTACCCTCTGGCTCTATGAGGTTGACTATTTTAAATTCATTATATAAGTGAGATCATGCAGTATTTGTCTTTCTCTGTCTGGTTTGTTTCACTTAGCATAATGCCCTCCAGGTCCATCCACACCACCACAAATGGCAGGATTTCCTTTTTTAAGGCCGAATAATAGTCTGTTGTGTGTACATACTGCATTTTCTTTATCCAGTCATCCACTGATGGACATTTACATTACTTCCATGTCTTGGCTATTGTTAATAATAGTGCAGTGACCATGGGAGTGCGGCTATTGCTTCAAGATCCTGATTATAGTTCCTTTGGGTGTATGCCCAGAAGTGAGATTACTGGATTATATGTCTACAAATCCCTGGACTGGTTTCCAAAGCATACAGATCTGTGCCCTCAATGAGTAACACAAACCATCACATTAATCATTGTGTAATAGTAAAACCTGAAGTGTTCTGATCAAAGGCTTAGGTAAAATAAACGATTCTGTAAATTCCTTCAGTTTACGTTTCAGTAAACCATGCTGGATCTACAGAGTGGATTTACTAACCCTAAGCTCTTATGGTACAACTTGTGGCCATTTTCATGGTTGGCAGAAAATATCCCTCTGAAAGCAAGCATACGTTTACACGCTGCAGAGAAACCTGGGTTGAGAGTACCTCCAATAGCTTTTGTAATGTAAACCCAAGTCTGGGAAGACAACAGATGAAAAGTGGTTTGGATTTCCAGGCTTGGAGAAGCAGGCATTTTGGTTCTCTGAAATGCCACTGCCCACTCAACCACAAAAAATAGAAAAGAAAAACGGTCTGTCTCACCCCTCCTGTCCCTCAGAATGGGACTAGTGTTAGAGTTACACAGTTATTATATTACTTCTTTGAAACATTTAAAAATATCAAAGAACTTTCTTTTGCTCTTTACTGTATCCACCTCCGTTTCAACTGTTATGGAAAAAACTGGAAAACCTGGACTGGATCGCTGACGGAAGAACCAAGCAGCACTCAGAGGTCTTGGCGTGTTGAGGTTTTATTTCACACCAGCGGGCTTGGAGGGGAGTCATCTCCCAAGGTCTGAGCCCTGAGCACAAGCAAGGGGAGCAATTTATGTTATTATGATATGAGGCCTTTCCGCAGGCACAGGGCAAAAGGGGGGCCTGGAGGCGGGGAGGGGGGAGCTGGGAGGGCTTTGCTGACTTTGCTAACTGGAGAAAAAAAGCGCTTTGCTGACCTTGACGGCTCTGTTGAATACTTTCCTTATCACAACCACTAATCTATCAATTTTTTTATAAGACAAATATTTTGTCTCAGTAAAAGCAGGTAACTGGGATTTTGATGGATCCAACATTTTAGAGAATACTTTGATATGGCGAATTTAATTCATCCATCCCTGTCATTCATTGACTTAGAATTTCCTTAGGGAAGCTGTAAGATAAGTATTAGTGATTTCCTCATGTGAGTATGAAACAGTAACATGCACATTACTTGCAGAGTGATTCTACCTCAGAGAACTAATTGTTGTCATGCTTGTTAGTCTGACAATGTTTCTCCCTGGTGGTGACGCTAGTAGCTATGCTGTTCGCAATCACTGTATACCGTTTGCTATGCAAGACTAACAGTCCAGAGATTGTTTTTTTCACCCTTCTTTCCCTGCAGTTTGAATAAGATGCCAACAAGTTGAAAGTGTGTTTTGGTTATGGTATCGTGTCATAAACAGCTTCACATGATAAACAGGATTACAGAGAATTATCATGATTTTCCCTTAATTCACATTTTTTTCCATAGAGAGAGCCACTTTACTGAATCAACTATGTGTAAGTAGTAACTAGTATTAGCATAAATATTAAATATAAATAAGATATAATTTAGAGCAAGATTTAGGGAACTACAAACACCTGGGTACAATTAGGCATCTTACTCATCTTTGTTACAAATTTTAATTCTTTTACTTGTTTTTGCATCAGGCTTTAATGAGGAAAATACTGAACTCTCTCCTACCTATCTGTAGCGTGAAAGGGCTCTGGCCTTATATTTAGCCTTCTAACTGTTAGAGTGAACGTTGCAGCATCTTTCTGGGGTGGGAGATGTCCCCATGTAATTGAGTGGAAAATGAAGATAATTCTATTGATTCTGTGAATATATGATACCCCTATTGTGTTAATTCCTCCAAGTTTCCTTCTTTAATGAGGTCTTCCTTGTAAATAACTTTGCAAAAATTAGGGCAGAAATATTGTAGTCATGTTGCAGATTCTAAGATTTTCTTACTACATTTTAATCCTGTGTGATTTCATCTAGTGCCATGGGTTTCAATATCACCTCTGTGTCTGCATACAATTTATAACTTGATTCCAACTGCCTACCTGATTTTTCCACTTGAATAACTTGCGGACATCTCCAACTTGGTACGGAGAAACCTGAGCTCTTGATTGCTCCGCTACCATCTCAGTCCTTCCCAATCTTTTACGTTTCAGTAAATGGTACCACCATCAACCCAGTTGTTTAAGCCCCAGACCTAGATCATCCTGGATTCCTGCCATGTCCTCATCCTCCACAGAAAATATGTGAGTGTGTTAATAATTTCATCTCTGGACTATCTAGTTCACCTCCCTGTCTCCCTATCCAGTGCTGCTGCCTGTATCAGCCGCCATACTGCGTTGTCGGGACCACGGCACCAGCTTCTGTCCTGAGCTCCCTGCTTCCTTAAATTCCAGCCTCCAGCAGCAGCTAGAATGATCTTTTCAAACAATGTAAAGCACTCCATTTTTAACACCTTATGAAACCCTTTAAAGGTTTCCCATAGCATTTGGAATAAAATTCAAATTTCTCCCCACAGCCTGCAAGGACCTGGTCTAGTCCCTGCCTAACTTGGCACCCACGCCCTTCATGTAACTGCGGCCCAGCTGGCACTTCTTTGTTGTTTGTTACACCAAGTTCATTCCTGTCTCAGGCTTACATTACAATTACTGTTCTCTCTGAAGCTCTTTCCCAGGCCCTTTGAGTCCCTGGCTCCTTGTTATGCTTCCCATCTTGGCTCAAATATCCTTCCTCAGAGTGGTCTTCCCTGATGGCTCTAAGTAGCCTCACATGCTCCTTCACTCTATCACATTCCCCACCTGTATTTCTTTCATATCCCTTACCACAAACTTTATTTCCTTGTTTCAGGTAGGTCTCCTCATCTGAATTGGCACCTCTGCACTCTAGGACCTTAGCCTCTACCAGGAACTCACACATACTTAAAGAATATCTGTCAAACTCCAAATGAAAGAATACAGAATGTCTATCACCAATACTAGGAATACAACAGTCTTTGGTGTTTAAGCCAATATGTGAGTATCATGGCCTTTCAAAAGAGTGAGAATTCTTCATTCCTTTAAGTTTTTCTTTGGGATGTATATCATTAAAGTATGCTGAGTAAGATTTCCTGTTGTATCTGTGGCTAAAGGACAAACTCTGTCAATAATGGCTCTGAGTAACCCTAGGATCTAAACAAGGCCACATTGTCCTATTTGCACATATTCCACAGGACTAAGAAATCACTTGCACTTGTAAATAGAAACGGAGCCCCAGAGAAGCGAGAGGGTAGTTGTCAGAGGACAACTCCTTTCTCACAGCAAGTTATACAGGGAGAAGCCTAGATGGCATTTGCTGAGGGGAGGCTCTGAGATTAAAATTTGCAGTTGACCAAATTAATCTGCAATGGAGTTTCTCCTGCTTGCAAGTGACCTAAATGCTGGGACATCTATCTGAGATGTCATTAGTAGACAGGAATGTAGCTGAAGGCAGTGATGGGGTGGGGGTTGGTGGGGGTGTGAATTTCATGTTTATAATTCACTACCTTCTGACTCCTCAACAAAGAGATTACACTTACAAAGCTCAAGTTTCCTTGGTCCGCACTAAAATGATAAAGCCTAGGTAACTTTTACTACCTGGTTTCTTATAAAAACATCTATTTCCAGTTACAAAATGCAAACTCTATCAAAATATAAGTAGACAAAAGATAGAGGTGGGATCAAAATGAGGACTTGAGTACATGTCCTTCTTGGGATCACCCAAGAAGAGGCAAAGAATACAAATATCCTTTAAATATCCATGAAACTTTAAAAATTTGACCATGTTTTAGTGATGCTGGAGTTCTTGTTCACAGAGTCGAAGCATGAACTTCGCAATCACTCAAGGTAGGAGAGCAAGGCAGAGGCTTTTATTTAGAGGGAAAGTGAGAGTACAGAGCTCCTGGCTCAGGCCAGGAGGGGACAGGAGAGCCACCAGGTGGTGCATTGTCAAGGGGTTTTATAGGCATTTGAGAGACGAAGGGCTAGGGATGTACACCTGCTAAGTGGTCCCATAATGTTTATCTTTGAAGATATATTAAGTTTCTTATAAGTCTTCGAGATTATTTAGAAGAAATTTACTGCTCTGATTTCCTCCCAGGATAGCAGCTTCCTGGCCTGGGAGCATATCACTCAAGACTGCCTGCTTTGCTCCCAAGATGGGCTGAGTTACTGTCTGTTAAAGAGTATGTTAAGAAACTGACTTTTTAACAAATTGGGTTTTAAAATGCAATCTTATCTTCAAGATGAAATCCTTCCTGTTTTTGCTATGCTGTTTTGGGCTTGTTTGTTAAATTTCCCAGGTACCAAATCACTTGATTAGGGCTGAAGGAAGAAAAGCAGCACCTGGGTAAAGTCAGAAAAATAAACTGGACCCCCCAGCAGGCCAAAGCAAATCTCACAATGGATTATCTTGGTTTGCTTTTTTCTGGAGGCCCTCGCCCTACTCTGTCTAAGCCCACAGTTCCTGTCTCACTAGGGTACCAAAATATTTAAATTACTGTACTAATCAGAATTTGCTACACTGTGCTGCAGTTACAAATAACCCGTGATATCTTAGTGGCTGGACAAAGTTAAGGTTGACTTCTCACAGAGTCTCATGTGGATTGCATGCTACTCATCTGTCTTGTTCCACCTGGGACATGTGGCCTCCTATGTCACCAAGGCAGGGGAACACAGAGTTTTAAACCACCTCAGCCCCAAATTCACACATGTTGTTTTTTAAAACAACAGACTTGAACCATAAAACCAAAATCTGTTTTCCTAAAAATCGAATATAGTGAAACTGAACAGGTATGATTTAAAAAGCAAGAAAAACATACTGTTGTGCCAGACACAATTCAAAGCCTTTTAGGAGCTATTCTGCCTTCCCAAATAATGGAGAAGTTCTACTTCCAGCAATGGTGGAATGGACTTCTCCATCCCAACCCTCCCACTTAAAATGGCTAGAGAAGCTAGACAAAATATTTAAAAACACTTCTTTGAATTCACCAGAGAGCTACCAAGGCAGGGAAAATGTGCCAGGCCAAGATCTCAGAGAGGGTGGAAGCTCAGGACAGGGGCTCTGCATCTAGCATTTGGTGGGGCTTTACCCTTCTAAGAAAGTGCTGATTCTGAAGAACTGTGGATGAGAGGCTAAGCAGTTGAGCTAAGCTTTTGGCAGACTCAATGGAAATCAGTAAGTAAGAGCTTAATGGATAGGTTTAAGAACTGATCGAGTATAACTGAGGAGAAAACTAGTAAGCTGGAAAATAATTCTGAAAAAAAATTTTCACAATGAACCACAAAAAGACAACATGACAGAAAATCCAGAAATGAAGGTAAGAAAGTGTGTCATAGTGTGAAAAAAATATAACATACATGGGATTGGAATCCCCAGACAGGAGACTTAAGCAGTGTTTGAGGAAATGTAGGTTGAGAATTTTCTAAAATTGATGAAACACACTGAGCCAAAGATTCAGGAAGTCTTATGAAACTCAAGTAGAATTTCTCCTACACACATCAAAGTCAAACTGCTGAAAACTGGAGTGTACGTCCTGGGAGAGGAAATCCTGGGGTAAAATACTTCTAAAAACTGAAATCAGTCAAAGGGAGAAATAAAGTTTAAAACCCGTTTATTGCTTACAAACTGCAGTCCAGGGCCGTCTCTCTCCTCTGCTCCTGAAGAAGCAAGCAAGCAAGCCCCTCCCCTTAACCTCCCAGGTTCAGACAGGCCCTCGGTTGCCCAGGTAATTACCCATTGATATGCAGATGAAATTCTCTCCACCCCTGAGGATATGCAAATGAATTAAAGCCAGGTGAGATAGTCTGGAAATGTTAAAATTTTTCCCACACAGAGACAAAGCAAAAATCTTAAAAGCAGCCAGAAGAAAGAAAAAAGACACGTCCTCTTCAAAGGAGAAGCTATAAGATTGATGTAGACTTCTCAATGAAAATAGTAGAAGCCAGAAGCAAACAAAATGAGATCTCAGTAATGAAATGAAATAAAATAATTGCCAATTTGGAGGTCTCTGTTCATGAAGTTACCTTCTGCAAAAAAAAAATCCACATTTTTAAATAAAAAGAAATCAAGAGATTTAATCACCAGGAGACTTGCACCAAAGGAAATATCTTAAAGGTATTCTTCAGGCAGCAGGAACATTATCCCAAGAGGAAGCTAGGAGATGAAACATACATGTGGATATGATTAACAGACTCGATCTAATTGATGTTCATAGAACACTACATTTAATAATGGCAGAATATACATTTTTTCAAGTGCCATGGAATATTTACCAAAATTGACCACATATTGTGCTTTAAAGCAAGATTCAAAGGACTGAAATCATGCAGAGTAAACTGTCTGACCCTGGCAAAATTAAGGTAGAAATCAATAACAAAAATATAAACAGAAAATGATCAGATGTTTGTAAATTAAGCTGTATATTTCTAAATAACTAATGCGTCAAAAACAGAATCGCAGTGGAAATTAGAACTGAAAGATACTGAAAAGGAAATATAAAAACATAACAGAAAGGAAGAGACAAACTGTCATTATATGTATTTACAATTATAAAATCCAAGAAAATCAACCTGAAAACTATTGAAAGTAATAAGCACTCAAATAAATGCCTGATGGCCACATAAAAATGAATAGCTTTGTCATATACTAGCAAAAGCTAATTAGAAAGTGTCATGGTAAAAAGTGCTCCACATCACAACAGCAAGAGATACTACAAATACCTAGACAGAAATCCAACAAGAAATGTTATGCTTTACTGATGGATAGAGAGATGTGAGTAAATGGAGAATCCTAACTCAATGGGATGTTGTGTAGGGTTAATAACACTGACCTGGGCTCCAGGAATCCAGAGTCCAGACTGCTCAAGTTCAAATACTGGCACTGCCAGTTCCTAGCAGTGGGCTATTGGCAAGTCACTTAACTTTTTTTATGCCTCAGTTACCTTTATCTGCAAAGTAGAAATAATCATAACTGTCTCTGACTCATAGAGGCAGGACTAAATGAGTTACTGACCCATGACTAACCTATATAAGACCTATACCTGCTCTCTTGACCCCCACATTACTCTGCCCACTTTATTCTCTTCTGTAATATTTACTACCTTCTAACATGCTATATAATTTTCTTATTTCTTACATTTATTTATTACTTGATACTTCTGCTAAAATAAATGCTCCCTGAGGGCAAGAATCCCCCCTCTTACTTCCATTTTTTTGTAAATGGCTATGTATTTTGCAAATGTATTCCAGATGCTTAGAAAATTACCTGACACATGGCAAGGTACATAGAATAGTATCTGGCATATAATAAGCACTATCATTATAAAAAATATGGCTGTCCTCTAAAAATTATAAAAGTAATAAGAAGTTCCAATCAATAGGACAGTGAGATATTTTATAGAACTTGAGAAGCTGAATTTAAAATTCATTAGAAGAGAAAACAAGTAACAATAGCCAAGAAAAAATTTTACAAAGAACATGGGAGAGGTGCTGTCTTACTAATAATTACCTTAAGGAGTTACTGAGACAGAAATAGACAGATCTGTGAAATTGTGTGTATGTGTGTGTGTGAAGGTGGGATTTCATATAAGTGGGGGAAGATTAAAGTGTTCCACACATAGTGTGAAGAAAATTGGCCATTGGTTCTCTATCTATAAGATCACTCCCACACACTCTGCAAGCTTAACAGCAATTCCCAATGGTTTAAACAGCTTCTGTTTTGGATCATTTACTACGAAGTTTTTTAAATCAATATTTTCTCATTACTGCTTGCAACAATTTGAAGGCAGTTATCTATGAGATCTGTTCATACATTAAGTTGGACCCCAAATCAAAAAGAGTCCTGGTTTTCACTCTTGTATCTGCTACTGATTTTCTTTGTGTCCTTGAGCAAATCACTTCCCCTTTAAGTGCTCAGTTCCATTGTCTACAAAGTGAGGTATTATTGGATTAATTGATGAATATCTAGAAAATTTCGACTCTAATCTCTTGAGTTCCTGTAACTATTTCGTGATTTTAATTAGTCCTCACAACTCCAGTTTCTCTCAATTTTAATAGCTGAGGAGACTGAGTGTGGGGTAAATAGAAGTTTTCACCTCGAATGTCCAGAATTTCCCACCTGGCCTTATTCTATTTACATAGCAATAGGTGTTTATGACAGCAGAGCCTCCGGTCAATCCAGGGCAAAGGGTGGAGAGAAAATAGCCATTCTCTCCTCCCCTCCTTCCTGTTGCCTAATTGGTCTGGTGCCACTCAGTCACCATGGCCCCACCCATGGAGGTCCTTCAGGAAGAGGTGGGCAGGAGGAGGGGAGCACATGCCCCAGCTGGAGGGGACCGACATTGTAGGGCCTGGCTAGTGATGGTCGGCAAGCTGTAAGAAATGAAATCCTTTCTTCCAACCCGCTCTTTCCGCGCCCTTACTTCAGTTTCAGTGGATTCATAGGGAATTTGTTCAGGGAGGGGAAACCCCTTACTCCTGGAGCTACACTAAGGTTCAGAAGAAACAAAGGGTTGTCTGAGCTCTTACAGCCAATAGCTGCTTGTTCCAGTTTGAGTTAGGTTTAACTGTTAATAAAGAGGCCTGGTGGATTGAGACAGAAATTTATGTTTTCCCAGGAAAACCAGCACAGTGTTAAGCAGTCCAGGGTCACTGAGGCAGTTTCTCAGCCTTTGGAGGTCCTCAGAGAATCCTGGCTTCTTATATCTCTGCTTTGTCATCCTGAGTGCTACCTCCCATCCTCAGGGTTGCCTCTGAGGGTTACTGAAATTCCAGCCATGGCATGATCAAGGGGATAAAGGTGAAGGGTACCTGTCTTCAAATTCTAAGATAAATTCCAGCCGAAATAAGCAGGTGACGAGAGGCAACAAAGGGCCAGGCAGTTTATTTGAGCGCAGCTCCTGGGTGATGTTCCCCAGTCTGCAGAAATGGAGGCTGGGGAGGTCGCACTCAACAGGGCAGGCAGTGAGTTTTTTAAGAAGGCAGGGGGAGGCAGAGCTTAGATTTACAGTGGCGCGAGGATTGGCTCACCCAAGGCACATTTTTCAGGTTGGGAGGGGGCAGCAGCCGGGGACTCTGACACGTCATCAGTGTCCGACATGCTCACTCCTCCCTCTGGTGCCTCCAACCTTACACAAACCAAGTGGCTTTACTCTGAAGAGCTCTGTGAGAAACACTACCTAGAATTTCCATTTCATTAGCCCCTCCCATTTGCAAGGGTGGGTACAAATGCAATTTACTGAGCTGAGCATATTGTTGCCTCAAATAAGTTTTTAAGGAAGAAGGGGAGAATCAAAATTGACTCAATAACCAGTATTTCTATGATAATGGTAAAGCCTCATGCCCAGGTCTACTGACCCATATAGGATACTCTTTTCATGAAATCTATAGGATCAGGGTACATTTCATGGGGGTAATGGCATATAAGTCATGCCTGCCTTGAGGGCTAGAAGGTAAAACAGTTGATTCAGGATTTAGGGAGTGCACTACAGTGGTGGGAACACAATGATCAGATACAAGGAGGGTGAGCTACAGGGTGCAGGTCAGGTTGTGACTTAGAGTGGGTAATGGGGGACCAGGCTGCTAGTAGGTGGGTTTGTAAAACACAGTTTCTTACAGCTCCTGTGTTAAAGACTTAGACCACCTGCCCTGCCCTCAAGGTGGGTTGGGTTGTTGTCTGTTTGCTAGGGCTGTTTACAGTGAAGTCAGGGTTATGCTGAGATACCCGTGTGGAACACTCAAACATTCCAGGCCAAGTTGCTCCTGGCCTTTTGAGCTTTAACTGATCTCACTGAAGATGTCCATATTCCTAGTCTAGTATCTTTACCCTAGAGAATTAGTGTGACCTTGACTTTGCATAATGCTGAACACAGAGTTTCCATAGGGACTTTACATTGTTACATTGCTTTGACTGTAAATATCCTGCCTTGCTTTTTCTGGAGGCCCTCACCCTACTCTGTCTAAGCCCATGGTCCCTGTCTCACCATCGTATTATCACATATAACATTACATATAACAGTGCATATTATAAGTACCAATACAACTTCTCATCAGCTTCCCCATGGGTGGGTGGGCCAGCTGGGAGGCCTGCAGGGCTTTACCACCTGGAGGTTTTCCCAGCAGGAGGAGGTTGCCTCCTTCCTTCCTGGAGGGTGCTGTATTTGGCAAAGTCTGACTCGGAGGTGATGCGTCCCCCATTAGCACTTTCACAAGATGCTTTAGCACACTTCCAAGGCCTTCTGGATTGAAAATTCAGCACAAGCAATTGCAAAGATGGATCTCATGAGATTTTCAAAGTACTTATAATTAAACCTCTTTTCCCCCACCCCAAGTACTAGGTTGGGTGGTCTTGTTTCAGTTTTGTGGAGGCTCAAGGCAGCACAGCACAGGAGTTAAGATCCTGGGTCTAGAGTGGATGCGGTTGGCAGGCAAGGCTGACCTGCACTGGGGCTGTGGGGAAGCCATGCCCTCATGGGGGTCTGGGGCTAGGGTAGGGCTGGGCAGCCTGAGCCAGGGCCAGTCGGGGGTGCCCCTCCCCCACCTTTGCTACGAGCTTCTCGCCTCCTCCAGGGGAGAGCTGGCTAGCTGGAGGGGAGCAACAACCTTCTGTGTAAGTGCACTCATGACCCAAACAAGTGGCAACACCCCATGTAAATTTCTCTAGGTTCAAAGTTGGTGCGTAGAAGGATACATTCTGGTTGAGAACTGCCTACTGGTGGCTGGGAACCACAAGAGTGTGGGCAATGGTTTGCAGCAGCCATGGTTGTGCTCGGTTTGTAAATTGGGGCAGGGGATGGGAGTGAGTGGCCTGCCAGCCTTGCTGGTGTTTAGTTGGAACTAACGCTGCTGGCAATAGGGATTGACAATCGGAAGAGCTCAAAGTGCTCTGTCTGTTGATTGAGTTTATTTATAAGCCACATATTTTCGAATGTGAGTCGAGGCAGCTTACCAAAAAGACACGACATGGTGCACAAAGTTATTTTGTTTAGCTTAGCACAAGTTGAAGTTAATAACATTTGTTATTTCGGTATCTTCTCATCAAATTCTCACCGGAACGATAATTCTGTAGTTCACCCAGAGTGGGATGGAAGGGCTGTGTGGCTGTAGTAGCCCCTTTTGTCTGAGGCGTTTCCCCCTGGACACAGGGAAAGGGGGAAGCGTCACTGCTGGTCTGTAGCTGAAGGCTTTCATTCCCCAGCCACGGGCAGGTTTGTGGGGAAAAAAAGAGGTCTATCTATATAAAGGTTTTGGTCTAAATGTTAATAAGATGGCTACAACAAAAGCTTTTTTAAGGACACTTTCATGAAAAGAGGGCTACGTCAGAGAAAGTGAGAACAGTCAGGCAGTTGGAGACTTTCAAGAAGAGAATTCTGAATGATTTAAACAAGAATGCAGGTTAAACGAATAAATGGTTTAGTGTGTACCTACTTCTAACTACATGCCAGGCACTGTTTAAGTGTTTTACATGTATTAACTTATTTATCCTCACAATAACCTTAGGAGGTAGGTACTAATATTATCACCCCCATTTTACAGTTGAAGGAACTATAGGCAAAGAGAGGTTAAATAATTGGCTTAAGGTCAAAATGCTAGGAAGTCATAGAACTAAACTTTGATTCTAGGAAGTCTGGTTCCAGATCCCATTCTCTTAACTCATGCTGTTCAGTGTGCCCCCTGGACCCACAGCATCAGCGGTGCACGTGAGCTTGTTAGCAATGCAGGTTCCAATGCCTTCCGCCAGACCTGCTTCCTCAGCCACTCTGGCACGGACCCCGGCAATTCGATCTAAATGATCGAACTTTCTTGTGCTCACTGAGCTGAAGTCCAGGTGCCTGCAGGCTGCATTCCTCTCTGGAGGCTCATTCAGGGCTGGGCAGCATTTAGTGCCCGGCAGTACCGAGGTCCTCTTCTTGTTGCTGACTGACTTCCCGGGGCTGCTGTTAGCTCCTAGAAACCTTTTCCTGGTGCCCGCACATAGCCTTCTGCAACTCAGAACCAGCAACACCGTGTCAAGTCCTTCTCACGCTGTCATCTGTTTGATTCAGCTGGGGAAGTCCTTCTACTTGTAAGGACTCATGGGCTTAGATTGGGTCTACCCAGATAAACCAGCATGATCTCCCTATTTTAAGGACCACATCCTTAATTACATCTGTAAAGCCCTTATCGCCATGTCAGGTAACATATTCACAGGTACCAGGAATCAGGATGTGCGTATTTTGGGGAAGCCATTATCATACCTACTGTACTTTACCAGTTTGTTCTATGACATTCCCTTTTTTCTGTTTCTACAAATAGGGGTGCATGTGTGTGTGTGTGTGTGTGTAGCTCTACATATTTTCTTCTTTCTGTTCTTAGCCAAACAAGGCTTTTAGCAGACATTTTGTTTTACAATGAGCTTTTCACCTAACAGTGTGCCCTAGGCATCTTTCTGAATTATTACGTAGAGCTCTGCTTCATTATTTCAAATGGCTGCCTAGTGGTCCAGGAGATGGTTGCCTCACCGTTTCTTTAACCTATTCTCACAAGTGGGTATGTGAACTGTTTCTGATTTTTATTCTTTTAAGTGTGGAGGCAGTGATCATTGTACATTTCCATACCTCTGCCCTCCTATGGCCTGTCCTCCACACAGCAGCCAGTGTTATGATCATTTTAAAATATAAACCTACTCAGTACCTTTCAATGTTTTCCTGTCTCATTTAGCTAGAATCTGACTTCCTGCCTGTGGTCTGCCAGGGCCTTCAGCACATGGCTGAAGGATACGCACCTCAGCATCCGTACAGTATGACACCTCATGACCATCATTTGTCCTATTGCCCACTCCATTCCGGCCACAGTCGCCTGTCCTTAAACACACCAAGCCTGTTTGTGCCTCAGAACCTTTGGGATTTTCTACGCGGCTCACTCCCTGACCTGCGTCAGGTCTCCCTGACATGTCACCTTATCAGGGATGTATTCCCTTCCTGCTGTCCTCCATCCCTCGACTCCACTTGTCCTGCTTTCTCTTTTAGTCCTTATGCATTTTTGGAGAGATGAAATGCATGCAAAATAATGCATGCCAGATATATTTAAATTATGAATGCTTATGAACAAGCAATAAAATGCCTACAATGGTTCTGAATTTTCCTTTAGAACACAGATCACCGTCTGGCAGTTCTTGTAGCCCCCCTCCATACCGGAACCTAAGAACCCTATGAGGCTGTCACTCGGTTGTTTACTGCTGTCCTGCATGTACGCTGGCACAGAGTAGGTGTTTGGTATTTGTCGAACAGATGCATTTGTTGAAACAAACAAATAAATTTGGTACTTGTTGAACAAATAAGTCAAAGTGAAGAAAGATTACTAGAAAGGTAATTTCTGGATCAAAGGAACTTCAAATTCCCTTTTAAAAGGTCATACTACTATATGCTCCCACCAAGAGTATATTGTTTCCATTTTAATAACTTTATGTGAGATGCTGTTTTTGAAATATGTAGATTATTAGTTATAAATCAAAACGAATCACAGGATTCTGCAGTGAAGAAAACCTTTTTTATTCTTATAGATAATGGTGCTGAAAGCTTGATAATGGAAGTTTATCTCTAGCTTGCTGTCCACAGTTTGGGAGTTGGAGGGCTTCTCTCTCTCAATGTTTTTTGGTTGGAAGAGAAGGTAGATAACAAGGCAAAGGAAAAGCAAATTCCCATTTGTGAAATAAAGGAATTAGAAGTGAAACGCATTCAGATAAAGTGTTCTCTTCTCCCACATGCCCTCTCAGACTGGTCTATGTAATATCGCAATGCCCATCTCATTTGTTTATCACTTGTATTGACGTTTCATTTACATAAAATAAAATACATACATTTTAAGTGTACAGGTTGATGATCTTCTCTTTAAATTTCTCTGTCAATCCTTTCTACCTCTACAGTTACATTTAATTGCATCTTTTATTTTGGATAAATATTGTGATGAAATTTATTCTCACAGGAGAAAAGATATTTGAAAATCCACTTAGACCGGGTTTTGAAGAGGTGTGGTGTAAAAATTCCTAGATTTTATAGTTTTCTCTCTCTCTGTCTTTTCTGTAACCTTTCTGGAAACTGCACTGCATCACAAAATGTCTGTTGTCATATCTTATTTCTACATTTCCCTGTTTAGTTTTCATTGATTATTTCTTTGTCATGTGCTCATTGTATAAATTTCTGCTTCTCTTTTCTGAGGGAGAGACTAAGTGTCCCATTTATCCGGCGATTTCTTTGACAATGAAAAGAACATTCAGATTTGGATATGAAAGAAGACTATTGGATGCCAAAATTGGCAGACGGTGATAGTGTTTTAAATGCTGTGTTATCCTGAGGTTCTTTTCTGGATAATTAGGTAGAGGATTGTTTCCTACCGGGAGGACACCCTGAATTTGGTCTCTTAACAACTGCACTTTAATATGAGGAGTTTGATATAAGCAAGACAACTGGGCTAGAAAATAAAAGAACTGGCCTATTGCCAGTAGTTCCTGGATTCATGGACTGCTTGAATAGCTGAGATATATGACCTATAACTGTGATACATGGCAAAATGGAAACCTTTCTAGGAAGTTCTTAGGCAAGTTCAGATGAGGGAGCGATTCATTCCAGCTGCTGGAATCAAGGGACGTTCCATGGGGAAGGTGGCATCTGAGCTGGAACTTTGTGATTCACGGAATTTTGACATTTGGAAATGGAAAAACAAGCAGTCTAGCCAGAGAGAATACTGTGGTGCCAAAAAATATGGGGTATATATAGGGAGCATTGGGTAATTTCTTTTGGGAAAGTGGATTGTGTTGGGTGAGGAACGTGAGATGAATATGGAAATATAAGTTCGAATAAGAATGGATAAATGCTCCTCTTTAAAACTCCAGCCTCATGAGATCCTTGCTTAGTTGAGTCATGTGGTTCTCTTCAAAAGTAAACTTGCCTGGATACTAAGAGAAGCCAACAAAGAAACTGTCAAAACTGAAATGGCCACATGAAAAAACGTTTCACATCATTTGCAATTAGGGAAATGCAACTTAAAACCACAGGGAGACATCACTACACAGTGTGGCCAAAATAAAAGGTGGTGACATCAAGCGCTGGTGAGGATGTAGAGAAACTGGAACACTCATACGTTGCCAGTGGAATGGAAAATGGCACAGCTACTCTGATAAATAGTTTGACCATTTCTTTAAAAAAACTAAACTTGCAACTACAGTCCACCTCAGCAATTGCATCTCTGGGCATTTATCCCAGAGCAATGAAAACTTAGGTTCACACAAAAATCTGTACAAGAATGTTTAAAGCCAAGTACTGGGGAAAAAACACTCATTTGCCCTTCAGTGGGTAAGTGGCCAAGCAGTCCGTGGCACGTCCGTACTGCGGAATAGGTACAGCAGTAAAAAGGCAACAACTTGGATGGATCTCCAGGGCATCACGCTGAGTGATAAAAGAAGCCAATCGCAAATGGTTACACAATGGATGAGTCCATGTATATAATATTTTTGAAATGAGAAAATTTGAGAGATGGAGAACAGATTGGTGGTTGCTGGGAGCTAGGGATGGGGATAGGAAGGTGGGAGGCAAGTGCATGAGGCTATCCAAGGGCAATGTGATGGATCCTCATGGTGATGAGACTTCAGTATCTTGACTTCATTGTGGTGTGATAAGGCACACACACACGTGTACATGCAAATGAGTATGGATAAAACAGGATATGAATAAGACTGATAGATTGTATCAATATTAATATCCTGGTTGTGATACTATACCATAGTATTGCAAAATGGTAGCAGTGGAGGAAACTGGGTAAGCTGTACATGAGAACTCTGTATTATTTCTTGCAACTGCTTTGGAATCAACAATTATGTCAGTAAAAAATCCAGTTAAAAAATAGCAATGGCACAAGGTTCTGAAACTCAATTTTCTGAACTACAGTAACGCATATCAAGTCTTAAAAGACAGGGATGTCTTCATAGTTCCTTTGGCCTCCACCCCCCTAATTAATCTTCATGTGTCAGGCATCTTACTTTCCACTTCTCAGAAACTGGTCAACACTTCTCTTGTGAACACGGACACAAGTCTGGACTCTAACATTGTCACCTACAGGGCTCTCCCATTCAGCTCTGGCTTCTAATGCGAGGGCCTGCCTCCTTCATACATGATTTAAACAATGAATGGCTATGACATCAAGGTGTGGCAGCCGTGGAGGCACACTGCTTATATCTCCCTTCAAGAAATAACTCGCTGTTCCTCTGCAAAGAGCATGGCTAGCTGCCCCCCTCTAGGTGCACCACGCTCAGGATGTGCCTCAGTGTTTGAGGGCAGGCCAAGCTTTTCCCAGGTGGCCTCCCACTGGTGACTAAACGTGGTGCAGTTACCTGTGCCTGGCCTTTTCCATCCGAAACACCTACACCTATATAGTTGGACTTCATGAGGACTGGAAGGAGGTTTGGGGAAATTAAAGATTTTAAAAATTCAACACAGCTCTAGTGAATTATGAATTGGTGGCAGCTTGCTGCAATGAACCTTCAAGGTGGGCAGGGAGTAGAGCGAAGGTTGAGCATCATCACCGCCTGGCATAGAGCTTCCCCCAAGTACCCCTCCAGCCTCTACAAACACTAGCAAGCGTTACTGGCCAGGAGTTGGACGACTAAATCCAATGGATGCCTCCTATTTTTTCAGCTTTATTGAGGTATAATTGCCAAATAAAATCATAGGATATTTAAAGTGTACAGCATGATGATTTGATATACATACACGTTGTGAAAGATACCCCTCATCAAGTTAATTAACATGTCCACACTCACAGATTTACCTCTTTTTTTGTGGTGAGGACATTTAAATCTACTCTCTTAGCAAATTTCAATCATACAGTATTACCAGCTATAGTCGCCATGTTTTACATTAGATCCTCACACCTTATTCATTTCATAGCTGAAAGTTTACATCTTTTACCAACCTCTCTCTATTTCTCCTACCCACTAGCACAGGCTATCACCTTTCTAATCTGTTTCTAAGAGTTCATCTCTCCCTCCCTCCCTCCCTCCCTCCTTCCTTCCATCTTTCCTCCCTCCCTTCCCTTTTTCCTTTCTTTCTCTTTTCCTCTTTTTGATTCCACATATAAGTGATACCATTCAGTATTTATCTGTCTGGTTTATTTCACTTAACATAATGCCCTCCAGGTCCATCCATGTTGTTGCAAATGGCAGATTTCCTTCTTTTAAAGGCTGAATAATATTCCAATGTACATATAGACACCACATGTTCTTTATCCATCTATCCGTCAACAGATACTTAGGTTATTTGTATACCTTGGTTACTGTGAATAAAGCTGCACTGAACAAGAGTACAGCTCTCTCTTCGAACTAATGGTTTTATTTATTTTGGGTACATATCCAGAAGTGGAATTGCTGGAACATATGGTAGTTCTATTGCTAGTTTCTTGAGGAAACTCCAAAAGTGTTTTCCATAGTGGTTGTACCAGTTTACATTCCCACCAGCAGCACACAATGATTGTCTTTTCTCCACATCCTCACCACCATTTGTTATTTCTTGTCTTTTTGATATTAGCCATCCTAATAGGTGTGAGGTGATATCTCATTGTGGTTTTAATTTGCATTTCCCTGATGGTTAGTGATGCACATTTTCATATACTTGTTGGCCATTTGTATATCCTCTGGAAAAATGTCAAGTCAGGTTCTTTGTCCATTTATAAAGTAGGTTATTTGTTTTGTTCTGCTATTAACATATTTGTCCTTTCTACATATTGGATATTAACTATTTATTGGATATATGGTGTGCAAATATTTTCTTCCATCCTGTAGTTCATGTTCATGAATTGCTCTCCTGATGTGGATGAGCGTCTTCGTGATAGTTATTTTGAACTCTGTCAGGTAAATCACTTATCTCCATTTCTGTAAGATCGGTTTCTGGAGATTTATCTTGTTCTTTGTTTGGAACATATTCCTCTGTTTCTTCATTTTCATTTTCCTTGACTATGTTGGTTTCTATGAATCAGATAAAACAGCCACCTCTCCCAATCTTGACAGACTGGTCTCATGTAGGAGATGAACCTCATCCATCAGCCTGGCCCAAGCTCCTGGTTGCCTCTCAAATCTCCAATTGTCCCAATTGCCTTCTTTGTTCTCAGTGGCTTCCAGAACTTGAGGGTGTGCCAAGACCCTTCAGTGTCCCAAGGGGAAGGATCACAGTCAGCAACTAGATGCAGGCTGATTAGAAGCTGGATCCTCAGGCAGAAGCTGCAAAGTGTATAGCTAAGACCCTTCCTGGGAGAAATTGGAGATGGGTATTTTTCTCCTTCTCCTTCTGTGCTGGGCCCTGGGTGGATAGCCATGGAGGTGGAGTCCTCCTGCACCCATTTGAAAAATGCTTCTTTGTTATACATCTGTAGGACTCATGGATGCAAGTTTTGTTTGCTATCAGAACTGTGTGCAAAAGGCACAGAGCCAGATGTGCATATATAAACTCCTTCCTGGTGACTTGGTTTCATCATTTGAGCCAGCCAGAAGAAGGAGGTGGGGGAAGTTCCTGTCAACTTCTCTGGTCTCTGGGGAGGATTGCAGCCTGCCTTGAGATACATGCTAAAATTAGAAGCCAGACCTACAGGCAGCAGCTTGTAAAGTGTGTGGTGGGACCCCTTTGAGGGAAAGACTCATGGATGCGCGATTTTGCTCCCTCGGTGCTGAGCCCTGGGGATATAGCCACAGCCAGTGGTTGGGCCCATTAGAACTGCTTCTTTATTTGCTAGAGTTGCACAGATCTTGTGGAAAAAAGCCCTGTTGGTTTTCAGAGGTAGGTGTTTGGGGGCCCCTCCCTTGGGTGGGAGCCTTAAAATTTGGGGTGTTATATGTACAGCAAAGCCCTTTGCTCTTGGGAGGGGCTGGGGGTTCCCTCCCAGTTGTATGGCACTGTGCTGGGGCGGGGGTTATAGTGAGAGTGTGGCTCGGCCTTCCCTAGCCATCTTGGCATGGGTACTTTCTCACTCACTTGATGTGTGGGAGTTGCTCAGCTAGCTCCTAGGTTTCTTTCAGAGAGAATTTCTCCATGTGTAGCTGTACGTTTGGTGCGTCTGTGAGAGCAGGGAAGTTCAGGAGCCTCCTTTGTCACCATCTTGTTCTACTCCAGATGCTTCCTATTTTGACTGGACGGTTTGCCAGTTGACCTGGTTGACCGGAACTGTGGGCATGTGGGCACTGCCGGTGGAGGCAGAAAGCCACAGAACCTCTCCAACAGCATTGCTCATTTTGGTTTGCATGTTAGATTATCACTGAGGAACTTGGTTCAGACAAATCTGAGTTAAATAGTGCAGCATATTTGGTCATTTGATACTTGAATGGAATTTGCACCAGCCCCCAGGGGCAATAGCTGAGATCATTGCCAGGAGGAATTTATTTAAGGCTGCAAATCTATCTTTAAACAGGCATTATGCCTCCAGCTGTGCTCTAGAATTGTGTATTGCCTACAATGTCTGGAAAATTGTAAACGGAGTTCCAGGGACCTGGGAGTGTGGCTGAGCACAGCTCCTAGCACTTTCCTCTCTCCTCCGTTTCTCTCTGGAAACCCTGCAGACCATGCGGTTCAGAGTTCAATGAAGAAGAGTCCTACGTTTCCCTCTTGGACAGTCCTTCCCCTTTTCGTCTCCTTTCATATTTACTCAGTGGTTGCTGTGCACCAGCCCCTGCTTCTCCTCCATCCTCATTCCATCACAGACACATGGATTGATTCGTCATCCTAAAGCTTAGTTCTGGTTTACGTCACTTGCTTGAGTAAAAACCTTTGTGTCTCTCTCCACAGCACAGAATGGAAAGCTTGAGCTCCGCCTCAGCGCTGCCACCACTCCAGCCTCTGCTCTGCTCTCCTGCAGCCTTGCAGCCGTGCCATCGTGTTGCCCAGAGCACTAGGCAGGGCTCTTTATATGGAGTCAATAACGATGTACTGCCCAAACATGTCTAGTGAGCTAGCCAACCAAGACCAGATGAGAATCCTGGTCATAGGAACCTTCACTTTATCCACAAGCAGTCACTCACTTAATACTGGTTGAATGAGTGGGGACCTAAGACAAAAAGAAAATGCTTGTCTAATCTGCCAAGTCACAGCTCCCTGGAAGGATCCAGTCTATCCGTGGTCCGTGGTCATTAATCATAAGAAAAGGCAGTCTTGTTTAAATAAGAAAAATTGCACTGACATAATTTCCAACTACCAGATTGGGAAGGGTGAAAATGTTTGAAAGCATAGTGAGTTAGCAAAGGCTTGGGGAAGCAGGCATTGTTACATGTGGAAATGTGAACTACTATAACCTCAGAGGGCAATCTGACAATACGTAACAAAATTAAAATGCTATGTCCTTTTTGTTACATATAGCAGTTGTTTGTTTGGGAATTTTTGGTATAAATGTGCTCTCATGTTACCCTAATCGTCTTACTCTCAAGCTCTCCAGAACAACAATTTGTTTTTCTCTCCTGGAATGTCCGACGCCTGCTCCCCTACCTCCCTCTCAGCTGATAACCTTGCTTCCTGCTTCACTGAGAAATCAGAGGCAATCAGAGGAGAACCTCCACCTACGACCAGCATCTCTCCCACATACCCAGATCCATGACCCATGCCCAGGACCTCTGTCTTCACTCTCATTCGTGTGGATGAACTGACCATATTCCTAGCGTCTCTGCACTGGGTTCCATTTCCTCTAGCTACTTAGTACAATGGCAGAATGAGCGACTCTTACGTGTCCTATAGGATCAACATATTCTCTCTTCTAAATTGTTTTGATCAGCATACAAAAAAGCTGTAATTTCTCTCATCTTTAAAAACAAAGTTGATGCCTCACACTGCCTTTTTCTCTATTTCTCTTTCTGTCTTTCTCCACTTCCCCTTCTCGTCAGCCTTTCTCTTCGTCTCACCTGAGGGGGATTTCCCCCAGGCAAATTCACTCTGGATTGGCTGAGACCAAGTAACAACAGTGGAATGTTAGGGGTAAAAGGGTTTATTCCAAGCTTTATTCTTGTGGTGGTAGGTTGAGTGTTGGAATCATGTCTTCTTTAGGGCAGTCTTCAAGCAGCAAGCCCGTCTCCTTCTCTGCCTCTGGGAAGAGCACTGGGCAGAGGTCTTTACACAGTAACACCAACAATAATGGCTCATTGCCAATGGGTATGTAAGCATTAGCCTGCACAGTAGGCCAGTTATATCATCAAGTAGATTAGGGTCAGGTGAGGATCCTGACTATAGGAACATTCATTTTCCCTACACTCCACCCCTCCAGGATTCTTGCCTCACAATCTACATGCCCTCAATCTTCTGCAATGGACCCTGTGCAAGAAAGCTGGAGCATTGTAACCAGATTCCACAACAGCAACAGAGGAGAACAACATACAGATAAGAATGAAATTATGATACAACAAAAATTATAATAATCCTTAAACCCTAGGAGATTGATTGCCACCAAGTGGCCATTCCAGCTATATTCAAACCAGCTCTGCTCAAATGAGTTATGACTTGCACTTTCCACAGGAGAAATCAGTCCTCTGTGTGTGATTGTACCTGTGTGAGAAAGCTGGAAACTTGTAACAACAAAAATAATAATAGTTGTCCTCAAGCCTGAGGAGGTTGATTGCCACCAACCAGTCATTCCAGCTGCATTCAAACCAGTCCTACTTCATGATTTGCACTTTCTGTGGGAGGCCAGAAGTGGTGCTGATAGGGAGCTCCATGCACACCCAATGGGTAGCAGTTTTTGCTAGGGTGTGTGCCCAATCCACAAAGATGAACCTTAGGGGAGATGACTCTAACATAAGCAAATCTTGTCCATCAGGTAGGATGCATGCAGGAGAGTGGTCCTGTGATAGGACTGTGGCAGGAAGGGGGTCCTGTCTGCGTCTTCTATACCATACCTGCATCCCTCTCCCTGTGGGATTTACTGAGGGGTCTATGTATAGTGCTACTGGAGGTGCATGCACTGGCCATAAAGATAACACAAAACTCCCTGGTAAGATGCTCTTCCCTTCCAGCCATTTAGGGTATACTTCCGTGATCTTTGGGGGCCACTCTGCCATTACTCCAGGAATACATAGGAGGCCAGCCTTTTTCAGGATTTATTGCAGTTGGTGTTGGTAGCAAGATATTATTCTGGTGGACAAAGCCTGGCTTCAACAATTCCTCCTTTGTACTTGCCATTTTATGGGGGAGGCAACAATGTGTGTTAGCATGTCTATGGGGCTCAATGCCCCTTTTCAGGGTTTTTCATTCAACACCATAGCACTTTTGATAAGCAGACTGACCATCCCTGTAGGCTCTTGGTGTCCGACTTTGGGCCAGATTTTAACAAACCATTGTATCTCTCTATCTTGCCTGCCCTGGTAGGATTATATGGTACATGAAGCTTCCACTTTATCCCTAATGGTTGCACCTTTCTTGTAGTGTATGTCCAGTAAAGTGGGTGTCTTGATCTCCCTCAATCACCTGCGGCTACCCATAGGCTGCAAAGGGATGCTCTGGGCATCTTTTGGCTGTTTGCTGATCTGCACAACATGCAAGAAAGCAACCAGAAGTCCAGTAGCTGTGTTCACAAGTCATGGCATATTGGTACCCTTGTGACACAGGAAGAGGCCCAACATAGTCTGTCTGCCACCTGCCTAGGGGCATCAGCCCCTTAGCTGTCATCCCAACCTGCTGTGGGACTCCATGTAAGCCCAATTTAGAGCACACAATGCCCTCTTACAAGGCTCTGATGACTTCTTCAAAGGTCAAAAGCAGGCCCCACCAATGGGCTACAGCCCACATTGTCTTTTGCCCTGCATGCAACAAATGCTGATATAACCACTGGGCCACATCAGAGGCAGGCTTTCCTTCTAGCCAACATACCTGGGCCAATTCATCTCCTTCATCGTTTCCTGGGGATGCCAGTTGCAAATGGCCTGTCACATAATATACTGTAACTGTTGTAGCCTGACCAGAGGCCCATAAGTTTTGCCACAACTCTTGCCCCCAAAAGGGTTGGTGACCAATCACCCAGTTGGCATGGTACCATGTTGGTGGCCACAGAGTCAAGCCTCAATAGATGGCCAGCTGTCAGTGCAGACAACTACTGGGGAGGGCTCCTGGCTGATCACAAGCCATACTGCCCAGAACTCTGCCTATTGATTGCTCTTCCCCTCACCATCTTCTATCCACATTGTCTCAGTCTTAGGATGGAAAGCTATGGCCCTCCATTTCAGGGGCTGCCCATGGCTGGAGCCATCTGTGTACCATGCATCTTCAGGTACAGGGGCTCTTCCCTCATGGTAAGAGCCCTCTTCATCTAATGACTCTAAAGCAAATTCTTCCTGCTTGTCTCTGGTATATGTTACTGGCCCCAGTAAGCATTGGAGTTCTTCATTCAAGGGGTTACTAGAGAGGGTGCTATGCTGCTGTAGGTATGCACCCCACTTGACCAGTGTAGGCATCTCTGCCACACCACTCCACGGCTTTTGGGTCCAGTCTTGTATCCATCCCATGATGGGATAGGTGGTTATTATCTTTATTGGGGCCATTCTGGTGATGGGTTCTGTAGCCAGCAAGGCATGGTACATGGCAGCCGATTATTTCTCTATTAAGGTATACTGTACCTCTGCTCTTTTCCAGAGTTGTAACCACAATCCAATAGGTTGGCCAGTTCATTCAAGCTGCTGCCAGAGATCCAAGCCATAACCATCTTTGGTCACATGAACATACAGCTCACAGGGCCTTGATGGGTCTATCACACTAAAGGCCTTCATGGCCTTGACTTCCCATTTTGCGGTAGTAAAAGCAGTTGCACAAGTGTCATCCCAATCCCCTAATGTGCCTTTGTACCAAATGGCTTAAGAGCTTTTGAATTTGTGCCAAGTGCCGGATAAAGACTCTCCAGTAGACTGAAAGACCCATAAACTCTTGTAATAATGTCATAGTTGTAGGGATAGGGAAGGCATGGACTTTATCTCTGGCTGCTCCTGGGATAACTTCAGCCTTATCTGACAAGACAACCCCCAAGAATTTGACAGACAAACCAGGTCCCTGAACCTTGTTTCTGTTCAAGCCCATCTTTTCTCCTGTAGATACTGCAGCAATGTAGGTGCTACATGTTCTAGGTCTGTAGGGAATCAGAAGTAAGCATGGTTTCATCAATATAATGGTACAGCTGCACAATTGGCAGTTTCTCCCATGTAGCCAAGTCCTGGGCTACAAGTCTGTGACAGTTGGTGGGACTGTGGAGGTACCCCTGTGGAAGGATTGTGAAAGTCCATTACTTTCTTTCCCATGTGAAGGGAAACTTTTCCTGACTTTCCTGTCCTATGTCAATGGAAAAGAAGGCATTAGCAAGATCTACAACACAATATATCTCTAGTTCATGACTGAGGTTGCCCATAAGGCCTGCAGTAGAGGGGATGGCAGCATGCAAAGGAGGTATGACTTTATTCAGTTTTCTGTAATCCACAGTCATCCAGAAACCATTGTTTTTTTAACTGGCCACACCAGGGAATTAAAAGAGCTAAGAGTGGGCTTTATAATACCCACCTACTTTAGTTCTTCAGAGGTTTCTCCAGTTGCTTTATGTCCTCCAGGAAATTTGTGTTGCTTAGTATTAATCACCCGCTGAGGCACAGGCAAAGTTACAGGCGGGTGCTTAGCCTGTCCCCTCAGAACTGCCTTCACCACATGTATCCTCAGTGGTCTGAACTCACCTGCAGTGGTCTGCAACCATAGGCCCTGCAGGATATATATCCCTAAAATTTATTTGGGAATGAGAGAGATATACACAGTATACTCCTTTGGGGGCAGATGCCCTATTCCCAATGGGATTCGGGCTTGTTTGACTCTGATAGACTTACCACTGTATCCATCTATACTGGTAGGTGTACTAGGAAACCACTCAGGGTTGCCATAAATCAGTGAACATTCAGCTTCTGTTTCTACCAGAGCCAGAGTATGTTGTACATTCACTGGAGACCAATGAATTGATATTTCAACATATGGCCTCCAGTCCCTACCCAGTCCCCCAAGGTGGGTGCCTCGACTTTCCCCTCAGTCAAACTGTATCTCCCAATCATCTTCCTATGCAGGTTTGGGCGAAGTTGACTCACTCTCCAGCAGGAAGTTGTGCAGGCACACAGGCTGGGCTTGTAGCTCTGTCTCTGGCCTCTGCTTATTGTTCTTTAGTGGCTGAAACCTCTGCTCTGGCTTCAATTTTTGTCACAGCTCCAGTAAGATTCTATTTGACTTCCCATCCAATGTCTCTATATCTTCTCCTTCCCCTATTAAATCAACCCACATCTAGGTTCTCATGACCTTCATGGGACCTTTTAGATCCTTCTTCTCAGTAGCAGACCATACTCCTTTCCATGACTGCCTTGCTTCTACCTCCTCCAAATCTGCCATAGTAAGGGTAATCGCATTTATGGGCTGCCCTAAGTGAGGAGCAAGAATCACCACTAACAGCAAAAAGGACAATGGAACTGTTTGCAGCACTGTATCCCTCATCACTGCTATAAACAGCTCCTCGTCTGGGTCATAATTTACTGGGTTATAAGTGGCATTTTTGTGCCTAACTCCAGTGACACCTGTTAGAGCTTTGTGTATGTCTGCCATCTAGTGGGGGACGATGGTAAGTTATCCTGATTGGCCCATAACAGTGTGAAGTGTGGCCATTGCCCACTTGAAAAGTGGATGATTCCCTGCGGTCTGGTGTACATTCTGCAGTTACTGCTGCAGGACAGAATGAATTGTCAGGGAATTCAGATTTCCCATCTCTGATCCAGACAGAATGATCCCATCCACTCCTACAACCCAAAGGTGCAGGAGCCAGGCTGATATGGACTCTGAGGGTTTCTGCCAAAACCCGGAGTCCAACTCCACCAACTCCACCTGTGTATAGGAACAGAGCATAGAGTGCTCCATGACCTTGGGAGGGGACTGCTCCTCTCCCAGAGGAACCCACAGTTTCTGTGTCTTAACTTTCATGATTACAGCTGGGCGGGATTTCAATAGATGAAATTGTCCTCCCCAGCTCCTCCACCATTTCCAGGGCCAATGGTTTTCTTCTTGGGTAGTTTTTTGATTACCAATTCAATTTTGTTGCTGGTAATTGATCTGTTCAGATTTTCTGTTTCTTCCTTGGTCAGCCTTGGAAGGTTGTATTTTTCTAGAAAGTTGTTCATTTCTTCTAGGTTATCCAGCTTGTTAGTATGTAGATTTTCATAGTATTCTCTAATAATTCTTTGTATTTCTGTGGGGTCCATCATGATTTTTCCTTTCTCATTTCTGATTCTCTTTATGTGTGTAGACTCTTTTTTTCTTGATAAGTCAGGCTAGGGGTTTATCTATTTTGTTTATTTTCTTGAAGAACCAGCTCCTGCTTTCATTGATTCTTTCTATTGTTTTATTCTCCTCAATTTTATTTATTTATGTTGTAATCTTTACTATGTCCCTCCTTCTACTGACTTTGGGCCTCATTTGTTCCTTTTCTAGTTTCATAAATTGTTAGTTTAAACTGTTCATATGGGATTGTTCTTTCCTAAGGTAGGCCTTTATTGCAATATATTTCCCTCTTAGCATGGCCTTCGCTGCATCCCACAGGTTTTGTGGTGTTGAATTATTGTTGTCATTTGTCTCCATATATTGCTTGATCTCTGTTTTTACTTGGTCATTGATCCATTGATTATTTAGGAGCACGTTATTAAGCCTTCATGTGTTTGTGGGATTTTTCATTTTCTTTGTGTAATTTATTTCTAGTTTCATACCTTTGTAATCTGAGAAGCTGGTTGGTACAATTTCAATCTTTCTGAATTTACTGAGGTTCTTTTTGTTGCCTAGTATATGATCTGTTCTTGAGAATGTTTCATGTGCACTTGAGAAGAATGTGTATACTGCTGCTTTTGGGTGTAGAGTTCTGTAGATGTCTGTTAGGTCCATCTTTTCTAGTGGGTTGTTCACTGCCTCTGTCTCTACTTATTTTCTGTCTGGTGGATCTGTCCTTTGGAGTGAGTGGTGTGTTGGAGTCTCCTAAAATGAATGCATTGTATTCTACTTCCCCCTTTAATTCTGTTAGTATTTGTTTCACATATGTAGGTGCCCATGTGTTGGGTGCATAGATATTTATAATAGTTATACCCTCTTGTTGGACTGACCCTTTTATCATTATGTAATGTCCTTCTCTGTGTCTTGTGACTTTCTTTGTTTTGAAGTCTATTTTGCGTGATACAAGTACTGCAACTCCTGCTTTTTTCTCCCTATTAGTTGCATGAAATACCTTTTTCCATCCCTTTACTGTCAGTCTGTGTATGTCTTTGGGTTTGAAGTGAGTCTCTTGTAGGCAGCATATAGATGGGTCTTGTTTTTTTATTCATTCAGTAACTCTATGTCTTTTGATTGGTGCATTTAGGTTTTTTTTTTTTTTACATTTACATTTAGGGTGATTATCGATAGGTATGTACTTATTGCCATTGCAGACTTTAGATTCGTGGTTACCAAAGGTTCAAGGGTAATTCCCTTACTATCTCACAGTCTAATTTAACTCACTTTGTATGCTATTCCAAACACAACCTAAAGGTTCTTTTTCCCCCTCCTTTTTCTATCTCCTCCATTCTTTGTATGTTATGAATCATAATCTGTACTCTTTGTCTATCACTTGAGTGACATCTATTTAGCCTAAGGAATACTTCCATCTATAGGACTCCCTCCAAAATGCACTGTAGAGGTGGTTTGTGGGAGGTAAATTCTCTCAGCTTTTGCTTATCTGAAAATTGTTTAATCCCTCCTACAAATTTAAATTATAACCTTGCTGGGTAGAGCATTCTTGGTTCAACACCCTTCTGCTTCATTGAATTAAATATATCATGGCACTCCCTTCTGGCTTGTAAGGTTTCTGTTGAGAAATCTGATGATAGCTTGATTGGTTTTCCTTTGTATGTGATCTTTTATCTCTCTATGGCTGCTTTTAAAAGTCTGTCCTTATCCTTGATCTTTGCCATTTTAATTATTATATGTCTTGATGTTGTCTTCCTTGTGTCCCTTGTGTTGTGAGATCTGTGCACCTCCATGGCTTGAGAGACTATCTCCTTCCCCAGATTGGGGAAGTTTTCAGCAATTACCTCCTCAATGACACTTTCTATCCCTTTTCCTCTCTCTTCTTCTGGTACCCCTATAATGTGAATATTGTTCCGGTTGGATTGTTCACACAGTTCTCTCAATATTATTTCATTCTTACAGATTTTTTTTCTCTCTGTGCCTCAGCTTCTTTGTATTCCTGTTCTCTAATTTCTATTTCATTTACCTTCTCTTCTACTACATCTAATCTGCTTTTAAATCCCTCCATTGTATGTTTCATTTCAGATATGGAATTTCTTAATGATTCAATGTCTGACTTAAATTTGTTCCTGAGTTCTTGAATATTTTTCTGTACCTCCGTAAGCATGTTTATAATTTTTATTTTGAACTCTCTTTCAGGAAGATAGGTGAGTTAAGTTCATTTGGCCCTTTTTCTGGGGTCTGTGAGATTTTGGTCTGAACCATGTTCTTTTGATGTTTCCTATTTCTGTGTGGTGCCCACTAGTGCCCAGAAGCTCCAGTCTCTGGAGCTGCTCAGCCCCTAGAGTGAGGTTGGGGTTCTTAGGGGAGTGGAGCTGGTGCCTAGGGGAGGAAAGGTCTGTTTCCTGATTCCCGTCTGCGGTGACCTGTCTCCGGTGTCAGAGCCAGTGGGCCGAGCACACAGGTGTGGGCCTCTGTGCTTTGTGTCTCTAGCTGTTGTAAGTGTGGCCTCCTTCTGGCTGACCTGACACCAGCGCAGTGATTGCTGGCTTGGGAGCCGGTGCCAGCAGGCTAGGAGGGAGGTGCAGCAGGCTGCATGTCACAGTGGGGGGCCTCAGAGCTGAGCAGGCAGCTAGGGGGATGGGGTGCCTGAAACTCCTTAAAGTTCCCAACCAGCTGGGCTGAGTGCACCCAGACAACCTTGTCCAGCTCTCCCCTTCCCTGCACCACAAGCTCCATGCAAACCCCGCCCTTTCAGCAGCCCTCTCGCTGCTAGGAAGCCTCTCAGACCGCCGACTTTTCCCTTGTCCCAGAGTGGTCAGATGTGTTCTCCCTCACTTCATATCATGAGAATCTTCTGGGCCCTGAACACATTGCGCATTTAAATCTCTACAAAAACTAGGCCAAGCTCTGGTTCATAAACTCTTTTTGTAAATATCCTTCCTGTCTAGCAAGAGGCAGTTGGTTCAACCAGAGCCCAACCCACGATGTGAGTGAAGAGAAGGAGTTCAGGTTCCTTTAGAAAGCAAAAGAGGCCAGTGAGGAAGGGAGATTGGGGCTCTACAGTGTTTGTAAAAGAAAAGAGTGCCAGTGTGTCTGTCTGAGTGCACATTTGTCTGTGTGTGATGGACAGAAAGTTCTAATTTGCTGTGCTGTGTTACCTCCAGATTATGACATGGGTAGTTTTTATTTTCTAAGCTTTAAAACAAAAAAACAAACAAACAAACATAGAACTGCATATAAGAAAAAGAAAAAGAAAGTTGTTGCCATTAAGTGTGAGAACTTGAAAAATATCTTAAAGTGCATATTTCAAAGTATTGCAGGAGTTTTCCCTTGGTGATGTGATTAACAACCTGTTACTTTTAAAAAAGCTGTTTTTAGAACACTTTCTTCTGTAAGTTTTAAGAAACTTGATCTGTGGGAAGTGGAGCCAAGATGGCTGCGTGAGTAGAGCAGCCGAAATCTCCTCCCAAAACCACATATATTTATGAAAATATAAGAAAGACAACTCTTCCTAGAATAGAGACCAGAGGACACAGGACAACATCCAGACCACATCCACACCTGCGAAAACCCAGCGCCTCGCGAAGGGGGTAAGATACAAGATCTGGCCAGGCGGGACCCGAGCACCCCTCCCCCCAGCTCCCAGCGGGAGGGGAGGAGTCAGAGCAGGGAGGGAAAGGGAGCCCAGGACTGCTGAACACCCAGCCTTGGCCATCAGCACCAGAGCACAGACAGTGCATGCATGAGGTCCTGGATACTAGGGAAACAGGACAGCAAGACCTGTGAGCAGGTCCCTGAGGCTGGTGCCCAGGGACAAAGAAAAGTGAGCGGCTTTTTTTTTTTTTTTTTTTTTTTTTGCGAGTGCTTTTTGGAAGTCTTAAAGGGACAGGGACCCCAAAACCAGATGGAAGCGTCCCGGGACACTTAGTCCGGCAGCAGGGAATCTGGGGATCTCTGGGCACTCTAACCGCCTGGGCAGCAGGGAGCACGGAGGCCCCTCATGGAGATAAATAGCCTCCTGGCAACTCCCCTTCGAACCCGGCTCCACCACATCATAGCATCAGCCCGAGGCAAGCCACGCCCACAGCAACAGCAGAGATAACTCCATAGCAGCCGGGCAGGAATCAGAAGCCCTGTCTGTGCACAGCTGCCCAGCACAAGCCACTAGAGGTCACTGTTCTACCAGGAGAGGAAGGCCACAAACCAACAAGAAGGAAAGTTCTTCCAGCCATCACTCATGCCAGCTCTGAAAACTATCTCTATCACCATGAAAAGGCAAAATTACAGGCAGATAAAGATCACAGAGTCAACACCTGAGAAGGAGACAGACCTAACCAGTCTTCCTGAAAAAGAATTCAAATAAAAATCATAGACATGCCGACAGAGATGCAGAGAAATATGCAAGAGCTAAGGAATGAAGTCCAGAGGAAGATCACAGATGCCAGGAAGGAGATTACAGAAGTGAAACAAACTCTGGAAGGATTTATAAGCAGAATGGATAAGATGCAAGAGGCCATTGAAGGAATAGAAACCAGAGAACAGGAACGCATAGAAACTGATGCAGAGAGAGATAAAAGGATCTCCAGGAATGAAACAATATTAAGAGAACTGTGTGACCAATCCGAAAAGAACAATATCCGTACTATAGGGGTACCAGAAGAAGAAGAGAGAGAGAAAGGGATAGAAAGTGTCTTTGAAGAAATAATTGCTGAAAACTTCCCCAAACTGGGGGAGGAAATAATCGAACAGATCACAGAAATACACAGAATTCCCAACAGAAAGGACCCAAGGAGGACAACACCAAGACACATAATAATTAAAATGGCAAAGATCAAGGACAAGGAAAGAGTTTTAAAGGCAGCTAGAGAGAAAAAGGTCACCTATAAAGGAAAACCCATCAGGCTATCATCAGACTTCTCAACAGAAACCTTACAGGCCAGAAGAGAATGGCATGATAAATTTAATGCAATGAAACAGAAAGGCCTTGAATCAAGGATACTGTATCCAGCACGACTATCATTTAAATATGAAGGAGGGATTAAACAATTCCCAGACAAGCAAAAGTTGATGGAATTTGCCTCCCACAAATCACCTCTACAGGTTATTTTAGAGGGACTGCTCTAGATGGGAGCACTCCTAAAAGGATCTCAGAACAAAACACCCAACATATGAAGAATTGAGGAGGAGGAATAAGAAGGGAGAGAAGAAAAGAATCTCCAGACGGTGTATATAACAGCTCAATAAGTGAGCTAAGTTAGGCAGTAAGATACTAAAGAAGCTAACCTTGAACCTTTGGTAACCACGAATCTAAAGCCTGCAATGGCAATAAGTACATATCTCTCAATAGTCACCCTAAATGTAAATGGGCTTAATGCACCAATCAAAAGACACAGAGTAATACAATGGATATAAAAGCAAGACCCATCTATATGCTGCTTACAAGAAACTCACCTCAAACCCAAAGACATGAACAGACTAAAAGTGAAGGGATGGAAAAAGATATTTCTTGCAAACAACAGAGGAAAAAAAGCAGATGTAGCAGTACTAGTATCACACAAAATAGACTTCAAAACAAAGAAAGTAACAAGAGATAAAGAAGGATATTACATAATGATAAAGGGCTCAGTCCAACAAGAGGATATAACCATTCTAAATATCTATGCACCCAACACAGGAGCACCAGCATATGTGAAACAAATACTAACAGAACTAAAGGAGGAAATAGAATGCAATGCACTCATTTTAGGAGACTTCAACACGCCACTCACTCCAAAGGATAGATCCACCTGACAGAAAATAAGTAAGGACACAGAGGCACTGACCAACACACTAGAACAGATGGACCTAATGGACATCTATAGAACTCTACATCCAAAAGCAACAGGATACACATTCTTCTCAAGTGCACATGGAACATTCTCCAGAATAGAACACATACTAGGCCACAAAGAGCCTCAGTAAATTCCAAAAGATTGAAATTCTACCAACCAATTTTTCAGACCACAAAGGTATAAAACTAGAAATAAATTGTACAAAGAAAACAAAAAGGCTCACAAACACATGGAGGCTTAACAACATGCTCCTAAATAATCAATGGATCAATGAATAAATTAAAATAGAGATCAAGGAAGATATGGAAACAAATGACAACAAAAACACAAAGCCCCAACTTCTGTGGGACACAGCGAAAGCAGTCTTAAGAGGAAAGTATATAGCAATCTAGGCATACTTAAATAAGGAAGAACAATCCCAAATGAATAGTCTAACTTTACAATTATCAAAACTGGAAAAAGAAGAACAAATGAGGCCTAAAGTCAGCAGAAGGAGGGACAAAATAAAGATCAGAGAAGAAATAAACAAAATTGAGGAGAATAGCACAATAGAAAAAATCAGTGAAACCAAGAGCTGGTTCTTTGAGAAAAATAAACAAAAGAGATAAGCCTCTAGCCAAACTTATTAAGAGAAAAAGAGAATCAACACACATCAACAGAATCAGAAATGAGAATGGAAAAATCACAACAGACTCCACAGAAATACAAAGAATTATTAAAGACTACTATGAAAACCTATATGCCAACAAGCTGGAAAACCTAGAAGAAATGGACAACTTCCTGGAAAAATACAACCTCCCAAACTAACCAAGGAAGAAACACAAAAGTTAAACAAACCAATTATGAGCAAAGAAATTGAAGCGGTAATCAAAAAACTACCCAAGAACAAAACCCCCGGACCAGACGGATTTACCTCGGAATTTTATCAGACATAGAGAGAAGACATAATACCCATTCTCCTTAAAGTTTTCCAAAAAATAGAAGAGGAAGGAATACTCCCAAACTCATTCTATGAAGCCAACATCACCCTAATACCAAAACCAGGCAAAGACCCCACCAAAAAAAAAATTACAGACCAATATTCCTGATGAACATAGATGCAAAAATATTCAATAAAATATTAGCAAACCGAATTCAAAAATACATCAAAAGGATCATACAGCATGACCAAGTGAGATTCATCCCAGGGATGCAAGGATGGTACAACATTCAAATATCCATCAACTTCATCCACCACATCAACAAAAAGAAGGGCAAAAACCACATGATCATCACCATAGATGCTGAAAAAGCATTTGACAAAATTCAACATCCATTCATGATAAAAACTGTCAGCAAAATGGGCATAGAGGGCAAGTACCTCAACATAATAAAGACCATATATGATAAAACCACAGCTAACATCATACTGAACAGCGAGAAGCTGAAAGCTTTTCCTCTGAGATCGGGAACAAGACAGGGATGCCCACTCTCCCCACTGTTATTTAATATAGTACTGGAGGTCCTGGCCATGGCAATTAGACAAAACAAAGAAATACAAGGAATCCAGATTGGTAAAGAAGAAGTTAAACTGTCATTATTTGCAGGTGACATGATATTGTACAGAAAAACCCTTAAGACTCCAAAACTACTAGAACTGATATTGGAACCTGAATTAACACACAGAAATCTGTGGCTTTCCTATACACTAACAATGAACCAATAGAAAGAGAAATCAGGAAAACAATTCCATTCACAATTGCATCAAAAAGAATAAAATACCTAGGAATAAACCTAAACAAGGAAGTGAAAGACCTATACCCTGAAAACTATATGACACTCTTAAGAGAAATTAAAGAGGACACTAACAAATGGAAACTCATCCCATGTTCTTGGCTAGGAAGAATTAATATCGTCAAAATGGCCATCCTGTCCAAAGCAAATACAGATTTGATGCAATCCCTATCAAATTACCAACAACATTCTTCAACGAACTGAAACAAATAGTTCAAAAATTCATATGGAAACACCAAAGACCCCGAATAGCCAAAGCAATCCTGAGAAAGAAGAATAAAGTGGGGGGGATCTCACTCCCCAACTTTAAGCTCTACTACAAAGCCACAGTAATCAAGATAATTTGGTACTGGCACAAGAACAGAGCCACACACCAATGGAACAGATTAGAGACTCCAGACAGTAACCCAAACATATGTGGTCTATTAGTACATGATAAAGGAGCCATGGACATACAATGGGGAAATGACAGTCTCTTCAACAGATGATGCTGGCAAAACTGGACAGCTACATGTAAGAGAATGAAACTGGATCACTGTCTAACCCCATACATGAAAGTAAATTCAAAATGGATCAAAGACCTGAATGTAAGTCATGAAACCATAAAACTCTTAGAAAAAAACATAGGCAAAAATCTCTTGGACATAAACATGAGTGACTTCTTCATGAACACATCTCCCCAGGCAAGGGAAACAAAAGCAAAAATGAACAAGTGCAACTATATCAAGCTGAAAAGCTTCTGTACAGCAAAGGACACCATCAATAGAACAAAAAGGTACCCTACAGTATGGGAGAATATATTCATAAATGACAGATCTGATAAAGGGTTGACATCCAAAATATATAAAGAGCTCATGCACCTCAACAAACAAAAAGCAAATAATCCAATTAAAAAATGGGCAGAGGAGCTGAACAGACAGTTCTCCAAAGAAGAAATTCAGATGGCCAACAGACATATGAAAAGATGCTCCACAACACTAGTCATCAGAGAGATGCAAATTAAAACCACAATGAGCTATCACCTCACACCAGTAAGGATCACCACCATGCGAAAGACAAACAACAACAAATGTTGGCAAGGTTGTGGAGAAAGGGGAACCCTCCTACACTGCTGGTGGGAATGTAAATTAGTTTAACCATTGTGGAAAGCAGTATGGAGTTTCCTCAAAAAGCTCAAAATAGAAATACTATTTGACCCAGGAATTCCACTTCTAGGAATTTACCCTAAGAATGCAGCAGCCCAGTTTGAAAAAGACAGATGCACCCCTATGTTTATTGCAACACTATCTACAATAGCCAAGAAATGGAAGCAACCTAAGTGTCCATCAGTAGATGAATGGATAAAGAAGATGTGGTACATATACACAATGGAATATTATTCAGCCATAATAAGAAAACAAATCCTACCATCTGCAACAACATGGATGGAGCTAGAGGGGATTATGCTCAGTGAAATAAGCCAAGCGGAGAAAGACAAATACCAAATGATTTCACTCATATATGGAGTATAAGAACAAAGAAAACCAAAGGAACAAAACAGCAGCAGAATCACAGAACCCAAGAAGGGACTAACAGTTACGAAAGGGAAAGGGACTGGGGCGAATGGCAGGGTTGGGTGGGATAAAGGCAGGGTAGAAGAAAGGGGGTATTATGATTAGCATGTATAATGTGGGGGGTGGGGGAAAGGGGAGGGATGTGCAACACAGAGAAGACAAGTAGTGATTCTACAACATCTTACTACACTGATGGACAGTGACTGTAATGGGGTTTGTGAGGGGGACGTGGTGAAGGGGAGAGCCTAGTAAACATAATGCACTTCATGTAATTGTAGATTAATGATAACAAAATTTAAAAAAAAGGAACTGTGATTCATTGAGCTTAGTAGTTTATTATTTGAGGCTCTAAACACTTCCTGGAGGTCTGGTCTGTGTAGGAAAGTCTTTTGCTTATCTTCTGGGCTCCAGTAACTTCAGGCAATAGCAAACACCTTTGGGATACATCCCAGGCACTGGTTCTCCCTGGCCTGCATTCTGAAACCCTCCTATACATCTGTTGCGGCCCCGTACCAGAATCACAGAGCTCCTCTCAAGAACTATGGATAAGGTTAGGCTTTTTCCTTCCCTTCTTCCCACTTTTCCTACTGGTTGACCAGGAAATGGCCACCTAACTCCAGAAGAAGATTTTCCATTGCTTGTGCATTATATGCTCATCAATTGTTATACATATTGACCACGTATTAATTCATTTTACCCTATGAGCAAGTCCTATTATCCCACTTTAGGGATGGGGAAACTGTGGCACAGTACAGTTAGGTAACTTGCTTAAGATCACGCAGCCAGTGAGTGTCCAAGCTGGAACTCAAATCCAGGGAGTCTGGCGTCAGAGCCCAAGCTCTGACCTACATCACATTCTCTCCTGGCTGAAAATCAGTACCTTGCTAGCAGGGCTGTTGTGAAGATCAAATTATTATTATTAGTCCTCTGGAGTAGGTTGCCATTTTATGTCCAGTGGGCTGGGATTAGGAGTACATTTTGCAAATTAAGTTTCAGAAATAGTCTGGAGCAAGCACTTCCATTTATTTTAATAAACCTAAGTGAACCTAAAGTGAAGTTCTGCATAAACAGAGCTCCATAATAATACACTTCATTGGAAAGAAGCTCTCTTAACATGTTTACATTTAGTGGAACACAAGAAAGGTCACTTTGACTTGATTTCCAAAGCTAACTCCTAAGTAGCATCTGCAGGCTCACAGAAAAGCTTTCACAGACATAATAACTTGTGGAATAAGTTTAGAAATATGTGCACATCCTGTCCTAAAAGCCTTTATCCCTCTTTAGGGACATTGATGTTAGCACGCATAACCTTGGTCACTGTTTGTCCACTAAGGCATGTTGGCCCTTTATGCTCCATCTCAATCCAACAGGATCCACATGGGAAAAATTAGTGTAGAGGAAACAATTCACTGTAATGGGCAGTGAGTGGGAATAAACAACATCAGGAACATGAGAACAGGTAGAACTGCAGTGGGTGCCTGTCATCTTGTTTATGGAAATTCATGCCAACCAAATAAATGCTGTATTCACCTCTGGTTCCTATGCCCTGTAAATTCAAGGGATTAAATGAATGCAACATGCCCACATCCTGAACAGCAGACTAGAGAATGGCTCAATTATTAAACCCCTCATAATCCTCAAGAACAAACCAAAGGCTTAAGCTAGTCAAGCTCAGAAGCTAAGAAATGAATCAAATAAATAGTTTAAGCAAACTTTCCCTTGGGTTTGGCATTTGTAAAAGAGAGAAAGAGGTGCCAGGGGAGCAAATGTGGCTCATTGTTGGTTAATTAAGAACATTAAGGCAACATTCAGTGGAATGGATCATTTGTAGCCAGAGATTTCTTTTTCCCCCCACTCAGTCGTCTACATTGTCAATTAGTCCCTAAACTGAGTTATATAATTTGTGCTTTTAGGATGTCAGGTGTATCAGTACAACCCATTTGTTAAATGAGGTAGGGATTCAGGTGAAACATCATGATGGACAAAAAGAATTTGTTCTTAAAATGAGAAGAGATACAGAGGGGAGGCTGCTAATGAGGAGAGAAATGAAGCTTAAGGACTTTCAAGGGAAATAAGCCATCCACACACAGAGCTCTAATAAAAGGCACTATGTGATCAGGACACAGTTAGAGCCCTCACAGGTAGTGTTGGGGAGAAGGGTAAAAGGTCTCAGATTTAAAAGACAGATTGGCTTTTGGTGGATGAAGGTGGCAAAATGAATATCGACCAAAAAAAGATCACTCGGGCAAAGGCCAGTAGCCCTTTGGGCCAGAAGCCGGGTATGCATGACAGAAAGGAGCGGGGGGAGAAGAGCTAGAAGGGCAGGTTGAAATCAGATAGTAAACTGTTTGAATGCAGAACAGATTAAAAAGGGAGCCATACCAAAGGGGAAAACCAATTCAAAGACTATCGCAAGAATCCAAGTCAGGCATGAAAACCAGGACGGGGGACAGGAGCAGTGGTGTGAGCACACAGTGGGGAGAAGGACGGGGGACAGGAGCAGTGGTGTGAGCACACAGTGGGGAGAAGGACGGGGGACAGGAGCAGTGGTGTGAGCACACAGTGGGTAGAAGCCTCGTGGAGGTAACTTTGAAGGTCAAATTGAAAAAGATATGGTGAGCCACAGAGAAAAGCCAAGATAATCAAGAAACAGTCTTTCTCCCAGTACCAGCTCCTGAAATCTTCTGCCCAAATGGGAGCCAATTATGCTAAAACTGCAAAAGAGTGAATGGGAGATTAGTATGGAAAGCCCCAGTTGACTGAGTCAGGGAATAAAAGGAACATGCAGTCACTTGAGGGGCTTATTTGATTATTGGAAGGAAATGTAGTGCTGAGGCAAGATGCCAGGTGTGCAACAGCAGACTGCACAACTGGCTATGTACTCTCAAATCTGAGACACCATCTACCAGTCCCCCTGAAAACTACTGCACACACACACAGGCCCTTGGACGGCATATAATCTCACCTTTGGGCCAGTTGCTCCGAAAAGACCCCATCTGGGCATGAGCACTGTGCTATTAGCACAGTGATCTCAGTAACTACCTTTGCATTGCTATTGCTTGGGATTCTCGGAATTACAAAACTCAAGACTGGAGAGGACCCCAGTTCTCTGCTGGTCCAATCATTAGTGTTCTCTCCATAATATTCCCATGAAGCGGCCATGCTGTCTGTCCTTGAGCATCTACAGTGATGGGGAGCTCAGTCCATCTTTTGCTTACCCTAAATACTGTTTCTCTTTTGTCCACTCTCTCCTAACAATCACTGTGCCAGTAAGTACTCTAGGTACTTTACCCTCACCAGCTTATTTAATCCTCACTTACGCCTTGAATATTACAGATGAGGAAACTGAGGATCAGAAGGAAAGTGATTTGTCCAGGGTCATACAGAAGATGTGTGGCAAAGCTGGGATCTGAGCCCCTAACTCTACTGGGCTCTGGTGCTCCCTCCATTAAAACTAAGTCTAAGCCAAAATCTGTCTGCCTGGAAATCCCATCCACTAACAGTTACAACATCCCTTCCTAGGAAGAAGATGCCCTCTTTGAGGGGCAGTTAGAGACACAAACCTTCTGGGTCCCTTGCATCAAAATGAAAGCCAAAGGCCACGTAGCAAAGCCTGACTCATCAACATGTGGCACTTAACACTTCTGCTCTCCCAGGCGTCCCTTTGAGCCTTCTAACCAGTAAGTATGACGGCCACTTCCAAACCCTCACCCTCCATGAGCTCTCACTGTGGGGAATTTTCTCCTCTCTTCATTTCTGGGTTGCTTCATTCAACAGGTATCTTCTTGAGTGCTCACTATAAGGCACATTCTGGACTGGGCTCTAGGCAGCTGCAAGACAAATCAGAAACAGCCTCTAGACTACAGGAGCTGCCAATTCATCATACAAGAGAGATAACAGGCAGTAACGGCAATATAGGAGCAGGTGCTATTCTAGAGGACTGTTGAAGCCACCCTTGGAACATGCAGGCAGGAGTCACTATCTCTGCATGGCTAGTTGGGAAATGCTTTACAACAGCTGGGCTGAGTCTTGAAGGATGAGTAGAATGTGCTGGACAGAGAAAGCGGATATCACACATTCAAATTTTTACTCAATATCATCAATTTATTAGGTGCCCAATAGTCAAAGCAAACTTCTGATGTTCAAAACTAAGTCCTTGGCTTCCCATGTACCTTAATTTCTTCCTGGAGTCTTACAAAGCTCTGTAAATGGCAAGTTCGTTACCCCAACTGGTCAGGCCAAAACTCTGGGAGCCCTAGTTGACTCCTTTCTTTCAGACCCTCCATGCAGTCTGTCAGGGTGTCCTTTCATTCTGCCTCAGAAAGATGTCAGAATCTGACCACTTCCACGCTACTGTCCTGGTCTGCCACTGGGTTATTGCAGTAGCTTCCCAAAGAGCCCCCCTGAATCTGTCCTTGGCCTCCACAGCCTATTCCCCACACAGTGATTACAGTGATCCCTTTAAAACATACGTATGATCACGTCATTCCTATGTCCAAAATCCACTATTAGATTCTCAGTTCATCCCAAGTAAAAGTCAAAGTTCTTAAAATGGTTTACCAGGCCCTTCATGATCTCGCCTCCTGTTTCTGCTCTAATGCCTTCTGTTCCTGTCCGCCCTCACTCTCCTCTCCCACCCCAGTGGTCCCCTCCTTCTTTGCATGCACCAGGTGTGCTTCCAGATTGAGGCGTTGCCCCTTGCTGTCCTCGCTCCTGGGGCTCTCCTTCCCCGGAAGGCTGCATGGCTCACACCCTCTCCTCTTTCAGGTCTTTTTGTTCAAATGCTACCTTTACAATCAGTCCTCCCCTGATCACCTTCCCTAAAATAACATCCTCGCGCCCCACCCCCACTAGCCCATGCACCCAGCGTTCTTTACTCCCCATCCCTGCTTCGTACTGATCATCATAACAGACAGGAAGTTATATGACAACACAGATTTATGACCTCTTTTGTTTTTCCTAGTATCATGTCCCACTTCTCAGAAAAGGACCTGGCACATGATAGATATTCATCAAATAGTTGATGAACGAACAAATGGATATTAGGGTGGAGAGCTAGAAGGAAGCGGTACAGATGGTGTCTAGGTGACAGTCAGGCCATAACTAACTATCAGCTCACAAAAATGGAGAATACCCAAAAAGGACTATATGTGAGGGGGTAAGATGAACTGGGATATTTTGGATTCAAGCTACCTACAAAACACATAGAAAGAATTGTCCATGGGCTTGTTTAATAATGGTACATGTATGGGGAGGAGTTCAGGAGAAAGAGTGTATTCAAGACAGGCTAGGCTATGTTGAAATACTAAATAAGTCCCCAGATGTCAGCTGCTTAGCATAACAAAGCTTGACTTCAGCCCACACAAGATCAGACACTGTCATCAGCTGTCATCAGCTGTGTCTCTCACCTGAGGACTCAGGGTCTAAGTTCCCTTCATCTCTGATGTTGCCATTTCAACATGTGGCTCACAGCATCATCCGGGCAAGGGACGGAGAGCTTAGGGATCGTACACTGGATCCTAAATGCCTCATCCTGAAAATGGTGTGCACCACTTACGTTTGCATTTCACTGTCTAGAGCTGGTGAACCAGTCCCAGCTACTTGCAGCTGGGCTGCGGAGTGCGGGCAGCCCCTGGAATGCTTGGTGAGTGCTGCCAGGTCTGTCTCGGATCATGGAGAAGAGGGCTGTTTGAGCAATTTGGGGAAGTACAAGAGTTGCTGATAGGTTAAATGCCTTATTATGAATTATTGCTGTTACCAGCAATGCAGATTATCTTGAGATCACAAGACTATCTCAAAGAAAATCCCCTAGTCTGGAAGAACTTAACCTGAGGGAGGAACAACAAAGAGAACATGGCTAAGGATATAAGCGTAAAATAATCAGCAGCCAAGGGTGGGGGCTGGGGAGAGTGGAACCGATAAGGAATTGAAGACTGTTGCAACACTAGGGCAGGTCCTCTGACACCCAGGAGGGCTGCGGCAGTGACATTTAAGAAAGTAGCCCTTCTCCCCCTGGGCACCTCTTATGTCCACACAGGCTGCGCCATTCACCGTTTGTGTAGGATCCCTGCTTCTCAACCGCTGGGAACAGGAGGAGCGGTGCTCAAGGCCAGCCATCAGCAGTCCCACTGAGAGACCAGCTAGCAGGCAATTAGGACCCAACCGGAGCAGCAGAGGTCCATCCATTTGTGCACTACAACCTCCCTGCTCGGATGATTCTCTGCTCTCTGTGCTTATCCCTCCGTGTTTCACTGGCTTCTAAAGAAGGTTCTTTTTGTAAATGTCAGCCTGGCTTGCCTGGATTCAGGGAAACAACTAGATAAATAGAAAGGGTCAGTCCACAGTTAGACTTAAGAGAGCTGGGGACCCCTGGCGGCTAGCCGTGGTAATGACAAAAGTCTTTCCAGATGGAGATTAAGAAGCCTCCGGAGGCTGAGAAAATAAGTGAGGTGAAGCCCCAGAGCTAGGAAGCTGGGATGGACAGGAATTCCCCTCTGTGTGGATTGTTCGGTGAACAGGTAGGCCTTATCAGCACCCTGTATTTCAGATGAGAGAACCAAGGTTCAGAGACAGTGAGAGATGACCAGGTAGCTGGTCGTGGAGCTCCAGTCTAGATCTCAGGTGTGCAGTCCAACGCCCTTTTAGCACGCTACGCTACAACCAGTACGTGAGGGGAACCTGAGAGCTGGTGGAGCATTCTCCCTGTTCCTGCCCTCTGCTCAGGGGGGAGAATACTGCTTAAAGATGCTGTATATGCAAGGGCAGGTTTCTGCACACTTGGTGGGGAAAGCTGTGACCTACACCAATGGAGGATGCCCAGCAAAAGGGAACAGAAGGGCTGCAGCTCAGAATCCAGACCCCAGCAACTCCTCTCTTAATGACGTTTGGTCAGAATCAGTGTTGACATGCTGCATACCACGAAGGAAGGCGGGTTTCTGTCTTTGCTGTTGGACAGCTTTCTAATTGGCTTGGGGTTAGGCCGCAGAAAAAGCTTGCCTGCCCTCGCAGCATTTTCTCTTGGAGAAATGGTTTTCTGGAGGGCGGGGTCCAGAGGGCATATAAGAACTTTTTCCTTTAAATAGAAGAAATGCATGAAGGAATTCGAGCAAAAACACTTGAAATTCCTCTTGGAAGTTATAAACGGATGTTTTCTGCTTAGGTTGTTGTCATGGAATGTCAGGGGTACAGGAGGCCACAGGAACTCTGACGCTCCTACATGGGCTTCCCTACCAAAGCCATTGATCCAGTCTTTGTAGAAACAGGTCTAGTAACAAGTCAGGAGTTCACTCTCTCAAAATAGAGTCCACTGCATTTTTAGCTCTGTTGGTTACAATTATAAACCTCTGCAGGAGTTTAACAGCAGTCCAGCATTAGAGAGCCCAGTGAGTGAATACATATGGTCAGGAGTGCAGTAAGATGCCCTGAAAAACACACAATGGTTTATTTTATATCGTTTCCCTTAGAAGCAGGGTGAAAGTGTGGGGGAGGATAAACAAAAGGAGGTCTCTCTACAGGATTCACTTTTATTCTTCTTACTCTTAGAGAGCCTTCTATCAGCACATTTCTCCAGCCTCAGGAATCGGGGGCAGCTAGCATTCAGACCCATGGAGAACACTTGCTTCTTTCGTGCCCATGAAATGAGAGAGACACACTTAGAGGAAGACAGCCTTCCAGGCAGGACAACTAGGAAGGGCTTCTACATGTCAGACTGCTCCAAATGATCCAGTTTTTAATATATGTTATTAATTGGGAATTAAATGGATAACATCTTTATTAAGGTGTCTTTCATAGAAAACTTGAGTAAACGGCCTTCTAAAGGCCAGAGTCTAACTCTCAGCCTCCTGTCTCAGTCTCTCCCGCTTGTGAGAGCAGATTTTTGTGTGGTGGAGTTGATAACTTTTAAGGCCTTTTCTCTTAATAACTTCCCAGAATATAATACATTATTGGTCATTATCATCACCACGCTGTACATTAGATCACAGAATTTATTCACCTTGAAGCTAGCAGTTTGTACCCTTTGACTGAACTAACCTCATTTTCCCCCAGCCCCCAGCCCCTGACAACCACCATTCTCCTCTCTATTTCTTTGCGTTCAGCATTTTTAGATTCTACATGTAAGTGAGAACATACAAGATTTGTCTTTCTCTGCCTGACTGATTTCACTTAGCATAAGGCCCTTATGGTCCATCTTGTTCTTGCAAATGACAAGATTGTATTCTCTTTTATGTCTGAGTAATATTCCATTGTATATATGTATCACATCTTCTTTATCCATTCATCCTTTGATGAACACTTACATTGTTTCCATATCTTTGCTATTATAAATAATGCAATGAACATGGAAGTACAGATATTTCTTCAAAATCCTCACTTAATTTCTTCAGTTATATACCCAGAAGAGGAATGTTTTGATCGTATGGTAGCTCTGTTTTTAATTTTTTGAGGAACCTCCATACTTGCCTTCCATAGTGGCTACACCAGTCCACACTCCTGCCAACAGTGTACAAGGATTCGCTTTTCTCCACAGCCTCACCAGCATTTGCTGTCTCCTGTCTTTCTGATAATAGCCATTCTAGCAGGCATGAGGTGATAGCTCATTGTGGTTTTTTGATTTGCATTTCCCTGATGGTTAGTGATGTTGAGCACCTTTTCATGTACCTCTTGGCCATTTACATGTCATCTTTAGGAAAATATCTATTCAGTTCCTCTGCCCGTTTTTCAAATCAGATTACTTGCTTTTTTGCTGTTGAGTTGTATAAGTTCCTTATATATTTTGGATATTAACCCTTTATGTGATGTGAGGTTTGCAATATTTTCTCCCATTCCATGAGTTGCCTTTTTATTTTTCTGATTGTTTCTTTTGCTGTATAGAAGCTTTTTAGTTTGATACAGTCCCATTGCTGATTTTTGCTTTTGTTGCTTGTCATTTTGTTGTCATGCTGGCAAGACCAATGTCAAAGAACTTTTTCCCAATTTTTTCCTGTTGTATTTTTGCAGTTTTAGGTATTACATTTAGGTCTTTAATCCATTTCAAGATAATTTGAGTGAGTGGTGTAAGGTAGGGTCAACGATTTCATTTCTGCACGTGGTTATCCAGTTTTCCCAGCACCACTTATTGAAGAGACTGTCTTTTCTCCATTGACTGTATATGCATAGGTTTTCTTCTGGGCTTTCATTCTGCTCCACTGATGTACAGATCTATCTTTATGCCAGTACCATACTGTTTTGATGGCTATAGCTTTGTAATAAAGCTGAAAATATGGAATTGTGATGCTCCCAGCTTTGTTCTCCTTTCTCTAGGACTGCTTTGGCTATTTGGGGTCTTTTGTGGGTATGAATTTTAGAATTGTTTTTTCTGTGTCTGTGAAAAATGCTATTGGAATTTTGATAAGGATTTCATTGCATCTATAGATTAGATGCATAATTTTTTTAGCTTTTTATGAAGATGATTTCTTCTTCTATTTCATCCAGCTTATTTACTTGTTCTCACTTGGACACAGCCCAAATTACTATGCTGTCATTACCAGAAGTAGAGGTATGCAGTATCCTCCTAGCTGCTCTCACTGTCTCCAGTCTCTCTTCCCTCCAGTTCCTCCTTTACAGAGTAACCAGGGAGTCTTCCGAGTCACTACTCTGTTTGAGTCATTCCCTTGCACAAACCCTCTAAAAGCTTATGGTTGATTCTAAAATCAAAATAAAATTCCTTAACCTGGAATTAGGTCCAAAATGGTCTTTCTTGCCTCATCTATTTGCTGTGCACTGAATGTATGGTGCTCACTAGGCCAAGTTCTGCCTAATCTCTTGCCTCTCGGCTCTCTTACTTCTCGTCTCACTCCAAAGTCACCTGATGCCCCAGCCAACCCGGATCATTCACTGTTGTGTTGCAGACCTGGGTCCGGACCAGACCAGAGACAGGCTAACTTCCAGGTCAGTGCTCAGGGTAAAGTCCATTCAATCTAATAAACTAACTACAAAATCTCAACTAGTACAAATCATAGTGGTATTTTGTACTTCTTGTTGCTTTTTAGGCTCTTTGTCTTGTGAGTTGGAAATTGCAACCAAGAGTTATCTCTAGGGAGACCCGAAGTGAGGGAGGGGAGGGCCCTCCGGGATGTAAGGTCGGGAGGTGAGTTCATCAACATCATCAACTTTTTGGCCATCTTCACCGCCACGAGGGGATCTAGGAATAAAACTACAAGCGTCAGGCTTGTTTCACCTAACAGATGAGGGACTGATTGCCTGTGCAAATTGATTCCAGGGTGCTGGGAAGATCCTGCATCTAAATAAATCTACTCCCATCTGCTGGTGGTTGCCTGAACTTCCAGTTAAAGCTGAATCACTCTAAAAGTATAACATCCTGGAAGTAGGCAAACTGGAAACGGGGATTCTAGTTTGGCCTTTATTGGTATGTGAGCCTGGACCAATCCCCTTTCCTTCCCTGGGCCTCAGTTTCCCTATATTACAAAGCAGGTAGTTGGACAGAATGATCGGGAATGGCCCTTCCACTTTTATCAAGCAAGGATTGTCTCTGTAAGGATGCCTGGCTGGCCAGAGATGATGAAGGCAGAACGAATAGCCACAGGGGTGGGTTCCATCAATCCACTCCTGTATGTGATAGTCAGGGACGTACGGGACCATCCTTTCTTATTTCTGCATCCATGTGGGAAGGAGAGCACTTGCTGCAATGGCAAAGGGAAGAGTGGGGCAGGGGGAAGAGGAGAGAAGGTATGAGGGTACTCTGCTGTTAAAGGAAGTGAAGACAATGGGGATAAAGGGTTCAAACCCTTAGCTGCAGGAAGCACTCGCCCAGGCAGGCAACTGAAGCTTTGCTGGGCACAAACATGCCCAGCTCCCTTTGCCAAATACTGAATCAAAGGGGAAGAGGGCTGCATGTATATGTGAACGTTCTTGCTAACCAAGAGTGAACTTGAAATCCATTTTCTCAATAGCATGCCTTAGGAGGTTAAGTGCTGGTGAACGGGACTGAGGTCTGTTTGTATAGTGCCCATCTGGCCCATGGGCTCTGAAGGATCTCTCTCTCTGAACTTGCATTGTCATGAATCTGAGATGGGAAGGACAGAGGAGATTGTGTGGAGGAATTTCCTTATCCTCTGAGATCCTTCTGTTTCATAGGACAGTGTCTGAGGGGTCTGAAAGATTAAGAGCCCTCTGGTCAAAATTCCAGGCTTTTCCTCATGATAGGGCCAGAATGCAGAAGTATTTGAGTGGCCTGCTCTCCAGAGACTAACACCCTTGAACATCTGAAACACTGGCCTTTGTCTTCTTTCCCCTTCCATGGTGTCAGCCCTGACCCTCACTTCAATTCTGCATGCCTGGGCTATGGAACAGAGACACATCTCAGGGTGGACCCCGCTGGCGAACCCTTCCAGCTCCCGGAGCTGTGTCCTGGTGGCCCAAATCTGCGACCAAGAGGACTCTGGGAAATTAGAGTCTTCAGGACACTCTTGGGTCCTGGAACCAAATTTCCATCCCGAGGGCACTCCTGCTATGGGGAGAGCTCTGACATAAAATCCATCGGTGATCCCCTTCCACTCCACCCAGAGGCAAGGCATGTGGGGTTACTGGAGGAGCAAGGGAATGAACAGCAGCCCAGATCTCTCTCGACCCCCAAATGTGTCCAGCTATTCCGGAACGCAGATTCAGCCAGGGCAGTCAAATCACCTCACGCCATTCACCACAAAACCAAATCTTGGTCACACACCCTTCCAAGAGAAAGGCACATATTGCATTTTTGCACAGAGGACAAGCAAGCCCGACGGCCCACCCCGCCAGCACCGCTCCCCTACCGCGGCGGCGCCCCGCCCCTGAGTCGGAAGCTGGCCAGGGGTGGGGACTCTGCAGAAGCCTGGAGGGGCGGGGAGGGGGGCCGGGCAGAGGCAGGAGCGCGCGCCTTTTTGTGCGGCTCCTGGCACCTGCCCGATTGGTTCTGTCGGTGCTGCTGTCGGAGTGGGAGGAGCCAGCCTGCGCCGGCTCGGTGCCCAGTCTTCGCCAGGAGCTGCCGCAGACGGAGCGCACCTCGCAGCCGGCGGGCGCGTCCTGGGGGCGCTGCGTCGGGCAGAGCTGTTGGGGGCTGCGCCCCCCGGAGTCTGGGCTCTGCTCTAAGCCCCGCGTCCCCTGCTCCCCGCACCCTCGCTCCTGCCTTCTTAACAGCAACCCCCCCAGTTTGCACGCGCCCCTCACTGCCCCCACCCGCCCCTCTCCCAGCAGTCCCTCGCGCCCTCCAGCCGCCGGAGCGCCGCGGCCATGGGCATCCGAGGGACGCTGCGAGCTGCCGTGTTCCTTCTGCTCATCAGGACCTGGCTCGCGGAGGGCGACAACCCCAGTCCCGTCCCGAAATTCCACTTCGAGCTCTCCACCGTACCCGAAGTAGTCCTGAACCTCTTCAACTGGTAAGTGGGCGCTGCCAGGCTGGGCTTGGCGGCAACCTGGGCGGGCGGGCGGCCTCAGACCTCTCGGACGGAGCGGGCTTGGGGGACCTAGACCCGGGGGCGCCGAGCCCTGTCGCGAGGGCCCTGCCTGCAGGTTCCTGAAGGGGGTAGGTTGGGAGCGGGGCCGGTGGCAGAGACAGAGCCCTGTGCTTCTGCGCACCTGTTACAGCGGCGCCCCACAGAGCCCCGCGTGTGCCCAGACTGCAACCCCCGGAGCTGGCGGGGGTGTTCTCACCCCAGGGTCTGCCACCTATCCCCGGGAACTAAGGCCCCGGGCACCTTTTCCCAGTCATGCCCTTTGACACCTGTGGGATTGGGGTGGAAGCGGGTACAGGGTGATGGGCAATTCACAAAACAGACAGTAGAGACACCTGTTTGAGTCCGGATTTGAGTCTATTCCCTGAGGCGCGCGCGCGCGTGTGTGTGTGTGTGTGTGTGTGGTGAGCCGTGAGGGACTTTTTCCAATACCGCAGGTAGTAATTATTATTGACTCAACCTCCTTGGAGCCCAGACAGTGTGCTCCGTGGCTATATAACCATATAACGGGAGGGGGGGCTGCCATGGGTGCGTTTTTGTACTTACTCTTCTGAAAACATTAGATGATTCAGGTTTTTTTCTGTGTTCAATTTCAAGTTTGTTTGGGTCTGCAAATACCTGAAGAGATGTTAAATAGCCACCCTTTACACGTAGATCACACCTAAATATGTATTTGCAGTGGCCACGGATGCCAAGTGCTGGCATATAGGTAATGTGTGGTCCTGAGCAGGTGGGAATGCATTGCTTTAATTCAGGAAGAATTCATGTGCACACTTTGGAATGAAACAAAATAAAATCTTGTCATTAAAGATCATTGGGAATAATTTTTTAATGGCGAACCAGAGAACGTGTATTCAGGAAAAAATAGGAGGAGGAGCAGCTGGGCAGCATGCCAGCAGGCGGCCCTGCAATAGCCTTAACCCTCCGTACCAGACTGCGCTAGTGCGCGCGCGCACGCGCGCACACACACACACACACACACACACACACACACACACACTGAACTTTGCAGGGGCTGATGTCTGGTCAATGCGTCAAAGATGCTAAGAGTCAGAGTGGCAGTCCCTGGGTCTGTTCTCATTCACAAGCCCTTTCTGGGGAAAAGAGCCCTGCTGAAGGTCTAGGTGAATCGGATGAGCGCATCAGAGATTTCTGGGAAGGCCAGCTCTCTGGCAGGGTTTAGCTGCATCCACTTACATGCGCTCACCCAAAACACATCTAGGCTGGGAGCACATGCTTCACCAGAGAGATGCCTGTCCACAGAATATGTATCTTTTTTAGGACAGCCCTGGGCCCCAAGAATCTGAAATTCTTTGATTAATTGAGTGGGGGTCATAAATCTCTGCCACATGAGCAAGGCGCTCTTTCTACATCATATGCCCTACGCCAAGTCTTAAAAACAGATGTGTACAAAACTGAGATTGACTTAGATGTGACAAGAAAGTACCCAGCTCTAGCCCAGGTAGGGGAAATGTGGCTGAACTGGAGAAGGCAAACAGGTTGGCTCAGCTCAGGAGGTCACTGAGGGTGGAAGGTGACGTTGCCTCAGGCAATCAGGCACCCCGGGAAGGAGGACGCCCACCCCCCTGAAGAGCTGCATCCAGGCCATTGGCAAGGTCCAGCTCCTCAGGTGGTTGAAGTAATGTGTACATTTCAGGGCTCGAACCTGCCCATTCCCTCCCCTCCACATTCCCCCCCACACACTGTTCCCTCCAGGTGTCCCCCCCCAAAGTCTGCCCAGTAACAGGAATCCAGTCTTTGCACCCCACTCTCCTCTAGAAAAAAAAACTGGGGAGAGGGAGGGCCAAAGAGGAGTCTGTGTCACTGCGGTGCTTCGGCTGACTCATGGAAGGGAGGGAGGGGAGCAGGGAGAGACGTGTGCATGTCTGACTCCACATGTCTGCATGCCTGCGTGCGTACAGGAGAAGGCAAGGTCCTGCCTGGCAAGCTGATGCGTAGGGTGCTCTCTGTTGTTTGTTCTTTGAGAAGCAAGGTAGCATTTACTGATGACTTCTCTGTTTTCAGCAAAAATTGCGCAAATGAAGCTGTGGTTCACAAGATTTTGGACAGGGTGTTGTCAAGATATGATGTCCGTCTGAGACCAAATTTTGGAGGTAAGACATGTCCAGATACTAGAGGCCTTTGTGTTAGGTGGAATAGAGCTGAAACTCCACAAGTCAGCCCTACCCAATAAGCTGACCAGTGGCACTCCCCAGGCTCAATGCTTCTGCCTCTCCAGACCCCCCCTTCCTGACTCTGCAGCGACCTTCAGCCAGCACTCCCAGACAGCCAACCTCCCAGCTTTTTGCTCTACGAGGGAATTTCTCCTACTTCGTTGTCTTGCGTAAGAATGCAAGAAGCTTTCTGGCCCCTCCCTTGCACTAGCACCTAGCCTGAAGCGCACTCCCGGGTGTGGCTGCAGAAGCGCTAACCTCAGATGTTTTGTGTACGAGACAAAACGTGCCATTTTTGTCAGGCTAGGGTTTTCTGTACCTTTTAATGTGAGGGCAAACATTCCTTGCACCCTGGACAGAAGCTCCATTCCAGTAGTTCAGAACCAAGGGCATGGTCTCTGTCTAATTCACGTCACTCACCGGGGTCCCAGGCACTTCCACCTGTGCGCCCCCTTCTTCAAGCCTTCAGCTCCCACTAAGTTCAGTTCATTCAGCACACTGCAGTCAGTATGATCTTTATAAATCCAGCCTGAACACCTCAAGAACCTTTGATGGTTTTATTTAACTGCCAAGTAAAATCCAAACTCCTTAGCCTAGCCCTCAAATCTCAAGCACGGAGATGAGAAATGATAAGGAAACTGAACCACAAACGTCCAAGAAGCCAATAAGTTGGTTTCTCCTTTCGTTTCTATCTCACCTCCCGCTCTGGCAAGGGCAGCTGACTTGGATCACACAGCTTTAGGGGAATAGGGAGTAGCATCTCTGGCCCAGGGGCCACCCAGGAAACCTAGACTAAGGACAGACAAAAGGAAGGGGGCATTAAATAGAGGTTAGTCACGTTTCAGTTCAAAGGAAACAGAGCTAAAATGCCGAGTAGCTAAGGAATTCGTTTCATGCAGGTGGTGGAACTGGGCACTAGACTCTAAAGGGTTAATGAATGCTAATTGCACATTTGTGCACATGAATAGAGGTCTTTGGTTTTATGTAGCCTCTTTCCTAGAGGGCCCACAGCAGGGAGCAGTGGCCCTTGGAGTAGACCAGTCAGGGGCTCTGATTTGCCTGCAGAGCCACCTTGAAAACCTAGGCGGTCTCCCTGGGCACTAAGCTTTGAAGGTGGGACACTTGACTGGTGTCCTCTTTGCTGCATTGCTCCCCCTGAATGTGAGGGCAGAAGATATAGCCCCAGGACTCCAAGGTGGCTGTGCACTGGGACCTGAGAAGCTGGTGTGGCGAGGATAAAAGGCAGGCTCTTCCAATATGGAAATTCACTGTTAGAGCCTAGCCAGCACCCCAGCACAGTGTAGCAGTTTGGGACCAGCTGCGGCCGTGTAGCTCACCAGAGAAGCTGCCATTTCTCCTTCCCGTGTTCTCACATTGCTCAGCAAAGGCTGACAAACAGCTATTCAAGTACAAGTACAGCAAACACATTCTCTCTGCTGTTGCCTATTGCGTCCAGGACCAGGGACAGGGAGCAGGGGCAACAACCAACCTCTGGGGATCATCCGGTGTGACTGGTCCACAATATCTCCAAGGCATCTCAGCACCATCTTTTGAGTGGATTTATTTACACCTGATGCCTAACCTCCCAGGTTACACAAGCTTTATGGGCATGCTGACCTAGGGCAAATGGGAAAACATGGGTCCGGAAGTCAGCCAAATGGAAGGTGAAGGCTGGGGGGCGCCAAGGACAAGGCAGGACGTTCTAGCATTTAGACAGAAAGAGGCACTGCAGGCTCTAAGTCTGGAGCTGTCCTAGGGGAGTCAGTGGCAGAGCAATTCAGGGGAAAGCCAGGCCAGGAATTTGGGTTGGGGGAACCCAGGACTCCCTTTAGGCCTCCTAGTAGACACAGTCAAATTCCCCTCTGTGTCCAAAGTGAAGTAAAGATTCAAGGCAACACTCACACTGGAGTGAGGTGGGGAGATGGTTGCCCGGCCGCTCTGGGGTTTGTTGCCTACTTAACACAGTTTGCATCTGTTAAAGGCATGTAGGAAGCCTGAAAGGCTGTAATAAAGAACCATGTTTCTAGAAACCCCTATCATTACATAGTGCTTTGCTGGGGATCATTTGCAGTAGCCCTGGATGTTGGAGTCTGGGCTGCCCCTCACACAGAGGCCCATTTACTCCTCAGCTGCCATTCATACAGCGATTCCCAATAGCACATTGCCCATTGAAGCATCGGAATAGGAATAACACATTTCCCTCATAGAAGCTCAGCTCTGGGCAGTCAGCCTGTCATGCAGCCAGCAGGCTGAATTGCATCATGCATGTTTCCATAGCAGCGGTGTGATGTAATACCCCTAGAATAATGGCTTAGCTGTGGGGCTGCATGCAGGCTTTGACTGAATGAGAAAAGAACCAAAATTGATTTTTTTCATAGCACCTTAGAATTTACTATGTATTTTCACATCCATGATCACATTTGAGTTAGCAGTAGTTAGTAGGCACTACCACCTGTGTCTGCAAAAGACAGCCGGGCAGCAGAAGTGGCTCCCCACAGTCACACATTCATTCACAGTCACGTGGTAACACACCCAAATGCTCTCACATAAGCACGCTCATAAATTCACTCACTCACCAATTAGGTATATACATTTATGCACCTGCTCCCACACATGCTTACACACACACAAACATCCTCACGTTTACACACATACATAAACATGTAAAACCCACACATGCAAACTGCTCACATACACACACACTCACAAATTCATTCACACAGGCAAACTCACATACTGAAGCTCACACATTCACTTCCACGTGCACACAAACATGCTCACATAAGAACACACTCAGACTCACACACATGCTTGGACATTCAAACACATATTCATGGACATACAGTTCACTCACACACACATAACTCCCACATTAACATGCTCACACACTCATTCACACACACACAAATGCTCACACCCACATTGATATGCACACACATGAACATGCATATAAACAGGCTAATGCATTCACACATGAGCATGCTCACACACACACATGTCCACATATTTACCAACTCACACAAACATCCTCACACAATAACACACATAGGCATCCACATGCATACACTCATACATTAATATGCTTGCACATTCACTCATACCCACACAGTGATGTGCTGACACATAAATATGCTCATGGATTCACTTGCACATTAGTATGCTTGCACATTCACTCACACACACTCACATACATATTCAATCACATTCACACAGACATGCTCACTAATTCATGTCAGCACATGAACATATACACACTCATACCTTCATACTTCTAAGTGTGATGAGTGTGTGTGTGTAAGTATGCTTACTCACGACCATAAGTGAGCATACTTATAAGTGAAGTATGCTCACTTAACACTTGATTTAAACATGGTTGCATGCACAACCATGCTCACATATTCACACACACATAAGTTCACTTGCATTCCCATTCACTCACATGAACACACGTGTGTACATGTGTTCACACATGTACTCATGTGTGTACACCATTCTCTCACATGTGCAGTTAACATGCTGACACAGACTCACATGAGCATGTTCATACACACAAGCACACAGACACATTCACTCAACATACAAACAGACATACATTCATGTAAATACAACTTCATACACAAATATAATCATGCTTTCACTCACATGGACATGCTCACAGATGCACTAACATGTGAACAGGCTCACACAGACAACCCACACATTCACTCCCACACAATACACTTGAAAACACATACATGCTAACACATTCATTCACCCATAAATGTGCTCACACTCACATAAATTGACATTCACTCATACTTCCACACGAACACACTCACAGACATGCTCACATCCACTCATATGAGCATGCTTACACATTCACTTGCACACAGACATTCTCACATACACAAACACACTCACAAATTCACTGACACACAGACTGGCTTGCAGACACACGTGAATGCACATGAACACACGTGAATCACACATTCATATGCACATGAACATATTCATACATTGACTTCCACACACCGTCCTGCCTACATGCTTGCATGTGCCTACACATTTACTCACAGTCAACATATGCAAGCACACAAATATGCTCATGCATTCACTCACATATGAACACTCAGAAATACACTCACATAAACAGATATGCTCATTCACACATGCTCACACATTACACACATATATAAGTTCACAAATACATCCATGCTTACACATTCCCTTACATGTTAACAAGTACAAATACATTCACAAGTCACACATTCACTCACTCATACATGAAAATACATTCTCTTGCACATGAACACGCTCATAGAGTCATTCCCAGACAACTTGCATGGATATACACACATGCTCACAGTTTTACTCCCACACAAAATGATCAAGCACACAAGCATGCTCAACATTCCCTCACACACAGGAATGCTCACATACACTCACGAGCACACTGACACATTCACTGCGGGGGAACACACTCACAGACTCACTCATCCATGTGCATGTGCTCACATACACTCATGCACACAGTACACATTCACTCAGACATGGACACACTCACATGCACTCACTCAAACATGGTCACACACACCAAAAATCTTAGCTCTTGCTTTGGCCTCATTGCTCTTGAGTTTTTATCAGGATAAATCACATTTAGGAAAACAGTGCCTGACCCTCTTTTCTCTTTCACTTTGCCCCAACACCTTGTTTCAGCAAGTCATGAGCCAAGCCCTGCTCCAGGTGCTGGGCCCACATTAACCTTGAGGTCAGTGCTGCTATTATTCCCATTTTACCCATGGAGAAACCAAGACTCTGAGAAGTTAGGTAACTTATTCAAGGTCATACAGCCAGTAACTGTAAATGGAGCTCAAAGCCAGGCAGTGTGGCTGCTGAGTCCACCTTCTCACCTTTGTCCTCTCCTGCATGTAATAGTGTCTTCCTGTGTTGTAGGTGCCCCTGTGCCCGTGGGAGTATCCATCTATGTCTCCAATATTGAACAGATCTCAGAAATGACTATGGTAAGTGTGTCAGCTTCAGACATTGGGCTGAGAGCAGGGGACATGGGACATGGAGCAGGGTCAAAAGCCAACTCCAGTTGTTCCGACCTGCAGCAGAGCCCACATGGAGGAACACGGTGCATTTTGAAAATGGCTCATAGACCTCAAAGTGAAAGGCTAATGAAGCTTTGGGGAGATAACATAGGATATTATCTTTGTGGGAGGTAAAGACTTCTCTAAAAAGACCAAAAACACGAACAGTAAAAAAAAGAAAGGTGGTAACTTCAATTATATTAAAAGTCTGTTTAGCCAGAACTTTTTTAACTTCTGTTTTGTAAAACAAACGAACGAAACGAGTTTGACAACTGTGAAAGGGTAAGTCAGAGTGGATGAAGATACCTGCAACACAAAGGACTGATACTGAAAAATATATATAGTTCCTATGAATTAATAAGAATATTAAAAATCAATAGAAAAATGATCAGAAAATCTGAACAGGAACTGCCACTCTTATGAAGAAAAGCAGGTAGCAGATAAATATATGAAAATATGCTTGACTCTTTTATTGATTAGTGAAATACAAAATAAGACCACAGTGAGAACCCACCAGACTGGCAAAAAGCAAAAGTCAGACGATCAGAGCGTTGGGAAGGCAGGAGCATTGGAAATTCTCATCTGCTCTTGGCAGAGGTGTAAACTGGAACTTTCGTGGCGTAGTTTTTATGTCATTGTGATTTTGGTATAGATGGCACGTTCACACAATAATAAACAGTGCATATTCATACAAGGAAATGTTAACCAGCAATGCAAGTGAAAATTTAATTACAGATACAAACTTGAATGACTCTTGCAAATACAATGTGGAGTGAAAGAAGCAAATTACAGATACATACAATATGATTCCCTTCAGAAAAAAATTAAATAAGTCCAAGTAAGCAATATGTTTCCTAGAAATACATACATAGACAATAAAACTCGAACAAACATCAAGGAAATTATTGTTATTAAAATCTAAGACAACGGATATTGCTGGGAAGTACAGGAAATATGTTCTAGAAGGGACACATTGAAGATTGAAAGTTCCTGGTTGTGTCCTATTTCTTCACCTAGATTTTAATTGCACAAAGTTCATTTTACCATTCCTGATATTTAACATTCTTCCGTATGTTTCATTCCTCATCTGCATTTATGATGTAGTCTGTGTACACCCTGAGGGTGAGGAAGAGCTGGGCAACCTCACATGCAACTGGGATTTACCTTTCTCTTCCCAGGACTATACGGTCACAATGGTTTTTCATCAGACATGGAAAGATCCACGTTTAGCATACCATGAGACCAACCTGAACCTGACCCTGGACTATCGAATGCTTGAGAAGTTATGGGTCCCTGACTGCTACTTTCTAAATAGCAAGGATGCTTTTGTGCATGACGTGACTGTGGAAAATCGAGTTTTTCAGCTTCACCCAGATGGAACGGTGCGATATGGCATCCGGTGAGTTTCCTTCCCCAGGGGCTTGGGGACCAGCCCAACAGGCTTCCTTCCCCCCCCACCCCCACCGAGTATACCAAGAACACACTCTAATAAAAGGACCCCAGAAGAGCCCAGTGCTTTCCAAGTCTGTCGTGCACCTACCCCTCACTCACCCAGCCCTGTAGCCAGTGGAACCGTCAGCATTTCCCACAGCCATCCATGGCTGTCCTGTCCCCACACCTTGGTTTCTGCTACTGCTTCTGTCTGGAATGGCCCTCTCCCCATTTCCATGAGCCTAACCATTGCCCATCCTTCCACCCTGCACTCAAAGGCCCTCCTTGGTTTGTCCAGCCGGAAGGGCTCTCCCTCTGCCTTACATTCCATGTGTACATTCTGCAGTTGATCTCTGTGTCTTTCCCTGAGGTTTCCTCCCTGTCAGGAATGCAGGCAGACGCACGCTGAAGCCTGTTAACTGGGGCGGCGGGAGCCAGTCCTGCCATTGGTCATCTTTGCATCATGCGGGGGACCCCGGGGCATGCAGTGCATGTCTGTTGTCTATGGCTCTGTACTCACGGACTGTGTGCATGCTGGAGCGCCTCACTGGCCTACTCATAGCATAGCATGTGGTCGCCGAGGCTTCCCTCGCAGTGTCATCACTTACAACTGGCTCTTAAGGCAAGCAGGAGAGAGAAATTTAGCTCAGAATATTTCTGCAAGAGGTAGCTGCCGAGGTTCAGCTCTATGTCTGGGTCTGTCTTTCTCTAGGGTGCTCCCACTCTGTCCCACTTCATTCCCCTTCCACTTCCCCACAGACCAAGGTGCTAGAGCCAGAGAACAACAAACCTGACAGGAAACAGGTCACTGGCCACACCTGTTTCATTTAAAGGGGGCCTCAGCTGATCAATGCTGCATGGAGGATTCATAGAAGGGAGAGAAACACACACATGCACACATGCACACACACACCCCACCCACTGTACAAAGTGGCAATTGCTTCAAGGGTTGAAAGGGACTGCAGTTTTCTCAGGAACCGTCACTGCCTGGGCTTGACTCACTTTTCCTTTCATTTTGCATTTTCTTGGTAGACTCACCACCACAGCAGCTTGTTCCCTGAATCTACAAAAATTTCCTCTGGACAAGCAGACCTGCAAGCTGGAAGTGGAGAGCTGTACGTATGTCCCCCGCGGCCCCTTCTTCCCTACCTGGGGTTGTGGCCATCAGGAAACCCAAGGCCGACTTAACAGCAAGACAGACGGTATAGATCCCCGACTCCCTCCCTTCACCTTTATCTCTCTCTCTTCCAGAGTCAGGCAGATAGACAGAGGTGTGTGTGTGTGTGTGTGTATATATATATGGCATCTGGGGACATGTGGCCTTTAGAATGGAAATAGTCCCATTGGGAACTTGAACCCTGCTGTAGGGAGGTTGTGTACAAGCCAGTGGCTAAGAAACTCTGAACTGAAAGTTCTCTTTCCAGGTCCCTGGACCCTGTGCTTAGACTCCACAAAACACAAAGGTGCCCCCAAAGGGCAGGTTCCCACCATCCCCCTCTGGTGTGAAATTTGCCTGTGCCTGCTTTCTGAGATCAGCTAACTCTGTCCCTTTCCTGCTCCCAGATGGCTACACAGTTGAAGACATAGTCCTGTACTGGGAAGGCAATGGGCAAGCCATCCAGGGCACTGAGAAGCTGCATATCCCTCAGTTCAGCTTCCTGGGAAAGACGATAACTAGCAAAGAGGTGCTTTTCTACACAGGTGGGTCTGACCCCTTCCTTCTCTCCTGTCTCTTGTCTCTTTTGTACCCTGGTAAACTCATAAAGACGTCTTCCTTTAACCTCTATGCTTCTGCTGCCTCCTCTCCTATTTCCCTCTGGCTCCTGACAACCTCCAAGGGCTTAGCCGGGTTTAATACTCTACAGGTGCAACAGGTATGTGCTCTTGGCGATAAAAATAGCCCTCCTCACAGGCTCAGCCTCTCCCCATCCATCTGTTTGCAGCTTTGAAGTATCTCCTGTCTCCTACTAGACAACTTTAGTTGACATGGATCAAGTGAGGATGGAAAGAGAGAGCAGACTTGCTAGGCCATTGGGGCCTACTGATACAAGCCATTGTCCCTGGCTGCAAATGAGGTCAAGTCTGCAGACTGCCCTGGCAGGAGTAGTAGGGGCTGAACTGCCCTTTTGGTTTCCCACCCTCCATCCTCTAGTTCACACTACAAATCCCATCAACCCTGCCACCCTGACACTAGTTTGTCTCCTTGCCAGGTTCCTATGTGCGCCTGATACTGAGGTTCCTGGTCCAGAGGGAAGTCATCAGCTACCTGGTACAGATCTATTGGCCTACTGTCCTCACCACTGTTGTCTCTTGGATGTCATTTTGGATGAACTATGAATCCTCTGCAGCCAGGGTGACACTCGGTAGGTCAGCTCCCAAGTGTTTTAGGTCCCACCCTGCAGAAAAACAATGTGTCTTAGCTACAGGTCTGGTTTAACCTCCGCCATTCAAGACAGACTCCTCAGCCCCCTTCTTCAGGAGCATATGGTGGACCAAACCTTTATATTTGTGTAATATTTTAGGACTTCAAAAATCTTCTGAGGAATATGATCCCATTTAATACTAAGGGGCCAACAGAAAGCCTACATACTGGAAGACAAAGGGGGAAGGGGCCATCAGAGGCAATACAGGACTAGAGATGTGAGTCATTGTGAAACCATGACTGGTGATTTGGGGCTTAATCCTAAGAGCAGTAGGAAGTCCCTGAGTCCCTGAAGCACAGGCTGGGTATGAAGATGGGGGGGCCGGGGAGGAGCAAAGAGAGCGTTTGAGTGGAGGCCCCTGGCCCTGAGAGCTGAACATGACCTTTGCTCTCTCTCTGTGGGATGTGAGCCAATGGCTTGCCGGCAGCTTCGGCCACCTGAGGAGACTTAGCCCTGTGCCATGTCATTTGCAGGTCTGACTTTAATGCTCATCCTGAACACCATCAACTCACATCTGCGGGATAAACTCCCGCAGGTCTCCTGCGTCAAGGCCATCGATATCTATGTGGTTGTATGCTTCTTCTTCGTGTTCCTGTCCTTGCTGGAATATGTCTACATCAACTATCTTTTCTACAGCCGAGGAGGGTCCCGACGCAATAGTAGGCGACACAGACGAGCCCAAAGAGTCATGGCCCGCTATCGCTACCGCTACCGGAGCACAGCGCTGCAGGTTGGCCTTCTTCCCTGACAGTCTGCTTTCCTGGCGTGCCTCTCAGGCCTCAGCTTGCTGCTTGACCCCTTCACATTTCTCAGTTTGTTGAATCCTCACACACACGTACACACACCAGAGAACAAAGCAGGGAAGCAAATTCTCCTAGGTCCTTTATAGGTCGAGTCACTGTCCAAGGTCCCAAGGGTGGTAAGTGGCAGAAGGAAACATCCACAGACCTTCAGACCCCAAATCCAGCCCACCAAGGATGCTTCCAAGGGCAGGCAATGGGGCCAGAGGGGAAGGGAGCACAGGGAGACTGAAAGGAAGAGAAAACTGCCTCGGTTCTCCCAGCTCCCCAGGCTGTGCTGAGGTCCCTGCTGTGGGCGGGATGTTCATGTCCAGTCACACCCCCCGTCCTTCCCAGGGAGCCCAACCCTGCCCGCCTGCGTGTGGAGGCCTGGCCTCCATCCACCAGCTAGCACTCCAGAGGGAGCAAGGGCTTGGCAGGAGCCATGAACTTCCCCAACATACTAACAACCTCTTGGTCCTGTTCCTCAGAAAGCCCATGAAGAGATGGTTCTGTCAGTGGAAGAGCTCCACAGTCACATTAGAAGTGCTGCCCGGAGAAGCCCCACCCCTCCTCGCTCCCCGCCAGTACTTGTTCACACGGGATATGACTCTAACAAGTCCACTGTCTGCTTGAGAGATGATCAGTTCAGCGTAGAAGACGAGAGTGGCTCTCCTTCCTCCACACCAGTGCCAGCCCACCTGGCAAGCCTAGAAAGCCTCGGCTCTTTGACCTCTATCACAAAGCAGGCCCCACTGGCCTCCTTAGAAAGTCTCAGCTCACTGTCTACCCTCTCAGGCCAGGCCTGGCCAGCCAGCAGAGAAAGCCTGAGCGATCTGCCTTCCATCTCCGAGCAGGCCCTGGATGGCTATGGCACTCGCTTCCATGGTCCCGAGATTGAGGACAGCATTATTCCTACTGAAATCCGCAACCGCACTGAGGCCCATGGCCGTGCAGAGACCCATGACCCAGAGGACCCTGAAGAGACCTCCAGCTTGGGTGAGAACCATGGTCATGGCCCCAGTAGGAGGCATCTGCTTGTCCTCAGCCAGAGGTGTGTGCAAGAAGCAGGCTGCAACCTTGATGAGATCCGTAGCTTGCCTGATGACGTCAAAGTTGAGAGTGGCTTCCTTGGCCTCGAGAAGCAACTCAAGCATGCTGTTGAGACAACCTGGAGCCTTGATGATGATTTCATGAGCTTTGACGAAGACAAGGACAGTAATTCAGAGTCTGAGGACAGTTATCCGCCAAGCCCTGGGTGCAGCTTCACTGAAGGATTCTCCTCCAAGCTCTTTCACCCTGACTACGTCCCTAAGGTTGACTGGTGGTCCCGGATCCTCTTCCCTCTTGCCTTTGTGGTGTTCAACATTGTTTACTGGGCCTACCATTTCAAGTAGTTCCCCATTGCCCCAGAGAGACAGGGCACTGTGCTGTGCTCCTTTCACAGTCCTTATGGTTCCGTTTTGCCTGCTTTTCTTTGTTCATGTTCTTTTCTTGTGGTTATCCGGGCAGTCGAATCAGCCCTGCCTTTCTCTTTATAAACATGAGGTGAGGGGTAGTGGGAAAGGATGTGTTCTGGCTGGAAGGAGAGGGATTGAAGAGAAGCTGGAAGTAAGTAGCACAGTAATTTTCCTTTTCTTCTAGAAGACTATCACTTTTTCAAGGACTCCTACCAGTTAATGCACACAGAAAAGCCCCTGGAAATGTCTAGGGGACTAAGAGGAGCCACATTGGAGCACAGAGGAAGGATCAAAGTCCCATGCACAAACGTTCCTGAGGGCTTTTCTATTCTCCTGAGGTTTTGAACTTTCTGTTTTGTTCCTCCGAGGGATCACAGCCCTTTCTCCACACACACCCCCACTTAGGATTTCGTGGGAGGAGGTCAATCTGCTTGGGCTGAGCCGCACAGGGGCTTGCACGTGTTGAGAGCTGCCTCTAAGGAGCTTGGGAAATCTTGAAAGTGCCTTTTCCCCACTATTTTTTCTGTTATATTTTGAGTGTGGTGGTGTAGCTCAGGGCTGACGGTGCATGTGGGTGGGCAGGCGGGTAGGGGTGCCAAGTGAGACGTCAGGGTAGGTGGGAGAGCATGTTTCCCATAGGAGCTTGCAGGGAGTGATAGATGTCAGGTGAGCAAGTACCCAGATTGGAGAAGTGAGAATTTCTCTTGTCTACATGTGTGCATCAGAATGCTTGACAGCAGGGCCTCCATACATGTGTCTAGGTCAGATGCTGAACTGACCCACAGTCACAGAGCAAGCACTTGGTGAAAGGCTAGCATTAGGAAAGTTCACCATCTAATCTCAAACAGCAGATGAACAACTGTTGTGAATCTATATACTAATCCTTTCTGTTTGTCTAGTGCATACCTAAGTACCAACAAGCTTACTGACCGACAACATCATCAGACTGTCACGGGAGCCCTGTAAGCCAGGGAAGGCTCAGGACCTTGTGCCCAGTGTTCCAAGGGAAAACGAGCTTATGAACTAAGCTGGGGACATCCAGCCAGTGCGTGGTGGAGCTGCCCCACCTGCTCTTTCTTCTTGTCCTCTTAAGTCTCAACTGAAATGGACCCCTTCTTCCCTTCCCCTTTACAAAAGGGGGTGTTCTGTCGGCTTCTGCTTATCTGCCAGGCACCAGACATCACCCTGCAGCACGCAGAGTGTCTCTGCAGGAAGAGGCCATTGACGACCAACGCGTGTGAACCGAGCACGGGGGGCATGGATGCTGCCCCCGCCCCGGAGCTCCTAAGGCAGGAGAAAGTAGCCTACGCTCCAGTCTGCCAAGCAGCCCCACCTGTGTTCCTCATTCCTCCCCAGGCAGCCTCTCCTGCAGCTCCTCAGCCACCTACCCTGTTAACTGTGCTTCTGTGTTCGTGTCCTTGTGTCTGCCTGGCTGTGTGTGCATCAGGGTAGTTCTGTGCACACATACAGCCATTTGAGAAACTGTGTAGCTCCACATGGATCAGTGCAAATCTACATCGTTGTGTGTATGAGTGTATGCATGACAACGTGTGGATGCATATATGTGTGTGCACGCATATGAAAGTGTATGACTTTCTGGCTTCTCTATGTGTGTGCTTGTGTGTTCTGATGTGGGTGTATTGTGTGTGTGTGTATAGTGCACGTGTGCCTAAATAATTCCGTGTTTATCTGATTGGAGAGGGTATGAAAAGAAATACACCTGAAAGCGTATATATTTCCTGTCGGTGGCTCTTCTAGAACCACCACATTCCCTTGGCCTCTTCCCACATACATGGGGGGGCCCGACTGGCCAGGCTGGTTAACTGTTTCTCTCCAATTCCTCTTCCAGGGAGCAGTGTCCCCCAGTCCCCATCCGCTCCGCTCCTCTTCCCTCTACCCACCTGTGCTGTCTCCTGGATACAAGACACAGAAGGGAATGTAGTCCCAAGAAGTGATCATTTAGTGCCTTGAGGTAGAAAGCGCTCAACGGCCTGGTAAGCTGGGAGCACACAGCATTTTGCTGTGTCCTGGAAAGACATGTTTGGGAATAACAAAGGCAGGGGTGGGGAGCCTTGAAGCTGCATCGGGAACAGAGCTGTGATAGGGACCAGGCAGTGGGAGACGCATTGCGTGTAGCCTTTATAGCTCAGCCCCTTAATGCAGCCACCTTGGAAGCCAGAGCAGCTGCAAGCAGGGTGGCAGATGTGAGGGCCTGATCCACGGGATCGGCTGCGGGCAGCAGAAGGGAGAGAACCGAAGGTGCCTGGGAGGCAGCCGCAGGCACGGCTGTGGTGGGGGGCCTATGTGGGGCCACTTTCGTAGCCCATCCCACGATGGCCGCTGGCTGAACTTCAGCCTTAGGTTTGGAGTCCAAACTCCCTCCTCCCAGCCCTTCCAGGGGAAGAGATGGTCAGAGGGGTGAGAGGGCAGACCAAGGAGAGCCTACATCAGCCCAACGTGTGGTCTCTCTTGTATACACAGCATGCAAGTAGAGCCTCCTACACTCACGCCCACAGAGCTGCACCACCACCCATCTGTGTATGCACACGTGAGCGCTCACCCTCAGCAGCACATCCATCTATACACACACGTGCACCAGCACTCACATACAGCCATGCATACATCCACATGCACGGCTGCACACTTATTCTATTCACACACACATACGCGCATCATGGAAGACAGCTAAAAACGAAAGTCACTGATGGGACGTCTAAGATGGCTTCTTTCTTTCTGGACATCCCGCACAGAAAGATTCAGGTTGTGGGGAGAGCAGTGACCCACATGTGAACCTCCCGTCATGGCTACTGAAGAGCTTGCTTCCTGGGGCCCAAACATTAGTTGGTTGATTTGGACTTGGGTCTCCAACACTCTGGAGGGCCTTTGGGCCCCGTGGGACACAGCAGTTCATTTGGGGTGATGTCAAACAGAAAGACTGGAACAGTGGTGACAAAAAGGGCTTTTAAGGCGTGCCCGGCAGCAGTGCGCCGGAAAGCTGCGGAGCACGGGGGAAGGGCAAAGAGGCCACCTGTGCATGCCTGTGTAGACCCGCGCAGCTAGACACATTACCATACCTTCACAGGAGCGTCTTGCCCTAACATGCTGCAACGAGAGCGGCTGACTCCGCTGCACGCACCGTGTGAAGTGAAGGGTCAAGATGAGGTGGAGGTTTGGCAATGACACCTTTCCACAAACTTGAACCTTCTGAGTTTGCCATGGCCTTGGTCATGTTAGCCTGAGAATTGCCAGATCTCCCCTTACCATGGTGTGTGTGTTCGGTCGGCCTCAGTGTTGTAGTTGAGCCCCATCCTCAGCGGTCCTCAGCTGAGCAGGCACCCCCTCCCCCAGCTAGCTGCCTACACCCCCTCCCACTCCTCACCCCACACCAAGTGACTGGATATGCAGAGCACGAGGGGGGCACTCCTGGGGCTCCGCCCATGGCACCTTTCTCAGCCCCAGCCCCTCAGAGAGTGCTTGTGGCAGCAGATCGCTAGGAGCCTGGGCAGAGGGAAGGGTCTTGCTGAGTCGGGGATGAAGCAACCCCTATTTTACTCCTCTACCCATCTTCCCTTTCCTTTCCTCACAAGGGCTATCCCATTAAGGGCTTTCCCCCTGGAACCCCTCCTCCACCGCTCCCACAGAAAGGACACCCTGGGTCTCTCCAAAGCATGATTTTGTTGTGAAGCTGTGGGGCATGTTTCCTGCAGAGTTCTTGCCTGTACCACCTGCCGCGGCGGGGTGCCTTTGCAGAGATAATGGACAATCTGTTGGGTCTTCCTGGAGCCTGTCAAATGTGTTCTTAAAATCGCCATCAGCTTGTCAATAGCAAGGCCGCAAAGTCGTGGCATATTTAGAGCTGCGTTTTCCTGAGACTGGCTATTCCCAATGAGGTTTCCTTATTGTGCACATAAAAAAGCCAACCCTTTAAGCTATGCATTCACTAAGCTTCCCACCTGCATGGCGCTGTGCTGTGGCGGCACGCAACACAGGAAACTGTGGCTTGTCCTACTGAGAGTGCAGTCTGCTCGTGGTTGTTGTATCGTGTCCTGTGATCAATATGAAATCTCTGTGATCTGTGTTGGGTTTGGGGGGATGTTACAGTATCTCCCTGATATACTTCAATTAGGAAATAGCCTCAGTTGGTCAGGGTCACCTCTGCTGACATAACATGTGTACGACTTTGAGGTCAGCAGTCCTCAGCGGAACCGAAGGCAATTCTTCAGAGGGTAGCTGAGGCAGTGCCATCCTGCAGACAGATGACATACGGTACAGCCAGACACACGCAGGTCTTTGGGAGTGGAGCTGGGCCCAGACAGTGAAAACCAGGAGAGGAGGAGAAGGACCAAGACCCACGTGTCCTGGATGGCCTGACCCGCAAAGGGCACAGAGCAGGAGATAACTCCCAGGATGGCCTGGTGGCCAATTTGTCCTCGTTAAATGTACATTTTTGCATGAAAAGGACCTTGACCAGTCGTGAGTTCAAAAAGGAAAACGTGAGGAAACATAAAGTATTGCTTCTGAAAAGTAGGCTGAAATAAACATTTGTAAATAGCCAAAAGAAGAAAATAAATGCACTTAATGGTAAATAAACTTATGGGTCATTGTGTTTCCTGTCTGTTGGCTTGAGAGGGAGCCCCACCTGGATCCAGAGAGCCTTGGGCTTCCGTCACTCACCTTTGCTTGCTCGTGGCTGTGCACATCGATCTCCTCATGCCCTGGGGCATTTGAGTCGTGGTTTTCAAGTGGAGGGGGAGTGGTAATGTTGCAGCTGAAATTAACTTCAGGTTTGCACAAGCCATTCTAATCTCTTGAAACAAAAATATTAAAATGTCAAGCTATTGTGTCAAAATACAATATAGACATAACCATCTGGGGGAGGGAAACGTCAATACAGACATTTATGTCCATCTGGGGGAGGGAAAGGTCTTCATAAAGAACATTTTTAAAATTCGCCTTTGCCAAGGTAGATGTCAGAATAAAAAGCAGCTAGACACATTACCATACCTTAACAAGAGCATCTTGCCCTAACATGCTGCAATGAGAGCGGCTGACTCTGCACCGTGTGAAGTGAAGGGTCAAGATGAGGTGGAGGTTTGGCAATGACACCTTTCCACAAACTTGAACCTTCTGAGCTTGCCATGGGGGTGGGAAGGGGGCAAGCTCGGGTTTTTAAAGGTTTGCAGTCATTTAAGACATCCTGCTGATGGTGCAGAGAGTGCTTATCATGGCCCACATTTGCCACTGCACTGGCCTCCAAGCCCCATACAACACAGACTGTGGAGTTGCAACGGGAACCCAACCTAATGGCTCCTCCTCTGTGGCCTCTCTGGGCAAAGCTCAGGAGAAGCGTGACACCCTGCCGGGGCTGAGCCACCTGTGGTGGGTGCAGGGCTGGTGTCATCACAGGTACATGCAGGAGGAGGAAATGCAGGTGGCTTGGGGAACATTTGCACAGGACATCTGGAGCCCACCCTTAGCTATGGAGTTCTTTTCCACTGCCTCAATTTCTGCTGACAAGGGACATTCTGAAGGTGGCCCGTGACCTCAGGTGGAGCCTGTGGCCCTTGAATGGTTCTACTGTCACTTGCTTCCCACTGAATATACAAAGACCCTAAGGGACTGGGTGAGAGACGGGCCAGATGAGGCTCCCTTACCTCCTGCAACCTCCCTAACCCGCAAGGTAGAAGAGCCCTTGCCACACACTGTCCAGGCTGGCAGCAAGGCCTCTCTTCCTGCCTCCCACAGTGGCCAGCTTCGTCCAAGCCCTGGCAGGGCCTCTCAGGGGCCTGCTGGCTCTTCCATGGTGCTGCCGCCCCAGTCCAGGTCTCTCCCAAGCTGTCCTCTGAAGCAGAACCTCAAGGGAATTAGCAAGGGATACAGGACTGAAGCAGAGATGTTTTATTTTTTAATAAGCTCAAGGGCATTTTTTGTACTGATATGTTTAAAAGTCATAGGGGATAAGGCCCTAGTCATCATGGATTCAAGCAAGTTTCTGTCCAATGTTCTGGAATCAGCTCAGTGACTGTACAGTGATCAAGTGTCAGAATTTGAACCTGAGCTCTTCTGACGCCAGGCTAAGGTTTGCAGCAACAGAATGCAGTTCTTGTTCCTCTACTCCAGATTTCTCAGTTTCAGTTACAAATCAGTTTCTTAGAAAACCTCCCTTTAATATCACATGGAGGAATGAAGGTTAAAAATGTATTAGGGATATTGGGCCCCAGACCCCTTCTCTATGGAATACTCTGCATACCCTTGGGAGAGACCCTATCCATTTGGGCGTCTCTTCCAGTCCTCTCCTTTCCCAGCCTCTGACAGTGACCCAGCCATTGTCACCCCAGGCCAGGTGCACTGCTCAAAGCTCTCCGCATTAGGAAGATTTTCCCTTCCCACTCTCTTTCAAGACCACCCCCAAGCACATCCAAATCTCAGGGCCACCCTCAAATGTTCCAGGACAGACAGTTTGGGAAGCCAATTCTGCCAAATGGTCAGGGAAAACTAATCACCTTTATGTCAACTCACCCAAACATATAAAAAGATGGGCAGTTGTTCTACTCATTCTCCGAGGCTACCTATTCCAAAACTAGATGTGGACATACCACAAAAAGAATACTTGTGCCAAATTCACTCACATAGCAGCAAATACCCTAAAATAATTGTATATTCAACAGAGCAGTGAATTCAATGAACAGCCTGTGCGTGAGGATTGAAAATACCATTTAACATTAGAAAATACTTTCAATTATAATTCCTTAGATTAACAAATTAGAGGAATGTTTTTTTTTTAAGTTTCTGCTCCCGTCCATGGGTAAAAAAAAGTTTTTAAAGAAACCCAAGACAAGCTCATACTTAAACATTCTAGCAAACTAAGTTTGGAAGAACTTCTATTTCCTAAAATAGACAGTCAACATACTTCAGTGTGAAATGCTAGAAGCGTGCCCATGAAAGTCAGGAACTGCACGCAGGTGTGCACTCCGCCCTCCACCAGTCACAGCTGCACTGGAGCTCAAAGCCAGAGCGTGGATGGCTGGGAAATCAGATATATGAATATCGAAAATAAAGTGGGGATAATCCGATCATCTGTTTTGAAAATTCAAAGGAATACATATGGGATGTTCAAGCAAATGAGACTTCAGATAGCGTACAACTATAGTCAAAAACTAATGCCACACAAAATCAGTAACTAATAAGAACGTGTAATAGAAAGGACCTCATTCACAACAGCACCAAAATCCAAAAATTACCTATGAAAAAGTCTAACAAAAATGTAGAAGATCTACATAACTGTATATAAAATTGCAAACCATATTATAATCTATATTATCACATATACATACGATATATATCACATATATAATTATATATATACATGTATTTGTTTCTTTGTTTGTTTATAAGTATACAGGTAAACTATACAATTCACTAAAAACTCAGGTAAAAACTTCCAAATAAATGGAGAGTATATCATATTCATCAGTGAGAACAAGAATATTGTAAGCAGACTAATTCTGCTGAAATGATTTACATATTTTTAGTACCTTAACTATAGCTGCCAAAATGACAACCCAGCTCAGAGTGCCGACTGACTTCTCCCGAAATCAAACCTGGAAAACTATAGAGGGAAGCAGAGGGGAAACAGGCACCCCATCTAAATCAGACAACATGAGGTAGCCCAGGGGGAGCCTGAACACCGTAGGCTGGGGCTTGGGTTCGAGGTGAGGTCTCGGGGAGCATCAGAGAAGGTGGAGGGGCTTGGAGGCAGCAGGGATGCAGGGCACAGGGAGCAGGACAGGAAGTTTCGTGACCTTTGGACCCCGCCTCACCGCACAGATCCGAAGCATCCCTCAGCCCGCACCTGTCAGCAGCCCTGAAGAAACACTGCGACAGCAGGAAGGACGGCGTTGGGACAGGAATCTGGAGTGTGTGTTGCGGCCATCTGAAACCGCCCTTGTGGGAAAACACGGATGTGTCAAGAAGCTATTTTACTGCAATGGAATCAATGGACTAGTCATAGAATAACTAGTGAACTACAGATGTAAGTGTACGAATTCTTTCAGGAAATCACATATATAATATTCCAGAAGTCACAGTGCCTGTGAAGAGACTCCAAGCGAAGTTATCCTTCCTCCCGGACCCTCCCCATGGCCAGGGGCCCTGCAGCCTCCCAGCTCGCCTCTGTCCTGGGGCTGCAGGGCTGCTCTGCCAGGGCTGAGGACGACCCCCCTCGGTGAGCAGTGGGGGGGGGGGGGTGGAAACGCCCGCCAGGACGCTGGTGGTCACGGAAGCCGGCTCCGACGACGTGCCAGCAACCCTGAGGCTCTGGGATGGTCCTCCGAATACAGAGTCGTCGGGCTGGGCACCGACGCAACCCAGCCCACCTCCCTGCTAGCCCTCTGCAGCGCCCCTTTCAACCACCTCCCACCCCCCAACACCCTCTCCAATGCCCCTTCCCTCCCCTTCCCCCCACCTCCCCCACCCACCAAAGTTCCCATTCCCCAGAACCCGCCCCCGCTTCCCGCCACCCGACCTCCTGCCCCCAACTTCCGACCCCTCACCTTCCCGCACCCCTCCCCCACTCCCCCACCTCTCACCACCCCACCCCCACAGCACCTCACTACCACACCACTCCACCGCCACTTCCACCCCACCTCCGTGCCACCACAATGGCCCCGAACTACCCCATCCACAGACTTCCCAACACCCCGCTCCCACACACCTTCATCCAGCTGTGGTTTGGGAGCTCCGGGATGCTAAGAACCTATGCACCCTGCCCTGACATCCTTCAACCCACCCTCCAGCTCCCCCAAATTCCCACCTCCTGCCCCCCATTCTTCCGACACCCACCGCCACACATACCCCCATGCACCCAACATCCGACTCTCCACATCCCCTCTTCTTCCCCCCACTGCCCCACGTCCCCCCATCCCACCAGCACACCACGGCCACTAGAGACCTGGGGAGGCAGAGCCCCGGGCCTCGTGGGCCGTGGCAGGTGGGAGAAGGCGGGGTTTAAGGGAGGCCCAGGGGGCGGAGCGAGGAACGCCCGGAATCCTTGTGCGCTCCTCCTGGCAGCCTCCAGGGGACGCTCCGACCCCGCATCCGGATGTGACGTCATTAGTCTTCCTCCAAGGAGGCCTGAGGGACGGGACGGCCTCGGTGTCGGATGGTAGATTCAGGTCACCCGCAAGGGCCCCAGGTAGAACCCGGGGGAGGCCTGAGGGCCCCCGCCCAAGAATTCAGGTCCCATGCCATCACCCAAGGAGGCCCCGGGACGGTCCTCAGGCTGGGCCCTGCCACCCGCATGGCACAGCCATGTGCCCGCCCGCCATTTTGGATCGTGAGCGTGAAGGCCTTGGTCTGAGGAGGGAACCCAGGTGGGCTGGGGCGGGGCCCAGACACACCGGGAGTCAACAGGAGGACAGGAGGGAGGGCCGAGGGCGCCCCCAGAACCCACCATGGGTGCAGTCATCAGCCCAGGGAAACCCCTGTTTGGTGACCCTTTGAGACGGCCGCAGACGTCCCCCGGGGGTGTGTCAGGGCAGGGAGGGCCCTGGTCTGAGGGGACGGCCCCGGTCAACAATCACAGGATCCCAGGCCCTGCCCGCGTTGGGGGTGAGGACCCTGAGGGAGGAGGGGAAGGGGCCCCAGACGAGCCGCCCCTGCCTGTCAGCCATGGGAGGCCCCAGGGCGGAGTGATGACACGCGGTGTGCCCTGACTTCCTCCTCCGCGCCTCAGAGGGACTGGGACTGGCTTGAGGACCGGGTCCTAATGGGAGGCAGAGTGAGGACCCTGAGGGACTCCTAAGGACTTCAGAGCCCAAAGAGCAGGGAACCTGGGCCCCTGGGCTCGGTGCTGGGACGCCCCAGAGCAGGATAAGCAGAAGAGTTGATCCCTGTCCCCTGCCGCGGGGACTCTTCCAGAGGTGAGGGCCGTGGTGTGAGGAGTGTGGCTTCAGGTAGACACAGGGGTGCCCAGGAACGTGGGTGAGGACTGAACGGACCCTGTCCAGGAAACGGGGGACCCCAAGCGTATCTGCCCCTGAGGTCCATCCTGGGAGGTCAGGCCAGGACCACGCAGAGACAGGACCTCCCCTCCTGTCGGCACTGTGAGCCCCAAGCTGGGATGGCAGTCCTGGCACCGAGGTGCCCCCTCACGACCTCTTTCAGGGATTCCAGGAACCGGCCGGTGAAGAAGGCGTCGGTGTGAGGCACGTGTCCTGAGGTCGCAGACCCGCAGAGGCCCAGGCCAAGCCAGGAGTCAAGGTGGGGCTCCCGACCTCACCGTGTTCCCAGGGCTCTCCTACCCCACACAGCGGGTCCCCGTCGCCCAGGCCTCCGACGCCCCCTGTCCCCCCGGGCACCAGGGCCCGCAGCTCCCACCTCCTGCTGTTTCTCCTTCCCTCCAGCTGCTCAACAAGTCATGGCTGGTCCTCCCCTGAAGCGACGGCGCTACATGCCCGAGGAAGGCCTTCCGACCCTAAGGGAGACCCAGGGCCTCGTGGGTGCACAGGACCCTGGGGCGACAGAGGAGGTTGCTTCCTCCTCCTCCTCCATGTGCTCCGCCTCCTCCCCCTACTCCCCCTCTTGCTGTCTTGTTATCTCAAGCGGTGAGGAAGAGGTTTCTATGGTCTCACCAACCCCGAGTCCCGTTCAGGGCCCTGAGCGTGCCTGCCCCTCCCCCACTGCCTCTGCCTCCATGCCATCCACACAATCCGATGCTGGCTCTGACAGCCCAATGGAGGAGGGTCTGAGCACTTCACAGGTCCCTCCAGAAGCAAGATCCTTTCCCAGTATCATGATTGACGACAAGACAGCGCAGCTGGTGGCCGTCCTGCTCCTCAAGTACCACACCACGGAGCCGACCACCACGAGGGCGGAGCTGCTGGAGGTGCTGGGCCTGGATCACCAGGACCAGTTCCCTGTGATCTTCAGCCGGGTCTCCAAGTGCTTGCAGCTGGCCTTTGGCATCGACGTGGAGGAAGGGGATCCCAGCGACCACTCCTACATCGTGGTCACATTCCGGGGCCTCACCTACAGCGAGCAGCTGAGCTATGAGCAGAGCCTGCCCATGAGCAGCCTCCTGCTGTTTCTCCTCAGCATAATCTTCATGGGGGGTGGCTCAGTCCCTGAGGGAAAGGTGTGGGAAATGCTGGGTGTCATGGGGATATTTCCCGGGAGGGAGCACGTCATCTTCGGGGACCCCATAGAGCTCATCATCAGGATCTGGGTGCAGGAGCAGTACCTGGAGTACCAGCAGGTGCCCGACAGCAATCCCGCTCGCTTCCACCTGCTCTGGGGCCGCAGGGCACACATGGAGACCCACAGGGTGAAAGTCCTGGAGTTTATGGCCAAGGTCAAAGATTGCACCGCTAATGCCTCTCTGACCTGCTATGAGGAGGATGTGAGAGATCAGGAAGGGCCAGGCCAGGCTAGCATTGCTGCCGCAGACGATGCTGCTGCCATGGCCAGTGCAAGTTCTAGTGGAACGTCCCCTGGCTTCTGCCCAGAGTGACGTCTATGCACCCTGTCCCATCTGGGTTGTCAAAGGCCAGTCAGTGAATGAAGCGGTGGAGGGCAAGGCTGGGGCAATTTATCTTCCTTTATTTTTTGTATTTTCAGATTTTAATTATTTTAGAAAGTTTCTTATCATCAGAATCGAATTGTAGATTGACATTGCTCACACATTTACTGCTGTTTATCTGGTTGATTGGAAATAGTTTTGCTATTTCGTAAAACAAGATGGAAAACCTAACATATTCTTTGTAGCTTGTAACTTCCCATGACATTAGAATAAGAATTTCCTTGAGAATGGGAACAAATTTAGCAGTGAAATGCAGAAAATAATTTTAATGGTTCATTTTTGTATTCTCTTATAATTTTTAGTCTATAGTTGTATGAAAAAAGATATGTATCTAGATTTTCTTACCTTGTTCAAGGATGTAGAAGAAATTAAATAGTAAGAAATGACATTCCTGCTCCCTGACTCATTTACTCTCCCAAATTCCCTGAGCCTCTGCTCACTGGAAGGCCCTGTGTTAGCGGTGGGCCACTGGGTAAGCAGGACACCCCCCTTCCACGCACCCACCTAAGAGTGATAGTCTAGGAGCTGCTGCCCTATAAGGAAGGTGGGAGGTGTGCCCCAGGACCACAGAACCTTTAGTAAAGGAAGGGGTGAGCAGGCGCGGCTGCAGGGGAGGGTGTGCAGTCCCCATGCCCCAACCTGGGCCTTCTGTGGCATCGGGCACTGCCGTTCCTCCTGTGGGGTCCAGTGCAGTGATGCTGGGTGGGAGCAGAGCCAGCCTGGCCGATGGCAAGCTTAGGGGTGAGAGGCAACGCTGAAATGCAACGTTGCTCTGATTAGTCCCTTTCAGGGCTCGGGCAAACCCAGTGAGGTCTCCTCGGGGGCGGCAAGGTGGGTGCCCTGGGCTTGTCCCTCAGTGCCATTGAAAAAAGCGCCCACCACCCTAGGTGTCTGCATAGCCATCATCTGCAAGCATTTGGAGAGGCATAAGGGTCCTGCCCCTTGAAGTGATGCCCAGAAGTCAGTGGTGGGCTGTCTTCTCCCTGGCCTGGGAGGGCGAGTACTGAGTCCCTGGAAACGGCACTGTTATCGGTGGCGCTATGTTCCCTTTAACCCATGGTAAGCAAGGGTAGAGGTCCATGGGGACGAAATGAATCAAAATTGGTGATTTGAAGGAAGATAAGCTGCCCAAGAGGGAAGACGTGGGAGTCAGAGTTCCTTTCTAGTAGCCTGTAGGTTTTTGCTCCAGCTGGTGAAGCGACCCGGCCCTGCAAAGTGAGTGAAATATCCTCTGGGAGGAAGGTGGGCAGAGCTGCAATTTCGGGTGAGTGCATGTTCAGTGGCCAGTTGAGCTGCAGCTTCCCCAAGGTGTCGTGGAAAGAAATCCTTTCCCCAGGAGCAGGTGTTAGAGGCTGGGATCCCAAGAAGACGAGAAAGCACCACCCCTGGGTAAAGAGCCCATCTGTGCCGGGGTCCGTGTGTTCAGCTCGGGCACAAGTGTGTGGGCCCACAGCAGTGACTGTCAGGTTAAGAGTGTGACATTGCATGGAAAGCAGGGCCTGCTGAGCTATTAGAGGTTATTGCCCTGGAAAGTGCGATAGGGGCCCTGAAGGGAAGGGGGTGTCCCCCCTGCTGAGATGCAGACAATGATTTGAATCTTAGCTGTGAGCCTGGACTTGAAGGACCTGCCATAGAAGGTGGGTGTGTGTGGAGCGTCTACTGTGCAAATGGTGAATCAGATGGACGACAAGTGCTCATGAACATCACTCTGGACTGTCGCCTGGCCTCGCGGGGACACTGCACTGGCAGTTCGCTTGTACTTGGGGGGGGCCAGGTGACGACTCTTTGCCTCTCCAGTTTGAGCAGAAGTGTTGTTAGTCACAGCACTTACTACAAGAAGCACCCCAGGGGCCGTGCATTACTTCTCGGGCCATGAAGCCATGGAACGCAGGGCCCACTGGTTCCCGCACGCCCGGGGCTGCAGTCATGACCATTGGACCCTTAGACGAGACATGGTCGGGCAGGGGCGGACGCCTTCAACACAGGAGCCCCCGCACAGGAAGCTGGCTGCAAGGACTCCTTCAGTGTCCTGCCCCCTTCGGCTCCCGAGTTACTGGGAGGCAGCTGGCTGGAATCAGAGTCCTGCTGCTCTGCAGCTCAGCCTTCCTGTGAAATCTCTATGACTCCCTTTGCTGCCCTGTCAACTGGGCCCAGGGACAGTTTGAGGTGCTGGTGTGATGTTACACGGGGTGTGCCCCATGCCTAACGCCTGGTCCACACCCACTGGTCTGTAGGCATAGCCACCATTCCAATGGACCTCAGGCGCACTTTACTGGGTATGGTGAGGAATCTGCACCAGTGTGTGTCTTCTGGTCCCCTGTGCCTGGCTGATGCAAGGTCTTTCACGCTGACGATGCCTTGCCCAGACCGCCTCCTCTCATGGGTCAGAGCTGTGCAAACCTGGTGCACGTTGTTCTACAGCCGACTTGGGTGACAGTCAGGGTCAGGGACCTGGACACAGAGAATATCCTGGGTGTGGCAGCTGACCCATAGGGAGGCCTCAAGACCTGCCAAAACATAGATGCAAGCAAGATGTCCTGCAGTAGGTGAATGCATGAACTGTGGGGCATGCAGACCGTGGGAAATGGTTCATCGCCCTACGGGAATGAGCTACCAAGCCAGGAAGAGGCATGGAGGAACCTTGAATGCGTGCGCCTAAGGGAAAGAGCCCACCTGAGAAGGCTCCATACTGCGTGATCCCAACCGTGTGACAGTCTGTAGAGGCGAGAGTACGGAGATGGGAAGAGGACCCATGTGGTTGTCCGGGACCATGGGGGGAGAGGGAACAGGCAAAGCACAGGGGAACTTTCAGGCAGTGACAGTCCTCACTGTGATACGGTCATGATGGAAGGCGTCCGTATCCATTGGTCCAAAGCCATGCAATAGACAAGGCCAGGAGGGAGCCCTTTGGGTGATCATGACGGTCAGTGTAAGTTCATGGGTGATAACAAATGCGCCCCTCTGTGGCTGCGTCGATAATTCCGGAGGGTAGCAGTGGGTGGGGACAGGGATAAACGGGAAACGTCTGTAACTCCCTCTTTATGTATCAGTACCCCTAACAGTGCTCTAAAACGTTCATCTTTACAAAAACCGGGCAGTATGCACAACATCTTCTGAACCACAAACACATGTGCATATATTATCTACATGTATGTTGTTTATATGTGTACGTGGACACACATACTGGGTAGAGAATGGAAATGTCTTTCTTGCAGCGATGGAGGGTGACTGAGGGAAAATCGCGGCACTCCACAGGGCCATGATGTGCGGTGAGCCTAAGACACGAGGACCTGCGCAAATGCCCTGCACCCACTCAGCCTCTTCAGGAAACATGAAGTCCTTCACACACAGAGTGCCTCAAGTCTGGCTGGCTGTGAAGACACCCACCCCAAGGGAAGGGGTGCTTCCTCCCGGACCCTCCCCATGGCCAGGGGCCCTGCAGCTTCCCAGCTCAACTCTATCCTGGGGCTGCAGGGCTGCTCTGCCAGGGCTGAGGAGGACCCCCTCGGTGAGCAGTAGAGGGCAGGGGGGGAACATGCGCCAGGAAGCTGGTGGTTACAGAAGCCGGCTCCGCCGTGCCAGCAGCCCTGAGGCTCTGGGATGGTTCTCCGGCTACAGAGTCGTCGGGCTGGGCACCTAACCAACCCAGCCCACCTCCCTGCTTGTCCTCTCCACTGCCCGTGCCCACCACCTCCCAACCCGCCTCCCCCCACCTCCCAACCCACCTCCCCCACCCACAGAAATTCCCATTCCCCACAATCTGCCTCCCGCTTCCCACCACCCGACGTCCTGCCTCCCAACTTCCCAACCTTCACCTTCCTGCACCCCTCCCCCACTCCCCCACCTGTCACCACCCCACCCCCACAGCACCTCAATAGCACACCTCTGCACCGCCACTTCCACCCCACCTCCCACCACCGTGCCCCCACACTGGCCCCACACTCCCCGAACCACTGACTTCCGACACCCAAATACCCCCACTCCTCACCCTGCCTCACAGCTCCCCACCATCCCCAGATCCCCATCCCAGACCTCTGCAAGATCCCCATCCCAGACCTCCGCCCGCCGACTGCCGACACCCACCCCCACACCTCCCCCCATGCACCCAACATCTGACCGCCCACATCCCGCCTTCTTCCCCCCACTGCCCCACCTCCCCCCATCCCACCACCACACCACATCCAGTAAGGACCTGGGGAGGCAGGGCCCTGGGCCTCGTGAGCCGCGGCAGGTGGGAGAAGGCGGGGTTTAAGGGAGGCCCAGGGGGCGGAGCGAGGAACGCCCGGAATCCTTGTGCGCTCCTCCTGGCAGCCTCCAGGGGACGCTCCGACCCCGCATCCGGATGTGACGTCATTAGTCTTCCTCCAAGGAGGCCTGAGGGACGGGACGGCCTCGGTGTCAGACGCCAGATTCAGGTCACCCGCAAGGACTCCAGGTAGAACCCGGGGAGGCTTCAGGGCCCCCACCCAAGAATCCTGGGGTGCCATGCCATTGCTCAAAGAGGCCCTGTGAGGGTCCTCAGACTGTGCACCCCCTCCCATGTGCCATACCCATGCTCCCGCCCGCCATTTTGAATTGTGAGCGTGAAGGCTTTGGTCTGAGGAGGGAACCCAGGTGGGCTGAGGGCGGGGGCCAGACACACCGGGAGTCAACAGGAGGCCAGGAGGGAGGGCCGAGGGTGCCCCCAGAACCCACCTCAGGTGCAGTCATCTGCTCAGGGCACCCCCGGTTTGGTGACCCGTTGAGATGGATGCAGACCTTCCCCGGGGGTGTGTTAGGGCAGGGAGGGCCCTGGTCTGAGGGGACGGCCCCGGTCAACATTCACAGGATCCCAGGCCCTGCCTGCCTTGGGGGTGAGGACCCTGAGGGAGGAGGGGAAGGGGCCCCAGACGCCCCGCCATTTTAGATGGTGAGAGGGAAGGCCTCTGTATGAGAGGGAACCCCGATGGGCCAAGGGTGGGGACAAAGACCCACCCAGGTGAACGGAAGGCCAGAAGGGAGGGGCAAGGGCACCCCTAAAACCCACGTCAGGCAGAGTCATGTGCCCAGGGAACCAACGGGTTGGTGACCCATTGAGACGGCCACAGACGTCCCCCGGGGCTGTGTCAGGGCAGGGAGGGCCCTGGTATGAGGGGATGGTCAAGGTGGGGCTCCCGACCTGTGTTCCCAGGGCTCTCCTACCCCACACAGCGGGTCCCCGTCGCCCAGCACCAGGGCCTCGGGGTGCACCTGTAGCAGGGGAGACCCCTGGGAGGCAGGTGCTCACCCCCAAAGAGGAGCCCTGGAAGCAGCCTGTGTATGGGCTGCCAGGGGCCTGTGTCTGCGCCCAGGCCTCCGACGCCCCCTGTCCCCCCGGGCGCCAGGGCCCGCAGCACCCACCTCCTGCTGTTTCTCCTTCCCTCCAGCTGCTCAACAAGTCATGGCTGGTCCTCCCCCGAAGCGACGGCGCTACATGCCCGAGGAAGGCCTTCCGACCCTCACGGAGACCCAGGGCCTCGTGGGTGCACAGGACCCTGGGGCGACAGAGGAGGTTGCTTCCTCCTCCTCCTCCAGGTCCTCCGCCTCCACCGCGTCCTCCTCCTTCCTCTCCTCTGCCTCTTGCTTTGCTCATATCTCAGGCGGCGAGGAAGAGGTTTCTATGGTCTCACCAACCCCGAGTCCGCTCCAGGGCCCTGAGCGTGCCTGCCCCTCCCCCACTGCCTCTGCCTCCGTGCCACCCACACAATCCGATGCTGGCTCCCGCAGAGCAGTGGAGGCGGGTCTGGGCACTTCACAGGTCCCTCCAGAAGCAAGATTCTTTCCCACTAACGTGATTTACGACAAGGCAGCTCAGCTGGTGGCCTTCCTGCTCCTCAAGTACCACAGCACGGAGCCGACCACCACGAGGGCGGAGCTGCTGGAGGTGCTGGGCCAGGATCACCAGGACCAGTTCCCCGTGATCTTCAGCTGCGTCTCCGAGTGCTTGCAGCTGGTCTTTGGCATCGACGTGGAGGAAGGGGATCCCAGCGACCACTCCTACATGCTGGTCACAGCCTTGGGCCTCCCCGGCGGGCAGCTGAGCCAGGAGCAGCGCCTGCCACAGACCGGCCTCCTGGTGCTGCTCCTGATCATGATCTTTATGCGGGGAGGCCGGGTCCCTGCGGAGGACGTGTGGGAAATGCTGCGTGTCATGGGGATGTGTCCCGGGAGGGAGCACTTTGTCTTCGGGGACCCCAGGGAGCTCATCACCAGGGCCTGGGTGCAGGACCAGTACCTAGAGTACCAGCAGGTGCCCGACAGCAATCCCGCTCGCTTTGAGTTGCTCTGGGGCGCCAGGGCCCACGCAGACATCGACGTGATGGAAGTCCTGGGCTTTATGGCCAAGGTCAAAGATAGCACCCCTAACGCCTCTCTGACCTGCTATGAGGAGGCTGTGAGAGATCAGGCAAAGCGAGGCCAGGCTAGCATTGCAACTGCAGACGATGCTGCCACCGTGGCCGGTGCAAGTTCTAGTGGAACGTCCCCTGGCTTCTGCCCTGAGTGATGTCTACACACCCTGTTCCCTCTGTGTTGTCAAAGGGCACTCGGTGAACGAAGCGGTGGAGGGCCAGGTTGGGGCAATTTATCTTCTTTTGTTTGTCGTATTTTTAGGTGTTACTGACATACAAAGCTTCATGGCTCCAGAATCTAATTGCAGAATGACATGGGTCACAGATTTATTGCTGTTCATCTGGTTGATTACAAATGGTTTTGCTATTTTGTAAGACAAGTTGGGAAACTTTACATTTTCTTTGTAGCTTGTAAGAAGTTTATATTACATTGGAATAGGAATTTCTGTGGAAATAGGAAATTTAGTAGTGAAATAGAAAATATTTACATGGTTAATATTTTAATATTCTCATCATTTTCAGTCTATCGTTCTGTATAGTAAAAAGATATGTATCTAGGTTTTTCTTTCCTCATTCAAGAATGTAGAAGAAATTAAATAGTAATAAATGACATTCCTGCTCCCTGGCTCATTTACTCTCCCAAATTCCCCGAGCCTCTGCTCACTGGAAGGACTTGTGTCAGTGGTGGGCCACTAGGTAAGCAGGACACCCACCCCACTCCATGCACCCACCTAGGAGCGATAGTCTAGGAGCTGGTGTCCTATGCGTAAGGTGGGAGGTGTGCCCCAGGACCACAGAACCTTTAGTGAAGTAAGGGGTGAGCACGCACAGCTGCAGGGGAGGGCGTGCAGTCCCCATGCCCTGAGCTGGGCCTTCTGCAGCTTCGGGTGCTGCCATTCCTCCTGTGGGATCCAGTGCATTGAGGCTGGGTGGGGGCAGAGCCAGCCTGGAAAATGGCAAGCTTAGGGGTGAGAGGCAAGGCTGAAATGCAACGTTGCTCTGATTAGTCCCTTTCGGATCTCGGGCAAAGCTGGTGAGGTCTCCTCGGGGGCGGCAAGGGGGTTGCCCTGGGCTCTCGCCCCAGGGCCATTAAAGCCTGCCCCTGCTGCCCTAGGTGTCGCATATCTATCATCTGCAAGCATTTCTAGAGTCGTAAGGGTCCTGCCCTTGAAGTGATGCCCAGAAGTCAGTGGTCAGGCCCTTTTCTCCCCGGCCTGGGAGAGCTACAGCACATAGCATTAACTATGTCTCAATGTTAGTTACACTGCATTTAATTTAGCCACGTGTGATCCTGCCCTAGAGGTTGCATGGGGGTGAAATGAATCAAGATGTGGTTCCACTGGAAGAGGAGAAGGAGGAAGGAGGCAGTTGGCCAGTGAATCTGTTCTTGGAGCTTTGGGCTGGCTGTATGCACTGGGGAAGTTTGACCACATGTCCCCTAATTGAGTATGTTTGTTGGCGTTTTATTTCTGAAATGCTTTTTGGCTGACGAGCTCTTTCCAGTGCCATTAAGGTGCAAACTCTCTAGTCTGACCTGCATAACATAGAAACAAAATCCCAGAGCAGAGTGGGAGAGTCTGGCATGCAAAGGACATCCTGCTTTCACCCAAGTTCCATCACGTGCCCGGCACTGTGCGAGGTGCTTTACGTGCGTCAGACAACCCTGCCGTCCTGCAGGCCAGAGCTTGTCTAAACCACTACTTCACACTTGGGGAACCCGGGCTCACAGGGCCTGGTCGTTTGTCCAGGATCACATGGCTGCATGACAGAGCAGAGACCAGACCCTGGTCTGAATTCTCATAGGGTCCCACTCTTCCCACCCATCCCAGCCCGTGGCCGACCCTCTGACTGAGTTTATTTCTCAGTGGCAAGATGTCTGCCAGGAAGCACACAGAAGGATCCCGGGTACTGTCTGTGGGCGTTACTAACCTAGGCTCCTCGTACCCGAGTCCCAGGGTTCCTTGAGAGCTGAGGTGCTGGCATTTCCTCCCAGTCCCACGTGACGGCACCCTTCCCCTTGTCTTCCCCCAGGCACCCTCCCGTCCAACTCTGCGCCTTGACTGGCTTACCAGTGGCCCACTGCTGCCTCCAAAGTCTGTGCCCAGTCCCAGGGGAGCAGCCCAGCTTCACCCGCCTTCCCCAAACAGGGCGTTCCTCCCCCCTGCGGAACTGCTGGGCTGTCCCATCCCACTGCCCACACAGCCATATCCACAGCCACATCAAAGTTGACAGTGGCAGCAATGCTTAGACATCTGGTCGTACCCCTCGGTGTCTTCAACAATCTCTGCTTTCAGAACGAGCTGATGAGTAGGATCTGATTGAGCACAGAATCTACCAGTTGCTTGGTTATAACCTGAAGTTAGAAATCAAGGTTTTTAAGCTGCCCCGATGCTTACCGCAGGATTTTGAAGGAGCGTCTTACTGGAAAACCGCCACTGAATGCATATGCAGGAGAAGGAGCTGACGTAGGTTGTCAAAGCCCAACGCCCTCCTTGCAAGTGGTAGATGAGCAAAGACCATGAAAGTCACTGTGGAGTAAAGTCTACAGACACAAAATCCCCCGAAACTTGGGGGCCCCTAGTATCTTGGTAGACACACTCCTCTCACCAAAAAAGAAGACCAGTTATTTATTCCTCCCCTGGTTTTGTCTGTGTGCCTGTCCCACAGGAAAGCAAGCCTTTCCCGTGTACCCTGTGGCACCTGTACAAGTGTTTAGTAGTCCTGCAGAGGGTAGCAGACACTCCCAAGACATTGTCTGTGCATCAGAAGGAAGGAGAAAATGCCCAGCCAGCTGAGATTCTATGGGTCATCCCAAAGGGTAATGTAGAAAAATGCTCTGGAGTGAAGATGGCAAACACTCTCTACTGAGATTTGCACGCTCCTTGGAAGACTGCAGGTGGTCCTGTATTTGAAATCACCTGTTGTGTAACAGTGCACGGGAGCAACTCTAAGGCCTCACCCCTAGTTTGTCTTCCTCTCCGGGGGGACACATGGAAGGACTGCATTGCCAGTCCTCTTGGAGTTAGGAAGGGCCATGGGACTGCCCACTGTCTCTGAAATGTGAGCAGAAGCATGGTCACATGGGGGCATTGGCGAGCCACTGTGCCATTCCCGTACTTTGTATCCCGTTCAACAGCAAGCATAGTGTCACCGTGTTGAGATGATGGGACTACACTCTCAAGGCATCCTGGGTCACTGGGTCACCTGATAGCAGAGGTCTGCCCAGTTGCATCCAAACTGATACACAAAACATGTGCACAACTTTCTATACAAAACATATGTGCACAAAAAATAACCTTTTGTGTTAAAACCATTCAAATGTCAGTTTTTCTCTGTTGCATTAGCTTGTGGTTACTACAGCTGACTGATATGCACTACTTTTCTACTGTTAGTAGTATTTAAATACTTTCATTACAATAATACCAGCACAGATAATGCATACATTCTTTGTGCAAATAATTTGTAAGATTCATAATGGCCCCTTTGTAAAGTTCTTCCACACTTCAGCCCGCTGCTGAGAGGTAACCACAACTAACATGTGGCTATTGGGTTATAAGTGGAAAGAGTGTGAATATTTAAAATTTGTATAATATTGCAGAAATCTTAACCACCAAATTCTGTACCATGTATGTTCTCAAAATTCTTTTATGTGAATATCCCTTATTTCCACAAATATTAAATCAGTGTTTAAAATGTTGCTGATAATTACAGGCGAAGAAGTATGGTGTCGCTGTTGTTTTAATTCATGTCTCCCCAGTATTCTAATTAGGTTAAACAGAACATTAACTTCGTCCCTCACCCTTACAAAGCTGGATTTGTGCAGGGAGGTCCTGAGCAACAGGATTGCTCTGTGCATGACTTAAAATTCCAAAATTCTGAAATGTCAACAAGACATTGGGCAGCAAGAATTCAGTAGGGAGTTGGGGACAGGGACCACACAGCACTGCCTCAGCTGGTGGGCATGGGGTGGTTAGAGGGGAGAGTGCTTGCTAGAGTCCATGGGAGAGACCAAGGGTAAAACCAGGTCTAGAGTTCCCAGCAGGTTGGCAGTCAGGGCTCTGAATGCAGAGTTCAGCTGAGGGGCAAAAGGACCCCAAGGAGAGATGGGGGGAGACACAGGACAGCAAGCTTGACCAGGCTGGGAAATGTCTGTGTCATCTGTACCAGCTGGAAGTTGCAGGATGATCCGAGTGGTCAGGCCCATTGGATGAATGGACCAGCGACATGCCCAGCAGCCCCCTTCCTCAGGGTCCCCCCCACCTCTGCCAGGAAGAGCACACCTGGCTCAGACCGCCTCCTGGGGCAGCTAAGTTCTGGCACAGGAGGTAGGTGTCCTGTAGCTCTGACTGCTGGATTGCAAAGTCACCAAATAGTGTCTGAGATAGATGACAGGCCCCAGGAGCAGAAGTTTACAGGGAGGTTGGAGGACCTGTGCCGAAGTATGATAACATTCCTTCCAAATGGAGGTGACGTGGGGCTCAAGGCAGGAAGTACAGCAGACCATCCCAGTGAGAGCACCTCCAGCTCCAGAACGATGTGGGGGTCTGGGGAGGGTGCACCCAAAGGACGCCCTCAGGCCTCCAGGGGCATTGCAGAGTGCCAGGAGCAGCTGCAGTGCCTTTTGCTTCTTTCGTGGAGGCAGAAGGCCCAGGCAGGGGGCAGGCTCTTAGTTTGAAGTCAGAGAACAGGATCCTCTGGTACTGTGATTCATTCCTTTGTGCGCGCCTTTTTCCATTCATCCAGCCAACATTTGTTGCACACAAGCTGAGGAGCACCCCGTGAGCAAAGCAAAAGACCTAGAAAGCTCTTAATTCAGTTTGTGGGTGCGGAGGAGATGTTTGAGAGGGCTTAGCAGGTTAGCTTCTTTACAAAAGGGTTAGGGAGAGTCTCTGAAGATTCTGAGTTGTGAAGGGTAGCTGTCCAGGTAGAAAAGCATCCTTGCAGCTCAGATGAGGAGGAAGGAGGAAGAGCTTGGGGTGGAGGTGGAGGAGAGGAAAGGCGGGAGGCTGGGGGCAGGCTGGGCCACGTAGACAGTGAGCTTCTGCCGGCCAGCCAAGTGGGGCTGTCCAGTGGGCAGCACGGGTGTTGGATCTGCTATCAGGAGAGAGGTCTCGTTCCCTGGAGAGGGCACACATCCGCAGGATGTGGAAAACACTACTTTTAGGTCGATACTGTCCTACATGGTACCCAACGCTAAGTTCCCATTTGTCTCCTTATGGTTATCGACACTGTGCAGGACTTCAGGCATTAATGCATGAGTTTCTCCACACCTCCTACCCACATCACTTGCTCCTGAAAGCCTCTTCTTTCCCTCATTCCAACAGATAGACGTGAGTGATCCTCTAAATAATCAGAAGAAAGGCTGCAAATAGAAGATCAACTGTTATGCAGAAAAAAATAGAAGTCCTTGGTCCAAGCACCAGACAGAATGATTTTGCATACTTCCCACTCACAATATAAAGAAACTCAGTGGCACTGAGGAGGAAAGAAGATGAAGAAAGTGGCACTCCAGCTGGAAGGTGCATAGCATCAGACCTCTGTGGAATGGCAATTGCCTCAACCCTCTCCCAGCCCCATTCTTGTGTGACAGCCTTTCCAGGGACCCTTCCAGATCTGCAACCCTCATCGCCTGGGGCCCTGGAAAAGCAAGCCCCAGAGGATAACTCTGAGACTTAGGGGAATGATGGGAATTGAAGAGAAAGTCTGGCTTTGATTATAGGAGGCTGTAGAGAACCAGTTGAAATTGCTCCCTGAGAAAATAGTAGCCCTGTTTTTGTTTTTTGTCTTTAAACTGGCAGGAAAGGGAGGGAGGGAGGGATGGATGGAAAATAAATTTTTTTAACTTCATGAAACAAGTTATTGAAAGGGCTGCTTTGAGTGGGTTTAGAAGGAAGGGGAAGCAGAAGGAAGCAAGAAAGTCAATGAAGACTTGTCCAGCAGTAAGTGCCACCCCTTCTCTGGGTCTCAGTCATCTCATCTATCCATTGGGGCTGTGTGGGGACTTAGAGATACCACCAGGGTCCCTGCATGCTCAACTGTTCTCATATGTCTTTTATAACCATTATTAACTGGATGCCAGGAATAGTCATTATATATCTATTAATGGGGAGATGTATTAGTATAGCTCTGTTCATTTATCACAAGTGTAGATTTGCGCGGCCACCACCACAATCAACATACAATTCTACCATCAGAAAGACTTCCCTTGAGCTATCTATCCCTCCATAATCATACTCATCTCTCTCCCTTCAAAATTCCTGAACCCTGGAAACCAATTGTCTGTTCTCTATCTCTATAACTGTTATTTCAAGAAAGTTATACACATGGAATCATACAGTATGAAAACTTCGGCGATTGGATGTTTTCATTCTGAAAAATGCCCTGTAGGTCATACAAATTGTTGCATGTTTCAGGAGCTTGCTCAGTTTTTTTACTGCCGAATAGTAGTCCATGGTATGTAAGAAGCACAGATTCTTCATCCATTACCTTAGGAAAGGATATTTTGGCTGTTTGCAATTTTTTACTGTTACAAATAAAGGTGCAACGATATTCTTTTTTACTTACAATTTACTTATATTTGAAATAACTGACACATCATTATTCCCCAAAGTCCTTAATTTACATTAGGTTCACTCTTGGTATTGTACATTCTGAGGGTTTGGACAAATGTGTATTGACATGTATCTATAATCCCAGTATCATACAGAATAGATTCACTGCCCTAAAAACCCTCTGGGCTCTGCCTATTCATCCTTCCTCTGCCGCAGCCCCTGGAAACCACTGACATTTTTACTGTCTCCATATTTTTAGCTTTTCCAGAATGTGATATAATTGGAGTCATACAGTACTAGTGTTTCCACATTGGCGTCTTTCACTTAGTAATATGCACTAAAGGTCTTTTCATGGCTCAATGGCTCATGTGCTTTCAGCATTGAACTTTCATGTTCCTTTGGCTGGACCACAGTTTGTTTATCCATTCGCCTACTGAAGTACACCTTGGTTGCTCCCAAGTTTTGGCAATTATAAATAAAACTGCTATGAACACCTATGTGCAGGTTTTTGTATGGACATAAGTTTTCAACTCCTTGGGGTAAATGTCAAGGAAGGCAGTTGTTGGACAGTGGGACTGCGTATAGTTTTGTGAGAAACCTCTAAACTGTCTTCCAAAGTGGTGGTACCATCTTGCATTCCCACTAGCAATGAATGAGTGTTCCTGTTTCTCCACATTCTCACCAGAATTTGGTGCTGCTATTGTTCCAGATTTTGGCTATTCTAATAGGTATGCAGTGGTATCTCACTGTTGTTTCAACTTGAATTTCTCTAATGACATATGATGTAGAGCATCTTTTCATAGGTTTATTTCCCATCTGGATATCTTTATTCCCGAGGTGTCTGTTTGGAACTTTGGCCCATTTTTTAATCAGTTCATTTTCTTTTTGCTGAAGTTTAAGAGTTCTTCATATATTTTGTCTAACAGTCCTTTATCAGATACATGTTTGCAAAGATTTTTCTCCCCAGCTGTGGATTGTCTTTCCATTCTCTTGATAATGTCTTTTGCAGAGCAGCAATTTTTTATTTTAATTAAGTCCAGCTTATGGACTTTCATGTATGAAAGCACCTTTCATGAATGGTGCCCTTGATGTATCTAAAGAGTTCTCTCCAAAACCAGAGTCATCTAGATTTTATCCTATGTTATCTTCAAGGAGTTTTAGGCTCTTGTGTTTTACATTTCAGTCTATGATCCACATTAGTTAATTGTGGTGAAGGGTGTTAGGTCTGCGACTGGATTCACTTTTACATATGTGTGTCCAGTTTCCCTTCACCATTTGTTGAAGAGGTTGTCTTTTCTTCGCTGTATTACTTTTACTCCTTTATCAAAGATCATTTAACGATATTTATGTGGATCAATTTTGGGCTTTGTATTCTATTCCATTTATTTGTTTTTCTACTCTTTCACAAATACTATATTGTCTTGATTTTTGAAGCTCTTTAAATTTTGGTGTCAGATAGTGTCAGACCTCCTTCAATATTGTGTTTACTGTTCTAAGGCTTTTTCCTCTTCATATAAACTTTAGACTTAGTTTTGATCATATTCACAAAATAACCCTCTATGATTTTGATGGGATTGCATTGAATCTATAGATCAAGTTGAGAAGAACTGACTGACAGTATTGAGTCTTCTTATTCATGAACATGCAATATTACTCCATGTATTTAGTTCTTGTTTGCTTTTGTGCATCAGAGTTTTGTAGTTTTCCTCATAGGGATCTTGTAGATAATTTGTAACATTTTTACCTAAGTAATTTTTAGTAGTGCTAATGCAAATTGTATTGTGTTTTTAATTTCTAATTCCATCTGTTCATTGCTAGTAAGCAGGAGAGGGATTTACTTTTGTATATTAACCTCATATTCTTCAACCTTGCTTAAGTTACTTATTAGTTCCAGAATTTTTTTGTTGAATCTTTCATATTTTCTACATAGATGATCATGTCATTCGTAAACAAAGACAGTTTTATTTCTTCTTTCTCAATCTGCATATCTCTTATTTCCTTTTCTTGTCTTATTGTATTAGCTGAGACTTCCATTGCAATTTTGCAAAAACAATGGTGAGAGGGGTCATCCTTGCCTTGTTCCTGATCCTACTGGGAAAGCTTTGAGTTTCATGCCATTCAGTATTATTTTAGCTGTAAGTTTTTTGTAGATTTTTTATCAAGGTAAGGAGGTTTCCCTCTAGTCCTGCTTTACTGAGAGTTGTATTTTTTAATCATGAATGGGTTTTGGATTTTGTCAAATGCTTTTTCTGCATATGTTTATATGGTCATGTTATTTTTGTGCTTTAACCCATTTATGTGATGGATTATAAAAACTGATTTTTGAATGTTGAACCAGCTTTGCATACCTGGAATAAAGCCCACTTGATTATTTTGTGTAATTCTTTTCATACATTGTTTGATTCAATTTGCTAATATTTCTTTTCTTGTAATGTTTTTATCTGATTTTCATATTAGGGTAATGCTGGATTCATAGAATGCAGTGGGCAGCATTCTCTGTTTCTATCATCTGGAAGATATTGTAGAGAATTGCTATAATTTCTTCATTAAATGTTTGGTAGAATTCATCAGTGAACCCATCTGTACTTGGTACTTTCAGCTTTGGAAGGTTATTAATTGTAAACAAAGGTACCATGTGGTGTGGGATGTGAATGACAAGGAACCCTGTGAATGTAGGAACAGGGGGTATATGGGAACTATCTGTACTTTCCACTCAATTTTTCTGTGAATACAAAACTTCTCTAAAAACAAGTCTATTTTAAAAAGCAATTCTTATTATATCACACCATAATGCACAGTGATTAAATATTCTCTCTCACCAAATCTTTAATCTTTATTCTCTTCAAAAGTTGTTTTATTCTTCTGCAGAAAATATAATTTATTTAAGTTTTATTGAAGGGTATTTGGCATAGAAAAAACTGCATAAAATGTAAATTTGATTAATGTTGACACATGTGTAGTTTCAGGAAACCATCACCACAATAAAGATAGTGAGCATATCCATCATCTCCAATGATTTCTCATAGCTATTTGTAATTTTCCTTCAAGCCCCTCCCTGAACCCTCACCTAAAAGCAACCACTGATCCGCTTTCTGTCATTATAATTTTGCATTTTTAAAGTTTTACATAATTACCTAGGAATAGAAGGCCTATATCACATGGTAGGTATATGTTTACCATTTTATTAAACTACCAAAATGTTTTTTTTAATGGTTGTACCATTTTGCCTTCATACCAGGTATATAATGAGAGTTCAGGGTTCCATATCCTTATCAATACTCAGTATGGTCAGTCTTTACAATTTTAGACCTTCTAATAGTTCTGTAATGTTATCTTGTTCAGATTTGCATTTCCCCAATGACTTATAATGTTGAGCTTCTACTCATGTGAATATCTGCCATTTCTATGTCTTTTTGAGGACCGTCTAAATCTTCTGCCCATTTTCTTATTGGGTTGCTTTATTGAATGTTATCCAATATTCCTACTGAGTGTTGAGAATTCTTTACATACTCTGGATGCAAGAACTTTATTGGGTATCTGATTTTAGAATATTTTCTCCCAATATGTAGGTTTTCTTTTCACTCTTTTAACAATGCCTTTCAAGAGTAGAGGATTTTAATTTGTATAAATATCAATGTATCAATATTTTTATCAATGGATTGAGCTTTTTTTGCTATATCTAAGAAATTGTTGACTAGCCAAAAGCAATAAGTATGTTCATCTGTGGTTTGTTATTTTTTGATATCATTAATCTACAATTACTCATCTGTGTTTTTTTATAGAAGATTTATAGATTTAGCTTTACACTTAGGTCTATGGTCCATTTTGAGTTACTCTTTTATATAGCTTGAGATATGGATTAAAATTTATTTTTTGCATATGGGTATCCAGCTGTTCCAGACCCAGTTGTTGAAAAACACAATTTCTCACTTCTCTAATCTTTCTTTGTATCTTTATCCAAAATCAGTTGCCTGGAAAATATCCTCCACATTGCTAATCATCAGGGAAATGCAAATCAAAACCACAGTGAGCTATTTACCTGACACTTGTCAGAATGGCCACTGTCCAAAAGACAAGAAATACCAAGTGTTGGTGAGGATGTGGAGAAAAGGGAACCCTCCTACACTGTTGGTGGGAATGTAAATTGGTGCAACCATTGTGGAAAGCAGTATGGAGGCTCCTCAAAAAACTAAAAATATAAATACCATATTACCCAGTAATTCCACTTCTAGGAATTTACCCAAAGAAAACAAAATCCCTGATTCAAAAGACATATGTATACCTATGTTCATCACCACATTATTTACAATAGCCAAGTTATGGAAGCAACCAAAGTGTCCATCAGTAGATAGGATAAAGAAGATGTGGTATATATACACAATGGAATATTATTCAGCCATTAAAAAAAAGAAATCCTGCCATTTTCAACAACATGGATGGACCTAGAGAGCATTATGCTAAATGAAATAAGCCAGGCAGAGAAAGACAAATCCCATATGATTTCACTTATTTGTGGAATATAAAAACAAAGCAAAATGAACAAAATAACAGTAGACTCATAGACACTGGTTACCATGGGGAAGAGAATAGCATGGGGGGGGAAGGGTGAGGTGGATAAAAGGGACACAAAAATTTTCAATCATAATATAAGTTGGTCTTGGGGATGGTAGTACAGCATGGAGAATATAGCCAATGATTCTGTAACATAGTCCTATGTTGACAGATAGTAACTTCACTAGCTGGGGGGAGGATTTAATAATATGAGTAACTGTTGAACCACTGTGTTGTATACTTGAAACCAATATAAGATTATATGTCAGGGGGCGGAAGATGGCGGCATGAGTAGAGCAGTGGAAATCTCCTCCCAAAACCATACATATTTTTGAAAATACAACAAATACAACTAATCCTAAAAGAGAGACCAGAAGATACAGGACAACAGCCAGACTACATCCACACCCATGAGAACCCAGAGCCTCGCAAAGGGGGTAAGATACAAGCTGTGGCCTGGCAGGACCCGAGCACCCCTCACCCCAGCTCCCAGTGGGAGGAAAGGAGTCAGAGCGGGGAGGGAGAGGGAGCCCAGGACTGCTAAACACCCAACCCTAGCCATCTGCACCAGAGCGCAGACACACAGTGCATGCGTGGGGTGCTGAAAACTAGGGAAACAGGACAGTAAGACCTGTGAGTGGGTCCCCACAGCTGGTGCCCCAGGAACAAAGAAAAGTGAGTGCTTTTTGAAAGTCTTAAAGGGACAGGGACCCCATGGGGGACAGAAGCGTCCCGGGACACTTAGCACAGCAGCTGGGAATCCCAGGGAACTCTGGGCTCCCTAACCCCTTGTGCAGCAGGGCGGCTCAGAGGGCCCTCATGGAGATAAACAGCCTCCCAGCCGTTTCCCCTCCAACGCAGCTCCGCAATATTGGAGCAACAGCCCAAGGCAGGTCACACGCACAGCAACTGCGGAGCTAAACTCCATAGTGGCCAGGCAAGAATCAGAGGCCCTGTCTGTGCACAGTTGCTCAGCACAAGCCACTAGAGGTCGCTGTTCTCCCAGGAGAGGAAGGCCACAAACCAACAAGAAGGGACGTGCTCCCAGCCGTCACCCGCCCCAGCTCTGCAAACTATCTCTATTGCCATGAAAAGGCAGAATCTGAGACAGACAAAAATAACAGAGTCAACACCTGAGAAGGAGATGAACCTAACCAGTCTTCCTGAAAAAGAATTCAAAATAAAAATCATAGACATGCTGACGGAGCTGGAGAGAAATATACAAGAGCTAAGGGATGATGTCTGGAGGGAGATTACAGAAGTGAAACAATCTCTGGAAGCATTTATAAGCAGAATGGATAAGATGCAAGAGGCCATTGATGGAATAGAAACCAGAGAACAGGAACACATAGAAGCTGAAACAGAGAGATAAAAGGATCTCCAGGAATGAAACAATATTAAGGGAACTGTGTGGCCAATCCAAAAGGAACAATATCCGCATTATAGGGATACCAGAAGAAGAAGAGAGAGAAAAAGGGATAGAAAGTATCTTTGAAGAAATAATTGCTGAGAACTTCCCCAAACCGGGGGAGGAAATAGTTGCTCAGACTATGGAAGTACACAGAACTCCCAACAGAAAGAACCCAAAGAGGACAACACCAAGACACATAATAATTAAAATGGCAAAGATCAAGGACAGGGTATTGAAGGCAGTGAGAGAGAGAAAAAAAGTGGCCTACAAAGGAAAACCCATCAGACTATCATCAGACTTCTCAACAGAAACCTTATAGGCCAGAAGAGAATGGCATGATATATTTAATGCAATGAAACAGAAGGGCCTTGAACCAAGGATACTGTATCCGGCACGATTATTATTTAAATATGAAGGAGGGATTAAACAATTCCCAGACAAGCAAAAGTTGAGGGAATTTGCCTCCCACAAATCACCTCTACAGGTTATTTTAGAGGGACTGCTCTAGATGGGAGCACTCCTAAAAAGAGCACAGAACAAAACACCCAACATATGAAGAATGGAGGAGGAGGAATAAGAAGGGAGAGAAATAATTACCAGGCTGCATTTATAATAGCTCAAAAAGTGAGTTAAGTTAGACAGTAAGGTAGTAAAGAAGCTAACCTTGAACCTTTGGTAACCACGAATCTAAAGCCTGCAATGGCAATAAGTACATATCTTTCAATAATCACCCTAACTGTAAATGGACTGAATGCACCAATCAAAAGACACAGAGTAACAGAATGGATAAAAAAGCAAGACCCATCTATATGCTGCTTACAAAAGACTCACCTCAAACCTAAAGACATGCACAGATTAAAAGTCAAGGGATGGAAAAAGATATTTCATGCAAACAATAGGGAGAAAAAAGCAGGTGTTGCAATACTAGTGTCAGACAAAGTAGACTTCAAAACAAAGAAAGTAACAAGAGATAAAGAAGGACACTACATAATGATAAAGGGCTCAGTCCAACAAGAAGATATAACCATTATAAACATATATGCACCCAATACAGGAGCATCAATATATGTGAAACAAATACTAACAGAATTAAAGGAGTAAATAGAATGCAATGCATTTATTTTGGGAGACTTTAACACACCACTCACTCCAAAGGACAGATCCACCAGACAGAAAATAAGTAAGGACACAGAGGCACTGAACAACACACTAGAACAGACGGACCTAATAGCATCTATACAACTCTACATCCAAAAGCAACAGGATACACATTCTCCTCAAGTGCACATGGAACATTCTCCAGAATAGACCACATACTAGGCCACAAAAAGAGCCTCAGTGAATTATAAAAGATTGAAATCCTACCAACCAACTTTTCAGACCACAAAGGTATAAAACAAGAAAAAAAATTGTACAAAGAAAACAAAAAGGCCCACAAACACATGGAGGCCTAACAACATGCTCCTAAATAATCAATGAATGAACGACCAAATTAAAATGGAGATCCAGCAATATATGGAAACAAATGACAACAACACAAAGCCCCAACTTCTGTGGGACGCAGCAAAAGCAGTCTTAGGAGGAAAGTATACAGCAATCCAGGCATATATAAAGAAGGAAGAACAATCCCAAATGAAAGGTCTAATGTCACAATTAACGAAATTGGAAAAAGAAGAACAAAAGAGGCCTAAGGTCAGCAGACGGAGGGACATCATAAAGATCAGAGAAGAATTAAATAAAATTGAGAAGAATAAAACAATAGAAAAAATCAATGAAAACAAGAGCTGGTTCTTTGAGAAAATAAACAAAATAGATAAGCCTCTATCCAGACTTACTAAGAGAAAAAGAGAGTCAACACACATCAACAGAATCAGAAATGAGAAAGGAAAAATCACGACAGACCCCACAGAAATACAAAGAATTAATAGAGAATACTATGAAAATCTATATGCCAACAAGCTGGAAAACCTAGGAGAAATGGACAACATCCTAGAAAAATACAACCTTCCAAGACTGACTCAGAAAGAAACAGAAAATCTAAACAGACCAATTACCAGCAACAAAATTGAAGCGGAAATCAAAAAACTACCCAAAAACAAAACCCCTGGGCCAGATGGATTTACTTCAGAATTTTATCAGACATACAGAGAAAACATAATACCCATTCTCCTTAAAGTTTTCCAAAAAATAGAAGAGGAGGGAATACTCCCAAAGTCATTCTATGAAGCCAACATCACCCTAATACCAAAACCAGGCAAAGACCCCACCAAAAAAGAAAACTACAGACCAATATCCCTGATAAACATAGATGCAAAAATACTCAACAAAATATTAGCAAACTGAATTCAAAAATATATCAAAAGGATCATACACCATGACCAAGTGGGATTCATCCCAGGGATGCAAGGATGGTACAACATTCGAAAATCCATCAATATCATCCACCACATCAACAAAAAGAAGGACAAAAACCACATGATCATCTCCATAGATGCTGAAAAAGCATTCGACAAAATTCAACATCCATTCATGATAAAAACTCTCAACAAAATGGGCATAGAGGACAAGTACCTCAACATAATAAAGGCCATATATGATAAACCCACAGCCAACATCATACTGAACAGCGAGAGGCTGAATGCTTTTCCTCTGAGACTGGGAACAAGACAGGGATGCCCAATCTCCCCACTGTTATTCAATGTGGTACCGGAGGTCCTAGCCACAGCAATCAGACAAAACAAAGAAATATAAGGAATCCAGATTGGTAAAGAAGAAGTCAAACTGTCACTATTTGCAGATGACATGATATTGTACATAAAAAACCCAAAAGACTCCACTCCAAAATTACTAGAACTAATATCGGAATTCAGCAAAGTTGCAGGATACAAAATTAACACACAGAAATGTGTGGCTTTCCTATACACCAACAATGAACTAATAGAAAGAGAAATCAGGAAAACAATTCCATTCACAATAGCATCAAAAAGAATAAAATACCTAGGAATAAACCTAAACAAGGAAGTGAAAGAACTATACCCTGAAAACTATAAGACACTCTTAAGAGAAATTAAAGAGGTCACTAACAAATGGAAATTCATCCCATGCTCTTGGCTAGGAAGAATTAATATCATCAAAATGGCCATCCTGCCCAAAGCAATATACAGATTTGATGCAATCTCTATCAAATTACCAGCAACATTCCTCAACAAACTGGAACAAATAGTTCAAAAATTCATACGGAAACACCAAGGACCCCAAATAGCCAAAGCAGTCCTGAGAAGGAAGAATAAAGTTGGGTGGATCTCGCTCCCCAACTTCAAGCTCTACTACAAAGCCCACAGTAATCAAGACAATCTGGTATTGGCACAAGAACAGAGCCACAGACCAGTGGAACAGAATAGAGACTTCAAACATTAACCCAAAAGAATATGGCCAATTAATATATGATAAAGGAGCCATGGACATATAATGGGGAAATGACAGTCTCTTCAACAGATGGTCCTGGCAAATCTGGACAGCTACATGTAAGAGAATGAAACTGGATCACTGTCTAACCTCATACACAAAAGTAAATTCGAAATGGATCAAAGACCTGAATGTAAGTCATGAAACCATAAAACTCTTAGAAAAAAACATAGGCAAAAATCTCATGGACACAAACATGAGTGACTTCTTCATGAGCATATCTCCCCAGGCAAGGGAAACAAAAGCAAAAATGAACAACTGGGACTATATCAAGCTAAAAAGCTTCTGTACAGCAAAGGACACCATCAATAGAACAAAAAGGTATCCTGCAGTATGGGAGAATATATTCATAAATGACAGATCCGATAAAGGGCTGACATCCAAAATATATAAAGAGCTCACACACCTCAACAAACAAAAAGCAAATAATCCAATTAAAAAATGGGCAGAGGAGATGAATAGACAGTTCTCTAAAGAAGAAATTCAGATGGCCAACAGACACATGAAAAGATGCTCCACATTGCTTGTCATCAGAGAAATGCAAATTAAACCACAATGAGATCTCACCTCACACCAGTAAGGATGGCCATCATTGAAAAGACAATCAACAACAAATGTTGGGGAGGTTGTAGAGAAAGGGGAACCCTCCTGCACTGCTAGTGGGAATGTAAATTAGTTGAACCATTGTGGAAATCAGTATGGAGGTTCCTCAAAATGCTCAAAATAGAAATACTATTTGACCCGGGAATTCCACTTCTAGGAATTTACCCTAAGAATGCAGCACTCCAGTTTGAAAAAGACAGATGCACCCCTATGTTTATCGCAGCACTATTTACAATATCCAAATATGGAAGCAACCTAAGTGTCCATCAGCAGATGAATGGATAAAGAAGAGGTGGTACATATACACAATGGAATATTACTCAGCTATAAGAGAAAAACAGATCCTATCATTTGCAACAACATGGATGGAGCTAGAGGGTGTTATGCTCAGTGAAATAAACCAGGCGGAGAAAGACAAGTACCAAATGATTTCACTCATATGTGGAGTATAAGAACAAAGGAAAACTGAAGGAACAAAACAGCAGCAGAATCACAGAACCCAAGAATGGACTCACAGTTACCAAAGGGAAAGGGACTGGGGAGGATGGGTGGGAAGGGAGAGACAAGGGCGGGGAAGAAGAAAGGGGGCCTTACAATTAGCATGTATAGTGTGGGGGGGGCACAGGGAGGGCTGTGCAACACAGAGAAGACAAGTAGTGATTTTATAGCATCTTACTACACAGATGGACAGTGACTGTGAAGGGGTATGTGGGGGGATTTGGTGAAGGGGGGAACCTAGTAAACATAATGTTCTTCATGTAATTGTAGATTAATGATACCAAAATAAGAATAAAAATAAAAATAAAATAAATAAAAATATTAAAAAGATTGTATATCAATGATACTTCAATAATAAAAAAACAGTTGTATGTATATTTGGGTCTATTTCCTCATTATTCTATTCCATTGATATGTTTGTATCATTATGCCAATATCATACTCTACTGATTATTCTCACTTTACAATAAGCCATAAAATCAAGTAATGTGACACTTCCATCTTTGTTCCCCTTGTTATAGTTCTTTTAGCTATCAGGTCCTACCCATTTCCATATGAATGTTAGAATCAAACTGTCAAATACTAGTAAAACGTTTTCTGGGGTTTAGTTAGGATTGCATTAAACCTATCAGTGAATATGGAAAGAGCTGACATCTTAACAATATTGAGTCGCCCAACCCTTGAACAAGATATCTACCTCCATATTTTGTCTTAATTAATTTATCTCTGCAATGTTTTTAGTGTTTAGTATACAGAGCACATTTTTTTAGATTTTCTAACACTTCACATTTTCTAACACTATTTTCAGCTGTACTCTTGTTTATTTCAATTCCAAATATTTATTGCCATAATATAAAAAATATAGTTGATCTTTTTATGTTGGCCTTGTATTCTGCAATCTTGCTGTTATAATATAAAAAGGATAGTTGATTTTTTTATGTTGATCTTGTATAAATGTCTATTCAAGTTCTTTGCCCGCTTTTTAATAAGGTTGTTTGTTTTGTTGTTTGTTCAGTTGTAAAAGTTATTTATATATTCGACTGGATTCATCGGTAGTCACACTCAGGCTGAACATCGACACTATACACGAAGGGTGGACACGCATACTGGCCACCCTGACGGTCCTGTCAAGTCCCTTTCACCCTCTATGCAATTTTAAATGCTTGTTTATTCTAAGAATTTTATAATTTTAGCACTTACGTTTAGGTCTTTGATCCATTTTGTGTTAATCTTTGTATAGTATGTAAGATGAAGGTCCAACTTCCTTCTTCTGCATGCAGATACCCAGTTGTTTCAAGACCATTTGTTGAAATTCCTCAGCTCTTAAAGGAAGAAGTGACAAAAAGCAGGATGACTGAAGGTGAGTGGGTGACTGTGAACAAGTCCCTGTTACTGAGCCATTCACTTGCTCAAGAAACCTGGGCCAGTTTCTCAGCTCCTACTCTTTCATCATTCATTCATTCATATAGCATGCAATGTTCAAATTCAGAGCCCACAACTTATATAGAATTTAGAGGATCTGTGGAATTAGACATGAGAAGAATATTTCTTGCTTTCACTAACCTCTAACTGAAATCTAGCATTATGAGTAATGAATGCAGTCAACCAGCCACAGGAAGATTAGTAGTGACTTTGTCACTAAGAGAAATCCCTGATATTTTCATATCATGTTACCAGGACAGCAGCTCTCTTCACATTCTTTACACTTGTCACCACTTCCACATGACAGTAATCATTAGGCCTGCTACTCAATCTTATTATTTAATGCACCAATGAAGATGCACATATATTTTATAATATCACAAGTGTGATTTTAGAAATTTTTTCATAAATGTATTTCAGTAAGATTGTTTTCCTTTGTAATCCTACCAATTTTTTTCATGTGTTTAAAAACATTATTCTGACAAGGTCCCACGGGCCTCCCCAGATAAGCCCTGCCCTGTGCTGAGTGCTGGGGACTCAGCAGCCCACAGCACAGCCTCCAGAAGATCCCTGTCGCTGGGAGTGGGAATGCACACAGATGTGTAGGTCTAACATAGCACTGGAATTTCTGTGCCAAGGCACCAGGCAGCGTGGGAGCCCAGCAGACTATGCAATTGCAAGTTGACCGGCCACTTCTTGGACGTCTATAGGTATGAGAGGAGACAATGCGCTCATCAGCCTTAAGGAGTGCTTGTGCTCTGGTAACCTGTTCACCTTTCTCTGTGAAGGTGGTGAGAGTCAGAGGAATCAGCCCTGCTCCCCGTTGGCAGCAGAACAACAGCCCCCTCTCCCTGTCTAATGTTGACACCACATACATTCAGCTGTGGGGGCAGAGATGCTCACTGTACTCTCAGTAGCTATGGAGATCCCAGGGTTTCCGTAGCAACAGCTCTGCTTCACCCCTGTTGCTAGGGAATGCTGGGATTTCCCAGGCTCCCCCATGAGCAAGACTGCTGTAGTTCAAGGCAGAGACATGAGCTTAGCTGTGGATCTGAATCCCCGGGAATGGGTGTTCCTGCTTGACTCTGCTCCTCTCAAGGCATGCTGGCCCCTAGCCAAGTGAAGGAAGCTGTACGCTGGGGGAGAGGCCTTGAGAGGGAGCTGAAGAGAGAGTGCTGTGGGGTAAGCAGAGTAATTAGAAAGGTCCAGTTGAGTTCAACAGATGCCAGGAAGTAGAAGACACTGGGTTTTGGGAAGCTCTTCAATCTTCATGCCCAGAACTTGTCTGCTTATAAAATACTTTCTCCAAGATTATCACATAGCCCACACCTGTTTGGTTTCAAGACCAGGACCAAAGGTAGAACTAAGGCCAGCTTCATGGGTGTGCAGCCCAGGCAGTCCCGCAGGGCCCCACACTTAGAAGGGCTCTGCATGCTTGGTATAATGCTCCGCTATCACCATCATGAAATTCAATTTGGGAACAAGCAACCGTGAATTTTTATTTTGTACTGGGCTTCACAAATTATATAGCCAGGCCTAGTTATAACCCTCATTTTACAAAGCGAAAGCTGACCCACGGGAAGCAGATATAATTAGCCCAATTCAGGAGTCACAAAGCACACCTTAGGGGCCACTGTGTTCACTCTTGGCTGCTTTGAGACACCACCAGCTGGAGGGGCTTGACCCCAACAGAACTGCAGCGTGGGAGGGTGCCCCTGGGATCCCCACGGTAAGAGGACAGGGATGGCAGAGTCACGGTCCCTTCACTTGCTCTAAGGGCTGAGCAGGGAACCAGAGAAAGCAAGGCTTCCAGGAGCTCCCGGTCTGGTAGAGGGGACTGCCAGCATTAAGGAGATGCAGTTGGATGTTTTCCATCTGTTTGTCCCCTAGGCACTAATTCTATGGCAACAAGAAAAGCCCCATGTAACATTATACACATATTTAGTTAGACATCCTGCATGGCAAATCCTGGGATGATATCTGTTTTGGGTTGAAGTATGTCATCTCCCGCCTCCCGCCCCCACCCTCACCCCAACCCCCAACCCTCTGCCAATTCATCTGTTGAAGCCCCAACAGCAGCACGTCAGAATGTGACTGCATTGGGAGAGAAGGTCTTTAAAGAGGTAATCAAGGTAAATTGAAGTCATGGGTGGGCTCTGTTCCTTAGGATTCGTGTCCTTATAAAAGAGGTGATCAGTAACAGACACGCACTGAGGGAAGACCCTGTGAGGACACAGGGAGAAGACGGCCGTCTACACTCCAAGGGAGAGGCCTCTCGGACTTCCAGCTTCCAGAACTGTAAGACTATACATCTTGTTGTTAAAGCGCGCCCCCACCCCCCAAACCCCAGCTGGCCGAGGGTACCATCTTTCACTCCTCCCACTCCCATGAGGTAAGGACTGTGACTAGCTCAGAGAGCAGAGACCCAAGCCTCTGCAGGATTAAATACCTTGCTCCGGGTCACACAGGCGACCATGCAGCCATGCCAGGGCTCAAACTCCGAATCTGTGTTCACAACTCAGTCAGCCTAGGTGGACTGCACCCCAGTCACCCAATTCACAGCCTCCAACACACTCCTGGATGTGCCTGGCCCTTTGCTGTCCTGTGGGCTCAGGGACTTCTCGGAAAGCTCTCCTGCCCTCAGTCCCATGACCAGCACATTTCTGCCCAGGATTCCAGCTTTTCAAAGCTTCCTACAGGCTGGCACGAGATGATGGCCCTGGCTGGATCCTTCCACAGAAGGACTCTGAGGCCATATTGACAGTTATTGGCCTGACGAGCAAACAAAACAATGGATATGAAAGTCCTTTGAAGAGTTTCAGGAGGCACCTGCATATGCAGATGGGGTCCCTAAGCCCTTTGGCCCTAGAGGGACAACTTCTGTAGTGTTTAAGTGGCTACACCAGTAAATCCCAGATTCTGCTGCCTCCAAGTGGGGGAGCACTTCAGCTCTCTTCTGACACTCCCCTTTCATCCCTGAGATGCGAAGTATCTCCCTAAGCAAAGAGCTACCTGCCCAGAGAAAACCATGCCACACCCCTGGAGAGCAACACACCTAGCTGTAGGTAGTACAGGGGAAGGCTCTTCGTTTCTCTCTTTAAAAAAAATTTCAGGTTAACAGTGCTTTATTGAAGTATAATGTATATACAACAATTGCACAGATCATAAGTGTAAAGCTTAATAAGAAATTTGGGAAAGTTACACTTCCAATAGTTCTTTATCTATTCCTGACCCTTTATCAATCACACTATTTTTATTTATTGTGGTTCATTCCCTTTAAACATTCAAACATCCTCAAGGCTCTCCCATTTAAAAATGAGCATCTCTCCTGCATGCCACTTCCCCATGAGCACTAGCTACTACCTTCTTCTCACTCCTTCAAGTCCAATTTCTCAAAAAAGTGCTCTACCTGCACTCCTGTACTTCCTCACCACATTTCACCCCCAGGCCATCCCGATTTGATTTACACAAAAATTGCTCTTACTAAGGTCTGTCTTTTGACAGACTCTCCCCTTGGGTTTCTTGCAGTCACTTCCCTTATTTGCAGTCTCTTTGTGTTGCTTCTCCTCCTCTTCCCATTTCTTAAACACTGAAGCTCCTGAGATTTCAGTCCTCGGCAGCCTTCTCTTAGCATGCACATTACACAGTTGCCTTAGGAGTGCTCCCTCTGCGTGGGTAAGGAAAAAGCTGATGTCCCAGTTCATAGGAAGGATTCTTTCTCTCTTACTTGGGGAAAGGGTTAGCCGTTTTGTTCTTTCCATGCCTTGCACTGATTGGATGAGGCCCACCTACATTAGGAAGGGCAGTCTGCTTTCCTCGGTCTATAGATTTAAATGTTAATCCTAGCCAAAAAAACCTCAGGGAAACACCCAGAATAATGTCTGACACCCCATAGCCCAGTCAATTTGACACATAAAATTAAACATCATGCTGGTGACAAAGAGATGAACCTCTTTGGGGTTCTAAACCCATAGCAGGAAGCTGTGGTGCATTTAAGCAATTGCCTTGATGGGGGTTACACAAAATTCTAAGTAAGGAATTAGGAATAGAAATCACGTAAGTCAGACCAAAAAGAAAGAGAATTTTTTAAAAATCTAGTTTTCACTTAAAAGTATTTAAACTAATGGAAGCAAGCAGTACATTGTCTTCCTTAGAGAGCAGAGTGATAGATTAAGAAAGAGCATGAACTTTAAAGTCAGAAATTCAGCTTGAGTCTCACCTTCTGTGCTTAGCCTACTGGAGCCTCAGCAGCTTTGTCTGTAAAGCAGGGTAATAATTACCCCTGCCCAGCTGATAATGCAAGGAGTAAGTCCTTTCTAAGCCATAGGAGTGTGGGAAATCCTGGGTCTGGGAGTGGTAGGTCACTCTCCCTAGAATGATCCTTAAATCTGACCAGCAAGAGAGAAGAACTGGCTGTGGATGCTGAAATAACCAGAACTTGTAAGAAGATAATAATGACATTTCAAAGTTCATAATAATAACAGAAAACCTTGGGGATGGACATCAGCCACGCACTTAGACCAGAGGACCTGAGAATGCAGAGTCTGGGAGGAAAAGGGCAGAAACCAAATAGCACACAACATAATTCGCAGTGCCACTGCTAGACACTATAGAAGGGAAACTGGCTGCTGACAGATGGAGATTCTAAGATGGGAAATCTGCCTCTATCGCTTCAAATGCCAGAGCAGAAGTTGCCCCATAAACTTCCCAATCTTAAATAATCCAAATAAATTTTTTCAACTGTGCGGCTATGCAGGGAGACCTCTAAACAAACTCATACTTTGAAAAGATATATGCTTCCATAGGCAATTCTCAACACAGCTGCCAGGGTGAGGCTTTTCAGTGCCAGGCATGTTACTTTCCTGCTCAGATCCCATGACAAGGGCCCATCACCCTTAGAACATAGCCCGTAATCCTGAGGTTTAGGAGGCCTTACCTTGGCCAGCCAAACCCCTGCCTCCTTTTGCACCCTGCCACTGTTCACTTTGTTCAACTTCCTGCAACCACATGTGCTCAATGTTTCTCACTCATGCCAAGCCTGCTGCTGCCTCAGGGCCTTTGCACTTGCTCTTTCCTCTGACTGGGTAATCTTTCCCTAGATCTCTGCATGGCTTCAGGTCTTGGCTTGAATGTTATCTCCATAGAGAGGCCTTCCCTGACCACCCTATCTAAAATAGCACTCCTCCATCCTTTTCTATCTCTTTTCCTGTTTTATTTTCTTGAGAGTTTTTTCTGTCTGTCTCCTTCATTGGAATATAAATCCCATGATCCAGCACTGTACTTTGTTCACTTCAAGGCCTGGGTCAGAATAGGTACTCATTAAGTGTTTGTTGAAGGAATGAACAAGTAAATACATGTGAAAGAAGGAGAGAATGAATATAATAATAAATACAATAAAATGCTATGGTATGGATCCCAAAGAAAAATTTCAGGGAGGCTAAAGCTGAAAGTGGATTGAGGCTTTCAAATACTGCTAAAGACAAGCAAGTAAAAGGCCTCTTCGTCAGTGTGAGAAATGGGAAGAGCAACTTATATTTTTTTAAATTTTTTATTAAGGTACTGTTGATATACACTCTTATGAAGGTTTCACGTGAAAAAACAATATGGTTACTACATTTACCCATATTATCAAGTCCCCACCCATACCCCAATGCAGTCACTGTCCATCAGTGCAGCAAGTTGCCAGAGATCCACTATGTGCCTTGTCTGTGCTACACTGCTCTCCCCATGACCCCCCACACCATCTGTACTAAACATAATACCCCTCAGTCCCCTTCTCCCTCCCTCCCACACCCCTCCCCTTTGGTAACCACCAGTTCATTCTTGGAGTCTCTGAGTCTGCTGCCATTTTGTTCCTTCAGTTTTTTCTTTGTTCTTATATTCCACATTGTTAGGCTGGAGGAAGGAAAAACAAGGACATGCAAACAGAACAGAGAGATGCCATAGTGGGAGAACAGACCAGACCCCAAGGTCCATGCCTTATATGGAAAGGGGACAGCTCTCCCTGAATTCCATCCTTCTGATGTGCCAACTAAGACCCGGATGTCAGCCTCCTCCCTCTTGGAAGGAAAAAATGTTTCTAGTTGTCTATTATGTCACCTTTAGCCAATCATACCTCTGCACACCCCCTAGGATAGCTTGCCCACTCCTCCCCCTCCTAACCCCTTATAAGCTCCCACCTCCCTGACCGGGTGTGACTTCCCTGGCCTGTAATACCCAGACCGCAGAACATCACCCGGGAGTGGCACTCAAATAAACTACCTGGCCCTTTGTTGCCTCTCTTCGCCTGCTTATTTTGGCTAAAATTTATCTTACACACATATGAGTGAAATCATTTGGTACTTGTCTTTCTCTGCCTGGCTTATTTCACTGAGCATAATACCCTCTAGCTCCATCCATGTTGTTGCAAATGGGAGGATTTGTTTCTTTCTTATGGCTGAATAATACTCCATTGTGTATATGTACCACCTCTTCTTTATCCATTCATCTACTGATGGACTCTTAGGTTGCTTCCATATCTTGGCTACTGTAAATAGTGCTGTGATAAACATAGGGGTGCATATGTCTTTTTCAAACTGGAGTGCTGCATTCTTTGGGTAAATTCCTAGGAGTGGAATTCCTGGGTCGAATGGTGTTTCTATTTTTAGTTTTTTGAGGAACCTCCATACTGCTTTCCACAATGGTTGAACTAATTTACATTCCCGCCAGCAGTGTAGGAGGGTTCCCCTTTCTCCACAAACCATTGCAATCACTGTCCATCAGCATATTAGGATGCTATAGAATCACTACTTGTCTTCTCTGTGCAATACTGCCTTCCCTGTGCCCCCCCCTACATTGTGTGTGCTAATCATAATGCCCCTTTTCTTTGTACTTATGGTGGAAAGATGAGTGAAAACATTTGGTACTTGTCTTTCTCTGCTTGTCCCATTTAACTGAGCATAACAACCTCTAGCTCCATCCATGTTGTTGAAAATGGTAGGATTTGTTTTCTTCTTATGGCTGAATAGTATTCCATTGTGTATATGTACCACCTCTTCTTTATCCATTCATCTACTGATGGACACTGGGGTTGCTTCCATTTCTTGGCTGTTGTAAATAATGCTGTGATAAACATAGGGGTGCATCTGTCTTTCTCAAACTGGGCTGCTGCATTCTTAGGGTAAGTTCCTAGGAGTGGAATTCCTGGGTCAAATGGTATTTCTATTTTTAGTTTTTTGAGGAACCTCCATACTGCTTTCATTTCCTCGACATCACTGTGTGCACTTCTGGTCAGTACACTCAGGAGACAAGGGAAGTTTTTCAGTTAGAGAGAGGGGTGTATGAAACCAAGTGTCAGCCTGGAAGGCTTCAACAACAAAACTGTCTTGTCTCCCAGTTCTGGAAGCTAGAAGTGCAAACTCAAGATGTGGGCGGGGTTGGTTCCTTTCGAAGCCTCTCTCCTTGGCTTACATTCAGTCATCTCCTCCTTGTGTCTCTTTCACATAATCTCCTGACTGTGTGTATCTGCCTCCGAATTTCCCCGTTTAATAAGGTCCCGAGTCCTATTGGATCAGGGCCCATCCTTGTGACCTCATGATAACTTCATCACCTCCGTAAAGACCCTGTCTCCAAATAAGGTCAAATTCTGAGGCTCTGGGGGTTCAGATTCTCACATATCTTTTAAGGGAACCCAATTCAACTTAACAAGATCATGGTCAGGGCAAAAGGAGCCACAGAATGCTAGAACGTTTTTTACTGAGTTAATAAATCCTTGCTAGAAGGTCAACAAGTTGGCAAATGAGTCAGCCTAATTGTGAACAGAGCATTGTACCAGGCACAAAGCATGGCTATGCAGCAGTCAAAGGCACATCACTGCACTTGCCTTAAGCAGGGCTCAGTGTACTTGTGGGGTCTCAATAAGGCCATGTAGCAGGTAAACCATTTTCCCTGCACATACTCAGAAATGCAAACATGTCATTTTATTCTCTTTAATCAGACTTAAATGAGCATCTAACCAGACAAGCTGTCATTCCATCAGTGTCTGCACCTGGTGGTTTTTCTGAGGGGTCCACAGCCTTGTCAGGGTGCTGTCCACTGTGACATCATCTCCATCACCTTCCAAGACAGTGTTCAGGGCCCTGAGGAAACCCGGCTTGAACCATGGTTGGACTCTGGATGATTCAGCGCCTTGCAGCCTCTCTGTCCTGGCACCCCACCTAGTGGCAAAGGACATATCTGCATGGCTGCTGTCCCAGAATTCCAGCTGGGGAGGGATCCATCAGTCCTCTTGACTCTCAAACAAACGTTTCTCTGTAAAGAAGGAGCTCTGAGGGGAAGTTTCATATGAAGAAAAGACTACAGATTTTGGGGAAAAGATGGGATCAATATTTCAATAGGGACAATGGCAGAGGCATAAGGACGTAAGTATAGAAATTAACTCTATACCAAGGGTATCACACATAGACACTTATTAAGGACAGAACAGTCCCAGTTAAGGAAAAAAGAAAAACAGGCCAATGGACAGTGATCATCGGTGGCCAGAAGGAGTGGATTAGCTCTACACGAGGCTGTGGGCAGGAGTGTCACCCAATTTATGTCCACCAGGTGTCAAGCACTATGCTAAGCACAGAACATGTGTTAGTTCCCTTTGCTCTCACAGCACCCTGTTTTCTAGATGAGAAAACTAAGGCTGAAGAGAGTTAAGTCACATTCCCTGAGGCCACAGCTGCTGAGGAGAACAGTTGAGATTTGAAGAAGGTGTGACTGAGTATAAAGCCAGGCTCTTGCTCTGAGCAAAATAGTGGCATGAGGGAGATGGAACCAGAGATCAACTTGGGAAAAGACAGGACACAGAAGAACATTACAGCAGCCCAAGGTTGGGCTGAGGTGGTGACTTCAGAAATGCACAGGGAAGGGGTGGATCACAGCGACTATTGTGGGGAAATCCTGGCAACATAGTAGGTGCTCAGGGCAAAGAGGAAAAAGCAAATGAAAATGACAAGGTGCAAACCATAGCCATCAGAAAGAACCAAGTGAACCCAGAAAGAAACAGAAAATCTAAACAGACCAATTACCAGCAACGAAAGTGAAGCCGTAATCAAAAAACTACCCAAAAACAAAACCCCCGGGCCAGATGGATTTACCTTGGAATTTTATCAGACATACAGAGAAGACATAATACCCATTATCCTTAAAGTTTTCCAAAAAATAGAAGAGGAAGGAATACTCCCAAACTCATTCTATGAAGCCAACATCACCCTAATACCAAAACCAGGCAAAGACCCCACCAAAAAAGAAAACTACAGACCAATATCCCTGATGAACATAGATGCAAAAATACTCAACAAAATATTAGCAAACCAAATTCAAAAATACATCAAAAGGATCATACACCATGACCAAGTGGGATTCATCCCAGGGATGCAAGGATGGTACAACATTCGAAAATCCATCAATATCATCCACCACATCAACAAAAAGGACAAAAACCACATGATCATCTCTATAGATGCTGAAAAAGCATTCGACAAAATTCAACATCCATTCATGATAAAAACTCTCAACAAAATGGGCATAGAGGACAAGTACCTCAACATAATAAAGGCCATATATGATAAACCCACAGCCAACATCATACTGAACAGCGAGAGGCTGAATGCTTTTCCTCTGAGACTGGGAACAAGACAGGGATGCCCAATCTCCCCACTGTTATTCAATGTGGTACCGGAGGTCCTAGCCACAGCAATCAGACAAAACAAAGAAATATAAGGAATCCAGATTGGTAAAGAAGAAGTCAAACTGTCACTATTTGCAGATGACATGATATTGTACATAAAAAACCCTAAAGACTCCACTCCAAAACTACTAGAACTAATATCGGAATTCAGCAAAGTTGCAGGATACAAAATTAACACACAGAAATGTGTGGCTTTCCTATACACCAACAATGAACTAATAGAAAGAGAAATCAGGAAAACAATTCCATTCACAATAGCATCAAAAAGAATAAAATACCTAGGAATAAAACTAACCAAGGAAGTGAAAGAACTATACCCTGAAAACTATAAGACACTCTTAAGAGAAATTAAAGAGGAGACTAACAAATGAAAACTCATCCCATGCTCTTGGCTAGGAAGAATTAATATCGTCAAAATGGCCATCCTGCCCAAAGCAATATACAGATTCAATGCAATCCCTATCAAATTACCAACAGCATTCTTCAGTGAACTGGAACAAATAGTTCAAAAATTCATATGGAAACACCAAAGACCCCGAATAGCTAAAGCAATCCTGAGAAGGAAGAATAAAGTGGGGGGGATCTCGCTCCCCAACTTCAAGCTCTACTACAAAGCCACAGTAATCAAGACAATTTGGTACTGGCACAAGAACAGAGCCACAGACCAATGGAACAGAATAGAGACACCAAACATTAACGCAAACATATATGGTCAACTAATATTTGATAAAGGGGCCATGGACATACAATGGGGAAATGACAGTCTCTTCAACAGATGGTGCTGGAAAAACTGGACAGCTACATGTAAGAGAATGAAACTGGATCACTGTCTAACCCCATACACAAAAGTAAATTCGAAATGGATCAAAGACTTGAACGTAAGTCATGAAAGCATAAAACTCTTAGAAAAAAACATAGGCAAAAATCTCTTAGACATAAACATGAGTGACCTCTTCTTGAACATATCTGCCCAGGCAAGGGAAACAAAAGCAAAAATGAACAAGTGGGACTATATCAAGCTGAAAAGCTTCTGTACAGCAAAGGACACCATGAATAGAAAAAAGGTATCCTACAATATGGGAGAATATATTCATAAATGACAGATCTGATAAAGGGTTGACATCCAAAATATATAAAGAGCTCACACACCTCAACAAACAAAAAGCAAATAATCCAATTAAAAATGGGCAGAGGAGATGAATAGACAGTTCTCTAAAGAAGAAATTCAGATGGCCAACAGACACATGAAAAGATGCTCCACATTGCTTGTCATCAGAGAAATGTAAATTAAAACCACAATGAGATATCACCTCACACCAGTAAGGGTGGCTACCATCCAAAAGACAAACAACAACAAATGTTGGCAAGGTTGTGGAAAAAGGGGAACCCTCCTACACTGCTGGTGGGAATGTAAATTAGTTCAACCATTGTGGAAAGCAGTATGGAGGTTCCTCAAAATGCTCAAAATAGAAATACCATTTGACCCAGGAATTCAACTTCTAGGAATTCACCCTAAGAATGCAGCACTCCAGTTTGAAAAAGACAGATGCACCCCTATGTTTATCACTGCACTATTTACAATAGCCAAGATATGGAAGCAACCTAAGTGTCCATCAGTAGATGAATGGATAAAGAAGATGTGGTACATATACACAATGGAATATTACTCAGCCATAAGAAAAAAAAATATCCTACCATTTGCAACAACATGGATGAAGCTAGAGGGTATTATGCTCAGTGAAATAAGCCAGGCAGAGAAAGACAAGTACCAAATGATTTCACTCATCTCTGGAGTATAAGAACAAAGGAAAATTGAAGGAACAAAACAGCAGCAGAATCACAGAACCCAAGAGTGGACTAACAGTTACGAAAGGGAAAGGGACTGGGGAGCATGGGTGGGAAGGGAGGGAGAAGGGCGGGAAAAGAGAAAGGGGGCATTACGATTAGCATGTATAGTGTGGGAGGAGCATGGGGAGGGCTGTGCAACACAGAGAAGACAAGTAGTGATTTTACAGCATCTTACTACGCTGATGGACAGTGAAGGGGCATGTGGGGGGGACTTGGTGAAGGGAGGAGCCTAGTAAACATAACGTCCTTCATGTAATTGTAGACTAATGATACCAAAAAAAAAAAGCCACTTCCTTCTACTTTCTGCTCAATAATAATTGGGAAAGTCAGTAATGCTGTTATCTGTAATCCTGGGATAAGTAGGAAATTTCAGAGAAAGTTAGTTCCTGCCCCTGGGACTTTCCATGGTAAACAATTATACCCTGTAACTGAAAGGACAGAAAATAAAATTTAACATTAAAAAAAACTATGAAACGGTTTTATGTGCATAGGAAGTCACAAAATAGTACAGCATGGTCCTGCATACCCTTTACCCAGTTTTACTCAATGGTTACATCTTATAAAATTATAGCACAGTACCCAAACTGGGAAATTAACACTGGTATGGTGTGTGTCTAGAAGTCTATGACATTTTGTCATACACGTGGATTCATGGAACTATTGCTACTATCAAGATACAGAACTATTCATCATCACAAACATAGCTGAACTACCCGTGTGGTCACCATCAATCTGTTTTCCATATCTGTAACTTTTGCATTTTGAAAATATTATATAAATGGAATCATAATTTTTATCTTTTTGAGAGTTCTTTTTCCACTCAGCATAATGCCTTTGACTTCCATCCAATTTGTTGCATGTATCAGTATTGCTCCTTTGTGTTGTTGAGTAATAGTCCACAGTATGGATGATCCGCAGGTTGTTTAACCATTCACCTATTAGAGGACATTTTGGTTGTTTTCAATTTGAAGCTATTACAAATAAAGGCACTATGAGCATTCGTGCAAAAAAAAAAGAAAAAGAAAGAATGAAGGGAAAGTCAGTGGTTAAGGGGAGGTTCAAAGAGAAGATGGGGTCACTGGGGAAAAGCTAGAGAAGAGGTGATGCAGCTTCCCAGTACATCAGGTTCTCATGGTGATGGTTTTAGAAATGAGCCCAGGGGCCCCGTGAGACTTTTGGGCACCGCTGATGAAGATTTGATGTACCACACACCATGGCCCACTAGGATAGCATCACTGCCTCACAGCTGTGATCAATGGAGACTAATTACTCTTTCTGCCATTGAAGATGTACAATATCCCAGCGACTTCTAGAATGTAGGATGTTGAACTGAACAGGTCGTGAGACATGTGGTAGAGAGGGTGCCACTTATCACAGTGGCCGTGGAGGCTCACACAAGGGCTGGCCCTGGGCTGTGGGGGAACCTGGCTTCATGAGGGAGTGAGCAGCTCTAGTCAAACCAGAGTGACCAAGTGCATGGTGGGTGGACTACTGGCCATTCCACTGCAGCTGTGACTGAGCAGTCATCACAGGTAAAGTGGGGTTTTGAGTCTATCACTCCCTTTGAGTGTGCTGCCAAAATTCCCAGTATTTGAAAGTGTGACAAAAATAAGCATTTAAAATCGGATAGAGGGTGAAATGGCCTTGACAGGACGCCCAGGGCAGCCAGTGTTCATGTACACCCTTCATGTATAGCATTGATGTCCAGCCTGAGTATGACTGCTGATGAATCCAGCTGCTCCTAGCAGTTGGAACTTTGGAACAAAGAAAAGGCTAATCACTTAGCATGTCCCCGAGTTACTAGGGAGGCCCACAAGGCCCAACAGGAACTGACAGTCTTCTCCTTGCCCTCTCAACCCCCTCCCTCCCCCAAAGCCCTTATTCCCCCATTCCCCTGGATCTCTCTGCCGCATCTTCACAGGACGATGCCAGCTCCCTTTCCATTGCTGCCCCTCCATCCCCTTACCTGTGTGCCCTCTCCATCCCCCATGGCAGCCACCTGCTGTGACTCTCCCACACTGTCTCATATCAACTGACCTCAGTTCCCTCTCCTCCCCAACACCCAACCCAACATGGGCCTCCCTCTCTCACCCTCATCCCCCGCATTCTGCACTCTTCTACTCCCAGGAACTAACCTCTGCTCCTCCCATTCGCCTCACCTCCACCTGCATATCTCTGATCGAGCCCCACAGAAAGGAGCCTGTCTTGCCAACAGGTTCAGGTTCAGCCCCAGGCAAGTTCATTCTTGATTTGGTGAGACAGAAAAATGACAATGGAACGATCTTGGGGTGAAAGGGTTTATACCCAACTTTACTCCCACAGTGACAAGTCAAGCACTAGAATTCCATCCACCACAGACCAAGTCTGCATGCAGCAAGCCGGTCTCTGCCTCCGGGCCTCTCACCCCTGCAGGTCTCTCAGTCTCTGTCCTTGGTGCTGCCACCACTCCAGCCTCTGCTCTCCTGCAGCCATGCAGCCCAGAGCATGGGGGGAGTTCTTTATATAGAGTCAGTAATAATGTACTGTCTACACGTGTACAGTAGGCAAGCGGACCAGGGTCAGGTGAGAATCCTGGCCACAGGAACTGTCATTTTCTCTATGGAACCCCTGATCCTTCCTCCTCCCCCCAAGTCCCATTGAGTCTCTGGTTCATCGTGACAGGAACCACCCACCGCCGCTCCCATAGAGCCCTCTCATCCAGTCTAACATAAACTGACCTCCATACCCTGTCCCTCCCCACCACCCCTGATCCTACTGTAGCTCTCTGTTCAGGGGGCACAGGAATTGACACCAGCCCCTACCTCCTGTCCAACACCCCCAAGCTCCTACAGCTCTGCTCCATCTGCATCTGAACCGACCTTTGCTCCCCTCACCCTCCCCGTCCCCAAATCACCCTTTCCTGTCCACATGGGCTGACCTCTGTCCCTCTACTTCCCAGTCCCTACTCCTGCTTCCCAGTATCCTGCTGATCCATCCCCAGTTGAATGGACCTTTGCTACCTTCCTCACTCCACCGCACCCTCTTCCCCCTACATTTCTCTGGTCCTCTGACAAGCTCTAGCCCTGTTCCCTCCCGCTCCCTGCCCACGCCCCTCTCTGTCGGCCCACACACTGCCCCCCAGACCTTACCCAACCATTCCCCAGACATCTCCTTGGCCCAGCCCCACAGAAACTAAGGCCTTCCGCTTCTCTGTCCCCCTCCACCACCTCCCCTACACCTCTTGGTCCCACCCCACAAGTGCTCACCTCTGCTCCTGCCTCCCCATCACCCCTACCCTCCCTCTACAACTCTCTTCATCATCTGAGCCTGCACCGACCTCTCCTAACACTCGCTCCCCTGCTGTCCAACTACGTGGCCCAGCCCCAAGTGAACTGACCTCAGCCCTCTCCATTCACATCTTCCCACGCCCTCGCAGCTCTTTTCTACCTCCTCAGGAACTGGTACTGTCTCTGTCCCTGGCCCCACCTTCCCAACCCTCCAGCAACTCTCCACCCCAGTCCTACCCACTGATTCATGCTCCATCTCTGTCCCTATCCCTTCCACTGAGCAATTGCAAGCCTGTCTTAGAAGGGCTGCCAGGCGTGGCTCTGGCAGGCGCCTTATGCTTATTTCATCCTTAGGGATAACATGTCATTTGCCACACTCCCTCCCCACCAGAGCCCTGACTTTACTTCAGTCACAAGAACATTAAGCAGGGGGCAATGGAATGTTTCCAGGATGACAGCTCCTGTAAAATGGGAAGTGGAGCCCAGCCTTCTCACTCCTTTCCAATATTGTAGTCTCTTATCTGACCACATGCCTCTTATTAGAAAACAACAGTATGACAAATGTCAAATCCTCCCAGGAAATGACGTCAACTCAACCTTGGGGAGTAATCGTAAAAGCTTTATGGACCCACAAATTAATGACAAAGCTTATGTGACAACTATACCAAAGGAATGAGTGAGAACAGCACTTCTGGAATGTCTCTTCCTGCTGTAAAGCCAGGCACTCTCCATCCATCCGTGGCAGATCCGCAGCAATCCTGAATTAAGCCCAGCTCTTCTTCCCATGGCACAGGCAGGGGACCTGACGCAGCTGGAGGAGGGGCCAAGTTACCCAGGCAGGAAGTAATAAAGCCCATGTGAGAACCCGGGTCTGAGGCTCCTCATCTCCCCCCAAACACCCCAGTATTTCTCAAGGAGTGGTCCCTCTGCAGGAGACTTTTCTGGGGAACCCCCCAAGTCCTCCATGTTGCTAGTGTCTAGGTATAAAGGCCAGGGTCATGCCTCTTTAACACGTTCCCCATGTCGGGTTGTCAGATGAAATACAGGATACCCAAGTAAAGTTGAATTTCAGATGAACAATTATTAAAAACCAAAACATCCAAATGGGATATACTTATACTGAGAAAAACATTGCTGTTGATCTGAAGTTCAAACCGACCCACATGTTCTATTAGCTAAACTATGTACCCCTATTCTGGGATTACAATGCCCCCAGAAGTTTGAAACCCATTCTCTCCATGTCCACGTGGGTGAATGAGACTCCTAGTTGCTCGTTTTCCATTCCCCCTTGCCCCTTCTTGCTCCCCACCTCAGCCTGGGGCAGAGACTTCAATACCATCTGCCAGGACTTCTCTGATAGGTCATCTGTGTAGGGCCAGGAGGGGATGGGACAGCAGTCAGCCCAACCCAATGCCAAGATTCTGCAACACCATCTGGGAAACAAATGACCAGAGATTGGCTGAGTTCAACCTACTGTCATAATACCTGGCTCTCTCTCCCTGATTCGTCCAAGCACAAATTACCAGTAAGACTTTTTTGGCCTTACACTTTGCCAAACTACTTTGGGCGTACCATTGGGCTTAGGTGAAATGGAAATTCTATGTGTTTTACATACCAACAGGTTCCCAAGGCAAAAAAAATTCATGCCAGTGGCAAAGAATATTCTTGTTTTCTGTCCACAGGCTGGTGAGTTTAGGATCTACCAGGATGCTTTCAACACAATTTAGAAGATGAACTGATAGCCAAGGCTAAGTAACTCATCCTTAGAGAACAAAAGTTCAAAATAAGAAAGGCTTTATTTTTAAGTCAAAACAAATAGCACAAATACACACCCAAATCCAAGTGAGAGAGGTCTCTGGGTTTTATAAAAGAGAAAGCTGCACTCAGGTGTCAATTAAAACCAGAGCCATTGAAGACATCCTCCCCACCCCACTCGTGGCAGCACCAACACAACCTGTGCTCCTCTAATAAGTTGCTCTGGGGGGACATGAATGTGAGGGTGCATGACAGGACTGAAGTGCTACACGGCAGAGTGGTAAGGGGGCAAAAGCTGGAAGAACCTTTTCTCCACTCCAACATGCTCTCCCTCTGTTGTGGGGAATTTAAGTAGTCCCCAGGTCACCATACAAACAACTTTAATGTCAAAGAACACTTTCGAAAGTCTAAAATAGATTCGAGTTTGTTACTAAAGTTATACAGGGAGGTCAGTGGGGGAAAATGATTTGTTTTCTCAAAAACTAGCTTTCACAGAGCAGCAGCCACTAAATCTAGGTACGTGTGCTTGCAGTAGAAAGAAAGAGACTGATCTTAGTAAAGGCTTGTCTTTTTCATGATGCGCAGGAACTCTTGCTCATTGACTTCTCCATCTCCATCTCGATCAGCTTCATCAATCATTTCCTGCATGGTAATAAGGATTCAGGTTAGATGAATTCCTAAACGAAACCAAAATATGACTAAACAATAGGCTTTCATAACACTACATGAATAGACAACTGTCCACTCAGTGCTTGCTTCCTGAAAAGTTAGGTGATGACCAAAGTCACAGTATGTCACACGTATCACCTGGAAGGGAGCTTGAAGATCATCTTGACTAGGGGGGGTTCCTAAAACCTGAAATAGTAAGTAAAATTGTATGTGTGTGCGTTTTCCTAGGAGCAGGGTCCATAGGTTTGTTATACTATCAAAAGAGATATTAAGAGGTCAGTGAAGGGACAAGAGAACACTAGTTTTTCTTCAAAGTGGTGCTCATATCAAAGAAAACGTAACTCAAAGAAGTCACATAGGGCTCCAAGCAGGAATTCTGAGTTCCCGTCTGATGCATTACAAACCTGCAGCTCCTCATCAGTGAGATTCTCACCCAACTCCTTGGCTACACGCTTTAGGTTTTTGAATGATATCTTCCCAGTTTCATCATCATCGAAGAGCTTGAAAGCTTTCAGGATTTCTTCCTTGGTGTCTTTCTCAGACTTAACAAGTAGAACATAAAACACATGAGTAGAGAACACTGAAGTGACTTGTGGCCTGTAGCCCCACGACTGCCTAACCCCTCTGCCCTGCCCCGACATCACCCCATGGTCGTGGTGATGGCCTTCATAAATAGGTCCTAGGTCACAGGGGATCAAACATCACCCAGGGTAGAAAAAAAAAGGACAAATCATTAAAATTATTACAAACCCAGAGGCTAAAAAGGAAATATACACGATTGCACTTAAACAATCTTTGTGTACAAACCAAAGAGAAATTGGATTTGTTTTAATATACAGGGGTCGAGGATGGAGTTAAAATTAGGGGAAATATCCTCTTTAAGCTGGTAGAGGAGGGATCCTCATGGCTGGGGGCAGAAGGTTGGAAACAGAGGGCTCTTTCACTTGTTATGAGATCACAGAGAGTTTCTGGGACTCCAAGGACTCCAACACAGGAAGGAAGCAAGATATCCAAGCGCTCAAACTCCAAATACTCCTGAATGGTAGCTCAAGATAGAACCCTTGGGAAGAGCAATTTGGAAACCAATCTTAAATGTGGGACAGCTTTACTAGGTGGTCACAGAATGTTAAGTTTCCTGATCTGTTAAGTCAGTCCACAAAGAAAAATATAGGTATGATTAGATGGTTTCAAAGCAACAGAATTACTAGAGGAGGAACAGACCTGTGCCCTGGGAGACACCCCTGAGACACTGACGGCAGTTACTCCTCCTCAGGCCAGGACACCATAGATGCGCCATGCTGAGGAGGGGCCAGGGGGCCAGCGGAAGAGCAGTGGTCCAATGAGAACATACTTCCTGGGTAGGATGGCACTCGGGGCTGAGGTGGACTGGTGGGGCGACATCTCATAGTCTCTCCTGACCCTAAGGATCCTTGAAAGGAGTGACACCTGAGAGACTACAGAGCCTGGGTGAATTCAACCTTGGAAGTGCTGACAGACCAAATCCCCAGCAGAGCAGAAAGCACAGCTGCTGAAGTAACCAGCCCCCAGCATAACAAATGGGAGAGGAAAGAGTTTTGAACTTTAAAGCATAGAGACTTTTCTGGTCAAAATGTAAGTCACTGTGATATTGTTGATGTTTACAGGTTTTCCTGCTGGAGGCTATCACACTAACATATTAGCTGGAAGAAAGGTAACAGAAAAAAGTGACAGCAGCAGTATAGTTTCACTACTTTACAGGGGGTAAAATGACTTTTCCTGTGACTTGGTGGCCTCGGAGTAAGCCAGGTAGAGCCCAGGCCTCCTAATTCTCAGTCACAAATACTATGCTTTATTAGCTCAACTCTCTACTTTGTATTAACTTCTCTTCAGTGACAACATTTTTATATCTAGATTCAGATTTGTCCACCCTTATGGATAGAAAAGCAGCTGATTATCTTAGCTAACTTACCATTTTTTGAGTCATCACAGTCAAAAAGTCACTAAAGTTCATTTTTCCTGTCCCCTCCTTATCGATTTCAGTTATCATTTTCTTGATCTCTTCTTTCTTGGGTTCAAAGCCCAGTGCCCTCATGGCCACCTACAATGAAAACAGGAGCATCTCAATATGCACGTCCAGACCCAGCAGGAGCAGAACACAACAGTGTTGAGAGCAGTAAGCCAGCATCCGCAGTCCTGTTAAGCTAATCAGCAAAACTATAACATTATGCAGATTGATATTTGCAACTGAGTCTTAATAACACGAGGTAAGTAGACAGGAAAAATAGCACAGTGCATCCTCCCCTCTTACTTTTTGCAGGGAAAAGAGGGCAAAATGGGTGGAATGGTCACAGGGAAAGAAGACAAAGGAGCAGAGGCAAGGCAAAGCAGCAGTGCAGCAGGGTCCAGGGCTTGCCTTCAGTTCCTTAACATCTATGGTCCCCGTCCCATCAGCATCGAAGAGATCGAAAGCTTCCCGGATTTCCTGCTTCTGCTCTTCAGTAAGCTCTGGCTTAGGACTCATCCTCTTTCGCTGGGCAGTTGATGCCATGTTTGCCTTCTTAAAGTTAGAGGCCTTTAGACATTTTACAAACACATAAGCACAATATCATGTAACACAGTTCATATTTTATATAAAATAGTGACAGACAACCATATCTATCTTAAGAACAGTTTATACCACCAAATTCCAAAGCTTTGCTTAACAGGAGAGGTAACAGAGTTCACTGGAAAGAACGGTGACTCTTTCCATGTACCTGTATCCCTCCCTCTTCTTTACTATTGTTTGTAAAAGCAAGTTGTTCTTCTGGACGTCTCGTATGGAAAATCACCCTGGAAGAGAGCTAGCCAAGTAGCTGACTGTGGATAACTGCACAGATAATCATCTCCCCCTGATTTGGGGGATCCGAATTCTAGAAATGTCCTTCAAACAACCACTCGCTTCCCTCTAAGTACTCTGTTTACTTCCTAGATTTGCGTAAATATCACTAAGTTGTTAAGATGTACATTCCGTCAATATCGAATAATAAAACTCAATCTACTCAGCATATCTGTGCCTTCTCTGAGAAGCTCAAAACGTCTCCTGAATGTCCCCGTATTTAAATTTTAAAATGCACGTTAACAAACATCATCAACCTTCCCCAGCTCTGTATGGAAACTTTGGCAGAGGGAGGCGGCCAGGGTCTGAGCGGGGTCGCGATCTGCGCGGAAGCAGAACCTTCTTTGTGCAGGGCCGTCCCCGAGGGGCCGGGGAAGGCCCGGGGCGCCCGACGTGGGCGCGGGGAGGACCCGGCTGGGGGCGACCGGGCAGCAGCGGCGAGTCCCGGGCCCAGCGGGCCTGCCGGCGGCCGTAGCCCACCCTTCCGAGGAAAAGCTCGGAGGAGGGCGCGGGCCGTGGGGGCGTCGGGGCCAGACCGGCGCCTGGGGAGGCTCATGCCCCCGCGCCGCCAGCACTCACCATGGCGGCCCGGCTCCGCGGCCTGTCGTTACGGCAACCGACGTACACCCAGAGTCGGCGCCGTTCCCAGCGGCCCGCGCGCGGTCGCAGGGCTGGGCGGGGTGGGGCTAAGCCGCCGGGCGGGGCGCTGCGGGCCGAGACCGGGGGACGGGCGGCGGCCAGGCCTCATTGGGCAGGAGCACGCCCGGGGCGCCGATTCGCCGAGCCGGCGCCGCGCCGAGCCAATCCCAGGGCGGAGGAGCGTCTGCAGACCCTCGGCTCCCGCGGGCGGGGCGGAGGCGGCGGCCGCGGGCGGCGGGAGCTCGGCGGGCGCAGGCTGCGGGCGCGCTGAGGCCGGCCGGGCGCGGCCCACGGACGGGTAAGGGCCGCCGCTGTGCGCGACCGGGCCCGAGGGCGAGGGGCGGCGGGCGCGCCTGTGCCGGGGCTTTCTGGGCTCGCCTAAGGCAGGCTGACCAGGGTCGGAGAAGACCGTGACCTTGCGTGTCGTGGGGGGGGGGGGGGGGGGGGACTACTCACGGGGGTACAGACACCCGGCGAAGGGAAGGGACGTGCCGAGCATTGTCACCGAGGTTTGCACGGCTGGCAGAACCCCAGTCCGCCGAAGCTCTTTCTCTGAGGGTGCCCCTTGGAGAGCACCCCCGTCCCCCAGGCCACATCCCAAGAGAGGATCGCTGACTTTTCGCCCCGCCTACAGCAGCCCAGGCGCCTGTGACTTTGAGGAGAGTGAGGGGGGTAGGAGCGAGCATGGGGGGAAGAAGGCGTCGAAATAAACTCTCTTTGTTACCCAAACACTCAGGTGGACAGGGAGGAACATTCCAGGCCCAGACACCCCCGTGAGCCGTCACCGAGAAGTTTGGAAGTGTGAGGCATGCTTGGAGAATGATAACGGGGGGGTGCGAGGGGAGGCCCTCAGCCAGCCCAGTGTAGGAGGGCTCTCAGCCCTTACCTGCCTCCACTCTAGCCATCCACGACACAGCTGAAGTTTCTCAAGCTGAGGAAGCCCTGAGGTTTTTATTAGCATCTGTCCAATGAAATGGTTCACTGACCTGCCCTTTGCCCTCTCGCCTTTGAGCATGAACCAGGTCCAGACCCTTTCGGTTCTACTCGACTCTCTGTTTCTGTCTGCACTCCATTAACCAGCTTCCAAGTTCTATCATTTCTCCCCCTCACATGTCAGTTTTGTCCTCTTTTCCACCTCTGCTGCTCCTCTCCCAATTCAGGCTTTTCACCAGCAGCCTCCCATCTCGTACAAGCTGAACTCCGCACCATCATCTGCAAGGCGAGGCATGACATGCCCCCTCCTCTCCCCTGAACGCTAGCTTCTTTGCTGGGCCTCACATGCACAGGCACACTCTTGTCTTAGAACTTCGGATCCAGCTGCCCGTCTGCTTGGTCCACTTGTTTCCCTTCTCCATGTCTTTGCTCCACTGTCACCTCAGTGAGCCACCCTTAGCACCCTGTTTAGCACTGCAGTCTCTAACACACTTAAGACCCACACCTTGCGCCACTTTTTTTCCCCCATAGTACTTATCACCTTCTAACCTACCATATATTCCACTTACTTATTTTGTTCTTTATTTCCCACACACTAGAAGGTAAGCTCAATGAGGGCAGGCATCTTTGCTTGGTTCATCTTAGCTGGCGTGGTGAGGTGCAGCATATTAAGTGCTCAATACATTTTGGCTGAATGACTGCTCATTTCCTGCTCCTCACCTGTCTCATCCACCCTGCTCCACCAGGTTAATCTTCCCAGTGAACAGCTCTGCTCAGGTCACCCCCATGCTCTTAAGCCTTCAGAGACTTCCCATGACCACAGAGTAAAGTCCTGACATTTGAGCCTGGCATCTGAGCCTCCTGCCCAGTTTTGCCCGAAGTCCTTCTAACTTCGTGTCCCTCCCTGACCTATTTTTCAGTCTGTGGGATGGCAGCCTGGCAGAGTAGAAGGAAGAACCACGAGTTCTTCCTTGGCCATTTCCCAGCTGTGTGACTTTGGGCAAGTTGCTTGACCTCTCTGAACCTCAGTTTCTCATCTGATGAATGAGACCAGTACTGTCTCCCACACCGATGCTTATGATTCCTAACTATGATTCTTAACAGAACAGCATACTCTTATGTAGAAGGACCTGACATTTAGCAGCTTTTCAAGCCGTATTTGTTCTTCTCTAATTTGCTTGTGTCATTCCCCCTTCCTGGCATGCCTAGAGCCTTAGACTTGGCTAAAACCCTTCCCCATGCTGCAGCCAGAGTGATCTTTCCTATCTTAACATTCACCACTACTCACCATTTCCAGGGGTTCCCCCATCTTCTCCTAACCTGATAACACAGCCTCTTCCTGTTCTCAACTTTGGTCCCAATGTTGCTTCACACTCACTGTGACACAACTTGTCACATAGTTGCCAGAACATACTGGCCATGTACCATCACCTCATCCTTGGAATAGCTTTCAGGACACCCACCCCCTCTGTTTGCCTCACTCCTTCCGAGCCCTGAGAACTCAGTTTAGGGATCGCCTTCTTGGACCAGGCATCCTGCTCTGGGTTTACCTTCATCAGAGCTCAAAGGCCCTCCTGCAGTTCTCTGCCAAGTCTGTCTCCCACACTAGATGGCAGGTCCCTGAAGGTCTGTGCTGTGTCTCATGCAGTTTTCACTTGTCAGTGGATGACAGTCAGTGACTTGTGAGTGTGAGAACACCTGAAGGAACGAGCTGACACACAGGGTTCCTTTATACGTTGCAGCTCCCCTTTTCCCCACTACAGCTTGTTTGAGCCCCACAGCAGCTCTGAGCTGGCAGGAAGGACTGCTGCCGTACACACAAGGCCTCTTAGACCAGCTGCAGCAGCACAGTTCAACCCGTATCCCACTCTAGGCTCTTTGCTGGCCTTCCAGGGGCTCGCCACCTCATGGGCCAAGACGAACATGGGGAAAAAGTATAAACCAGTGTGCAGAGGGTTGGAGTGGAAGCAGAAACAAGTGCTAAGGAAACAGCTAACCTGGCCTAGGTAGGGGGAGGAGGTTTCACAGAGATGACAGTTGAGCTAGACCTTGAAAGATGAGGAGGAGCTCACTGTGGAGGTGGGAGGGAAGATCCTCCAAGGGGAGGGAACAGCGTAAGCTAAATCTCACAGGCACGCTGAAGGGTTTTCTGGTGGCTGCTGCAGATTCAGAGCCAGGGCCTTTATGTGTCCTAAGAGTAAAAAGACAAGCGGAGAAAAGAAAGACTAATAGAAACACATGGACATCCCAGGTCTGTGAAAGGACAAGGTTGGGCTGATTGAATCCTTTGGGGAAGTGCATTTTGCCTTGAGTCCTGTTTGTGGCTCTCCTGCACAGACAGGCGTTGTCTGTCCACAGACTAGTGATGAGCTGGCAGGAGCCACGTCTCAGCTCCCCGCCCTGAACTCAGACAGGGCAGCAGTCAGGGCCCTGACTGCCTCAGTACGTGCCTCTGAGTCACTCTGCATTTACCCTTTCCAAAGCGCCTGATCTCCCACATTCTCAGAAGGGGGAACACTTGTCTCTATCTGGCTTGAAATGGACAGACTGTCCCTTTTGTGTCCAGGACTCAGTGGTTGGGAATGTGCTTCAGCAGGAAGGACATTGGGCTACTTGCTTTCCATGGCCTCCCTTTCGTCTTTGCTGAGCATCTTCTCATATGCTTATTGGCCATCTGTATGCTTCTTTGGAGAGGTGTCTGTTCAAGTCCTTAGCCCATGTTTTAATTAAGCTATTGGGTTTTTTCTTTTTACTATTTAGTTAAAGTTCCTAATATAGTTTGAAGAGTAACGTCTTATTAGATACACGGTTTGCAAATATTTTGTCCCATTCCATAACTGACTGAATTCCCTTCTTTTTTAAAGCTAGTATTCCATTTTGTTTTTCTATTCATCCATCAATGCACATTTGGGTTGCTTCCATTTTTTGGCTACTGTGAATGGTGCTGCCATGAACAAATAGTGGGCATACCAATATGTTTTCAAATCCCTGCTTTCAGTGTTTTGGCATATATATACCCAGAGGAGGGGTTCTGGTTTCTCTTCATCCTCATAAGTACTTGTTATTTTCTGTTTTGATGATGGCCATCCTAATGGATGTGAGGTGCATTGTGGTTTGGAATTGCATCTCCCTAGTATTAGTGATGATGGACCTTCTCATGTGCTCATTGGCCATTTGTAAAGATTGTCTTTTCTGGAGAATTGTCTATTCAGTTAGAACTATTCTTGGTCTTCACTTTAACCTGAGCATATATCACATGGGGGATTTAGGTTGGGGGACTTGCCAGTGGGATCAGACTCATTCCCTCAGCTAGTCCTGGGTACACCAGCCCCTAGAGACAACTCAAGTATCACCAAAATGCTTCTTTGGCTCAGAGTATTTACAAACTTTAAAATGACTTGTATGTAATTTGAGACAGTGTAGATTCCATTTTGTTTTTGTCTTTACAAGAGGCTGTTTGGCTGAGGATTACATGAGCGCTGTTTGAACAGTGGGGATCCTTGGGGGACAGGATGAGTTTCTGCCCTTAGAGGTTGAGGTAGGGGACCAGGTGTGCGGCTTCCTGCTTTTCTGGTGGTACAGTGGGCTATGGGATTGGCAGCTGTGCTATTTGACATTTCAGGAATGCAAAGAATACCTGCTCTGATTTCCTGGGGCTGCTCTAACAGATGCCCACAAACTCAGTGGCTAAAAACAACAGAAATTTCTCTCACAGGACGGGGGACCAGGAGCCAGAAATCAAGGTGTCTACAGGGCTGTGGGCCCTTTGGAGGCTCTAGGGGAGGCCATTTGCCACTCTTCCTCACCTCTTGCCACTTCTGGCAGCTCCAGGAGTCCTTGGCTTGTGACTACATCCCTCCACATGCCTCCTGCGCTTTCATTTCCTCTTGCTTCCCTCAGCATCAGGGGAAATTGCATAAGAACCCAGCAGTGGGTATTCATGAGCTCAGCACCATCAGAAAAATAACAAACCCACTTGCCCCCAGTGAGGCTCCTGTGTCTTAGATCGCGTCTGGATGTGTGTGGTGAAGCACAGAAGGAGGTCTGCCTGGGCGTGTACATACACTGTGTACCCATGAGTTCACTGGAAATGTGAGTGCCTGCTTTGTTCTAGGCAGTGTGCTTCATGCCGAGATACAGCAGCAACCACGACAGACAGAACTCCTGCATGCTCATTTGCTAGGCCTCTGTCCCCCATGGAAGCATGTCTTCTGTGAGGGTGAAAAGATGGCAGGGCCCCTTGCCAACACCAGGAGGATGATGGGATAGAAAGAGGGATGGGATAGGCATAGAACTATAAGCCAACTTTGCTTACTCATTATATGCATTCTGAAAAGGTCCCCAGAAAGTGAGATTTTGAAATGAATTGTTATGATAACTTTCATTATGATTTCAGAAATGTGTTTTCTCAAAATGGCCCCATCAGACACTGAGGATCCAAACATCCATTTTCAAGGACATTTCAACCTCCCACAAAATCATTGCCTGTAGGGACACATGACTCTGTGTGTGTGTGTGTCACAAAAGCAGTGGAACTATTATCAGAGCCATCACGGTGTTTGAGACCCCAGCAACACTGGCTGCCAGAGTGTTCTCTGAATCTAGCCTTTGATGAGAGTTAGACTCTTCTTTGTCATGGTTTTTACTGTCTCCAGATGTTAGGGGATACGTGACTTAAGTAAATTTACTACAACCAAGAAAACAGGTGCAACATCAAATATGTCATAACCCAAAATTGAATGACTCCTCTTTGAAATTCAGTGTTATGGGGGAGTGAAGAGAGGAGTGCATCCTAAGGGCCATCACCAAAGCTTCTCTTTAAACTACTCTCTGCTTAGTATCAGTGTGGGACTTCGTCAGCTGATGTGCTTTGCTGTGCTCTGTGTGTGAACTGCTTGGTCCCCGCCATACTCTGACCACTTCCTGAGGGTTTCTGATGGCCCCAGACACTCAGTTCTTTCACACGCCGTTGGGGTGGCTTACTGTCACCAAGGAGAGCCCGTCTCCTGCCGCAGTCCTCGCGTCCCATGTCCTGGCATGGTGGGGCTGAGCACTTAGGCCATTTTCCTGGTGAGGAAGCTGAGCTGCAATAAAGAGACACAACTTGGGCGGATTTCCCCAGCGTGTGATGAGGCAGCCCCAGAGCCCAGGACTCCCTAGGTCTGTGCCTTTCCCTCTGCACTGCTACAATCTAACGGTCAACACAAGGGACACAGGGAATAACTGAAGCACATGGAGTGCCATGGGAAAAGCTATGATGCCAAAGATGTTCTTTTTGTTATAACCGATGAATAAGGTTATTTAACATCCTCTCCTCCAAGCATGCAGTGAGCTGGAAGCCCAGCCTCGGGAGAGACAGCTGAGTGCCTGATCCGACAGCTACAGCTACGGTTCAGCTCTGAAAACTCAACCCAGGGGGTGGCATCCACACAAAACACTTAACAGCTGAAAGGTGTTTTGGATTGTACAATATAAATGTCTATCTCTACATTTGTCTTTAAGAAAAGTTCATCGCAAGCACGGCCATGCTTGGAGCTGAAATGGAACAAGCAGTTGGTGAGCCAATGAGAGACCAGGTCCCACAGACACATTTGACAGAAGACATTCCAAAAGTGAGTACTGACAGAAGAAAAGGCTAACCGAAACCAGATAAGGGGAAAGTCAAGCACATACATATCTGCAAGCCACTGATATTTCGCTGTGTGTTAAAAGTTATATTTGATACACTTATTAAATTCATCAGTGGGTTGAGTGTTGATTTTCTGTATACAATATATATCTTTAAGGTATCAGTTACTGCTGTGTAACAAAAAATGTCAGAATGTAGTGGCTTAAAACAGCACCCATTTCTTGGTTCATAATTCTGTGGTTTGGGCTGGGCCCAGCGGGGGGCTGGGGGGTCCCTGGGTGGTCTCCCTGGAGCTCATTCACAGAGCTGCAGACATGGAGACCCTCCTGAGGTGTGAGTTCTGAGTGGTCTCACTCACATACCTGGCAGTAACTGCTGGCCGTCAGCTGGGAACCTCAGTTTGCCTTCCTGTGGCCTCCAGCAGGCAAGATGGGGCTTCTGGGTAGAATGGTAGAAGCCTTCCCTGTGCGTACAGTGGCACTAACAAAGCCTCCTAAGGTCTAGTGTCACAAGCCTCAGAAAGGGCTTTGAGGAATTGTCAAGCCTCCTGGAGATTCTTCACATAAATCTGCAAAAGGTTTGGTTCAGTTTCACTTTTAACGAATGCCAAGAAATGTAGTCATGCCTCAGAAATGTAATCGCACCAAGGTAAAATGTGTTTGTATCAAATGTTAATAAATTAGAGATACCTAGGAGGTTCCTGTGGGCCACCAGATAACCCTAGTTTTGGTGTGCAGCTCAGAGTATAGCCTCCTCTGGGCCTCTGTATTTGAAGGCTAAACTGAGATTCTAGTGATCAGACAAAACAGCAGAGCCGCTCCCATCTGTACTTCTGATTTGTCTAAATGTTTACCGATACTCAGCAACCAACAAACAATCTAGATTTCAGTGGTTGTATCAGTGGTTGTTCCTTCTTGGCTGACTTTATAGGAAGTAAAAGTTATAAATTTAAACTATTAAAATAAAAGGAACACTTCCATCTTAACTTATATATGCCTCTGTGTAACACTTTGTGAAAACAGGGGCCCACAGCTAAAGACAAAGGAATATAGAAAAGATTGGAAGAAACCCTGTGGCCTAGACCATTCTTTTATCTTGAGATCATATTGCAATTAAAATTGTTTGTCTAGATGGCTTTCTTTCCTATTCTTAAAGCTCTAAGATGTCAGTTTTATAACTCTCCTCAGTAACCCATTTTGTTTCCAGTTTGGAGTTTTATTCTTACCTGTTAGTACATATTCCTTCTTGCCCACTGTGCCCACTTCCTCTGCACCATCTTTAATGGCCATGCAAAATAAGGGGTTATTTTACATAACCTCCTATCGCCACATAACATTATAGGTGTGATTAAAGACATGGTCCTGTCACACATCTGACTTCTCTGTGGTAAATGCCAGTTCACTTCTCATCATTACAAACTCTCTGAAAAGCAGTCATTGGCCCACTCACCCCAAGTCAGTATAATAAAAGAATCCACATCACTGTCGAAGAGAAAAACATGGATTGCTCACATATAAAATCATGAAATGAAATTATACTGGACATAACAGCAAGGTTATTTGATTTTTTTTAAATTAGACTGTCAACCTTGAAGCAACTGTAACTAGAGATGCCAGATAATATAAACAAGAGAGTCTGAAATCCTTTGGGATGCTATCAAAACATGTCTAGTTCTGACCTTCTTTGGGCTCAGCAAACTTAGTAAACCAAGAAGAATCAGTTTGGGAAGCAGAGACGCTCAGTTACACTAAAGAACTGCATTTGCCTGCATAGCCGGCCCAGTGAGGAGTGGTGGCAGGGAAGCAGTTGCCAAAAAGGGGATCTAATGGAGTTTGTGTATTTAATTTCCCTGTGCTCTGGGGATCTCTTAGAAATTTCAGTCAAGGTGCAAATTTATTTCACAGGATATGACTACAGGTGTATGGGAGTAATCGAAATAAAATGTAGACAAGGATGGGTTAAGAAGATAACTTGGGGTGGGGGGGAATAATGAGGCCAGTTGTCAGTGGATTACACATGTCTGAGCATATGATGCTAAAGCTACAGAGCCGTCTCCACATGGGACACCAGGTTGGGAGGCACGTATCTATAGAAGGACCCTGTTACCTTCTGTGTTTGCTGCATATCTCAGTTGTATAGGCATTTAAGGAGTAAGTAGGGTGTTTGTTTGTTATTTAATCAGGAACAGAATTTCCGTAAGGTCTTTAGTTTCCACAACCAACTTTGGTTTACGATACATGAGTTTAGGAAGAATGGGAATTTGTCATCTTAAGGAAGTCCAGATAACAGTTTCACAAAGACCTCAGAGAGGAGGGATATCACAGGTCCACCTTTAGGGACAATTGTAGCCAGCTTAATCAGTGTGCAACAGCCACAGTTTTTCACTGACTCCCTGGAGGCTCTGTTCTTCCATTATCTCCAGTTGCCAGAATTAGAATTTAGCCAGGAAAGTGCACATGTTGTGGACGCTGAAATGTAAACACCATAGCTCTTCCGTGATGCATCATCTTCCTTAGCACTTAGAGAAGCTCCAAGCTCTGGGCCTGGCTGATTAACAGCTCCCCAATCCCTGCCAAGAGATCCCATCAGAGGGCAACACAGCCTTAGATGGATATACTAAGGCCAGAAGGAGTTAGGTGACAACCCAGTGCCACACAGCCCAGCCCCATGGTGGTTGGGGAGGGAAAGGGGCTGACTTTCTCCTTCAAGTGTGGAGCCTGTGCTTGCTTCTTCTGTTTTAAATGCAGAAAGAAGTCAGTTGAGTGGGTGGCATGTGGTGGTGTGTTTTGCTTTGCTTTGCTTTGCTCTGCTTTGCCTTGGAAGTGCCTGGGGTATGTCGGGACCCACTTTTGGGTTTTTGTTAAGATTGTCCAGTTTTGATCATAGGTGGTTTAATTTCTTTCAGAGATGCCTCCTTTCCTTTCATTAAACACACAGCATGTATTGGGTCATCCAATGCAGCCAAAGTCTGTCTCAGTATCTTTGCTACCTCTCTTTGCCTCCTCTCCTCCAGGAGAAGGGGTTGCCACTGGTGATAGAACGGCAGAATTACATAAAGCTTCCAACTTGGCTGAAGAGTTTCAAACAAGCAAGCAAAGAAATGGACCTACTGTGACAGTGGCTCATGAGGCGTGAGTCTAGGCTCATTATAGCTTCCAGTTTTCACCACACCTGTACCCGCCACCATCCCTCTTTCTGCAGGCCAAGAAGTGCACAGTGATTGGAGGCTCTGGGTTCCTGGGGCAGCACATGGTGGAGCAATTGCTGGCAAGAGGCTACACTGTCAATGTATTTGATATGCGGCAAGGGTTCGACAACCCCCAGGTGCAGTTTTTTCTGGGCGACCTCTGCAGCCAACAGGTAATGGATCACCAAGCCTTGCTGTTTCCCCACAGGCCCACAGAGGGAACCCGCCAACCACTTCCCCAGCTCAGAGGCTAGCCAACTTGTTTCCAAAAACTCTTTTCTGATTGTGAAAAATGTTAAAGTTATAGGAAAGGATTTAACATGTACCCACATTCTTACTACTTAGAATGAATAGCAGTCGTCTCTGTCACTACTCCACTCTGCAGTGCTCAGTATGGAAACCAGTGAACCACTGGGTGTGGCTGGGTGCCACTAAAACTTCATTTACAAAGTTGTGCACAGGCTGTATTGTGCTGACTGCTGCTTCAGAGTATACACCAAAAGTACAATTGCTGGGTCTAATTTTTGTTTATTGAGGTGTAATTCACATTCTTAAACTTCACATTTTTAAAGTGCAAAATGCAGTGGCTGTTAGTATATTCACAAAGTTGTGCACTTGCCACCACTGTTTCATTCCAGAACGTTCCCATCACCCGGAAGAGCCCCAGGCCCTTTATCAGTCATTCTCCTTCTCCTTTCCTACCCTCCCAGCCCTTGGCACTCACTCATCTCCTGTCCCTGTGAATGTGCCTATTCTGGACATTTCGTTGAAGTGTAAATACGATATTTGTCCTTTAGTACTGTCTTTCATATACTATAATGTTTTCAAGCCTTACCCATGTCACAGAATATTAATATTTTGAATTTTAATAGATGTTGCCAAATCAGTGGACAAAGCTGCCATGTCAATTTTCTATTCACACCAGCAAGCGGGTTAGGATCCCCGGTGACCCACACCCACTGCCGATGCTCGTAGAGTTAGGTATTTGCTGTTGGGAAAGGTGTAAAATGATAGCTTGGCACTGCTTAGAGTCCCGCAGCCTCCCCACCCAGGCTGCCGGGCTCCGGGCCCTTCGTTCCGCCTCTTCTGCAAAGTGCTTGTTGCTGACCTTTGCCCATTTGTCTGGGGGCTTGTTTTCCTTATGGATCTGTAATCCCTTCCTGTTTGGGACGCCAGCCCTTTGCATGCTGTATATATGGTGAACGATTTCCCTCAGCTTGTCTCTGGGCTCTTATTCTTGGCCCATTCTTAACATTGTGTCATTTGCCATAGTTTTGTTATATGAATTTTAAGGCCACGGCTTCCCCTGCAACCCTGTCAAAGTGCAGGCCATTTTCTCTCCCACACTGCCCAGTCTTCTGGGCAACTGCCCTCACTCTGCCCTAAGCTCCCTCCAGCTTTGATGCCAGCAGACTGTCCATATCCCTGCACCCTGCGACAGCCACCACCATCCCTTCCCGGGCAACTCCATCTCGTTTCTTAGTGATCTGTGCTCACAGCCGGTGTGGGCTTCATCCTCATTGTCGGCAAGTCCAGTACTCGCAGAGATGACCCTGCCAATGCCGTCATCTCACCCCTCCTCAGCCTCCGTGTCTCTTCACTCCCTAGACCCATAAATGTGTCCTCTCTGTGATCTCTCTTGCACTCTGAGCACTACCAGTTCATGCCCTCGGAGGCCTCCACTGCACCAATGTTTTGAGCCCACCCAGACAACTGGCTATCTTGTACCATGTGCCATTCGTGTCCCCACCACCTTGCTTGCTTGTGTAGAAAGAGGGAATGAGAGTTGTTGCAAAGAATTGGCTCCTGGGATTGTGGAGTTGGTGAGTCTGAAACTTGCAGGGCAGGCTGGCAGGCCAGAAAGTCGCACCGGAGCTCATGCTGCAGTCCTGAGGCAGAACTCCTTACAGAAACCTCAGTCTTTGCTCTTAAGGCCTTTCACTGATTGGATGTATCACACTCAGATAATGGGGGATAATCTCCTTCACTTAAAGCCAACTGATGATAGAGTTAACCACAGCTCCAAACTGCCTTCACAGCAAAGCCTAGACTATTGTTGATGGAATAATGGGACAGGAGCCTAGCCAAGCAGACACATAAGCCTCCCCATTAGGCTGTACTTCCTGGCTATAAACCCAGCCCTGGTTAAATCCAGTTCCCCTCCTTGGGGTTTTCTGGGCAGGTGAATGGGGCTGAAGAAGAAAAACAAGCTTTTTGTCTCTTCATAGCCGTGGCCTTTGAGTGGCCCTGTGGTGCCTCCCGACTCCACATCACAGACCTGCCTGTGTCACACGCCTCTGCAGATACTCTAGGTGCCAAGTGGAGCCTTTCTCTTCCTCCCTACTCAGCAGTCCCGCTAAGGACGCTCCCACCCTTCTCTCCCACACCAGCAGCTTATCCTTCTACCAGACGGCAGCCATCTGCACACACAGCGACACCTTCCAGAAGCAGAGCGTCACGATGTGAGACCCCACACCTCTCTCCTGCTCAAAGCAGAGCTCAGAGAGCCCTTTGAGCCTGCTGCCTTTGACAGCTCCCTCCATTTGCCTGTGGAAGTGCTCCGGCTAGGTCTTCACCTACCATGCAGGCCATCCCACCCACTCATTTCTTCTGCCTCACCAATTCCCCCTACTCAGTCTCCTTATCTCTATAATTTCTAAACTTGCCAGGCTTCAGGGCTTATCTTTCTCCTGGTGATGTTAATATCTATCTATGATCATTTCTAGATCTTATTGATTAAGGTTTTTCAAAATGGTGACATGCTATCATTCCCTTTATTAGATCAAATCTCTGTACCTTATGCAGAATAAATGCTTGACTCTTTCCCTTTATTAACCAGTTTGCAGAAGGAATTCTTATTCTGACTGATCAAAGTGTCCCCTCCTTGGCCAGTGGGAGCCTCTTCAAGTTGGCTCTTGAGTCCTTTGTTTGCGTTGTTGCTTTTCTAATTGCAGTATAGTTGGTATACAATATTGTATCAACTTCAGGTGTACAACATAGTGATCTGCCGATTATCTACAATCTGAAATGCTCTCCACAATAAGTGCAGCTACCACCTGTCACCATATCGAGTTATTTCAATCTTACGGGCAGCTCCCAGTGCTATACCTTCATCCCCACAACTTTTTACTTTATAATTGGCAGTTTGTACCACTAGATAATCTTTTAACAGGACCCCAGGAGTCGTGGCTAGCTTCTCTACTTTCTGGTATGACAAGGTGTTCCCAGCTCGTCTTGTCTAATTCCTGCCGCAGATCTTTAATGAGCCATTGTTCTAGGGAGCTCTGGTTCCTGTGAGCAGTAAATTAGACATACCTGTTTTCAGTCCCTTCCAGGTTGCTGTGTTATATCTAGTTTCACAGAAAGGAATGCTCCTGTGTATTGGCTGTTTACACTGTCTTTCATGGTATGGGACTCTCCTGTGAGTTATGATTTGTATGTGTGAGCTCCTCTTCCCCAGGAGTTTTACCCTCAGGTGTGCCCCTCACCACCATGGGGCACAGAGGCACAGATGTTGCCTCTGTCTGGATCCCACAAGCTTCTTGTGTGCCAAGCCAGTTTTTGGGGGGACCAGTCAGTGGGGAGGGAATGATGAAAGGGACAATATGGTTTCTATCCGTGTTAACTGTAGAATTATAAAAGGGCAAGACACCTATGTGCCACTGATTGGAGACTGGGAGTGTGAGGAGGCTGTTTACTTGTCTCGAACTGGACTGATTGTTTTTTTGTCGCCATTTGCTTTTCCAGGATCTGTACCCAGCTCTAAAAGGTGTCAACACAGTTTTCCACTGTGCATCACCCCCACCATCCAGTAACAACAAGGAACTCTTTTATAGAGTGAATTACATTGGCACCAAGAATGTCATTGAAACTTGCAAAGAGGCTGGGGTTCAGGTAAGGGGAGAGCTGGAGGGAGTGCTGCCGGGGACTTGTGTGGGGAGCAGGGTTCTTCCTGCTGTCCTCCTGGGCCTAGCCAGGCTTGCTTCCTGAAGTGTTGTGCACATCCTGAACACTGAGCTCTAGCAACTGCTGGGCCAGTTTCGGCTGGGATATTCCGCCCATCTGAATAGACCATCTGAGGACCGTAGGGCTTCTTAGTCTTTGGTTAAAGAGCTACAGAATTTAGATACCGCTTCTGCTCTTTTATTGCGGCAATCCCTATGTATGTGTTGTATGCATGTATATACATACATACACTGTGGTGAATATATAAGTTTATATAAACAGTATTTACTGTTTTAACCATTTTTAAGTGTACAGTTCGGTGGCATTAAGTGCATTCACAGTTTGTACAACCATTCCCCCCATCCATTCCTCTCCAAAGCTTTTCTGTCTCCCCACACTGAAACTGTGTGCCCTTTAAACAACAGCTCCCTGTGTCCCCTTCCCCTCTGCTTCTGGTAACGGCTGTTCTCCTTTCTCTCTATGAATCTGACCACTCTAGGGATCTCACAGAAGTGGACTCAGACCCTATTTATACCTTTTGCATCTGGCTTACTCGACTAGCACAGTGTTCTCACGGTCCCTCCACGCTGGCGTGTGTGCCAGGACTTCCTTCTTTTTGTGGCTGAATAACATTCCATTGTGTTCCTCCACTCATCCATCCATGGACACTAGGTTGTTCCCACCTTTTTTATTGTGAATCTTACTGCTAAGAGCATGGGTGTGCATATAACTGCTCCAATCTCTACTTTCAATTATTTGGATAAATAGGCAGAAGTGAAATTCTTGTATCATATAGTAATTCTGTGTTTAGCCTTTTTAAAAAATCAGCATACTATTTTTCAGATCTTGCTTATATTTTTAAAGAAAAACTTTACTTTTAGCTAACAGAAACCTGTTACAACTTAGACCTGAATGGGTACACCTTTCCATCATGTTGTATGTTGCTGCATTGTTATAAATCCTTGTTCTCAGGATCACTTTTACAGGGCACCAGCCACTGGACAAAACAGCTCCCTCTCAGCCAAATACCCCACCTTCACAGTGCCATATGCCATAGGTGCTGTGTGAATGAGAGAAAAGACAGAAGTGAGGCAGAGGGTTTCTCTCCCGACAACCCCTAGGTTATCAGCCAGCCCCTGGCATTGTCAGCTGGTCCGGCAAGAATAGCAGAGAAGGAGCTCTTCTGGGCTTACCCCCAGAAAAGCTCGATTATAGAACGGCGACCCCTTACACTTTGCCCTGCAGTTGTCACTTGATTGGCTGTTTGTTGGGTAACCAGGAGTTACTAACGTCACTTAACAGGTGAGGAACCAGATTTAGAGGGCTAAGTGATGTCTCTTTGCTAGTAAATGACAGAGATGGGACTCGAATCAGACCCTCCGATGCCACATCCCAAGCGCCTTCCCCTCTACTGTGTCCGTATGACTGGAAGTCTGAATTATACTGCTGCCTTGCTGAAAGTGGAACATCCCAGGCATCCAGAAAGGATTCCAGAGTGATTTAGCACCCATCCTCCAGAACAGGGGTCAAGTAACAACATTACTGGGAGAGTTGAAGCCCCATGTGTACCTATCCTCCATGCTATTGGGTCCATCCCCACCCATGAGAAACCGCTGTTCGGAATCTGGGTTTGCTGCGTGTGTGGCCAGCATAAGGTATTGGTTTGCATGTTAAAAAATTCATAAAAAATGATACCATGTCGAGTATATCTTCTTGCAGCTTGCTTTTTTCCCCAACAGCATGTTTTTGGTATTTTTCCATCTTGATGCATGTAGTTCTGGCATAGTCACTGAAGTGACAGAACAGCTTAGTGGGTACCAACAGTGCAGAAAATGTTTTCTGTGTTGTGTTTAGAGAACGTTTCCCTGCACTGAGATAAAAGATTGTTTAATGTGGTTTTTTTTCCCCCAAAGGTTTAAAGTGTTACTTCCCACACTTCAGTCTTTACCAAGAATTTGTCTGTATATGGGCTGAGGTAGACATTGAGTGTTTTCTTGTTCAGCACCATTTACTGTGCGATCCAGCCTTTCCCGACTGCTTAGCACCCTACCCAGCACGTCTCAGACGTTGGCGCCCTTCTTGGGTCTCTTCCTGGCTCTTTCCTCCACTCCACTGGTTTCCATCTCTGCCCATGCCATCGTGTTCTGCCTCAATTAAGCAAACTGTAGGATGCATCTCAGTATCTGGTAGGATAAGTTACCCCCAAACCACATTCTTCAGAATTTGCTTGGCTGTTCTTAGCTCTTTGTTTGTCCATATACTTTTTAGAAAACTCAGCTTGCCAAGTTCCTTGATAAAGCCTATTGGAATTGTTACTGTAATTGCATCAAACTTAAAGGTAATTTGGGAGAAAATTGACATTTTTTCCAATATTAAGTCTTCCTATCCACAAATACATAACCTCTATTTAATCTCTTTTTAATGCTTTTCAGTAGAGTTTTACACTTCATAAAGATTTTGCACATCCTTTAAATTTATTCCTATGTACCTTTTTTTGGTTATTGAAATAATATCTTTCATATTTCATTTTTAATTGCTAATACATAGGAATAGAGCCATTTTTGTATATTGATTTTGTGCTCAGCAACTTTGCTGAACTCTAATGTTTTCTGTATATTTATAGTGTTTCTACATAGACATTTCCAATATCTGTGAATAGGGATAGTTTTGTTTCTTCTTTTCAAATAATTATACCTTGTTGTTCACCTTACCCCGCCATGCTGACTTGGACTTCCAGTGCAATTTTGGGTAAAGACGGTAAAGGTAGAATTTGAGCTAGTGGTGTTCAGTGCTGGATGGGCTGCCCTCGGCAGAGGGCTACAAGCTGGGAACCCTCATAAGAGAGCATCTTCCTTTTAAATAGCATTTCTCAAGTGGGCACATAGGTGTGCATGTGTGTACGTGTGGGTGTGCTGACAGGCCATGGTGGGTATCAGAATCCCCAGGGCTCTTTTTCAGATAGACATCTCCCTCAAAGTCTGTGGGCTGTTCTTCCCCACGGAGATTCACTCCCACAGTGGGAGCCCATGAATAATGGAGGTCTATTCTGTCCCTCAGTTGTGATAGGGGAGGGAAAAAAAGTGAAATCCTCTGTTTCAGAATGTGGTACCATAGTGTGTCTCAAGTCTACATAGATCAAAATATGGTGGCTTTTGGTTTCTCTTTTAAGAAGGCCTGAAAAGGGAAGGCGTTGCAGTAAATAATTCTCATGGCACGTAGCACTCAGAGGTCGTGAACAGGCACCATTTAATTTGCTTTCATTCGTGATCATCAGTGTTTAAATAGTGATCATTCCTGACTCATATTTTTGTAAATCTTCCTTTCTTCTCTATTAGAAACTCATTTTAACCAGCAGTGCCAGTGTCATCTTTGAGGGCATCGACATCAAGAATGGCACCGAAGACCTCCCTTATGCCAAGAAACCCATTGACTACTACACAGAGACCAAGATCCTACAGGAGAGAGTACGTACCTGAGAACTGGTTGAGTGATTGACAAGCGAGGCCCATGAACATCTGAAGGGTTTAGGTTCTTAAGAGAAAATGTTTATGAGCATATGAAGTTAGTATTCTGTGGCCTAAGTACACCTGGGAAGAAAAATTTGTGGATGAAATTCACTTTTAAAAATAATAACCGTATAGCTTCATGTGGCCAGACATTGCTGTAACCATTCATAGGAACCACCTCATTTAAACCTCATAGTGGCCCCGTAAGGGGAGGACTGCTGTGTCACCAGGTTACAGCTGAGGACAGTTAATGCATGGCGATGTAGAACCATCCTGATGCCATATAGCTAGCAGGTGGCTGACCCCAGACAGTGTAACTCTGGAGTCTGCGCTCCACCTCTGTGCCGTGCAGGCAGGGGTACTCATTTGTGATAGAAGTTGGAAATCAGAGGCAATTTATGGTATCCAGAGTATGCGGGCAGAACTCCACCTACCACACTGAGCATATTTTCATTTGAGCAGCACTCCTGCCCCTGCTCCCTTTTTGTTAAGTTAAACAATGGAAGGATCTTGCCTTAAGGAAAAGTACTTTAACACTTGGCACACCTGCCTCACACAGGGGCACCTGGTTTGGTGGCAGTCTGGGTTGAGTGACAAGCACCAAGCCTTTGGGCTCTGAGGCTCGCTCTGGGGACCCTGACAGCAGCTGGCTCCAGGGCTAGTGTCAAGGGAGGACATGACCTTGAGGCTATTACCTCAGCTGAAAGCCATGGGTGCTCATGGCCAGCTCGCTCGGTAGCTGGGAGTTCCCCTCTCCCGTGGGTTGACAGCATATCACAACCACTGATATTTTCTTTCACAGCCAGTATATATCAAACCAGAACTGGCCTGAGTACCCCCGTGTTGCCCAAGAGCCAGCTGCCTCCCGTCTGTTTGCTATTACTCCAGTTCGGGAAGTCCCAGAGGAACTCCTGTGCAGGGAGGCTCCAGGGCCTCCCAGTCCAGGTGTGGAGGTCCGGCCTTTGGCTCTGCCACCCTGCTCCTTAGAGCACAGAGCTCCCGCCTGCTCAGGCGTGCCCCGAGGGGCAGCGGACCTTCCTCTGCACACTGCACTCTCATCCACAGTGCCTGGGACTCCCACCATTTGTGCTCAGGTGCTCCAAACAGCAGCCATGGCTTAGACCGTCAGTATCACCCCAGCATGCCTTTGGGTCCCCAACAGGAAATGAGCAGAGCTGTAACACCTGCGTCAGTGACCCTCCTGGAGCCTCGGATCAGCTGCTGGCACACAGCCCCCCACAGCTGGCTTTCAGACCTCCCGACTGATGACAAATGGAGTGCTGTGTTGATCAAGACCCCTTCAACTCTGTTCTCTTTAGCAACAGAGTTGAACCTTGGTAGAGGGCATTCAAAGGCTTAGCCATTTCCTGCACTGCCATGGGGACCAGAGCCCTCGCAGGGGAGCCAGAGCAGCTCTGGGCATCGGTCACAAGGCCACTGCATTGCCGCTATAAATGCAATCAAGTAGGGTGAACTTGCTCGGACCAAAACACTAGAGTTCTGCCGCCACAGAGTAGAAACCCTAGGCAGGGCAATAGAAGGGGCGCCCACAGCCCCCTTACCGGGCCGGTCAGCCCCGGTGGGTGGGGGCCGTCTCATTTTGTTGGCACTCAGCTGCATCAGGGTAGGTACTTTCATGGCCCCCATCTTTACCAGTAACAACAAATCATTTGGGAAGTTTACTTTGGAAGCAAAACCCATTTCTCTGTACTTCAAGCCCTAAAGTTCTAGTTTGTCCATTCAGCCACAGCAGAACACATCTTTTCTCTCTTCCTGAAAGTGGGTGATAGGAATAATGGCTTCCACTTCTTGAGTGGTTAATAGGAGTTAGACACTGCTCCGAGCACTGCATCTGAATCGGCCCACCTCTGTAGCGCTCCAGTCGCTGCCCTTCTTTGTCCGGACCCTCCACCTTCCTGGTCCCTTCCTCCTGGCCTTCCTGGGTTCATCAGAGGCCCTTCCTAGGAGGTAGTACTCAGAGCCACCCGGAGCAGCCCGGGACGGGTGGGAACATGCAGTCAGCACATGGAGCTTCAGGCAGGAGCCCCGCCGACGGCAGCAGCCTCCCTGGAGGCTCACGGCTAACCCAGTAACTGGAACCCTCAGATCTCTGGCTTGAACTGCTGCCAAGGCTCACCTTCCCCCGGCTCTATGTGTGCGTTTTAATCTTTGAACCCAAACCCAGGCCTTTCTCTTTGATCTTACTGGTTTTGACCCAGCTGTCTCTACCGTATTTTTTTATTGTATTGGGGGGTGGGGGGGATGGAGCCTGGGGATGCGGGTGGTGTCTGTGGCCCCTGTGGGAGATGCTGCTTCTCCTCTGTAGTACATCTGCCATGGACACGCTCCGTGTGCTCTCCTACAGGCAGTGCTGGGTGCCAATGATCCTGACAGGAACTTCTTAACCACAGCCATCCGCCCTCATGGCATTTTTGGCCCAAGGGACCCGCAGTTGGTCCCCATCCTCATCGAAGCGGCCAGGAAAGGCAAGATGAAGTTTGTGATTGGGTAAGTCAGGCCACCGTTGCTCTTCTCCGTGACCTCCTGAGCCTGCCATAACAAGGGTCAATCACGGTCGCTCTTTTCTTATGTGGCTTCCTCTACTGCCCTCTGGTTCATTTCCTGGGGCTGCCACAATAGATGACCACACAGTGGGGGGCTTAAAATAACAGAAATGAATTCTCTCCCAGTTCACGAAGCCAGAAGGCTGAGATCCAGGTGTGGGCAGGGCTGGTTCCTTCAGGAGACTTGGAGGGAGAATCGGTTCAGCCTTTCCCAGCCTTGGGTGGTGGCCACCAGTCCTAGGCTTTCCTTGGCCTATAGACACATTACTCCAGTCTCTGCCTCCGTCTTCACACGACCTTCTTCTATCCAGGCATCTGTGTCCAAATTGCCCTCTTATAAGGGTTTAGGGCCCACTCTACTCCAGGATGACCTAATCTTAACTTGATTACTTCTTCAAAGACCCTATTTCCAAATAAGGCCACATTCATAGGTCCCAGGGGGAACATACATTTTGGGAGGATACTATTAAGCCTGGTCCATCCTCTCGGATAGGCTGGGAAACTATGTGTCCTTGTTTGGAAATGGAGGGAACAGGCTCAGAGGGGCAAGTCTGCCCACAGGCCAAGGCAAGTGGAACAGTGACATTGCCCCTAGGGGGAAGCGCCAGCGGAAGGGCCTCTGCACACGGGGACAGTTTGGCCCTCTCCCCAGTGTAGCTTCTCCACGTTCCTTTACTTTTGCCCCTTTCTTTCCCCCTCCTCTCCCTGTGCCTTGCCACCTTGCCTTCCTGCCTCTCGCTCCACCTCCCTGCTGCCCTAATGTTAGAAAATGTGAGGCCAAAGACAGGCACTGCCCCAGAGGATTCTGGAGGGAGTTGAAGAGCTGCTGTACAAATAGGAGCCCACGGCAGATGGCCTCAGTGGTGGCCACACTGGGATGGGGCCGGCAAGGCACCAGGCTTTCAGATGCATTGGTTGGCCCTTACATGTCCTGCTGTCCCTACAGACCCAGGAGCCCCGGTCCATTGCTCTTCTTCAACTATTACAGATGTCTAGGTGTGCCAGGGGCTGACACTGCCAAGGCAGATGGCAGCTGTTCTACAGGTAGCAACCTCTCAAATGCTGAGACCTGAGAGCAGCCCTGAGTCCATATGTAGGGGCTCTGCAGGGTGTGCAGCTGAGTGCTATCAGCCCAGTGGAACCATGCCCTGTATGCCCACAGGAATGGGGAGAACTTGGTGGACTTCACCTTTGTGGAGAACGTGGTCCATGGACACATCCTGGCTGCAGAGCGCCTCGCCCAAGACACAGCCTTGGGGGGGAAGGTAAGGTGCCTGTTCCTCCTGGCTCGGCAGCAACTGGCCTACCGCATTCTTCCCCTGCATGTTTGCCCATCTTTGGATTTCTTTTCCCTGTGATTGGATTCTCTGGCAAGTTGCCTCCATGACCCTGCATCCTGTTGCACCTACTTTAGGATCCCATTGGGCCAAGGTTGAGCCCCTTGGGTAGGGAGCTGAGTGTCACCACAGTGTGTTATCTCAGTACCACACATTGCTTGGGGCAGGCAAAATATGGAGCCAGTGAGCTCAGATTGAACAGAAATTCAGGACACAGTGCTCCATGTAATATGACCTGGCTGCCAGCCAAGGGTGCCACTGGATACTCGAGACAGTCCCACATGCCCTAAGTGCAGTACTTGTTACTCACTCTCCCAATCATTCCAGAAGTCTCCTTTCTTTTCCCTCATCACCCACCCATGCTCATGCCTCTCATCCCTTTGGAGAGGGAGATGCCAGTGGGCAGGATGGACATGGGAGAGGTCAGCTCTCACAGACATGGGAGAGCGCACGCTGCCCCCTCACCCTTTCCTCCTGCTCCTATGGCCCCCATCTTCCTGGTTTCCATGACCTTTGGAATCTCCCGTACTTGGGCCTCATGTTTTCCTCCCGGACCTCTGCCATTTTCCTACTCATATAACTCTTAGGGTGGCAGGTAGGGTTGGTATGGCTTTGGTTTTGGCCAACCACAGTACATTTGAGAAATGTAATAGGACCCGTTCACTGCATCTGAACATAAGTTTTACCATGATTAACACAGTTATTCAATTAACAAACATACCTTCCAGGGTATACTCTGAGCTTCACTTAAAATCCTGGCCGATAGGTAAAGCTTGCATCGCCTTCCCTCTCTACACCTGAAAGCTGCCCCTAGATGAGAATCCAAAAGGTGTCTCTGCCACTGGCTGACATTGGCAGATTTGAGGACCACGTGAAATGCTGCAGTTCGTGTGGGCTGAATATCCCCTGTACTTCTGAGCTGGAGCAGGCAAGGAACAGCCACTGATTTCCCAAAATATTGGACCTGGCTAAGCCAGCAGCTTGTGACTAAGCTCCACACACTGATTGTGGACCTCTCCCTCCAGCGGGGAGAAGCTTCTAACTTGTTGTTCTCTCTCCAGGCTTTTCACATCACCAATGACGAACCCATCCCTTTCTGGACATTCTTGTCCCGTATCCTGACAGGCCTCAATTATGAGGCCCCCAAGTACCACATCCCGTACTGGGTGGCCTACTATCTGGCCCTCCTGCTGTCTCTCCTGGTGACCGTGATCAGTCCTATCATTCATCTCCAGCCCACTTTCACGCCAATGCGAGTTGCACTGTCTGGTACATTCCACTATTACAGCTGTGAGAGAGCCAAAAAGGTCATGGGCTACCAGCCACCGGTCACCATGGATGATGCCGTGGAAAGGACTCTGCAGAGCTTTCACCACCTGCGAAAAGTCGAGTGAGGCACTGCAGAGACTGGCCTGCTCCATGCAGTCCTGGCTGAGAGCTCACCCCTCTGTGGACCAATAAACTGACCTAGTGAGTTTCTTCTGAGCTTAGGTCTCCTGCGAGTTTTTTATGTACAATATCATGTCATCTGCAAACAGTGACAGTTTAACTTCTTTACCAATCTGGATGCCTTGTATTTCTTTGTTTTGTCTGACTGCTGTGCCTACGACCCCCAGAACTATGTTGAATAACAGTGGGGAGAGCGGGCATCCCTGTCTTGTTCCCGATCTTAGAGGAAAAGCTTTCAGCTTCTCGCTGTTCAGTATGATGTTGGCTGTGGGTTTATCATATATGGCCTTTATTATGTTGAGGTACTTGCCCTCTATACCTGTTTTGTTGAGAGTTTTTATCATGAATGCATACTGAATTTTGTGAAATGCTTTTTCAGCATCTATGGAGATGATCATGTGGTTTTTGTCCTTCTTTTTGTTGATGTGGTGGATGATGTTGATGGATTTTCGAATGTTGTACCATCCTTGCATCCCTGGGATGAATCCCACTCGATCATGGTGTCTGAACCTCTTGATGTATTTTTGAATATGGTTTGCTAATACTTTGTTAAGTATTTTTGGATCTATGTTCATCAGGGGTATTGGTCTGTAATTTTCTCTTTTGTGGGGTCTTTGCCTGGTTTTGGTATTAGAGTGATGCTGGCTTCATAGAATGAGTTTGGGAGTATTCCCTCTTTTGTATTTTTTAGAAAACTTTAAGGAAGATGAGTATTATGTCTTCTCTGTATGTCTGATAAAATTCAACGGTGAATCCATCTGGCCCAGGGGCTTTGTTCTTGGGTAGTTTTTTGATTACCAATTCAATTTTGTTGCTGGTAATTGGTCTGTTCAGATTTTCTGTTTCTTCCTTGGTCACTCTTAGAAGGTTGTATTTTTCTAGGAAGTTGTCCATTTCATCTAGGTTTTCCAGCTTGTTAGCGTATAGATTTTCATAGTATTCTCTAATAATTCTTTGTCTTTCTGAGGGGTCCATTGTGATTTTTCCTTTCTCATTTCTGATTCTGTTGATGTGTGTAGATTCTCTTTTTTTCTTAATAAGTCTGGCTAGGGCTTTATCTATTTTGTTTATTCTCTCCAAGAACCAGTTCTTGGTCTCATTGATTTTTTCTATTGTTTTACTCTTCTCAGTTTTATTTACTTCTCTGATCTCTATTATGTCCCTCCTCCCCCTGACTTTAGACCTCATTTGTTCTTCTTTTTCCAGTTTCAGTAATTGTGACTTTAGACTATTCATTTGGGATTGTTCTTCCTTCTTTAAATATGCCTGGATTGCTATATACTTTCCTCTTAGAACTGCTTTTGCTGCATCCCACAGAAGTTGGGGCATTGTACTGTTGTTTTCATTTGTTTCCATATATTGCTTGATCTGTATTTTAATTTGGTCATTGATCCATTGATTATTTAGGAGCATGTTGTTAAACCTCCATGTGTTTGTGAGCCTTTTTGTTTTCTTTGTACAATTTATTTCTAGTTTTATACCTTTGTGATCTGAGAAGTTGGTTGGTAGAATTTAAATCTTTTTGAATTTACTGAGGCTCTTTTTGTGGGCTAGTATGTGGTCTATTCTGGAAAATGTTCCATGTGCACTTGAGAAGACTGTTTATCCTGCTGCTTTGGGGTGTAAAATTCTGTAGATGTCTGTTAGGTCCATCTGTTCTAGTGTGTTGTTCATTGCCTCTGTGTCCTTACTTATTTTCTGTCTGGTGCATCCGTCCTTTGGAGTGAGTGATGTGTTGAAGTCTCCTGAAATAAGTGCATTGCAGTCTATTTCCTCCTTTAATTCTGTTAGTATTTGTTTCACATATGTAGGTGCTCTTGTGTTGGGTGCATATATATTTATAATGGTTATATCCTCTTGTTGGACTGTGCCCTTTATCATTATGTAATGTCCTTCTTTATCTCTTGTTACTTTCTTTGTTTTAAAGTTTATTTTGTCTGATACAAGTACTGCAACACCTGCTTTTTTCTCCCTATTGTTTGCATGAAGTATCTTTTTCCATCCCTTCACTTTTAGTCTGTGTGTATCTTTAGGTTTGAGGTGAGTCTCTTGTAGGCAGCATATGGATGGGTCTTGCTTTTTTATCCATTCTATTACTCTGTGTCTTTTGATTGATCCATTCAGTACATTTACATTTAGGGTGATTATCAATAGATATGTACTTATTGCCATTGCAGGCTTTGGATTCGTGGTTACCAAAGGTTCAAGGGTAGCTTCTTTACTATCTAACCATCTAACTTAACTTAACTCTCTTATTAAGCTATTATAAACACAGTCTGATGGTTCTTTATTTCCCTCCCTTCTTAGTCTTCCTCCTCCATTCTTTATATGTTAGGTGTTTTATTCTGGACTCTTTTGTGTTTCCTTTGACTGCTTTTGGGCATAGTCGATTTCATTTTTTTGCCTTTAGTTAGTATTTGGTTGGTCTGCTTTCTTTGCTGGCATTTTATGTTCTCTGGTGACATCTATTTAACCTTAGGAGTGCTTCCATCTAGATCACTCCCTTTGAAATAGCCTTTGTAGAGGTGGTTTGTGGGAGGCAAATGCCCTCAACTTTTGCTTGTCTGGGAATTGTTTAATCCCTCCTTCAAATTTAAATGATAATCTTGCTGGGTACAGTATTCTTGGTTCAAGGCCCTTCTGTGTCATTGCATTAAATATATCATGCCATTCCCTTCTGGCCTGTAAGGTTTCTGTTGAGAAGTCTGATGATAGCCTGATGGGTTTTCCTTTGTAGGTGACCTTTTTTCTCTCTCTGGCTGCCTTTAATACTCTGTCCTTGTCTTTGATCTTTGCCATTTTAATTATTATATGTCTTGATGTTGTCCTCCTTGGGTCCCTTGTGTTGAGAGATCTGTGGGCTTCCATGGTCTGAGAGACTATTTCCTTGCCCAGATTGGGGAAGTTTTCAGCAATTATTTCTTCAAAGACACTTTCTATCCCTTTTTCTCTCTCATCTTCTTCTGGTACCCCTATAATGTGGATATTGTTCCATTTGGATTGGTCACACAGTTCTCTTAATATTCTTTCATCCTAGAGATCCTTTTATCTCTCTCTGCCTCAGCTTCTCTGTAAACCTGTTCTCTTAATTCTATTCCATTAACAGTTTCTTGCACCTTGTGCAGTCTGCTCTTAAGAGCTTCTATGGATTGTTTCATTTCTGTTCTCTCCCTCTGGAGTTCATCCCTTAGCTCTTGCATATTTCTCTGCAGGTCCATCAGCATGGTTATGACTTTATTTTGAATTCTTTTTCAGGAAGATTGGTTATATCTATCTCATCAGGCCCTCTCTCTAGGGTTGTCTGAGTGATTTTTGACTGGACCAGGTTCTTCTGCCTTTTCATGGCAATAGAAGCGGTCACAGGCAGGTGGCGTGTGTGTCAGCTGGGCAAACAAAGTCCCTTCCTGCTTGCTGGTCAGCTTGCCCTTCTCCGCTGCTTGTGTCAGTTACCCACACACCAGGAGCAGTCTCTGGGATAATCTCCTGAGCTGTCATGGGCGGGACAGTCTTCGGGATAGCCTAGGGCACTGAGGGGGGTCACAGATGTGCTAGGTGTGTTCTCCTGTGAGTACAATGCCCCTTTGTGCCTTCTGGACCTTGCTCTGGCTTCCTCTGCCTGTGCCGGTCACCCGGGTGCAGGGGGTAGCCTCTGGTTTAATCCCCTGAGCTGCCATGGGTGGGGCAGCCTTCAGGATAGGCTAGGGCACTGCAGGGGGTTGCAGATTCACCGGGTGTGTTCTCCTGTGAGAATGGTGCTCCTTTGTGCCTTCCGGACCTTGCTCCGGCTTCCTCTGTCTGTTCCGGGTAGCTGCACGCTGGGAGAAGGCTCTGTGTGGATGCTGTGGGCGGGGCTGCTCCACAGCTGTGGCGGGTCAGCCGGTTTGCTTGCAGCGCCGGCCAGGGGGAATGAACAGCAGGCTGCTTATTGCTGTGAGGGGCTTCGGGGCTACATTACCCCCCAGGGGGTTAGGGCACCTGAGTTTCCTTAAGATTCCCCGCCTGCTGGGCTGAGTGTGCCAGGACGATTTTGTCCAGCTGTTAAGCCCTTGTCCCCTTAAGAGTTTAAAAAAACGCCCACTTTTCTTTTGTCCCAGGGAAGCCGGCGCCGTCTCGGATTTTACTCTTCTGTTTCTCTAATATCCAGTACACCATGCAGTGTGTGTGTGTGTGCTCCCAGTGCAGATTACGAGGGCTGGTTATTTAGCAGTCCTGTGCTTCCACTCCCTCCCCACTCTGATTCTTTCCTCCCGCCGGTGAGCTGGGGTTGGGGGGGTGCTCGGGTCCCGCCGGGTCATGGTTTTGTATCTTACCCTTTTCGTGAGATGCTGAGTTTTCGCAGATGAAGATGTAGCCCAGCTGTTGTACTGTATCTTCTGGTCTCTCTGTTGGGAATAGTTGTATTAGTTGTATTTTCAAAAATATATATGGTTTTGGGAGGAGATTTCCGCCGCCCTACTCATGCCGCCATCTTGAGCCCCTCCTTGACACATTTCTCTTTATCAGTGGAGTCCTGTTAACTTGTTAAAAGCTGCTGTGCAAATAGGAGCCCAGGGCAGAAGGCAGCAGTGTTGGCCACACTGGGATGGGGTCAGCAAGACACCAAGCTTTTTAGTGGTTAAGGTGGTGGTTTCCACTCCACTGGCTACTATTTTAAGCTATTTGGCCCCTCTGCTAACATGGGATATCGAGCTAGTTGACATCCATGGAAAAAATGAGAGGGAAGAAAACCTCTTTTTTCTGCTTGGAGTTTGGGCAGAAACTCCAGGAGATGATGCAGAAAGGGCTCCTTCCTTGCAGCTCCTGCACGTGGAACCTTCAGGCCGACCAGCTTCCAAAAGGCATAGCACATGAAATGGATGATACAGCATTCTCTGTTTTCTGTGAAGAGACCTGGTTTCTCCTCAGACTAATTGAAATGTAATCTTAACATCTTCTGCTTCCTTCTCTGCCCTCATCCAAGGAAAACAATATATGATGTTTTCCTCTAAGGCACTTAGAACAGAGGAGTTAAGATACAGTCATAAGGCCCTGTAATACACACACCTGAGAAGAGGTGGTGTAGATTAAGAGGAAGGAGACATGGCTTCCAGCTAGGACTGAAAAAGGCTCCGTGGAGGAGGTGACATGGAGTTGCACTTTGCAGGATGGGTAAAGCGTCAGTAGGTACAGGCCCCTAGGTAGCATTTCAGGCCAGATCAGGTTCACAGTAAGTGGCTTGTCATAGTTTCATTAGCAGTGTTGTCTTTTTCAGATTCAGTGAGATACAGAAGTGAAACCAGCCTGCCTTGGGGTGGGGGACATGGAGCAGTGGGAGTTTGGTCAGCATGAAGATGTGGGCAGGGCCAAAGATTTCAAGCCAAGGGGACTCCATTTCATCCTGTAAGCATGGGAAACCCCTGACAGTTCAAGCAGTGGAGGGCAGAAAAACAGTTCATTCCCCCACCCTCTGCGGAGCTTGGGTGACCAGATAGGAAGTAACAAAAGGCTCAGCAATGATGCAGCCATGAAAGTAGAAAGAAAACCTTCGTGGAAGCTCCTGGTAAGGAGCTTGAGCTTGCTGCCCAATTTCCTGTGGGAAGGAGGGCAGGGGTCCTTGCATAGAATGGGAAAACTACCTTCAGAGCTGCTGGTAGGAGGGCGTCAGGCCTGGAGAAGTGAGGCTGGCAGACCCTTGGTTTTGTGACCCTAGCTTTTTGGGAAAATGCCAGCAGCTGCCTCAGCAAAAGATGTCCCTCATCAAACTCAACTGTCCAATCCATTCCTAACTTCTACTTCCTCAGGGAATCTGTTTTCACCCATTCATTCTACGCATTTGATGGGTGGTTCATGGGCTTCAGTGGTGAGTAAAATAGACACAGCCTGGAGCTAACATTTAGTGAAGCCACACAAATCAATACAAAATTGGAAATGTTTAAAGTTCCCAAAGGGAAAAGGGATGCAGTGGGAGGGAGAGCAGGCTGAGAGCGCCCCCAGCCCCGAGCAGCCTCAGAGGAAGCCAGGTCCACCCGCCCAAATCAGAGATGAGAAGCAGAGTTAATTGGGTGTCCGCAGGAACCTTCCAAATTAAGTGTGATCCCCAAGCCAGTGAAGGGCCACCTTCCCTGCTTGCACAATCCAGACCTATGTCGCTCCCTGCCTGTTTGGAGAGTCTGACAGCCAGGCAACCGTGGCCTCTGCCCCCACCCTGGAGCTTGTTAGAAACATAGGGCCCCATTCCAAACTTCCTGAACCAAGACTCTGGGATGGGCCCTGGACTCTGTATTCACAAGCCTCACCCACGGTCCCCCACCAGGTCACTGAGTCTGGCTTAGAACTTCACCTCAGGCATGCAAGACGACACTTGCCCTGCTCAGAGGCCCAAGTCCCTGGGCCCACCTCCACCCATTCCTGTCCCGACTGCTGTTGATAGCTTTGCAGCACACAGCCCCAAACGATGTCCTGAAGAAGCAGCATGGGCCTGCACCCCCCCCGGTGGCACACGTCCATCTGTAGAGCCCAGCCTGAAGGAGAGCAGTTCCCTCCCAGCTCGGGCACAGCCAGAAGTCCATGCCCAGTTCTGCATGTTCTTTGGGGAAAGATCACATTTCACTCCCTCTTCCCTCCCCATCGAGGCTGAACCTAGTTCGGCACCTGGCCCTGTACACACCTGGGTCATGCGTACTGGCTGCAGCCAGTCCATCAAGGCCTGTGCCCAGCCCACTTTTCAAGCTTATTCCACCAGGCTTCATCCTTGCGGTGCTCCAGCCAAAGTGCTCATGCCATCATACATCCCCTTGCTCAGTTTGGCCTAGCTGCCCGTGATGTCCCCTCCCCCACAGGTCCCCAGGTCCAGAATGGTCAGCTCCCTCTCCCCCAAAAGGCCTACCCTGATCCTCCCAATTGAAATCATCTTTCTCTGGGCTCCCTGCCCATGCCTCTCAGTCTTTGCCTCCTGAAGTGGATTCCCTCTGTGTGCTTCCACCTGGGGGCAGAGCTAACCAGTGTCCCCCTCAGCACAAAACGGGTGCTCTGGAAATGCGGGTAACCACTTGCCTGGCCTGGAATCCTAGAGCAACAAAAGGAAACAGCCCAAAGAATGGGGAGCAGAGCAGCCAGTGGGACCAGTTAGAGCAGAGCTTCCAGGCCTGGTATTCACGTGTGGATTTGGGAGATCTGTGAACCCCATAAATTGGACGCAGTCTTTGGGGCATCTGTGAGTTTGTGTCTTTTGGCAGGAGAGGGCACATAGCTTGTCTTCAGCTTTTCAAAGATGACTGTGGCCCAGTACAAAATTCGAGCCAGTGGGGTGGGGGCCAGCAGCTCTGGGGAAGCCTGCTTTGGAAGGAGACTTCCTCATTGGAGGGTCCAGGGGAGACATGCTGAGGGAAGAGAAGCCAGAGCGGGGCTCCCAGGCCTCACTGGCATCCCTGTCTGGCGTGTTCCCAGCCTGTGGGGGAGGGGCCTATGGCCAGCTGTTCTGTCGTCTATGGGGTCTGTGACCCCAAAACAGAAGGACTGGAACCAAGGAGGAGGCTGGCTTGGCAGACAGAACAGAAATGGCTGAGGCCTCTGGCCACAGCCCTCCAAGCTCTGGTGTGCATTTCTAGCCACTGACAAGGCGCTTGAGGCTTCCTCTCTCTGCTTCATGAGACAGCCCTTGCTGGTAGGAAGTTCTCCCTTCTGCCGAACTGAAATACTTCTCGGTGCAACTCCCCCTGCCTCCACTCCCACCACCCAACCTAACAAGCTCGCTTAAAGGTTCCTTGTTGCGTGCCGCTCGTTTTCGTGTTTTCTCGGGTGAAATGGGAGTGAGCAAAAAACACAGAGAACACAGACAGACAGACAATGGCTGCAGCCCCGATGTGGCGCAGCACCTTTATTTTTATATGGCCTTTCTCGGACCTCAGCCAAGTGTGCTATACTCATCTTTCCCTTCTCAGGGGGGACAGGCCAGAACATCTTGTTGATTTTCTTAGAATCTGCCCAGTAAGCTGGGGCGGTGTTTTCACACGTCCTCAAGGTCTCCCTGTTTTCAGCGTGAGGCGTCCTGGCTCGTCTTCGAGGACAAGATATGCTTCATTGGGCAGATAACGTCCAAGGACGGCACCAGTTGTTCTCAAGCTGGTGCTTCCCCGTGGTGCGTTCAGACGTGTGAGAAGAGAAGGGCCGCCCCCGTCACTCCTCATAGCCCCTCAGCTTCGTTCTCTGTACAGCTCCCCTCAGGGTATCTGCCCCTGCTGAGCCTACAGCCTCCTCTTTCAAACCTCATCTCCAAATCATTTCCTCCTTGCAGCTTGCCCTCACCTTTAATGGCTTCCTATATCTGCTTCGCCATCCAAGCACTTCCCCAGTCATATGGTGGTCACTGGCTTCCCTGCCCAGATCTTCTACAAACCACTACGCTCCTCAAGGGCCAGGGGCTTTTGATTTATTCCTCTGTCCCTGAAGTCCCGTGCGGTGCCCACTTCTGAGAAGGTGCGCAGTAAGTCTAAGCAGACTGGGAGGGAATTGAGAAGGGAAAGCCACCAGCAACCACATTGACCAGCTGGGGGAGCTCCAGAGAGAAGAAGCCATGGCCAAGGGCTAGACCTCAGGCTCGTTCCTCTGGGCCAGTGCACCCCACATTACCCATCTGCATTCAGGCAGCAAAGGCACCCAAGGGACACAGTCTCTGATCTGAGGCTTCCCAACATGAAGGGCTCCAGGAGCACAGGTACCTAGGAATAGATGGAAAAGAGGCATGTTGGGATACATTAGAACCTTCCGTCACCGGCATGGCCTAATCATTGATCATGGAAGACTCCAAACGATAGTGGGCCCAGATTAGAGCCTTCCCTTTGTCTGGTCTGCCTCTCACCCACTCAGTCCCAAGAGGTTTGTTCACATTAGCACCTTTGACCCAGAGAATCTACTAAAATGAACTGGGTGGAGGAGAAAAGGAGGCGAGAGGATGAAGGGCTTCGCTAGCAGGTGCTGGGAGACGCATACACCACTGGCTTTGTTCTTTATCGTGGGGAGGGGAGACAGGGACCATCAATTCAGAAAATATTAACTGAGTACCTGCTAGGTCCAAAGGGATGCAGGAGTGACCCAGATAGCACAAACGCAGTCACAGGCCATATGTAAACAAGTGTATGTGACTGTGTGCCAATAAAATTTTATTGACCAAATCAGGCAGCAAACAGGATTTGACCCAAGGTCACAGTTTGCAGACCTCTCTTAAGGCAAGGGGCACTTGGGTTATTACACTCTCCATGGGATTGTAAGGGCTCTATCTTCCCCCTTACAGGAAAAGTTTCCCAACTTCTGTTTAAGAGTGACTGATAGGCCAACAACTACATGAAAAGGTGCTCAGTATCAGTAATCATTAGGATGGCTACTATCAAAAAAACAAAACAAAACAACCAAACAGGCTGAGAACAATTTGGCCAGTCTGAGAAGAGTGGTCCACGGTACCAGGTGGTACAGAGAGGTTCAGGAGGCTGAAGACCAAGAATAGATGCCCAGATGATGGGCAGTGACTGTGGTGGGGTCGGGGAACTCAATAATAGGGCTTTGTGTCGTGATCACAATGTTGCTTATGTGAAATCTTCATAAGATTGTATATCAATGATACCTTAATAATAAGAAAAGAATAGATGCCCAGACAGTGAACAGGGAAGGAGTCCTCAGGTCTCACAGAAACAAACCCTTACTGAGCACCTGCCGTATAAGTGGCTTTGCCCTAGGGGCTGGGGCATCATGCTGGACAATCTAGACGAGCTCTTGTGGAGGTCATGGTCCAGCGAGGGAGGGGGAGCTGGTCAGTAATGAAAGCATCACAATCCATTACAGCTGGGCTAAGCATCACAGGGAGGCAGCCGGCATCATCCCAGTTGGTGGTACTCTTGGGCCTGGGACAGATTTCCATGTCCTGTTCATGAACCTCTGATGGTGGCCTCCTGAAGGGCAGACTTTCTTAGACTTTGGGGAGCCGTGCAGCTTCCAACCCAGGCAATGCTGGCCATGCTACGGACCCTCAGGCTTGAACGCTTTTGGTAGGATGGCATTGGAGAAAAGGCCAAAGATGAATACCGAGTGAGATGACAGGACCAGGTTTGCGGGCAGGAGAGCAGCAGAGCGCCAGCTTTTGTTCAGCCCCTCAGGCAGCACATTCCCGTGCATATGGATGGACAGATACAGGGCCCAGTGCTCTCTCCTTTGATCCTCACAACAAGCCTGTTGTTATGATCCCCACTTTGTACAGGGAAGCACAAAGCCTTGGGTGGGCAGTGGGTTTTCTCCAGACACACAGACAGCTGGTTAGGGCAGAGCTGGGCCTCGACCCCAGGCTGGTGGTCCTCTGGCCCAACATTCTTTTCCCTGATGGCCTCCCACTCTCCCAGAATAATCCTGAGTGGCCTGAGCCCCTTACTCCTGCACTGGAAGATACTGGGGCCCAGGTACAAGGCAGGCCTGAAGATGGAAGGGGGGCCAAAGGACAGGCAAGTTCCTTCAGGCTCAACAGCCATGAATCCAGGGTGGGGTAGCCCCTGCTGAGCCAGTGGGAGAGGCAAGCCCCTGGGTAAAGTACCAAAGGGCTGCCTACCCAGTGCTCCAACCTACCTCTGACAGGTCAAGGGATTCAAGCAAACCATGCCAGATCCCCACAGCCCATTGTGCCACATACTATTCAGATCATTCACTGGGCCAGTTTGGCACCAACTAATGATTGCAAAACCTGTACTGATGTCACTAATAGGAAGGTGCTGTCTTAGGCAGTGCTGGGAAATGTGGGTGGATGTGCGGGGTGTGTCTGGAAAGGCCTGACCATCCAGGGGCCTGAGTGAGCAAGTGTTTATCCTAGCACTGCCTGCAGGCCCAGGACTGGAGCCTCTGAGCCCGGGATTGGGCCTTGGGTCCTCATAGGAGAGCGACTGGGATTTGGACAGGTCTGTGTGCCCTATTTGAGTCCGGGATTGGTTTGGGGAAATAAAGCTCAGAGGCTGAGCCAAGGCCACCCAGCTAAGGCCATCTACCCATAGCCAACCAAAGAGGTCCACAACATGGACCCAGGTGGCACCTCGACCAAGCTTGCAATGACTGGGCCCTGCAAGACAGGGCCACAGGCTCCCAAGGTCCCGTTCTGTGAACATGACCTTCCGACTGCTCTCTGCTCCAACGCCAGTTCTGGCTCAGACCACTGGGTGCTGAGAGACAACTTTCAGTGTGGAGAGGCACAAGATAACCTTTAACATCCAAGACGCCTCTAGCCCGGGGGCTCCATGGGCAGTCTGGTCAGGAGCTTTGGAGGGTCTCCCCCTGGGCCTCTTGAAGGAATGTCTCCTGCCCTTTGCCTGGCTGACTCCCACAGGTCTCTACGGGCTGGCAGCCAGGCCCGGTGAGGCTCCTGTTGGGCCCTCCCCCGACTCCCGCTGGGCCTGTCCAGGGCCTTCTCCCCCAGTGACGCTAGCCCAAGATCCCTGGCTCTTGTACCTATCCCCTCCAGACTAAGGAGTCCTCCAAGGTGGGCCTGCTCAGGACCTGTGTGAGCCCTGCAGTGCCTGCACAGGCACTGGCACCTACCCCAGGAGCACTCCACAGAGATGAGATGGATGGACCTGAAGGGAAGCCTGACGCCGCCCTGGGGACTAGCCAGAGAAGGGTGCTGCTGTGGTAGGCCACTGGCGTGCGGATCCAGCAGTAATGAGAGTGATGAGGAAACAGTAATGATCCAGGGTGGCGGAATCCCCCAGGACCCAAGCTGCACGGGTCCGGGTTGGTGTGGACCTGCCTGGGAAAAGTCAGGCCCTGCCCAGCTCCTCCTGGCAGCCTTTGGCCCCCTCGGTCACTCCCTGGTTCCTGTGCTGAGGAAGGAAGGGGGAAGGGAGAGAAACTAAGAGGAGTAAAGCACTCACTCCCCTGATACCCGGGAATGTGACCTGACTTGGGAATGGGCTCTTTGTAGATGTAATCAAGTAAAGGCGTGGCCATCCAGGCGGGCCCTAATACAATACGATGGTGTCCTTATGAGAAGAGGAATAGAGATGCAGACACATGAGGGAGACAGCCGTGTGGGCGCGTGAGGATAGAGGCAGATGGAGCCATGCGCCACAAGCCAGGGAACGCCTGGGGACCCCAGAGGCTGGACGAGGCACGAAGGACCCTCCCCTACAGCCTCTGACTGGAGGGAGCTCACCCCGCAGACACCTTGACTTTGGACTTCTGGCCTCCAGATTGGGAGAGGATAAATGTCTGTTGTCTTAGGCCCCCTAGTGTGCGGTGCTTTGTTACAGCAGCCCCAGGGCAGGTCTACACACACTTTCACAAATAGCCTCACAGGGGGCGGAAGGCTGAAGCCTTACCTGGCTTCCCATTCAACTGTATGTACTCCTTGCGCCACCCCAGTCATGAGTAAACAGCGCTCCTCGGCTTCAAAGCACTTTGGACATACTAATTAACTCTCGGTTAATTGGATAGAATAATGTGAAGCTCTAGTGACGTCATCTCCATTCTGTGCCCAGATCTGGCCACAGGCGAAGTCTGATGACTGCTGGGCTATGAAGCTCATCTTGTGGTAACATGTTGTGCCTTTCACAACCGTCACATAGAACACTGTTCAGGGAGGCCCCTCTACACCTCAGTTCCATGGGCTTCAGAAAATAAGTCGCTGTGGGCACTCTTGACCAATCAAGTACACACAACACAGTTTCTGTGATCGTGTGTGTATGTGTATATATATTAATGACTCACCCCTGGCCTGGGCTGTCCCACATCCCTGAAATGGTCTTACTGGCCTTTCTAAACAAAAGCCTACAAAGACTCAAATGTACCTTGAAACAGTCCACAGAATGTCCTCTGGGGCAGTGGGTACGCAGGGCCTGTGCATCCCCTTGCCCCTTGTGTTCGGGACCCCAGGGGCTGAGCAGTACCTGAGCTGGGTAAGTAGCTGCTTGCAGGGCCTGGAGGAGGGAGTGTGCCTGAAGTCAGAGCAGGCAAGGACTCAGACTAAAGCCCACAGGGCATGGTGGGGAGGGGCGGGGCTGGGGCTGTCCCAACAGCTCCAGGGGCCCCAGTAGACAGTGGGCATGCTGTTGGTGCAGAGTCAGGAGGCCAGCGTTAGAGTCCTGCCTTCGACTCTGCCACTGAGTAGCCTGGATGACGGCAACAGCCCTCTCCCAGGTCTCCCTGACTGCATTTGGCCTGCCCTTCGTCCCCCACCCAGCAGCCAAGGGCCTCATGCACCAGGCAGGTCTGCTCTTGCAACAGCCCGCTGAACACCCAGCAAAGGCTTCCCTCACCCATGTGTCCCAGTGCACAGGCTGGAACACGATCAGTGGGACAAACAGCAAACAGAGAGGAAAGGAAGGTCATCCAAGCTCAGTCGGCTTCTAATCCTTCAGATTATTGAAAAACAGTTTCTGAGTTTGGTGCTCCTTGCTTCAACTTTGTACTGAAGCCAAGCAAAGAGAATGTGCATATGGTACATAAGTGCTCAGCTTGATGACAGCTCACAGAGAGAAGGTATCTTTGTAAAAGCACACAGCTTGAGACAGAAAATGCTGGGTCCCCTCCTGGTCGCTACCTCCCCGGGGGTAACCACCACCCTGACATCTAGCGGCACAGATTGGGTTTGCCCATTTTTATGTTTTACAGAAACGGAACCGCACAGTATGTGCTCTTACACATCTGGCGTCTCCCTTCAGCGCTGTGTTTACGCTCCACCCATGTTTGTAGCCATAGCTGGTTCTCAGTGCTGCAGTCTTACAGTGTGTGGAGATGCCATGACTGACTTGGCACTGGGCATTGGGGCCGCTCTTGGCTGTTATAAATAGTGCTATTCCTTGTGTATGTCACTTGCTGGACATACACATGCAGCTGTGTTGAGTGTATACCTGTCTTGCTCAGAGCTCAGGCTGCCGTGACCAAGTATGACAGACCAGGTGGCTTAAACAACACGCATTTATTTTTTAAATCTTTTTTTGAAGTATGGTTGATACACAATATTGTATCAGTTTCAAGTATACAACACACTGATTCAACAAACAATAGAAATTGACTTTCTGACAGTTCTGCAGACTAGAAGTCTGAGGTCCAGGTGTGGCAGGGCTGGTTTCTCCTGAGGCCTCTCTGGCGAGTAGACGGCCGCCTTGTCCTCACACAGTCCTCCCTCTGTGCGTGCCCATGTCCTGATCTCTTCTTATAAGTCAGGTTGAACAAAAGACTACTCCAACGACCTCATTTTTAGTTAATTACCTCTGTAAGGACCCTGTCTCCAAATGCAGTCACATCCTGAGGTATGGCGGGCAAAGACTTCAATATATAAATTTCAGAGGGACGTAATTCAACTCATAACAGTTTGCTGAAGTGGCTGTACCAATTTACACTCCATCCAGCAGTATATGAGTGTTCTAGTTGTGCCATATCCTTGCCAACATTTGGTATTCTCTGTCTTTGAGTTTTGATCTCACGGTTTTAATAGGCATTTTGCTGAGAACTAATGGGACTGAGCACCTTTGCATGTGTTGAGCCGTTTGGTTATGCTCTTGCATGCAGTGCCTGTTCAGGTCTTTTAGATGCTTTCTTCTTTCTTATTGATTTACAATAGTTGCTTATTTATTTGATATATTCTGGATGAGTCTTTGGTTGGATTTCTGTACTCTGGAGATTTCCTACCACATTTAGGGGGGCCTTTCACTTTCTTAAAGTGTGTTTAGTGAACAGAAGTTGTTAATTTTCATGTAGTTCAACTTATCTAATTCTTATTTTATACTTTTTGTGTCATGGTTAAGAAATCTTTGACTACTCCAAGTTCACAAAGATATTCTGTTTTCCTTTGAAAAGCTTTGTTGTTTTACCTGTTAAATTTAGACACGCAGTCTGCCTGGAACTAACTTTTTATATGACATACAGTAGGGATCCTTAGACATGTTTTTCCATATGGACACCCAATTAAATGGTGTTGCGTCCTTGCAAGGGTGTCATCTAAATGATGTTATTTTAATTGCTCAAAGTGATAGTCAGTCTCTCCCCTGTATAGTCACATTTTTCTCCCTTATAACTAATAAGTAATCTGGAAGAGACACTTCAAGACCATACAAATAATTTTCATGAAATTTTCACCCTCCCCTAGATACAGCATCCATTGATGACTTTTGCAATGATGATTTCAAAATAATGAGAAAAGTGTTTTTAATGCCACATTACAGATAATGCTTATTGCGCAGTCCATCCTTTTCCCCCGTGGTTCATAAGATCCTCAGACACTTGCTAAATCTTCTGTTTAACAATAAGAGAGCAGGCCTCAGCCTTAAAGCATTCGTCAGGCAACAAACAATATTTTATAATGTCATGTTATTTCCTTTTTATTATAATGTTTCTTTTCATGGCTGCCTTCTATTTATGACACAGTTCAGCTCTCAGCCACCTTCCCATGCTCACCATTCGTTATCAGACACATACTGTAAAGGAGCTACATTTACTATATTTAAGGAAATGAATTAAAAACTTGAAAAATATCTACAGGAAACAGGATCAAAATCATATGGAGTACAGCTTCTAACAACGATGTGAGTAGGCTGCAAATTGGTAACAGAAAGGTGGCTGGAAAATCCTGGCATGTTTGGAAAAGAAGCAATATAATCCTAACAACTATGGTCAAACAATCATGATGTAAAGTTGAAAATATTCTGAATATTTTAATAAGGAAAAACTTAAAAAAATCAAACTTTCTGGGAAACAGTCAAGATCATGCTTAGAGTGACATTTTAGCTACAAATGTGTGTGACTAAAAAAGAGAAAAGGCTAACGTTAGCAAGCTAAGTATCCCTCTCAGGAAACCAGAAAAAGAGGAGTGAAATAAAACCAGAAAGAGTTGACAAAACCAAAATTTATTATTTGAAAAGACTAATAAAATTAGTAAAACTGGTGAGATTTATCAGGTAAAAAGAAAGGTGACACAGGAATGAAAGAGGGGCCATTGCTACAAAAGCTATGGACTTTAACTTCAATGAAAAGGAAATGATGAGCCAAAATGGAGAGAAAGCTTGAAATAAAATACAAATCTATAGAAAAAATGCAACTTAGAAAAGTCCAAATAGCCTTAGAACCCTTTAAAAGTTAAATCAGCCATGAAAAATCCTTCCACTCCATGTGGGTCAACCTGAGAAGGCTCCAGGCCCCAGTTACTCAATCCACCACTCTCTGTAGCGTTGCTATGAAGGGATTGTATAGATAGGGAGATTACCCAGGATAACGAGGGTGGGGCTGATGCAATATGTGAAAGGCCTTAAAACAGAGCTGAGACTTCCTCAATGAAGAAACTTCTGCACTTCCTCACAGCCTGCTCTTCAGATTTGGGGCTTCCTAGCCAGTCCCACTATAATGTAAGCCAGTTCCTGGCAATAAATCGTTTTATGTATCTCCTCCTGATTCCCTTTCTCTGGTTGAACCCTAACTGATCCACCTCCCCCCACACAAATCTTCCAGGGCTAGGTGGTTCCTGTCGTGAATTCTACTAACCATTCAAGCACAAGATTCCAGTCTTACCAAAACAGTACTTTCCAGAGACTAGGAAAACAAGGAAGGTTCCCTAATAGGAACAGAAGGGGAAAGAAAAATGACAGACCGATCCCACGTATGAACATTAAAAACAAAACAAAACACAACAGCAGCACACCAACAGCCAAAGCTCCCAGTGAAACGTATTTTACATCAATGTGCACATTTTTCAATCGCCTTCACATCCTTGATCTCCTTGACTCCTTCATGCTCCAGAACCCGGGGCAAAAATACAGTGTTGGGGAAGGTTCCTGGCCCCATGACTGCTTGGGCCGCGCCCCCATGTTACTCCTAAAATGCACTCCACCATGCGCCCTCACCCAGGAGCCCCTGTCATCAATCTGTGGCTCACACTGGAGTCTCAGGGACATTTCTTAGAAATGTGAATTGTCAGACCCCATTTCTAAGCTAAGACTCACTTTCCTGAAGGACTCTGAGCTTTGGTGTCCTCATCTGGACCACGTGGCATCCTAACCTAGAGGGGAGGAGAGGATCACAGCTCTTCTGTCCTCCAGTCCAGGTGCCCTGAAGGTGCTGACGGCAGCAGCAGTGGGGAACGAGGCTGCCTGGGGCCCTGGGGGACCAGCTCTGCCTTGCTCAGCCCCAGAAGGAGCTCAGCAGGGGCCGAACCAATCAAGGACAGGCAGTCAATGGACATTAACTTCTGGGGGAGGGGAATTCAGGGCTGGTGATGTGTAAGGCCTCACTCTCTTGTCAAGCAGCCAGAGAATCAAGGTTGAGCTGCCCAAATGTAAGTCACCCCCTGATCTTTCCACACACAGCCTGCTAAAAGCCCATCACATGCTCTCTTTCAAATGTGGCATTTTGTACAGATGTTTAAACTTTGACATAAGCAGCAAGTTGCATCAGCTTCTTACATTTAAGGCCTGCAGGATTCCAATAATTTAATTTTGACCAAAGGAAGAAAGCTGCCTTACAAAGTGGCAGAAAGAAGGGAGACCAAGATCCCCAAGAGGTTTCCCAGGACACCCACTAACAGAAGCACTTAGCATTATGCCTGGCACCTGGTAACCCTTCAATAAATTGTGGCTTCACTATCAGTATGACTGGCACGGCTCACACCAGTGCCCCACTCCTGGTTCTGTGTGTGCTGGATAATTGAGCAGTATGAACCCAGCCCCTTCCTCAGTTCTTCCGCATGGCTCGTCTCATTCCTGGGGGAGCGGTACACGCAGGCAGGCTCCCGGGCGTGCTCCCTGCCTCTCAGCCCGGCCCTTGTTCTGGGCTGCACCGGATACCTGTCCTCTTTGTGCATGGGCCGAACACTTTAACCACCTTAAACCGAAGGAAGAGAGGGCTGGTGCGGGCTGTCCTCATCAGAGCCAAGGGAAGAGGAGCCCAAAGTCTGTCCCGGCCACACAGGACCGTTTCTGGCTGGGGCGAGGAACCTGTGTCAAAGTGGCCACAGATGAGTTCATAGAGATGGACAAATGTCACTCCACTTTCCTTACCCTTATGTGAAATCCTGACTTCATAGGGAGGGCCCCAGACCATGTCATTTTCCTGATCCCTTCCCCTCCTTCCCAGGCGCATGGAGCAGGGGGCCCCCTCCCTCCCTCCCCCCCATTTAGGCTTGGTTTATGGCCTTAGAGATTCTTATCTCTTCCTTCTATTATTTTAAAGTACATGCTGACCCTCTTTCCCTCCCCTGCCTGTTTTCCTGAGGAAACATGATCAAGAAATAAAGACTTGAGTTAGTCTTGAAAAAACTGCTGTGAGTCCAGCTTTTACATGTAGAGAATGAACTGTAGAGGATCTTGATCTGATGGTGGCGCTTTGCTTACACGTTTCCTCCTCCTTCCTCAGAGCTCTTTTTGCAAACATTGACAGAGCAGCCTGTGTCCCATGGGGGCCCGCCGGGGTCCAAGACCTGTGACCTAAAGGAGCTTTCAGCCACCCCAGAAAGACATGATTTTGAGGCCTGAGGCTCAGGGCAGCTGGAAATCCCTACAAAGTGGGCACAGCATCTGCCACGTCAGGCATCCCCAGGCCTCTCTCCACAGGCTCCCACCCCATCCCAGGGACCACCTGAAGCCTACCTCCAGATGTCATTTCCCTCTGTCCTGTGTCACAAGGAAGGGCCAGGGGAGGGGGCTCAGGGAGCGCCTTCTGGGAGGGCTTGGTACAGTCCTAGACAATTTTGACATTTCAGAGTAAGTATGTACAACTTTTAAAATGTGACTGAAAGCACAATTAAACTTGTTTTAAAAACATACCAAGTATTTACTGTGCTCGTACTTGTGCACAAATACCCTCATACAAATGGTAAGAGTGGCCAAATGCACAATTGTGCAAAGACAGCTAAAGGCTGGCTCTGCCTGCTGTCTGTGGGGTGGGGCATGAGGGGCTCTGCAAAGTTTCTTGAAAGTGCCTCAGTGGAGACAAAGACTCTCAGGCCTGGAGCTTACCTGCCTCTGACAGTCAGTCAGCTACTTGGCTATGTGAATGGTTTCTCCCTGGGCCCTCTGGGAGACTGGCCTCTCCTTCCAGCACAGAGGGTGGGGGAGCCCACAACCACAGGCTTTATGGGAGTGACACATTGCTCTTGACTCAATCCAACACCCAGAAGTGGAAGGAACTCTCTCCTGGGCAGCCCAAAGACCGGCCCTGACTCTGGCCTAAAAGGTCTGCAGCCAGAGGAGGTCTGGCGCGACTTGAGTGGGCTCCTTGTGAAGTCTTTGGGGCCAGTAATACAGCTCAAAGGTACAGTGACCTAACATTTGGTGTCGCACATTGGCAACATTAACACTTTTGACAACATCAAGTGGAGCATTGGGCAGTGCTGTCAGGTGGAACGTGTGTATCCTGTGACCCAGCACTTCCACTCCTGGGAGTAAAACACCCTAGAGTTGTGGATCCCCAAGTGTGATTTCCCCACCAGTAGCATGAGCATCACCTGGGATCTTGTTAGAAATGCAAATACATTCCTAACCAAGTATGGAATTCTATGGGTGAGGTCCATCCAGCACTCTGGGTTTTCACAAACCTTCCAGGGGTTTCTGATGCCCACCGAAGTTCAAGAACTGCTTGTCTAGAGAATCTCTTGCCCATGTGGTCAGGGATGTGTACAAGAACATTCAGAGCAGCACTGTTATTAACAACAAAACAAAAACTTACCAAATAGTGAGATGGGAAGTGGCCAGATTTCCAGATCTACTGGGAAGGTGGAGCTGAAGGATTTTCTGATGGATTAGACGTGAGGACGGAGAGAAAGTAAGGAATTAAGGATCACACCAAGGTTTTTCGCCCAAAGCACTAGAAGGATAGCATGGCCATCCACTTTGGTGGGGATAACTGTGGGAGAAACAGGTTTGTAAAGGGGCCGCTCAGGAGTTTGGTGTGGGACACCAAGTGCAACGTCTAATAGATATGCAAGTACAGATACTGAAGAGGCCTTAGGATATAGAAATCTTGACTTGTGGGGAAAGGCCTGAGTTGGAGATGTAAATCTGGGAGTCACCAGCGTTCACATGGTATTTAAAACATGAGATGTATAGAAATGACCATGGAGATGAGTATCACTGAGAAGAGTTCCCAGGACTGAGTTCTGGGTCCCTCCAAAGCTAAGAAGTTGGGTGGAGTGGGGGTGACGAGAAGGACCCAAAGGAAACTTAAAAGAAGCCAGTGAGACAGGAGGGAAACCAAGAGAGTGAGGTGTCCTGGAAGCCAAGAGATCAGGATGATCCAGCCAAGAGGGAACATTGATGACCCAGGAGAAAGGGTGAAATGTTAGCAGGATGTGCCTTAGTGGGCGGCAGGAGATGGGATCAAGGGCACAAACCGGTGAAGTTGGTCTTTCAGCCCAAGCCAGGACAGAGGGCAAAAGGCATAGATAGTGGTGCTGACTGGTGGGTAAATGTTCATATGCGTCACATTTTGTATAGTATACATATATATCATTTGAATATATGCCAGATAATAAAAAGAATGTTCACATGGTAATACTGCTGTATCAAAGGAAGCCCTCATCATTGTTTTTACCGATTTGTAGGTCACCATCCCGGGAAGGTCACAACAATTAACACTCCCACCACTAGGGCCCCTGAGACAGAGTGGCAGGAGAGTGACCTTTTCCCCACACCCGCGGTAAATCCAGGATTAATGTTTCCACATCTGGAGGATGTGTCAAATGTTTGTATTTCCCTCATATGTTAATGGGGACTCAGGCGGGCCTTGTGTGAGCTGTCTTTTCCCTTCTTCGCTGGTCCGTTTTCCTCTTGCTTGCTTTGAAAGGAGCCTTTTTGTAATTTAGGAAACTTACGCCTTTTGCTGTCTGGGCAGTACGAGTAACCCCTCCTCCTCTGTACTGTGTCTAAGGACAGTTACGGTGGGTTTCACCAGACAGAAGTTTTTAATTTCTCTGTCTTTTATGGTTTCTGCTTTTCACGACATACTTAGAAAGACCATCCTTATCCCAGGATTCCTTCTGGTGCTTCTCTGGTTTTGACTTTTTTACATTAAACTTCTGAGCCATCTGGAGTTTATTTGGTGTGGAGTGGGAGGCAGGAGATGCAGCTTGTCCTCGCGCCTGGCCAGTCCCCCCAGCGTCAGCTGCCGGCTCATACACCCCACTGAGCTGCGTTCAAAAGGAACTTTTATCTCTTCCTTCATTCATTTGGCAAATATTTCTTGTGTGCCCACTCGAGTACCGTGCCAGGTATTTGGGTGAGCTGGCAAGCATGAGATGTGTTTCCTACATGCAGGAGAAGGGAGGAGAGAGGCAGGAGACAGTGACTCTGCTGAGGCAGAAGGGCAGCCTGGGAAGACATACTGAACTGCGTCTTAGTGGTTAGGGACGACTTCCTGCTAGAGACATGAACAGAGGAGGAGTTAACCAGGGCAGGCAGACCTCATTCAGCGTAAGGTTTGGAGACAGAGAAAAAGGCTTATGTGGGGATCCGCAAGAAGTCCAGTATGGCTTCATTGCGATGGGAGTTTGGAGCTTGAGAGTTTGGAGAAGAGGCTAGAGCCACAGCAGGCACCAGACCTAGAGAGGGAAAGGGAAAAAAGAGTCTCAAATAGCACGCCAGTTTCTAGCTTGGGCAGCTGGGTGAGTGGAGTCCCCTTAACACTCAGACGGAGAGCACAGGGGAAGATTGCTCCGGCTGACTCATGGAGAGTAGATGCGGCCGGGCAGGAGTAGAAGCTAGGAGGTCAGGGAGGACGTGAACGAGGATGCTGGCGGCACTACAAGTGGCTAGAAGTGCTCAGGCTCTGAGTATATTTTGGAGGTAGAGCTGCAGTGACGACTTGCTGATTGATTGGACATGGGAGATGAGGGAAGGAAAGAAAATCAAGCTAGCCAGCCACGTAGGCCTTTGGCCTGCACATCTGGGAGGTGCCGCCGATGGACGTAAGAAGGACCTAGAGAAAGGACATTTGGAGGGTGTGTGGTAAGGAAGCGAAAGCTTTGAACACGTTCAGTTTGAGTCAACCCTTAGACATTGTAGGAGAGGAAAAAGGTTTCCTTGACCCTCTTAGGATCCCTGGCTGCCGAGCCTTCACAAGGAAATGAAGACCGAAAGAAGTGGTCAGCCCTGAGTGTTGTTATGCTGGGGCTGCTCCTTTCCTCTGGGCAGGGGGAGGATGCTTCTCCCACGAGGGTCTTATGACCTGCTTCACATGGAAGGGGGAGGGAGGACAAAGGTCTGCTTCTTCCTGCCATTTTCTCAAACTCCTTCATCTTAAAATATCCAGTATGCCAAGGTGCCATGTTTGGGGATAGCATGTCCCGACCCCCGTGAACATCCAGGTGGTGATTTCACGGGCATCTCTCCGTGTAACAGGCTCTAGTGTGAGGGTTCTCTAGGAGTTCTCCCGTGTAGCTTTCACAACAACCCCAGGAGGGAGAGGCTGGCATTCTCCCCTCTACTATACAGGTGAGAAATGGACACCCAGATAGGGCGAGAAACTTGCCCAAGGTCACATAGCTATTAATTGGCACAGCCTGGACTTGCACCCACACATTCCAATTCCAGAGTCAGTGCTCCTAACCCTCAGTACCTCCAGATAAATGGGGAGTCAGGGAAGCCAGGAGAAGCATGTTTTTCCAGAATGGAATGATCAGCTGAGAGAGATTTTAAGGGAGTGGTAGGGTTAAAATCCTGATGGGAATGGGTGTATGAGAGAATGGGAGGAGAAAAAGTAGAGACAGTGAGTCTAGACAACTCTTTCATGGAGTTGTGCCCACTAGAGGAGCAGAGAGTAGGTGTGGGGTCAAGGGAAAGTCTTCTTATTTTTTTAATGTTGGTGGGACTGCTCCAAATGATGCAGAAGAGAAAGGGACATTTACAAAGAGGGAAGTCCTTGTGAAGCTGAGAAGGGGTAGGATCCAGGAATTTATGCTAGCACCATTCTGCATAGTTGTGTGACCTTCGGCCGCACTGTTGCTACCCTGGGGCAGACAAGAAGAGAGCAGATGTGTAGATTTGTCCAGATTTGGTGCTGTGTCAGGGGAAGGTAACAGAGTGGCAATGGAGCAAGGAAGATTATTGACAAGAAGCTGTCACTGGGTCACTGACTCCAAGCTGGGTAGGGAGGGGAGTGAGGAGAGGAAAGGGCTACCAGATGGGAAGAAGGTAGAGGAGCCAGGGGCAGAGATCTCCGTGAGCTGGAAAAGGAGGACGTAGTGGTCAGAAAATGGAAGGCCTGCGATAGGGACTCTGGAGGTGGCGGCAGGATGCAGGCTGCCCGCAGGTGGCCGGGTCAGAGCACTGGGAGGCCTGAGGTTGGGGATGGATGCTGAAGTCACAGCCCCACCGCTCTACCTCCCAGGACACTCTCTCACACCCAGTGGGGTCTGCGTGGCAAAGAACAGCCCCATGCCAACACTTGCCCAAATGTTAGATGCTGCTTTAGCCACTTGGCCTAAGCCTCCAAGGAGAGGATTTTACCCAAAGGCAGACCGATCTATGCAGAGGTATGTGGGGTGTTGGGAAAGGAAGCACCTCGCCAGGGTGGGGCGCAGGGGGACCTTGCTTAGTGGAGGGAACCTGATTTCAGCTACAGCAGCACTCTCCAGTAGAACTTTCTGCCACGACGGAAACATTCTTTACAGGAGCTGCCCACCACACAGGTCTGTCGAGCTCTTAAAATGTGACTATTATGACTGAGGAACTGGATTTTCAATGTAATTTTATTTTATTTGATTTTATTGTAATTAATTTACATTTAAATAGCCACACGAGGCCAGTGGAGCTCTAGAGACTGTGCTGGTCTCAAGGGGGCGGGTGGGGGAGGAAGGGGAGGGATGGAGCACACAATGCCAGGGAGCCTAGAGCCATTGGGTTGAGTTCACCATCCCCAAGTACAGGTGACTGGGGCCAAGTGGAGTGGACAAGGGCCAGGTGCACACCCCCCATCCGGGCTGCTCTGATCCATTCTGATGAGGGCCTGCCCCTTTCCTCTGTGCTGAGAAGATGTGAGTTTCCATCAAGGGGGACCCCAGCCAGCAGCTCTCTGTTCCTGTTCAGATGGGTGAGAAGGCAGCTTGTGAACAGTTGGCCCCTCCAGTTTCCCAAAGGCTGCTCCCCTTGAGGAACTGAAGGGAGCTAAACACCCTCGGAGGTTTCCAGAAAGACTAATAGAGATACGCATGTTCTGCAAGAGGTCAATCACAGGAACCTGGCTCTTCTATGTGAAGGGGTTTCAGGAATACACTGAATTTCCCTTTCCCGGGTGGGAATGTCCACTTCCCAAGTGCAAGGGCAGTGCTGAACCAACAGGAACGAATCAGCACCTCTTGGAGCTGGACAGACCCTCAGGTTGCTTGTGACATCTGCCCCACTAGCCAGTGGCTTAGCCAGGCTCAGCAGGGCCCCTGAGTGTGAGCTCCCTCTCTCACCTGGACAGGGACCCAGTCAGATCTGGGGGTGCCACCCAGACCCCAACACCGACTCTGGCCTGCCTTTTCTTGAGCGGGTGGTGGCTTCCACACCATTCCTCTTCTGGGCCTGTGCTCAAATGCCCAGTGGGCACCAGTCCTGCAAGAGGGTCCCAGGAGCCCAAGCTGCTTCTGGGACAGTAACAGGGTTTCTGGGGGCCAGGCTTGGGCCCAGCTCAGGGGAGGGGCACCCAGCAGGGCCAGGCAGCCTCCAGCCTCCCCAGGCTGCTGACAGGCCCAGACCCTCATCAGGGCCCCTTGCCAGGAGTGCTTGGCTGAGCTTTGGGGATGAGGGGGTGCTGGGCAGGGAGCCCACCGTCTCCTCCTCATGACCTCCCTTCCTCCTCATCCGGGAGCCTCATTGCTGGCCAACTGTACTAAAACTCCGGAAAACCATGGCGGGGAGGTTTTCCAATTAGAACATTCTTTTTCCGATCTGTGGATGGTTTTTAGAGCAGCAAAAAGCCATTCTTCAGGGCATGTGGGGATTATCTGCTAGCGAGGCCTTGGCTGGATTGCTCGCTCGGCTCTGCAGGCCTGGCCTGGGGCTACTTCAGAGCATTCTGAGGCATCAGGTCACACAGGCCAAGAGTGACCGCCAGCTGTTCCCTGGGCTTATTCAAAGTAGCACATCCAAAACGCAGTGGGAGTCCTGGCTGCCGGGGTGGGACATGTCAGCTTGGCCCAGGGAGACCTGCCTGCATGGCCTCCTTGCTCCCAGTGGGGCCAGCTGGCCACAGGAGCAAGAAATCCCCAGGTATGGATTCTGCCCCTTGGAACTGAACTGGTCCACCTTCTCCGTGAGACTGACTGGTCTCTGGGTGGGGTGGGGTTGGCAGTGTGCGGGGACAGGAGGTCTGAAGGGGTCAATTGGAGCCATGCATTCATGGCAGGGAGGGCACCAGCCCCTTAGCTGGGAGTGGAGGCTGAGGGCTGGATGGTGTGTGGGCCTGGGGCTGAGGGGGAGGTGGGGGCAAAGGCAAGACTGTGCAGGTGGGGTCTCACAATACACTGAGGGGTTGGACCAGCTCCCAGCAACCTGGAGAGCTGATTACAGACTCAGATTCGGGGCTCTGTAGGGATGGGACATGGCAGGGAGTGGACAAGGGTCATTTTAGATGCAGCCACACCTGTAGACCCCTGACCCCAGGGGACTCACCCTGCTTGGAGCTGGCTGGGTCACCCAGCAAGTAGAAACTGGTTGAAAAGCTTAGGAGGATGAGATGGCAGGGCGGGCCCCTAAAGGAGGGAGGGAAAAAAGGAATTAGGGTCAAACAGGAGCCTCGCTCTCCCCACATGTGAGTCTGAGTACCTTGGCTGGGTGGGGGTTCCGTCAGAGCTACTGGAGACCTGTTTCAGCTCTACCGCAGACTGGCTATGTGGCCCCAGCTTGATACAATCCCTCTCTGGGCCTCTGTTTTCCCATTTGCACAAAGGCAAGGTTTGGGTCAGTTGTTCATCTCCAGTTCCCACACCCCCAACCCTAGCGGGGGGACACTCTGCCTGGGTTGGCTTTGGGGCCTGACATTTTTCTGGGCCCCACCCATAGTCCCCCCTCCCTAGCCTGGGAATGTTTCAGCTACACCAGCTTCCCTCAGTTCTGTTCCCAGCCCTGGACATCAGAATGGGGCCTCCCTGGAACTTAGGAGCACTGCTGGCCAGTTTTTTCCAACCAGCCACCTGTCCCCCTACTCATCTGCCTGCTTTAACCTGGCCTCCCAGAGAATCTGTCTCTACTGCCTGCTCATGGACTCTGGCCCCCCAAGGATAAGGGTCACCAGCTGCGTACTCCTGCTGCTACCTTCCAGGCCTCTTGCCTACCCAGGCACCTTAGCCTGGCCCCACCCTCAAGTCCACCCTATGTAGAGGCAGCACCTCACCCTCATAGCAGGGCCTGGGAGGGCTGCTTGTCAGTGAGGAGGTTACTCCATCTGGGGGTCTTCAGCAGGACTCTGCCAGAGCCTGGGTGGCTGGCCAACCTCGGAGGTGGATGCGGGGGCCAAGCCACAAGAGAAACTGAGAGTAGAGAGGGCCTGGGCCAAGCTCAGGCCCAGCAGGGGGCAGCCAGCATCCTCTAAGGTCTTGGCCCTCAAGTTCTAGGCCAAGGGGAAGTTCATGAAGGAACCAGTGTTGTGGTCGAGAATGGGTGGGAGGTTGCCACCAAGGGAATATCTTGTGCAGGGTCTAGATGGCATAAGAACACTTGGTGTGTCTGGGGCCAGGCACCTGAGGGCAAGGAGGCTGATGAGGTTGGCAGCGGCCTTAAAGCCTGGCTGAGGTGGCTGGGGGTGGCCCTGGCAGGGGCAGGGGGTTCTGTTGGGGCAGTGAACAGGTGGGCAGGGCAGGGCAGGGTAGGGCAGGGCAGGGCAGTTACCCTTCAAGTCAAACTCGTTTGCAGGCGAGATCAGCTGCAGGGCCTGGCAGCCGGGCAGGAAGGGAGGAGGCGAAGAAAGGCTGGGTCCTTTGGCTGACGCAGTCATGGCAGATCTCGCCTGGGCAGGGGCTGAATCACCTGGGACATGGGAAGAGCTCGAGGCCCAAGGGCACGGCAGCCCAGCCCTGGACGTTCTTGCTAAGTGGCCACCGGCTTTGGATGCCACTCGTTTGTGCTCTAGCTGACCCACGCAGACTTAGGGCTCTGGGGCCCGCTTTCCCTTCCCCACTGGTGGCTTCACACCTATGTCAAGTCCATCACTGTGTCCTCTACATTCTACCTCTTTTAGATAGGGGCCCTTCACGGGGAGGTGGCCCCAGAGAGGCCATCTACTATGTTTAGGAGCTAGGATGCAAGCCAAATCCACAGCCACCAGCAGCCCAAAGCGGGAGGCGGGAAGGCATTAGATGCTGGCCACCAGATTGGAAGCAGAAAAATGCTGATTGGCAGGAGACCGAGATGAACTGAAGTGACTTTGTATACAATTCCCTCATCCCCCACACAAGTATTCATGCAGACACAGGGTCACCTCCTCCCTACCTGATGGAACCCAGGAAGGGAAAGGAGAGGACAGCTTCCAGAGTTTCACCCACCCCTCAACGCCCGCCTTCTGTAAATCCCCTCCAACCCTCCGGGAGCTCACCCTCTAAAACAACAAAGGGTGATGGCTGCTAGGTGGATTGCTGCCGTCAGAGGGAGCTGGGAAGTGGGCTGCTGGCCTGGGAGGCCGGTGCAGTCAGGAGAGGATCTGAAGAATGACCGAAAGTCCACTAGCCAGCCAGACAAGGGGACAAAGGACATTCTAGGGGGTCTGAGTGCCAGGAGCAAACGCCCCAAGGAGATGGGCCTTGGGATGTACTCAGAAAGTGGAAGCAGGCGAGTGTGGACTTCCTGCAGGATCTCAGCCACCAGCCCCCGGCCCCCTCCCGCCCCTGTCTGGGATCTCCATCTGTCAAATGGATCTAGGAACAGAAGTTCTCTACAGAATTAACCCGTAGCATCTGTGGAAGTCGTTGGCCACGAGCCAGGGCCAGATCACGTCGGGCATGGACAGGGGCCCAGCGAGGCAACCGGGGCCCTTCGCGCGGCAGAGGCCTCCCAGCCCGGGGCTCGCTGCGGGCTCGGCGCGTGAAGCCCGGGCCTTCATTTCCCCAGCAGCCCGGCGGGGCGTGGACGCTGGCGGGGGAATGCGCGGAATGCGCCCGGCGCGTCTACCTACCCCAGGAGAGGGCCGGGGAAGGGGGCCGGCCGAGGGGAGGGGCGAGGGGCGCGGCTCCGGCGCCGGAGAAAACCTGTTTGTCCCCTGGCGGGCGGAGCCCAGTCCGCGCCTCCCCGCCGCCCCGCGCGCTCTCCTCGCCGCGCCCGCGCCCGCGCCCGCTGCCCCGGCCCGGCCCGCCTGGGCGCTGCCCGCACGAGGGAGCCCGCGCCCGCGCGACCCTCCGCCTACCCAGGGAGCTGGGCACCTGAGTCAGGTAGGGCTGCCGAATCGCCGTCGGCGCGGCCCGGTACCCAGCCCAGTGACAGGGACAATTATGGACCTCAGTGTCCTCTTCCAAAGTCCTCGCCCGCTCCAGTATCATCCCTCCCAGGCTTGCGCTGGAAGGCAGTGCTGCTGGTTTTCTGGTTTCCGCTGTGAGCAAAGACACTGACCGAGAGGGGCAGAGATGGGTGCCTGGTCCTGCTGTCCTCACTCTGGAGAAGAGGGGGTGGAGTGTAAGTAAATGGCCTGGGGCTAGGGTGCTCTGAGAGTTGATCGCAGCCAAAGAATGTGGCATCTCAGATCAGATAGTTCAGCCTGTGTCGAATTTATCGAAGAGAAAACTGAGATCTAGGGTCAGGCTCACCAGTTGCTTGTGATGAGCCAGTGGAGGGCCACCAGGAGGGTAGCTGCTCAGACAGACGGCGCCGAAGCCAGTGTCACTGGGTGTTATCGATGGCATCTGCAGCAAGCGGGCTCTGTGGCCGGATTGTTTTGGTGGGGGTAGGGGAGCCAAGAGCCTTGTCCTCTTTGGAGAGTCAAAGTGATACCTCACCTGGGAGACACTGAAAGCTCGGCTCCCCTTCCGCTCTGCTGCTTCTGAGCTGGGGGCACCTGCGCAGCTCCGGGTCAGTCAGCCTCCCACCCAGGGTTGCTGGGGGCTCAGATGAGGTCTGTGGTGGGTGTACCTGAGCTTTGGGACATCCGGGGTGTGGTAGGAATTGTGTTCTCACTGAGCTGTTCACACCTAGCCTTGACTTTGTGGAAGGCTGTGCAGCCACATCTGAGGACCACACTTTTGAACCCTGAAAAAGGGCCCCTCACACCCCTCCCAGCAGTGGTCAAAGCCCCGGACACCCAGACCCAGGCTTGCCTTGGTCTCACGCCTCTTTAGACTCCTGCTCATGGTGGCTGACTGGGACAGGGAGCAGAGGTGCATGGCTGATAGGCCTGGACAGTGGGTAGAGGCTGGGTTCCCAGTCCCCTGCACCAGCTCACACAGAGCTCTGGGGAAAGACTTGGTTCGGGGTGGGGGGTGTCCTGTCTTCCCAGGGCCTCTACTGCCTCATCTGAAAAATTCAGGGCAGCTCAGAGCCCTGCTCACCACTTAGAAGTGAGTGGCCAGGCCCTAGATGCCCAGAGCAAGGGTGAGCTTGCTGGCTGGCCTTGGTGCTTGTACTCTTTGCCTCAGCATCCCCGGGTCACCCCAGGATGGGAAGGAGCGGATCCACCTCACTAGCCGTACTCCATCTCTCCATCAGTTCCTAGCCCGAGCCCTTGTGCCTTCCTGGCCTGGCATTCAGAAGCCCTGGCCTGGCTGGAGGCTCAAGTCAGCTTTGGGGAGCTGATGGAAGGCACCCAGCACAGGTCCAGGCACATGGCGGGGGCTCCAGATCTGTTCATCTCCACCCTCTGGACACTCACACGTCATCAAGACAGGTGGCCCATGACCACACTGGGTGCTGTGGCTCTAAGTGGAATAAGCACAAGGGGCTGTGGGAACCTGGAGCAGGGGAGCAGCCCTGGCTGGGAGGATGAGGGAAGGCTTCCTGGAGGACGAGCGCTTGGAAGCAGGAGATGGAGCTCAGCAGTTGCCAGGTCAAGGCCCACACATCCTTTGGGATCGTTTAAGTCTAGCATCGCCCTTGTTCCTCAAAGACCAAAGCCAATTCTTCCTAAGCCCCTATATGTTCCACCCAGAGCTGGGCATGGGAGCCTGGAGAGAAATCGGACACAGGCCTGGCCCCAAGGAGTGGCGGTCTAGCTGGGGACAGTGGCCAGAGGCCAAGGTGGTGGCGGCCGGGGCTGACAGGCCACTCAGTAGGGAGCTACTCTCTGCATCAAAATTGTTCACCTCCCTTCGTCCTCAACTCCAGATTCCAGACAGAGCCCGCATCCCCTGAGGGCAGTGACCCCAGAGTCCAATGCTGCCTAGTACCTTGGCAGGGCAGACTCTGGGACCCTGGCAGCAGGTCTGGATCTCACTTTTAGCCACAGCCCATAAGGCGCCAGCTCATCTGTAACACTGGCACGGGACAGTACTATGGCCAAAGAAGAGGAGAGCTGCCTTCCACATCTCCACTGCTCTGAGTTGCAACCCACATGCCACCCGAGCCTTTGGGCCTCTGTGGTTGGGATCCATTGGGGACTCTACCTTCATTCCTGCTGTGCCCTCGGAGAGCTGGCTGATGCCAGGGCAAGAGCAGCCCACCCAGGGGACCCATGCACCTGACAGTGATGGTCAGGAAAGGTTAGCATTGCTTTTGAGGGTCAGAGAGTTGGCACGGGACTCATGAAGTGGAGCAGGGAGATGAATAGGAGCAGGGGTGTGATGGGATGGGGGGCTCCTTTAGGCTTAGTGGTAAGAGGGCAGCTTGGAGGTCAGACTGGGTTCAACCCCATCTCAGCCACCATCTAGCTGTTCAAACCTGAGCACATCGCACAGCCTCTGGAGGCCTCAGTTTTGTCACCTGTACAGAAGGAAGGCTGAGCCCAGGAGCATCTGCTGCGAGGGTGTGAGCAGCTAGCGCCTGGCGTCAAGGTGTTCCCCTGCCAGCTGAGCCAGAGCCACACATCCTCCTCCAGAGGCCAAGGTGGTGGCGGCCGGGGCTGAGGTTGGGGCCAGGTTGGGAGGGCTATGGGCTCCCCAGTTGAGGAAAAACCCTTTAAAAGTCACTGCTAGTCTGTGCCGCTGGTATGCATGGTGTCTGTCCACAGTTCAGTGATTAATTCTTAGGGCATTTCCGGATGCTTACTAAAAAAGCATTCACTTTCTTTTTAAATTTTCACAGTTTTGATTTTTAATTTTTCATTTTGGATTAATTTAAAACTCAGAGAAAAGTTGTAAGAATGGTGCAAAGAACTGCCTAGAAGCCTTGTCTGGATGCCCCACTTGACATTCCTGATCGTTTTCTTCAGGAAGCGGCAGCTGACATAGGAGTACCTGTGTGGCCCTGAGGGATCACCAAAGAGGGACCAGGAGGTGGGCAGGGCTGGTGTCAGTTCATTTTTTCAAGGGAAAATTGAGGAACAGAGGGGGCACTCACCCAAGACTCTTTTGAGGATGAGGAATGGAGCCAGGTTCCCTTATTTCAAAAGCGTTTTCCTATCACTTGCCCTTTTGGGTGCCAGGGCACAGGGATGAATGACTGAGGACTAAGGGCAGGGGAAGGAGAAGGGAGGGAAGGTCTGGGCCCACACGGGACTGGAAAATGAAGGGACAAGAGGCCCTGTGGGTGTCATTCTCAAACTCGAATGTGGGGAGGCAAGAAGCTGCATCTTAAGCACATGTCCCAGGGGACTTGGATGTCAGACTTACCCAGGGGCCAGTTTCAGAAAACCCATCTAAACTTTTCCTGCAGGCAGCATGCGTACTTCCCATCTCAAGATGGAGCTGGGAACTGGGGCTGTAGGGCCAGAGAGGGGTCTGGCCTCTGGGGCCAGTGACGGGCAGGTTGCGCACTGCAGCTGGTTGTCACTGGTGGTCCCTGGCCTTGGTCCCATTTGTGGGCACACCTCAGGTGCTCTTGGTCTGGTCCCTGTGATTTTTGGCAGAGGGTTGCTATGGAGAGCAGGCACAGGGACCTCAGTCAGAGACGGGCATCCCTGGTGAAACTGTGTACATCAGTGCCTGATTGAAGTAGTGCCTGCTTTAGACTGAAAATACAACAACCGCCCAGCCATTAAAAAAAAAAAGAAAGAAAGCAAACCAAAAGCCAGGAGTTGCCTCACCACTCCTGCCTGGCAAGCTCCTACTCATTCTCTCATTGTTTTGGGAGGGCCCAAGCCAAGGGCCCCTCACTGCGGAGTGCAGCTTTTTGGCAGAGCCTTGTAGGGCTGCTCTGGGCTTCTGTCTGTCTGCCCGGCACCCAGCGTGGCATCAACTTTACATAAATGTTTGTTGAACAAATGGAAACATGGCCTTGGGAAGTGCTTTCTCCTCTGTGAGTGTCCATATTCTCTTCCAAGAATGAGACACTGCTAAGAGGTAAGGGTGGAGCTCACAGGACTCCGAGTGTGGGGTGGACAAGAAGGTGAGAAAGGAGGGGACAGGGAGGGGAGCTAGCAGCCAAAGGAGGCCTGCCCACAGTCAGTGGGGCTGGGAGGTGGTGTTGGGTGGGGAGAGGGTGCTGGGCAGTTCTTTTCTCCTGCATCCCACTGGTGATCAGCTGTAACTAGGACAGAAGGAATCAGTTTTTGTAATGTCAGTCAGGGGCAAGTGGGGGGCATGTCTGTCACTGGGCCTGCTCGGGCGAAGGCTGTGTGCAGGTGGGCATTTCCGCCCCCCTGGCTTGGCCTTGGTTCCCAGGCTGCAGAGACAAGTGAGGTGCAGGGCGAGGGGAACAGAGTCCGCCTGGGCCCTGGAGGAGAGCTACCAGTGTTCCTCTGGGCCCCTTCTCATCAATTAGTGAGGGAGGTGGAGGCACTGGGAATGATGGGAGCAGCTCACCGCGGAAGGGGTCACCCTGTTTGCGGTGAGAGCTCATGGGCCCTGTGGTCACCAGCATGCTGGCCCTCTGCAGCTCCCTGGCCTCCCCAGCGGCATGTCAGAGGGCCCCACCCGGAAGCCTGGTGGCCAAGCCACCCCTGCAACAGTACGGTTGCCCCAAGCGGTTGTTTATATTCATCCTGCCAAGAGCTAGAAAATGGGGGCAGGAGAGCCAGAAGGCATCCCACGCACCCAGGAGTGGCGGGCGCCGCGTGGCCGGGCTCCCATTGCCCCGGCAGCGCTCAGGCTCCCACCACCGCTGGGGGGAGCCGGCCCCTTAGATGTCTGCCGCACCAGGCGCCTCCAGTGCTGACGCCACGAAGTCTAGATTCTGGGGTGTTGGAGGTGGGATGTGGGGAGGGGAAATTCCAGACCTTCATGCAGAAGTCATTTACCTGTAAACCACATTTAAAAATACTCCCCCGCCCCATGTGCTCTTTTTCCATATTACAATGTTTTTCCTTCTGCAACTCAAGCCTCCTCCAGCTCCTTTCCCCCTGGGCACCTCCTTCCTGCTGCCCCGTTAGGCTCCAGGCGGGGTTCCACTGAGTCGACCTGTCAGACAACAGCTGAGGAGGGGCCCAACCTGGGACAGTCAACCTGAGGTGCCCTCACGGCCACCCTCCCACCCTTTGGTCGCTGGTGGTGGCAGCCCCCAAGGTGAGCTCCACTGCCAGGGGAGCTATGCAGCCTCTAGCAGCCTGGAGTCTTCAGACTGTGGGGCCCGACTCCGCCTGTTTAAGGAAGGCCACAGGGAATGGGGCACAGCTGCCATCCTCTTGAAGGCTTTGCTTTTCCATCAGTTACTCATTGACAGCCTCGTCCAGTAGTGGGGAGCCAAGGCACCACAGGAAGGAGTCTCCTTCCCGCCAGGCCAGCTGTCTTCTCTGAAACCCCTTGGCAGTGCCTACCTGGAGGACCAGAACTGGCTGGGTTCCCACTCTTAGGAACAAGTCCCTGGGAGACAAGGGACTGATGCTCCACCTCCTCCTTCATGACTCAGACGGGAGCATTTGTTTCTGCTGAAATGATTGCTGGGGGACCACATTCGGGGTCTATGACTCTGTTAGGGCCCCATGAAAATGCTCCCGGATGGAGCTTTACATAAACCTGGCCTGAGGTTGGCCCAGCAACCAGCCCCTGCCCTGGACAGTCCAAAGCCTCGATGGCTTCAGCCACATGTGTATTTCGTCCCAGGGCTTGCCCCGTCTGGCTGCCTGTTCCTGCCAATCCCTGACCCATGCCTAAGGAGCCCGCCCAGAGCTGAGCCGTGGGCTGTGGCTCTAGGAGACAATTGCATGTCATCCGTGCCTGCGAGGGATGGCTTCAGCCCCCTGCTTCTCGCTCTTCTACCCGCCGTGCGCCTATCCATGCCTGCTCCCGGTGGCCAGCACCCAGCACACACACATTCGGGCAAGCCCTGAGCCCCGAGCCCTGGCTGTGGCTCCTGGGAGATCTCTGCCTGGCATCCAGCACCCGCTGCCATTCCATTGCCACCCTGGGTGGCTCAGCTTACTATCTCCGTCCAGTAAGCCCTTGCCGCAGAGATCCCAGGCTGGAGGCCCAGTACTTGGGGGTCCTGGCAGGGCCGAGGGCTGGGTTGCCTTGTCCCCTCCTTGGTGTTCATCCAGTGTCAGAAGAAGCCAGCCCATCCCAGCTGTGCCAACAGGAGCCAGCGTTTCAATCTTGAGGCAGGGTGGTGTAGGGCAGCAGGCTGGGGCAACACTCAGGGGCCAGAGAGGGCCACCAGGGCAGAGGCAGCCCAGGCTCAGGCCTGCTGGGGTCCGTGCCTGAGGCAAGCTCTGCACCGCTATACCTTCCGGCTCTCCTGTGGGTCCCTCTTTCCAGGCCAGTGGAAATGCATTTGTAGTGAACTGTGGCGAAGAATGGGACTGAGCTGTGTCTTTGAGCCAGGGGGCTGTGGGACTTGAGGGCTTCTGTGGAAGATGCCTCCTGGGCTGAAGCTCAAGGCCACTGGCAGGCAGGTAGCTACAAGGGCAGAGACACAGAGGCCTGCTCAGGAACAGGGGGGATGAGCACAGCATCAGCAGTCACGCAGGGCTGCAGTTCCATGAACCTTTTCTGAGCTGGTCTTCTCATCTTGGACGCAGAGCATGTCCTCATCCAACCTTGTGGGGTGATGGGTCACCCCCTCCTCCTGCTGCTTCTCTGTCCATCTCTGTCTTCTCACACATCAGCCAAGCATTTGTGTCATTGTCCATGGACTCCCCCAGCCCCTCCCTCCTGCCCATCGGCCTGTGTGAGCTGCAGAGTTTGCAGCCTCAGCTCCGGCTCCCTGACTTGCTGTGCCTGAGAACACAGGCCCCTTGCACTCCGCACTGGCTCATCGCTTCTCTCTATCCAGTCAGACCCAGAGGCCCCCTCCCTGGGAGGTCACAGGGAGGCCTGTGGAGGCTGCGGTGGCAGGTGGGGGGAGCGTGCCCACTGGTATTTAGAGACTGTCTGCATCAAGAAGAGCCTGTTTCCCTCTTCCCTAGCCATCCTGCCAGGGACACTCTGTCTGCCCACCCCAAGAGATCTGCAGGCTAATGGAAGAGGGAGCTGGTGAGGGGCCAGGGGGTGGCTGGGGACTCCCACCTGGTGTTACAGGTGGCCTGGCCTCCTCAGGAGGACTTGGACATGGTCCTGAACTGCCCTGGGACAGGCTGGTATGGTGTGAGACTTGGCATGGGGAGAACTACCTAGTAAGGCCACATCTGGTGAGGCTCTAGGGCTGCACCATGAGGTACAGCTGGGGTGGGCAGAAGGTGGCGGATAAGCCGCCCGGTCCTGTGCTGGTCTAGGCCAGGCCCCTAAGAAGGGGGATGTGGTAATTCCTAAGGAACCAGAAGGTAGAAGCTGGGGCCTTAGTACTGAAGAGGTAGGTGCCCAGCGTGGCTGTTCTGATTAGAAATGCACTCACATGGGCCATTTGAGAGGTAAGGACACCTACCAGAATCTTGACACCCAAGCCATGGGATGGAAAAGAGCTGGTGCCAAATTCCAGTGGGCAGCACATGCTCTGGAGCGGGGATATCCTTCCAGGACGAGGCCCAGTGAGCACGCCCGCAGGCTCTGGCAACTCAGCCCCCCTTTACAGATGAGGAGACCAAGGCTCCGAGAGTGGGATAACATGTGAGGCCACTTAGGGCTGAGGAGCAGAGATGGGCGTGGAGGCCACAGGCTGGGGGACTATATTTACACTCAGGTGCAGAGGCCAGTCTGGATGGCAGGGCTCATGGGCGGTGCGGGCCCAGGAGAATTTGGAAGCCCAAGTGCCCAGACTGGAGGCCTGGGCAGTCAGGAGGTCTTCAGCCCCACTTCTGAGGGAAGCTGGAGATGGGATGTTCTAGCAATCCAATGTGCACCTCGCTTTACTCTCCACCTTCTCCATGGGGTGAGTAGGGAGGTGTAGGGGCCCCTGTCACAGCAGTTTCTCTCTTTCCATGCCTTCTTGAACTTTGTCTGCATCTTGCATCTCAGGTGCAAAAGCCCTGGAGCATGATAGACTTGGCATGGTGGATACAGAGGGCATTGAGTCCAGGGCTGCAGGGTGAGGGACTGCCCTCCTCAGAGGGGATTCTGGGTTTGTTTTTTTTTCATGTGGGGTCAGCTGGATGACAGTGTGTCCAGGCTCACACTCCGGCTGCACCCGCCACCCTCTGAAAGTGTGGCTTGGGGCCCAGATGTGCCGTCCTGGTAGTGGGGCCTTTCTACAAGAACACAGCAGACATCCAGGCTCAACCCACCCGCCACTGTCTCCTCCCTCTTCCAGGGACCAGCGTGGTGCCTTCTGTAGTCCCCAGGCAGGGGCGGGGAGCTGGGACTTGGGAGCCCATGTGTGCAAAATGCGTTTTATTCTGTCCCTGCTATGCCCCGGGTGTTTGAGCAGCAGCCGGCCTCCTGCTCCTGGGGATGGGTCTGCGCTGTGCCACTGCAGCAGCTGCTGCTGCGCCCTTTCTGCTGGGATCAGATGCCCACCTGCACTCTGTCCTGACCCCAGCTTCTGGGCAGAGAAGATGCAGGCTCCTGGAGGACGCCTTGCCGTGTGGGGAGTCTGGGTCTCTGGTGGTACAGCTCAACCCTAGATGCCCAAGCAGCCCCTGGCCCCTGGGATGTCCCCCTGGGCTGACGGAGAGATTTCGCTGCTCCCTCCACTCCCTTCCCTGTCCCTCCTCAGCACTGTTCACCTGGCATCAACTTTGGACTTAACTATCCGAGCAGCCCCAGCTCTCATTTCATTTGGTTAAACCACAGTTTACTTTTTATCAATATATGTTCCTGATAGGAAAATGAGAAATACACAGAGGAGCAAAATATGTTGGTGTATCTCCTTTCAGATGCTTCTTACCCTATGCATTTTTATGTACATGTCTGTTTATGTAAATGGCACCATCCTATATGTCTTGGGTTTTTTTGTTTTTTTTTGTTTTTTTTGGTATCATTAATCTACAATTACATGAGGAACATTATGTTTACTAGATTCCCCCATCACCAAATCCCCCCCACAAACCCCATTACAGTCACTGTCCATCAGCACAGTAAGATGCTGCAGAATCACTACTTGTCTTCTCTGTGTTGCACAGCCCTCCCCTTTCCCCCACCCCCCACATTATACATGCTAATCATAATAACCCCTTTCTTCCCCCCCCTATCCCTCCCTCCCCACCCATCCTCCCCCCTCCCTTTCCCTTTGGTAACTGTTAGTCCATTCTTGGGTTCTGTGATTCTGCTGCTGTTTTGTTCCTTCAGTTTTCCTTTGTTCTTATACTCCACATATGAGTGAAATCATTTGGTACTTGTCTTTCTCTGCCTGGCTTATTTCACTGAGCATAATACCCTCCAGCTCCATCCATGTTGTTGCAAATGGTAGGATATTTTTTTTTCTTATGGCTGAGTAATATTCCATTGTGCATATGTACCACCTCTTCTTTATCCATTCATCTCCTGATGGACACTTAGGTTGCTGCCATGTCTTGGCTATTGTAAATAGTGCAGCGATAAACATAGGGGTGCATCTGTCTTTTTCAAATTGGGCTGCTGCATTCTTAGGGTAAATTCCTAGAAGTGGGATTCCTGGGTCAAATGGCTGTATGTCTTGTTTTAAAAGCTGCCTTTGCACGTAAGTTTATATGGAAACCATACACACAAAGCCCAGTTGAGATTGTATATCAGTGTCATGTGTAATGGCTGCACGTTATTTGCCTGGGTGATGTATCGTAATGTTTAAATACAACTGTTGGGAACTTAGATCATTGCCGAATGCTCACCATCGCACACAGTGAGTGAGAGCTGCCCAGGAAATGTCCTCCCAAGGGGTCTGCCTCCCCTTCTCCAAAGCTGCTCCTGCCTGTCATGAGAGTTTTCCCAGCCTCCCTTTGATTGGCTGGTCCCTCTGCCCCGCTCTCCCAGAAGGCTCAGACGAGTGGAGGGGATAGTGGCTCTGAGAGGAGACCTGGCCCAAGAAGGGGTGGCAATGTTTGCTGAGTCGGAAGCATGTCCCCTGCCCTTTTCCAGTCTGGTGGCGGTGAGTTCAGACTATGTGCTGCATGCGTGAGGAGCTGCCTGGGCTCTGTCCTCACTAAGGCTGATGGAGTGGCAGGTTTGCCTGGGAAGACTTGGGTCCACAGTACCAAGCACTCAGGTCAGAGGAGGGAGAGCTCAGTAGGAGCAGGGCTGGCAGGACAGGTGGGACCCTGAGCGAAGGGCAGGGCTCAGCCCAGCGGGAGAAGTTGGAGGGCATTCCAGGTAGGAGAACAGCATAAACAAAGCCTCAGGGTTTACTCTGACAGGCCCACCTTCCAGGGATGCTGGCGCACATGGTCTGCTTAGAGCACGATGTTGACATTGAGCGTGGGGGAGAAAAATGGCTGAGTCAGGGGACTGGGGGGGTTTGCTCCCAGGCTCAGAGGGTTGATGTGGGCCACGTTGGGACTGTTGAGTGCTGCTGGAAGGAGACACAGTGCAGGTGAACCAGGGGGTGGTGAATCAGAAGTGACTGTGGCCTGAGCCAGGGCTGTGGCAGGTGGGAGGAGAGGAGGGGTGCTGAAGTGGACAGAGAAGCCAGCTCTCCAGCCAGACACAGATTCAGACCTCATGAATGAGACCCATCTGGCTGGGGCTCATCATTTTGTCCCAGATTTGCCTTCCTGTTCAGTCCTGTGTGACGACTGCTACCTGACTTTCAGATTTGCTGTCCCATCAAAAAATGACATTTGACTTCCGAGCCGAAGCATCAGCTCTGGCCTTTGCCTGGGGAGGTGGGGCACTAGGCCCTGAGCCTTCTGAGGAGGCCTTAGCTGAGGCAGCTCCGCCTCCCGTGCCGAGGGCTCTCACAGCGTCCCTTGGCTCAGCAGTCTCCAGCGGTCCCTCTGTCTTTGTCATTCTGCATTTTATGGGTCTGTCCTCTTTTTGGAAGTGGCTTATTGGTTCTGATTTAGCAGACAACTTCAGGGCACAATGGCCAGTAGGTTTGTGAAGGGGAAACTGACAAGAGTTCCTGAAGGAACCTAAGGACTGAGACAGTAGGAGGTCCTGAGCCGAGGGCCTTGCCTGGGTCTCACAGTCAGCCGGTAGCAGCAGAAGACTGAGTAGCCATGGTCTCAGGTGGTGACTCTATGTGTCCCACCCAGTAGGGCCACTCCATGGGCTGCTGGGAGGGGTCACTGGGCCTGTGTGGTCCGAGGATCACCTAAGGAATGAGCTCTGCTCAGTGGAACTCTGCCATGGCAGCTGCCCTTTGCAGTGATGAGGTGCTATTCCTGGCACACAGCAGGCTCGGGCCTCCTGGGCTGCTCATTTGGTGCCATTTATGGGAAAGCCAGCTCTTGCTGACATGGCACATTTGGTTTGCTCTTGGCCCCTAGCCCTGCCTGTTTTAGTGTGCCCCAACCTCCTCAGAAACATGTCTAGGCCTTGCCAGCTGGCAGCTGGGCCCAGCTGCTCAAGGCCTGGCGCTGGAGGGGCCCAGAAGCTGACAGGTCCCGCAGAGGGAGGCTGCTCTGCCTCAGGACTGTCTCAGCAGAGCCAGGACCCCTCCTTCCCCTCATGCCTGCTCACCTGAGCCTCCAGCCCTTCTCTTGAGGCTCAAGGGGCTGGCTGTGGCGGGTCAGGGCTGCGACTAGACCCATCACGTGGGCCTTCCGTCTCCCTGCTGCTCAGGGCACATCCCTCCTGGGGCCCATAACCCTCCTTCGGTCCTCCGTGGCACTGTGACGGTCTCAGACACCGCCACAGCCCACCCTTCACTGGCCACAGGAGGGCAGCACATGGCTCAAGGAGAGAGAGGCGGCAAGAAGGGAGAGCAGGGTGAGAAGACGAGAGAGAGGAACAGAAGCAGCACACGGGACACCCCAGCTTCCCAGACCCAGCAGCAAGCCCTTACCAGATCCCCACCGTCACCTGGTCCCCAAGGGCTATGGAGAGTTGACAGTGAGGCCCTAGGGCTTTCCCCACCGGAGATGAAGCCAAGCCCTGAACCACACGGGGCCTTGCCTGTAGTGATGGAGGACACCGACTGTCCCTTTTCCCAGCAAGGGCAGGTTCAGAGTCACTGCTGCTTGGCTCCTGTCCAGCTGCCCTGCGGTCTTTGCTGTGCCAGGCGGTGCCAGACTCTTGCAAGAACATTGGTGCATTCTGCCCTTACAGCAGTATCGCACGGTAGACTTTTTTAACTTTCATTTTACAAAATGAGGACACTGAGGCAGCCTAGAGAGGTGAGCTGACTGGCCCATGGTCTGCCCAACTGCTACCAGGGAGTGGGAGAGATGGTCCAAGGCCCCCGCCCTTCCCACAGTCCCTCCCCCTGCTGTGGGCTAGACGGTGTAGAGGCTCTCCTGCTGCCACTGTTTCCCCCGCACTCCGCAGGCCTGGAGTCTGCCCATCCGAGGTCTCTCAGAGGGTTTGTGGGCGGTCCTTCTCAGTCATCTCGCGAATAAACAGCCCCTGGCAGCCCACGCCGTGTCCCCCAGGTGCGTGGCCCTGGGCAGATGTGGGGGCGCACTGCCCTATGGTGGAATATCCAGCACGTGCTCGCTCCGTGGCCTCTGCCCACCACCCACGACTCCACCAACTCTTGCTTCCTGATGCCCAAAGGACATTCTGGATGGTCTTGGTTTGCCAGGGACCACATGGTGATGCGCAGCCATTAAAGGTGCATGAGGTGACAAGCATGTGCTTGCCTTTGCCCCAGGGGCCCTGCTGAATCAGCTCAGAAGGGACCAGCAGAGAAAACGCCATGAGTATCCCAGCTCTCGGGGGCAGCACCAAAGGTGAGACCTGGCTCCCGCTTGCAACATACTGGGAGGGCTGAAGAGGAAGGCTTGGCGTTCTGGGGCCGGGTCCCTGGCTTCTGAGGCTGCCTGGCCTTGCCCCTGCCAGGGAAGCCTCTTCTACCAGGCGAGGAGGAGCGCAACAATGTCCTCAGGCAAATGAAGGTGCGAGCCACGCTGAGGGGGGACAAGAGCTGGATCGCCAAGCAGGATGCCTCGGAGGGCCACACCCTGTAAGTCCAGGAGGCCCGAGGGCCAGCAGTGACGGGTTGGGGCGGGGGCCCGTCCATACCTGGAGATGCTGAGGGGCCTCCATCATCCAGTTGGCCCTGCCACGTGGCCACAGACCAACTGGGGAGGGCAGAGCATGGGAAAGCAATCCAGCTGAGGGCAGGAATCGGCCAAAGCCACAGGGTGGGGAAGCCCTGGGTGTCGGGGCGGATGTGTGCGTGTGTGCGTTCGCCTGTGGAGCGAGTGTGAGACAGGCTAGGGAAGGTGAGGGTGAGATGCAAGCGGCGAGTCAAGTTCCCCGGGAGCCCGGCAGGCAGGCAGCCTGCGGAATGGAGGCCAAAAGGCAGCTGATGGCAGGGAGTCTGGGAGCCACTCTTTTGGGGCCCTTCTTTCCCCAGAGAGCTGCCCTCCAGCTGGAGTCGTGCCACATCCTTTTCATCAACTGGGGAGGTCCTGAAGACCAGGTAAGAGGGGGTGCCTGGGCGGCTGGTGGGAGGGCCCCGTGCTGCGGTCCTCGGGGGACAAGGAGGGAGCCTGAACCAAGGGGAGACTCCGGGTCTGCAGGAAGGACAGGCTTTTCTTCTCTGCTCCCTCTTGGGAAAGGGAGTACAGGACCATGGGGGCCAAGTCCCCGGCCTTGCCCTGAGGCTTTGGGGCCAGCTGCCAGCTGTCTCCCCTGCTGGGCCTCCATGTCTCCAGCTGTCAACTGGAATCGAAACTGTCACTGAGAACCCCATGTCGCTGAGGCACATGAGTCCCTCCTGTAGGTAGCCCTGATTGACTCACAAGTTTGTTCCAACTGTCTCCCAAGTTGACGATGACACGTTTTGACAGCTGGCTGAAGGGAGCAGCCCATCCGCTCTCTGTTTCAAGGGCTTTTGCACAGTGGTGTCCAGGGAGGCTCTGAAGCACAGGCACAGCCTCCCAGTCCTAGAGGAAGTGCTCCAGAGAAGTAAAGGAGCCCCCAGGGGACTACAGCCTGCGGGCCTGCCCCCAGCAATGATGGCCTTGCCTGCTGTCCATCACTGACCCAGCACCCACTGCCTGCCAGCTCCTGTGCTGCGCATAAAGGACCCAGCCCTCCCCTCAGGAGATGACATCCTAGCAGGGAGCACAGGCGTGAGCCAGGCAGAGACGTGGGAGGTTGTGACACCTGTGGTCGGTGAGGTTGGCAAAGGCCCGAGGATGACTGGTTCAAAGATAGTCAAGTCTTTAAGAGCTTGTTTACTGTGGGGGATGCAATGCTCACCCCAGGCCTTGCCCTGGGGGCACATATGGAAAGCGCGTCCTGGGGCATGGGAACTCAGACCCCACAGCAGGGGTGCCGGGAGTCTGCACAAACCTTGCCGCTCATTCTCTCACTCAGCGTGTGTGAGTATGTGTGGTTGGGGTTGTGTGTGGGGTGGTGCGTTCCAGGCCAGCCAGGGGCCATGGCCTAGCCTCCCCAGGCCACAGGTGCTTCAGCCAGAAATGCTTGTGTGGCTAAAAGGGGGGAAAGCGACGTTTCCCAGGTCCCACCCCAAGTGTTCCTGCAATTCGGTCACCTCTAGGAGGCTGTCGCCTGTTAAGGACAGAGTCTATCAGAGGGAGAGAGCTCTACATTGCCCTTCCTACCTGCCTGCATGGAGTCTTAGACCCACCTTTGCTGCCCCAGCCCCAAGCTCCTCTCCTCTTGGACAGAGGAGCTGTCTGCTGGGTCCTTGTCTCCTGCCCTTGAGCCCAGATCTCATGGCTCTGACTGTGTCTCCTACCCAGTCCTCTGAATCCCCTTGGCTGGTCCCAAGCAGGAGGCACCCAGCGTGTGGAGCCTAACGTTTCCCAACCACTGAGCAACCTCTCGCTATGCCCTCTCGCCCCAAACTTCCATCAGGACTTGGGATGTGGGCATCACAGTGGCTAGAGGGGGTAGGCATAGCAGAACAGGCACCTGGCTAGGGGTGCAAGGGTGGCCGGCTCTCTTAGGAAGTGCTCATCCACTCTTCCTGCCCTTGTTCTGATTTCACTGGAACATCCACCTGCCCCACTTTGCTGTTGGTGGTGGCAGGATGAGACAGGGTAGCCTGGGCTGTGCAGCAAGGCCTGGCTTCACTGCATAACTTCTTTTCCCTTGGCAGGCCTCCAAGCCCAAGGGCTCCCACTGGCTATATCATCCGGTAGGTAATCCTTCCTGCCTCCCGCTGCCTGCCGGCATCGCCCTCCTCCCCCAAGCCCGCTTCTCCCAGGGGAGCTAACTGCACTGCTTCTTCCGGGTTCTCTTTTAGGGGAGTGTTCACCAAGCCTATAGACAGCTCGTCCCATCCCCAGCAGCCCTTCCCCAAGGCCAACGGAGTTCCCAAAAGGTGTGTCCAGGGGGTGCTGGCCAGCAGACCCGTGGTGGGTGTGAGGGTCTGGGCCAAGCTCATGGCAGAGAGAGTACTGTGCCTGTGACTGTGAGGGTGGCAGGTGGCAGCTCTCCTCCTGTGCAGGACAAGGCCCTGGAGAGCAGTGCAGGGATGGGAAGCCCCCAGGTGTATGCGTGCCCTGCTCAGGGTGGCACAGAAGTTCTGGTGTCTGGAGGGTTGAAAGTGAAGCAGAAAGGCCAACAACACCCCACTGTCCATCTGCTCTGTGCCTGCTGGGCTGTGTGGACAAATCTGGAAGCGAGAGGGCACCTGCAGGTTGGCACATGCAAACCCCTTGCCTCTCCAGTGCTGCCAGTGTGGTGAGAGGAGCTCCCACCGGGCCTTCCCGTCTGTCCTCCTCCGGCTACAAGATGACAACCGAGGATTACAAGAAGCTGTGAGTGTGCAATCGAGAGATGAACCTGAATACCAGGCAACTGAGGGCAGCCCGGGAGAGCTGGTCCTGACAGCTGCTGCTATGGCCTGGAGCCCACCACAGCGTGACAAGCCTCAGAAAGCTTTGTCCCTGTCCGATCTGACACAGAGCAGGGACTGTAGGAAGCTTGTAGAAGGGGCTGATAAGTGTGGAGCCAGGGGTGTGGGTCATGGCCCTGGGGCTGCAGCTTGCTGCTGTGCTTCCCGGACATGTCTCTGGAACCCCTCTGGGCCAGGCCTGGCTGGGCTGGGGCCTGATGATCCCGAGCATGCTGCTGGCCCTGGCAGCCTACAAGTTAAGGGCATTTTGTGCTGAAATTGGAGCTGCTTCTTGAATATAAATCTTTGGGCATTGCTTGGGAGCTGCCCTTAGGGCCTTAACCAAAGGCCCCTTGCTGCGTGCCCACAGAGGGGCCTGGCACAGAAGTATGGGTTGTACCTGCCCTTCCAGGGGCCCTGCTGCTTTATGTTGCTGTCCCTCATCACCACCATCCAGTGACAGCAGTTACGGAATCCTTCTGGAGAAGGGGTGAAGCTTGAACTGGGTCTTGGGGGCCAGTTAGAGTTGGAACGGGGAGGGGAGGAAGTGGCAGGAGCACAGCGCGGAGGCAGTGACACTGATGCATGCTGCTGGAGCAGAAGCGGGGGGAGGGCCCAGCACCACCAGCATCCTCAATCCCTGCCCCGTCCCCCAGGGCACCTTACAACATCAGGCCCAGCTCCACATCAGGGGTTGCTGAAGAGGAGGAGGCGCCCTTCTCTGCTGATGAGCAGAGACGGAGGTAACAGGGCCCAAGACTCCATAGTCTGGTGGAGTAGGAATTGTGCCAGTAGGGGACGAAGTGCACGGCACTTAGAGCATCAGTGCTGCCCGTTGACCAGAGGGGTGTCATTCCTTCAGGCCCGGAACCACCCAGCCAGCACTGAGCCAGCGCAGGGGACCCTCTAGGAACCTTCTATGGGGAGAGCCTCATCTGTGGTGGATGGAGGGTGGGGAGGCAAGTGCTTCAGGGCTTGCCCTGGGGGGGGGGCCCTCTGTGTGTGTGCTGTGTGTACAGAGGCTGGGTGGGGCCTACTTGCCTGTGGGGCGGGGCCAGGCTCCGGAGTGACGCCCAGGTGCTTGGGCAGCAACTGGGACGTGAGAAAATAAAGCGACCCCACCCAGGCTCACCTGTCCCCAGTCACAATGTCTGCCGGCCCCTCTGCGGCTTAGGAAACACAGCAAAGCTGTGGTGCTGGAGGCTGGGCAGACGAGTCATCTTAAAGGCAGCAGGGGTCTCCAGGTGTGGGAGCTCTGGAGCCAGGCTGTTGGGCACTGACTGCCCACTGTCCCACCAGCTGGGTGTCTGGTATTGGGCAAGTCACTCCGAAGTCACACTAAAGCCCCATGTGCCTCAGTTTCCTCATTTGTAAATTGTGGGTGATACTAGCACCTACCTGCTTGTGTTGCTTTGAACAGTCCTTGGAGCAGGCACTAATCTGGCTTCGCTCCTTGCCTCCCTGGGGTGGCCCTGAATAGCTGCCAAGCTAGGCTGCCAGAGCGAGTCCCACCCCGCCACCTGATGTCCCCTTCCCGTGCCACTGCAGGTCAGAGGCTGCAAGCAGTGTGGTGAGGAAGACAGCTTCCCGGGAGCGCTCCTACGTCCTGTCGGCAGCCAAGAAGAGCACCGGGTGAGTTGCGCAGCAGGAGCCGGAGCCGGGCCTGGCCTCTGGGGCGGCTCGAGCAGCCCGCAGCTCTGCGCTCTGGGCCGGCTCCCTTCCTCTCAGGGCCTGGTCTTCCTCTGGCTGCTGAGGGGTGGGGTGAGTGTACCCTCCGAGCCAGACTTTCCAGGACTCCCAGATGCGCTTTCGGGGACAGTGAGGTCTGGCTCTTGCCATCTGGAGCAGAGTGCTCATGATGTCATCTGTCCGTGGGTTCGACCCAACATGTCTCCTTCCTGTCCCCTTTCCAGCAGCCCTGCCCAGGAGATGCAGTCCCCATTCATTGCACAGAGGTAAGTGTTAGCACGGGAGCCTTGGAAGTTTGTTGCTGGCTGCAGAGAAGGTCTCCTGTCAGCAGGGGTGGCATGGGGACCCCGGGGAGAGCAGGTGCAGAGGGATGGGGCTGCTGTCCCTGAGCAGGTGACATTGTAAGGGGCTGGTGGCTTCTTTCTGGAGGCCAGGTGAGCACCTGGGTGGCTCTGGCGGCACATGTGGCCCTGACAGCCAGTTCTGTGTAGACAGGAGCCTGGCTGAGAGAACACAGTTTATGGTGAGAAACTTTCATTTGCCAGTAGCTGACAGGGTCGCCCCTTGACCCAAGATAAAACTGTAGTATGTCCAGCAGCCCCTGGGGTTTTGAAACAAAAATAGCTACAGGGGTACAAAAGAGTTGTTCCCTTGCTCCCCGCCTCACCCTCCGAGGGTCAGGCTGGGCACTGCCTTGGCAGGAGGGGTCATTGGGCTGAGGTCCAGAAGCTTGTCACCAGGAGCCCCTCTGTGGCCAGGCCTTTGGAAGTGACCATGACTTTGGAGATGGGCCCTGGAAGGTGAATAGTGTTCAACAGAGAATGATCAGGCAGTCAGGACACTCCGGCTGAGTGAGCGAGAGGTGTCACCATTACTGAGACAAGACATCTTCTCGGAAAGGAGAATATTTGCAGAGGACAGGGAAGAAACGTCTGGCAAGTTGAATTTGGGGGAATATTCTGTTAAGTACACAGATGACAAGGTGGCAGAGTGAACTAACGATTTAAAACAAGGAGGAGCCATCATGCCAAGCGCCCTAGGCAGAGGCCTCGCAGCTGGCACAAAGGTCTGGGAGTAGGAAGACACAGATGGTGGTACGCTCTTACTGGCTGTATCAGCGTTAGGTTCCTGGGCCATTGTAACAAACTACCGCACACTAGGGGGCGTAAACCCCAGAAAGGTATTCTCTCCCAGTTCTGGAGGCTAGAAGTCCAGGATCAAACTGTCAGCAGGGTTCATTCCTCCTGGAGGCTCTGAGGGAGAAGCCATCCCAGGCCCCTCTGCCCGCTGGCGGTGGCTGCAGGCAGCTCTTGGTGCTCCTTGGCTTGGAGATGCGTTACTCTGGCCTCTGTGTGTCTGCATCCAGATTTCCCTCTTCTTATAAGGATACCAGTCGTTGCATTTAGGGCTCACCCTACCCCACTGTGACTCCATCTTAACTTGATTATATCTGCCAAGACCCTATTTCCAAATAAGGTCGCATTCACAGCTTCCAGGTAGACATGAAATTCGGAGGGACCCTATTCAACCCAGTATGCTGTACTTACCTCACACTGTCGTCACTGAACCCCTCCCCAGGGCCACTTCATGGCCACAGACACCACTAAAAGAAAGCATGTCCTTCAAGGGCCGCAAGCTCCAGGGCAGCTGGTACACCTGCTTCTCTTCTCGCCCAAAGGGTTGAGGTGGTGGAGGATGAAGAGCCTTCCGAGAAGAGCCAGGACCCAGCTGCTCCGGCAAGATCCTCTCCTGGCTTGAGCAGGTAATCAGCTACTCTCTGACCAGGGCGTGTGGCTGCCAGGCCTGCCTGCCACTCACTCACTGTGAAACCTCTCAGGGCCTCCACGCAGGCCCTATAGGTCAGTGTCCCACGTGCCCAGTGATAGGATGGGGCACAGAAATCAGGAGGGGCTGTCTGGCTGGATGTCCTAGGACAGAAAGTAGCAAAACAGCCTGGCGTCCAAGGAGAGAGTGCCTCCCTCTGGTCTGTGTCAACTTAACCGGAGCAGTACTGAGCCCAGGGGCAACCACAGACCCCGAGAGGGTCTGCCACCGGGCTGCTGGTCCTGCCATTCTTAGGCGTGCCTCCTGCCGGGGAAGGTGGCTCTGCAGTCCTCAGCCCCTCTCACAGGCCTAGCCCTGCTGGGAGCCCATCGGGTGGGAAGGTCAGGCAGTGGGGTGCAGGGCAGGAGCAGGCCAAGCTGGTGACCTAACTCCAGGCGGGGCCTTGATTTGCCCTGCTTTCTGAGCCCTGAGTGTCCAAGTAAATAACAGTGCTCTCTCGTCTGGGGATGAAGAGCTGTGGTCCCCCCTTGTACTTGGCACTGAATCGTGCTGTGATCTGCTGAGAGCGCCACTGCCCTGTTGTTGCTGCTGTTTTTGAGCCCAAATCCAACTCTGGTAAGAGCTACGCCTCCTTGGCACCCTTGGAAGACCCTGAGGCCAGAGGGGCAGAGGACCTGTCTCTACAGGTAACTTTCGGGGGCCCCAGGTGCTCTTCCAGCTCTTGTCCCATGAGCCCCCCAGCCCAGCCCCGGTCTGCCTGGTTATCTGCCCCACAGCTCCAAGTGTCCCGCATCAAACCCACCCTGCCACTGCTCAGCTGTGGAAGGGGCCCTCTGTCCATGTACCCCGGGGCCTGGTTTCTTGAGTTCGTCTCATTTTTTCCCTCTTGTGGGTAACGCCCACCCACATCCCAAACCGAGCTCACTCAGATGCCCTCTTCCACAGAAGCCGGCCGATGTGAGGGCCCCTAGGCCTGCCTACGGCCCCCGTCAGAGCGCCAGTCAAGCCTTCCTGGGTCTCGGCCTCAGCCAGCCAGGGCAGGCCCTATGGGGTACGCCCAGCATGCTGACTGGAAGAGTCACAGGGGAAAGATAAGAGCACAGCTTCTGGCACAAGGCAAAATGCTGGCATTGCCCTGTACTGGCTGTGTGATCTTGAGCAGTTACTTGACCTCTCTGTGCCTCAGTTTCCTCATATGTAAAATAGGAAGGACGTGTAAAACTTCCCAAAGCTGTCCAAGATACTAAATGGAAGAAACCCCAGTGAGAAAGTATGTGTTTGTTCCTGCTTCTTGACCCCCTGGGCTTTAGATGGGACACAGCTGTGTGGGGCCAGGGGCTTTATGCTGCACTCATCACTGTACACGGTCAGACAGGCGACATGCACAGAGCAGAGCTGGGCACCTCCTGGCTTGTGTGTGTGAACAGGCAGGCTTGGCAGCACTGCAGCAGCAGCTAGAGGCCGCGTCAGGGCTGGACCCCTCCCTGGGCCTGAAGGGGGCTGGGCTCGCGGGTGGGCGACTGGCATGAAGGTCAGTGACCTAAGCTGGACTGCACCACCGAGAAGGCTCAAGACCACAAAGGAGATGAGAGCAAACAAAAAAGCCATGGGCCTGAAGGAGAATGCCCTCGGCGCCCAGCACAGACAGGGAAGGGGGAGGCTTTTCACGCCAGCAACACCCTGGCTCTTTCCTTTGGCCGTAGCACAAGAGGTAAGGAGACTGTCAGCCTGCAGATCCTGACACCCGGAACAGGACCTCGCCTAGTGGCCCCAGACCTGGAAGGAATGAGGTATAGGGGCCCTGTGCTGTCTGGGTTCCTTCTACACCATTCTAGAGATGGAGTCAGCAAAGTTGAGATTCACATGATGAGGCCTGAGGGCTGGTGGGTGGGAGACCTGTTTGGCCTGGGTTCTGTGCCGCCATCTCATTCTTTCACTCTGCAACCCTTGGGGTGCAAGCACTGGGTCGATGGGAGGGCCGGCCCAGCCCTGGGAACCCAGTGGCAATGGCCCCCCGGGAAGAGTTGCTGACGGTCCGTCTGGTGGGGGAGGCAGACACAGACACAGCGGGCTGCAGTGGCTCAGCCATGGTGAGCCCTGAGGTGGGACGGGCCAGCTGTGTGGGTGGCCACACGGGGTCTGCAGAGCCCCCGGAGGCCACTGGGGTAGTGGCCCTGCCTGTGTGGGGGACGACCGGAAACGGGGCGGGGTCCCTGGGTCAGCCTCCACAGCTCACAATGCCACCATGCCCAGTGCTGGGGTGGGGGAGGGACTGGGGGGTGGACAACCAGCAGGCAGCATGGCCCACCTGGCCCCTGCCCCAAGGTAGGGGGCAGATAGCCAGGTAGCAGACAGGCAGGATGCCGGGGAGCTGCGCCGCAGGGAAGCTGAGGTGGGAGTGAGCAGAGATCTGCAGCGGGAGTTCTGAGCAGGGGCCTGTGACCAGCATGGGAGTGAGGGGGTTTCGGGAAGGCTTCTTGGAGGGGGTGATGTCCAGAACAAGCCCTGAAGGCTCTCTAGGTCCCTTTACTCTCCTCCTTGGCTCCTCCCTCTCCATGCCCCTGCCCCAGTCGGGCACTGAGTCCTGGCCTTCCCCAGCACTCAGCCAGCTATCTGCAACCATCTCCTGCTGCCTCGTCTCAGACCCTCCTCCACACACCCACCTGGGGGACATTTCTGAAAGGCAGAAGTAGTCATACCAATCCCCCGAGGAAAGCCATGCAAGGCGCCCCACCTCCCTGGCGAGACCCTCTCCTCGCCGCCTGGCCTGCCTCCATTCCAGCCTAATGGGCCTCCATCTGGGCAGGCTGTAGCCTCTGCCTGGGATGCCCTTGCCCCTCCCACCTCAGATGTCTCCCCTCTGGGGCATGTCCCATCCCTGTGACTTTTCTGAGGTGGCCTACATGAGGGCCTTTCCCTACCGAGCTCACGTCGTGCTACGTTCATACTTCCACCTGAGAATCTTCCACATGGAGTCATAGTTGTCCACTCATAGACAGGTGTGCCCCAACAAGTCCGGGTGCCTGGAAGGCAGGGGCTGTGTTCCCTACATGCACCCTGGGCCCCAGCCCGGGGCCTGGCCCAGAACAGGAATGTAGGAGCATTGCTGCTGGAATGATAGAGAATCATCCATTGTGATGATGTCTTCAAATAGGCAATCCTGGAAGCTGCTCCCCTGGTGTCCTTAAGGTGACCAGTCTCTGCAAAACAGAGTCAAAGTGATCCTGAGAGACGCTGGAGGATGCCAGGCTGCCTCTGAGGAAGGTCCCTGCTTGTCCTTTGCCTCCAGTATTCATAAATCCTCTGGCACTTAGTCTAGCAGCCCGCCAAGATGCCCCAGGGCGCCCTCACCCACCTCCCCGGAAAGCTGGAATTCACCAAGCCCTTCCCCAACAGCCCAGCAGGTGTCCCCATGCAGAATGTAGATGCAGGCGCTATGTCTATTTTAGAGATGAGGAAACTGAGACCCTCAGTGGTTAAGTAACTTGCTCAAGGTTACATGGCCAAAAGCAGGCTGATCCGGGACTCCCACCCAGGCTGCCTGCACCTTTTGCTCCATAACTCACTGCAGTACTAGGGACCCAGGGGAGGGCCAGGGAGGGCTGAGAGAAATACTTAATATATTTTGACTGAATGTATGACAAGTTTCATTGTGGGCATTCACATGCAAATTACCAAGAAAGAGACATTTGAGAATTTGTACGTGAGGTTTAGGAGAGAACTCAGGGCTCAAGAGATCCCCATGTTATATGCAGAGAGCTGAAATAATGGAGCGCCATGTTGATGTTTACATGGGGTACAGTGTTGAGGGAATTGAGGAGAAAGGGGTTGGCAAGCTGGGCACAGTCCCCAGTGCAGAGGTGGCAGCTGCCTGGTCATCCCCCAGCCTGAGGGCAGCTGGGGGAGGGCAGTCAGTTCTGGCCTTGTTGAATGTGAGCCACCTGAGGGAAGATGTTGCTTTTCTCCATAGGTCTTCCCCGGGCTCCAAAGACACAGATGCCCCCGGCCCCAGAGGGCCCAAGAGAGGCTTGGCTGGTGAGGAGGCCTTCAAGGGCCCTGATCCAGACACTGAAAGGTAACTCAGCGCAGGGAGACAGAACACATGTGGCCCGGGGTCCAAGGTCAATGGATCAAGCTGGGATCAAGACTGTCCCATTCCTGGCTATGTCCCCAGTACCAGGGGCATAGTGCAGGTCCTTAGTGAATATCTGTTGAAAGAATGGATGAAGGAATGCGTGAGGCCTGGAGAGGGGCAGGCCCCTGCCAAGATCACTCAGGAGCTTGGCCAGGGCAAGCAAGTCTGCCAAGCCAGAAGTTTGGAGAAGTCAGTGACCAAAGGATGCATGAGCCCCAGCAGAGTACCTAGCAGTGACCTCCAGGATGACCTGTGGTCAAAGGGAGACATGGGGGGTGCTGGCAAAGATGAGAGGCAGAGCCATAGCAGGGGATGATAGATCCAGAGTGGATGGTTGTGCCCGGCCATCCCAAGACTGGCCCACTGGCTTCAAGCCAGGCGACCTGGGTGTGGCAACTAGGAGCTGAGAGTTGGGCATTTCCTCAGTGGGAAGCCAGTGTGTCTGCTACCAAGATGGTGGCTCAGTGTGGAGCCCAGTTTGGACTCCGCCCCAGGAATGAGGAAAGGAGAGCTGGGATGGCTGGGGGAGCCCTGTCTCTGCCCTGGCCTCTGTGGTTTGTCAGTGGCCCCAGATGCCTTCCCCCCGGTTCTGTTGGCCCCTGGCCCCTCATTGTGCCAGCCTCTTTCCAAGTCACCACCTTGCTCCCAGTCGGTCAGGTTTGGAAGGGAAGCAGAAGTACTTGCTGATGTTGGCTTGTCTCTCCTTGGAGCAGCGCAGGGGTGGCAGTTGAGGGCCTGGGATTCTCGTCCTTGACACATGCTCTCAGGACGTCTGAGTTAGATTAGATCAAGACCCAATCACAGAGTCAGCAAACGCTTGTCTTCCCATAACAGGTCAAGTGCACAGTCATGTGACAGCAACGTGGGACCTGGAGCCACAGGCTCCCCACCTGAAGCTTTGACTGGAACAGACATTGGCTCTGAGAGAGGAGGGTGAGCTGCCTGAGGGAAGCAGGTGGCCCCGAGCTGTCGATTCTCATGCCCTGGTGTCAGGCTTGGGCTGCCAGTGGCGGAGCACTGGGCATTTCCAAGGCACTGCTTCTGTCATCTCCAGCCCTGTCCTGGGCTCTCCACTTCTCCTGCCCTCTGCCAGTGGCTCTCAGGCTCCTCCGGAACAGGCACAGGAGCCCCGCCAGGAGGGAGGAGGAGCATGTGGGGAGTGAGTGACGGGACAAACTGGCAAACAAATGACCAAATGACAGATGAATCAGCACCCTCTTACTTCTTGGCTGAGCTTGAGGACAAGCTAGGAGGACATCCTTTCTCTCTTTCTCCCTGCCTTTCAGAAGCCCCGAAGCCGCCTTTTCCTGCCCACCTTCTTCTGCTGGCCGGCTCTGCGTGAGGGTCAGTGGCCGCAGTGAGATGAGCTAGGAAACGAGCATGTCTGGCTGGGCTCCTAGTTCCCGGACCTGGGCGGAGTCAGGGACTCCTTTCTTGGGAAGTCGGGTCACCTGTCTCCAAGGGTTCCAAACCGAGCATGAGTCATCCTCGGGGACAAAAGCTAGGCACGCAGACGTAGGCACAGATAGCTCAGCTGCAAGCTCTGCCACAGCCCTTACGGTTCGGAGCAGATGGCAAAGCCACTGTCTGCAGAGGCACAAGGGCACGCCCCCAGCCGCACCCCTGCCCCGCAGCAGTCTGGTGGAGCAGCCCTCCCAGCCGCCCCTGCTTCCCCAAACCCCCTGGGGGGCGCCTGCCCGCACTAATGTTATCAGTTTGCAACTGCTCTCTGAACCCAGAGCCCCAACTTCCACATGCAGGAGCATACGCCAGCCCGGGAGGGGGACAGCAGGCCCCAGCTTCTGGCCCGTGTGCCTCAGCAGGTGCAAGGAAGGGCCACTGGGACAGGGCCTCGGCTCCTGGAGCTGCCAGCAGTGGGGAGGGCCGGGGGAGAGCCCAGCCCCTGCAGCCTGCATCGCTGTGTGCCGGACCCCACAGCCCTGCGGAGTGACTCGGTTCGCTAGTGGCTGCTGTGCGAGCCTCTGCTCCACTGGGACCGGGTCTGCCGCTTCATGCTTCATCCCTCGTCATCCTTCCTGCGTACACACCCTCACGAAGGAGGGCTGCTTTCTGCTTTCAGTTTCTCTAAAATGAAGCCAAACCTCAAATCAACATGCAAAATCTGAAGAACCTTCTAGATTTTTATGATTTTTTAACCCAGTCTTTTATTGTCTTACTGATACTTGTTTGGAAAATGATTTTTAAGAAAATTGCCTTTAGTGTCTTTCCAAAGAAAAGGTTGTTTCACATGGAAAAAATAGACACTCTCATTTTCCATTCCTTTTCATGAGTTCGCTTAATGATTGAATTTAGTGATTAAGGTCGCAAGTACAACTGGTGTAAATGGGTTTGGGGCCAAACATGAGGAACTCTTAGTGAGCGTGCTACTCGAGTGGAGAGTGCAGGCTTGTGCAGGTGAGGTGTCCTGTGAGCATCAGTTTACCTGACTGTGGAGAGTCAGAGAATGTGGCGGAGCCCTGGGAAGGCTGGGGAAGACTAGCCACTCCATCTGTGCCAAGCTGATAGATATGCATGCACTGCAGAGGGCTGCTACTTCTGCAAACAGCCACAGGGGTCAGTAAAAATAACAGGAACCCTTTAGCACATGTTAGGGCCCAGGCGTTATACTAAGTACCTCACAGCTATTAGCTCACTTTTTGTAGAAAACTTATAAGACAAACACAGCTATCATCCCATTTCACTGATGACCAAACTGAGGTCCAAAGAGATCAGATGATGTGCCCAAGGTCATACAGCTGGGAGGTAGCAAAGCCATGATTTGAATCTGGGCAATGTGCCTCCATGGAGCTTGTGCGGAACCACGAGGCAGTATTGCCCTAGTGTTCATCAGCCATGCAATGTGAGTATCATGTCCAGAGCAGCTCCTCAGTCCCCATCATCTGCTGGGGACAGAAGCCACCCTTTCAGGAGGAAGCAGACATCCAGACACAAATCCTGAACCCAGACTGGGCTTGGCCTCCTTCCACAGGCTGTGCTCAGCTCTCCTGGATGATCAGGACGTGCACGATGCCAACTCTCAGCCTCACAGTCATGGACTCTTGGCCACCAGGTAAGGGTGGGGTAATTGCCCAGTGCCTAATCCCATTGCCAGGCACAGTCCCAGTGCCCCAGGATACCCCTTGCACTTCTCACCTCCATGCCACCTTCACATCAGGTGATCATCAACAGGAGAGGGAAGGCTGGGAGAGGCCCTGACCGGGAATTGGACCCACCCACCATACACAGTGATAAGGCAGGGGACCTAAACAGCTCAGCAACTATCTACAGGGACCAAGCTGCGGTGGCACAGGGAGGCAGAGCTGGGGAAGGTACCCTACTAGGAGGTCTTGGTGAACTTCTGTAGGGATTATAGCCCAGCCCAGGGAGTGGGAGTCAGGGGAGGAATCCCGTGGACAGACAGCTGGCACTAGAGGGTTCAGTCCCAGGGATCATGTGGAGGTGGCTGGGGAGGGCGCATGGCTCCGGGGCCATGAGGATGCAGTGGGAAGAGGTTGTGCCTTCCCAGGCAGCAGCTTCCTGCCCTATTTCATCTACCGATTCACCAGTGGGAGCAGCCATTTAGCTATGGCTGTGTGGAGCATGTAGTAAGGAATGATCTTTCTGGACTCCCACAGAGCCCCAGAAGGTATAGGTCACATAAGGACACTGGAACCCCAAACCAGGAGAAGACTCCCCCAGGGACTCTGAGCTGGTCGTGGGCAGTGCTTGGTCTGAACTCAGGTGCTAAGGCCACAGCCAGGGCTTACAAGATGTTACGCACAGTCTCACAGGGCCACAGTAAGGGCAAGGCCAGAAGACCAGACTTCACTGGCGGATGTGGGCTCCCCTTTCCTGTGAGAAGGCAGCAGGGAGGTGGAAGACCTGGGCCCCCAGTCTCCTTTGGTCTGAGGCTTCAGTGGGCCTGTGTGCTTCCTCCCTCAGCTCAGCTGCCACTTCAGCCTATGCTGTCCCAGCTGACATGAAGACTGACAGCCCCACAGACCTGGAGGACATGGAGGCAGATGTGAAGGGGTAAGACATCAGCCGGGAGCACTGAGCTTCTGTGGCGGAGAAAGGCCGCTCAGCTGTGCATTAGCCTTCTAATGCTAGGGGAGGCTGGCGAGGCCTGTGGCCAGGCCAGAGCCCCAGCTGGATCCCTCTGGCCTCTGCCTCTGGGACCCCAGAGCCTTCCGCTCTACCTTGTTGCACCAGCCAGGAAGTCCTCCGTAATCAGGAGTCAGCCACTCTTTCAGTCAGCAGCCACTGGGATGGCACCTGTCCTGTTCTGGAGACTGGAGACACAGACAAATCAAACATGGCTGATGGGAGGCAAAGCCCAGCCCAGACTGGAACAACAACCCCCGGTGGAGCAGGAGAGGTGTTAGTGCCCAGGACAGCCTCGTGGAGGAGGTGGCTTTTGAGCTGAATCTTGAAAGATGAAAAGGAGTCCTCCAACCAAAGGAAACAGGATATGGAAAGAACTCCAAACACCCTAGTGTTTACTGGGCGCTGAGTGTGGCCAGTGTCGAGGGTCCTTGGGGGGGAGTGGTAGAACAGGAGGCTCATTGAGGTGGGCAGGGGATGAGTGGCCTTTAATACCAGACATTGTTAATAATCAGAACAGCTACTTAACTTTGGGGCACCTACTGTGTGCACAGCCCTCTACTCAAAATGTCTCAAAAGCCCTCCCCACAGTCCTGCAAGGTTTGCACCTAATTAGAATGAAGAACGAAGGCCTGGAACCCAGGCCTCTGTGCCTCCTGGGAAGGAAAGTACTCTGAAAGAGCCAGAGAGCTGAGATTGACAGTGATGCTGCTGGGGAGCACTACTACCTAGGTGGGTGGAAGGGGAAGACTCGGGAGATCCCTGATGGAGAAGAAGGAACCTCTAGGAAGAGCAAGGAGAAAAGAGCTGCAGATAGGGAACTACAAACCTCGAAACCCTGCAGTAGGAATGTACCTAGCATGTTCTCAGGCATAGTGTGGCTACAGCTTAGCTGCTAAGGGGACCTATAGATGGAGCAGGGCCTTGGTAAGCCATGATAAGGAAGTTGGAACTTACTTAAAGTTTTAAGCCAAAGAGGAACATGGGCTGATTTAGGTGTTTAAAAGGTGAGTGCATTTTTGCATTTTCACACCACATTGCAGTTACTGTTTTATATTTGTCACCCCTACTTAAACTAGGATGCTGAGGGTGGGGTGGGCAACGGATCTCTAAGGTGTGATGTCCTATTATGGTTTTGTTTGTTTGTTTCAAATTACACTGACACTTAACAGAGTGAAAACTACAACTGACACCTATAGTGGGATCTGCTAGGTGCTTTATAATCTTCCCAGAAACTCTGTGAGATGGATAAGATAGGGACATGGAAGCATGGAAAGGTTAAGTGACTTGTCCAAGGCCTCACAAGTAGCAAAGCTTAGTCCCAAAGCAAAAGGCTCTAAGGAAAATGTCAGGGAAAATTTTTCTTGAAGTCTGATCTTTGGAGCCTATTTTCAAGACAACCTGTAATTCCCAGCTGGCTAAGGAGTGAAACGCCCTGTCTGCAGGATCTCATCTAAGATTCCCCAAACCCGGAGTAGGAGTAGAGCCCAGTTGTGGCCACCTCTAGAGCCCAAGCTTCCAACTACTTCCCTCTGATATTTAAAAGTGTGGAAAATCAAACAAAAACTTTCTTGATCATAGTGTTTCACAACTCTGGCTACACTCGAGAATCACCTGGAAAGTGTTTAAAAAAAAAAAAAATGAAGCTCCCTGAGCCCCAGGCAGAAATTTAGGTGTAATTGTTACAGGATGGTCCTTCACTATCAATGCCGTTTTAAAAGTTCCCAGTTTATTGTCATGTCCAATCTAGATTGAGAACCATTATTCTAGCAGAGTGATTCTGAACCAGGGGCCGCTCCCCAGCTTCCCAAAGCCCTAGAGGTCACTTGGCAATGTCTGGAGACGCTATTGATTATCACAACTGGCAAGAGGGTGCTACGGGCAACAAGTAGATGGAGTCCCAGGGATGCTGTCCAACGTCATACAATGCACAGGACAGCCCCAAACACAGTGTTCGCCAGTCTAAAATGTCAATAATGGCGAGGTTAACAAACCCTCTTTTAGATCTTTCTAGATCTAGAACTTATGTGGGAAGGCAAGAAGATTTTGGATTGGCAATTACAGGAGGTGGACACAGAGACTCCACTTCCCTTCCAGGGGTCCGGGCAGCGGGCGCAGAACGTGCGCCTGCGCGTGTGCGTGCCCGACCCGCACGCGTCTTAGCGAGTGCACACGGTCCTGCAGGACACCACCCTATGTGCGCTTGCGTGTCTCAGCGAGCGCGCGCCCGCCGTATGTGCGCCTGCGCGCACCGCCATTTCCCGCGACGGGGTTGGATCGCGTGCTTATGGGTAATGCGACCGTCCACGAAGCGAAATGGCTGTCGGGACGTGCGCGGCTTCGGCCCCGTGCGCCTGCGGCTGTGCGCGGCCTCTGCCGCCAGGTGGCGCGCGAGGACCACAGATGGGCCGGGCCGCGCCTCCGGCCTCCGGGCTCCCGCCGCCCTTCCCCCTGTGGCCTGTTGCGCCGAGGGCTCCCAGCGGCCTCGGGCTCCGAGCAGGCGCGTCTGGCCCGTGTGCACCCTCGCCACCCCCGGGCGGAGGCGGGAGGCGGGGAGGGAGCTGCTGCCCGCAAGGGCACGGAGGGGGCCCCTGAGGCTCGGGGTCGTCGGGCAGCGTGGCCTGCTGTTGGTCGTCTCTGGACACCCGTCACCGTCACCGTAGTTGGCCGGGCGCGGGGGCTGTGCGCACGCGGGGCGCGGGGGGGCTTGATTCCCAAGCGTTGGGTGAGGAGGGGTGATGGGGCTGGGCGGGTAGACAAACTACCAAACTGGTGGGACTCCCCTGCTCTTAGTCTTGCTTTATGGCACGTACAGTGCGAGGTGGTACAGTACAGTGGTGAAGAACACGGACTCCCGTGCTGGGGTCACATCTAAGCGCTGTCGCGTACTAGCCGGGTGGCCTTGCATGTCTTACTGATCTCTGTGCTTCAGTGTCCTGTAGAATAGCAGTGGTAACAGCCCCTATCATTCAGGGTTAAATGCATTGTGTGTGTAAAGCATGTGGCACATTGCCTGGCACAGAGTACTGTATTAAATAGCAAACTCTTCGTTTTATGAAAAGTTAACGCTAAATAAGGCAGCCCAAGAGCAATACATCCTTACACCAGAATTATTCAAGAACACTTGGAAGACTGGCCTCTGTCCCGTTTTATAAGCTTTATTGGCCTGATTTCATTTAATAACACAAAGTAACTCATCTCCTCCCCACTAAACTTGTTATTAGACGTCACATTTACAACATACACTGTTTTCCTCTTCGTTATGTTGCAAGCCTAGGCCTTTCAGGTTTATGTTCTTTCTGCTTAGGAACAGGTGAACCTTAAGCACATTCATTCCTTGGGGATAATGACTGTCAATCAGTGGAGTCTGTTGGAGGTGGTGCAAGAATGGAAGGGTTTTCTCTCCCATGTGGAGAGAGTGATTGTGTCAAGAACTGGCAGTGGCTGTATTAGGCTACTGGATCTTTGACATTATTACAGCCACGAATACCACCTTGCCTATCTTTAAACGTTTGGCGATTCACTGGGAGCCTGGGAGTTGTTGCTCACCAAGACTTCCTGTGACTGTTTTACTAAGATTTCCTTCTTATGGGTCACATGGGCTACTTTTGGTGTCTGGCTGGGCTGCAGCAGACTGTCAAGGTAGAGAGGCACAGCACCCACCGGCCTGCAGATCTGTGAGGTGCAGCTGGAGGGAGAGATGAGGCTGTCCCTGCTGGGCTCCAGCCACTGGAGGGGAAGAATCGCATTGCTTTCAGGGTGTAGTCTGAAAAGTAGGGTCACTGCTCCCCTTGTTATTCCAGCTTGAGGGCAGGAAACCTACCCACTACAGGATTAACTTCCATGAATAAAGAGTTCTAGGGCTCTAGGTAGCTGGCGGCTTAATCTTTTTGTCCCAGGGTAGCCCCACCAGTGACTGCAGGCAGGCTGCTGAAGTTGGGAAGTTTGAGTTCCGAATGAGTCAGGATCAAGGTGATGGTGAAGTAGGTTTTCGTTTCCTGGAATGGTAGTCTCATGCTCTCAGTAACCTGGCTCGGTCTTTGTCCCTGGCCTAGGGCCGTGTAGTGTATTTGAAGCTGCAGACAGTAGCACCATCACACAGGGTAGAGGTAATGGAAGGGTCACCAGGAGCAGGAACAGGCCAGCTGGAAGCACCTCCGGATGGGGACTGCCTTTGTCGGGGGGAAGGGAGCAGCAGTGCTGGGGTCCTCCCAGGGAGGGCACAGTCTCCGCTCTGCCCCACCCTCCAGCAGAGGAGACCGCTGTGGCCGGGGGAGGTGGCTTCAGTGTGCAGTGGGAGAGCAAGGACTGGCCCCGCAGCACTCCATAAGGGAGCTCATTCTCCCTCAGCTTCTTGGCTGGTTTGGAGGAAAAGAATGGAACTGCCCAGGTGGCAGAGGCCTGGCCGGAGAGGCCCAGAGCCCTGAGAGGTGGCCAGGGAGACCCAGCTGCAACCGCCCAGCAGCCTGCAGACCTGAACACCCCAGAGGGGCAGAGTGGCCCCGGAAGACCCAAGCAGCATGCGGAACTGGACGGCCAGGCCAGCAGGTAAGGGCTCTGCTCTGCTGAGCTCTTGTTGATCCAGCTGGGGTTTTGTCAGAGGCCATGACCCAAAACAAGTCCTGACACACTAGGCAGACCTGCCTCCCTCTGCAGGTGTGACTAGCTAGGAGCTAGTGGGGATGGAGCAGCAATGAGCATTTCAGGGGCAGGTCTCCAAGGCTTCGGTTTGGAGCCACAGCATCAAATATTTTAGACCAAGCGTGGCACAGAGCAGCTGCACATAGAACCATGTTGTCTGGCAGCCATTTGGAGCATGAAGACCTGGGTCGAGAGAGGAATGTGGGATGCCTTTGCCATTTGTAGAGATGGGAGGTCTCTGAGGAAGATGTGCCCTGCATTGACGGGGCTCCCTGCCAGTGCTAAGAGATGTCATACTGACTGTTCCATGGCTACCAACTGCCACCACTAGGGTCACCTCGTATGACAGCTTTCGGGTTCTCCCTTTGCCCCCCAGAGATCTTTCCCCAAAGTGGCTATGAGCAGTAATCAAGAGCCGTGGGCCACAGCCTAGAGGTAATGTGTAAGTGCCCCCTGAGAGCCAGTTGTAGGCAGCAGCCATATACACACAGAAGAAGATGGCCAGAGCCCTGCCCCCTGCCCTTGGGGAGCACACAGTGCAGCAACTGCTAAACATGGTGATAACTGTTAGCCTTTGCTACGTCCGTGCTCACATCTCAGGCCAGCCCTGTAAGGGAGGTACTACCATTATCTCCATGCTACAGACGAGAAACTGAGGGTAAGAAGCTTGCCAGTAGTCATCCAGCCAGGCCGTGGCCTAACAGGGATTAGAATCCAGCCATTTGGAACCCAGAGCCCATACTTCTAAACACTGTGTTATATCTGCTGCCTCTCCATTTGTGATAAGCCCAGAAAAGAAGGAAACTGGGTGCCCTGATGGAGAGAAGCCAGGGCAGGAGGTGATGTAGCTAGGATGGTTGGAGAAGCTGTTGTGCTGCGGAGGGGACAGTTCAGCTGAGATCTGTAGCACAAGGAGGAGCCAGCCTGGCAGAATCTGGAAAGACAAAATGTGGGAAGAGGGAGCAGCCCGTAGAGAGGCCATAACGGCATAGGGGATCTGGAAGAAGCAAGTGAAAGAAGGGCCCTAGGGCGGTGGGGGGGTAAGAAGTGAAGGGGGGAGGGAGGAGGCGGTCGGGTGGGTGGGGCCCGGGCCAGCCCTCCTAGGCGGGGCGGGGGGTGCGGGGAAGGGTATGGGAGGAAGGTGGGATCTTCCGGAGGAGGATAGGGAGGGGAGCCCTTGAGTTGAAGGCCGCCCACTGCAGTCCTGGAGGCAGCCCCATGGGCTCTTTTGTTACAGATTTGCTGTGTCCTCGCGTTGTGCTGGCTGTGGGTAACTTGCTAGTTGTCCCTTCCTCTTGTCAGTCTCTGGCTCTGGAGCTTATCCCCCATCTGTCCTTACGGGTTCCCAGGGCCTCCCCTTCCAGCCAGTTCCCTTCCCGTCTCCGTGGCACCTTCCTGTGCCGTAGGCTGGCGGGTGGCTTGGCACCTGGCGATGCCCCGAGTCCTTTGCCCCTGTCTCCCTTGGCTGGGAGAGCAAAAGCTCAGTGATTTGCCAGGGTTGTTTAAAAGCTTTAGGCCCCCAAGTCCTGTTTGACTAGAGAAGATGTCAGCTCTCCGTGCTGACGACCTGTCCCTCCTTCCTCTTCTTCCAGGGTGAGCAACCCCTCGGGCTGTGTGGTCACTGAGCAGCCTCATGTTTACATCCCAGCCGCCCCAAGTGAATTGGACTCCAGGTCAGCCAGGTAAAAAGGGAAAACCTGGGAAATATTCTCCGGGATACTTCCTCCCTGGAGCTAAGAGACTTGGCTTTTGTCCCACATCACTTCCCTGACCTTAGCTCTACTGCCTCCCCCAACTTCCAGCAACTCATTGGTGGAGGGGCCACATCGTGCAGCCCAAGGGTCCCCAAGTATAAAGTCCTGTTTGACAGGGTCCCACCATACCCCCTTTCTCCCTATCCTAATGAGAAGCTGAAGTGCTGCTAATACCCTGTGGGGAACATACCTGGAAGGCCAAATAAAGCCCATTGAGGCACGACTTAGGTCTGCCTGTACCACATCTGCCTGTTGTGAGGAGTGGCACACTCCCACTGCCTCCCCTGCACTCCTGGCCTTGGGCGCAGTCAGAGTGCAGGAAGGGTGCCGTGGTGGGGAGGCTGGGGGAGGGGGGGTGTTTGTTGTGGGGAGACTTAGAGGGGCATCTGCTGATATCAAGCCAGCATGGAAACGGAGCAGAATGGGAGCTGCAGCCAGTGGTGATGTGCTGTCCTTCCTTGGCAGTGGCTGGTGCCCGCCAGCACCTGTCCCCAGGCCTTTCCATGAGCTCCTTCACTTCCTTCAAATCAGGTGGGGGTCTTCCCGGCCCTGGACTCTTCCTTTGGGCTAGGCGCAGTCTCCCGGAATCTTCTGCTATACCTTTATCTGTTCTCAGCAAAGGGGTTCTCTTCATGAAGGAGTACACGAATGCTAGTGAGGTGTCTTCCGGGAAGCTGGCGTCTTCACACTGTGGCAGGTAAGAGTACAGCCCAGATCCTTCTGCCGAGCCCTGGGTCAGCCTCATTCTTGCATCCCCAGTACCTCATCGAGGGTTTGGTCCAGAGCATCATCGTTTGTTGAATGGATGAATAATGTAATTGCCCATGGATGTGATTTATAACTTTCCGTCTGTCCTAACTCACTGCCTTTGTGTTCATCCTATGTCCCACTTCATGCCACCCCTTTCTACCCATCTTTGTTTCTTGGTAGACTACAAGTTTTGTGAAATTCCAAGAGCTTTATAGAGCTCACAAGGCCCTTAGTGACCATCTAGTCACTTCCATCCTGTTCCAGAACACAGGGCTCCTCTCTTCAGCTCTCACACTCTTTCAGACATGCCAGGTTGCCTCATTTAAGCACGCATTTGACCGCAGGTTGTGATATATGTGTAGCTTTTCATTGATTGCCTCTCTGTCCACTTGTTTCCTGATGCCATATGGAAGGGTACCTTTATGTCAAATCAGTTAAAAACTAACCCACACTGAGACAGTGTCCCCCTGAAGACGTTTTTTATGTCACATCATGCCACTGTCAGGACGGAGATGAGTCTCAGGCCTTGTTTCAGGAATGGGCCTCTGGGAATTCAGGACCAGCTTTCAGTGACACTGTAGAATGAGGAGCATGGCCTAAGCTCAGCCCCCGTTAGCTGGGTAATTTTAGACAAGATGCTCAACCTTTCTGAGCCTCAGTTTCTTCACCTGTAACTCTGTAGGCTGTTTTTTCTCATTAGCTTTATTAAGGTATAATTCATATAGCATAAAGTTCATTCTTTAAAGTATACAATCCATTGGCATCTAGTACATTTACAATGTTTTGCCACCATCACCACGAATTCCAGAACATGTTCATCACCCCAGAAGGAAACCCCATATCCATTAGCTGCCCCCCACACCACCAGCCACAGCCCCTGGTCCCCACTGGTCTATTTTCTATTTGTATACTCCTGTTGAGGGAGCTGCCCTTGCCATCCAACATTTGCCTCTGTGTCACATGACTGAACTCTGGTCATCTCCTGCTTTTTCTTCTCCAAGTCCCAACAGTCTCCTAAATTTAATAACACTCTGACAATTAGATTTATTTAAAATTGAATTTAATATTCAGTCAAAATGTTACATCTTATGAAAAACCAGTAGACTTTCTTTATTGGATCGTAAGAATCATGTTGAACTTATTGGGTCATGAGAACCATGTTGTCCACTGTGTCTTCCCATTTTGCCTTACCTTCCAGGAAGCTTAGAAATAAGCTTAATGCTCACAAGAAATCAGACCCTAGGCTGCAGTTCTAGCTCAGCCGTGCATGAGCTTAGGCAGGCCACCTAGCCTCTGAGCAGCAGCTTTCCTGACTACCTCCTGGGGTCCCCACTCCTGTGAGAATAGCAGCTTCACTAAAGCATATCTCAGGGCTTGTGGCTAGTGACCATTCCCTGGCAACTGTTTTTTCCTTAAACCATTAGTTTCTGTTGTAAAAAGTGATATTATTGAAAAATGAAAAGGAAAAAGGAAAAATAAAACCTCACAGCTAATCCCACCTTGTGAATTAAGCCCAGGTATTACGCTTCCTTCTCTTCTTCGTTCCCGTCCCTAGTGCCTGAGTTCTGCTCTGAGTGGGGGCTAGTGGCTGTCACATTCTAACCCAGACACATACATGGGGAGAAAAGCCCTGCTTCTTTCCTGTTGGTCAGTGGAACCGGGGGCCCTCTGGCATCCACAGTCTCAAGAATCCTAGCCAACCGCCTTGTCATCTTTCTAGCATGGCAGCTCATCTTTGATCCCTATGCAAGGACCCCTCTCCAAGAGAATTATGCCTCCCTGGCACCAAGTTCAAAGGTTCATCTGCTATTTAGCATAACAGATAACAGCAGGCCATGCACAGCCATGTCTCAGTTTGTGGCAACAGGGTTAATCAGAAAAGCGTTCCCCACGCAAGACTGTGGCAGTGATCTAGCTCCCATCTGCTGCCCCCATCCCCCAATCACACTCCGCACAGCAGCGGCAGCATTGAGAACTCATGTGACGTGAGGAAACCCCCCATGTGACAGCACTCTGTACTCCAAGACGTAAGTCTGCTGTCCTGCCACGGGGCTTGCAGAGTTTACCACAGGAGAGACAGCTGAGAGAGACGTCCACGCAAAGTCTGTTTCTGTGGTCTGCGGCTTGGCTGCTTCTGATCCACTTGCAAATCTGTTCCACCACTGCATGGGATGTCACACTGTGCCAGCTACCCTGTGAACCCAGCTAAGACCAGAGGGCGAACACAAAGGGCTACTGATCAGGGAAGTGGTGCTGTCTGAAAGCCCCGGGGATTCGTGTCAGCAGATCAGAACCACTTAACGATCCTGCCACTCTGACTGGCGGTGAGGGTGGGGGTGGGGAATGCAGAAGACAGTGGTAGGTGGGAAAAAACACCGGGTCGCTGCCGCTGAGAAGCCTGAGGAGAGCCAGAAAGAACGATTTACTCCCGTTGAGTGAAGATGCAGCAGTTTTTAAAGCTGTCACGAAATGACAGCAGTCACAGGATTGTGTACCTGCTAATGAAATTCCGGTATTAAATTCTTGGAATAAGGGAGGAAGGAGTTGTAGAGATCCGGTTCGGTCACAGGACAGTGACGGAAACAGGTTGTTAGTGGCAGAGCCAGATGAAAGCCCAGGTTCCTGACTAGTCCAGGTCACGGGTCTTTCTCCTCTGCTACCTGACTAACTAACTGTACGCTGAACCTGGTAGAATACATGGGAGGAGCCAGGCTGGGACGGGGCTGCAGTGTTCCGCAGCACTCAGGAGACTGAGCAGGACGGGGAACAAGCCCGAGATGGCCACAGGGACTCCAGCTTCGTAGCAACACCCCTGGATCCTATCAGAAGCAGACCCAAATCTCTGAAAGAAAGCACCCCCAATATGGGCCTGAAGGATGGAGGCATGCAGGCCTTGTCAGCAGGTTCTGTCTGAGGAGGAAAAGCAGGGGTGATCCTCTAACAAAGGCAGGGATCCTGGAACTCAGGAGGTAGTCAACCTCGAGGTCGGTAACTGGAACTTCAGCATAAGGTCCTAGCAGGCTCTATGGCCAGACTGACTCTGTGATGGTCCCTGGAGTATCAAGGACGCAGGGTCACTCCAAGAGTGTGGGGTCTGAGAGGCAGGGTCTGGTGGTGCCAGGCACAAAGAGAAGGACCATCAAGATGGGTAGGTAGGACATACAGGGGCATTTTCCCCTAGGAGAAGACATTCCTGTTCTAGAGGGGAGCAGCGCCCCCACATATGCTAGGCAAGGGGGCAGGGGGAGGCGAGCTGCCTGGAATAAAAATCACATACAGTAGCGAGTAGGGTGAAGACACATGGCCAGCTTCTGGAATTAGTGTGAGTGCCTACAGTGGGCTGAGCCCCACTCTAGCCCCGGGTTAGGGAGCCAACTCACACCATGGGAAAAGGTGGCAGGCTGTGAATCCTGGCTGCAAACCTCTGTGTGGCTGTGTCAAACCAAGGGGTCTGGCTGAGTTCCTGGTTTTCATCTCACAGAACAACTGGGGGGATCTGTACTTACTGCAACCAGGACATACGAGACTGTCCAAAGATTATCCTGGAACATCTTGGCATCTGCTGTCATGACTATTGCTTTAAGGTAAGGAAGAGGGGTGGCACAGCTGAGAGCATCGGCCAGAGCTCGGGACTCTCACAGGTTGGGAGAGTATGGGAAAAGCTTGTGCTCTGTATGGCTGGGCTCCTTCTCAGACATCTTGCCGAACAGGAAGCTGAATAAGCAGAGAGAGTTGAGGATGCTAGCAGTCTTTCTCTGCTCCCAGCACCCTTTGCAAGCTGGAAGCCAGGAGGCTCAGCCTGGGGCGGGTCTGGAAACTTCTGGAGACCCAGATACATGGGGACTCTTGGGCTCCTCTTATTCAACACTGCAGGCCACCAGGGGTGTGTGCTGCAGTCAGCTGGCTGCTCTCATCCTTCAGGCATTCACTGGGGAGGCAGGTTTGCGAGTCATGAGGTCAGGGAGCCTGGACTGCTGAAATAGACTTCTTTTCATTGGACTTCATACATCATCTTCCTTTGGACCTTAAGTGTCACAGTTAATGTCCCCCAGCCCTCCTACAACAGTAGTGACCTTGGCATTTACTGAGCACTTACTTTGGCCCTGGTTGAGTGTTCTACATGGGCTACCTCACTAAATCTTCCTGTAGCCTGCCAGGGTGCCCACTTTATAGATGAGGAAATAGAAGCTCAGAGAGCCTCAGTAATTTATCCAAGTTCACCCAGTCAATAATTAGTGGAGTTAAGGGTTCAAATCCAGGCCTAACTCTGAAACCTGGGCTCCTAAGAACTACATGACCTGCTAGGGTGTGTGTGTGCGTGTGTGTGTGTGTGTGTGTGTGTGTGTGTGTGTGTCTGTGTGTGTGCGTGTGTCTGTGTGTGTGTGTGCCATTCCTGCCATCTTCTATTGTCTGCCTCAAAGTCCGGGATGTGCCATCAGCTCTGTGTCGGCCTGCCCACCTTGCTCAGCTACTCCCTCCACACTCCACTCGTTGATGTTTCCTCACTTGTGTGTTGACCTCTAGCTTGCTTTCTCTTTCAGTGTGGGATTTGTAACAAACCCATGGGTGAGCTCCTGGACCAGATCTTCATTCACCATGACACCGTCCACTGTGGGAAATGCTATGAGGAGCTTTTCTAGGTGGGTGTTAGGGCCCGCCCAAGGACTGAGCAGCCAAGAAACTTCTTAGAGGGAAGACATGTGCCCTGGCCTCTCCGTGAGTCTCAATCTAGGACACTGCTATTTCTCTTAGCCTTTATGTCCCCAAAGCCTGTGACACTTTGAAGTCTTAGATGGCATGAATAAAGACCCACCCCAGGGATGCTTCCACGTTGCAGGGTTCATAGTCTCTTCTCTCAAGTAATACCTTCCATGCAGTACTTCAGCTGAACCCTCTAAGCTTCCCTGGGGTGCTGGCCAGGTTTGTGTTGTTAGCCTCATTTGGAGACAAGGAAATGACCTGAAAGGAAAAGGGCTTGGGCAAAAATCTAGCTAGTGAGTGGCAGAATCAGGACCTTGGATTCAGGTCCAAGGCTCTCCGCTGCAGTCCCCTTGGCTGCCTCTACCATTGCTTGTATATCATCAGGCCAGGTCTTGACAGCCAACGTGCTCAATAAAGCAAGATAGAGCCAGGTCCCCAAGCAGCAGGTAAAGGCCAGGATACGTGAACACGTGTGTGTGTGTGTAGGGCGGGGGAGGGGGGGTTGCTTGTGTGGCCCATGGGCCACATTGTCAGCACTGCCTGAGGGCAGGTTTGTATGCTAAAAGCCTGTGGAATCGTTGACCCCAGTGCCTGAGTTGTGTGGGGCCTGGTGCTCCTACGACAGTCACTGCCTTTCCAGACCCTGTCAGCCTGCCCTCCTCAGCTAGAAGCACAGAGCAGAATATCTCCCCTGAAGGCAATGGGAAGGGGTAACAACCAGGCTGTTCACCAGCTACAAGCCTCTTCTGCCTTCCCTCCAGAAGACACACTGACCTGGACTGTTACTCCTAATGCCTGAAGCAGTTACCCGCCCCCAGGAGCCTCTGGCTGGGCGCTGGGTTGGACGTATATTTCCAATCTCATAGTTCCTCCTGTTTCTCTTGGCTCCCCAGGCTGAGAAGCAGCTGATGATCCCCGGACAAGTTTGGCTCTCCCCAGTTGCCCCAAGTTGCTCGTCCCTCTTCCGTCCCTTGATCTTTTCATGATTTTGCCCTTCTCAAGTCGGACTTGCTTTCAGCCAGCAGTGTATCTTAATGATGCTATGATAATTACTTGCATGTGTAGCTTTTTATAGCTTAAAAGCACTTCACATCCATGATCTTATTTCAGGCTCAAGCAAAGAGGATTGAACAAGAATTCCCATCTTGACTTGACTAGGACAGGTTGGCTTCCTGATGAGTTTAGGTGGCCTGGTATGATAGGCAGGAGCATGGAGTGAAGTGTGTCCTGATTCTTGGGAAAGGGCACAAACCACACTGTGCTTTATAACTATGGGTGTACCTTGGAGACCTGAGGGAAGAAAGAGACCATTTGAAGCCTCTGAGGCGTCAAGTTGAAGAAGTTGTTGACGATCCCCGCTGGGTAATTGAAGCCATTGAATGTTAGATAGGTAATGTTTAGCTTGTCTCTTTGCCATATATGTTTTTTTTTTAACTTTACGTGTACTTTTCAAAGTAGTTAGTTTTGATTGAGTTATGTAGCAGATTTTAATTAACTCCTCCTACCCATCTTTCATTACAGTTGAGTTCTTTCCTACAGGCATGTGGGCATGTATTAGAAAATGTGCACAATTAGGTTTAAATTCTATAAGAGGTGATTCTTAGGAGGCTACTGACCAAAGGGACATCTGTGTCTGAATCTTGATAGCTGATTTATACTTTTGCCCTCAACACTTGATCCCTAAGCTTGATACTGAAATCCTTTAAAATAAGTTTTAGGGTGCATTGACTCCAGCAGAATTAAGAAGGGAGAAAAGCAGGTAACATTTCTTGAGGCCTTACTATGTACCACACATTAATGTTCATAATAATCCTGTACAGAAGGCATTCTTGTCCCCAGTTTACAGATGAGGCTGTCAAGGCTCATAGAGGTGGTTGTGCATTGAGCAGAACCATTGCTGTCTCTCTCCCCAGCAAGCATGGATTTAGTGCTAAGCATGTGCCAAATACTGTGTGGCGTTTACCTCATCCTACCAGGTAACACCGCCTGCCCCCACTCCCCAGCCTACCCCGGGCCCACTCTTACAAAGAGGGCAAGGTATGAAATCGTACTCCTCCTCTGGACATCCTAGGCCCCCTCATGAAGTACCATAAGGACCAAACTTACCTTGTTTCCTATCTTCCCCTTACCATGAAAATGCCTCTGAACTGAGATGCTCTCATCTGGGAAGAGATTCAATTCACACACCTACCCAAAGAAGAGCTTGTCAGCCCAGAGAAAGCTCTGGTGGGCTAGCCAGTCTGAGCACAGGACCTTCGGTGACCTCCTATTTTCCAGTCCAGACTCTGTCCCAAGCTAGCAGCAGCCACTGGGGTCCTAGGTACTCAACTTGGAAACCTGTTGGCCAGATGAACGGATGCAGGCCCATCCATGCAGTCAGCTGATGCTCTGCTCAGGTTTGACTGGGCTTCTCTGTCTTTGGAATCAGCATCACTGTGTAAACTCCTGGAGAGGGAACAACCTGAGAGATGTCCTGATCAAAAATGAGGCTCTCTTCTCTTGACTTAATTAGAAGATGTATCTCCATCTCTCTCCATTTTCTGAGCCCTGTGCACATCAACTGGAGGACTTGTTCTTTCTTCCACATGATCAGAGAGGAATATCCCATAGATACGTATCAGATTTGTTCTGGAGGGGTGAAGTAATACAATCTGCCATGTGTCAACCCTAAAGATGAGCTGGTCTTCCTCATGTCTCTATCCTGCAGCATGGGACTTGGCACATGGTAGGCACTGACACACAGATGCTGAATGAATGAGTAAAAGGGAAAGAAAAGGTACTCCTTTGGGAAGGAGGTGCCATCCCTGAGTCTTGATTTGGGCCCAGCTGATGGAGTACAGGATGAAGAGGACCAAGATATGCTGGTTTTCCCACCTTCAATATAAATTATTCTTTTAAGGGAGTTTTGGAAACAACATGCAAGATACTGACAGAAAGCTTTACAAGATCAATATTGATTTTGATCCAAAATGGCCTCTTCCGTGTCTAAAAAAGGCACAGAATTCTGCAGTCTTCAGGAAGAGGGGTGGCTGCATTGCACTTTTGCTCCTTTTTAATTGCCTAATTCAAACTTGCTTAAACCACACTAATGTACACAGTTATAATAAATGTTAAGAGAAATAGCAATGTTAAGGTTTCCTTTCTTAAGCATAACAACTTGATGTATTTGGCTGTGAGATTTATTTTCTACTACTACCTGAAGCCATTCTCCCTACAAAAGCAAATAAGAAGTACCAAATCTAAAGAAAAAAAAATAGCAAAATCTAGAAACTATGCATGCACAGGAAGTATGGAATTCTAGACTTGTCAGATGTTAATGAGGACTATTTTATACTTTTGGGTTCATCTTCCCCTTTATTACCAGTGCAGACAGATGGCCATCTTATCCTTATTGCAAACTTGCAATGACCAGGAACTCAGTCACTTACAAGTCCATTCTGTCTGTGGACAGACTCTGTTCACAGGTGCCCCGAAGCCCACATCTGATATTCCTCCAAATGTGTACCAATAGGCAGGACTGTTTCATCTTGTTCATTAAGGCCAGTGCCCCAGGCTGTCAGAATCCTATTGGGGCATCATTCTGCCTATCAAGGGATGCATGTTTCCAAGTTTTGTATGTGAAAATATAATTTGCATACCATCTATATCTTGATCTATCCCAGGGACAAAAAAAGGGTGATCAAGATTTCAGTCCAAAGATAGAAGACATGGCAGGAATCCCTGCACTACTGAGAAGGTACCTTGGGACTCAGTATTCACCAGCTATTGACGCTGTGTCCCTGTAGCTACTTTCTCAGCCATAATCTTGGCCACATGAGTACAAACGGAAAACTAAGAAGAGATTTTACTACTTCAAAAAACAAGGACTACAGCAGTAGCTCCTAACCAGCTATTTCTAGGATTCCCTGTCTGTGGCAGTGTGTGACAAAAAGACCGGAAAAAAAAATAGGGTAGCGTTGTTTTGAAAAATCAGTTAGCAGACCAGGTTCCCACCAAACAGGCTGATTCCAGTGCTCAGTCTCCTCTATTCCATGGATCAACACCTGTGAGGGTCCCAACCCATACACCCTACGTGGCATCCCCTGGAGGTTCCACAGAACATATTCCTCTTCTGATGCTTCTCTGCACAATATGTTCTCCTCATGAAGGTCCCAAGGGAGGAAGTCTTCTTCCAGGGGACCCAATACTAGTTCCCCTGAATTGGAAGTTGAGACTGTCACTCAATCATTTGGGACCCCTCATGTCACTGAGCCAACAAAGAAGAGGGTTATTCGGCTGGCTAGTTCATTGCTTCTGATAATCAAGGGGAAATAAGGTTGCTGCTACATAGTGGGGGCAGGAGAGACCACGTCTGTAGCCCAGGAATCCTCTGGGACTGTGTCTTAGTGTTCCCACGTCCAATACTACAGGTTCATAGGGAGATTGTAGTGACTCATGAAAGCAGGGCCAGGAAGGGTTCCGATTGGTCAGGAATGAAGGTTTGTATCTCTCTACCAGGTAAAGAACCACAACCAGCTGGATGAAATTATAGAGAACTTGAAGTACTACTGGAAGAAGGAAGTTATAAATACTGACTATGACCTCATGGCCAGCTGCAAAAATTAAAAGCTGTAGAAGCTATGCATGTTATGTCTTGCTTTGTTATTATATATTTGAATCTACTGACCCATTTTTTGGTTTCTCCCATTTCTTAATCCTGTATTCAAATTGTGTGGGTGCTACTTAATCTTGAAATTTAGTGCATAGATTACAGTGTATCAAAGTGTAGTTGTGACAGAACTAGAAAAGGAATAGACATCCCCCCGAGAATGAATATACGTCACCCTCAAAACTTTCCTCGTGCTTCTTTGAAACCCTTCCATCCTGCAGCCACCAATCTACTTTCTGTCACTGTGTATTGGTTTGCATTTTAAAGAGTTTTATATAACTGGAATCTTACAGTATGCACTCTTTGATGGAGTGATAGTAACATGCTGAATCTCGATTGGGATGGTGATTATATAGATGTATACATCTGTCAAAATTCATCACACGCTACCCTTAAAATGGTGTGTTTTACTGTATGTTAAATATTGTGAAATAAAAAACAAATGGAGGCTTAGTAAGGAGAGACTTTATGCAGAAGAATTACTGCAGGAGGGGAAAGAGACTATTGCAATAGGATGAAGGAGGCTTTTGTAGTAGGGAGGACATTGTGAGGTCTGCAAACATCTGAAGAGCTGGTCATGCAAGGCTAGAAAGAATCAGATATGAGGAGGTGGGATGAAAGGGTGGCATGATTGCATAGTAGATAAGAGAATATTTTCCTATGGAGCCAGCCTATTCTCAGGCTGGTTTAGGCTTGAGGTGGGCCAAAGTTTGATTAATGGCATTTTGTTCCAGTTCATCAATGAGTACAAAACAATTTAGCGAATTATTTATGAGGCAAAGAGTGGGGATTTTTCTGTGTCTGGTCTTGTTACAGGAAAACAGGAGAGTCATCTCTGAGTCTTATCTAAGTCCTACAGGGGAACAGCCTTCTTCTTTTCTATAAGCCGTTTCCCAGAATGCAAAGGGTCACGGGATTTCTTTGCTACTTTTAGAGAGCTCAGGGAAATTCAACATTGTCAGTTTCTCTTTTTGTTCAAGGTGAGTGACATTCATTCATTGCTGAACAGCTTAGAGGGATCATTGATCTGAGTAGCGCAAAGCAGGGTCTGAGAAATAGTCTCCTGGGGACTCCTGGGGGCATTGCTCCTGTGAAATCAGCGGAACCATATTTTAAAAGCCGATGGCAAAGGGCAGTTGTTTTGGCACTAAAAGGGGTGCCATTCATATAAGGGCATGCATGACCTTCCTTACTGACCCAGTCAGTGAAATTTGGCCCTTGTGGCCTGCTGGGGTAATAAGGAGTGTAGCTGTCAGTGCTTCTTCAGACTCTGGGAGAAAAGACCAGCTTCAAGACAGCTGAGAGTCTCCATAAGGATCTGGGAAGTCAGGGTTTAGGTCTTAGTGCTGCCAAATCAGGAGGGGGGTGGATGAGAAATGTTAGTGTGGAGAGTTATAGCCAGATATTGAAGGAAATTGGAACGACTGAACATTTGTTAAGGGTTGAAAATATGTGCAAGATTGCAGGATTCAGTCCAATTGCAGGTAGGTAACAATACCATGAAGTTTACAAAGAGCTGCAAAATAGCTCAAAGACAATGAACAGGGCCAGAATATAATAACCCACAATAATATGGTATATTTTCTGTTGAAATGCAAAATTTCTCTCTATGGGCACCCCCTTTTTGATAAAAAAAAGTCTCAAAGTAGTTATTCTTGATCACAAAATAACTCAGATCTCATTAGATATGGCCTGATTATTTGTACAGGTGCAGCAAGAATGGTGAATTGACCATATAGGCCTTTTAAAAATTCCTTTGCTGGAAGTTTTTTAAAGAATTTCAGACTGAACCTTTAGAAGGCTCTCAAGGCTAGGAAGCCAAGCCAAGAACTCACCACAAGATTTCACCCACAGTTCCTACATATTTTAATGAATTACTGGCTTCTTGAAATAGCCTAAGGTTCCTGGACCTGCAAGGTAGTGACCTTCCTTACTCATTTGTAAGGCTGGAACTAGTATTTCCAAGACAGTTTGGTAAGAATTGGCTTCATAAACTCAACCTTAGTTGCTCTAAATTGTTAGTCATATCTGATTCCATGAGCATCATTCTCAAATATGACACCCACTCAAAGCCTTGGCTGTATAACCAGTGTTGTGTAACAAGGAGGGCGGTTCTTACTGAACCTATAGGCAAATCACTGTATTGCCGTGAAAATAAGGATGCCCCCCCAAAATTTTTGAATTCTGGAGGGATTGGGCAGGGACTCAAAAATGAATATTGCATTTCTATTTATAAAAGTATAGTCTACTAAGCTGTTATGAGTTATGGATAGCTTAAGACAAATGAGAAATGACTTCCCTATATCCAGAAAATAGAACAATTAGCATCAGCAATATTCCAAACAAAACCCATAATCACCCTTTTTAAATTCATGCATTCCTTTCTATGGGGATTGGAGGCAGCTCCTTTTCCTTGAAGATGAAGCGTTCTGGCCTATAGCAGAGAGCAAGTGATGTCAGAGAAGCCTCGGTGTAAAACAAAATGCTCATCATTAAAGATTGATTACAAAATAATGCAATTGACAAGGAAATTTGGTTGTTTCTGTGACATAAGACAATATTTAAAAGAACTGGAATTATGGCTGATAACACTGTACTGTTGTTTAATATCAGACAAAGCAGCACCAGGACATATCAAGGACAGCAAGGGCTTTGGCAAACCTCTAAGAAGCTCATAACATTTCTGAAGTATCTATATTAATAGCATTTTGCCCATACAAATTTAACCTAGGGAAGGTTGGCACCTTTTCTGACTTGACAAAGCCTTCCATACAACCTGATATATCAGATAAGTGTAATTATTTCTAGCACTTCTGTTTTTACAAGGTGAAAGATCCTTTGTCATTCTCCAGGGTCCCTCTGGGAAAACTCAAGGTTTGAGGTAAAAAGTATATCATTTAGGATTTGAGTTTAGTAAGGCAAAATATCAAAGTTATCAGGAAGTTTGAACACTTTGTTAAATAAGATCATGCACCAATGAAAAACATTACTTGGCTATCTAACCAAAGAGACAAAATATTTTAAAAGTAAATATAGGAAGTAGCACAATTTTAGCACCTTCAAAAGTGAGACTGTGTTCGCAAGTAATTAAGGACATGATAAAGTCAACATAAAGCAAGGAAAATTACTCTGAAAAGACACAGAATCTTTGCTTTCTAAATAGATTACTCAGAAAGCAAAGAAAAACATTTCACTGCATCTTATTAAAAAACAGACCAATAATCTAAGAAAACTTCCATTTTAAGAATGAAAATAAAATTCTAGTTCTGTATCAATGTACTATTTGATATTACAGCTCATTTTTTAAATCTCATAAACAAACACATTGAACATTAGCCAACTCTGACTACAAGAAATGTTTCCTTTTCTATGGACCTTCTACAACTTCTGAAATCCATTCAGGTTTTGTCCTACACTTTCGTCTTTCTCATTCTGGAACAACCAGTCATTTTACTTCAGGACAAAATTACTATTTTTCCCTAACAAAAACACATCCTGCATACCTTGTATACTTAACTCAGTATAAGTCTATGGTTGTAAGTTATTGAATGATCTTGGAAACTATCTTTAGGAGTTGACATACTATACATGAAAGATAGTTACTGCTTGAATAATAAATTTTTGTTAGAATAAGTTCCTTTCATTAATTTCTGAGGATTTTAAGAGCATTCAATTTATTAAAGCACTTAATTATCTCTAAACCAATAATAATGGAACTCCTTGAAGGAATTTTACAATCCAATTTGATAATACCATCAGGGGTAGGAAATATTGCACACTCACAAAAACATCCATATAAAATAAGTCCTGGAGATGTAATGTACAGCATGGAGACTATAGTTAATAGTACCATGTTATGTATTTGAAGTTTGCTAAGAGAGAAGATCTTAAAAGTTCTACAAGAAAAATAATGTGTAACTATGTGTGGTGATGGATGTTAACTAGACTTATGCTTATTTCACAATGCATGCAAATATGAAATCATTATGTTGTACACTCAAAACTAATATAATGTTATATGTTTCCAGGGATATTTCTTAACCTTGACTGCTTTCCAGGATCCCAGAACCAGAACCTCTTTCTGTGGTATCTCCCTTTTTGATATCTGTACTATGCGGTGGCTTCACAGGGCCACAGTGGGCTGGTGTTAGGAGAGCTCTCAGGTAAAGTGTCCTATTTGGGGTCTGTGACTCTCCAACATCACCAGGTAACTACCTTTTTTGGCAGGGGAATGAATACACTGTCTATAGTGTATTCCTATTAAGTAAGTTGTATTGAGGTCTGTGTTTCCTTTCTCAGATACAGGCAATATCTGCAGTTAAAGGGAAATGAGGTGATGCCTGTAAGTATCTTGCTCAATAACCTTTAAAATTTTGTTTGCTTTAAATATTTTCATTAAAACATTATAGAAAAGCCTATTCTTGTTACCAAAAACTTGTCCTTGTCACCAAAGTCAAATCACAAAACACAATGACAAGGTTCTAAGGAAAGGAAAGGAATGGTTTATTAATTTGCTAACAAATGAGGGAGTAGCAGCCTTGTTCCTTAAAGAACCACTGTCCCCTACAGCACAAGCTGCTGGGGCTTTTGAAGGGGAGATCGTGGGAGAGGGACTGTGGGCTTCACAGACACATGGAGGAGCGACTTGCAAGGGTCAAAGAGGATGTACTAAGCATTGATTCAATTGCTTTTTGTTTCTCTTATCAGCTCCTCCTCAGTGCCCTGGAACAGGATGGCTTGGGTTCTGCAAAATCAGCTTTCTGCCTCCTCTCTGACCCTGAGACTCAGAAAGCAGGGAGAACAAAGAGGAATTGTCACCTGTTAGTTACAAAGTTTTGGGAGCTACTTGAGTTCATTTTCAAATTAATGTTAGTTTTACATTTTAAGCCCAGAGATTTAATTCAGTTTTCCTCTACTGCAATCCCCACTATCAATTCTCACCTTCGATTTCAATGGGAGTGTGGTCAGTGAAGTTCATTTGCAGTTTAGCAATGGTGTTCTAAAGAGTAGGATTCATCTTTTCCATTTTTCCCACTGATTGTGGCCTCCATGAGGTATGCAGTTTCCATTTGTAAAGCTTTACTTACTTGCTGGATTACTTCTAGACAAAGGACAGTCTGTTACCACTATGTAGGGATGATGGGAATCCGTATCTAGGAATTACTTCCTTGAGGAGGGCTCACACCACCCCAGTGGCTTTCTCCGTTCTTGCAGGAAAACCTTCTAGCCAGCTTGAAAAGGTGTCAACCAAAGCTAGCAGGTATCTGAAGTTCCTTGTAGTCTTCGGCATTTGGGGCGGCTCCTGTGCCAGTCTTCCAAGGGACCATTTCCAATACTCTGTGCTCCCTTTTCTAACAGGGGCTTTCCTCTCTAGGATTATTGTGGGCACATAACTAACAACTTTGAGTACATTGCTGCACAGTCTTTTGTAAGGAAGCCCTTTACATTTGGGATTGCTAAGTCCATCAAGGCATCTTGTCCATAATGAGTACTGTCATACAGTTACCTCATTATGAGTTTGAGCAGGGCCTCTGGCAGCAATATTAGTGTGTGGGAGTTCAACTTGCATCTTGAATTTTCATTGCACTTATCAAAAACCTGACTCTTTGGCCCTCTTTTCACCTTCTTCTGTATGATGAGGCTTAAATCTGTCCAAACCTCACTGAGGTAGCAGGGCTCCTAAACAGGAGTCCCCTTTGGCTGCTGTCTCTGCAGCTTTATCAGCTTCCTGGTTTCCTTGGGCCACACAGCTCTCCAGTTTTTGGTGCCCTGGACACTGCACGATGGCCACCTGTTCACGTTTGGCCACTGCCTGCAACAAGGCTAAGTATTTCAGTTGCATACTTTATGTCCTGCTGTTAACAACACTTTCTTTGCAAATTGCTCCGTGGGCAGGCAGAATCATGAACGGCTACTTAGAGTCTGTATAAATGTTTACCTTCCTCCCACTGGACAAATGGAGGGCTCCAGTCAGGGCAATTCATTCTGCCTTTTGAGCTGAGGTTCCAGATGGCAGCACTGCTGCCTATGCCACCCACTCTGCTGCAGTCACCACCTCTCCAGCCTTTTGGTGTCCATCTTCCATGAAGTTGCTTCTATCTGTAAACAGGGCCCAATCTGGCTTGGGCAAGGACTGGTCAATGAAATCAATCCAGCTGGAAAAGATAGTCTCTAAAATTTCCAAACAATTATGCTGTAATTGTTCGTGTTCCTAGGCAGGCAGTAGAGTGGCAGCGCTTGGGGTAGATGCAGTCTTTAATTTCACATTGGGGTTAACAAGAAGGATGGCCTGATATTTCCCGAGCCACACTGCTGTCAGCCAGTAGCCTCCTTTCCGTCCTAACAAAGTCAGGACCTGATGTGGAGCCTCCTGCAGTCATGTGGGATTAGGGGTGGTTCTTAGCATTGGACTTAAAGGATACATTCCTCAGCAATCCCTTGAAGGAGGGGGCCCAACTATTGTTTGCTTTTGAGTGGCATGTGCAGCCAAATAATTTAACATGAAAATAGTATTAGTCAAACAATGCTCGAACTCTGGGCTTGCTATAAGCAGATCGTCCACATACTGTGAAAGAATGCCCCGGGCTAATTGTAAAACTCTCAAATCTTTTGCCAAAATTTCACTGAATAAAGTGTGAGAATTCTTACATCTGGGACAGTCCAGTCCAACAGTACTGAGCAGTAACTTTAGTCTGAGGATCTTGCCACTCAAAAGCAAACAATAGTTGGGCCCCCTCCTTCAAGGGATTGCTGAGGAATGTATCCTTTAAGTCCAATGCTAAGAACCACCCATAATCCCACATGACTGCTGTCAGGCGGGTATATGGGTTTGGTACAATGGGATGTATGTCTTATACAATATCATTAGTGGTCCTCAAGTCTTTTACAAACATATATTCATTAGTATGAGGCTTCTTCCCAGGAAGAATTGGAGTATGGTAGGGGGACTGGCATAGCTGAATCAGACCGTGTCTCAAAAATTTGGCCAGTTTTAGTCGCCCTCTTAGATCCCCGGAGGAGAAGGATCTTCATTCTTCTGCTCTTCCGTGGTGAGCTCTGTAGGTGCAGAGAGGTTCAGGAGGGACCTGTGGACAGAGCTGTTGCTTTTCAGGCAAGAAAGTTATTTGGGCATTAAACTTACAAAGTAAGTCTCACCCTAGGAGAGGCATGGAACAGGCAGGCATATACAAAAGCTGGCCCTCTGCAGGTTGCGGCAATGGTCTCGTTTGAGGTTGCCCGGCCACCCCTGCTCAGTGGCTGAGTCTTTGTTGAACAAGGCTAATTTTAGATTTAAAACTAAATAGGTGGCTCCCATATCTATGAGAAAAATCAATCAATCGTGTCCCCACTGTCAATTATGCCCAGGGATCCTGGGCCCCTTTACTGATTATCTGAGTCTGGGGTTCTGGTTGCCATTTGTCTTTTTGGAGGACGTTTCATCTCCCTGGTCCCTTGAAACGTTGGACAATCTCCTTTCCAGAGGCCCTCCTCCTGGCAATAAGCTCACTTATTTTCTTTAAGTGGAGAATGTCCCTTTCTCTCTTGACCCTTTTGGAGCTTTCAAAAACCTGGAGTTTGTGAAGCCAACAGGATGTGTTCTGGCTTCAATTTCTTTTCCTCTCCAGCATTATAAACCCTGAAAGCAATGTTGACTAGTTGAGAGGGATTCATCCTAATGCCCCATCTACTCTCTGTAATTTCTTATGAATCTCGGGTGCACTTTGTCCGATAAAGTCATATTGACTATGTATGTTTTCAGGGGCTTCAGGGTCTGCATCAGTGTATTTCCTCTAAGTTTGATGCACTCATTCTAAAAATTCTGAGGGATCCTCATTAGGCTTTTGTTGAATTTCCTGTATTTTATTCAAATTCCTCTGCTTGAGGACCCCCTTCTGTAGGCCAGCCAAAATGCGTCTCCTGTAATGATTTAGGAGGGCTCTCCTGGCCTCCTCACCAGGGTTGCAATTAAGCTCTGTAACAGGGACGGCTCCCACAGGGTTTAGAGCCTAGTTTGGGTCCTCACCAGGCAGGCACTGGGCTTCCTCCTGCCCTCTATATAACAAGTCTCCACACATCTAAGGTTAACAGTATATTAAGAAATGCCTGCAGGTCTGTTCAGGTAGGGTGGTGAGTAGTAAAAATTGTGGTAAAAAGCTCAGCCATCTTTTGGGGGTCCTCTCTATAGGCCAGACTGGAGTTCTTCCAATTCAGTGGATCTGACATAGAAAATGGAGTATAAATCCAATAGCATCCTGCTAGTTGTCCTTCCCTCTATCGGGTATTGCTGCAAAGGAAATTGCCCAGCCCCAGAAGTGGGGGCTCCCTGGCCAAATGGGGTGCCCTGTCAGGTCTTAAAAGGAGAGAATGTCTCTACACCCAAGTCACAGTCTGTTGGGTACAGGTCCTCGGGAGCCACAGCTGCCACTTGCTCCCCTACAGGGGCCTCCTCCACAGGCAAAGGTGGATATATGAGCAGGGAGGCTGGTGGCTGGGCCCAGACAGATCAGGATTAAAGGGGTTCATAAGATATATTCTAGTAACTTCCTCATCAACTTTTTATTCAGGCATTTGGGAATCCTCATACACCTGTACCTTCTATATTCTTTGCACCATGAATTTAGAGCCTGCTTTTGCAGAGTTCTTATTGGGGAGCTGCACAAAAACTTGCACAGAGGGAATTTCATCCCGTTTACTAGACCTTTGACAAAATAATCCCGATTTCAAAATATTATAATAACTTAAACTTCCATTTAAAGGCCACCTTTCTTCCTATTCAAACACATACATTGACCAAGCAGTTACAATAAAAGATAATTTTCTCTCTAATCATGGGCTTATAGCTGTAAGTTGACCATTCAGCTAGAATACATCCCAAAGAACTCTCAGATGGTATAGATACTTTGCCTCCCATTCTCAAGACAAACACATAACAAATGACACAAATAGCTACACTCAACAAGGACAGATCAAAGATTTCCCTCCACAGGAAGATGGTTCACAATAGCACAAACAGGCAAGTAACAAAAAGAAAACACATACCAAAGGAACCCACCACCACATTTAAATAAAAAGCCCAAGGTCAACAAATCAAATGGGAACTATTCTCCCCAAATGCAAAAGGGGAATCAAAAGATTGAAAAATTCCCTGTCTTACTTTAACCCTGACCTCCAGGCCAGCTGGCACCACAAATGCCCCTCGCAGAGCCTAATGGGAGGAATCCTCCTCCAATGTGGGAGGCGAGGGGCTCAGCGTGCACACTGGGAGACTTATCGAACTAGCCGGGCTGCGGCTGCTCCAAATGTTTCCTTTCCTCCAAGAATTCAAGCAGCGATAGTTCTGTCCTCTCAGAGGGAAGGGCGGCTGCTGGGGCTCCCCATCTCCTCCTCAGAGAGGCCGCTGGCCCAGTGGGAGCTCTCACACTCTCTGGGGTGTCCCCTCCTCCCCACTGGCATCGTGACTGGGTTAGCCCTGGCACTGCTGCAGCCAACTGGAAGCCGGTGGGAGAGGGCACCCACATCAACGGGGGCAGAGACCCTCCAGGCAGGCTTCCCAAAATCTGTTTACTAAAAACTGGTCCTTATCACCAAAGTCAAATCAGAACACAATGACAGCATTTTGAGAAAAGGAAAATGGGTATTTCTGACCAGGACTCCCTCCTGGCCATAATAGCACCCATTGCATAGCCATGTAAGGGCCTGTCTGCACATCTATGTGATGTTTACTAGGGACAGAGCAGCTGGGCCATCATGGGAGCACCTGCCTAGGGGAGGGGTAGAGAGGAAATTCCTCCCCTCAGTTCCCGGTAGGTATGTAATTGGTCAGGCGTACCAGTCACCAGAAACCTGCCCATAGAGTTCCTCCTGGTGCTAGGGGCGGGGAAGGGGGGCACCACTGGGAGAGCAGGGACAGAGTCCTGGAGCCCCAGTGCTCCTGGGGAATCAAGCCAGAGCACGGCAGCAGGGGGCTTCACGCACAGCTGGGACAGTAGAGAGCACGGAGAGACTGAGAAGTGTAGCCATGAGAATAAACGTGGTAACCTCCTTTAATCCCCATCTTCTTGCCCTGCCTTTACTTGGTCTTACTGAATTCATAGATAACTTGCCCTGGGGCTGGAAACCCCCTCCTCCTACATTTTGGCATAGTCGGCAGGATTTGGTAAAACCAAAGGGCCGTCCTTCTGGGTGCGATATTTCAGCAGGCTGCGCCTGTGGATGGTGGGGATCCTCCAGTGGGGATTTGCTCTGCGGTGAGGTGCCTCCTAGAGGAGAGGAGCCCTCCCCAGAACTAGGAGGGGGAGGGACCCCTGAGACAGTGGAGCTGGCCCTCCACAAAATAGGGGGTTCCTTAGGGGAACTGAATGCCCATGAGGTGGCGCAAACTGTGGGTTGGATGTTTCTCAAAGCATTAGACAGAGTTACCATGGAGAAAGGCACACTTCTGCAGGAAATGTCAGGACAGGAACATGAGTTGTGGGATGCTATGAGGGAGGGAAAAAGGTTAAAGACTGAGATAGCGCTGCTGAGGGATGTACTGGTGGCATGAGAAGGGGCAACCAGAGAATGCAGGCTGCAAGATGCCATGGGGAAGGTGAAGGAAGGAGTGGTGACTTCCACTCTGCAAATGGTGGAACAGACTTCAGGGGAGGAGGAGCCAGAGATGGACAAGAGGGTGGGATTGAGGGCAGAACTGCTGCCTGTGCTCTCGCTGCTGGAGTCACTGCCAGAGGCACCAGCCCCTCCCTTGTTGAAAGCCCTCCTGGTTGTAGTTAAGAAAGTAAAGACACAGCAGCAACAGCAGTTCCCCAGGGAGAGGAGCAGCCCCTCCCCAAGTTGGGAATGCCCCACCCCTATACCCAGGCTGAGCTGGTGGCTTGGAGCTCCTAGTTTCAGCAGAAGCCCTTGGATCCTGTATCAGCCTTGCTTTTGCACCTTCGGGACCTAGGGGTGGATGGAGTTATTTTTGTCTGGGTCAGAAATGGGGCAACTGGTTTCCCTGATAACTCACCCAGTCCTCCAGCAGAGATCACAAATGCTTATCAGGCCCCAGAAAACCACATCCTTCTTGATTGGCTAATGGCCACGCTCCAGGCCTTATGGCCTGATCAGGCTGATTTGCCATCTTTCCCTGCTAGATGGCAGACATATGCTGAGCTCCAACAAGTGTTACAGGAGTTGGGTGTGAAGAATGCCGTTCATAACCCAGAACATCAGGATCCAGAGGAGGAGTTGTTACAGTGTGAATGAAACATCTGGTGCTTCAAACAACTCCCCAATCCTTCTTTGGGTCCCCAATAGCTATTCTTGCCCCTCTCTTGGGGCAACCCATAAATGAGGCTACTCGTAGCATATCTTGGAGAGGCAAAAGCAAGGAGGCGATGGAAAACAGTGTGACCTGCTACTGAGAGAAAGAGTCTAAAAGGTCCTGTGAAGGTCTCCAGGACCCAGATGTGGGTTGATTTGATAAAGGCAGGGGCCTTCATGGATGGGCAGCGAAATAAGATCTTGCTGGAGCTGTGGCAGCAACTGAAACTGAAGCAGCAGTTCCAGTCGCTGGTGACCAAGAAATGGAAACCAGAGACAAAGCCACATGTCCGGCCTGTGTGTCTGCAGGACTTCACGGAGGAGAGTATGCAGACCCCGTCTGGACCCTTACCAGAAGACGATTGGGTGTTATGGTTTGACTAAGGGGAGGCTCAAGGCACCTTCCTTCAGGGACTGACTAGGGCTTCTGGCACCAGAGGCCACATGTTGATCAATTAATTAGTCCCTAGTGAATGTGCAGTGTGTCCTGGCCCTGCTGGACACAGGAGCTGAATGCTCCCTGATTTACCGTGACCCTGAGTGGTTTCCTAGGACCCCCACTGTTTGCAGGGGTAGGGCTGTCAGAGTGGAACAAGCCCTAATCCCTTTGGAGATAGGGCATCTAAGACTGTGTATGAAGTTATGCTCACCTCTGATTCTCTTACAGATAAATGTGACATTATTTCAAGAGGTTTGGGGTCTTGTAGGCTACTGGAGAGTATTTATCCTGCACTTGGCACAAATTCTGTGACCCTTATGCCATTTGGTACAAAAAGGCATCAGGTGGGGCTGGAATGAAATGTGTGCATCTCCTTCACTGTTGCAAAACAGGCAGTCAAGGCCATGAAAGCCTTGAGTGAGATGGACCCATCAAGGCCCTGTGAGCTGGATGTGTATGTGTCTGAAGACAGCTATGGCTTGGGCCTTTGACAGCAGCTTGCAGGCCATTTGCTATTGACCTCCCCAGGGAATGAAGCAGTTGCATTGGCCCAGGTGCACTGGCTAGCAGGACAGCCCACCTTGGGGCAGAAGACAATGTGGGCTGTAGCCCATCAGTGGGGCCTGCCTTTGATCTTTGAAGAAGTCAGAAGAGCCCTGACAGGAGAGCATTGGGTGACTGGGTCCCACAGCAACCTGGAGACTACAATGCCTTGGACATTTCAACACATGGACCAGTGATGGCTGACCTTTCTGGCACCTTGGGGACAAGGCCTGGAAGCTGGCCTCCTGTGTGTTCCTGGAATAATGGCAGAGTGGCCCCCAAAGATCACAATAGTGTACCCCAAATGGCTGGAGGTAAGAGCATTTTACTGGGGAGCTTTGTTTTAGCATTATGTCCCATGCATGGACCTCCAGTAGTACTATACATAGACTCCTCTGTAATCCCCACAGGGAGAGGGGCAAAGATCTGGTATACTAGACAGGGATGGGACCCTATTCCTGTCACTGCCCTATCACAGGACTACTCTCCTGCATACACCCTACCTGAGGGAAAGGATTTGCCTATGCTGGTGTCACTAGAACATGTATTGTACAGCCCTTAAGGTTAGTTTCTTCTACAGTCTTTGTGGCTTGGAACCCCCACCCAGCCACAGCTGCTGCTTGCTGAGTATGCCTGGAGTCCCCTGCCAGTTCAGCTGCAGGCCTGCTGTGGAGTGTGTGAGCTATGGACTTAATGTGTGTAGGACTTTGAACCCAGCTGGAACTCAGGCTTGAGGATTGTCACGCTTTTGCTGTTATTTGTATCATAGCTTGTGTGATTATTTGTGTATTATTAGTGACTTCTGTTACTGCTGTGGAATCTGATGGCAGTGCTCCGGCTTTCTTGTACAGGGATCATTATGGACCATTGTGGGCATGTGCATGGTGAGGTGAGAATCCTGGGGAGTGGGGTGTGGGGAAAATGGGGGTTTCTGACCAGGATCCCCACCACCACCTCAGCCTTAAAAAAATCGTTGTGTATATATATATATATATATATATATAAGAGCCTGTTTGCACATTTATGGGATGTTTACATGGGACAGATTGGCTGCTCAGTCACAGGAGTACCTACCTGTCCAGGGGAGGGGTAGCGAGGAAACGCCCACTCTCTCCTCCCCTCAGTTCCTGGTACATAACTGGTCAGGCATGTGCCCGTCACCAAAGACCCACCTACAGAGCTCCTGCCAGTGCTAGGGAAAGGGAAGGGAGATGCTGCCAGGATAGCAGGGAGAGAGCCGCGGAACCCCAGTGCTCCTGGAGAATTACGCCAGCGCGTGGGAGCAGAGAGCTTGGTGTGGAGCCGGGACAGCGGACGCAAGGAGAGACTGAGACCTGCAGCTGTGAGAATGAATGTGGTAACCCTCTTGAATCCCTAGCTTCTTGCTTTTGCCTTTATTTAGTCTCTCTGAATTCATAGAGATTGTGCCCCGGGTGGGGAACCCCCTCCTTCCAGAGCTACAAAAAGGAATTGTTTACTAATTTAGTGGCAAATGAGAGAGTCGCAGGTTTGTGCTTTAAAGAACCAGTGTCCTCCTGAAGCACAACAAGTTGGGGCTTTCAATGGGAAAAATGTGTGAGAAATGTGGGAAATGTGGGAAAAATGGGAAAAATGTGAGGCTGTGGTGTTCAGAGCCACACCAAGTAGCAGTTTACAAGGATCTAAGCAGACATTTTTGCACTGATTCGGTGGCTTTTTGTTTATCTTGCTGGCTCCTCCTCAGCACCCTGGGACAGGGCAGCTTGGGCTCTGCCAAAGCAGCTTTCTGCGTCCTCTCTGACCCTGAGGCTCAGAAAATAGGGAGAGCAAAGAGAAACTGCCTCCTCTGAGTGGTTACAAAGTTGTTGGAGCTCCTTGAGTTCATTTTCAAGTTAATTTTAGTGTTGAATTTTAAAACCAGAAATTTAATTCAGTTTTTTTCTGTTGCATTCTGTTGCATGCCGAATAAAGCAAAATAAATGTGTCACGAAGACATGACAACTCCTGATACTGAAACAATAATTACTGACTTGAAGCCTTGGTACTCCAAACATAGTCAGGAGATCTGCAGCATTTGAGTCACTGAAGTGAGATCCCACTGGGTCATGCCCGTCAGCCTGCCGTTTCCAGGCACTGGAATTAGGAACCTACTTCACACTGAATACTGACCAGAGCCGTTGCAGTCAGGACAAACGGCTCTGGGCCTAACTCCTAGAGGGAAAGCGGCTTTGACCTTTCCTCTCCTGGCCTCTGCCAGCTTCCACTGACCAGATGGATTCCTGCTCTAGAATATGGGGGTGTTGGTGGTAGGGTGTGTGTGAAAGGATGAGGGGGCTTAGGGTGAGGGTTGGGAGCACAAGCAAACGAGGGCAGATGGACTGTGGTGGGGACAGGGTTTTGGAAGGTGTGGGGCATAGCTTGAACTAGGGCAACTTTGGGGCTTTGGTAGGGGTAGGGCTTGGTTTGGAATGGGCTTTAGTGGGGGATGGGACTTGGGACGAGTTGCCCATGGGTGTGGGTGGCAGGGTAGGACTTGGTTGGGCGCAGGCATTGGGGTTCTGTGGTGGTGGGGTTGGTATCAGGGGTGGGACTTCAGGTGGGGACAGGGCTTGGTCGGGGTGGGACTCGGAGGACATTTTGGGCTTCAGTAGAGGCAGGACTTGGGGAGAGGGGTGGGGCGTTGGGAGCAGTGGGGCTTTGGCGCAGGGGACGGGGTTTGAGAATGGGAGTGGAATTCAGGATGGAGCAATAATCTTACCAAATGATCCATTTTGCTCCAGCAGCGGACCGCAGTCGAACAGTTTCACATATCGCTGCACCAGCATACTCGTGGACAGCTCTGCGGACTAGGGATTGGCACAGGCTGAGGATGGGTACATGGTGCAGAACCATAGCAAGATACTTCTGACTTGCTTTGGACAGATCCAGTGGAGCAGTGCCCACCGCCTTGGTCCAGGAACTGCCTGACTGTGGACAGAGCTAAAGGACAGACCAAGTGGTAAGTGCCAGTGGAATCTCAGCATCCACACTGCCAGCAGGGCCTGTTTTGGGAGAGGCCTCTGCAACCCTGGCAAAGAGTGGGAGAGGAGGGCTGCCTACCAGAGTTTACAGGCTCTGCGGAATAGGGTCACACCTAGGGAGAGAGTTGTCAGTCTCGTGCAGTGTGGCACTGGAGTCCTTTCTGGACTCCCTTTCTGGGTCCCTTCTCTGCCCTCAGTTCCAGCTTCTACACAGTTTGAAACTGCAAGCTCTCGTTTTTTCAGCACTCCATCCTTGCCGTCCACCCCCCCAACCCTCCCCTCCCCATCCCCTTTGTTGCTAGGACACGTCCTTGGTTAGAGGCTAGTAACATCACCTCTTGCCTCAAGGGCCTTAATCTTACCACACAACACCCTTCTGTGATAGACACCCATGATCCACGCTTTTCTTGGTATCCTTGGCAACACTGCAGCTTGTCCTGTGCTCTCCACACCCACCAGTTGCGCTGTGTTGTGCAGGGCTCCGGCCATCTTCCTCATCTGTCGGGCATTTTCCAAGAAATCAGGGATCTCTGCATCTCCTTCCTCTGCCCTTTGCCTTGGTGAAGAGCCTGCCAAGGACCCTGAGCTGCAGAGTGGGACATTCTTCTGTCCTGTGCCACTTAGAGGACTTTGTTGGTACCCCTAGGTGTGAGGCCCTGCCTCCTGGCACTGACCTGCAGCACACACAGCAGAGCCCTCAGATTTTGAGGAGAAACCCATGGTCGAAGGAGGTCATCAGGGAGGGAATGAGGCAGGGGGGGCTTGGCCTGCGGAGAACCCTTCACCAAATGATGGGGGAAGCCATTGGGAGCAGGGGCTGGATCCCTGGGAGTGGAGGTGGGAGCAGAGAAGGGGCTCTGGGGGGTGGGCATTAATCATGCTCTCACTCTATTTGCCTTACAGGCTGTGGACACTTCTCTCTTCATATCTGGCATTGCTCGGAATTATTTGAGTCAGGGTCAAACTCTGTGAGCTGATCACTGACCCTAGTATTAGAGCAATCCATAGAAAGTGGGCACAATGGCCATGACACTGTTAGAGGATTGGTGCAAGGGAATGGATCTGGACCCCAGGAAGGCCCTGCTGATTGTGGGCATCCCGGTGGAGTGTACTGAGGCCGAAATTAAAGAGGCTGTGAAGGCCAGCTTGCAGCCCCTGTGTGCCTACAGGGTGCTGGGCAGAATGTTCAGGAAGGAAGACAATGCTAAAGCAGTCTTAATCGAATTGGCTGATACTGTCAATTATGCTACACTGCCCAGACAGATACCGGGAAAGGGAGGTGCCTGGGAAGTGGTGGTAAAGCCCCGTAATCCAGATGACGAATTTATCAATAGACTGCACTTCTTCCTAAAAGATGAGGGCCGGACAATGGCAGATGTGGCCAGAACCCTGGGGTATAGCACTCCCACTGAGGGCATGGAGGCAGGAGGCTTGGCCAATGTCAAACCACCAGTTTTTCAACCTCTAAACAAAAGCATGTCGCACCAAAAACTGAAAGTGTTTTCAGGAAGTGCTTTCCCAGGCCCGGGAGAAGAGGACTTTGAAGTCTGGCTGGAGCAGGTCACTGAGATGATGCAGATGTTGCAAGTGTCTGAGGTGGAGAAGAGGCGGCGCCTGGTGGAGAGCTTACGGGGTCCTGCTCTGTCCATTATGCGGGTGCTCCGGGCCAACAATGACTCTATGACAGTGGAGCAGTGCGTGGATGCCCTGAAGCAGATCTTTGGGAATAAAGAGGACTGCAGAGCCGCGAAGTTTAAATTCCTCCAGACTTCTCAGAAGTCTGGAGAGAAAACCTCTTGTTTTTTGCTACGGTCAGAGCCTCTGCTGCAGAAAGCTGTACAGCACAGCCCCTTGTCGGTGTGGAGCACAGACATGATTCGTCTAAAACACGTCCTGGCTCAGGCCTGCATGACCACCACCGTCCGGGCCAAGCTGGAGCCCCTGGATCAGCACGGCTGTGCTCCCACGTTTCTGGAGTTAATGAAGCTCATCCGGGATGAAGAGGAGCAGGAGACCACCAAGAGCATGAAAAAGGAGAAGCAGAAGCACGGTGGGAAGAGCCGCCAGGCCTCCGGCAGACAGGCGGCAGCAGAAGCCAGTGTTCCCACACCACAAGCCATCCCGCAGGCACAGCCCTTGAGTGAGGTCAGCGCGCAGACCGGCCAGGAAAGGGCTGCCCCATCACTGAAGCGCAAGCGAGTGCCATGCTCCTCCGGGACCACTCAGGCAGCATGTCCTACAGCTAAGCAACCTCCAGTGAAGCAGGCGTCTCAGCCAGCAGCAGAGAAGTTGGGAAACGAGACAGGGGCTGGGGCTTTGAGCCACCCCAAGCCCTAGGAAGCGAAGGCTCAGGAGACCCAGGGACCCCCTCCCCTAGCAAACAGCAGAAAAACGTTAACAAGTGGAAGGGGCCGTCCACACAGACAGCAGGGGATTGGAGTGGGGCCCAGGGGCTGGACAGCCAGGTCCGGGCTGAGCCCCTGTGCTCTCCACCAGCTGGCAGGGACTCTACCTGCCAAGCCAAACTCCAATCAGGGAGGTGCTGGCAACACAAGCAGGGGTCTACGACACCCAGCACATGTGGTTCCCAAACCTGGGATGGGGATCCCAACATGGCAGAACCTGAAGAAGTTACAACTGGGAACTCCAGCACCAGCCCTGTCACCTGGTCACCCCAAAACACGCACCCTGTGTGCTCTGAGCTAAGATTGCCAACCAGCCACCATGCCACCTGGGACCCGGAGAAGCATTCCCGAGACCACCTCTTCCAGAAGGAGCCAGAGCCAGTGAGAAAGAGCTGCAACGCAGAGAAGTAATGCCCCCAGAGAGGGTCGTGTATGGTCCCGCCTATCTGCAGGATCATGTACACCTGCTCTAGGGGAGCCCAGGAATGCAGCACCCTTGAGCCCCTGCACAAGTGAGAACAGAACACCCAATGGCCCTGGAAGCCCAGTGGCAGCCTGCAGGCAGTCTCCCTACCCCTGCAGCCTGGAAGGGCTATTGAAACAAGGAGAACAAAGACTGTGTAATCCCCAGGCCAGAGCCTGAGCTCAGCCTGGCAGGTGAGGGTACCGAGTACCCCCCAGCAGGACTTGCTGTGAGTAGGTGTGCAGCGAAACTTTTGTTCCAGATCAGGACAAGAAATAGCAGGAAAAGGAGAAGGAGGAGGAGGAGGAGGAGGGGGGGGGAGGGGGAGGGGGAGGGGGGGGGAGGGGAGGGGAGGGGGAGGGGAGGGGAGGGGGAGGGGAGGGGGAGGGGGGAGGAGGATTTGTTGGGGTGGGACTTTGTTCTGCCTCTCTTTGTGTAGTGACACTGGAGACCTGCAGAGACTACTCAACGAGACCTGGGACTGGCCTGGTGAATCACAGGCCAGCAGCCGCCGATGCCAAGGCCAGCCCGAGACCGCCCCAGCCTAGGTGAGGGGCACCTGAACACGTCTGCCACCCCCACTGGCCTGGGACATGTGAGGGGCCATCTGAAGGGTGCCAGCCTCTTGAGCATCCTGAGAGGAGGACCCCCATTCACCATCCCCTTGAGAAGGCCACTCCTGTTCTGGAAAGCGCACACCAGACCCTGGGAAGGAAGATGCGGACCAGACACGGAGGGGACAGTGGGAGGCTCCACGGGGACTGTGCTGTCCTGTGCCACCCTTCTGTTATTGTGACTCAGTACCCTCAGCTTAGCCGAGTGCCCCTGCTTTGTTTTCCAGCATCCTGTGACTGTCCTGGGTAGGTCATAGCACACCATCCAGAAGGGTGGGGGTTCCCTGGAATGGGTGGACATGGCCAGCATCCAGTGTCCTGGCAACGGGCCCATCGTGGGGCCTTCAGGAAGGGAGACTATGGTGGGAAGGCCACAGTGTGGGGGTGGCTGAGGTACCTCCTGAGAGACCCCAGTGGTGGGGGAGAGGGCCGGAGACTATGAGCTGTAGTGGCTGTAAAGGTTCCTCTTCCTGCTGTCATTTTCTGTTCAGTCTGCTGGTTTCTGTAAATCTTTCTTTTCAATAAATTTCACTTAATGCTTCAACTGAGACTTGCCTCTGCTGTGGGCATTACCAGGAAGGGTTTGCTTGGTGGTGGGGACAGGAGAGCAACGATAGTCTGGTACCCCGATTCTGCACTGGGTCTTGTGGATAGGGTCTAAGAGAGGACTGTTAGTGTCTTAATCACAAAGTGTGGTTACCTCCCATGGAGTTGTGGCTTACAGTTCTTCGTAAGGCTGGATGGCTCCAGTCAAGAAAAATCTGGTGGATGTGGTCACTGGTGGGTGTCTCAAATGTCTATACAAATAGCCCTGTCATTAACTTGGGTAAGACATTGAAGGGAGAACATGGGACTGCATATGATAGAGTTCTCGGGTGAAGCTCTAGCATAGATAGCTTTTTAATAGCTTATCAGTTTATTTACATGTCTATTCAATGTCTGTGAACAACTGTGCTAGAACTTTTGACATTCTCCGTGAGAAGGCAAGGAGATTTTGGATTGGCAATTACAGGAGGTGGACACAGAGACTCCACTTCCCTTCCAGGGGTCCGGGCAGCGGGCGCAGAACGTGCGCCTGCGCATGTGCGTGCCCGACCCGCACGCGTCTTAGCGAGTGCACACGGTCCTGCAGGACACCACCCTACGTGCGCCTGCGCGTCTCAGCGAGCGCGCGCCCGCCGTATGTGCGCCTGCGCACACCGCCATTTCCGCGACGGGGTTGGATCGTGTGCTTATGGGTAATGCGACCGTCCACGAAGCGAAATGGCTGTCGGGGCGTGCGCGGCTTCGGCCCCGTGCGCCTGCGGCTGTGCGCGGCCTCTGCCGCCAGGTGGCGCGCGAGGACCACAGATGGGCCGGGCCGCGCCTCCGGCCTCCGGGCTCCCGCCGCCCTTCCCCCTGTGGCCTGTTGCGCCGAGGGCTCCCAGCGGCCTCGGGCTCCGAGCAGGCGCGTCTGGCCCGTGTGCACCCTCGCCACCCCCGGGTGGAGGCGGGAGGCGGGGAGGGAGCTGCTGCCCGCAAGGGCACGGAGGGGGCCCCTGAGGCTCGGGGTCGTCGGGCAGCGTGGCCTGCTGTTGGTCGTCTCTGGACACCCGTCACCGTCACCGTAGTTGGCCGGGCGCGGGGGCTGTGCGCACGCGGGGCGCGGGGGGGCTTGATTCCCAAGCGTTGGGTTAGGAGGGGTGATGGGGCTGGGCGGGTAGACAAACTACCAAACTGGTGGGACTCCCCTGCTCTTAGTCTTGCTTTATGGCACGTACAGTGCGAGGTGGTACAGTACAGTGGTGAAGAACACGGACTCCCGTGCTGGGGTCACATCTAAGCGCTGTCGCGTACTAGCCGGGTGGCCTTGCATGTCTTACTGATCTCTGTGCTTCAGTGTCCTGTAGAATAGCAGTGGTAACAGTCCCTATCATTCAGGGTTAAATGCATTGTGTGTGTAAAGCATGTGGCACATTGCCTGGCACAGAGTACTGTATTAAATAGCAAACTCTTCGTTTTATGAAAAGTTAACGCTAAATAAGGCAGCCCAAGAGCAATACATCCTTACACCAGAATTATTCAAGAACACTGGGGGGAGGAGGTGTTTGAGCTGCTTCCTGAAGAATGATAGGGTTGCAAATATGGGGATGAAGAGAAGGGCCTTTCAGGCAAAAGGAGAACTACGAGCACAATCACAAGGCCCAGCACATAATAGGTGTTCAGTAAATGTTCAGTAAAAACATTGCATGTAGGCACTTTAGGCATGCAGGCAACAAATCTCAGGGTTACTGAAAGAAATGCAAGGAGTCCACTGTAGTTAGAGTAAAGGGGAGATAATATCAGAACGGAAAGTGGCACTAGGCTGTGGAAGCCCTTGAATGGCAGAGTGAAGAATTGAGACTATTTTTCATAGGGTATAGATAGCCACTGAGGATTCTGAGCAAGGAGATGGCAGCTAAAATTATTTCAGGTGATTGGCAATGAGATCTGAACAATGGCTATGGCACCAAGAATTGAGATTTCCTAGGGAAGCAGAATTCACAGGAGGTGTCCACCAACCACACGTAGAGAGCAAGACATGGAGAACACCCGGAGAGCATGTGACCTCGAGGCTTCCAGGCTGAGCCGGCTCTCACAAAAATAGAGATAAGCTCGTAGGGCGCCGGACTGGTGTGAGGAGGTGTGAGAGAAGGGAAATGAAGGAGTTTCGGCATGGATACAGCGAGTCTGAGGGCTCAATGTGGATACTTGGGGTGCTTTCTCTGCCCAGCAGGTGGATGGAGCACTTTAGGTATCGGGGCTGCCAGAGAGACTTGGGAATGAGCGCTGTAGAGATTGTCATTGATGCCAGGTGGGACTATCCAAAAAACGAGAGTGTAAGGAGAGAGAAGAGCGCCAAGGGCAGGATGCGGGGGGAGAAAGATCTGTGTGTGAGGGATGGGAGGAGGTGCCAGCAGTGCATCCGGGGAAAGCACCGTCAGCTTCTTAGAACTGTGTCTAAAGAAGCCAGAGAACCCGAATCTGTGAGCAGCATGTAGGCACTCAAGTGCTGTAGACACATGAACATTATGACAACTCTTTCAGCTATGGCAAAGCCTTTAAAAACTTTGTTCCTGGACCTCACATGTATTTTAAGATTCTCACTATCAAAGTAACCACCAAGTACTTCCACTTTAAGGACAAAGAAAGTGTAGCTCTGAGTTTTCCTTGTCTGTTTGGCCAAGACAAGCAAAGAGAAGAGAGCTGTGGAGACAGTGACAGTGTCAGTGGTGGCCATGGAGTTGGTGAAGGCTGCAACGTTAGCAACACAAGTGGTGACAAGAACTCAGTAATGTCCCAATGTGCACTTATTCATGCACACACACATTAATGCAGCCAGCCTGCGCTGACAGCCTGCTGTGTCTCCCTGTTCCCGCCATGGGGGCTGAGAAATGAGCAAGACAAGCAAAGCGCCTGCTGCTATGGAGCTGCCATTTGCATTGGGGGTGGGCAGCCTGAGACAGAGATAATCAAGGAAGATTGTTGCTCACATGGTTGCACATGCTGCACACTATGCAAAACACAACGACAAGACTGGCATTGGCCGGGTGGTGAGAGAAGACTTCTTTGCGGAGGTGACATTTGACTTACGATATGAAGGACAAGAAGGCACAAGTTAGGCAAAGACTAGTGGATAAAGCCCCCTGGGTAGAGGGTACAGCAAATTAAGAATTGAAATAAGCTTAGCATGTTTGAGAAACAGGAGGCCAGTGGGGCTGGCATGCGGTGGGAACAGCAAGATGGGAAGTTGCAAAGGCCAGGTCGCAAAGGGCCTCATGGGCCGGGGAGTTTGTATAGAGTTCATGCCGAGTTATGGGGACCCATTTGAGAGGTTTTAGAGAGAATGATGTAAGCGTGATGTAATAAAAGGTTTTGTTTCTAACTGAGTTATCCTGAGGCTTTGCATTCAGAGAGCAACACCAGGCGGGGAAACAGCCAAGATCCTCAGGAACAGGAAGAACAGGAAGAACTGGGGTGACAGACGGATCTCCCTGGGGCTCAGCATTCTTCTGGAAGCACTCAACTGCCGTCCCCAGAAGGACAAAAGGGTCACACGCATCGTCTGTCAGCGTAGGCTGCCCGCATTAATGGGCGCGTGCATGAATAACTGGACGTGGTTTCTATGAGGATTCTCAAAAGCAATCGCTGAGAAGTGTCTGTCCTTGCGTAAGTGGACAGCGTGTGATTGTCACGTTTATAGGAGGAGCGCAGCAGAGTGTACTTGTACGTGGCTATGGCCCCCACTAGGCTGTGTACTCCCTGAGGGTGGAGATCCTGTCTGATTCATTTCTAGTTTTTGGAGTAGAAGCTCAACAAATGTTTCTTAGTGAATAAATAAGTGAATATGGGGCAAAATACAAATTTGGGAGCCTGGGGCAGAGGTGGTTTAGGTCACTGTCTGTGCTCCCGTTTCCATAGTATAATGGGAAGTAGCTTCCCAGCCAGTGACTACATTTCCCAGTCACCCGTTACATCTAGGTAGGGTCGTATACCTTATTTTTTTTGACAATGGAATGTGAACAAAAGTGATGTGTGTCACTTTCAGTCCAAAGTAATGAAGTTTTAGGTGTGTTATCCTCCACGTTTTCCATCCTCTTCCATTTTCCTTCCCCTCAGAAAGCCAGGGGCACCTGGGAGGCATGTATGATGATGGCATCATGAAATGGAAAGATCGTCAAATTTCTGAGTCCCACTGGGAGGACAGCTCCGCAGGACAGCCATCCCGTCAGGAGCATCTACATCGCACTTCCAGGGTCTAGAAGAAATGTCTATTATTTGAAGCTGCTGAGGTCTCTTCTAATACCCCACTGCGAGCGAAACCATAGGGCTGAACGGGGATGCTCGTGGGGAGTGTGAGTAAGGGCCCAGCCCGGGGAGGGCCAGTGCTGTTGTTTCTCCAGTTTGAAAGAGTGGATGTTGGCCTCACGAGGGGCACGAAGGGCTGAAGAGGCCTAGTGTCTGTTTTTCCAGGACCCAAGAAGACGGTCCAGGCACTACCATGATTTCTCTGAGGAAAACGGCAAGTGAGTCTTGCCAGAGCAAGAACCACTGTGTGGTTCACAAATTGCTGCCAGGAAGATGTGTCAGTTGCCGGCTCCAGGACTAAGCAGCGACTGAGATTTGGTTTTGGAGTCCACCTTTGCCTCCTAGCCAGTAAGCGAGTGAAGTTTGAGGTGCTTACGTAGCAAAACATTTGATCTTGCTCCTTATAACTCCTATGTTTTATGTGGTCTTGGGCACAATCACATTTAATATAAACCCTGTTAAATTGCAGCAACCAAATGAATTTGAATATGCCACCAATCTGATATGTTCTCATTTTTCAGTTGATTATATCATATGCTATAAATTGGCATAACAGGAACCTTGTGTTCCCTGAAATCTATTCACTCTTTTGAAGCTGTTTTAAAACCATGGCAAGTGCTAAAACTCAGACTGGTCGACATTCAAAAAAAGCAGGCAGCCTCCACAAAGCCAAGTTTTTAAGCATTATTTTTGTTGCTGCTATTGTGGATTTTTTCCTATAGATGCCATTGGGGTGCCTCCAAATACGGAATTTAATAAGGACTCTGATGAAGTTTTCAAAGCCCTCAGGGTATAAGAGGCAAGCTTTGCCAGTCATGGTTCTAACAACAGGTCAAAATGAAATTGATTGAAGAGCCCGTTACTGGGGTGGTGACTTCAGTAGACTTTTAGGGACCCTACAGAAGGCAGAGGACACACCAGGGAGGCATTTGTGAGCATGTTTCTCCTCTCCAAAGGTTCTCTTGACCCTACCACTCCCACCCCACCCCGAGGCCCACTTGAAACTGCAACCCTGAAAGTGTGGAGATCACCCCCCTGTAGAGTTGGGTGAGCCACTCTCACAGAGCCACAGACAGAAACAACTATTTGGAGGTGACACACACCAACCCAAGGAAGGAGGCTGAGGGCCTTATTTCCCATCTCTTTCTGTGATCCTAACCTTCCAGGAACATCACATTTCATCTTGCTAATCTGGTCAGCTTTAGTCTCATCTCAACATATCTCACTCAAACGTTCTTCCAACAGGTATTTCTTGAGTGACCACTCTGCACAAAGCCTGGGCTGGCGAATGCTTCAGAGGGTGTGCATAGAGCTTAGGGTCCTGGGATCAGATTGCCTTCCAGCTGCTCACTATCTGTGAGGGAAGCGATAGAGAGCAAAAGACTACCACTAAACCCATTGGAAGAAGGGGAAGGATGCCATGGGCCCACAGAAAAGCATACTCATTCCATGGGGAGAGCAGGGGAAGATTTACATAAGAGAGGTTTTGGAGCGGAAAAGGAGAGAGAGAAGAGGCAGTGAATGGCATCCAGGCAGGGGATAGAACACTGGAAAGATTCGGAGACCGGGAAGGCAGCGGTCTGTATGGAAACTGCAAGTAGCCTAAGACCAGACGACTGATCGGGTCACAGAGAAAGAGAGCGGAAGGAGGTGAAGATGGCCGCGCAGGAAGGGAGCATACTGTGGAGCTCACTGTCAGAGAGCATAAAGGTGGGAAGCCATTGGAAGGCGGTAAGTCGGAGGAATGACTTGTTCAGAGTCACACGCCTCATGATCAGTAACGGAGATGCAAGTGTAACCCAACACTGCTGATCTGGAACACTGGCAACTTCGCTGCTTCCCAGCATGTCCCTCTCAGTCGTGTTTCAGCCTGGCTTCTGACTCCAGTTTCCACCTTCCATATATAATCCCACTGTTAGGGCGTCTGCAGCTGATCTTGGCTTCAGATTCTCAGCTCTCCCCTAAGGCCTGTGTCTCAGGTCTGACCTGCTGGCTGGATGTGAGACTCTCAGGCTGTCTGGGAGAGGATCCTCAGCTCTGGCTAGCCTCGGTCCACTGACCATCCACTCGCTCCACCGGAAGGTGTCAGGAAAGAGAGATGGAAGTTCAAGGTAGTACAACTGAAGTAAGGCTTCCCAGAGCCTGTGTGAAGACAATGGGGGCTTGAGGGCGGCTACACTGTAGTGCCTGCCAAAAGGGGGGGATTGGGGGCGGCAGAGGCTTACAGGTTTTTACAACTCTGACAGTAAGACCGCCACAGTGGTGGGTCACAAATTCAGAAATACTTCCAGATGACTAATGAGAGTAGCCTCAGGACCACAGTAGCCCCAGTTCATGCTGCAGTGGAGCACAGGGTGCTTGCGCGAGGGGCACGCATGTTAGGGCCAGAGAAGTCAAGGCCACATCCCTGGGAGCGTTCAATGCCAGGCTCAGAAATCTGCACCCTGGACTTCCCGATCCATGTGACTGGTGGGAAGCTATGGGAGGCTGTGTGGCTCCGGGAGAGGCCCCCTCACAGCCTGGGTCTGGTGGGAGCATTGACCTTGCCAAAGCGGGGAGGAAGAGCCGGCACGGCATCGGGGAGCCCAGCCAGGGCACGGGCGCAAGAGTCCCTTGGAGGGCAGGGGGACGAGTGCGCGCCTGGGCCGGGACACTCTCCATCCAAGTGCATTCCTGCTGGACGCGCAGGGAAAGGAGAGAGCTGCTTCCCAAGGCCTGGGGCCAAGAAGGAGGGGCAGGAGCTGCTCTTTGCCCGAGGGCATGTGGAATTTTGCTAATGATTTACTGGAATTCTTCCCAAAGCTGGAATTACCCAAAGAACTCACTGAAGCCACTCGGAACGGACCTGCTGTCGTTATATCCCACATTCCAGGGATTCGAGGTGAGCATCTTTGGCGGGGGGCGGCTTTATGTTGCCTACCACACTAGTGAGCGGGGAGAGATGAAAAGGGCGCTTTCTCGCCGTCAGGATTAGCGGTGGCTGGCCGCTGTGCAGCAGCGCCGTCTCTGCTCCGCAGGAGGGAGCTGTCTGCAGTGGCAGCGGTCTGCACCCTCCAAGACGTACTTCTCCTCTGCACCCCCCACCCGCGCAGTGGGCCAGGGCTCCGGTCTCAGGGCACACCGCCCGGGAGGCACCGTGGGGGGTGCAGTGCGGAGCTTCCGGGCGGGGCGGAAGGACCCGTCATGGGAAAGCTGGGTACTGAGGACAACTGCCAACATGAGCAGGCATAGAGAGAACAGCATAATGATCCCCCGTTCACCCATCACCCAGCCCTAACCAAGACCAAGGCTCACGGCGAACATGCTTCGTCTCTGCCCTTCCCCTTGCCTGGGACTGTTTGGAAGCGAACCTCAGGTGCCCGACCATTTCGTCGGTAAATACTGCAGGTCACATTTCAAGCAGATGATACTGTCCTGGATTTTGCGGGGCCTGACTTAGCCATAAGCTAGCTGTGTGTTACTGGACAGAAAGTCACCCCTTGGAGCCTCAGTTTCCCCTGCCTGTAAAATAAGGCTGAGTGCAATTCCCGCCAGCTCTTGCCTCTGGGGAGTCCAGGGTTATCATTTTTCTTGTTTTACAGGTTTGCAATATCATTTTCATTTTAAAATATACCTCCTGGAGAAGAAATATCTTCCTATATAAGAAAAAAGAGATTCCACAAATGTATGCCCAGTGACATATTTCTGATGCTACACAATGGAATGCCCATCTCTTCTGAAGCATCTTACGGAGAAATAACCTTGAACACATTAGGTCACGCAGAATAGTAACAGCTTAATTCTGTCTACTCCGCCTCTCTGCAGTCAATTAAGAAATAATTCCTATGGTGGAGTAAAGAGTCAAATATTTCAAGTTAAAACTTTAAAGAAAAATATTTGTTAGTTAAATTATTTGAATTTGAGAATCCTTCTTGAGCTAGAGCGGAGCAAGGCGAAGACTTGCTGAAGCAAGCCCTGATTATCTGGGTGATACCCCAACTGATGCTTAATCCAGTAGCCTCAAGTTTCCAGAGCACAGGCAGGAAGAAGCAAAGAAGATGAAGAAAAATACTTTCCAACTTCCACCTTTGACAATCAAATATCTCCCAGTAATGAAAATGGATGTTGCACAATTCCCACCCCAAGATGCACATACTTCTTTTCCAGGAGTGCCTCAGAGGCCACGGGCAATGGCTGGCACTCTCTGTTCTGTGTACAGACCCCACAAACAGGCCCAGCCTTCCAGGCCATGGGACAAATCCAAAAGCCAGGGACAGCCTACCTGGGGACTGCTCCGAAGCCTACAGTGGACGCTGCACGTCAGGGCCCAAATGCCAGCTGGGGGTCTGGTCAAAAGGCAAGCTGATCACACACACACACACACACACACACACACACACACACACACACACACTGACCCCTGGACTTCAGCTTGATAACTGTTATGTACTAGTGGCTCCATCAGTCAGTAGGACATGGCAAGGGTTTATCTACCTGCTCACTAATGAAGGTTTCAGTTAATCACCTAGAGAAGAACCTTCTCCAGACGTCTAGATATAAGAGGACGCTTCGAGGATCTGGGTGCTCGTAGAATGGAAGTGAAGGGTTCTGGAGCCAGAGACACATATCTGAAGAGCAGAGCTCAAACAAAGCAAGTTCGGAACTGACTGGCAATCCCACCACACCTGGCAGCTGTTGTACCTGAATTGACCTTAGGTTGCCAAGTCGAGTATTATGGTCCACTTCCTGTCCTTCCAAAGAAAACGGCTTAGGACGTTGGGGGCCCTCATAAACTCTTCCAGGCAAGAGGACTGGGGACCAGTCACTACGGTTAGGAGAAGCACCTGCCTTCTGTGAATTCCACCGTTTCCCTGCTCTTTGATTTTTGCCTGCATTATTTTTTCTAAGTTTCCTAGATAGCATCCTTCTCTGAAAATGCTACACTTCTCTCCAATGCCCTTCAGTTAGGACGGAAAGCAAGAGGAATCCGTGCACTGTGGAGGTCCTGACAACGGACTGGATCATTCCTGGATCAAAGTTCAGGGGCCTTCTAGTAAGACATTAAGAAACTCAGGCTTGACTCTCTCAGAAGGCCAGAGACTAGACCCGTGAGGTAGAGTAAAGGGTTAATATGTGACAGGATATGGTGTGAGGCAAGGAGGGAAAGCAGAAGCGAGTGGGCTTCGGGAGAGCCCAGTGGGCCACGTTAAGGAGCATATATGTCATTCTCTAGGCAATAGGGAGCCTCCCAAAGTTACCCTTGGGAAGTAGTGCAGTCACGGTGCACCTGGTGGATGGGGTAGGGGCCAAGAATGGGGAGTAGGCCAGTTAGGGGGCCACTGTCCTCACTTAAAACGTCAGGACTCTGCTTATTCAAAGAAACTTCCATTGTCCCTGGAGAATTATTTGTAAATCTTAGGAAGCGACACTGGAGTGTAACTTTGAAACTTAGAAGAGGAATTAATCTATTTAGACTGACAACTGAAAGTTTGAAGGATTTTGTACCTAAGCTAAACCCAATGTGGGGCCGAGATATTGATTCATCATTTGCCTTTACAGGGTGTTAATTACTAGAAAACACAAAGCAAGACTGAGGTTGCCGGAGGAGGATGCTGGTGGTGCGATGGCCTCCGGCCTCATCCGCTCCCCACCACGCAGCTCCGAAGGAATTCCAGAGTCTATTATCAGCATGGTTTAAAGGCTAATGAAGAAACAATCTCGTTGTGAAGCCACAAAGACCAGAGTCTGAAAGCAGGTCCAGGAGAATGTGAGGGTTTTGTGGCCTGGCCTTGGTTCTAGGAGGCAGGCACCATGGACCCTTGGGCTTGCCGCTTGCTGTCTACAGCACTCAATGGCAGGGGAAGGTGATAGCAGGTGTCGTTTATCTGGTTCACCTTCTCCACTGCCCACCAACCATTGCTGGCACCCAGAGCATCACCATACCCCTGCTGCAGGCCTCACGCCATTTGTCAAGCTGTCTTCCGGTCTAGACATGCCTATCCCCTCTAAGGGCTTTTCACACCACTTCTCTGCACCACCAACAGAACTTTCTGATTAACATCCTCTCTCTCCCCGCAGTCAGTAGGGTGATGTGCTCTCCCACGTGGGTTTCAAGCCCTGCCAGAAGAGGGACACGCTATTCCTACATGACGGGACCACTCTTTGTTTTCAAGCCTTGCCGCTGGGGCCTTGCCTGTCCTCCCTTCTGGTGGCATTGTGTGCCATGCAGGGGTGCAGCCAACATGGAGAAAGATCCTGTTCTAGGAAGGCAGGGATTACATCCTAGAGCACTCAAGGGAAGACCTGGTCGGAAGATGTGCTGTTCTACATTTAGGCTGTAAAATGCCAATCAGTAAATTGGCTGTGACAAGACAACAACTTATCCTTCACCTTTTTATGCCAACTCTGCGGAGGGCCTCCGCTTGCGGTCGCCACCAGCAGAGCAGAGCAACAAGGTCTGAGAGTCAACTGGAACCTGGTGTCCATGGCTTGGGCCCAGTGGGTAATGACAGCCTCACCAACAATGACGTAGCCAGCATTAAGTTAGTGGCATCAAGAGGGTTAATGGTGTCAGCCAACAAGATCTAGACTGTTCCAATACCAGCAGGTTCCGAAGAGCCATGGCTTGTGAGTAACAGTATCAATACTTCCCTTCTCTGTGGGAGATACGAAATTTTCCATTCCAGGTGTGCTGGGCAACAAAGAACATGAAGAGACGGTTCCTGGACCTGAACAGGAAGTCATGGGGCCTGAATCTCACATGACCCTTCACATGCAACTGACCAGGCAGTAAACAGATAGCGAAGTCCCTCCTCTCCCTATTGGGTTAAATCCTCAGAGACAAATTCCAATACCTCACATAGGACCGTGAATTTTGTCGTAGATGTTTTCACTCAATTGCTTTTAGGGACCCACAAAAAATATTTGCCTGGAGCCCTGCACATCCTAGGGACACCCCCGACTCTACTTAGTCTTTTACCACCTTTCTCAGACCCCTCCCTCCATTATCCGTCTGCGGTAACCTGTTGGAAGATTCTAGGTTCCAATGAATCCAACTATAAGTTTCCTCTGAGCCTGCGCTTAACCTGCTCAGTGATATTGGAGGGAAAACCCACATCACACACAGATGGGTGCTGCTGTCTATTCACTGACCTCAGCTGACCTCAGCTGGGCCTGCTGGTCTCCTAATGTGCTCTGTTCTCCCACTCTTTATAAGTCTTTCTTTAAACATCTATCTTTTATAAGCCTTCGACCACTCTTCTCTACTTCCCCTTCACTTGAGATGACTGGCTGCCTGCTTCACAGAGAGAATTGGTGTCACCAGGTAAGGATTTCCAGCCATTAAGCCTATAAGTGTGTGCAGCCACTTCCTTCCCCCTCCTTCCAACAGCAGTGGCCCTTCTCCCATCTACAGCAGGCCTGAGACTGTTTCCCTTGATCCCATCATCAAGGATTCACTCACTGAAATATCTTTGTCTATGGTGTCTCCTATCTTGACCATCTACCAGGTTCTTCCAAACATCATGTACTCTTTAACTTACAGTTTGAATCTTTTTTGCCAGGAGAGTTTTCTTGAATTATGCATTTTAGTATTTGTTCTTTTCCTTTGCTTTGGTTTTTAATCTTAAGAGACTCCTATTATATGTATATTAGATCTTATTTATTTTTTTGCCTGTCTTCTGCATTTGTCATTTTCTGTCAAATTCTTTTCATCTCTTTATTCATATTTCTTTTTCTAAAACCTCCCTTATTTTCTTCCTCTATTTCTCGTAAGGCATTGTATGTTGCATTCACTCTTGGGTTCCTAATTTAGTCTTAGTTTCTGAAATTAAAAAATTTAAATCTTTTGTCTTTTATTTATAATTCTTCCCACGTCTATGATCTCACTCATGAGTTTTTATGATTCTGATGTCTGTTGTTCTTTCTTGTCTTCATTCATTTTCTTAATACCTATAGCTTGCTTTACAATAAAGGACTGCAGTTCCATCTGTTTTGAGCACATTTCTTTCTGGAATGCTTTCAGTGTCTGGAGGGATGTTACTCTGCTCTGGATTCTCTCTTTTATTTTAATAACTTTGTATGAGATTTGCCTTTGATCTTCTATTACTCATTTCTACCTGAAATTAGTTTTCCTGCACTAATGGGAGTAAATAATAGATTTCTCTAATTGCACATATAAGGAGCACTCTCTTCTGTTGATTTTTTGAGAATTGTTAAAAATATGCCCACGTGCATTCTGATTCTCATGTTTTTCTCCTCCCACACTTTCATATGCACCTTCTCCTTGCTTTGCCCCTATTGTTCCAGTCTTGCTTCACTTGTATTCTATACCCAGTGGTCTTCTCAGTTAAAGTCTTCGTCGAGAAAGGAAAATTTGAAAGTTCATCCTGCCCAGTGTCCCCCAGCCCCTTTAGAACCTCATGGTGCTGGCAAGCCCTCCCTCTCCTCTTTCCTCTGGGAGGTTTATGGGTTCCTGGAGCATGGGCCATTGGCTCCTTCCTCTCTGCGTGCCCAGGTGCTGGCACTGGGGTTGGCCCCCCAAACAGAACATCCCCCCCATGATGTGAGGGAGCAGGTGTGCAACCAACCCCACTGAGTGCCCCCCAGCCCCAACCCACCCAGCTTGGGGCCCCTCTTGGTAACTAATGAAAGAATCAGGCCCCCAGGATGTGTCCTTGACCCCTCATCTGAGCACATGTGCCCTACAGAGGTGGAAGGCAATTCCATCACAGGATCTGCTGGGGCCCCAGTCACTGTGGGGGCCACCTGCAGGGGGTGAGGTGCTGCTTGCCTGACTGAGAGGCTCAGCTATGGCTGCTGCAGGGGCACTATTGGGCAGGGCTGCCCCTCCAGAACCTCTTTTGTTGGGGTCACTGGTTCAGGCTGAGATAGGCCCACGGGTATTGCTTTGGAAGGGAGATTGCCAGGGAGGCCGGGTTAGGTGGGGTGGCCACACAGGGGAATGCTGCGGTGGGGCAAGCAGTGCTAGCAAGGTAGATGGGGGTGTGTGTGTCTGAAATGGCACCTGCCAGTACCAGATCAGCTAGGTAGAGGAGAATAAGAAAAATGGCCCCCACCACCACTGACATTCCTGGAGAGAGTTCCTGCAGATCCCCGTCCCACTGGCACATGCCATAAAATTGGTCAATAAATCTTCATCTATGGCCCAGGTACTCTTTAAACTGCTGCATGTGTCCGGTTCTCAGAGTGAGGTAGTCAGTTTCCTACTGCCTGCTGGGTCTCCCAGAGTTAAGTCCCGCTGATTTTCAAAGCAAGCCAGAGTTTATCAGGGCTCTTCTTTCTAATGCAGATCCCCAGGGCAGGGCTGCCCAGTGTGGGGCTTGAACCCCTTGCTCCTCAGGGAGGACCTCAGCATTTGTGATATCCCTTCCAGTTTTGGGTCACCACACTGGGGGTGTGGGTCATGACTAGGCTACATCTCTGCCCCTCCAACCTGTCTCAGGGTGGCTTTTTCTTTATATCTTATTCATGGAAGAACCATTCTGCCAGTCGTTAGGTATTCTCAGAGGGAACTGCTCTATATGTAGTGGTAGCTTTGCTGTGCTGGGGGACGAGGTGAGCTCGGGACCTCCCTACGCCACTATCTTGGTCCACAGCTCCTGCCTTGCGCTTTGAATTGCTCTTTTACCCGTGCATATTTCTGTAACATCTCATATTGGTCACTTTGAAAAACCTGGTTCACTGAGCATGGCACACATATCCTAGGGTGACTTCCAATGAATCACACTCTTGGGTAATTTTCTCCTCCTGCGTGCAGGTGAAACCTGTGACTTTTTCTAAACAACAGAATATGACAACAATGGCAGGATTTTGCAAATGTAATTGAAGCCACTAATCAATGAACTTTAATCAGAAGGGAGATTATCTTGGCTGGTCTTTCTAGGTCTTCTGTTTCCCTCCCTGTCAGGTACCAAATCTTTACCATGGCCCCCATGAGCCTGCGTTACGCGCGCCCCTGTTTTATGTTCTCTTAGCTTCTTATACGGTCACTCATGGGACTTGGCCTGGTTTGTAACTAGGCACCTAGTTGGATCAGTGCGCGTTTTCCATCCCTGACACAGCCTTGCAGTGGGATTTGGGTTCCTCATAATCTTCCAGATTCTGGCAGGCATTCAATAAATATTTGTTGAATGCATGATTCAGAAAAATTTCTCTCCATCCCTGACACCTGAACTACACATCTGTCCTTCATTTTTATCTCCAGAGAAGGAGCCCAACCTTGACCCATCCCTGTTGCTTCATGTCCTTCGGTCGAGAGGAACATAAAAGCTCACAAGGAGCTGCGCTCTCTTTCTTCACCCACTGCCTTCAGGAGATAGGTCTCTAACTAGCCATATGTCTTTTATCCACAACCTAAGACTATGGACACATTGGATGATATTAAATCAGTTTCATTACTCAGGTAATGAAGAATGGCTCCTGGCCACTTCTTTTGGGGGCTACCCCCAGCCAACTCCCCATTCCCGGAAGGAACACGGGTGCATTTCTCTTCAGCCCTTCCCTGAATCCCAAGAAAGGTCCTTCTACAGCTTCTACTGATCGCTATGCAGCAGGGAAGTGCCAGGATCTGGGAACACTTTATTCTTTTCCAAGTCTCCTTTTCCAGGCCATTCTTCAAATGTCTGGGGGGAAAAAACCCTGAGAATGTTAAAGACACATTCACTGCCCTCCAGCATCTGGCCACTCATTTATAAAGAAAACACACCACGTGAATATTGCTGTTCCTTCCCACCTCCTGCTGGATTCCCTCTTTTCCTCAGACAGCCACACTATTTGTCACTTGCCCTTTCCATTGCCAGTAAGACAGGGACCTTTGCATTTCTGGTTTTGGCAGAAAGAGATCCTGTTTCGATATCTCTAAATTAGCTTTCTGTCTATTTGTCTCTGTATTCTCCTTCTGGGAGTCGCATAATGGTGTCCTGTAATTCCCATAGGGTCTCTTTTTTATTTTTATTTTTAGTAAAGTATCATTGGTATACAAACTTATGTTGGTTTCAGATAGGCAGTACAGTGGTTCAACAGGTACACATATTATTGAATCCTCACCTCAACTAGCACAGTTACTATCTGTCAACATAGGAAGATGTTACAGAATCGTTGGCTATATTTTCCATGCTGCACTACCGTAACCAAGACCAACTTATATTATGACTGAGAATGTTTGTGCCCCATTATCCCCCTCCCCTTCCTCACCCACCCCCAACCCCTCCCCCACGGTAAACACCATTCTCTTCTCAGTGTCTGTGAGTCTACTGCTGTTTTGTTCCTTCTGTTTTGCTTTGTTTTTATATTCCACAAATAAGTGAAATCATAGGTATCTGTCTTTCTCTGTCTGGCTCATTTCATTTAGCATAATAACTTCTAGGGGCATCTATGTTGTTGCGAATAGCAGGATTTCTTTCTTTTCTTATGGCTGAATAATATTCCATTGTGTAGATACACGACTGCTTCTTTACCCATTCATCTGTTGATGGACACGTTGGTTGCTTCCCTATGTTGGTTCATGCAAATAAGGTGGCAACAAACATGGGGGTGCATATATCTTTTTGAATCAGGGATTTTGTTTTCTTTGGGTAAATTCCTAGGAGTGGAATTACTGAGTTGCCTGGTACTTCCACTTTCAGTTTTTTGAGGAACCTCCATAGTGCTTTCCATAGTGGATACACCAACTTGCATTCCCCCCAACAGTGTAGGAGGGTTCCCCTTTCTCCACATCCTCACCAACACATGTTATCTCTTGTCTTTTGGACAGTGGCCATTCTGACTGGTGTGAGGTGATTTCTCATTGAGGGTTTGATTTGCATTTCCCTGATGGTTAGCGATGCAGAGCGTCATTTCACGTGCATGTTGGCCATCTGTATTTCTGCTTTGGAAAAATGTCTGTTCAGGTCTTCTGACCATTTTTTAATCAGGTTATTTGTTTTTTTTGGTGTTGAGCCATATGAGTTCTTTATATATTTTGGATGTTAACCCCTTATCATGTAAATTGTTTACAAATATATTCTTCCATAGTGGAGGTTGCCTTTTTGTTCTGTTGATGGGGTCCTCTGCTATACAGAAGCTTTTTAGTCTGATGTAGTGCCACTTATTCATTTTTTTATTTTGTTTCACTTGCCCAGGGATATGTGTTCAGAAAAAAAATTGCTGATGCCTGTGCTTGAGAGAATTTTGCCTATGTTTCTTTCTAAGGGTTTTATGGTTTTATGTCTTTCATTTAGGTCTTTAATCCATTTCAAGTTTACTTTTGTGAATGGGGTTAGACAATAATCCAGTTTCATTTGCTTGCAATGCATTTGTCCAATCGTGTAATGGGGGTATAGAGGTTCAATTTCAAAAGATGAAAAAGTAGAATTCTAGAGGTGGATGGTGGTGATGGCTGCACAACGGTGGGAATGTACTGGAATGCCACTGCGTTGTACGCCTAAAAATGGTTAGAAAGGTAATCTTTGAAAAACTTATTTTTATTACAATAAAAACCCAAAGGCATCAGGAACAAGGCAAGGATGCCCACCCTCCCCACTTCTATTCAACATAGTACTGGAGATCCTAGCCACGGCAATTGGACAACACAAAGGGATAAAAGGCACCCACATTGGTAAGGAAGAAGTTAAACTGTCACTATTTGCAGACAACATGATATTATACATAGAAAACCCTAAAGACTCCACTGAAAAACTATTAGAACTAATAACTGAATTCAGCAAAGTTGCAGGATGCAAAATTAATGCACCGAAATATGCTGCATTCCTATATGCTAACAAAGAATTATCAGAAAGAGAAATCAGGAAAACAACTCGATTTGTAATTGCATCAAAAAGAATAAGATACTTAAGAATAAACCTATCTGAGGAGGTGAAAGACCTTTACTCTGAAATTCATGATAGAAATTAAGGAAGGCACCAAAAAATGGAAATCTACCCCATGCTCATGGATAGGAAGAATTAATATTGTCAAAATGGCCATCCTGCCTAAAGCAATCTACAGATTCAATGCAATTCCTATCAAAATACCAACAGCATTCTTCAATGAACTAGAGAAAATCATTCTAAACTTCATATGGAACCACAAAAGACCCCGAATAGCCAAAGCAATCCTGAGAAGGAAGAATAAAGTGGGGGGGATCTCGCTCTCCAACTTCAAGCTCTACTATAAAGCCACAGTAATCAAGACAATTTGGTACTGGCACAAGAACAGACCCACAGACCAGTGGAACACAACAGAGAGCCTAAATATAAACCCACACATATATGGTCAATTAATATGTGATAAAGGAGCCATGGACATACAATGGGGAAAAGACAGGCTCTTCAACAACTGGTGCTGGAAAAACTGGACAACTACATCTAAGAAAACGAAACTGGATTATTGCCTAACTCCATACAGAAAAGTAAGCTTGAAATGGATCAAAGACCTGAATGTAAATCATGAAACCATAGAACTCGTAGAAGAAAACACAGGCAAAAATCTCTTGGAATATAAACATGAGAAACTTTTTCCTGAACACGTCTCCTTGGGCAAGGGAAACAAAACAAAAAATGAACAAGTGGGACTACACCGAACTAAAAAGCTTCTGTACAGCAAAGGACACCACCAGCAGAACCAAAAGGCACCCTACAGTATGGGGGAATATGTTTGTAAATGATTTAGCCGATAAGGGGTTAACATCCAAAATATACAAAGAACACGTGCCTCAACATCCATAAAACAAATAACCTGATTAAAAAATGGGTGGAATACCTGAACAGACACTTCTCCAAAGAAGAAATGGGGATGGCCAACAGGCACAGGAAAAGATGCTCCACATCATGCTCCTGCTGATGCTAATCACCAGGGAAATGCCAACTAAAACCACAATGAGATATCACCTCACACCTGTTAGGATGGGCACTCTCCAAAAGACAAGAAAGAACAAACGGTGGCGAGGGTGCGGAGAATGGGAACCCCTTTGCTGTTCATGGCAATGTAAATTGGGTCTACCATTGTGGAAAGCAGCATGTAGTTTCCTCAAAAAAAGTAAAAATGGAAATACCATTTGACCCAGTAATTCCACTCCTAGGAGTTGACCCAAAGAAAACAAGACCCTTGACTCGAAAAGACATCTGCACCTGTATGTTTGTTGCTGCACTATTTGCAATAGCCAAGATATGGAAGCAACAACCTAATTGTCCAGCAATAGATGAATGGATAAGGAAGACGAGGTACATTTGCACAATGGAATATTATGCAGCCATAAAAAAGGAAATCCTGTCATTTGCAGCAACATGGATGGATCTAGAGGGTATTATGTTCAGTGAAAAAAGCCAGGCAGGGAAAGACAAATACCAAATGACTTCACTCATTTGTGGAGTATGAAAACAAAGCAAAACAGAAGGAACAAAGTATCAGTAGACTCACAGACACTTAGAAGGGACTAGTGGTTACCAAAGGGGAGAGGTTAGGGAGGGTTCGTGGGGAGGGAGAAGGGCATTAAGGGACACTACAGTTTCCAGTCACAATGTAGGTAGGTCATGGGGATGGCAGTACAGCATGGAGAACACAATTAGTGACTCTGTAACATCTTGCTAGTTGATAGACAGTGACCGCAATGGAAGGGGTGAGGACTTGATAACATGGGTGAATGTTGAACCACTGTGTTGTGTATGTGAAACCACCATAAGATTGTATATCAATGATACTTTAATAAAAAAGGAAAGAAAAAAAGAAAGACAAGTGAAAAAAAAAGGCAAAGGAGAATGCTGTCATAAAGACTGATATCTGGAATATATGAAATGCTTCCACAAAGCTGTGAGGAAGTTCGCCCTGCCCAACTGCAAAGTGGTCATGTCACCCACATAGGTACGTCATGCAGAGGGACACTGCAATGGCCGATCAGCGTAAGAAGGAGCTCAATCCCATTAGCCTTCGGAGAAATGCAAAAGGGGACCCTCCCCCCACCCCCGTGTGATTTTACACCCACTAAAATGGCAATGTTAAGAAATCTGATTATCCCAACTAGTGGTGAGTGTGTGGAACAATCAGAGCTCAAGCTGCTGGTGGAGTCTTAAGCTGGAAACCACATGGCTGAACCCAATACTCACGTAGCCTGTGACCTAGCAATAGAGGCCTAAAGTCCTTTAAACTCCTTAAAACTCCTTGACTACTTTAGACGCTGCAAAGCATATATGCACGTGTGCCAGACATCAGCATATCTGTAGCATCCCTGCTTTGGTCAAGGCCTCTGAAGCGGGAGGTGTCCAGATGTCCACAGACAAGAAAATGGGTGAGTGAATGTAGGAGTGGTTCCACAGTGGCACGTGCTACAGCAGGGACGGCAGAAGCACTGTGGCTACATGGGATCATGAAGGTCCTGCTAGCAATACAATGTTGACTGGAAAAAAGGAAGTGGCAGAAAACTGCACAGAACGTGACCCAGTTTACTGTAATGCCAGGCGAGACAGCAGTAGTCAGCCCTGTTTAGGGATGCACACATGGGTCTCTGGAAACACCTGGAAAACGGAGGGAGGTGGTTTACAGAGAACAATCAGGGGGATGGCTGTACCTCTGCGAGGGGCAGGGGCAGGCGGGAAGGACCCCAGGAGGGGACTGACTGGAGTTGGTAGACTCTCCTTCATCAGGAAGGTGGAGGCTGAAGCGCCTGCTCCACACTCCCGATTCCTTCTGTGATTTTCTAGAAAGACCACCTGTGAGACGTCTCTGAACAGAGGAACCACAAAAGCCCTGCCCCGGGCCCCCAGCCTCAGCCCCGGCGGGGTAGTAACTCCAGGGGCGTGGCCTAGCCAAGGCCGCGCCTCCCGCATGCGCACTGTGCCAGCCAATCAGCGGAGTTCCCTTGCAGTTGAGTGGCTGGCTCCTGGCTGAGCGGAGGGCATCGGGTGAATGGCGCCGAGGTAGCAGTGCCGGCGGGAGGGACGGAGGGAAGGCCGGAGAGACAGAGGGCTGGGGATCGGGGTGTGGGGGAGCCTGGTGGTGGGGTGTGGGTGGCGGGGGCAGACAGAGGGATCCTTGGCAGGACCAGGGGGTGGGGGGGGGTGGGCAGCACTGTGCAGGTAAGGTGTGCACGGGGTCGGGGTTCATGAGGCGTGAGTGGGGCAGGGTGAGGACAAGGCTCCTGAGGCGTCAGCAGGCCAGGGAGGGGGAAGGAATCCTGAGGCGTGAGCAGCAAGGTGGTGGGGCTCCTGAGGCGTGAGCAGGCTGCGGAGGGCCAGGTCTCATGAGTAAGCAGGCTCCAGCAGGGGCAGGGCTCCGGAGGTGTGAGCTGCGAGGTGGTGGTGCTCCTGAGGCGTGAGCAGGCCACGGTGGGGTCAGGCTTCCTGAGACGTGAGCGGGCCAGGAGCGGGGGCTCCTGAGGCGTGACCAGCAAGGTGGTGGGGCTCCTGAGGCGGTGTGGGGGGGTTCCTGAGGGGCCAGCAGGCCGCGGCGGGGGTGGGGGGTGGGACAGGGGTCCTGAGACATGAGCGGCCGGGGGGCAAGGCTCCTGAGGTGTAAGGGGGGGTGAGGGGTGGGGTAGGGCTCCTCAGGCATGAGTAGGCTGAGGACAGGGCTCCTGAGGCGTGAGTGGGTGGGTGGGAGGGCGGCTCCTGAGGCATGAGCGTGCGGTGGTGGGGGCAGGGCTCCTGAGATGTGACCTGGCGGGGGGGGGGGGGGGGGGGGGGCAGGGCTCCTGAGGCGTGAGTGGGGGTGAGGGGTGGGGGCTCCTGAGGGGTCAGCAGGCTGCAGCCGAGGCAGGGCTCCTGAGGCGTGAGCAGCCGGGGTTGGTGGGGGCTGGCCTTCTGAGGCTTTAGTGGGCAGGGGGCGGGGCTCCTGAGGCATGAGCGGCCTGGGATTGGCGGAGGCAGGGCTCCTGAGGCGTGAGTGGGCCAGGGGTGAGGGCCTCCTGATGCGTGAGTAGGCTGCAGTGGGGGCAGGGCTCCTGAGATGTGAGTGGGCCGGGGGTGTGCCTCCTAATGCGTGAGCGTGCTGTGGCGGGGCAGTTCTCATGAGTAAGTGGGCTTCAGCGGGGGCGGGGCTCTTATGGCGTGAGTGGGCCACAGCAGGGGCGAGCCTCCTGAGGTGTGAGCTGCCAGGTGGTGGTGCTCCTCAGGCATGGGTGGGCCAGGAGCGATGCTAGGCTCCTGAGGTTTGAGCAGGCCATGGTGGGTGCAGGGCTCCTGAGATGTGAGCGGGCTGGGGGCGGGGGCTCCTGAGGTAGCGGGGCTCCTGAGGGGTCAGCAGGCCGGGGGGGTGGGGGGGGCTCCTGAGGCATGAGGGGCAAGGTGGTGGGGCTCCTGAGGCGTGAGCTGGCCGGGGGTGGGGCTCCTGAGGGATCATCAGGCCGCAGCGGGGACAGGGACCCTGAGGCATGAGCGGGCCAGGTTGGCGGGGGGCGGAGCTCCTGAGATGTGAGCTAGCCGGGGGGCAGGGCTGCTGATGCGTGAGCCTGCAGGGGTTGATGGGGGTGGGACTACTGGGCGGTGAGCGGGCCCGCGGTGGGGCTGCTGGGGCATGAGCGGGCTGTGGCCGGGGCTCCTCAGGAGTCTCGGGGCGGGGGTGCTCCTGAGGGGTCAGCAGGCTGCAGTGGGGGGTTGGGGGGGTTCTCCTGAGCCGTGAGGAGGGAGATGGTGGGGCTCCTGAGGAGTAAGTGGGGGTGGGGGGGGGCTCCTGAGGCTGAGCAGGCCGCGGTTGGTGGGGGCAGGGCTCCTGATGCGGGAGCGGTCTGGGGTTGGTGGGGGCTGGGCTCCTGAGATGTGACTGGGCCGGGAGCGAGGGTCCTGAGGCGTGGGGGAGGTGGGGGGGGTCTCCTGAGACGTGAGCTGGCCGGGGGCAGGGCTCCTGAGGCGTGAGCAGGCTTGGGTTGGTGGCAGTGGGGATCCTGAGGCATGAGCGGGCCACGGTGGGGGCAGGGCTCCTGAGACGTGAGCAGGCCGGGGGTGGGGTGCTCCTGAGGGGTCAGCAGGCCGCAGCGGGGCCAGGGCTCCTGAGGCGTGAGAGGCAAGGTGGTGGGGCTCCTGAGGTGTGAGTGGGCGGGGCGGAGGGAACTCCTGAGACACGAGCGGGCCAGGAGCGGGGCTCCTGAGGATTGAGCGGGTGGGGGCGGGGCTCCTGAGTAAGCGGGCTCCAGCAGGAGCGGGGCTTCTGTGGCTTGAGCTGGCAAAGTCAGGGACGGGCCTCCTGAGGCGTGAGTGGGGACCGGGCTCCTGAGGCGTGAGCTGCGAGGTGGTCGTTCTTCTGAGACGTGAGCGGGCTGGGGGAGGGGGCTCCAGGGGTATGAGCGGGCTGTGGTGGGGGCAGGGCCTCTGAGGCGTGAGCATGCCGGGGTTGGTGGGGGCAGGGCTCCTCAGATGTGAGCTGGCTGGGGGCGGGGATCCTGATGCGGGAGCTGGCCGGGGTTGGCAGGGGTGGGGCTCCTGATGCGTGAGCGGGCTGCGACGGGGGCGGGTCTCATGAGTAAGCAGGCTCCAGTGCTGGCGGGGCTCCTGAGGCATGGGCGGTGAGGTGATAGGGCTCCTGAGACGTGAGCGGTCTGGGGGAGGGGTCTCCAGAGGCGTGAGTGGGCTGTGGTGGGGGCAGGGCTCCTGAGATGTAAGCTGGCCAGGGGTGAGGGTCCTGAGGCTTGAGTGGGGGTGGGGCTGGGGGAGGCTCCTGAGATGTGAGCAGGCGTCGTGGGGGCATGGTTCCTGAGACGTCAGTGGCCAGGGAGGGGGCTCCTGATGTGTGAGCAGCCAGGGTTGGCAGGGGCAGGGCTGCTGAGATGTGAGCGGAGGGTCTCCTGAGGCGTGAGTGGGCGGTGCAAAGGGCTCCCGAGACTTGAGCGGGCCGGAGTTGGTGGGGGCGGGGCTCCTGTGGCGTGAGCGTCCTCAGCGGGGGCTCCTGATGCCTGAGCGGGCTGCAGTGGGGGCAGGGCTCCTGAGTAAGCAGACTCCAGCAGGGATGGGGCTTCTGTGGCATGAGCGGGCCAAGGCAGGGGCGGGCCTCCTGAGGCGTGAGTGGGGGCAGGGCTCCTGAGGCGTGGGCTGCAAGGTGGTCCTGCTCCTGAGACGTGAGCAGGCTGGGGGAGGGGGCTCCAGAGGCAGGAGCCCGCTGTGGTAGGGGAAGGGCTCCTGAGGCGTGAGTGGGTGGGGGTGGGTGGGGCTCCTGAGGTGAGTGGGCCGGGGTCGGTGAAGGCGGGGCCCCTGCGGCATGAGTGGTGCAGAGACGGGGGTCCTAAGGAGTGAGTGGGCCCGGGTAGGCGGAGGAGGGACTTCTGCGGCGTGAGCAGCAGAGACGGGGCTACTGAGGTGTGAGTGGGCCTCGTTGGGGGTGGGGCTCCTGAGGAATGAGTGGGCGGGGCAGGGGCGGGACTCCTAAGGCATGAGTGGGCGGGGCAGGGCTCTGAGGCATGAGCTGACGGGGGTTGGTGGGGGCGGAACTCCTGAGGCGTGAGTAGGCTACAGCGGGGGCACAGGGCTCCTGAGATGTGAGTGGGCCGGGGGCGGGGGCAGGGCTCCTGAGGCGTGAGCGGTGGAGAGACGCCGCTCCTGGGGAATGAGGGGGGGGCGGGACTCCTGGGGCGAGAGGGGGTGGGGCAGGGCTCTGAGGCGTGAGGGGGCTGATTTTTGGGGTGGCGCTCCTTAGGGATGGGTGGGCTGTGGAGGGGGCGGGGCTCCTGAGACGTGACCGGGCAGGGGGAGGGGGTCCTGAGTAATGAGCGGGCGGGCTCCTTAGGGGTGGGTGTGCTGTGCAGGGCACATGCCTCCTGAGGCAGGAATGGGCAGGGTCAGGCGGGGGCAGGTCTCCTGAGGTATGAGGGGGCCAGGGCTGGGCGGGGCTCTTGAGGCATGAGGGGGCCGGTGTTGGTGGGGGCAGGGCTCCTGAGGCCTCCCCCTGCCGATGGGGTCGGGGCTCTTGAAACATGCGTGGTCTGGGGGCTTGGATTCTGAGTCGTGAGCTGGGCAGGACCGGGCTCCTGAGGGGTGAGTGGGATGGGATTGGCAGGGGCGTGGCTCCTGAGGCATGAGGCGGCTGTGGCGGGGGTGGGGCGCCTGAGTCCTGAGCGGGCTGGGGAGGGGCTCCTGAGGTGTGAGCGGGCCTGCTCAGCCTGGGTCTTCAGGCGCTGGGATTCCTCCTGAATGAAGTCAGTCAGGACTTTGCGCATCTCCACCTGAGGGGAAGGACTGGGGCTGGTGTGCAGCCGTGGGGAGCTGGGCCCAGGGGCCCTGGGAGAAGAGGGCACCGGTAGGAGGGGACAGCAGGAGGGCTGGGGCAGGACTCACAGCTGGCTTGTTCTCTGCCCGGAGCTGCTCGAGCGTGGGCAGGGCACTGAAGGGCTTCCCAATCAGCACGGTGATTTTCTGAGGGGAGTGCAGCCAGAGGCAGGTTACACAAACAGGGGGCGTGCCCACAATCCCAGCCCAACCACCCCGGGGAGCCAGAGGCCTGAGTCTTGCCCTTGACTTGTTGCATGCTCCCTCAGAGCCACTCTCTCTTTACAACAAGGCATTTGGGCTCCATGTGCCATTCCAGGCATGGGGTCCATGCCCTTGATGTCCCCTTCTGTCCCTGCCCCAGGCCCAGCACTTCCTGATTTCCTTTGCTCTCCTTCTATCGGCCTTGGTGCCAGTTAGGCCCTCTCTCTGCTCCACCCAGTCCCCCAGCTGTGGCCTCAAGCTCAGCTCCTCCTGAGTCCGGCCTCAGTAGTGCTGGGCAGGGAACATGGGGTAGATGGCAGACAGACAGACAGACAGACAGACACAAAGGTCAGCAGCCCCTACCCACCTGTCCAAAACGGGGGAAGTAGGGTGGGCTATTAGGAAGGACATGTTCATTCCTGCAAAACTTTGGACAGAAGAGAAGACCGAGAAGCATGAGGCAGGGCGTGGAGCAGTGCAGCCTGAGCCCAGGGAAGGTAAGCCCCTAACCCAGACATCCTCTCCCTGCCACCCAGTGGAACTCCCTGCCAACACCATCTGGAGAAACCCCTCTCCCCGCCACCGTGCCCAGGCCACAGCCTTGGCCTGAGAGGGAGGCTCACCAACATGCCACAGCGGCAGAATGATGGGGTTGAGATGACACTCTGCAATCAGGCGTCCAATTCCTGCCCCACAGAGAGGCAGAAATGTTGGCATGAGCAGAGCTTAAGTGCCAGCCTACAGCCAGGCCACCCCTGCCCTTCCCCCACTTAAAACCAGCTCGCTGGTCCGGTCCCTCTGCATGACAATCCCTCATCTCAGCACCAGTCTTCTTCCTGCTGCTACCAGCACACCCACATGCCCCCATCTGCCACAGTCCAACCCGGCCAGAGAAGGCCAGCAGCCCCTACCCCATTTGAAGCGCAGGAACTCAGAACTCATGTTCACTTTCCCTGTTGAGAGGGGGAACACAGGAGAAGCTTGGGGGCTGCCGGGGGGAGGTGGAGGGGGGGACCAGTTCCACCCATATACTTGGTAGGGGTGGGGTGGGTTGTGACCCTGCCGGCCCCACTGACCTTCTGGGACGATGTGCACCCAGTCTCCATGGTTGAGCTTCTCCAAAATGAAATCCATTCCCTTTCGGTAGACACCATCTCCTGCCAGGAAAAGGCCTCTCCCCATCAGTCCCCATTCTCCTGAGCTCCTCCTTCCCCCTCCCTGGGAATGAAGGGCACATGAAGCAGCAGCTCAGGGACTTCCTCACCCCTCACTTCGCCATCCACATGGACACCCTCTAATGACTGTCTCCCCTGGGCCTGTTCAGCCCTGGCTGCATTATGGCCCTTGACATCCTTAGTTGACTAACATCCTCTAAACCTCTAAGTGCCTGTCACTTACAAGGCCGCATCATTGGAACTGTGACTGAAATCCTGAGCTGGCAGCTCGTGTACCACTCTAGGGCCTCACCTGCCACCTGCTGGTCCCGCCAGTTTCATCCGCTGAGCCACATCAGCTGCCGCACACCTGCAGTCCACTCCCTCACAGCTGCCCAGACCAACGCATCACCCTCCCTGCCTTCCATCCCTAGCCAGGCTCTTGAACCCTTCTCTTTCTCCTTGGGATGCACTGCCCCTTGGGTGGGCTTTCCATATGTAGCCCCTGGCACAGAGGGAGCTGCTGGAGCAAAGCGGTACATTATTTCCAACCTCACTTGGGCCCCAGGTTCTGGACAGCACCCTTTCTCGGGGTCTCACCTAGGCCTCTGCCTGAGCTCTGCCATCCCCCCGTTGCTGGCCCCTTCCTTTCAGGGTTCCCCCTGAAAACTTGATTCCCACTTAGTGAGGCCTCTTGGGAAAAGGAGAACACATGATGGGACAGACAGCGCCATTGAGAGTTGGGAAAAACTCAAACTTGCTACGCTGAAAAAAGTGCCCTGAGACCATGACAGTGGAGCCAGGTGGCCCTGTGATCAGCAGCCACAGAGATGCCTTATGTTGCATGCTGGCTTTCAACTTGGGGGTAATGTGGAGACAGTCTGTGACCACACACAGTAAGAATCTCATCAACCTTTATATAGTGGACAGAGACAGAGACAGCGAAGGGGGGAGGTCAAAGGAGTGAGGTCAGGTAAATACCCTCACCTTATCAAGTAGGGAATGGAGAGCCATCGCAATGAAGGACGGAGGCAGACACTGGGACTATCTTGGCCCAATACACTAAGAAATGGATTTTTTTTTTAGCCCAACTTCAGTAACTATTTGAACGATTGATATTTTGAACATTAGTGAGCCAACAGGACATGAAAACAGTAAGTTGTCTTAAGTTAAAGTCACAATTAACAAATGATCCTTAATCACAAAATTATAAATGCAGTTTGGGGTGGGAATAAGCAGGAGGGGGTTTAATCCAAACTACATCAATTAAATCTTTAAGTCGATTTATTAATAGACTGTTGACTACTGTTTTCTTCTTTTCTCTTTCAGCTCCCTTAAATTTTCAGGACAATCACAGTTGGTAATGTACTGAAGTTCTTAAAGCTACACAATATAGTCTGGCTAAGTTACGTGTGGTTTCCATGAGGTTGTTTAAAAGGATGACTTTGTTGTAAAGCAGATTCAACTGTCCCACCAGTTGACCCCCTGTAAGCTGTAATTTCCTCCATATCCATCACTAGTGTAGACGCCTCCATAACCACCTCCACCAAATCCTCTGCTGCTGCTGTGACCACCTCCACCACTGCGGCTGCTGGTTGCATGACTACTACTAAAGCCAGAACTGGTGGAACCACTAATCTGTCGATAGTCTCTGGCACCAAATCCTCCATGGAATCTACTCTTAGAACGTACTAAAGCCAGAACTGGTGGAATCACTACTTTGTCGATAGTCTCTGGCACCAAATCCTCCACGGAATCTACTCTTAGAATGTTCACGACTGCTACCCTTATGGTCGTGTTCATGAGCCATGTTTCCCAACAAGAAGATCCAACAAATCCTTCGTGATATTTGTATTTCTTTCATTAAAGAATGAGACAGCAAGGCCAAGGTTTCCTACACGTCCTGTACGACCAATCTGATGTACATTCTTCAGTATCACTTGGCAAATCAAAATTGATTACATGTTTCACATTTGAAATGTCTAATCCTCTTGCTGCCACAACTGTAGCCACTAGAATTGGGCTTTTTCCTGAGCGGAACTGGTGAAGGGGCTCCTCTCCCTCTGTGATCGATCTCCGTGAATACTGGTACAAGCATATCCTTCACGGTATAAGAGATCCTCGAGAGAATCGGCACCCATTTGGTCTCCACAAACACTAAAGTCAGTGAATCCTTCCCTGCTGCATTTAAGAGGTCAAGCAAAAATGACCATTTGTCTGACTATTCCACCCAAACTACTTCCTGCGTGATGTTTTCAGAGGTAGAGCCAACTCTGCCTACCGTCAGGAAGATATAATCATCCAAGGAATCACGAGCAAGAAACTGTATTCCTTTATGAAAGGTAGCACTGAACATCATGGTGTGGCAAATACCCTTTTGTGGCATACTGCCTTGTTCAACTATATGACGTATCTGAGGTTCAAATCCCATAGCCAGCATCCTATCAGCTTCTTCCTATACTAAGTATTTGCAGAAGTCTAATGCAATTTTTCCTCTTTCCATCATATCCACTAGATGCCCTGGAGTGGCAACTAACAAGTGACACCCACATTCTAAATCTCAAATCTGCTGACCAATATCAGCACCACTATAAACCACACAAGGTGGAACTCTAGACCAGTGTGAAAATTTTCTGGCTTCCTCATAAAGCTGTACAGCCAATTCTCTTATAGGAGCTAAAACCAAGGAAACTGGGTATTGTTTATGGTGTCCATACCTTCCATTTTCCTTCACAGCCTCCAAAGCCTCGCCTGGACCATCTCCATAAATCTGACTTAAGATGGCCAAGAGAAATGCTGCTGTTTTTCCAGAGCCTATTAGGGCACGAGCCATCAAGTCTCTTTTCTTTAATAATGGGAACGGCAATGCTTTAGTACTGGAGTTGGACGAGTGTAACAAGTAAGCTCAATGTTCCCCATGATAATTTCTCCCATCTCAACATCACTGAAACTTTCAGTATGTGGAGTGAAGCATCCTGGGACACTAAGCCGAGCAGCTGGGAATCCCAGGGAACTCCAGGCGACCTAAGCCCCTAGGTGGCAGCACAGCTCAGAGGCCCCTCACAGCCATAAACAGACTCCTGCCTGTTTCCCCTCCGTCGAGGCTCCACCATATTGGAGCAGCAGACTGAGGACAGCCACGCCCAGAGCAACCACAGAGCTTAACTCCACAGCAGCCAGGCAAGAATCAGAGGCCCCGTCTGCACACAGCTGCCCAGCACAAGACAGTAGAGGTCACTGTTCTCCTTTCTCCCAGGAGAGGAAGGCCACAAACCAGGAAGAAGGGACGTTCTCCCAGCCGACACATGCACCAGCTCTGCACAACTACTTCCATTGCCGTGAAAAGGCAGAAGAATTTGATACAGACCAAAATCAGAGTCAACCCCTGAGAAGGAGATAGACCTAACCAATCTTCCTGAAAAAGAATTCAAAATAAAGGTCATAACCATGCTGATGGAGCTGCAGAGAAACATGCAAGAGCTAAGGAATGACGCCCAGAAGGAGATTACAGAAATGAAACAATCTCTGGAAGGACTTATAAGCAGAATGGATAAGATGCAAGAGGCCATTGATGGAATAGAAACCAGAGAATAGGAATGCATAGAAGCTGACGCAGAGAGAGATAAAAGGACCTCCAGAAGGCGGAGCCAACATGGCGGCGTGAGTAGGACAGTGGGAATCTCCTCCCGAAAACATATATTTTTGAAAATACAACAAATACAACTAATCCTAAAAGAGAGACCGGAAGACACAGGACAACAGCCAGACTACATCCACTCGTGCGAGAGCCCAGCACTTGGTGAAAGGGGTAAGATACAAGCCCCGGCCCGGCAGGACCCGAGCACACCTCCCCCCAGCTCCCGGCAGGAGGAAGAGAGAGCCCAGGACTGCTAAACACCCAGCCCCAGCCACCCGCACCAGAGCGCAGACACAGTGCATGCGTGGAGGGCTGGAAACTAAGGAAACAGGGCAGCAAGACCTTTGAGCGGGTTCCGAAGCTGATGCCCCTGTGACAAAGAAAAGCGAGTGCTTTTTGAAAGTCCTAAAGGGACAGGGACATAACAGCTGGACGGAAACAACAAAGGTCACAGTCCAGTGGCTGGAAATTACAGGGAAAACTGGGCGCACTAACCCCCTGGGCAACAACACTGAGACCCCTCACAGAGGTAAAGAGCTGAACCCCCCCTCCACCCTTCCATTACCCCTCCGGGTGCTGTGAAAGCAAAGAAGCAGCCTAAGGCATGCCCCGCCCCGCCCCCTCAGGAAGGGAGTTTTATCCATATTGGCCGGGCAACACACAAAGACCCAGTCTACACGCAATTACCCAACAAGCCACTAGGGGCCGCAGTTGTCCCAGTAAAGAAAGGCCAGTAGCAAGTGAAAAGTTTGGCCCTCCCAGCTGACAGTGAATAGCACCTGTCAACATGAAAAGGCAAAAAAGTATGATCTAGACAAGACTAACCCAGACAGCTTCAGCATCTGCTATATCGTCCCCTGAGAAGGAACCTGGGGAGATATATTTAGCCAGTCTTCCTGAAAAAGAATTCAAAACAAAAGTCATAACCATGCTGATGGACTTGCAGAGAAATATGCAAGAACTAAGGAAGGAGAATACAGAAATAAAACAAGCTCTGGAAGGACTTCAAAACAGAATGGGCGAAATGCAAGAGACCATTAATGGACTAGAAAACAGAGAACAGGAGCGCAGAAAAGCTGATACAGAGAGAGATAAAAGGATCTCCAGGAATGAAAGAATTCTAAGAGGGTTGAGGACCAATCAAAAAGGAACAATATACACATTATAGGGGTACCAGAAGAAGAAAAGAGAGAAAAGGGGATAGAAAGTGTCTTTGAAGAAATAATTGCCGAAAACTTCCCCAAACTAGGGGAAGAAATGACCTCTCAGACCACAGAGGTACACAGAACTCCAAGGACAAGGGATCCAAGGAGGGCAACACCAAGACACATAATAATTAAAATGGCAAAGATCAAAGATAAGGACAAAGTATTAAAGGCAGCCAGAGAGAAAAAAAAAGGTTACCTACAAAGGAAAACCCATCAGGTTATCATCAGACTTCTCAACAGAAACCCTACAGGCCAGAAGAAAATGGCATGATATACTTCATGCAATGAAACAGAAGGGCCTCGAACCAAGACTACTGTATCCAGCACGAATATCATTTAAATATGAAGGAGGGATTAAACAATTCCCAGACAAGCAAAAGTTGGGGAAATTGCCTCCCACAAACCACCTCTACAGGGCATCCTACAGGGACTGCTCTAGATGGGAGCACTCCTATAAAGAGCACAGAACAGAACACCCAACATATGAAGAAGGGAGGAGGAAGAATAAGAAGGGAGAGAAAGAATCATCAGACTGCATTTATAATAGCTCAACAAGCAAGTTAAGTTAGTAAGATAGTAAAGAAGCTAACCCTGAACCTTTGGTAACCACAAACTTAAAGCCTGCAATGGCAATAAGTACATACCTTTCAATAATCACCCTAAACGTAAATGGACTGAATGCACCAATCAAAAGACACAGAGTAATAGAATGGATAAAAAAGCAAGATCCATCCATATGCTGCTTACAAGAGACTCACCTCAAACCCAAAGACATGCACAGACTTAAAGTCAAGAGATGGAAAAAGAGATTTCATGAAAACAGCAGAGAGAAAGCAGGTGTTGCAATTCTGGTATCAGGCAAAACAGACTTTGAAATAAAGTGACAAAAGATAAAGAAGGACATTACATAATGATAAAGCGCTCAGTCCAACAAGAGGATATAACCATTATAAATGTATATGCACCCAATACAGGAGCACCAACATAACTGAAAGAAATATTAACAGAACTAAAGGAGGAAATAGAATGCAATGATTCATTCTAGGAGAATTCAACACACCACTCACTCCAAAGGACAGATCCACCAGACAGAAAATTAGTAAGGACACAGAGGCACTGAACAACACACTAGAACAGATGGACCTAATAGACATCTAACAGAAGTCTACATCCAAAAGCAACAGGATACACATTCTTCTCAAGTGCACATGGAACATTCTCCAGAATAGACCACATACTAGGCCACAAAAAGAGCCTCAGTAAATTCCAAAACATTGAAATCCTACCAACCAACTTTTCAGACCACAAAGGCATAAAACTAGAAATAAACTGTACAAAGAAAGCAAAAAGGCACACAAACACATGGAGGCTTAACAACACGCTCCTAAATAATCAATGGATCAATGACCAAATCAAAATGGAGATCCAGCAATATATGGAAACAAACGACAACAGCAACACAAAGCCCCAACTACTGTGGGACACAGCAAAAGCAGTCTTAAGAGGAAAGTATATAGCAATCCAGGCATATTTGAAAAAGGAAGAACAATCCCAAATGAATGGTCTAATGTCACAACTATCAAAATTGGAGAAAGAAGAACAAATGAGGCCTAAGGTCAGCAGAAGGAGGGACATAATAAAGATCAAAGAAGAAATAAATAAAATTGAGAAGAATAAAACAATAGCAAAAATCAATGAAACCAAGAGCTGGTTCTTTGAGAAAATAAAATAGATAAGCCTCTAGCCAGACTTATTAAGAGGAAAAGAGAGTCAACACAAATCAACAGTATCAGAAACAAGAAAGGAAAAATCACGACGGACCCCACAGAAATACAAAGAATTATTAGTGAATACTATGAAAACCTATATGCTAACAAGCTTGGAAACCTAGGAGAAATGGACAACTTCCTAGAAAAACACAACCTTCCAAGACTGACCCAGAAAGAAACAGAAAATCTAAACAGACCAATTACCAGCAACGAAATTGAAGTGGTAATCAAAAAACTACCAAAGAACAAAACCCCCGGGCTAGATGGATTCACCTCAGAATTTTATTCGACATACAGGGAAGACATAATACCCATTCTCCTTAAAGTTTTCCAAAAAATAGAAGAGGAGGGGATACTCCCAAACTCATTCTATGTAGCTAACATCACCCTAATACCAAAACCAGGCAAAGACCCCACCAAAAAAGAAAACTACAGACCAATATCCATGATGAACGTAGATGCAAAAATACTCAACAAAATATTAGCAAATCGAATTCAAAAATACATCAAAAGGATTGTACACCATGACCAAGTGGGATTCATCCCAGGGATGCAAAGATGGGACAACATTCGAAAGTCCATCAACATCATCCACCACATCAACAAAAAGAAAGACAAAAACCACATGATCATCTCCATAGATGCTGAAAAAGCATTTGACAAAGTTCAACATCCATTCATGATAAAAACTCTCAGCCAAATGGGAATAGAGGGCAAGTACCTCAATATAATAAAGGCCATCTATGATAAACCCACAGCCAACATTATATTGAACGCCGAGAAGCTGAAAGCTTTTCCTCTGAGATCGGGAACAAGACAGAGATGCCCACTCTCCCCACTGTTATTTAACATAGTACTGGAGGTCTGAGCCACAGCAATTAGACAAAGAAAAACAAGGAATCCAGATTGGTAAAGAAGAAGTTAAACTGTCACTATTTGCAGATGACATGATACTGTACATAAAGAACCCTAAAGACTCCACTCCAAAACTACTAGAACTGATATCGGAATACAGCAAAGATGCAGGATACAAAATCAACACACAGAAGTCTGTGGCTTTCCTATACACTAACAATGAGCCAACAGAAAGAGAAATCAGGAAAACAACTCCATTCACAATTGCATGAAAAAAATAGAATACCTAGGAATAAACCTAACCGAAGAAGTGAAAGACTTATACTCTAAAAAGTACAAGTCACTCTTAAGAGAAATTAAAGGGGACACTAACAGATGGAAACTCATCCCATGCTCATGGCTAGGAAGAATTAATATCATCAAAATGGCCATCCTGCCCAAAGCAATATACAGATTTGATGCAATCCCTATGAAACTACCAGCAACATTCTTCAATGAACTGGAATAATTCAAAAATTCATATGGAAACACCAAAGACCCCAAATAGCCAAAGCAATCCTGAGAAAGAAGAATAAAGTAGGGGTGATCTCCCCAACTTCAAGCTCTACTATAAAGCCATAGTAATCAAGACAGTTTGGTACTGGCACAAGAACAGAGCCACATACCAATGGAACAGACTAGAGAATCCAGACATTAACCCAGACATATATGGTCAATTCATATTTGATAAAGGAGCCATGGACATACAATGGCGAAATGACAGTCTTTTCAACAGATGGTCCTGGCAAAACTGGACAGCTACCTGTAGGAGAATGAAACTGGACCATTGCCTAACCCCATATACAAAAGTAAACTGAAAATGGATCAAAGACCTGAATGTAAGTCATAAAACCATTAAACTCTTGGGAAAAAAATAGGCAAAAACCTCTTAGACATAAACATGAGTGACCTCTTCTTGAACATATCTCCCCAGGCAAGGAAAACAACAGCAAAAATGAACAAGTGGGACTATATTAAGCTGAAAAGCTTCTGTACAGCAAAAGACACCATCAATAGAACAAAAAGGAACCCTACAGCATGGGAGAATATATTTGAAAATGACAGATCCGATAAAGGCTTGACGTCCAGAATATATAAAGAGCTCACACACCTCAACAAACAAAAAAATGAATAACCCAATTAAAAAATGGGCAGAGGAACTGAACAGACAGTTCTCCAAAAAAGAAATACAGATGGCTAACAGACACATGAAAAGATGCTCCACATCGCTAATTATCAGAGAAATGCAAATTAAAACTACAATGAGGTATCAGCTCACACCAGTAAGGATGGCTGCCATCCAAAAGACAAACAACAACAAATGTTGGCGAGGCTGTGGAGAAAGGGGAACCCTCCTACACTGCTGGTGGGAATGTAAATTAGTTCAACCATTGTGGAAAGCAGTATGGAGGTACATCAAAATACTCAAAACAGACTTACCATTTGACCCAGGAATTCCACTCCTAGAAATTTACCCTAAGAATGCAGCAATCAAGTTTGAGAAAGACAGATGCACCCCTGTTTTTCACAGCACTATTTACAATAGCCAAGAATTGGAAGCAACCTAAATGTCCATTGATAGATGAATGGATAAAGAAGATGTGGTACATATACACAATGGAATGCTACTCAGCCATAAGAAAAGGGAAAATCCTACCATTTGCAGCAACATGGAAGGAGCTGGAGGGTATTATACTCAGCGAAATAAGCCAAGTGGAGAAAGAGAAATACCAAATGATTTCACTCATCTGTGGAGTATAAGAACAGAGGAAAAACTGAAGGAACAAAACAGCAGCAGAATCACAGAAATCAAGAATGGACTAATAGGTACCACAGGGAAAGGGACTGGGGAGGATGGGTGGGTAGGGAGAGACAAGGGGTGGGGGTAGAAGAAGGAGGGTATTAAGATTACCATGCATGGGGTGGGGGGAGAAAGGGGAGGGCTGTACAACACAGAGAAGACAAGTAATGACTCTTCAACATTTTGTTATGCTGATGGACAGTGACTGTAAAGGGGTTTATAGGGGGGACCTGGTATAGGGGAGAGTGTAGTAAACATAATATTCATCATATAAGTGTAGAGTAATGATAACAAAAAAAAAAGTTCCTGTGTGGTGACCTCCAATGAGTTCTACACAATGGTATAAAGGGCATATAAAAGGGTAGGCAAAGGATTTGTTTGTGCTTATACAGAGGATCAAAGCCTAATTTGGCTACCCCGAAAATGAACTAAGATACGATATGAAAAAGAACTTCCAACATCAGCACTCTCTGGAAGACTCATGCCAGAAGATGATTATCAAAAAACCCCAACAAAGATCCACACGCTGCTACAGGTGTAGATGCACTCATCCCACCGGTTCCTGGACTTGCCATGGGAATGAAGAAGGAGATATCTAAGCTGACCTGTGCATACAGTAAAACAACAAATTTGACTGGATCTACACTGTTGGAACTCAACCAAGAATTAGGAGAAGTGCAAATTGTAGCGGTCCAAAATCTTACAACTACAGACTATTTACTGTTAAAAGAACATATGGGATGTGAACAGTCCCCAGGAATGGGTTGTTTTAAATTGATTTCTCTCAGACTGTTCAAGTTCAGTTGGACAATATCCACCATATCAGATAAGTTTTCACAAATGCCTAACATGCCTAACTGGTTTTCTTGGTTTCACTGGAGATGGCTGGTAATTATAGGTATGCTTTGGTTATGTAACTGTATTCCTATTATGTTAATGTGTGTGCACAATTTAATTAGTAGTTTAAAACCTATACATCCTGAAGTTACTCTACAAGAAGATATGTCAAAGAAATAATCAATCTTCCCATGTTTTCTTCCACCTGCAACTTCTATAGCTTTTCTTCTTCCTTCCTAATTACAACCCCTAAATAGAATTCATGCCTCATATCGAATTTACCGTGTATCACAATTCTTCCAAATGGTAAGCATACCTGAAGACAAATGCTGGGCATAGAAGCCACAGGGCATAAATATGCAAAAAAGTAAAAAACTAATCCTTTCAAACAATAAGGCTTCTCTCTCACTTACCAATTTCCCTGTATGGCCCCAGAAGATGACTGGTTAGCCAGAGACGGGTAAGATTCCTCAAGGGAGAAACAACCTAAGACAGGCACAGTCACAGGGGGGCCATCAGGTGAGAAATTGGGGATCAACAGAGGTGAGGCTTAGAACCTCCCTCCCCTCTTCTGAGAGAAATCTGCATCCGTGGATGTCTTATTGCCCTTGTCTAGCTTGGATTAACACATAGTCTACAGGCACACACCTGATCATCTATATTTGCTCTCTTAAAACACTAAACTGTTTTCTACCTTTATCTTGCATCTACTTACCACTTCAGCATTTTATTAAAAATAATAATAATAAAGAGTGAAATGTGGTATCCACATATAAATCAAGTATAAAAATCAAACAAATATTCATATTTGAACTGACTGTTTATAGTTCATAATGCATGATCAAAACCGAAAGTTTCTGTGATGACTGCCCTTGTACTATTCACCATGTAACTTATTCCCTATGTAAGAATTTGTTCTCCATGTAAGAACTTGTTTGTTATGCTTCAGAAGATTGGAGACTGATGAAAATTAGGCCTGGGGTGGATTAATGATTATACATTGAACATTGAGTCCCCTACAGAATTTTATTGTTGTTAGCAACCATTTGATCAATAAATAGGAGAGATGCTCTCACAAAAAAAAAAAAGTACACACTTCCAATTGTAAAATAAATAAGTAACCGGGATGTAATGTATAGCATAAGGAATATAGTCAAAATATTGTAACAACTTGGTATGGTGATAGCTGGTACCTAGAATTATCATGTATATAAATGTTGAATCACTGTGTTGTACACCTGAAACTAATGTAATACTGTGTGTCAACTACCCTTCAATAAAAAATAATTATCTAAAAAAAAAAAAAGATCTCCAGAAATGAAACAATATAAAGAGAACTGTGTGACCAATTCAAAAGGAACAATATCCGCATTATAGGGGTACCAGAAGAAGAAGAGAGAGAAAAAGGGATAGAAAATGTCTTTGAAGAAAAAATTGCTGAAAACTTCCCCAAACTGGGGGAGGAAATAATCGGTCAGACCACAGAAGTACACAGAACTCCCAACAGAAAGGACCCAAAGCGTACAACACCAAGACACATAATAATTAAAATGGCAAAGATCAAGGACAGAGTATTAAAGGCAGTGAGAGAGAAAAAAGGTCACCTACAAAGGAAAACCCATCAGGCTTTCATCAGACCTCTCAATAGCAACTTTACGGGCCAGAACAGAATGGCATGATATATTTAATGCAATGAAACAGAAGGGCCTTGAACCAAGAATACTGTATCCAGCACGATTATCATTTAAATATGAAGGATGGATTAAACAATTCCCAGACAAGCAAAAGTTGAGGGAATTTGCCTCCCACAAACCACCTCTACAGGGGATTTTAGAGGGACTGCTCTGGATGGGAGCACTCCTAAGGCTAAATAGATGTCACCAGAGAAAATAAAATCACAGCAAAGAAAGCAGACCAACCAAATACGATTAGCATGTATAATGTAGGGGGGTGCATGGGGAGGGCTGTGCAACACAGAGAAGACAAGTAGTGATTCTACGACACCTTACTACACAGATGGACAGTGACTGTAATGGGGTTTGTGGGGGGGACTTGGTGAAGGGGGGACCCTAATAAACATAATGTTCTTTATGTAATTGTAGATTAATGAATACAAAATAAAAAAAAACTACTGGTATGCTTTTGGAGCAATACTTCATAATGTTTACCTTTTGCAAATGCTATCTACTCACTTGTATAGCTTGTGTAAGATCACGCTGACACTTCATGCCCTCTCACAAGGCCTATGTGTGCTTCAGGGAAAAAGACTTTTTTGGAACACAGAAGCAAAGATACTTCACCTGCTTTAACATCTGTTGTTAGATCTTTGCTGCACACGAAATGTGTTTGATAAATAGCTTCTCCCTGCCTGCTTTCTTTCATTAAAGGAGCTTAGGATTAATATTTTACTTTCTTTTTTTAATTGTGCAATAGAACTTAGATACAGGTCAAGGAAGGGAACAGAACAGCAAGTGGACATGGAAGGCCTCTGTCTGCGGCTGCAGAAGGGAGGAGCTGAGATGTGGAGATGGGGGCCCAGGAGCAGGGAGTGATAACCAGTGCCATGGTCACTCACCTCAACATTGTGGCCTCTGCTTACGTTTCAGAGAAATTAAGTAGCTGCCCAAAGCAGCATATAGATGGGTCTTGCTTTTTTTATCCATTCTATTATTCTGTGTCTTTTGATTGGTGCATTCAGTCCATTTACATTTAGGGTGATTATTAAATGATATGTACTTATTGCCATTTGCAGCCTTTAGATTCGTGGTTGCCAAAGCTTCAAGGTTAGCTTCTTTAGTATCTTACTGTCTAACTTACCTCGCTTATTGAGCTGTTATATACACTGTCTGGTCATTCTTTTTCTCCCTTCTTATTCCTCCTCCTCCATTCCTTATATGTTGGTTGTTTTATTCTGTGCTCTTTTGTGCTTCCTTTCACTGCTTTTGTGAGTAGTCGATTTTAATTTTTGCCTTGAGTTAGTATTTGGTTGATCTGCTTTCTTTTCTGTGATTTTATTTTCTCTGGTGACGTCTATTTAGTCTGAGGAGTGCTCCCGTCTAGAGCAGTCCTTCTAAAATACACTGTAGAGGTGGTTTGTGGGAGGCAAATTCCCTCAACTTTTGCTTGTCTGGTAATTGTTTAATCCCTCCTTCATATTTAAATGATAGTCGTGCTGGATACAGTATTCTTGGTTCAAGGCCCTTCTCTTTCATTGCATTAAATATATCATGCCATTCTCTTCTGGCCTGTATTGTTTCTGTTGAGAAGTCTGATGATAGCCTGACGGGTTTTCCTTTGTAGGTGAACTTTTTTATCTCTCTGGCTGCCTTTAATACTCTGTCCTTGTCTTTGATCTTTGCCATTTTAATTATTATGTGTCTTGGTGTTGTCCTCCATGGGTCCCTTCTGTTGGAGTTCTGTACACTTCCATGGTCTGATCGATTATTTCCTCCTCCAGTTTGGGGAAGTTTTCAGCAATTATTTCTTCAAATACACTTTCTATCCCTTTTTCTCTCTCTTCTTTTTCTGGTACCCCTATAATGCGGATATTGTTCCTTTTGGATTGGTCACACAGTTCTCTTAATATTGTTTCATTCCTGGAGATCCTTTTATCTCTCTCTGTGTCAGCTTCTATGCGTTCCTGTTCTCTGGTTTCTATTCCATCAATGGCCTCTTGCATCTTATCCATTCTGTTTATAAGTCCTTCCAGAGATTGTTTCATTTCTGTAATCTCCTTCTGGACATCATCCCTTAACTCTTGCATGTTTCTCTGCAGCTCCATCAGCATGGTTATGAGCTTTACTTTTAATTCTTTTTCAGGAAGACTGGTTAGGTCTATCTCCTTCTCAGGGTTTGCCTCTGTGATCTTGGTCTGTATCAATTTCTTCTGCCTTTTCATGGCGATAGATATATTTGTGGGGAGCTGGCGCATGTGTTGGGTAAGAGAAAGTCCCTTCTTGCCAGTTTGTGGCCTTTCTCTCCTGGGAGAACAGCGGCCTCTAGCGGCTTGTGCTGGGCAGCTGCGAGCAGACGGAGCTTCTGATCTTGCCCGGCCGCTATGGAGTTTATGTAGCTCTGCAGTTGCTGTGGGCATGGCCTGCCTCAGGCTGCTGCTCCAATATGGCGTAGTTGTGTCAGAGGGGGAACAGGCAGGAGGCTGTTTATTGCGTTGAGGGGCCTCCGAGCTGCGCTGCGGGCGTTCGGGTGCCCAGAGTTCCCCGTAATTCCCAGCTTTTGGGCTAAGTGTCCTGGGGCACTTCTGTCCAGCTGTGGGGTCCCTGTCCCTTTAAGAGTTTCAAAAAGCACTCGCTTTTCTTTGTCCCGGGTGCACTCGCCGTGGGGACCTGCTCACAGGTCTTACTGTCCTATTTTCCTAGTTTCCAGCACCCCACACACTGTGTGACTGCACTCTAGTGCGGATGGCTGGGGCTGGATGTTTAGCAGTCCTGGGCTCCCTCTCCCTCCCCGCTCCGACTCCTCTCCTCCTGCCAGGAGCTGGGGGGAGGGACACTCGGGTCCCACCGGGCCACGGCTTGTATCTTACCCCCTTCGTGAGGCACTGGGTTCTTGCAGGTGTGGATATAGCCTGGCTGTTGTCCTGTATCTTCTGGTCTCTTTTTTAGGATTAGTTGTATTTGTTGTATTTTCAAATATATATATGGTTTTGGGAAGAGATTTCCGCTGCTCTACTCATGCCGCCATCTTGGTTCTAAGTCTTTTTGAGGGATATTTTTAAGAAAATACTTTTGTGCGTTCAACCTGATGTGCTCTAGTAGTAATCCATTGATCCATCTAAACATGTCCCTGAATTGCAGGATATTTTATAACTTTTGAAATATTTGTCTCTCAACTGTTTTCTCCCAAGGGAAATTAAAGTTTGTCTTTGAGATCCCTTATATACATTTTGACAATGGAAAATATTTTGATTATTATTCCCTTTTCATTATCTCTAAATTAGAAGGTGATCTGCAGAAAAATTAGAAATGGGATACAGGTTCTGGAACTATTTTACAGAAAAGAGTCAGCAAATCTTGCTTTTTGAAATGGTGACCGTATCATAGATTTTATTTATTTGTATACTATCTGGTGCATGATTCTCATACAACTTTATATTAGTTTCAGGTATACAGCATAGTGTTTCAACACTTACAATGCCTGTCTTATGAATTTTAAATGTCTTTGTATATTGCTGAGGCAACATGTATGTACACTGATTTGAAAATATGGGAGCAAAATAATTTTCAGCATTAACTTTTTTTTTCGTTTTATTTGAAATAATATACAAGAATATAGTGTGAAAAATTTAGGGGCAACATCATGAAGAAGTATAATGAACTGAAATCAGTTTTACAGCTGTGATTCCTAACCAGAAAAATACTTGGTAAGTAACATGAGAAGCCATGATTGTAGCTTAGAGCAAAAGCAGCTGTATTGCCAATGTGTTTGCTCTAATCTTAGACAGTTGGAGGAGAAGTAAAGTGCAACTGTTGCACTGCAGGAAGTACAAGGTACAAGATCTGCCCCCACCATAAAAATATGATGACAAAATAAGATACATAAGCTATGTGCCTGAAGAGATACAGGACACAAAGTTTACAATGGTGTCAACTGTTCATAGCACCATTACAGTGACTGTATCCCAATACTATTAACTAGCCTGGATGAGGGCTCCATGGGCAACAATGTGGACAGCTATTGCCACCTGCTGCACAGACTCACTGCTTGGGGGACCACGGCAGGTGGCTCTTCGGCTGGGACAGGCCCGCCATCCACATGTTCTGGTGGCCTCTTGGCACAGACCAGACTAGGAGCTCCTGTGTTTGGCACAGATGTTGAGCCATGTGGTGGTTGCTCAAGGAAGAGCCAACTTCCAGCTTCTAGTTCATTCCATTCTGTGTACAATATAGATTAATATGCAATAAGGAGCCAATGTATAAACAGTAGTTATATACTTTTAAGTTCCCATTTGGACAATTTAAAATATAACGTATACACTGTAAGGTTGAAGGCACTGGGGGAAGTGGGGAGCATGTCAGACACTGATGACGTGTCAGAGTCCCTGGCTGCTGCCTCCTCCCAACCTGAAAAATGTGCCTTAGGCGAGCCAATCCTCATGCTGCTGTAAATCTAAGCTCTCCCTCCCCCTACGTTCTTTAAAAACTTGCTGCCTGCCCTGCTGGGCACGACTTTCCCAGCCTCCATTTCTGTAGACTGAGAAACCTCACCCAGGAATTTGCATTCAAATAAACTACCTGGCCCTTGGTTGCCTCTCTTCACCTGCTTATTTCGGCTAGAATTTATCTTACATTTGGTGCCGAAATCCTGGGAAGGAGTTTGAGCGCGGGGCCCCAACTGGCCACTGGTGGCCCTGCTCCCTCCTTCCTTGACCCGGGACCTCAGCCTGCTCTCCGCTGCATGGACTATTTTCTGGTGAGTCCCTCAGTTTCCCCCTGTCTCCCTTCCTAACTCCATTTCACCTGGTCCATTAGAAATTGTAGCTACGTCCAGGTGGAGCGTCCGGCCCCTTGGGCATCCAGCCCACCCTCTGCGGGCATCCAGCCCACCCCTGGCCCTGCGGTGTGGGAGACGTCCCTCACCCAGGCTCCCAGGACGTCTCCCCTGACCTGTGAGAGCCTCTGGAGAAAGCAAGGCAAGATATTTTCAGTCAGAGCAATGTAACTACATGCTACGAACCCCCCCGCCCACGATGCCCCTTGTCAGCCAGAAGTAGCCAGATCAAGTCGTCACCCATTATGACCAAAAGGCTGGAATGTGAGGCTGAAGGCACTGGGGGGAGGGGGGAGCACGTTAGACACTGATGACGTGTCAGAGTCCCTGGCTGCTGCCCCCTCCCAACCTGAAAAATGTGCCTTAGGCTAGCCAATCCTCACGCTGTTGTAAATCTAAGCTCTCCCTCCCCCTGCCTTCTTTAAAAACTTGCTGCCTGCCCTGCTGGGCGCGACTTTCCCAGCCTCCATTTCTGTACACTGAGAAACCTCGCCTGGGAATTTGCATTCAAATAAACTACCTGGCCCTTTGTTGCCTCTCTTCACCTGCTTATTTCGGCTAGAATTTATCTTACATACCCTTCTCCTCTCTTTCTACTGTACTTTAGCACCACAGGATATCAATTTTCAAGCCTATATTACCTGATAGACATATATGAAGTTTGGAAGAAAAATAAGGCAATTTGGTTTACAATGTTATAGTTTTAGCTTACTTAATGCTGTAATGGAGAAAGCAAATCCTCACTCATATTATTAAATCATTTCAAGACTCAATGCTATCAGTAGCTTATGGTCACACGAATTCAGGACAAATGGCAAGACCTCGATCTTCTTAAGTCTTTCCACCAACAGTCAATGTTTATGCAAGTACAGACTTAAGGGCATAAACATCCCAGTTTAATGTTGTTGTGAGCCTGAATAGGTTCTTTTCCTTTTCCAACAGTCAGGATTTAAACCTTTCTGTTCTTCAGCCAAAGCCTTTGCTTCTAATGTATACATCCTTCTCTCTTCATTCTTCATTTTCTTCCACCTGTCACCAAGGATTACACTTATGGCTCTGTTTTCTTTCCCTGGATACATCTGAGTATATTCAACTCGGTATTTTGTGGCAAAAAGCATGAAGGCATTCATTGGTCTTTTGCACTTGTTTGGGGAAGTGGCACTCACAGTCCCTGAGCCGTGTTTTTTTTGACAACTTTTGCATACAAAGAATTGGACAAGAGCTGTGAGGATCCAGGAGAGCCACAGTTTTTATTGAGTCCAGATCTTGCACAGTCTTGACCACCAGATCCTCCACAAGACAAAGATGCATGATGCTGACGAGCCATACTACTCAACACGTAGACTGCAGAGGAGTCCATGGACATGAAGTCATAGCTTTTAAATGTATCAAAGACACCTGAATCATCAAAATTAATGGCATGGGGGTGTCCAGGAGGTAGAAATACATCACAAATATGAATTTCACAACACGGAATGCCATGCTGTACCACAGTCAAGCTTGGATAGAATGATGACCAATCTTTATTTTTAACATAGAAAGGGTGGTCCAGCTTACACTCTACAGTAAGTAAACCATCTTCTACTGTACCAGGATCAAAAGTCAACTTTAGTACAGACTCGCCAAATGATACACTTTCTTCATGTGATAACAACTTTAGACCATCAGAACCATAGCCCTTGTAAGTGCCCATTTGGAGCTCTTCATCATTATGGCAGCCTCCAGTCCTAGCAAAATATTCAACATCCTGTCATTCTTTATTGCTTCCCTTATGAAAGCACAATCGGGTGCCTTTCAAAAAACAGTGCCAAGCAGTTGAAGGCCAGGAATCGCACCACCGCAAATCGTCATCGTCTGAGAGCGAGGACATGCAGAAAATGCCAGATTCTGACTCACTGTTTGCCCTTTCATGTCTGACTGGTGTTTCCCCCTTCCACTGGTGATGAGGGAGGGCTGGCTCGCCCTTTGAAGAGGACACTGGTGGAGTGCGTGCATAGGAATGTAAACTTCTGCTAGTAGCTATGGTGTGTACAGGAGATGATCAGTTGTAAAATGAGCACTGCTTAAGAGGACTTTGGGGACTGGTGGTGATATTTGCTAATTCCGTTAACCAATCCACCTCATTTTCACCGAAAGTATTTTCTGATATGTCTGAGGTATTTTGGTTCCAAGATGGTCTTGGATATTCTTGATGTGAAACATCTGAATTTAGCTGGTATATGGCAGATTGGGTAGGATCACTTTGAACAGCCTGAAGTTCAGGAAGGTCATCAAGCTCCACGTGCTCATCTCAGGAGTTGTATCCATGTGAGGGCGGCAGATTTTCATTACACTGCAGCAATTCCAATGAGTCATTCATTCCTGAAGCTCTCTTGTCCATTACCAGCAAGAGTTCGTGTATAGCATTAGGCATCTGATTCGTCTTCACTTCCCACACCGTGTTGTTATGGTGCTCTGACAAACCCGTCGCCATTACCAAGTCTCAACATTAACTTTTAATGAATATCTATTTCCTATATAGTTGAAGTTGAGCAGGCTTTTCTTGCAAAGAGAAGAAAGTTTGACACGATTGCTAACGCTTCTATCAACACCATTAACAAAAAGATTGAGCAAGTTTGGAAAATGCAACAAGAACAAAGGTAAAGTTGGTGTTTTTGAGCCTTGAGAACTTTTGTATCAGTTTTTAGCATTTATTGGTGCAAATTACTTAAGACAAGTACTATCATATTGCATTTTCCAGTGAAAAATATATTTTGCTGGATTTTTTTTCTAATCAGATAAAACTCTTTAGTTCTGGAACCTCACTCCTTGAGTGAATTGAGATATATTTCCTAGAAGCCAATAAGGATGACCTTTCTTCCAGTTCAAATACCAATTGAGCTCTCTTCCTATAAAATTAATTTATGTTCAGTCTAGACCTACACTAGCTGAAGCCTAAGGTAAAGGTCTTAAATAAGCATTGTTCCTGTGATAGTTAACTATTCAACTGCGTAGGAAATGTTAACCTTACATTGTAAATAATTTGTACATTTTAGCTGAATTGTACCCACTGCTCTTTGTTTCAAAGTCTTTATTGTGCCACAGAGGGGAAATGTTTAAGTGAAATATTCCTGTTTGGAAATCTTCTATGATAAATGGATATAGTATGCTCATTGGCTCTACTTATCGTATCAGAACGTATATGTTATCAGTAAGAAGAAATGAAAAGTAAACTGCTCTTAGAGAAAATGAACTCTTCTGGAAAATTTAGAGCACAGTAAATCCTCATTAGTTTTCAAGAGGTGAAGCTTGTGAGATATCATTATTCAGTTAGGAACAATACTTTTGGAATATTGGTAAGAAGGAATGTTTCCTCCGCGCTTATCGTTAGGAAGGATTGTCATACAGCTTTTGCCCACTAGTGGTAAACACATTATTGGCACGGCCATTTGTGGTTTTGACATCAAGAGTTAAAGCATGTTTTCCATATTGGTAAGAAAGAAAAACTGCCTATTCAATGGCCATTAGACAGGATGATTATATTGTTTTTGTGTATTAGCGGTGAGCACACAGTTATCTAAACTGGGTCATAAAAGTTGTGAAAGAGGAAAGGTTAACAAGTGTTGATTTAAAGAGTATTCCTTTGAAGCTTAATGTACAGTTATGTTATCTAAACATGAAATGTTACCCACACTTTATCACTTTTTTCTTTTGTATTTGCAGAGTATGTTGCAAGAGAAACGGAAGATTCTTCAACAAGCTGGAACTGTTCAGAACCAGAAACAGCTAAAAACTGTAAACATACATGAGCAACTCTTAAAGGTCTGCTGTCTTCGGTAACACATTCTTAAAAAGCAATGTGCATAAAATGTAGAAGATGGTTTGTTTCTTTCTGAGTCTATGGGAAAAGACATTCAGACGTACATGTAAACGGTTAACCACTTTCCATTTTGAACCCATTGTTCTGGATTTAACGTAATTCTGGAATGGATTTTTATTTTTGAGATTCGTTAATAGTCTTGTGGCAGTCATTTAAAACAGGGAACCGTTAACTGGGAGTTTTACCTAGAAGTATACGTATCATGAAGAAAATTGATACTTTGATTAACACTTTGGTCATGACTTTGTTCAGAAATCAGTTTTTAGGAGATCAGTGATATCTATCTATTTATCTACAGTAGAAAATAGCAAGTCTATAAATCGTTCCTGGAGGTCTTTTACTTGTATTAACAGTTATTGTTAAATATGAAGTAGGTCATCATAATTAGTGAAGGCTGCTTTTATATTCAAATGGAATATTTGCTTTTAGAACATTAATGACTTTCTATGCAAACTTATAACCATAAGAGAAGGTTGAAATGCATAACAAGGAAAAAGCCAGAGGGGGGCTAAAGGTTTTTGAATTGACAATGATCTGTGACGTTTGCACATTAGCAGATTGTCCTCGGCGACACTTTGCGCAGATATATATACTTACTCACGAGGCGATGGGAATCCTGTACGTTCCCTTTCTTTTCTTTTTCTTTTTGGTGGGGGTGGGGTGGGAAGGTGTTCTTTTTACTAATCACCTTGTTCAAATGCATGTTAATGTGTCACTCTTCTTAAACTACTTGAGATGGTATAAGTAAACTAGCAAAAGAGTTTTGAAATAAATATTCTATAAAGGATTTCAGAATTATGTATATACAAAATTTTAGTTTCCAAGTAGAGAACAAGTGTTGCTCTAATGCTCCTTGAGAACCATTTATTAATTGGTGTGAAGATTTGATGAAGTACCAAAGAAGAATTCTTCCAAAGGTTATTACCAAATGCCAGCACTCAGAGAATGAACTGTTTAGTATTGTCTTTGACGCCTCCGAGTCCTGTATCCTTCCCATCCAGTTATGACCAGGCCCTGCAATGTTTACCTCTGCACCTGTACTTGGGCGGCTTTCTTTGAATTCCCGCTGCTGCTGACCCAGTTCAGAACCTCATCATTCTCTGCTGGTACTATTAAAACTCTTATCTGATTGCTCTCTTCTCCAATCCACCCTTCACAGTTCTGCAATGTGATCTTCCAGAATGTATGCCTTCCCTCCTGAAAACCTGTCATTAGCTTCCCATTTTCAATTCTCACGTATTCAGCGTGTGCCCCATAACAAGACTCCCTTTGTGCTCTCAATGCCTACATCCTTTCTTCCCTCCCAGGCCTTAGCTAATCAAATATACAGATCTCAGCCCCAAAGCCAGTAACTTGCTCAATGGGGAAACTTTAGCTCAGAGAAGTCAGAAACAAAACAAAAAGAGATGCCTAATACTCATTACTGTTTGACATTGTGGTGGAGGTATGATCTGATGTAATTAGACAAGAGAGAGGAAAATACATAAAACTAGACAGGAAGAATTAATGGAAAACCACTATAAACAATGGAAGATATTAGTAAAGTAACAGGTAACACAACTAACATCCAGAAATCAGAAGTCATCACATGTAGACACATAACCAGCTAGAAAATAACAAAGGAAGGTTCCATTAACAATGGCACAAATAGAAAAAAGGTCACCTGCAAAGGAAAACCCATCAGGCTATCATCTGGCCCTTTGTCGCTTTCCTGAAAATCCTCAACCGCCTATAAAACCCCAGACCCTAAACCTTTCAGGGCGCTCCTCTCTGAGGTCGCCCGCACTTTCTAGGTGTGTAGCCTTAAAAATTTATCTCCACCTTTCAGCGCGCCTCCTCTCTGAGGCAGCTCACACTCCCCTTTCTGCAAGCGTGCACTTGCTCTCTTTAAATAAAGCTTAAACCTTTCAGGGCGCCTCTCTTCCCTGACGTCGCCAGCACTTTTTCTCTAAGTAACTTTAAGTAAAACTTTTACTCTACTTCATTACTATTTCTCTGCCCTTCAATTCTTTGTTGCAGCGGGGACAAGAACCGAGGAAAATACACAACGCTCCCCCCGACACCAAGAGGGCAGGGATGCGGCCTGCTTTTGCTCACGGCTGTATTCTCAGTGCCGGGCACAGCAGGGGCTCACAGGACCCTTGGTGACTTGGTGAGGGGTTTTGAACCCTACAGTAAGAGCTGGCGTTGCTCTGCTTCGCCCTCCGTTCTCATCTCCCTACCCTCACCCCTAACCAGAAGGCGCCCAAGGGGGTAAGGAACCTTCGTTCCCTCCTTCGTGGGTGGGCCCATTCACTCTCTCGTTCATTCATTCATTGGTACATTCACTCCACTCTCCTGCTCCCCGCAGGCCTCGGGCCCTAGCGCCCGGCTGGTCTTGCTCTGGCCTGACCCTCCGCGCCGGGACTCGTCTCCGCCCCCTTCCTGCCCCGCCCCCTCTCCAGACCAATTGGGGCCGGCGGGCGGGGCCGGGGCGGGGCCTCGCGCTCTCACTACCCCCGGCGGCGCCCGCGGCTCCGGAAACGCGCCGCGGGGCTGCTGTGCGCTGGCGGCTGCGGGGTGCTCCGTGGTGCTTCCTGCCACGCTGGGCGTGCCTGGGCCGAGCCAGCGCCGCTCTGCCGAGGGCCGTGTAGTAACCGCTGCCCCGCCGCGGTGAGCGTGCGGAGTGCGGGAGGATGTGCGCGGGCGCGTAAAGGCGTATGGGGCCGGGGTGATCGCGCCTAGCCGCGGGAGAATGTGCGGGGCGGTGGCCCGGGAGAGTGCGCGGTTAGGGGATGGCCCAGCCTTTTCGTCGGGGGCGTCTGTGGGCCCCCGGAAAGCTGTGCCGCCCTGGGGCCAGCCGAAGTGGGAACGGGTCCAGGATGGCGGGTACGAGGAGGCCGGGAGGCCTTCCCGCGGCGGGCGGCTGGCGGGAATCGCGGACGTGCCGAGGCCTATGCTGCTTTTTGGGGGGCGCTTGGAGATGGGAAAAGGGCAGTATGGGAAGGAGGGGACCCTCCCTCGAAGCGCAATGGAAGCTGAGGGGGAGGAGCGTTGAGGGGGCTGTTAGAGGGCTTTTTCCCAGTCTGGGAGGGAGACCGAGCCGCAGCCAGGGGTGCCGAGTGGGTGAGCTGGATACGGTTCATTCTGATGGAGTCTCTCTCCTTCCCTCTTGAGTAGGGGGTCAAGCCTCAGTTTGGCGAGGAGGATGTGGGGGTGGGGGTTAGCCCAGTGCCCAGGAGCTGTCCGGGAGAGGGAGAGAACAGCCCTTGCTGGGCGAAGACGAGCTCAAGGCCCTGAATCTGAACAGAGCTTTTTCTGTCGCCCTTTTGGGGGGCATCAGCTCCCTCTCCAGTGCCCCCCTTAAAGTTCTTTGCTGCCTCCTCTAGTGTATATTTCGTTGATTAATTACATGTCTTTTTCCATCCCCCACACACTCGCCTGCCACCCGAAGTCCATGGTCCCTTTCAAACACCCCCCCTCTCCAAATCCTGGCCCTCTTCCCGGAGGTCCACCCTGTTCCAGCTGACGACCTCCAGCCAGCTTTAGCCTCGCCCTTCTGCCAGCTCCCCTCCAGTTTCCTTGGTCAGTGAAATATTTCCTCTTCAACCTCAGACCAGACATTTTTCCTCTACCAAAGGATTTCAGATGGGATTGCTAGAACAGCACCCCCTCTGGGTACTAATGCTGCCTCATCCCATCCTCCCTCCCCCACTGGCCTTTAAGTAGAAGCAGCTTGCACGGGGTGGGGGTAGGGGGAGCGGCACAGTCCAGTCCAGTCCCCAAAAAGTCCCTGCATCTGTAGAATCCTATTGAGTAGTGACTTCCAGCCTTCTTTGGATAAGACCCCTTGCAAAATCACTAGAAAGTATGAACTCTCTTCCCAGAAGTCTGAGGGCACAGAGAGTGAGGTCCCAGTCAGGACGCTCATGGGCAGGAATCCTGTCCGCTGAGTGAGCACTGGAGAGATGACGAAGCCTCCAGATTCTACACAGGCCCACTGCTAAAGAGGCACAGCTCTGCATCCCAGTCCCCTGGGTGCTGGTTGAAAATGCAGATTCCTTGGCCCCACCCACACTTGCTCTTCTGCCCCTTGAGATCTTAGCAAACCCCAAGCCAGGATTCTAACCCCCTGATCCAGCCCTGGCCCTAACCTGCCCGTGCTCCCCAAAGGACCCAGGGCCCCTTGCGATTTGCACAGCATCTCCCACCCCCATTCAGAATCTTTCATATCCAGGTCAGTGTAACCCAAACAAAGCTGTACTGACAGTTTATTTTGATTTTTAATAAGATGCCATGCAGCTTCTTGGGGAAATGGAAACATAACCTTTTCTCAATTAAGTATAACAAACACTACAAAATCCCCTTCTGGTCTACCTTCTGGCTTTTTTTATAGGAGGGAAAGAAAATGGAAACGTAAACACAGAGGGACAGGTGCTCAGGTAGAGTGAGAGAGGAAAAGTGGGGGAGATGGGGACAGATGTGTCCCACACACACAGAAAAGACATGTACAGACACAGACATCTCGAGAGAAACAGTCTTTTCTGGTGCATCACCCTCCCTTTTTTGGCCCTTTAGGGTTCTGCTTCTAGTAGCAGCGAGTTTGCTTAGTACAGGGTGAACCCAAATGGGTCTTTGGTGGCCACATCCTGGCCAAACAATTTGTGAGCATGTGAGGACCAGGCCCAGCTCCAACCCAGGAGCTTGGCTCTGCATTGCAGCCTTACCTGTGCCTTCTCTCAGCCTATCTTTTGGTCCAACACTCACAACCCACAAAGAAATGTTCCCTGAAGGTGCACCCAAGTCTGCTCTGTCCCCTCCCTGAATTATTCAGTCCAACAGGTAGGACCTTATCTGCCTGCCTAATTGCTCAGAATTGTTCTGAGACATGATGAGCCATCCCTTTCTGTCTTTTTTTGGGTAAATCTGGGTGTTTACAGGCCACATCTGCTGGCCATGCTGTCAGAAGACCCCAGGTGTCAGGATGCAAGATAGTGAGAAGCGTCATTTCCATTCCTACATGCCAGCGTTGCTGAACCATCTTTGCCCAGAGACAGTTCTCTAAATCTGAGCAACATGACTCAAGGGAGAACAGATACCCAGTAAGGAGAACTGGGAATCCAGATGATCCTTTGGGTGGGAGAGGGAACTGAAGGCACCTATCTGGATTAGATGCTGAAGAGTGAGCTCCCTTTTGTGATCTATAAAGACACCCTCCAGGGCATTTTCGCTCCCCCCAGAACCAAACTGAACACCTTGAGCCAGCTGTTGTCTTCTTGGGCCTGAGGGTATTCTGTTGCAGGTCCTTATTTAGATGCTTCAGGGAGTCCCAGTGTTACTGGCACCCAGACAGATCTTGCTTGGGTGGCCTTGCTGCCTCCCTGGCCCCCACTGCCCAGGGAAGGGCACCACCAGCTGGGGAGGTGGCTTGGCTCTTTGTGCTGTGGCATCAGTTAAACGCTGATCTTTCAGACTCAGAAGTGGCCTTTAATAGTAGCCAGATGTCCTGAGGAGAGGTCCTGAGTGCAGAGGTGACCAGAAGATACCTAATTATTCATTACTTTTTGTGACATGGATCGTTTTTTGATTTTGAGGGGTTTTTTTGGTATCGTTAATGTACAATTAATTACTTGAACAACATTACGGTCATTAGACTCCCCCTAATATCAAGTCCCCCCCACATACCCCATTACAGTCACTGTCCATCAGTGCAGCAAGATGCTATAAAATCATTACCTGTCTTCTCTGCATATACCCCATGGATCGGTTTTCATCTCCATTGAATTAAGCTCTCAGTTTCTGTTCTTTCAGTTCAAAATGGAATGATTGTTTTGGTTCTCTTAATGTTTCTGATTCCCTACAGAAAATTGGATTTAAATAAGTTGGTTAAAATTTTATTGCCATCTGAAGCACTTAACAGAAACATTTGCTCACTCACATGAGCTCTCATGTTTTAGAATAAACAATTTTTCAGATTTTCAGGCAGTGGGTTAGCATTGGCATGATTTCCTGTGTTCGTGAAACAGCTGCAGTGTCCAGGGGTACTTGGCTAGGTCCAGGCTGGACTCTCTATAGTCAGCCTCCATAGGGCCTTTGCTCTCTGAGCATGGTTGGTTGTTAGACTACCCTTCAAATCCTACGGAAAGAAAGATGGTAATATTATATTACTTATATTAAGAGGCAGAAACTTGTTTTCCTGTAGTCTTTCTCTTAACTGGCATTTCCCTGTTGGGTGTCAGAGTGCACCTTCTGAGATTTGGGGCATGCTTTTCCACAGTGGGTCAAAATGCCTTAAGTTCAAGGCTAGCATCACCCCCTGTGTCCATAGATAGCACTACAATGGCTTTCATATTCTGCCTGGAATTGCTTGGATTTCGGTTCCCCAAGGCCCACTTTTGCAGTGGACACGTGTATTTGTCACTTGTGTCACAGCACCCAGCTTTTCCAGATTAATTGCACCATTTAAAGTAGAGCTGTAGAGGAACATGGCTTCTGAGTGATCAGATTGTCTCCAGGATTGATGATAATTTTATTCTTAACTGCAGTGGAGGGGTTAATGTGTATTTTGTCTTGTTTAATGATCTTCCTTTGCTTCTAAAGCATTCACCCCACACACTTACTTAATTACAGTTTAGCTTCTTTTTGTTAAAGCAGGGTTCACTTTTCCCTCCCATTTTATATACACCTTCTAAATGATCTCTGTGTGTCCATAGGCTGTGTTACTGTGGATGGTGATCTGAAGTGTGCTCAGGTTAAGTGCCCTGAGCAAGCCTGGTACAGGAAGGGCCACTCCTGTTGCTACACAGGAGAGGACAATTAACAATTCACTTGGGGTTGTGGCTCCTGAATTTCAAGAGTTAATCATGCTGATTGAGTAAAAAACTAATATAGGACCCACTCAATTAAATGAAACACTTCAGGAGGATTTGCTCAATTAAACATGGTGGCTTGGGAGAATGGTGTGTGAGTATGAGAATTACATATATCTCTTACACAATGAGGGTCTGCGATGGCATATTAATGGGTTGGTGTCAAGCCAGTCCCCAAAACCATATATACCATTAGGCTGCAAGGACCCTCTGGATATGGTCTGGTGTTAGAGTGTTGCATAGTATTTCTCTCTATTCTGGTGTGGTTCAAAAAGTCTCAAATCTTGGGAGCTGGACCTTAGGCAAGTTCCCTAACCTCTCAGATGCATGACTTCTCTGTAAAGCAGAGACAGTAGTAACTATAGGTTGCAATAATTAAATTATTTGACGGAAGCAGCACAGTGTCGAACACATAGTTGATGCTCTGTAAATGGAAGTTCTCCCCGTTTAACACACTCCTACCCCCACCATTTATCACATGCCCTCCAGGTGCCAGAAGTTGCTGCAGGTGACCATGAAAGACAGGGCAGTGCCCCTGTTCTGTGGAGGTGGCATTTCTCCTGGGGGGTAGGGGTGGTCAGGTAAAATCACAAGCAATTTCAGAGGATAATTTTTAGGTAGTGAAAAGTATTACAAGTAAATCCTGATGGGGCTAAAGTACGAAGCTCTTTTGAGGAGGTAACACTTGAGTGAGTCCCGAATTCTTAGGAAGGGGCCACCCTATGGCAGCTCAGAGGCCCTGAAGGGCATCACCCTGGCATATCTAGGACAGAATGAAGGTCAGAGTGTCTGGAAGGAATGACTAAGATGTAGGGTGCAGGATATGGGCCTCGCTGCCCTGAGCCATAGTCATCATCACCTCCCCCTCTTGTTTTTATACATTGGGATAATTTAGACCCTTCCTGTTGTAGTATATTTTTTCATCCTTTACTTTTAACCTATCTCTTTACATTTAAAATCTTTATATTTGAAGTTTCTCGTAGACATCATTGAGGTGAATCTTGTTTTTTAACACAGTCTGATAATCTCTGCCCTTTGTTCAGTGTTTAGCCCATTCACATTTTAGCTTAGTTATCCGTATGGTTGGCTTTAAGTTTGCCATCTTGCTGTTTGTTTCTGTTTGTCCCATCTCTTTTCGTTCCTTTGTTTTTTCTCCTTTCCTCGTTTGGACTGTTTTTTAGAATGGTATTGTATCTCCACTACTGTCTTACTAGCATGTATCAGAGTCTTGGAGTTATTCCGAAAGCACAAAACCATACATTCTCCTACATATGCTATAAACCCTGTATTACTTTACTGTTATTTTTGCTTTAAGTGATCAGTTATTTATTTTAAGATTTTTAAATGAGGGAGGTAAAAGTGTTTTAGAGTTCTCCACATATTTACATTACTGATATTTTTCACCTTTGTGTAAATTCAAGTTTTTATCTAGTATCGTTTTCCTTCATCTGAAGAACTTTCTTTGATATGCCTGTAGCACAGCTCTGCTAGTGATAGTGACGAATTCTCTCCACTTCTGTTTGAAAAAGTTTTTATTTTGCCTTCATTTTTGAGGGATATTTTCGCTGAATATAGAATTCCAGGTTGATAGGGTATTGTTCCTTTAGCACTTGAAAATGTCATTCAGTTGTGTGTGGCTTGAAGTCATTCTTAACTTTAAGTCAGCAGTTATTATCTATGCTCCTCTGTATAAAATCCTTTTTTCCTTCTGGCTGCTTTAAGATTTTCTCATTATCACTGGTTCTCAGCAGTTTGATTATATGTGTTTTGGTGGGCATGTGTGCTTTTTTGGTTTTGTTGTTTGTTTACTCTTGCTACAGGCTGGCTGGGCCTCTTAGATCTAGGTTTCATCAAACTTGGAAAACAATTTTCTTAGTTTTCCACTGACATTATTTTCCTTGCCATGGGTCACATTTTCCTGCTACTTGGCATTTCATTACTTTTTTATTGGATGTTGGATATTGTAGAGATTATGCTGTTGAGTGTCCAAATTTTGTTGTTTCACTTTGAAAAGTGCTGGACTTTGTTTTGAGAGGTAGTTATTTGTGGCACAGTTAGATCCCTTTGAAGCCTATTTTTAAGCTTTTCCAGAGCAGGTCCAGGGTATCTATGGCTCCAGGGATAGATCAGTACTGCTACCAAGCATGGTCCATCGGATACTCTACTGCATGCCCCAGGTGATCACTGAGGACTCCCCTCTGGTTGGTTGGGCCCTGAACATCTTTGTATGTTTGTCTGTCCTTGGAGTTGTTCAGCTGACAGCTTCTAGATGATTATTTTCCTAGTCTTTGGGAGCTTCACTTCATACTTATGTGGCTCAGTAATCTGGAAAGACTCAAAGGAAACCCTACGCAGACGTTTTGGAGCTCTTTCTTCACTGTTGCTCCCTTTCTGGAACATTGCTCGGCAGCTTCCAGCTGCCTCACGGCCCCGAATGCAGGTCTGTGTCATGATCCTGTGCTGCCTGCTGTCTAGTGTCTATTAACATCTATTTTGTCCAGCTCTTGACTTTTGTTCGTGACAGAACACCAAGCCTGTTCCTTATTAGTCTATCACGACCAGAAGTTGAAGTCTCTGTCCATCCCTTTTAACATAATGTCTAATTTTATGTAAAAGTCTGGAATATCTGGGCTTTGTACTCCTTGACCTAGTGTAAAAATGCTTCCTTTTCATTTAATGATAAATTGAATTGAGTTGACCTGACTTTGGAACAGAAACTGTTCCTATTTCTTTGAACTCACTGAAGTGGGGAGCCTATGATGCACACATGTCTGTGGATAGGACCTTATCATATTTCACATATTTGGCAATCTGGAAGAAAAAGGTAACTTGTACATATTGTTCAGATCTTTTATTTAGCAACTTAGTGTTTGAAGATCTTTTCTGTGAAGCTTCTTTTTCCATTTGTTTTGTTCAACTTTTCACTTTGTCAGATGTATCACAGGTAAGTTCTTGTCTGCAGCTGTCTCACTACTGCCTGGCCCATCCAGGATGTGCCTGGGCCAGCATTCATTGGTCTTGTCTGGGCCCCCTCTGGCCTTCCTGTATTAATTCTTTGCCAGCCAACTTTCCACACTGTTTGGGTTATGTTTTCTTAGGCATACCCATGCTCTGGGTTCATTCAGCCACTGCAAAAGAGAAGACTCAAGATTTAAAATCAGGGAAAAGGAAATCACCACGGGACCCAGAGGCAGGGCTGCTGTCATTCACGGCTCTTCACTTTCCTCAGCTTGGCCTGCCCCTCAGGGTCTTGCCTTTCCCCAGGATGGAGCCCCAGGAAACCAGGTCCTGTCAGGCCCTGTTGAGGTGCAGGAGGCCCAGGTGAGCCGTGCTTCCCTCCGCCTAGCTCAGGAGTCCTCACTGCTCTCTGATTCTAGCCATGGCCTCTGCCTATTGGCCCCAGCATAGCCCACTGCAGGGCTTTCCCTCACTGCCCCTTCTCCTCTGCCCCGAGTCTGCCAAAGGATGCCCACGGGATTTGTAATTCCCATCATACTGGTAGAGGAGTTGAGTCCCAATCCAGGAAAGTGATTGAACTGAGGTCCCTTGGGAAGGCAGAGGGAGGCTGGGGCCATGGCTGGGGGCTCCTGTCACTAGGTCAGGTTCTCTTTCCAGGACTTCATACGGCTTGTTGGTTGGATCTCCATGTAAGCAGTGCACACCACCTCTAGACCCTCACCTCTTGTCTCTGGTGTTACTGGCATTCCCCCTGCCTCATTCTAGAATGGATAGAAGGACTGACTTTCCCTGGGAATTCTTTCAGGATTTGGTGACATTTGACGACGTGGTGTAGTCCCTCACACAGAGTGTTTGAGGTTGGACCTTGAGCAGAGGACACTGGCACATTACAGGAATGTGACTTCCGTGGGTAAGGATGGCTCTACCCCTTCCAGCTAGGTCCTACAGTCACAGTCCTATATCGGTGGGAGTGGGGTTAGAAGCACCTGGCACACATAGCCTTACATAAGATCGCCTTCTGGGGCCTTGTGCCAGGGATCGTCTGTAAGGCAATCCACACCTGCCATCACAAGAGTAGCAGGGCTCCCTCCCAGCTCCTATTGGCATGGAAAGAAGCCCTCTAAGTCTTTTATTAGGAAATAAATTTCAACAACAAACTGGCCACCATCATGTGGAATATTTTTAACAGAATTTAACAAATTCTGTACAGATGGCATGGCTGTTTATTGTAGTTTGCTTTTAAGAGAGAGCTTGGTGCAGAAAGCTCCACATGCATGAGAGGCAAGTGTTGTCAGGAGGAGAGACTGCTGGCCCGTGGCAAGGCATTCAAAATGAGCGAATGACTTGCCTAAGGTCACAGTCAATCCTTCAAACACTTTTGAGGATTGAAAGGGTTTCCCCTTTGAAAGCCTGCACCATTCTGATGTCATCTCTGGCTGCCATCAAAACCCAGTTCCTTTTTTGTGAGCAGGAGATCCTGTTTTGAATCGTACCTTGGTCTCACACCTGGTGCAAGGAGACGTGCTGCTGGCATCAGGCCCATCCCTTAACCTGGATCAAGCTAAGCCTTCTGGTGAGTGAAAAGGAAACCTGAAGAAATAGTGGGGGTAGGGGGGGTGCGCACCCAACTGACGCTTTGGGGAAGGGGTTTGGCTTTTCCTCAATCACAGAAGGGGAGACTTGCTCATGCTCAGTTTGATAGGGAGAATCCACCAATCAGATCCTCCTGCCCCTTCTGCTATGGTCCTTGCTTTTCTGGATGGATGGGTGCCAGCCATCCTCTCCAGTGGCCTCCAGGCCCTGTGCTAAGCAGGTGTTTCAAGAGCAAAGTGATTCTTGACAAAGGAGAGTAACGTCCATCCTTCCTCCTCTGCATGCTGCAGTGTCTTGCGGTTCTCATTTCAGAAAACATCTTGGTGAGCCAACACCAGACGATGGGTGAAGACGCCCAGCCACAGGAAATGGCACCCACACGCTCCCCAAGGGCCAGTGAGTCCAGCCCTGAGGTCAAACAGAATGGGGACTCTGAGGGGAGTGGGGGGAGCCCCCAGAATCTGCCCATAGAACATCACTTTGCATGTAAAGAATGTGGGGATGCCTTTCGGCTTAAGGTCCTCCTTGTGCAGCACCAGAGAATTCACAGCGAGGAGAAGGGCTGGGAGTGTGGGGATTGCGGGATGGTCTTCAGGGGGGTCTCTGAGTTCAATGAGCACCGGAAGAGGCACGTGGCTGCTGATCCCCTGCCTGGCCCGAGCCAGGTCCTGGATGATGCCAAGGAGAAGAGGGAGCAAATGGAGAAGGAGGCAAAGCCTTTCGAGTGTGAGGAATGTGGGAAAAGGTTTAAGAAGAATGCTGGCCTGAGTCAGCATCTGCGTGTCCACAGCAGAGAGAAGCCCTTTGACTGTGAGGAATGTGGGCGGTCCTTTAAAGTGAACACCCACCTCTTCCGACACCAGAAGCTTCACACTGCGGAAAAGCCCTTTGCCTGCAAGGCCTGCAGCAGGGATTTCCTGGATCGCCAGGAACTTCTCAAGCACCAGCGGGTGCACACTGGCCACCTGCCGTTCGACTGCGACGACTGCGGCAAGTCCTTCCGGGGAGTGAACGGCCTGGCTGAGCACCAGCGCATCCACAGCGGGGCCAAGCCGTACGGGTGCCCCCACTGTGGCAAGCTCTTCCGGAGGAGCTCGGAGCTCACCAAGCATCGGCGGATCCACACGGGCGAGAAGCCGTACGAGTGCCGCCAGTGCGGGAAGGCCTTCCGGCAGAGCTCCAGCCTCCTGGAGCACCAGCGCATCCACACCGGCGAGCGGCCGTACGCCTGCGGCGACTGCGGCAAGGCCTTCCGCGGGCCCTCCGACCTGATCAAACACCGGAGGATCCACAGCGGACTGAAACCCTACGAGTGCGACAGGTGCGGGAAGGCCTTCCGGAGGAGCTCCGGCCTGACCCGCCACCGGAGGACCCACAGCGGGGCCGGGCGCTGCGAGTGCGCCGAGTGCGGCCGCGTGTTCAGGAGGCGGGCCGCGCTGCAGAAGCACCAGCCGGCCCACCGCCGGTAGGAGATGCTGCCGGCTGGCCCGGGGCGGCCGGGCAGTCAGGAGGTGAATGGTTGTGTAGCGCGTAGGGATTTTATCGTCAGAAACGTTGAAACTAATTTATACTGCCACCAGCAATTTGTAAGTGTACATGTTTCCCATGTTGCCTATGGTGAGTAGCTTTGACAACATTAATTTGTTTTGGCAAGTATAACTGGCATGAAGTGCCCTCAAGGTACTGAAATCCACAGACCTTGAATATGAGAAGGAGAAGAAAAACCTGGATGTGGGGGTGCAGAGCGGATGTGTTGGTCCTCTCTTCCAAGCTCCCCCTCGGGGAAAGTACGGCACAGAGCCAGTCAACGATGGCGTCAATATAATGCCATCCCACCTTTCCCAAAGAGATCGCCCCAAAGGTTTTCAGCCTGCTTGAATTTTTAAACGTTTAGAGATATAAATAGAGTAAACAATTGTCCTATGATACCTAATTTATTTAGTTATTCGTACATAGTGTAAATGACATATAGAATAATATATTTAGAAAGTACTCCATTTTTTCCCTTGCTCCATTCCATGAGATCATTTTATTCTAACTCCTCACATGCATTCTGACCTCACCGTCTTCACCAACCTCAAAGCCCCTCTTGAGTCATCAGGCAGTTTCAAAACGCATCCGATAGCTTCCATCCACTTAAGCTGTGTGCCATGTGGCACTATGACAGTCACTGCACAAGTCTCGCTAGAAACGTCTCCCAAGCCATAAGTACATGCTCATGGAACATTAGGACAATTACTGTTTTTTAAAATTCGCCCTGTAGTTCTACAACATAACGACTTAATATGTGACTTTTTAAATGACCTTTAAAAGACTCTTTTAAGCATCTAAAACTTGTCATTGTGAGGTCATACTCATAGGATCAGCAATTGAATCTGGGTTAAATTTTCTTGAATCCTTTTTTCTTAAACCAGTTCAATCTGGTGACTTCCATGTGTATCCCAAACTAGCGTCTGCGGAGCTTTCTTTCCAGCTAATGGGTCTTGTCCTCAAGCAGCACTATTTTGTTTGAATTGAAGTAGTTGAGAGAGCATCCCCATGATAACAAGGATGTCTCAAGGACTCAAACAGAAGTGTGCGATACCACCTTTTCGGAAGGATAGCCTCTCCTCACGGGGCCAACCCTCCTCTTGAGCTCTGTAAAACAGGGGTGATCACAGGACTACCTCTTAGGTTATCATGAGAATGTCGGCACCATGCCTGGCACAGAGGTGCACACTCTGAAGGTCATCTGCTGTCATCACCATAGTCACTGCTGCTACCTGGGACTCTTTAGTACCAGAACTAGGGATGGGGCCGTGCCTCCTGACCCCTACTCTCATTGTCTTTCTCTCATGCAATGATTTAAATACTGTTGCCATTTTTCTTGCATGCAGATTTTAAGTTCATCTCCTTTGACCAGTTACCAAGTTACCTTTGAGTATATTGACTTTATACAGCAGTTCTTTCTATATCAATTGTGGCGATCTCTTTTCCAGTTGTACCGCTTTGCTGTCTCTAGCAATTTTATTACTTTTTTGTGTGCAGGCTTTTAATTTTTACATATCCAAGATTTCATTGTTCTCTTTTGAGTAGTGAATTTTGTTCCTTCAGTAGTTAGATGTGATGACATTTTCTTCTAGAATTTTAATTACAAATGAAAAGTTGAAAGACCTGCCCCACCAGAAGGTGGATGCACCAGGTGGGCAGGCTGGATGGGAATGGACCAGAGAAACAGGCTCTCTCCTCATCCAAGTGCACACTGTGCATGTCTGTGGGCAGTACTTGACTATCCAAGCTGGCCACTCAAGCACATGAGAGAAACTTCCATTGCAGATTGGCCCGAACCATTTAACTGTTCCTCAGTATAGCCCTAGCCATCAGCAGCAGGGCTGGGCCTTCCCTAGAGCAATGGAAGGGTCCAAACCTGGTCTTGGCAGCAGCCAGCCTTCCTTTGAGCTCCTGGGAGCCTTGGCCATGCCCAGTGTGGATTCAGTGCCTGAGCAGCAGATCCACCCGAGAGGCACCTCAAACACAAGAAGACTCACTTGACTGATGACGTCACATGGATCGCATCCTCCTCCTATTGAGTGACTTGAACTAGAAAGGGGTTGGTTTGGTGGCTCCTGCTTTTGGCAAGTCGGGGTATATTCGCCCACATGTTCTGACCTCACCTCGTGCAGCCACACCTAAGAGGGGCAAAGGAGCAAAGGCTCGAAGAGGACCTGTGCCCCTCTGATGGCCTGCATTGCCATGGTGATAGACGCTGGCCACACCAGCCTGCACTGTGACCTGCCACCACCATGCCCAGCAGGGGCAATCAAACAAGGATGTAGAGGGCAACGATGCCCTTCTGATGGCCTGTGTGGCGGAGAAATAGAAGTGATCATCCTGGGGCTTGGCTGTCACTTCCAGCAGCCTCCCCCAAGGGGAACAGCAGCAAGGGCTGGCCAGGGACCTGGCCTCTCCAGTGGCCTGCAGAGACCAGAGGTAGCAGCCGGCTCCACTGGGGCTGCAGTGTGACTTCCCAACTGCTGTGCCCAGAGGAGTACTACAAGGCCCAGAGAGGAATTGTGCCCTTCTGATGGGCCCCCTGAAACTGAGGCAGAACTTCCCAGAAGCACATTTGGAAGAGCTTCTCAGGCCCCTGTCCTGGGAGGCAGGGTCCCACAGTGATTGCTGTGAGCCTAGCCAGAAGGTACTCTGGCATGGCCCCCAGGCCATGACAGTAGCCCTCTGTGACCTCTCCATCCCGATGCTCAGGGTGGAGAGGCACTTGCTACATAGCATTCCTCTCGCTCTGTGGGCTTCAGTTCCTGCTGTGGCTGTGAATCCGTCTGAAGTCACTACCTCTCGCCTGCATCAGTTCTCTCTCTTCAAGCTGTTAGGACGTGTTGGATGTGAGTGTCATTTGGTAAGGACTGTGGACATCCATGGCAGGCGAGCCTGCATTTACCTGGCAGCACTCCGCCCCCTCTTGCCTGTTTGCACTCATCTGTCCGCTGTGATGAAGGATCCAGATGCAGTATTAACTGGAATTCAGCATCAGCATCGTCACTTCTCCATTTCTCCCCAGCCAGGACACAGTGTCTTGGCATCCCCTCATGCCCTCTATTTTTCTCCATCTTTGGTTCTATATCTGTCTCTCCAACAAACCTTCTGGAGTTACACTAGAGACCATGTCTTTTCCGTCACTGTATTTGCGGGTGACGTCCATACTCTCCAAACGCAGTAGTCTGGCTTTAATGTGTGTCCTATAGTTGCACCAGGTTCCATTTTTGCCTCCGGTAACTTGGGGGTGGATGTCCCTGGACTCTCTCGGAATACTGCTGTGTCAGGTGCGAAATGTGATCAAACTTCCTGCTGTGTATGCTTGTCTATGCACTTGTGCCTACCTCATTTCATTTTTCTTTCTAATCACATGTATTCCTTTTGCAAGGGAAACAAAGAGCAGTTGGGTTATGTGGAATGCTGGCTCTCATTAGAAATATACCCGTTTTTTATATTCTGAAAGAAACCCTCCATGGCTTTTGTTCAAGTTTTGAATACTTGCCAAAATTTTCAAAAGAAAGTTATGGTTTACCATTTTTGCTGTTTACTAAGGTTTCCTGTTGTTGATGAGTTGTGTCATGCCCACTCTGGCATTTCCAGATGAATCCCACCCAATCACTGTGGGTATCTTTCTCAAATGGGGTTGCATTCTGCGTGCCCTGGGCTTTGGCCCTTTTGTGTGCCCTGTGACCCCCAGCCCCTTCAAGGCCACATTAAACCAGAACTGAACACCTGAATCCGGGGCAGCAGCGGTCCTCAGAGCTGGCTGGAGACAGCAGGCTGCACCTTTTACGTTCTCATTTGTGAAATGTGAACAAGGAAACAGGTCTTAGTTGGTATTGGAAGAAAGAGGGAGCCACACTGTATTTAGAGGAGTTGTCCCTGTGGGTATCACCAGCTTGAAGATCTGTGAGCTCCTACTGGATACCCCAGAGCTGCCTCAATCCCCGCACCCTGAGGGCGGCGTGGCCCTGTCATGCTCTTAGATTTCTGGCAACTGCCCTCATCAGTCCACTTGTGTCCCCACCGTAAGTTCCCTTGACTGGAGCCAACTTGAGTGGGTCTCTGCCTTTCGTAATCTGTCAAGAGCCATTTGCTTTTACCATCTGGCCTCCTGAGAACAATCATGTGGCTGGGGTTCTCCGTGTTCCACCAGGCCCAGATTTCTGGCCCAACTCCCACCTGACCATCATAAACCTGTTGAAATGTGGTACTGTATTCTGTGTGCTAAGATGGGTGAAAATCTATGCCTTCTAGTCTTGGTGAATTTGACCAATGCTTCTCTGTCTGGGGATTGTTCCTGTACTAACCCCATGTTTGCCTGTGAGATGAGTTAAGTCACCACCCACTGTTCTCTATTTTGGAAGTGCCTCACTACTTCCAGCAAATCTGTCAGATTGGGGAATTGATAGTTTCTCTGTTAACTAGTATACTTAGAAGTTGAACTTCTCATTCATCACTTTAGGTATTTACTTTCAAAAGTAGAAATGGTCTCTGTAAACGTGGCCATCAACACTGTTTGTATGTCTGACAACAGTAGCTGTGTCCTGCTCCAGTTTCATATTTTTGTTGTTGGCGCTCTTGTTCCTCCCGATCTCCTTGACTTGTCTGTTGTTTGGCACTTACTATAATCGGCCTTGCACTAGAGCTTCACTCCCCTTTGCCCTCCCCCACCCTTTAGAGTGTGAGCTCTTAGAAGACAGGGGTGGCCCTTTGGTGTCTGATCACCCTACCAGATCTAGCACAGTGCCTTGCATCCAGTAGGCTTCAATAAATCTATGTTAAACGGCTTTGGGCTGTCTTGACTTATTTCCTCAGCAGCTCCTCCCGTGCACCCTGCTCCACACTGGAGTTCTGCCATCTCCTGGGGTCCAGGTGCTCTTGGCCCCCACTTGCTGGATGCCTAGAGGGGAGAGGAGGTGCTCTCCTGAGGGAGGGCTGGTTTTCCTGGAAGTATGAGCTGTCCCTTGACAGGTGGGGTCTGTTGTTCAGCCAGTTGCCTTTCCCACCCCCAGCTAGGGCTCTCCCCTGAGTCTGAATTCCATGTGGGAGCAAAGGACCATTGTGGACCCTGACCTCCTCCTCTAGTGGCCGGAAATAGGGTGACAGAAATAGCTTCTGGGATTTGAGGATTGGACAGCCTCTCTGGGCTGGGTGGGGTGGGAGTGGGGAGGTCAGTCCTCTTGGTGGCCACTCACCAGCCCCCTCTCTAGTGACCATTACTTCAGAAAAAGCAGGGAATGAGGACAGGCCCCTGGCTTTCTGACCCTCCCAAATGCAAACAGGGCCATCTGTGGAGTCAGCTGCCCCATCCCGGAAAGACATGCAGAGTGGGCTCCAGGACTGCTTGGGCTCGGCCCTCTGGGACCATGATGTGTCCCAGCGGGAGGGAGCAACGCTTGGGAAAGGAGCATGGCTCCTCCCAGCAGCCCAGTCTCCCTGGAGGTGCCCAGGCAAGGCCGCAGCCCCCTCATGCTGTCAGTTCTGACCCAAATGCAGCTTCTAGGCTAGTGGTATGTTTGCTACCAGTACTTCACCTGTTTTTCCTTAAAACGCGTAAGCTCTGTTCTGGCAAGCTTTGGTTGTGCAAAAGTCAAGACCACAGGCCCATTTGGATGGCTAATACTGGGCCCAAAGGGGAGGGCTCTGGTCATGGGGCCCTATAGGCCTGTAGATAGGGTTAGAGAATGTTCCTTTCTGTCCGTCTTCCTAGTGCCCCTGACTGAGTCTGGGGCCCCGTAGCTTCTCCATACCACCTGTCTGAAGTCCCCCCACCGGAAGTCCTTCACTTGCCTGAAAGTTTACAGTCCCCAGACCCCCACTTCACAGGCCTGAATCTGGGCCTCCCTTATTGCCCACGCCCAGGCTCCCGCCCATGGCCCTCTGCCCCAGCCCACTTCTGCCCCGCTCATGGCCCACCTGGCAGGGGCCACTGGCATTTTCTTAGTCCATTCAGGTTACTATAACAAAACTATCATAAATTAGGTGGCTTATAAATAACAGACATTTAGTACTCATAGTTCTGGAGGCTGGAAAGTCCAAGATCAGGGTGCCAGCAAAGCCAGTGTCTGGTGAGAACCTGCTTCCTGATTCATGGATGGCTATCATTTTGCTGTACCCTCCCAAGGTGAAAGGGGTGAGGGACCTCTCTGAGGTCTCTTATAAAGGCACTAATTCTATTCATGGGGGCTCTGCCCTCATCCCCTAATCACCCCCTAAAGGCACCACCTACTAACAGCACCACACTGGGAGTTAAGGTTTCGATGTAGGAATTTGGCATGGGAGGGGCGGGGACCTTCAGTCCATCACAGGCATGGAGGTAGATGGGAGAGGATCTGCTCTAGTACTCACTGCATTGTAGCTTCCCCTTGCCGACAGTCTCCCGACCAGCTAGCCTGAGGCTTCAGGGCTGTATCAAAGTCCAGCCTCCCCAACCCCTCCAAGAGATGCTGAGCTCCTGCTGTGTGCCAGCCTCATTAGCCCAGGCTGGCGCAGGCCATCATCAGAATCCTGAGCTGAAATGCATCTCTTTCAAAAGGCTGGCTGCTAGAGTTGCCACTAGCCTCATGTCCAGGTGTACTGCTGATGTGAATACAAGGTGGCCCTGCAGGACTGGCCTGAAACCATGGCGCTAATGATAAGAGGAAGAGGAGAAAAGAAATGTGGGCCAGAGTGCCCTGGCCACTACTAATGGAAGTGAGGGTACTTGGGCTAGTCTTGGGTTTATGCATTTATGAGTTTGACTTATACATTGGTGCGCTGTTTGAATTGTTACCCACTGAGCATTTTTATTGCCTTAATTAAGAGATTTTTCAAATATGTAATAAAAACATGGCCACCAATCTTTTTCAGTCACAACAGTCAGAAAGACACGGTGCTCCCCTACCCCTCACCCTTTTCCTGACCTTCATTCAACAAGCATTTACTGAGCACCTGCTGTGTGCCAGGCTCCAAAGGCAAATGGCATAATCCCTATCCTCAAGGACAGAGCACCAGAGCAAGACAGATATGTAGCCAAAATGTCACCACAACCAGAACCCACATTCAGCACCAAGCCATGCTCCTCCATTCACTAAGCTGGGCTCCTAGGATTTGTGCACTTTAGTAGATGCAGGTTACACTTCAATTTAAAAAGCTACAGAGCCAGAACGAGGATTAAAGATGGAGGCATGAGAGGTGAGACAGAGACCTCCTCCTAAAACCATATAATAAGAAAATATAATTAATACAACTAATCCTGAAAGAGCAACAGGAAAGAAGGCTGCGCCAGACTGCATACACCTGGAGGAAAGAGCAGACCTCATGGAACAGGGTAATGTACCAAAGCTGTAACCCAGCGGGACCCAAGCCCTTCCCCCACCCCAGCTCACCAGTGGGAAAAAGAGAAACAGAGCAGGAAGGGAGTGGAGGCCTGGGACTGCTGAACACCCAGCCCTGGAGATCTGCTCTGGGAGCATGAACCTACATTGCATAGTGCCCTGGTGATTAGTGGGATTGGAAAGCTAAGAGGTGGAATACCTGGAGAGACTGAGATTCCAGCTGCTTGTGGAAACCAGGGATCCATATCTGGCTGATATGGGTGGGCAGTCTGAGAGACTTCATAAAAGTGAGAAGGCTGCTAAAGGGGCAATGATTGCACAGAGCTTACTGCTCAGGAGAAAAGACAGGTAGACAAAATTGTTCAGGTGCACTCTGCCCAGCAGGTTGGGAACTTTCATGATCTTCAGGTGCTCCATCCCCCTGGCTGGCTACACAGCTCCAAGGTCCCCCACCAAGATACGCAGCCTGCTGCACCTTCCTCCCGGAAAACCCACACCTGCAGCACAAACCGGCAAACCCCGCCCTGGCGTCAGGCCACTCAGAAGGAAGCCCTGCTGAGAGCAGCTACAAACGCAAAGCATAGAGGGTTACACCTGTGTGCTCAGCCCATTGGTTCTGCCAGTGGAGACAGGCATAGCAGCCAGGAAGCAGGAAACAGCTCTTGCCTCCTCCCAGGCACCAGCACCACTCCCCTGCGACCCCCAACATCACTCGAGGGGCTCAGCAGCTCCAGAGAGTAGAGCTTCTGGGCACTAGAGGGCGACAAATACAAATATGAAATATCAAAAGAACCTGGTTCAAAGCAAGGTTTCATTTGAAATGAAACTGAACTCATCAATCTTCCAGAAATAGATTTCAAAATAAAAATCATAAAGATGTTCCTGGAGGTACAGAAAAATATTCAAGAACTGAAGAATGAATTTAGAACAGAGATCCAATCATTGAGGAACACAATGGAGGGTGTAAAAAGCAGATTAGATATGGTGGAGGAGATGATAAATGAAATGGAAATTAGAGAAGAGGAATACAAAGAAGCTGAGGCACAGAGAGAAAAAAGGATCTCTAGGAATGAAAGAGTATTGAGAGAACTGTCTGACCAATCCAAATGGAACAATATTTGCATTATAGGGATACCAAAAGAAATAGAGACAGAAAAAGGGATAGAAAGTGTCTTTAAGGAAGTAATTGCTGAAAACTTCCCCAATCTGGAGAAGGAGATAGTCAGTCTCTCAGGCCATGGAGATGCACAGATCTTCCAATACAAGGGACCCAAGGAGGACAACACCAAGACATATAATAATTAAGATGGCAAAGATCAAGGATAAGGACAGACTATTAAAAGCAGCCAGAGAGAGAAAAAAGATCACATACAAAGGAAAACCAATCAGGCTAACATCAGACTTCTCAGCAGAAACCTTACAGGCCAGAAGGGAGTGGCATGAGGTATTTAATGCCATGAAGCAGAAGGGCCTGGAACCAAGATTACTTTATCCAGAAAGATTATCATTTAAATTTGAAGGAGGGATTAAACAATTTCCAGATAAGCAAAAGCTGACAGAATTTAGCTCCTACAAACCATCTCTAGAGTGTATTTTGGAGGGACTGCTATAGATGGAAGTGTTCCTTCCTAAGGTTAAATAGCTGTCACCAGAGGTAATAAAAAGGGATAGACAAAGAGTACAGAATATGATACCTAATATATAAAGAATGGAGGAGGAAGAAGAGGAGGGAAAAAAAGAACCTTTAGATTGTGTTTGTAATGGCATACTAAGTGACTTAAGTTAGACTCTTAGATACTAAGGAAGTTACCCTTGAACCTTTGGTAATGACAAATCTAAAGCCTTCAATGGCAATAAGTACATACCTATGATAACCACCCTAAATGTAAATGGACTGAATGCACCAATCGAAAGACATAGAGTCACTGAATGGATAAAAAAACAATATCCATCTATACGCTGCTTACAAGAGACTTACTTGAAACCCAAAGACATACACAGACTAAAAGTGAAGGGATGGAAAAAGATATTTCATGCAACTAATACGGACAAAAAAGCAGGTGTTACAGTACTTCTATTGGACAAAATAGACTTTAAAACAAAGAAAGTCACAAGAGACAAAGAGGGACATTACATAATGATAAAGGGGTCACACCTAACAAGAGGATATAACCATTATAAATATCTATGTACCAAACACAGGAACACCTACATATGTGAAACAAATACTAACACAATTAAAAGAGGAAACAATGCCATAAATACATTCTAGGTGATTTCAACACTCCACTCACTCCAAAGGACAGATCAACCACACAGAAAATAAGTAAGGAGACAGAGGCACTGAACAACACAATAGAACAGATGGACCTAACAGACACCTACAGAACTCTACACCCAAAAGCAACAGGATACACATTCTTCTCAAGTACACATGGAACATTTTCCAGAATAGACCACATAATAGGTCACAAAAAGACCCTCAGAAAATTCAAAAAGATTGAAATTCTACCAACCAGCTTCTCAGACCACAAAGGTATGAAACTAGAAATAAGTTACACAAAGAAAATGAAAAAGCCCACAAACACATGGAGGCTTAAAAACATGCTCCTAAATAACCAATGGATCAATGACCAAATAAAAACAGAGATCAAGCAATATATGGACACAAATGACAACAACAAATCAACACCGCAAAATCTGTGGGACACAGCAAAGGCCATGCTAAGAGGGAAGTATATTGCAATACAGGCCTACCTTAGGAAATAACAATCCCATATGAACAGTATAAACTAACAATTAATGAAACTAGAAAAGGACGAAAAAATGAGGCCCAAAGTCAGTAGAAGGAGGTACATAATAAGGATTAGAGCAGAAATAAATAAAATAAAGAAGAATAAAACAATAGAAGGAATCAATGAAAGCAGGAGCCAGTTCTTCAAGAAAATAAACAAAATAGATAAACCCCTAGCCAGACTTATCAAGAAAAAAAGAGAGTCTACACACATAAACAGAATCAGAAATGAGAAAGGAAAAATCACTACAGACACCACAGAAATACACAGAATTATTAGAGAACACTATGAAAAATTATATGCTAACAAACTGGATAACCTAGAAGAAATGGACAACTTTCTAGAAGAATACAACCTTCCAAGGCTGACCCAGAAAGAAAGAGAAAATCTGAACAGACCAATTACTAGCAATGAAATTGAATTGGTAATCAAAAAACTACCTAAGAACAAAACCCCTGGACCAGATGGCTTCACCGCTGAATTTTATCAATCATTTAGTGAAGACCTAATACCCATTCTCCTTAAAGTTTTCCAAAAAATAGAAGAGGAGGGAATACTTCCAAACTCATTCTATGAGACCAGCATCACTCTAATACCAAAACCAGGCAAAGATACCACAAAGAAAGAAAACTACAGATCAATATCCCTAATGAACACACATGCAAAAATACTCCACAAAATTAGCAAACCAAATTCAAATATACATCAAGAGGATCACACATCATGATCAAACGGCATTCATCCCAGGTATGCAAGGATGGTACAACATTCGAAAATCCACCAACATCATTCATTATATCAATAAAAGATGGACAAAAATCACATGATCATCTTCACAGATGCTGAAAAAGCATTTTACAGAATTCAACATCCATTCATGATAAAAACTCTCAACAAAATGGATATAGAGGGCAAGTACCTCAACATAATAAAGGCCATATATGACAAACCCACAGCCAACAACATACTAAACAGTGAGAAGCTGAAAGCTTTTCCCCTAAGATTGGGAAGAAGACAAGGATGCCCACTCTCCCCACATTTATTCAACATAGTACTGGAGGTCCTAGCCACGGCAATCAGACAAAACAAAGAAATACAAGGCATCCAGATTGGTAAAGAATAAGTCAAACTGTCACTATTTGCACATGACATGATATAAATGAAAATTCCTAAAGACTCCACTTCAAAACTACTAAAACTAATATCTGAATTTAGCAAAGTTGCAGGATACAAAATTAATACACAGAAATCTGTTGAATTCCTATACACTAACAATGAACTAGCAGAAAGAGAAATCAAGTACACAAGAATAAAATACCTAGGAATAAACCTAACCAAGGAAGTGAAAGACCTATACCCCGGAAACTACAAGACACTCTTAAGAGAAATTAAAGAGGACACTCACAAATGGAAATTCATCCCATGCTCTTGGATAGGAAGAATTAATATTGTCAAAATGGCCATCCTGCCCAAAGCAATCTACAGATTCAATGCAATCCCTATGAAAACACCAACAGCATTCTTCAATGAGCTGGAACAAATAGTTCTAAAATTCATATGGAACCAAAAAAATAGCCAAAGCAATCCTGAGAAGGAAGAATAAAGCTTGGGGGATCTCACTTCCCAACTTCAAGCTCTACTACAAAGCCACAGTAATCTAGACAGTTTGGTACTGGCACAAGAACAGACCCATAGACCAGTGGAACAGAATAGAGAGTCCAGATATTAACCAAAACATATATGGTCAATTAATATATGATAAAGGAGCCATGGATATACAATGGGGAAATGACAGCCTCTTCAACAGCTGGTGTTGGCAAAACTGGACAGCTACATGTAAGAGAATGAAACTGGATCATTGTCTAACCCTATACACAAAAGTAAATTCAAAATGGATCAAAGACCTGAATGTAAGTCATGAAACCATAAAACTCTTAGAAAGAAACATAGGCAAAAATCTCTTGGACATAAACATGAGCGACTTCTTCATGAACTTATCTCCTCAGGCAAGGGAAACAAAAGCAAAAATGAACAAATGGGACTATATCAAGGTGAAAATCTTCTGTACAGCAAAGGACACCATCAATAGAACAAAAAGACATCCTACAGTATGGGAGAATATATTCATAAATGACATATCCAATAAAGGATTGACATCCAAAATATATAAAGAGATCATGCACCTCAACAAACAAAAGAAAATAATCCTCTTAAAAAATGGGCAGAGGCTTGTCTAGCTTGGATTAATACTTAGTCTATAGGCACACACCTTATCATCTCCATTTGCCCTCTTACAGCACTAAACTATGTTTTCTACCTTTATCTTGCATCTACCTACCACTTCAGCATTTTATTAAAAATAAAAATAAAAATAATAATAATAAAGGGAGAAATGTGGGATCCACATATAAATCAAGTATAAAAATCAAACAAATAATCATAATTGACCTGATTGTTTATAGTTCATGATGCGTGATCAAAACCAACAGTTTCTGTGGTGACTGCCCTTGCACTGTTCACCATGTAAGAACTTATTTACTATATAAGAACTTGTTCACCATGTAAAAACTTGTTCATTATGCTTCAGAAGATTGGAGACTGTTGAGAATTAGGCTTGGGGTTGATTAATGATTGTGCATTGAGTCCCCTATACAGAATTTTATTGTTGTTAACAACCATATGATCAATAAATATGAGAGATGCCCTCTCAAAAAAAAAAAGAAAGTAAATATGTATTAGCTAAAAAAAAAAAGGGGGCAGAGGATCTGAACAGACACTTCTCCAAAGAAGAAATTCAGATGGCCAACAGGCACATGAAAAGATGCTCCACATTGCTAATCATCAGAGAAATGCAAATTAAAACCACAATGAGATATCACCTCTCAGCAGTAAGGATCGCCACCATCCAAAAGACAAACAAAAACAAATGTTGGACAGGATGTGGAGAAAGGGGAACCCTCCTACACTGCTGGTGGGAATATAAATCAGTTAAACCATTGTGGAAAGCAGTGTGGAGGTTCCTCAAAAACTAAAAATAGAAATACCATTTGATGCAGGAATTCCACTCCTAGGAATTTACCCTAAGAATGCAGCAGCCCAGTTTGTAAAAGACATATGCACCCCTATGTTTCTCACAGCACTAGTTCCAATAGCCAAGGAATGGAAGCAACCTAAATGTCCATCAGTAGATGAATGGATAAAGAAGAGGTGGTACATATACACAATGGAATATTATTCAGCCATGAGAAGAAAACAAATCCTACCATTTGCAACAACATGGATGGAGCTAGAGAGTATTATGCTCAGTGAAATAAGCCAGGTGGAGAAAGACAAATACCAAATGATTCCACTCATCTGTGGAGTATAAGAACAAAGAAAAAACTGAAGGAACAAAACAGCAGCAGAATCACAGAACCCAAGAATGGACTAACAGTTACCAAAGGGAAAGGGACTGGGGAGGATGGATTGGAAGGGAGGGATAAGGGGGTAAAAGGGGCATTACAATTAGCACACATAATGTAGGGGGTGGTGGTCATGGGGAGGGCAGTACAACACAGAGAGGCCAAGTAGTGTTACTATGCTGAAGGACAGTGACTGTAATGGGGTATGTGGTAGGGACTTGATAATGGGGGGATTCTAGTAACCATAATGTTGCTCATGTAATTGTAGATTAATGATACCAAAATAAAAAAAATGGGTGGAGGATATGAACAGACAGTTCTCCAATGACGAAATTAAGATGTCCAACAAGCACATGAAAGATGCTCCACATCACTAATTATCAGGGAAATGCACATGAAAACCACAATGAGATATCATCTCACACCAGTTAGGATGGCCAGTATAGAAAAGACTAAGAACAACAAACGCTGGTGAGGATGCGGAGAAAGGGGAACCCTCCTACACTGCTGGTGGGAATGTAAGCTAGTTCAACCATTGTGGAAAGCTGTATGGAGGTTTCTCAAAAAAATAAAAATAGAAATAGCATTTGACCCTGGAATCCCACTCCTTGGAATTTACCCAAAGAATACAGCTTCTCGGATTCAAAAAGACATATGCACCCCTATGTTTATCGCAGAACTATTTACAGTAGCCAAGAAATGGAAGCAACCTAGGTGTTTGTCAGTAGATGAATGGGTAAAGAAGATGTGGTACATATACACAATGGAATATTATTCAGCCATAAGAAGAAAACAAGTCCTACCATTTGCAACAACATGGATGGAGCTGGAGGGTATTATGGTCAGTGAAATAAGCCAAGCAGAGAAAGACAAGTACCAAATGATTTCACTCATTTGTGGAGTATAAGAACAAAGAAAAACTGAAGGAACAAAACAGCAGCAAACTCAGAGACTCCAAGAAGGGACTAGGGGTTACCAAAGGGGAGGGGTGGGGGAGGGCGGGTGGGGAGAGAGGGAGAAGGGATTGAGGGGTATCATGACTGGCATACATGGTGGGGGGGGGGGCATCAGGGGGAAGACAGTGTAGCACAGAGAAGGCAAATAGGGACTCTGTGGCATCTTCCCATACTGTTAGGCAGTGACTGCAGTGGGGTATGGGGGTGACACAATAACATGGGTGAATGCAGTAACCACATTGTTTTTCATGTGAAACCTTCATAAGAGTTTGCATCAATCATATCTTTAAAAAAACTACAGAGCCAAACACACAGGCACAATATAAGCAAATGAATCCCCCATCCTCCATCCTCAGGTCCTGTAGATTTTATATCCCGAAGACCACCCTGCCCTGGCTGTGAGGGGCCTTGTCCCTCCTCTGTGGGGCCCCTTGTGCTTTCAGAGACCCCCACATTACCTGGGAGTAGCCTGTACCCCCAGACTGGGAGCCCCCAAGGCAGGTGGGGCAGATCCAACATGGCCCCCAGCAGCCAGCCTAGGGCCAGGCACAGAGCAGGCCCTCGGTGAAGGTGTCCTATGAGTGCGAGGGGGAACACAGCTCTCCCACCCCAGAGCTGAGTCCTGGGGCCCCTGCAGGCCAGGACCTGGGTCAGGACACAGCCTCCACCCGGATCCTGCCCCTCTCCCCCTCCCCAGATTGAAGCGGTGGAGATGATGGATGAGATCGTGCACTGGGTGCGGGAGGACCCGTCGGGGCTGGGCAGGCCCTGGCTCTCGGGGACCCCGGCCTCGGAGTCCATGGCGGTGCCCATGATGCTGCTCAACCTAGTGGACCAGCTCGGGGAGGCGGCCGAGGAGCTGGCGCGCAGCTATGCGGAGCTTGGGGACTGGTGTGCTCAGAGGATTCTGCAGCACGTCCAGGTGGGGGGCAGGAGGCACCTCCTCCATCCACACCCAGCCCTGAGCTGGGCCCCAATGGCCCCTCTGTACAGACAAGGAGACACTGGGAGGCCTGGCCGGGGTGACATGCAGCCCAGAACCCGGGGAAGGTGGAGGGCCCTGGGGGAGCTGGGTGGGGCCCAGGGTGGGAGCCAGGGTGCCAGAGCCCCAGGCACATCAGCAGGAAAGCCGGCCAGGCCAAGTCCTCCCAGGCCTCTGGGTGTTCCAGGACAACCACTTTGGTGACTTCTCCTGGTTGGAGATGACAAGTGGGTAGCAGCAGGTGCCTGGAGGATAGTCAGTGGTGGGGACTGTTGACCCTGAACCTCAAGAAGTCTCATAGCCCCAAGCTGGCTATGGAAGGGCATGGAAGATGCATTTGGCCAATGCTAGATGGCCAAGACCAAATCCCAAATCTCACTACAAGGGATGAGCTTGTGAGATTCAATAATAATTCTGAAATTTATCCACAAATATAACTGCTATTATAATTTTCATAACCACTCTCACCCTCAGACTTGGAGGGCTAGCGCTCTCGTACAGGAACTGTGGTCTCTGGGGGGTCCCTGCACTCTGCTCTCCTAGTGGCCCAGTGGATTTCAGCAGCAACTTTTCAATAGAATGCTCCCCAGAAGGAACTTTGTACCTAGGATTAATAGTTTGTTCAAATCCCCAAAACCCACTGTCCTTAATTACTGAAAACAGTTGGCATGTATAGCAGTCCTCGTGACAAGGTTTCCTTTAAATTTTTCAGCAATGGTTTTTCTAAAGCATTTTGTAAAGCCTGGTTTGAACTTGGTTTAGTTGACATCAAATTTGTGTTTGAGAACCTTGTTTTTCTCTTAAACTTGATTTTTTTCTTCATATGTTCACATTCTTTATTATTTTGGGACCAGAGACGATTTATAAAGACACTTTGGAGATTTTCCACCAAGATGTTCTGCTTTAATTTCACTCTTGCAAAATGAGAATTCCCCATAGGACTTTTCCTGAAAACCCTCATGACCTAAGTGGAATGGAACAACTGAATATTAATTCCATTCTTAAAGATTTTTACTTAGTGTTATGAATGCTGTGCTGGTCTACAAAACCACTGAGTGAGATGACTATTCTCTGTTGTACTATTATTAAAAATGTATAAATCTCTATTTTATAATCTTCCACAAGCAAAACATGAATGTAATCTCTTCTAAAAATATTAAACAAGTAGGGATAAAATAAAACCCCCTTTTAGCCCCTCCCTAGGCCCTTCCTAATCCCCCTTTCCCAGAGGATCCTTCCTGACATTTTCTGCATTTCCTTGCATATGTGGACCTATTCCATGGGGAGTTTATCACACTTCGTTCATTCTGCAGCTTGCTGTCTTCCCATAACTATCCATGCTTCTGAAAGAGTTTTTGACTACAGCCCAGTATCCCCCAGCCTGCGGTGTCCCCACGCTCTCTCCTTGGTACACGTTCAGGTGTCTGGCAGGGTTTCACTGCTGGAAACAACACTGCATGGACAGTCTTGCCCCATCCCACAGGCCCAAGATTGCTGCACGACAGATGCTGAACTGGTAGGACAGCACTGAACAGCCTCAACAGAGAGACCAGCAATAAAGCAAAGCAGCAGTTTAGACATGATTGAAGATGATTCCTCGCTCATGTAAGTCTGAGCCAAGCAGTCTGGGTTGATGGGGCAGCTCTGCTCCAAACAGTCACTTGGGGACCCCAGTTTCTTACTTTTTATTTCTCCTCTCTCCTCTAGAGCAGTGCTTCTCAAACCATCTGGGCGAAAGATCAGTTCATACCTCCCACAATCCATTGCAAACCAAGACTTTTGTAAAATGCAATAAGGATATCGCGGCAATGTTGGATTGCTGCAAAAGCTTCAGAGCGCTTTCCTCCTGATGTCTATACTAGCGGTATCGTGGACCACTAATGATGGCTTGTGGCTGAGTGGTGGTCTGGGGACCATGCCCAGGAGCTCAGCCAAGGACATTGCCTCGACTGCGGGGTCAGCTCCTGCACAGGCACATCTGTGTTCTGGCTTCTGTGATTTTCAGGGAGAAGGAGGGCACATGTCCAGGGCAAGCACTTGTCCTTTGAGCAGGTGAGGTACTGCTGAGCTCTTACTCACATGACTACCACACCTACCCCATGGGAGGCTGAGAAACAATCTAGCTGAGCTGCTCAGTGCTCAAGAAGAACAGCCTTGGGTGGAGACAATAAACAGTCTCCCCTACAGATACCCAGAAGTGGCATTTACTGGAAGAGGCACTTTAAAATTAGATACTGTCAAACTTTCCTCCAAAAGAACCCATGCCAAGCAAATACAGGAGTTCCCGTTTCACCAACCCTAGCCAACACTGCTGGGCAGAAATGCTATCTCCTGGTCATCCCTGGCATTTTCCTAGTTACCAGTGTAGTCAGGTTGAGCATCTTTTCAAATACTTATAGGTCCTCGGCACTGACACTTCGGCAAACTGCTTGTCCATATTCTTTGTCATTTTTCCTGTTGACTTGTAGTCCTTTTCATATGCTTGATATTAAGACTTCATCTGTTATACATGTTGCATATGCTTTCTTCCACACCACGATTTATTCTTAAAGTAGTTTATAATTTTACTGTGATGCAGAGGTGGTGTTTTTTTATCTTTATGTTGTCAGATGTATTGGGTTTTTCTTTTATGGTGCCTGCATTTTGTGACTTGCTTAATAACATCATCTTTATCCAAGGACTAGAAAGATGCACTCCTCCAGTTTTCTTTTTAAAAATTTGGGAGGGTTTGTTTTATATAGTTTTGTTTTTACATGTGTAGATTTTTTTAATCAATCAGGAATCTCTTTTCATCTATGATATGTGGGCAGAACCTAATGCTTTGTTTTCCTTACGTGGGTAGCCAATTGTCCCAATACCATCCTTTCCCCAGGTGATTCACCAGGTGCTTCTTTTAGGTTCTTCAGACAAATAAGCATACCATCTCTGAATAATTTGTCTTCTCTTTTCCAATATTTATATCCTCTATTTCCTTCTTGTCTCACATCGGTCCTTTAGGGCAGAGCGGCAAAGACGCTGTGAATAGGTGCTGGATTTCCTCAAATGCTTTTCCTACATCAGTTGACATCATGTATTTGTTTCCCCTTTATAGCCAGTAATGAAGTGAATACATTAATAATTTATCATTACATCCCTGGGGAAAACTCTTCTTGGGCATGATAAAGGACATGATTTTGTGTTTGTGTTCATAAGAAAGATTGATCTACAAAGAGTTTTTATTTTGCTATCTTAGTCCAGTTTTGGTACCAGAGTTATAATAGCCTCATAAGAGGGATTTGGATGTTTTCCTTTTTTTTCCACTGCAGAGAAGGGCTGACAGTATGAGAATCACCTTTTTCTTTCCAGGTTTAGTAGAATTTAACCATAAAACCACCTGGTCCTGATGTAACTTTGAAGGATAAATCTTTGACTATCTACATTTCTTCCATGGGTATTGCTTTATTTTGATTTTATACTTCTTGACCAATTATTATAACTCACATTTTCCTAGAAAATTAGTTTATCTAGATTTTCCAATGTATTCATGTAAAGCTGTACGCATATAGTATTCTCTTTCAATTTTTAGAAAACCTGCCTCTGCATCTAAAGTTATAACCTATTCTGTTTCTTATGATATTTATTCATTTCTTCACATTATTTTTTCTCCTGACCAACATTACCATGAGTTTGTGCATTTTTTATTTTGGTCTTCTTGCCATTTATTTATTTCATTAATCATTATTTTCATTATCAGGAGTTTTCCTTTAGTTAGTAATCTCTGATTTTAATGCTTTGGATTCAATGAATACGATTTCTGCCTTTGGACTTGCTGGGATTTTGTGACCAACTACACAGTTTTGGATAATGTTCCATATACAGCTGAGAAGAATCTGTATTATCTGATTATCAGTTGTAGTTATATGTACACTGTAGATCTGTTAAGCCAAGCTTATGACTTGTGTTCTCTATATTCTTACTTATTTTATGTCCCCTTGGTGTGTCCATTCCTGACAGTACAGCCTGTCTCTTCCTCTCTGATTGTGTCAATTTCTTTTGGAACTTCTACCAGTTTTTTGCTTCACATATTATGAAGCCATGTTAGGCACAAAGGTTTGTGCCTCTCATAACTTCTTTGGGCTTGTGTCTTTTATTTATAGGAATATTCATATTTATCCCTTTGGAAGCCTTCTCTTTGGAATCTATTTTACATGATAGCAGTATTGCCCTACCTCCATTTTTCTATTCATATTGCCTGGCATGTTTTTTTTAACCCACTTATTTTGACCCTTGCTTTGTAACAAGATGCTGAGTTTGTTGGGAGTAGCAATGTGCCAAATTTCAAAACTACATTTCCAGCCTCCCTTGCAGATAAGGCCAATGAAACAAGAGTCGAAGTCATTGGGTGGGGCTTCTGAAAGTTCTTTACAGCGGGCTGAATTAGTGGAAGTTGCTCCCTTTTAGTCCTCTTCTGCCCCTTTTTCTTTCTCCCCACCTGAAACACATATTTGATAGCTGGAGCTTCAGCAGCTATCTTGGTACAGTAAGGAAAAGGCCAAGAGAATCATAAAGACATTTCTCTTGACATCCTTGAGGATTTAACCAAAGCCAGTTAACTGACTACTTTCAAACATCTCAATACATGAGAAAAACTGTGTTTAAACAACCATTGTTGCATGTCTGTTACTCCATCAAACACAGTTCCTACGTTTCAATGCCTGTGGAGGCAAACAGTGTTATTACTTTCTTGCGTATCTTTCTAAAGATACTATTTTTATTTTCATTATTCTAAGTATGTTTTTTACTTTTTATTATGGAAATTTTCAGACATACACAAAAGCAACAAATAGTGTAATTAACCGTCATGTACCCATCGCCCAACTTTAACAACTAGTCAATCAACTATTCATAGGGATTCAATCATCAACATCCAGACTGTGGGAACTCTACAGTACAAACAATATAGTTTTCTCAACAAATAAATTGCAAGGAAAAAAAGAGTTAGAGGGAGTACCTGTAGGTTCTGTGGTTGTACATGTGTACACAGATATTCTTGCTTTACATAAATGACAGCATACTGTTCACACTCTCTATTGCCTTCTTTTTAAAGTGAACAATGTACACAGGAATCATTCCATGTCAATATGGAGTTTCTTCATTCTTCTCATGTCTATCTAGTATTCCTTTATCATTTTGCCCATGTGCGAATACATCCATAGAATCAAATCCTAGATGTGGAATTGCTGAGGCGAAAGGTCTATGCATTTGTAATTTTGACAGATGTCACCAAAGTACCTGCACATAAGTTGTGCCATCTCCAACTCCCATCAGCAATGCAAGAGAGTGCCTGTTTGCCACACCTTTGCCAACATGGTGAGCTAGCAAACTTTTCTAATTTTGCCAAACTGATAAATGAAAAAGGTATCTCACTGTAGTTTTAATTTTGATTTATCTTGTTTAGAAGTCATTTCTATATTGTTCTTGTGAGCTGTATTCGTAGCTTTTGCCCATTTTTCTATTGAGTTGTTGGCATTTTTCTTACTATTTTGTAGGAGCTATTTGCATAATAGGAAAATTAGCCCCCTTGTCTCTGATATGAGTAACAAATAATTTTCCCAGTATATCACTTTCCTTGGACTTTATTAATCGCAATTTTTATATCAAAGAACTTATTGTTTTATTTTATTATTTCATTTAAAATAAATTGTGTATTAAAAAACCTTTTTGTCTTTATGTATTAAATAAATCAAGCTCTGCTTTTTTTTGACTTCTGAGGTATAAGTCATACCCCAAAAGGTCTTCCCTCTTCTAATATTATATTTTAAATCTATCATTGTTTTTTCTAGTATTTTTATGGTTTCATTTTTTTAAATCTTTACATCTGATCCATCTGAAATTCAGTTTGTTGTATATTTTGAGGTAGGGATTCAACTCTCTCTATTTACCCCAAATGGCCGCCAAGGTGTCCCAGTACCATTTACTGAATAATCCATTTTTCCTCCCAGTGAACTGAAATAACACTTTTACCATATACTAAATTCTTGTCTCTATGTGGGTGTCTCATTGACTCTATTTATTCTATTGTTCTGTCGTTCTATTCATACAGCAGTGCCACACTGTCCCCTTATTCTGTTCTAATACCTGACAGGACTTGGGTCCTAACATCTGATAGGACCAGTGCTCTTCTCATTAGAATATTTATGGCCGTTTTCAGTCCTTTAGTTTTCCATGATAATGTGAGAATCATCTTGATAAGTTCCAAACAATTCTATTGTTATATTTTTGAGATCATATTTAATTTTTAGATTGATGTAGGAAGATTTTGTGTCTTTATGAAGTTAAATTTTCCTGAGGACATGGTAGACCTTACATTCATTCAGGCTTTTTTTAAAGTCCCTGAGGAACATTTTAAAATTTCTTTACATCGGTCTTGCAAAGTTCTTGTTATTTCTAGATATTTTGTATTTTTGTGAAATGGAGTCTTTTCTTTTACTACATCTTCTAACTTGTTATTTGTCTAAATGATTTTGTACCCAGCTAACTTACTACTTTTTCCTTACTCTTTTTAGCATTTGTTAAATAGATTGTGTTGGATTTTCCAGAGAGAGAAGCATATTATCTGCAAATAGCCATAATTTTAACTCTGCTTTCTAATATTTTAACCTTTCACATTGTGAAGTGCGGCACAGACACAGAGAAGAGTGCAAATCATGCATGTTTTGCATGCATTTCCTGCACTTTATATAAAGTGAACATACTCTTGTAACCACCCCCAGATCAAGAATTAGAGCCCCACCCTTAGAGCCTGGTGTGTATCCCCACAATCACCTCCTTCTCCCTCCCTAACTTTGATGATAACCATTTCCTTGCTTTTCATCAGAGTTTTGCCACCTAAACCTATGTCCATCCATAAATATGACTAATTTTGCCTGTTTTTAAACTTTATATAAATGGAATTATAATTTATGTACTCTTCTGTGTCTTGCTTCTTTCATTCAACACTATGTCTTTAAAATTCATTCACGTTGTAGTATATATAGAGGTTATTCCTTTTTGGCTTTACCAGTGTATTTATCTATTCTGTCACTGCTGGATATTTGGGTTTTTTTCAATATCCAAATGCTACGATGAACAATTGTGTTAATTAGTTTCCTGTGGCTGCTGTCACAAAAAACCACAAACTTGGTGTCTTACAACAACAGAAATGTATTGTCTGCCACCCAGTACTGGAGGCCAGAAGTCCAAGATCAGGTGTGAGCAGAGCCACGCCCCCTCTGAAGGCTCTACGGCAGAATATGTTTCATTGCCCCTTCCAGGTCCCTGCAGCTGCGGGAGGCGTTTCTTGGCTTGTGGCCACATCACTCCCGTCTCTGCCTGTGTCGTCACATGTCCTTCTCCTCTATGATTGTGTCTCTCCTCTTCAGTCTCATTTAAGAAAACTTGTCACTGCATTTAGGGCCCATCAGGGAAATTCAGGATGATCTCTCCTCAAGATTCTAAGGTAGTCACATCTGCAAAGGCCCTTTTACCAAATAAGGTCATATTCACAGGGTCTGGGGGTTAGGATATGCATGTATCTTTGGGGGGAGCCACTAATGAACCCACTACAACTATTTCCACTTGCTTCCTGGTGCCAACATACACAGGTTTCTGCAGAGTTTGTACATTTAACAGTGAAATGTTGGCTCATGGGAAACTATACCTTCAATTATCCTACGAAACCCCAACCTGTTTTCCAACACACACTCCCATCAGCAGTGTGCGTTTCCTTTGCTCCACAGCCTTGGCAACTCTAATCATCGGGCTCTTTGGTGTCCATCGACCTGGTGGATGTGTAGTGCTATCTGATGGTAAGCAGCACTAACTTACAGTTTTGTTAACAAATGAAGTTGAGCACCTTTCATATGTTTGTGGGCCTTTTGGGTTTCTTCTATTGTGAAAAGATACTGTTGAAAATATTTGAACTACTATTCAAGACTTCGGCCCATTTTTCTGTTGTGTTATTTGTCTTCATCTTGTTATTTTGTTCCTCCTATACCTTCTAGTTACGAGAATGCTACCAGTTATATATGTTTCCCTTCTCTTCGCCAAATCTCCCTTCAGAATCTCGCCTGTGGCCCACCTTACCTGAAACCTCTAGGAAAGGGGAATCTGGGGAATGTAGTTCAGGCTAGCCAAGTTGACATATCACAAAGCCACAGCAATCCCGTTATTTAACTCTCCTCAAATTACTTAGTTTGAATGTGCCATCTATTTCCCGTCAGTCCACTGACTGATTCAGATATGTAGTGTTCTTTTAATCATTCAATCAACTATTTCCTAATTTCCATCATGTTACTGTTCTTTGAACCATGGGTTATTTAAATCTGTATTTCTTCATTTGTAAACGTGTGGGGATTTTTCTAGTTATCTTTTTGCTATGAGTGGCAATACCCTCCTGCCAAAGGCCCCCAAGATCCCACCTGTAGGTGAGCAAGTCAGCCCTATTACTCTTTGCAGTGAGGGAGATGCACACCATGGAGAGCGTGGGCAGCTCAGAACTCAGTGTATTAGAGAGAACCTACTGTAACATGTGGGCCTTGGTTGGGTGATCTTCAGGAGAGTCCAAGGAACGGAGGGTTTGCTCTAGATGCTGTCAGAAAGCAAGGGCAATGCTGTGGTTGAAGATTTCAATAACTCTCTAAAGGGAGGGCAGACTACAGGAAGGCCAAAGCTGTGACCGGGAGAGCAGCAGCAGGCACCCATATTAGCCAAGCAAGAGGGGATGTTTGGTACTTGTGGGTCTCACATTGACCTTGATTTGATCTCTGCTTAGAAAAAATCATGAAGTGGCCTTGCTTCGTCTCTTATTATCAGAGTCTCAGGGTAACGCTGTCTGAGGTCTGGCATGCTGGGAGAGTGTTCGTGTCCAGTAAGAGAACAGCATGGCCTAGCTGGGAGTGCTGGCCAGCTGGCAGAAGCCAGGGGCTGCTGTTTTGTTCTTTTTTTCCTTTCTCATGGGTTTCCAGCTTAATGACACTGTGGTCAGAGATCATGCTCTGAATAATTTTGATCCTTTGAACCATGTTGAGACTTGCTAGGTTCCAGGATGTGGTCAGACTTTGTGAAGGCTCCGTGAGTACCCAAAAGAATGTGCACTCGGCCCCTGGGTACCACGTTCTGTACATATTCTTCACAGCGATTTTGTCTGCTTGATCTGCCAGTTACTGAAAGTGGTATGTTAATGTCTCCCAACTTCCTGTCTGAATTAGCCTTAAGAAAAAAAATTGAACCCAAATCTGATCAGCTCTCTGGATCCAACTACCAAGTTACAGGAAATAGGAAGTTCAGAGGAGCTTGTGAAGCTACCCCATATGGATTCAATCATCAACATCCAGACTGTGGGAACTCTACAGTACAAACAATATAGTTTTCTCAACAAATAAATTGCAAGGAAAAAAAAAGAGAAGAAGTACCTGTAGATTAAAGGACACTTCAAAACAGGTCATTCCACCATGGACCTCAATTGGCTCCTAATTCAAACAAAAACACTATAAAGAAAAAAATGTGACAGCAGAGGATTCAAACACTGACTGGATATGTGATGATAGGAAAGAATTAATGTTAATTTTTAGTGTGATAATGGCATTGTAGTTATGTTAATAGAGTATGTCTTTTACAGATATGGTACATACTTCAAATCTAGGAAATGACAGCCCATCACCTTCACCATGTCAAAACACTGTATAATCTTTGATGCTCTTATAAATAATGTTTTACATTTTTTATCTAGAAATAACTTCAAACTTACAGGGAAGTACCAATAACAGTATAAAAACCACCCACACACATCTTAGCCAGCTTTACTTATCATCAGCGTTACGCCCCATTTACTTTATCATTCTCATCCTATCTTTGCTACTGAAATCTAGGGTCCTTTCTTTTCCCGCATTTGTTTATTCATTTATTTATCTCTTTGTTACTGGTTTGGACTCACAGGTTTCCATTTTTTCAATGGTTTATATTTCATTACTGTTCTTACTTATTTGGTGCTCAAATCATCCCAGATTTGGCCAATGTAAGAGCGTTCTCTCGAGCTCCAGTGTCCTTTTGCCACGCCACCATCATTGTTTGCCTACGTCTTTATGTCCTGCCCCGGTTCTGAGATGAGCCATTTCTTTGAGGAGCCCTGGTAGAGACCAACATCCCTGTGCTGGGCAGGCTTGCTGCGACTGGGCTTTCTCAGAGGAAGGAGCCTAGAAATATACGCACGTACTGAGCAGTCTAGACACAGACACATTTTCACACACACACACATGTACATGTGCACATGTGCATGCACATACATCTAGGCCTTCATTCCATGTCCAGCCCCGCAGCCTTCCTTCTTGTCTTCCTCCATCCCGTATCTGTACCTCCCTTCTTCAACAGTGAGAGCCTGGCTCCCGGAATGACACACTGACTCATCTGCCCGAACCTGTAGTACACCAAAGACAGTTTCAAAATTGTTTCACACTTCCCACCAGAAGAAAGAAACTTACTAAGTGCTCGGGATACCTTGGCAGTCCCCCTTGCCCCTGCAGCCTTGCCCAGGGCTGAAGGTGGATAGTCAAATAAGCTTAAAAATGGTCTTAAAATACAGTGTTTATGAGTTACTTGGTGTTTTATTTCCCCCTCAGTGTGGTTTTGGTATTCAGGTGACATACAATTAGGTTCATTTGCATTTAGTTTTAGAGTTTTTTTCTCCTTCCCATACTTATCGATTTTATTTTATGAATACAAAGAACATTCAAAACTAATCGAAAAGTCATACTCGGAGAAATACAACAGTCTCCTGTACCCCTTCTGCCCCATTTCCTCTGCCCCCTTAGGTGACCAACTTTTTGTTTTCTGGGTTTTCCTTCCTGTGTTTCTCTTTGTAATGATTCACAGACACGTGGACATCTCCTGATTTTCCCTTCTTTATTACACGAAAGGCACCACACTGTATTGTCTTTGCACTTTGCTTGTTCTACTCAACAACAACTCTTGTAAATCACTCTGCATCAGTCTGCAGACAGCTGCCTCATTCTTGTTTGCAGTTGCATAATACTCTATTGTGTCTGCGCGCCGTGGCCTGCTCGACCACTCCTCTATGTTTTGGGATTGCTTTGTTGAACGATGAATTTTATGTATACATAAAATTACTGCTTACTACCGCTCCCTCCCTCATACACTGCATCTCCCCTGCCTGCTTTAATCTTCCTTCTTATCACTTACCACCGTCTGATAATCTATACATGTATTTTTATTGTCTGTCTCCTCTCTCTAGAGTGTAAGCTCCATGAGTGCAGAGACTTTATTTTGTTCACTAACTGGAATATAATAAAATGCATGAACTGCTGTGCAGCATTTGATCATATAATTATAACATGTTTTACTTATTTATTCTCCCCCTGATGGATGTTCATAGATTGTTTCCAATTCTGCCCTTTATTTAAAAATGGCTCAGTGAAAATCCACGTATATGTCTCCACAGGTATGTGGACAAGAGTTTCTCAGGGGTATATTACCAGGAGTCAACTGCTGAGTCACATGGCCTTTGCTCTTATTTTACTTGTTACTGTCAAACTATTCTCTAGAATGGCTCTACTGATTTACACCCTCATCAGAAATGTAGACAGAATAGCATTTTCCCCTCACCCTTCCAGCATTTGAAATTTTTTTGGCCACTTGATGAATAAAAATGGTATCTTGTTAATACTTTAACTTACACCCCGCTGTTTTCTAATCATATCTAATACCTTTTCATAGATGCATTGACCATTTTTATTTCTTCCTCAATGAATTTTCTGCTTTTATCTTTGCCCATTTTCCTGTTGGATAACTTCTCATTTTCTTATTTCTCCATATCAACTCCTTGTCTGTTTTATATGTTGCAAATACCTTCTTCCAGTCTGTCATTTGGTTGTAAGCCATGTCAGTGGTGACTTTGATAAATAGTTTTTAATTTTGATGTAATGAAATGTATCTTTGCCTATGTGCTTTTGTGTCTTAAGAAAGTTTCAGAAAATTTCCTACAGCATGGTCATTTGTCTTGTACTTTATTTTAATAGTATTTGAATTTTATCTTTCACGTTTACATCTTTAACTCTTCTGGAAATGATTTGAGAATAGTGTAAAGGGTCTATTTTCTTTCTGTCCACACGGAGCTCTGAATTGTCCCATCATTTACTGAACACACTTTCCTTTCCCACTGGCTCATGATACCTTCTGTGTCATTGAGCAGATATAGAAATGTCTCTTTCCTTTTCTGTTCCATTCATCTGGTGTCTAGTCCTGAGCCAATACCCGGCTGCTTTAATTACTATAGCTGGAAATTGACTTGATACCTGGTAACGCAAATACCCTTCCTTGTTCCTCTTTTTAAAAATATTCTGTACAATCTTTACCTCTTTACTCATCCATGTAAATTTTAGGATCAGTTTCTCAGGTTTCCTCAAATCAACTGGATTTGTATTTAATTCAGAGATTAATTCCTGGAAGAATCGTCACATTTGCAATGCCCAGCCTTCTTTTTCATAAGCATGGTCTATCTCTCCATCTACCTAGGCAGTCTTTTATATCCTCCACTTAGTCTGATAAATACCTCCGTAAGGGTGTTGTTGCACATTTTTTGTTAGGTTGAATCCAGACACTTTTTCATTGTTACTGCTTTTGTGAACTGTATCTCCTTTGTGTCTCATTTTCTCTTTGGTGATTGATAGTATATCGCAATACGAATGAATTGTATATGCTGATCTAGCTGGCTACTTTGCTGCATTTCTGATTCATTTTATGAAGTTGTTCATTGATTCTCTTCTCATTTTTGTTATGTAGTATCCATAATCCAATAATCTTCAAATACTGAAATTTAGTCTCCTTTTTTCTAATTCCCAACCTGCCCATTTCTTTGTCTTACCATTATTGGCTAGTACTTGCAATGGAAAAGCAGACAGTGATGGTGGTAGCAGACAGAGGTAACTTATTCTTCAACAAGTGTGGCTGCTGTAGGTTTTTTGGTAGCTAATCTTTATTAAGTTAAGGAAGTTGTCTTCTTAGTTTGATAAGAATTTTCATCAGGTACAGGTATTGATTTATATCTAATCCCTTTTCCGGATCTATTTAAATGGTAATATGGTTTTTCTCTTTTAATGTGTTATGCAGTAAATGACAGTGACAGGTTTTAAATTCATAAAAATAGATTTGGTAGATTTTTCTTGTTTTCTCATAGCTTAAACAGTTCATATAAATTAGAAATCATCTAATACTTGAAATCTTGGTAAAAATTTTTAAATGCCTGGAGCTTATTTTTTTTCTGGGAAATTTTTACATACTGCTTTCAGCTCTTAAATAGTAATTTTTTATTCAGATTTCCTACCTCCTCTTGAGTCAATTATGGTAACATGTTTTTTCCATGCGGGAGGTGGGCGGGTGCAGAAGGATCGCAGGCGAGATCCCGGGGCGAGGCTCGCGCGCCCGCCCCTCCCCGCCCCGCCCTGGCCCTGGGCGCCCGCCAGGTGGGCCGGGCTCAGCCGGGGTCAAGGCGCTCCTCATCCTTAGCAGCCACGGAAGCCGCGGCCCTCCGCGATTCACCAACCTTGCGGTGAGGATCCGCCGCCCCAAACCATCAGGGAGTCGCTCCGCTTGGTATCTGAGAGACACGGAAATGGGTGTGATTTCCTAGAGGGAGGATTATTAATAGGAGGATCTGACCACAAACTGATATATAGACATTATGCAACACTATATTCTGTCTTCTGGGTGGATTCTTCATAAAGTGAACTTGGCATTTTAGATCTAATTCAAGTATTTGAGGAAACATTGAACAAGTGTTTTGAAAATGCCTGTGAACTGGATTTAATTTTCCACGTAGACAAGTACATTTGTCATGCCCCGCATGCTGTCACTGTGGGATCCCTGATCACCACGCTGCCACTATCTGGAACACTGTCAGTTTCTATGTCAAAGAGAAAGTTTTCATGGGTTCATAATATTCTTGCAGAAATGGTGAGGGGGCAATGGTGTCGGAGACCAACATGAATGAGATTGTTACACAAATGGACGCATAAAATAAACTGGAGAAATCTTGAGTTTTGCTTAGCGGGAGCTCCAGCCCTGCTGTATCCGCTGTAAAGAATAGGAATCTTCCTGAGATCCCAAGAAATATTAACATTGGTGACATCAGTATAAAAGTGCCAAACCTGCCCTCTTTTAAATAACAAATTAAAAAGGCCACGCCCAGGTGAAATCCAGGGGGAACAGTCATCCAAGTTTGCCTTGCAGTTGTTCACCAAACATGGAGGGCAGTCTTAACTTTCGCTCTTGGATTTCAGTCAAGGTACTATCAGAAGTTGTGTAAAATGAGTATGGAAGTTCAGTGTTGCTTTTCTTGCTCAGTGATTTTGAAGAAATCATGTGATTTTCTTTCTTTTTTAAACTGCATTCCTGTGCCCACCTAAGGCATGCCTCTCCGTATTAGCTACTAAAGTGTTTCAAAAAGTGTTTCAGACAGATCTTTAAATTATGCACAACCCAAAATGTTGGTGTTTTGTCCGGATCCACAAGTGCAGCATTCCTTGATTCTTTGTTATTTGTCAGAATTGTTATTTAAGGAAACAAGTCGGTATTGCATGAAAACATTAAGACTTTTTTCTCTTAGTTTAAATAAACTCCAAGGTAACTGGACTTCTAAAGCACCTTTCTGTTTGCCTGCTATCTATGTTAGCAATAATTTTTTTTACAACACTCTGACTCAACAAAGTAAATAAAAGTATATTATATCACTGCTAAAAAAATTAAAAATAAAAATAAATAAATAAAACATATTGCCATAATTTGTTCATAGTATTTTCTTATGATTTAAAGAAATCCCTACTGTAGCCTCATACCCTTTTTCATTCCTACTATTGTTTGCCCAAAGTTTGCATATTTCATTAGTATTTCTAAATAATCAGCTTTTGGTAGTAGTGATCATTTCTGCTTTCTGTCTGTCACTGCATCATTTGTTTGCTATTTCTTTAATTTCTACATTTATCTTTGTTATTTATTTCATCCCTCTTTTGTTTGGCTTTATTCTGTTCTTTTTTTTTTTTTTTTAGCTTTTTAAGCTGAACAGTTGCTACTTCAGTTTCAAGATCTCTTCTTTTTTAATGAATGCCTGTAAAGCTATACATTTTCCTGCAGGAACTAGCATACCTGAATGCCACAAATTTTAATATGTATCAAAATTTTTATTTCAAGGTGTGCAGAATTTTCCATTACCTCTTTTTACAAATGTGTCTTAAATATTTCTAGATCTATGGGACAGCTTTTTTTTTTTTAGTGATTTCTATTTTTGTTGCATTGTAGCCAAAGAATGGTATTGAGGCGACTGTGGCCTAATGTATGGTTGAGTTTTATAAATAATCTACATGTGCGTGAAAAAACTTCTCTGTTGGGCACAGGCTTTTATGTGAATGTATGTATACACATTCACATATGTGTATATATGTTTACTTTTATGTTAGACTGTTCTTTCCTTTAACCTTCTATATCATTACTTCAATTTTGTCTTTATTCTCTAAATTTCTAAGAGACATTTTGTCTATTTGGCATTTCCTCTATAATTTTGTCAATTTCATAGACAGATGATAGATGACAGATAGATAGATAGACTATGTTGTTAGAAGAGGAAGGATAGTATAGCAGTTAAAAGCACAGAATCTGTGTTAGGACTGTGGGTTTCTCATCCTGAATCCTCCATGACTTCAGCAAGCCACTTAACTGGTTTGTGCCTCTATTTCTTCATCTGTAAAATGAGAATCGTAGTAGCACCTTATAGGATTTCTGTGACTACTCAGTAATTTAATAGTATAAAGTACTTAGAATGGTAAATGACTGCTATTATTTTTACAGATTAATGAATTTTTTGATATTCAAAGCCAACTGTTTTATCAGAAAAAAATGGCTTCTAATTCTATTTGCCTTTAATTCTATTTTGTAGGATAATTAACATAATATTTGTTTTTCTTTGGTCAGTATTGGCTTGGTTTATCTTTCTCTTTCCCTTTATCTTCAGTCTTCCTGAATCGCTTTATGTTAGGTGTGTCTCTTGTTTGTTTTATCCATTCAATCTGAGAATCTATTTTAATCAATGATTTTAACCTACTTACACTTCTGATTCCTGAAATATGTGGGCTTTATATCCTATTTCAGTTGCTGTTTCTGTTTTTCCTTTCCTTCTGTGTATTGGATTGTTTTTTTTATAACTTTCTCTCTTTACTAGCATGGAGTTTATACATTTTGGGTTTACTCTTTTAGTGATTACCCTTCCATTTTAGTGTACCTGTCTTAATTTACGTCTTTTTAAGAAAGATTAAGGTTAATCACCATCTCTAGCCTCCTCCCAATCAAAATAAGAACTTTCATTCATTTTAATCCCACTCCCTTCCCCTACTTCATCCTCAGTGTTCTGTGAGATTTTGCCACCCTTCCCCCAATACTCATTTAGATTTTTTAACACCCTTTGCCAATTTATTTGCTCACTATTGTTTCTTCATATGACTTTTTCCTACCAGGATAAGTTTTGTTCTTGTGAAAGTACACCCATTAGAGGTCATATAAGTAAAGATTGTGTTTGGAAGCTTGTGATAAGAAGTCCCAAGTTGACGGTCCAAGATGGGCCCACTCTCAAGGACTTTTCAAGGACTAAGCTCCTTTGTCTTCTTATCATTACATTCTCAAGCATGTGGCTCCTGTCCTCATGGTGGGAAGATGGCTTCTGAACCTCCTGAATGGTGTGAAAATTCTTGGCATAAGGAAGGGAGACAGTTGAAGAGCCAAATGTGCATGTTCGTTGAGTCTGACCCGTTGAGGCAGCAGGCTGCTGAGGACGCACCTAACAGTAGCTGTCACAATTGCTCCTTTAGATTTGTCTGTGGGTAGTACAATCCCTTAAGCTTGGTACATCCAGCCCTTCTTTTTGAATGAGAGTAGACCTGGATGTAGAATGCTAGGTAGACAACTTCCTTTCTTCAGGGCTTGGAATCCCTTTATTGTCATATGATGCACAGCTTACTACCAATCTGCCTTTTCTCTCAGGTAGATTTTAAGGGTTTATCTTTGTCTTTGGTGTTCTGCACTTTCACTGCAATGTATTTAAGGGCGGGTTTTCTTTTAAAAAAAAAAAACACCTCACTTGGCTCTTGGAAAGCTGCTGACACTTGAGGACTTATATCTTGAATCAAATCTGGAAATTTTTCAACAGGCCTGCAACAGAGTGTCTTCAGAGCTCTCAGAAGGAACCAAACCTGCCCACACCTGGATCCCGGACTTCTGGCCTCCAGAACTGGGAGAGAATACATTTCTGTTATTGAAGCTACCCAGTCTATGGCACTTTGTTACAGCAGCCCCAGCAAAGTTACACACTCCCAAATCAGCAGTTCTTTTCAGCTCTGTCCATTGTGCTGTTTGTGTCACCTAGCAAGGTTTTCTTCCAATGACCATTTTTCATTTCTAAGCTTTCACCTTGGTGCTGCCTGTGTATCTGCCTGCCTCTGACCTTGTTCTGTGGTGCTGCTCCTTCCCGCATCTCTTTGACATGCTGGAGGACTCTGGCAGGGCTTTGGACTTCTTGGTGTGTTTGATGGTTTTGGTCTGTGAGTTCATCCTCAGAGGGAATAATCTTCCATAGGAGTTCTGAGCATAACTGATGTCTGGGTGAACTGGCAGCTGCTTTTTCAGTCTTTCGGCTCAGGAGAGTACCCCCATGCAGGTGATGCCTATTTGGGCCCCCCATCGCTACAGGCTCGACACCCAAAATTCCCTCTTTAAACTATTCTAAGTCTGGCTTCCATTCCATTGCTGCTACTCTTGTCCAGGCCATCAGTGGCCTACAAGTTATTAAATCCAGTGAACACAGTATGTCCTTATTTCACTCCACCCTATCAGCAGAATTCAACACAAGTGACAACCTGTCCTTCTGAAAACCCTTTATTCTTTTGGCTTCTGTGACACCATACCCTCCCAGTTTTAGTTTTGACTCTGTCTCCTACTATTCTCCCCCATGCTCACTGTATTCTGGCCCCACCAGCCTCCTTGCTATCCTTACCATGGGGCCTTTGCATTAACTGTTTCTTCTGCCTGGAACACTTCTTCTCCCAGATAGCCACATGTTCATGTCTTAGACTGGGTTTCCCAGAGCAGACCCTGAAATGAGGATTTAAGTGCAAGTAGTTTGGGAAGTGATCCCAAGAAGGCCAGTAGAATAAGCAAATGGGGCAATGGAGGAAGGAAGTCATCAGAGGGTATGTTAGCAAGCAAGTTCCCACTATGGACAAGTGAATCTCAAGCCTCAGAGGAAAGGCTGCTGAGGGATTTCTCCTCCAATGCCTGTCTGTCATTGCCTGAGGGCTACTCCTGGGAGCACAGACCCCTACACATCCAGATAAGAACACAGTGGGTCAACACCTTGATTGCAGCTTGGTGAGATCCCGAGCAGAGGAGCAGCTAACCCCACAGTCCTAACCCATGGAGACTAGGAGATAATAAATGCATGCTATTTTAAGCTGGGAAGTTTTTGGTCATTTGTTATGAAGGAATAGAAAACTAATACACCTGTTGGAGAGAGGTGAAGGGTGGACACCCAAAAGACATGTCCTTGTGGAACCTGTGAAAGAAGGGTCTTTACAGATGGGATTGAGTGAAGGATCTCAGTATATGATCATTCTGGAGTAGGGTGGGCCCTAAACCCACTGACCAGTGTCCATGTAAGAGGCAGAAGAGGAGAAAGACACACACAGATATGGAGCAGAGGGCCATGGGAAGGTAGGGGCAGAGATTGGAGTGGCTTGGCCACAAGCCAAGGAAGGCCAAGGATGGCTAGTGGCCACCAGAAGCTGGGAGAGGACCAGAGCAGATTCTCCCTCCAAGCCTTGGTTTCAGAATTTGGGCCTCCAGAACTGGGAGAGAATACCTTTCCATTGCTTAAAGCCCCCCAGTGTGTGACACTGTGTCCTGGAAGCCTTGTGAAACTCATAACCCTGTAAGTGAACACAGGACAGAATGAAATGTCTGCTCACCAGAGCTTCAGAGTCCAATGGGGGTTGGAGCAGGGAGAGAAGGTGACACCTAGCCTGGGAACTGGGGGACACCTGTGGGCAGGTCGCAGAGAATATGGAGAATCAGGCTTGGTCCTGGAAAACAGACACAGGAGAAGTTAGGCAGAGTGGGGTGGGCCTCATGAACATGTGGTGTTCCCTCTGGTGGCTTTTCTGTGCACAGAGTAGGGGGACATGGAGGAATTCTGCTGTGGCTTTAAGCCGGAGCCCAGGCAAGCCAGAGGATGCAGTCACAGTGGCTTGGAGAAGAGCAATGTGTGTGAACAAAGTGAGCTGGAGAGGGTGACGTGTGGGAAAGCTGAATCAGCCAAGTGGCAAGAGAGAGGGAGGTGGGAAAGAGGACCCTCAGGCCTCAGAGCAAGGTGAGTGAGATAATGAGGCTTGACAGGAGAGACAGAACCTGGAGTGCGCACAGAGCCCTTCTGAGGCCAAAGCAGAGACCTCTCTGCTTATGCTTACTAAGCCAGAAGAATCAGGAAAAGCATTTAAAACAGGAAGTCATCCCCCAACCGCAGCCTGGCTGAGCCCATCAGTAGTTCCTGACAGACTTATCGATCTGCAAATGTCATCCGTTTTAGGTGACTGTAGTGGCCTTTCCCTCCACTGGCTGTGGCTCTAAGGTCATTGGGTCCCAGCTGCACCAGGGTCTTTCCAATCCTTTCCTGTTCCCAAATAAGCATAAGTAACGTCTAGGTTCATGGGACTCAGCTGTTCAGGGATTAAATCTTCTAAGCCTGCTCCCCAGTTCTCAACATTCCATTCATATTTTGCTGTAAATCCCAGTAGAGAGCAGAATTTTCCAGAGGAAACAGGCTCTCTCCTAGCTATGCCTCCAGCTTTCTGTCCCTCCTGCACTGCCGAAGACCTACAGGGCCAAGGCCAGTGGACATGTGGTGGCCACCCAAAAGATGTCCACAGTTAAATCCCTGGAACTGTAAACATGACCTTACATGGCAAAGTGCACTTTGAAGATGTGATGGAGTTAAAGATTTTTGAGCCTGGGAGATGGCCCTGGAGTGTCCAGGTGGGCAGGCCCAACTGCTCTAACTGCTACATGTGTGTCTTTATAGGAGGGAGATTTGAAAGACAGAAGTGAGCAGGCACCGTGATGGAAGCAGAGAAGGCTCTGGGGGGAGCACAGCCTTGCTGACACTGTGACTTTGGCCCAGTGAAGTGGATTTCAGACTTCTGACTCCCCAAATTGTATAAACGGCAGGGCTAGACCTCAACCTTGGCCTATGAAGACTTGAACAAAACACTAACAATTTCTAACAGCTCAAGTGTGCATCCCTAGAATGCCTTGAGCCTTGTGGGCCAGGTGGAAGGCGTCGGGAGGAGGAAAGCAGAGGAGAGGGCATGTGGGCAATGCAAGCAGGGCTTGGGGAGAGGAAGGGTGCCAGGGAGCTGGCGTCTCAGTGCTCACTGCAAGAGCAGGGGGGTCAGACTGGTGGGGTCAGCTGCAGCCAGGACTTCCAAATGGCCCACTGGGGTCACTGGTGGCCCCCTCACAGGGCTCCGTGTGGAGGGAGTGCAGGGAGCTTTCTCTCTCCCTCCCCAAACTCTGAGCCCCATGTCTGTGCCCCGAACCCCTAGCCCAGGCTGGCCACAGTGGGTGCTCCATGAACGTCAGCATCCTTGAATGACACCTACTATGTGCAGGCAAAGGGCTAGGAGCCGGGGATGCCATAGGGAACCACTCAGAGCTCCTGGTCACCAAAGGGAAATGGGCATCTCACCAGGAAAGAAGTGGTGGTTATGGGATGGTCACAAAAATCCAACACAGCAGAGCCAATCCCTGGCGGCGCCATCTTGGGCACACGGTTCACAACTGTGAGCCTCTGGCCCCTGACGCGTTCAGCAGGGTCGGCCAGGTGCCCCACACGAGGCCTTGGAACACTCCTTCCACTTCCATGGGGCACTGCCCTGCCACCTGCTGCTCATCCTTCAGCATTTGGATTCAAGATCACTTGCCCAGAGGGCCTTCCCGGAGCCCCACCCCTGTTCACCCCAGTTCATTGTTTTCGAGTGTGGGAGTGAGATCTTCCCTTAACGTCTGTCCCCCCAAGGCCATCCTCTGGATTCTGCAAATGCCCCAGGACCCAGTCTGGAACAAGCCCATTGGCAGCATAAGTGAAGGGAGGGCTTGTAAAGATCAAGCGCAGTGCAGTGTGGAGAGGCACCCAGTGCAGCGTCTGCCACAAAGTGCTTCAGGTATTTCCTTGAAACCGTGAGATCTGAATGATGTGTCACTTCCAGAGAGCAGGCCAGCTCTAATCACTTCACCACTTGGCCATGGGGTTCAACTCCAGCCCTTCCTGGGCAACCCTGGCCTGAGGCACGGGACTTCCTAAGTTAGAACATGTTTCCATCAGCCAAACTGCTGACTGAGAACAGACCTTGACACCATTGGCCACCCTCCCAGCCCTCGAGCTGCACTTGCTGACGAAAGGCCAATTCCCAACCCTGAGACCTCAGGGCTCTGACATAGAAGCCACCAAAGTAGGGCTTTCTGGAAATGGCAACTTCAGGTGGCAGAGGGGTTAGCTGGGCTCTGAGGGGCCTTCAAGGGAGGCTCTCAGGCCAATGGGTGAGACAGAGGAGGCCCATGAGGTCACAGGCAGTGACTGAGGTGAGTCAGGACATCCCTGAAGAGGGTGCCTGGGGCAAGAAGGACTCTCAGTGTGAGGATCTCAGTCTGAGACCCCAAATGTGGGGCACAACTCAGCCCAAGGAAACAAGGACAACAGCAGCCAGCAGGAGGGCCCAATGCTGGGCTATTTGATTCTTTTGACAAAATATGTCCACTAGCTGCTCTGGGCTGCCTCTCTTCTGGCTGGGGCACTCAGGGACAGAAAGAGAAGGCAACCCTGCTTCTCACCATTTCTCCACCCTCGAGGGCCCCTCAGAGACCCCATCACCTGCCCTCGCCTGGAACAGGGACTTGAAACTGCCCTTCAAGGCCTCGGGCAGGACCCAGGGCCCCAGAAGCTGCCCCTCCCAGTTCCTCCTTCCCAGGTGCTGCATGTTGGGGGCCCTGTCACCTTCTACATCTCGCTCAATCTTCAGGCAGTATGGTTTTGAGGAACATGTCATGCTTTACGCACCAGAGAAATGGTTTCCCTCCAACCATGCACCCTAACTTGGGTGAGAGTCAGGGGACGCCCACTCTGACATTTGTGGTTTGTCATGGGCACACGGTTTTTGAGGGCTCACTAATCCACATGGTTTTCTGGGCCTTCTCAGTGGCCACAATGGATGGAGGGAGCTACCTGGGACCTGCTGCTACATCTCATTTTCCTTTTGTCCTGGTGGCCTTCTAAAAAAAGTGGTCATTTAAATGGTGCTCTTTCTTTTTTATAATGTCACTGCTGTGCAACCCCATTACCCAAGCCCAGACACCTAGAACCACCATGGGACAGACACCAGAAGAGACGTGCAATTACCATCCCAAGTTCTGATATCAACAATGAGCATGCGAGAAGTCCGCAGCAGGCGGCTCACAGGCACACATCAAGCCCAGGCCCCGAGCCCTCCTGAGTCCACTCAGGCACATCCTCTGGCCCTCCGTCCTGCTCATGCTCTTTCCTCCCTTTCTCCTGGGGGCCAACGTTGGGGCCGCCTCACCGGGGTGGGAGTAGAGAGGTTGAAGCATATCCAGAGGAGACCATTCTAGGTGATGTTCGCCCGAGAGGAAAGGCATAAACTAGGGAGTCACTGACGAGTGGTGGCCTTGGGCCAATAAATTAGGAACAGGCTCAGATCTTACGCTACAAGGTTCTAGAACCACCATGCATCACAGCTCATTCATCTGAGGCCCACAAAGGACAGGCTCCTGCCTTGATCCCCACAGTAAGCTGGGGACAGAGTTCATCAAATACTTAGCTTGACTTGGAGTAGCACAGGGCTTGTTTATAAGGGGCAAAGTGACTTGTATGGATTTTCAGACCAAACTAAACCCCTGAAGCCAGGTCGGGTAGAACAGCTCCCGTGCTGACATGTTGGTTTACCAGTAGCAACATCTGCCTGGGTGGCAGTGTCTGTCCAACAAATTACTTACGTTGAACTTACAAGGGGACTCTGTGCCTTTTGAGACAGGAGGCACTCCAGATTCCACTGGACTAAAGCCTATTTCTTGATGCACAGCCCTCCATTAGGGAAGGGTAGCTCAGCAGGCTGGGAACTAGCCCTCAGCATGGGGTTTTCCTTGCAAATCCCATCTCCCATGTCACATGACTAGACCGCTGTTGCCATGGGGAATTGGTATTATACTGTGACCTTGATTCTAAGCAGAAATGTACGTTGCCTTGACCATGATTACAGAGAACACGTTGTCTAGGCAACAGCATAGTTCCGAGAACAGGAAGGGCTAGATCATTCTTGGCTTTGACTGGAAGCCACACAGGGTTACCTTGTACCCAGTGGGGTCTCAGCTTTCTTCAAGGGCCTCTCAGCTTCGCGTCTGTGTGCATGACACAGAGAGACAGACAGACAGATGGAGAAGGAGGCAGGGATAGAGACAGAGACAGACAGAAAGGGGAGAACAGTAACACCCCTCTGCACACGTTGGGAAGTTTCGAGCCAAGACAATCTTCTTCAGCTATTGCTTGGAAGCGCCCTCTCCCATCTCTTACTAGGAGGCTGCTGGGGAGGGGAGCAGAGCTTCTGGGCTCCTTCCCATTCTCTGTCACCCAAGTTCCAGAGCTGCAGAGGCAGAGCACGGGGGGGGGGCCCCACCAGGCTCTGGGAAACACTGGCTTCCCCTAGAGGGTGCGTGGCACCACCCACTCCAATCTCCCCCCGCGACACACAATCACGTATGCACACAAACTCCGGACGAGGGCAGGGCTGCCCCAAGACTAGCTTGTTGGGACATAAATCTGTTTCTTTCCCCAAATAAACCCTGGGTGCCCTCAGAGCTGGCTTCCCAGGCCAGCCATGAAAGCTGCCCTGATCTAGAAAGGAGACCACAGGGAGGAATCCCATGAGCCTGTGAGGCAGTTTCCAGCAGGGCACACTGAGCCACACTCAGCAGAGGCCGTATGCGGGGAAACGGCCTGTGCTTGCATTGCCTGACTTCCAGTCCAATGACTTCCTCAGCCCCATAGACCTGGGACCTTCCCTCTCACAGTCTGAGAAGAGCCCAGATAAGGAGCACATCCCCTGCCCCAGGTGGATGCACCTGCTGATCAGGGACCCCGCCAGTTGCCCAGGCTGAAAGCCTCCCCACCATCCTCGACTCCTGTCCCTCAGCCACAAGCCCACCCCCAGGGCCAGTCCATCAGGAACTCCTTGGTGGACCCCTAGCTCAGCCATCTGCCCCTCTCCAGGTACTCTGGCCCAGGCCCCATCCTCACTTGATTGATGATTGCATGCAGGAGGGTTACAGTAAATTCTTCTCAATGAATAAATAACTAAATAACTGAGCAGGAGTGAGAGAGATTGCCATGAGACAACTAGCAAGGAGAGGAGAAGACAGAGGGAACAAGGGAACAAATCACATGTTCTAGAAAAGTCCAGAGATGACATTGAATCCGCTCCAAATCCCAGCACCCAGAAATCCCCATCATCAACATGCCCCAGACTTAGGTGTGAAAAGACAGAAAGCTGGACAACTGCAGGAGTGGGTAGGTGAGATGGGACCATTTCCCCAGCAGGACTGTCCAGTTGAGTCAGGGAAAGAAGCCAAAGGCCACATTGTACCTAATTTCACTGACACAAACTGTCCAGAACAGGCCAGACCATAGCATCACAAACAGATCTGTGGGCGCCAGGGGCCGGAGGAAGACAGACCAAAACACACGCAAGGTTTCTAAGACTGGCCTTGTGTCCTACAGCAGGGCAGGTGTGGATCAGAATCGCTCTTCCATTTCTAAGGTCTTTGTTTCAGTCCGTCTTCCAGTCGACTCGCCTTTATTGTCCAGCGGCAATGTTTGCTTTCTGCTTCTAGAGGTGAGAGACACGCTGTGCGGACATGACATTCTTGGAGCAAGCTGTCTTTCCCTCAGAAGTTTGTAAACCTTGCCCTACTGTCTTCTGGCATTGAAGTCTAAAGCCAGCATGATTTTTCTCAGGAATGTTTTCTTCTCTTTGTTGTTCTCTTTTGCAGAAATTATACATTTTTTAGGAATTATCTGAGAGTACGTAAGCATGTTTCGCCACTCCCTTCCTGGCTCCGCGGGCGCCATCTTCTCCCCAGGGGTTTGTTTGGTTTTTGCCTGGAGTCCCCCATTGTGATGTGCTTCCCAGCTGCTCTTTGCTGCTGTCCCTTTCCCCTTCTTAGTAGTTTTGTAACTGTTGTCCCTGCCATTGTATGTACAGGACCCACACTGGGTTGTGAATGTGCTTGATTTTGCCAAGATGCCCACATTGTCTCCCACTTCTGACTGGGTCTCCACAGTGATGTTGCACCACTCCTGAGGCCCTCCGTTCTCAAGTTTCATTCATCTAACCAGAGATTTGTTTCCTATTTTTCTATGACTTTGTGGACTGTGACCCTGACTTTGAGGCCGTACGCTTTCTGCTCCAGTTCTGAGGGGGCACTGCTGGCCTCCCTGGCTCCCTACTCCTGTCCAGACATGGTGGCATTTGGCTGAAAAGCTTCCTAATTTGTGCTTTGGGGTCACTGCTGTTCCCAATGCTGTTTTTTTCTTTCAAGCTGTGTTTGAAGCAAGGCCAGCCCATCAGTTTTCTGTATGACTGGAGAAGAAAAGAGCCCAAGGCCACGAAGGAATTTCTTTTCTTAAGTCAGTATCCTTTGCAGACAGCTAGGATTCAGGCATGAGCACAGAGCCCTGAGCTCCACCAGCTCTCAGGTGAAGCCAGTCACTGGGGGACTCTAGACTGGGAGGCTGAAAAGCCTCTCCAAGCTAGGAAGGCCTGGCCCATCTGAGCTGAGGCCTGCCCTGTGGGGAAAATGGGGGGGCATCTCCGTCACCGAGCCCTGTTGTCTGCCGGGCAGCATTCTTGTTAGGTCGCATCCAGTGTGCCGGGTAAATGTCTCAATAAGCCTTTGGGACAGGTGTCGTGGCTGGGAGCCAGCACTCAGCTGGCTGCCTCTTGGGGACCTCCCGGGGCCCCTGCTTCTCTGGTCTCCCTACCAGGTGGGTGGCAGGTGGCATGGACCCCAGGGAAGGCTACTGGGGCTGAGCAAAGGCCATTGGGGTCTTGAGTTGCCTGACCTCCAGCGGAAGTTCCACCGGGAAGTTCCAACTGCAGTTGCCCTGCGTGTCCCGCCTTTTGATGAAGAAGCCCCTGTTCCTGATCTGGCCCGAGTGGCTGCTGACAGGTGGGCCTGGTTTCGGTTTTCCTTTTCTGGGGAAACAGCCCCATCTCGTGGCCTTGTGTGGGCATCAGCGCTCAAGCCCGCTGGCTGCCCCTCACTTTGTGGGCACTTTATTTCGTCCCTGCCCCCCAGCCACCACCCCCCCCCCCCCCGTCTGCCACAAGTGCTTTCCTCCCCCACACATTCAGCTTGACCCTGGCCAGGGTCAGCATGCAGGGTGGGAGCCTGCTCCCCTCCCTGGGGTGGCCCAGCCTCCTCTGGCCCATGGCACCTGCTTACCTGGCTCTCGCCCAAGGTACCACTGTCTGATGAACCCGAACCTGCCTGCCCACTGTTGGGTTTGGGGGAAACCTGATTTTCAGGGCCTGGAATCATTCTTCAGTTTCTTCTCTGCCCTGGAAGCCCACTAACGTCAAAGAGTCCCAGGAGAAGCTGCTCTCTGGTTCTGCAAGCTCCTTCCAGACCTTTTTAATGTACATGCTGGGGAACATCACCCCATTCCAGCCTGGGGGTTACTTGGCATTTGGGTCTGTGAGCACAGGGCTTGCCGTGTCTTTCCTTCCAGGATCTGAAAGTATGCTGACGTTGGGAGATAAGGTCTCAAGGGTAGACATTGCTGTGTCCACCTCACATGGCTGGCACCCCCAGGGCACCCTGTGGTGTCGAACTTCAGCCTTGCTCCCAGTATGTCTTGGGGTAGGGAGACCAGAGATAACAACTCTCCCTCTCTACCTTCCTGTACTTTCCAAATGGACCGTGACCTGGCAGTGTAGTCACGGCAGGCACAGGATAAGCTTGCGTTGTTTTCCAGAACGATTTGATTCTGGTCTGAAAACTCCTGCTATTCTCACTCTTCTCCCCCGCAACGCATTTAGACTGTGCAGAACCCCCGTGTGCCATAAGGGAACGCATGCGGCCTGTGGACACCAGAATGACCACTTGACAGTGGCACTCTTGCCCTCCCCTTTTTTACTGAGATGAGGTTCACGTAACATAAAGTTAACCATTTGAAAATGAACAATTCAGCAGCATCAAGTGTATCCACAATATTGTGCAACCATCACCACTAGGTAGTAAATCATTCTTATCACCCAAACAATGAAACCCCATAACCCTGAAGCACTCAGCCCCCAGCCCCCACCAGCCCCTGGCACCCACCGATCTGCTCTCTGACTCTCTGGATTTACCTATTCAGGACATGTGACTTATTTCATAAGATGTGAAGATTTTTGTGCTGTCAGGTAACTGGACAGTCACACTCAGAGAGATGAAAGGCAGACTGTTTGCCACTTGGAGCCCAGAGGAGAGGAGGCTGCCATGTGGGGCCAGCGTGGGGGGATCCCTGGTTTCCTCAGGGTCCCTGTGCACTGGCTAATTTGGATGGTTTCCTAGGCTCTGGTCCTGGCCCCACACTGTGGGAGCCTGAGTAAAGGAGGGCTGGGAAGATGTTCACTCACCACGGAGAGAGGGGCCCTGATAAGGGAGGTAGCTCGGGTGGGGGCTCAGCAAACTGCCCGGGAAGGCAGAGGAGAGAGTCTTCAGTCATGACTTCAAAACTAGGTGAAGACAACTCTCGGGAAATATTATATTACAGCACATAAGTAATGGAATCGCCCAGTCTGTGGCCTTCCGGTCTGTGCCTGCTTTTTTCCCCTTAGCATAACCACTCCAGGAACCAAGGCCCCCTCCTCACGGCTGGGTCCCTCCTCCTCACGGCCCCCATGTGCGCAGCGGGAGTGGGCACCTGTGCGGGAAAGCTCAGCGACTCCTGACCCAAGATGCTGGATCGGAGAGCAGAGAAGTTTCTAGCTGTCAGCAGAAGCAGCCAGCAAGTCTGTGCCAGCCTGCCTCCTGCCACTCTACTCTTGCATGACCAGGGGCCAGCCCTTCCCTGCCCCCATCATCCCCACAGGGGCTCAGGCCCTTCCTCCTGCCGCACAGAACAGCCGATGGGAATGGTGTCCACTTGCCATTTCAGGCGGCAGCGTTGAGCTGCACTTTTCTCAAGGTGCCCAATACCAGGACCGCTCACCAGCAAGCTTGCCAAGAGCACTTCCTGAGAGTCCTGGTCTTGCCAAGGTTGGTGGCCATGAGAAGAGGCGGAAAGATGGCAGGTCACCCTGCAGAAGGGACTAGCCAAGCACTGAGTGCGCATGGGAAGCTGACCCCTTCTTCAGTGGCTTGGCCCTAGTGAGAGTCCCCTGAGAGGTGAGAAGTTGCCTTCGAGGTGGTGGTGGGGCTCCATGGGGCGACCTCACTCAGCAGGACAGAGCCGGCCAGCCTGCTGGGGGCCAGACCCAGGCAGTTTCCCTTTCCCCTGCCCTTTCCTAGGGCTCTCCTATGAGCAGCTTCCCCGGGACCCTTCCACGGCCCTTCCACGGGCAGGCAGAGCCTGTTTTACCACGCTCCTCTTTACTGGACTTTGCACAGCCTGCGGTTGGTACAGAGTGAAGGCTCGTGGCAACCCTGCATGGAGCAAGTCGGTCACCCTCTTCCCGACAGCATTTGCTTGCCTTGTGTCTCTATGTGACATCTTCAAAATAGTCCGCACTTTCTTGGTATTATTCTGTTTGTTAGGTGGCCTGTGATGAGTGCAACTTGCTGAAAGCTCATATGATATTACCATTTTTCAGCAACAAAGTATTTTTTAAGTAAGGCATGTACATTGCCTTTTTAGAAGTAATGTCATTGCACACCTAATAGGCGAGAGTAGAGTACCCACATAACTTTTATATGCACTGGGAAACCAAAAAATTCATTTAATTCACTTTGTTGCAACATTCACTTTATGGCCACCAGGATAGTATGCAGGTTTCTCAACAAACTAAAAATAGAAATCCCACAGGATCAAGTAATACCACTTCAGAGAATTTATCTGAACAAAACAAAATCACTAATTTGAAAATATATGTACACCCCTATGTTTATTGCTGCATTATTTACAATAGCCAAGATATGGAAGCAACCTAAGTGTCCGTCAGTAGATGAATGGGTAAAGAAGATGTGGTACATATACACAGTGGAATATTATTCAGCCATAAGAAGAAAACAAATCCTCCCATTTGCAACAACATGGATGGAGCTGGAGGGTATTATGCTCAGTGAAATAAGCCAGGTGGAGAAAGACAAATACCAAATGATTTCACTCATCTGTGGAGCATAAGAACAAAGAAAACTGAAGGAACAAAACAGCAGCAGAAGCACAGAACCCAAGAATGGACTAAGAGTTACCAAAGGGAAAGGGACTGGGGAGGATGGGAGGGAAGGGAGGGAAGGGGGAAAAAAAGAAAGGGGGCATTACGATTAGTGTGTATAGTGTGGGGGGGCACGGGGAGGGCTGTGCAACACAGAGAAGACAAGTAGTGATTCTACAGCATCTTACTACACTGATGGACAGTGACTGTAATGGGGTATGTGGGGGGGACTTGATAATGGGGGGAATCTAGTAACCACAATGTTGCTCATGTGACTGTATATTAATGATACCAAAAAAAATAAGTGGTGCATATACACAATGGGATATTACTCAGCCATAAAGAAGAATGAAATCTTGTCATTTGTGACAACATGGATGGTAGCTTTCCATGGTGGCTGCAACAACTTCCATTCCCACCAACAGTGTGGGAGGGCTTCCTTTTCGCCACATTCTCTCCAACACTTGTTACTTTGTGACTTGGTGATATTAGCCATTATGACTGGTGTGACGTGTGATCTCACTGTGGTGATGAGTGATGTGGAGCATCTTTTTATATACCTGTTGGCCATCTGTGTGTCTTCTGTGGAGAAATGTCTATTTAAGTCCTTTGCCCTCTTTTTACTTATTTGTTTGTTTGTTATAGAGTTTTAGGAGTTCCTTATGTATTTTGGACATTAACCCTCATCAAATAAATGGTTTGAAAATATTTTCTCCCATTCCATAGGCTGCCTTTTCATTTTGTTGATGGTTTCCTGTACTGTGCAGAAGCTTTTTAGTTTGATATAATCCCACTTGTTTGTTTTCCTTGCCTGGGGAGATGTATCCAGAAAAAAAAATTGCTAATGCTGGTGTCCAAGAGTTTACTGCCTATATTTTCTTCTGGGAGTTTATTTAGGTCGCCAGTGCATTTCGAGTTCATTTTTGTGTATGGTACAAGACAGGGATCCAGTTTCATTCTTTTGCATGTAGCTGTCCAGTTTCCCAACACCATTTATTGAAACGACTCCTTCATTGTCGTTACCATAACGGCAAGTTAGCACAAATGGCTGCTGTGATTACCAGGTGAACTTGCAATATACTAGGCTGGGCTATCTTGGGAAGCATCTGCCTGGCTACACTGACAAGGCTGTAGTTTCCTTCCAACTTGGCCTCCTTGGCAGATGGCCTCAGATGGGTGTGGTGGGTAGTTTAGTGGAATGCTTATCTAGAAGGGAAGCTGTCTGCTTTCTTTGCTGCACTTGTGGAGAGGACTGTGGGTGGGCAAGACCTTCAGTTTTCCCTAATACAGGCAGAGTCCATGGGAAATGGACCTAAGCGGGGGGATGTGCACGTGCAGCCCAGGCCAAGGACCAACATGTCCAGCTTCCCAGGCAGAGCTGGACCCGCAAAGGTACCTGGCCCCACCCTCCCCTCCTGGCCTCCTTGGGACAGCTACACCTTGCCCCACTTAAAGGACCCCTGCAGCAGGGCTGAGTCCTGTGGATGGCTAAAAACAAAGAGATGAAAATTGGGAACCTTTGTAGACATGTATCCAAACTGAACAGATTATATACATTAATTATGTGCAGTTTTTTGTTCACCAATTATATCTCAATAAAGCTGGGGGGAAAGATAAAGTAAAATTAAGATTTAAATTTAATTTGAAATAATATAAAAAGAGAGGTGCCTGGAATGCCATCCAGGAGACAAGAAGTAAGGAGCAGGGCCAGAACAGAAACAAGTTAACAAACAATGGAAGAAAACCTCCTCGGTGGGCATGTCAAGCTCCAAACCAGATTGCTCGACCTGAGCACTGCCTGGCAAACATTCCCAAATTCCCAGGATAATGGGAACATCTTAGAAGCTTCCAAATGGAAGGAACCAGCCACAGCAGAAATGGATCTGAGGGGGCCAACTCCCCAGGCAGCTGGGGAAGCTGGCAGCTGGGGAAATGTCTGCAGGCCAGGGGGCCAGTGCACCCTATTCCTAGCCAGTCACTCACCCAGCAGGGAAAGGAGAGTGAGAATTCAGAAACCACCTCCTAGAAGAAAAGCTCCTGGGCCACATAGAGCAGAGGCCTCAGGAAAGAAGGAGACAAAAGGAAGCAGTGGTGGGCAGTCCCCTTACAAACTGAGCAGTTCAGGGTCAGTGGGTGGCAGCAGGGGGGCCAGCAGGCACTCTGCAAGCAGTAAGTGTACATTCGCGTATATTAAGCAATGAGGTAAAGCCCAGAGAACAGAGCTGGTGCACCTGTCATGGTGCAGGTTCATTTTCCGTGTCAACTTGGCTAGGCTATGGTAACCAGTTTGTGCTCAAACAGTAGTCTAGATGTTACTGGAAAGGGACTTTTTAGATGATACTGACATTGAAATCGGTAGACTTTGAGTGAAGCAGATGAGCCTCCATCATGTGGGTGGGTCTCATCCAGCTGCTTGAAGCCTTATGAGAGAAAGACCAAGGGCATTGAAGAGGAAGGAATTCAGCCCCTAGATGCCTTTGGACTCAAACTGCAACACTTTCCCAGGCCCACCTTTCAGATTTCGGACTTGCCAGCCGCCACAATCATATGAACCCATTCCTTATCTAAATATCCTACTGGCTGTTTCTCAGGCAAACCCTGATTCGTGCAGTCATACATCTGTGAGCACAAACACTCAGTGACTACATGCAAGACATGTTAAATGTTCAGGAATTTTGAGAACTGATTGAAAGACCACCATTATTAAAAATTAAATTATAGAAACTTCCGCTTAAATAAATGATATTAAGCACAAAGGAGAGAACTCAAAATTCATCACATCTTATTTATGTTTTGACACCCACCTTACTGCATCCACCCGGCGGGAATCTGTGTCAGTGTTCAATGATGTCACATGGATAGCCTGAAATTGGCCTGCTAGAAGTATTCACACCTTGGGAACCAGCATATGCTATAAACCAGGGCTGGATCTATCATTGTTTGAATGACTTGAGTCTATAGTTATTACACTGTGAATAGCCAAAAAAAAAATAGGAAATACTTTTCCAATATCAAAAACTATGATTCAAATCACCAAAGGAGCTTCTCATGTCACCAATGAATGTGTGAAGTTCCCACATATATCTTTGTAGTTTCACTTTCATCTTACTCATTAAGATAAATGAAAATATCAACCAACAATTATGTGGGAACCACACAATTTCTCAGTTGCAGTTATGGGTCAGGCACAGATACAAGATACAAGAGTTCAGCAAAAGTCAGTTCAAAGGTTTTGTGAAAATCAACTGGCTGTATGGAATTTATAAACAGTGTGGTATATGTTTTATTGTGCATTTCACATATGTTGTTGATTTTATTACTTGTAAATTGTGTGCTCAATTTTACTTTCTATCAGTAAAATTACTAACTTATATGTGTGTTGTATGTATGCCTGAAATAGATACACACACACATGTTGGAGTACGTTGGCTTTCCTGGAAAGCTGTTGTCACCTGTTTATCAGCACATTGGCACTTTTTCAGGCAGCAGCAGGGCAGGCCCCAGCCTGTCCACACAGCTCAGAAGGCACAAACCTTGGCCTGGCGAGTCTGAGCATGAGCTCAGGGAGGGCACCTGAGGCCAGGCCACCGTGAGGCCAGGGAGAGGGTGCAAAACTGGACACCACTCTGGACAGATCGGGCTGGGGACCCACCGCCCTGGGGACCTGGAGTCAAACCACCCCTCTGGCTTGCCTGCAGATGAGAAGTGAGCCCCTTGGCACCACCCACTTAGCAAGCCAGTGGCCTGGAGCCCAGCCAACCCGATGAAGGGACCTGGCCCTGCCTGGGAACCAGGCATCTGAGGGGCCCTGGCTGCCTTGATCCTCAGGCTCCACCTCCCCCTGCCTTTCAGCTCCTGCCCAATGCAGGCTCCCGGACTGAGGGCCCACCCTGGGCCAGCCTGGTGGCACTCTCCCAGCAGGGTGCCCACCACCCCTCCTCAGGAAGCTCATTGGTGCACAGACCAGACTCCCACACAAGCCTCCTGGCAGTCCTCCTCTTATCACGGGCCCTCCCCAACTCCTGCCATTCTGTCCTTAGCCAGGCCAGTAGCTCTGCTTCTGGCAGGGCTCCACCCCTTTGCTCCTCTCTCCCTAGGCTACTGTCTACCCCTGCAGGCCAGCTCTAGTCCATTTGCCACACAGAAGCCTTAGAGGTTTTGTAAAAACGTAAATCATATTTTGCCCCTCCACTGCATACAACACTCCATGGCTCCCTATTGCCCTCAGGGTCATTCTAGACTCCCTGGCCCAGGGAATGAGGATGGCCTGAGGTGGCTACCACTCTGCCACCATGCACAGTGCAGTGGTTCTAGTCACTCTGACCTACTTAGGGTTCCCTGAAGGGGCCCAGCAGGCTCAAGGCTCAAGGTTTTACTCATGCCAGTCACTCTCAGGTGTGGCTGCCCCGCCCACCCCACCCCTTGTCACCTGTTCTCCCAGACATCCCGCCCCTGCCTTGTCCTATTGTTTGGTGATAGAGGTGGCTGCTGAGAAGCTGCCCTCCCCGCAGAGCAGCCTCCTGGCCCTCCTTGGTGAAGCCACAAGAGACACGGGGCCCAGGTCAGATTCCTTCCTGGGTCCCCCACTGCACCTGCTACTGCACCTGTCCTCCGAGCTAAAGATCAGCCTGGAGCCCCCATGGTACCCTCACCCCTCACACTCCAGTGGGCCCTCCTGTTGCTTGACCAGCACATTTAAGGACAATTTCGCCATACCTGCATGTGGCTGGGGCACCTCCCTTTTTCCCCGACTCTGAGGGTGCCAGGCCCCATGCTGCTGTGCATGCCTATCTACCATTTCATCCCATCGCCACTTTGAGAGCAGGCATGGGGGCTCTGGGAGAGAAAGGAGTTGGCTTAGGGTCCTGTAGGGGGCAGGTACTAGAGTTGAGGAAGCCCAGGTAGCTCCCTTAAGGCCGTTTATGGATTTCCTGTGCGTCTGGTAAGGCAGGAAGGGGTCCTGTGGCTCAGACTCCACAGCCGCAGCCTGCCGGCCCCTTGGCCCAGTCTGTAAGCACTGCCATCTTCCCCACCCACCCACCCACTGGGCACACCACACGGGAAGGCCACAAGGGGCCGGTCCTGGGGGCTCTGGTCTGGCCCCTGGCCTGGCTACCTGTCTGCCCAGTCTGCGCAAGGCAATGTCAGCGGGTGCGCACTCGTCAGTGTTTATTGAGAGACGGGGGAGGGGTGGGAGCCTCCACTGAAGCACAGGCCAGAGCAGCGGGGTTAGTTAGGCCGGGGCCCAGGGCTGGCCGGCTAAGGGGAGCCTGGCCGAATGCTCAAGGCTGACGCTGCCTGTGGTGCAGCGGACGGGCCTTATCCCCCTGGGTGGTGGTGTCAGAGCCCCCTGGCACTCAGGCCTCAATGCTCAGGTCATCAGGCGGCGTGTACATGGGCTCAATGTGGGCCCAGCTTCGGGCCTGCTCATCAGCCCAGACGAGCAGCTCAGAGGCACGATGCAGGAAAACCATGAGCAGGGAGCGCACATCTCCCTCGGCCGAGTGCGCCGCACTCGGCTCCGCCTGGAAGTAGCGGCGGAAGAGGCTGCCCAGGCTGTAACCCTTGTAGCCCTGGGCCCGGGTGCCATGGCTGTGGGCACGGTCCAGGCCCCGCAGCGCAGGCAGCGTGTCCAGGCAGATGGTGTCCTGGGGCAGGTGGGCGCCCAGGTGCTTCAGCTCTGCACATAGCAAAGGAAAGTCATAATCGAAGCCGTTGTGGGCCACTAGGCAGATGGGGCGCTCCTGGCGGCTCAGGAAGGCCTGCAGCGTCCGCACCACAGCGCCGTTGAAGGTGGCCTTCTGGCATCGTGCCAGACACTCACTGCTCAGGCCGGTTATCTCGCTGGCCCTAGCAGTGAATGGGCGCTCTGGGCTCATGCACAGCGTGAGCTTGTCCAGGACCCGGGGCAGCACAGGGGCACCAGATTCATCATACTCTGGGCTCTCCAAGGAGGAGCGGTGGACAGCGAACAGGGATAGCTCGGCGATCTCAGGGTTTGTATTGGGGAGCCCAGTGGCTTCCAGGTCCAGGAAGACAAAGGTCTTGGCCTGGGGTGACTCAGACATCTCACAGGGACAGCGAAGCCTAAAGCTGCCAGAGCAAGAGAACAAGACCTAAAGGAATGAGAATACCTGGGCCCGGCCACCTGCAGCCATCCCCACAGCCAAGGCTCCACCCTCTCTGGGTTTATTTCCCACCACCCCATGACCAGGGCATCACTTCTGTCCAGGATGAGGCCCCATAGGGGCACATCACTGGCTGTTCTGTCCCCTGGCCCGTCCCTGACCATCCCTAATACCACCACCTAGTAAGCAGCCCTGTCAGTACCTTCACCTAGACACCCTGGCTGGGAGCCTCAGGCAGAGCACCCTGCTCTGCACCCCTGTGGCTGGCTGCCGGGAAGCAGGCAAGCAGGCACCTGGGAAGGCTCTCACGGTGATCCCAAGCCTCACTGGCAGCGCCTCCCACGGCCTTCTCCCTGGCACTCCGCCTGCCTCCAGGCTCCCAGCCGCCGTCGTCGCAGGCTTACCTGGGGCAGGCGTGCGCTGGCGTCCTCGGCTGCTAGGCACCTGTCCCTGCACGGGCTGCTCCAGGCAGCCTTTAATCAGCGCCCACAGCCCGCCCCCAGCCACCGGTTGGGCAACAAGGAGGCCTAAGACCGCAGGACCTGCACAGCCGGCTCACCGCCCGGGTCGTGACTAGCGCCAGGGGCTCTGGCGGTCAGGGCGGGAGGGGGCCGGTGCCCAGCTCCCAGGAGCCTCCTGCTCTAGTCACTCACGGCCACTGGGACACACGCCCTGTATGCAGACCGGAAAGCAGAATCTTGGGCGTGACTGTGGACTTGAGGAACAAGTCACCCCAGGCCCGAGGAGGAAAGCCAAGCCTTCCGCCCAGCCCTGCCTCCAAGTGCAACCGGCCAGGCAGCAGCAGCTGGGCCTGGCCCACCTGAGTTCAACACCCAGCCCCATGCCGGGGGTCCTCCTGTGACGACAGTGAGTCCCCTTCTCCAGGGCGCAGTTCCCACCACAGGAGCCCAGGCTGCCCCTCGTGGGGCCATGAAAGGGAAGGATCTCATTGTCATCCCGGTGACAGGGGGACGGGCAGTCTCAAGGCGGCCCTCACACAGTCTGGCTGCAGTGCACCCACCCTGCAGGCTCAGCTTCCACCACGAAGTGGAGATGGTACCTGCTACATGGGCATAACGACGCATATCTAAGGGGCCTTTAGCAGAGGCTGCAAGGAAGGAGGAAAGGAGGTGATCGAGGCCTGGCATGGCGAGTCCTGTGGGCTTCTGCTGAGCCAATCCTTCCCCTCAGAAGAATGAGCAATGAGAGAAAACAGGGTAGGGGACTGCCCCGGTGGCACCCACAGCCCCAGGACCACTGGAGCAGGGGTGAAGCCCAGCCCTTCAGAGCTCACTCCAGAGCAAGGTGCGCCAGCACTCAGGCGCAGGCCCACGCAGACCCAGCCTCCTGCCGGAGCACAGGAAGGCGAGCCACATGCTGGTTGTGGCCTGCCCGCTGCAGGCCTTCGGGAGGCCCCTGGCTTGTGAAGCTGTGAATGTAGCTGGGCAGGGGTGGCTATGGGCCTGCTTGTCCTCCCACCTCCCACAACAGCCATCTGCAGAATGCCACAGGTGGGCGACTAGTGCCAGAGGCTCTGGCAGTCAGGGCGGGAGGGGGCCTGGTGCCCAGCTCCCAGGAGCCTCCTGGTCTAGAGCACCCACAGGGAACTTGCGGAAGTGGAGGTGCAGGTGCAGGGAGCAGAGCAGAGTGGTGCAAGTGAGGCTGGCAGCCACTGGGCCTCCACCACACACCGCGTGTAGGGGAGGCCCCTGTCGCTGGGCTGAGGGGGGCGGGGTCACCACCAGTGGTTCCTGTTTCTGTGCTTGGAGGGAGGGAGGTGGCTGTGACAGGTGCACTGCTCAGCAAGATACTGGGTCACCCTGGGAAGCCCAGAGAGCAGCTTCCTGGACAATCAGCTTCCTGGACAACCAGTCAGGCCACTGGCAAGAATTCCCCAGGCCAGTGCTAGGTGCCCTGGGAAGGAGGAGGAAACACACGGCCCACCCACCAGATCCCAGATGCAGTGGGTGCCAGCAGCTGGGCAAGAGGCCGGAAGTACTGTTCATGGGGGACCCTAAGGCCAGTCACCGAGGAGGAGGCACAAGGTTGGGGGCAGGCTCTGGTCCCATGGAGCCAGGTGCCTTGGAGAGACAGAAATTTTCAGGGCTTGGCATTGCCGAGCTTAAGTGGGCAGTGGCAGGAGAAGAAACAGAAGCAACAGGAGCTGGTGCAAGACGGCGAGTACCCAGAGCAGGCAGGGCACGGGAGCGTCACAGCCCAGGTCCCTGTTCAGCAGGAAGGTCACAGTCAGACAGGGGCCAGGACTCAGGGTGGGAAGTGAGGACTGAGCACTCGGGCACGGGGCCACCTCAGCGCAGGCCAGACAGCACACAGGACACAGTCACGCACAGCCAGGGAGGCCAACAGGCTAGAGGCCGCTTCTTATAATGTGAGGTCCCCTTCGTCCTTTCCCCTCCCAAACTGCTGGGCACTGGGACCCTGTGCCCCCGAGAACACAGCGGCTGTAACTGCTGCCTCTGTGGATGGTGCTGCCCTCCTGGCTGCCTGCGTCTTCAGGGCGGAGCTTCGTGCTCCGACTACTCCGTGCCTTTGTGCAGACTGTCATTGAGGATCTTGTATTTCTGGGTTAGTTCCTCCATTTTGGTGACTGCAGAGAAAAAAATGTGAACAGAAAATTGACTCTAACACCTCCCAGCCCAGAAGAGGCACCCCCCTCCTGCAACGCCCCCAGCCAGGCCCGTGTCCTTCGCTGGCTCTCCTCGGGCCTGACCACCTCCAGGGCCCCGTCACTGGGAACTGCCCGCGGGGTTGGGCCTCTTGGTTGCTCATCTTCATCCTCAGTGTGTTCATCTGTCTCTTTTCTTTCTGTTCTTAGATTTGCTGCTTCATTTTGTTTTCTACTCTTCCTGTTATTTTTTCAGCACTCTGGCAACCATTTTTATCTTCTAAGAGCATTTGCTTGTTTTTCTAGGTACATTTCAACGTGATACTGACTAGGTCAATTCAAATGTGTTGGAAAGTTCTTGCTTAATGGCCCATTGGCTCTGCTTTTCCAGGTCCTCCTCGTCCACAGTGCTGGGCTGGACTGGACAGAGGCCTGGGCAGCTGGTGCACTAGCCCCACTCAGCTCTGGTGCAGTTGCCCATTTCCCCTGCAGGAAGCTTGTGGGGGGCAGGACAGGTGGGGCAGGCAGGGACCAGCCCCCACGCCAGCGGCCCTCAGAAACCAGAAAGAGGTGGGCTTTATGTGCGTGGGCCACCAGCCAAGGCAAAAGCCTGGATTTACCATTCATTTCAATCAGTTTCTTCACAAAAGAGCAGGCTAGGATCTCACTAGGTGCACCAATCTGTACAGAACTGCTTTGCTGGTGCCCTCTGCTTCTGACCCACTCACCACTGCCCGCTCCCTGGGGCTGCTGGCCACCCAGCCCTGGGACTGTGGCAGTTCCACCACGCAGGCTGGCTCCTCAGGCTGTCCTCTAGGTCGCTGTTTTCTCTACCCACTGCATCCATCAAATTGCTCCCATCCACTTCCTACTTCCAGAAACCTGTTACCATCTCTCCCCCTTGGTGCTGTCAACTCCCCTCCCTTGCTCTAAGCACTGAGAGGCTTACTTTGTTTTCAAAATGCATGGATATGTTCTTGGCACTGGGGTCTCTGGAGGCGTGGGAGGCAAACGGGGCTTCAGATCCACCCAACTGAGATAGTGACTGGTGAATGACGATGGGACAAGCTGCCCACCCATGTCACCAGAGCTCTCCCCAGGCACACAAGGCCAAGGCTGCAGGCACAGGCCCCAGCAGACACACCTGGGCCCCTGTCCGCAGATATGGGGCCGCACAAGCAACATAGCCTGGCTACGGGCAGCCAGATTGGCGGCCTAGCTTCTTCTAGCAGGAAGGAAATAGCACAGACAGATAGACCCTCCACAGTCAGAAGGCCTGTGTCATGGAGACAAGATAGGACCCTTAGCATGGAGCTGGCGTGGACCACTTCCCCGGCATGTCTATAGCCCAAGAACTCATCTCAAACAAAACGGAGAAGCTGCATTCACAAGAGCTGAGCTTGAGGGCTGGACAGGCCAGCTCCCCACCAACCCAGTGCTGTCCCCTGCAAGTGGGAGGCAGGCCCACCCTTGGGCACAATATTTTCCCTCACGATCATGCAGACCCCCTGAGGGAAGGCAGAGCTTCTCTGCAAGCACCGCACAGAGAGGGAGGTGGGGGTAGGGTGGGGGAGGAGGGACACCGAGGGAGGGACTGCACAGTGTAGATATCAGAGCACCTGTGATCACAGGTAACATGGCACATGGTGAAGAACACTAATGATCATTATATTAATGAAAGTATGGATTGTAAGCATTTTATGAACAGCACATTATATACACTGGAGGTGAGAGTCACTGTGACAGTGGTGATTAGGATAAACATTATGATAAAATTTTTAAATGGAGGACTCTGTTGCGGTTCAGTCAGAAAGAAGAGAAACTCCTGAGTGCCCCGTAATATGTGCCAAGTGTGCATATGAAGGCCAAGAGCAGTGAGCAGGCCAGCTGCCCAACAGCAGGCTGGCTGGCAGAAGGGTTCATGCAGAGGAAGGGCTCAGAGTCTGTGTGACCTAAAGCCAATCCTTATGGACGCACTGGGGGTGCACTCTTAGAGGCAGACGCTTTAGTCACTGCTGCCTGAGGCAGTGGATCGGAGCTCAGCAGGGACAGGCTGGGGACTGAGACGTCCACAAGGGCTTTGGGAAGCTCTGACAGTCCTGGGAATCTAGAAGGACACGCACATGCCCAGGGCTGTGCAGAGGCCCAGGACACAGAGCATCTGGCCCACAGGGCCTAAAAAATGTAATATCTGCCCCTTGACAATAAAAGAAAAAAGTCTGCCTACCCCAGCTACATGGCAAAGAAAATGAACAAATCACTCACATGGCAGATGAATCTCATGGAAACATGATTCTCACTGACTCAGGACGGCAGTTGGCTGCATGCAGAAAGAGGCACGTGCGGAGTTTCTAGGGTGCTAAGCATGTTCCATTTCTTCACGTGTATCATGGTTATACAGGCCCTCACTTCAGAATCATGTGAACTGGCATAAAGGGGGTTTGCCAGAGCACAAGGAAAACGGCCAACCATTTCATGTTTCTACCCCTATGAGTTGAGACTCTTCCCTAAAGGCTATTTTTCTTAAAAATATATTTTTTTTAACTCTCTCTGAATGCATATTTCCATAATAAAAAAATTAACTTTCAGAAAAAAAAGTTAATGAAAACTAAATTCAGATACAATTTTGCCCCTTTCGAATGGATTAAATCTACAACTGATGAGGATACAGTAAGACGGAAACTGCATGGCCTTACAAACGATGATGAGCCTGGCCTTAGCACCACGCCACCAGGAGCCCCATGCAAAGGCCGTGATCTAAGATGGGGACACACTGTGCGTGAGAACATGCGCACTGCTTCCTTTTATGAAGATTGACAGTGTGGGGGGATTACTAAGGGACACATATTCACTAGGGGATAAATAGTAAAGGAACTGAAACAGCTCTGAACCCAACACAGAGAAAATCAGTATTCACATACTGGCTCACTTCCTGCAAGGGGCTCTTCTATATTTTTTTCCTTCAAAAACGTGAGATCATACTGTGTATTCCATTTTTAATCTGCATTTTTCCCTTTAACATTCTAGAACATGCATTCCCTCACGTCGTCGTAACCAACTTCTGAAACAACAAATACTATCCCGTCAAATATGTACCCAAGTGTTACTTATGCGAGCATTACCCAATGTTAAAACTTTGGATTATTTCCATTTTTCACTATTATAAATCCTGCAACAGCATTATACATAATAGCAAAAAAAATGAAAATGACCTACAGGCTCAGTAATAGGAAATGTTAAGCCAATTATAGCAAATGTCTGAATGGAAGTGTTTGACAATTTAAAAAGTCACTTTGAAAACATGGGAACATGCTTCTAATGAGGTCCTAGGGAAAGAGCATGATATATAAAAGCAAGCACATGTTGTGATTACACTTGACTTATACAAGGAAATAAAAAATGATGAGAGGAAAAAGAATAAAGGGAAATACATTAACACTGACCATCTCTGGGCCATCAGGTTACAGATGGCCCTCTGTATCCTTATTTTACCTCTGCCCATCTATGGGTTACCCAAATTTTCTACAATGAATGTTTTCATTTTATAATCCATTGAAAGAGAACTTTATGCATTAGAAAAAGAAGGAAGAACTAAGGGGACAGTCCCCAGACGCTCCCCAAATGCTGGGCAAGCAAGGAGGAGCCCACACATGAAGCCAGCACTAAGCCAAGGCACATTGGGACATCCCTGTTCCCGACTGCTGAGCAGGCAGCTACAGCTGCAGTGGCAACCACATACCTAAACTCATCAAGGCACTGTTACTGTCCCACCAGATCTGCTCGTCCTGCTGCTGCTTCGCCGTCTCCACAGGTCTCACCGACATGCCACTGACCTCCATAACTGCTTTCAACAGCTGGGAGGGAGGGGGAGGGCCACAGCGAGAGAAGGGGACATGTGGACATTAAATGCTGGTGGTCTGACCTACAGAAGGCACCTCCTGCTTCCCAGCCAGGTTCACACTGGGTATATGCTCTCCCCTAGGCCCTGGAGCATGTGGCATTCACCCCCAAGAACAGCCCAGATGAGGGCAGGACGGCCAGCGAGCTGGAGAATCCCCAAGCTAATCCCCTCCCTCCTGGCCCAGCAGGGATGCCGACCGCTCACAGCCCCAGCCCACACTGGTAGCTAAGCAAAGCTAAATGGTGCAAGGGGAAAAATCCATGTTCCAAGACAAACGGACAGTTCTGATGGGAGAGGACTGCACCCTAACTTGCCCTGTTGGCAGAATCGCAAAGAGCAGGTTGGTCAGAGGTTTGGAAGTCTAAAAGCCTTTCTGTTAAAGAGCCAAGACAAACAACATGGAAGCCCTGAGCCAATGCCAGACTTCCAACACGGCCACCGTACTCGTGACCATAACCAAACCCGGCATTTTAGGTCAGCCCCTGGGGATCTGAAATGCAGAATGACAACACGAGTAAATGCTTATGTAGTCGGCTCAGCAGCGTGAGACCACTTTTTCCCACGTCAGCTAGGTCAAAGGCGCAGACAAGCAAGCATCTGTCTGTCCAGCACACAGACGGGCCGTGACACATTTGCACATATCGGGAAGACAGAGTGAGACCAATACAGGGACAGAAGCTGGGGGCCAAGACGAGGGTCGCATATGGCCAACTACAACAAAGGGCTCCCCCAGGCTTAAGTGCTTGGCTCAGTTAACATTCCCATGAAGTTTAGTGGGGCCCTTGGAGCAGAGAGGGAGGTGGGGGGACAGGGGACACAGCCACATCAGCTCTCATCTCCTCCAGGGGAAACACCTGGCCTTGAAGGCCCCAGGCTGAGGGCCAGAGCCCAGAGCCCAGCCCCTCCCAGCCCGAGTGAACCCTTGGGTGCCTCGCTGGGGCCTGCGGGGCAGCTGGGAGGGAGGGGGACAGGGAGAGGAGAGGGCAATCCTTACTTGGCCACACGAAGTCAGAGTCTGGTGCACAGCCTGTACGATGGGGCCACACGGGTGGAGGTAGGGGCCTGGGTGCTGGCAGCACTCTCGCAGCTCATCATCATAGACTTGGAGGAAAGCCGCGACGAGCTGGTAGAAGTCAGAGATGACCAGGCGCAGCTTCTGCTCCAGGGCGGTGGTGTCAGCAGCACTTCCGGCAGCCCCTTGCGTGGGCTGCACAAAGTCCTGTAAAGCCAGAGGTGGAGGTTCACGCTGCCCTGCCTATCCTTGGGGCACAGGTCCCCTCCCCCCATCAGGGGACAGGCTCTGTTGGCCACCTCATGCTTTGAAAGACCAGGAAATATAAGACCAGAGGCATAAGAGAACCACTCGATTTCATGCAAGGTCACCCGACTTCCAGCCTCAGCCCTGCCACTGCTGCCAGTATGGGCCTGTCTCCTCCTTGGGCAAACCAGGAGGCCAGGCCACAGGGCTGCTAAGAGGGCCACACTCAAGAACACGTATGAAAGCCCTCAAGCTCAGGGCCTGGCACACAGCCCGTTTGAGGCTGATCATTTCCATACTTCAGAAAGCCTCTCCCCTTCAGGTGGGCTAAGAGCCCACCACATTCTAGAACCCACTGGGCTCTGCACACACTTAAACCTGTGTGGGCCGGAACCTCTGCCCATCTCACTTAAACCTCACAACATACTCATTTTAAAGACAGGCAGCCTGAGGTTAGGGGAGGTGATGTTCCCTGCCCTAGGACACAAAGCAAGGCCCCTCCAGCCAGGCCCTCACCCCCAAGCCCTGCAGCCCCCAGGAGCTGGCGTCCCTCACCTCCACTCTGAGCACCTGCAGTTTGGCAGCACTCTCCTGGAGGTGCCTGGCCAGCTCTGCCACCTTCACCTCCTCTGAGCCCACAGAGGGGCTGGCCCTGCAGGGAGAGAAGGGGGATGCTTCCAACTCCATGCCACTGTGGGCCACACAGAAGGGTCTGTCACAGCGGACCAAGTAGGGCACATACCTCTGCCAGTCATCACTCTGCTTGTTGAGGATGGGCTGCACGTCCAGGGGCCATGAGTCACACTCAGGGGTCAGGAGTGTCTGCGGGTGTGGACTGAAGACTGTCCCCAGCAGCACCTCATTCTTCTTCCTGGTGTCCCTGGAGGGCTCCTTCATGCTGCAAATGCAGCCCCCAAGGCCACACTGTCACCAGTGTGAGCACAGCCTCTATGGACCACGCCGGCTGTTTTCCCAAGGCCCCTGGGAGAGATCCAAGGGGTCTTGGCAGAGAGGCTGGTCCTCAAGAGCCCACCTGCCTGCAGAGATGCTCAAGTGCCCACCCTCCTCAGTGGGCCCGGCCCGTCTACTCCAAGGCCAGCACTGCACCTTTGTACCAATGGCCTGGCACTTGGCCAGTGTCCCTGGTTGGGGTGGTAGCCTGCCTTGCCTCATACCCCACAGGTCCTGGACCAGGATGCAGCTGCTGCCACCAGAGCCTGGAGTGAAACCCCAGCTGGAAATGCACCTTGTGGCGGGCCCAGGTGCCCAGCACGCTCCCTAATCACCCAGACCCAGATGGAGGATGGAGGACGCGCACTGGCCATTCTGCGGAGGGCCTGCCCTGAATCCTTACCTGGAGCATCCAGTGGTCAGGCTGTGGACTGCATCCAGCAGCTTGTCCATGAAGCGCAGCTGCTTCTGGGCACAGGCCTGGCCCTGGGCAGGGAAGGCCACATGCACTCACTGGCCTGGCATGCCAGGGACCTGCCCACACAGACACCCACCCTGCTGGGGCCACTGCAAAGGAGGGGCCTGGGATACTAGCTCCCTGTCCCTGCCCAGCAGTATTTTGGAGTGGTTCAGGGACCCTGGCCTCAGGGACTGTTGTCACTGAGTGATCCCTGTCCAAGCCCAGCCTTGGGCTGCAATGATGCCTGGGACCATGCTCTGGAAAGTGGCAAGGTGTGGAGGGCACAGGGAGAAGTGGGAGGGCCATGAAGCTCCTGGTGGCATTTCAGGCCAGAGAGCCCTGGGTAGCGAGCTGTGGGGTCAGGGGCATGCTCTGCTAACATGTGCAGCTCAGCTCCCTGTCCATGGGCACTGGGCCACATGGCTAAAGCTGCCAGGCACTTCCCATGGGCCTGGATCCCAGCTGTGTGGCCATGTTGACAGAACCAGTGTCTCTGGAAGCTTCTGGCTTCTCCATCTCTATATCCTCAGCCTGCCACTGGCTGCCTGAGCCTTGTTACCACCTCTTATTGACTCATTTGCTCAATCTGCCCAAGTGACACTGAGCTCCAGTGACAACTTCAAGGGCAGCCCTGACAGAAACATGAGAGCAGCTGTCACTCAGGACCTCAAAAAGCCTTGACCAGTGGCCAGGACTGAGACACCCTGCCTGCCGTCCCCTCTCAGCACAGAACGGGCTCCAACAGCTTCCCCCGATGCCCGGAGAGGGGTATGCGCCCCTGCTCAGGGCTTTGCCAACCCAGGATGGGACTGGGAATGTGGCACTGGCCCCCGTGAGCAGTCCCAGCCTGTATCTCCCTGTGAGGTCCCTGGGCCACAGGCCTGGACCCTGGAGGTCCAAGCACACGCCACTTTGGGACTGTTCTGTTCTCACTTTGGCCTGGAGCACTCCTCTCCCAAGGATGCGATGCTCTTTTCTTTCGGCTATGCTAGAATTTTGTGTAGTGTGTGTATAATGCGTATACCATAAATCCACTCTTTTTCAGGGTACAGTTCAGGGGTTGTTAGGATAGTCACAGAGCTTGGCAGCCCCCAGCAGTGTAAATGGAGAGAAGGGTTCCCCGCCCTCTTGAGCTACGGGGTCAAACCCTATTACTGCCTCTTCCTCTCTGCCCTCCCACCTCTGTGATGTAGTCATGCAAGTAAGTGGTTTATGGCAGGATGGGTGCAAAGGCTGTGGAAACTGAGCTCACACTAGGACCACAGGCCAGAGAAGTGGGCAGAGCATGCAGCTTAAACCTAACCAGCCAAGTGCCTGCTAAAGCACAAATATCAACATTCTCCATAAACTTTAACAAGACCCAGAGTCAACATAATGGTCAAAATGTCAGGACACAATCCAAAATTACTCAGCACATGAAGAAAACCACAAAAATCTCAACTTGCATGAGAAAAGACAACCAACAGACACCAATGACAAGATGGCACAGATGCTGGAATTACCTGACAAATTTAAAGCAATCATTATAAAAATGCTGAATAAGTAGTCATGAACACTCTTGAAACAAAAGTTAATACAGAAAACATCAGCAAAGAAACAGATAATCTTTAAAAAAACAAACGCAGAGAAACTTTTTAGAACAGAAAAATAGAATAACTGAAATTAAAAAACCAATGATGGACTCAACAGCAGAATGGAGGGAACGAAGGAAAGAGTCAGTGAACTTGAAAACAGGTTAACAAAAATTATCCAATATGAGTGACAGAGAGAAAAAAAGATTGAAAAAAATGTAAAAGCCTTAGGGACTTATAATACAATAATAAAAGGTCTAATATGTGTGTTATAGAAGGCCCAAAAGGAAAGGAGAAAAGTGTGTGGGCTGAAAATAAATTGAAAGGAATAATAGCAGGAAATTTCCCAAGTTTGGCAAAAGACACAAACTACCCAATTGGAAAGGCAGATGTAAAACTAGCTCTGTTTGCAGATGACATGATCTTGTATATAGAAAGGATTCCACTGAAAAACCATCAGAATTAATAAATAAATTTAGTAAGGTGGCAAGATACAAGAGCAATGTGCAAAAATCAACGGTATTTCCACATACTAGCAATGAACAAAAAATGAAATTCAGAAAACAATTACATTTATAATAGCACCATAAAAAATAAAATATTCAGTAATGGAATTAACAAAAGAAGTACAAGCCTTGCACACGGAAAGCTATAAAACGTCTTTGAAATAAAGGAAACCTAAAGAAATGAAAAGACAGCCCATGTTCATGGATAAGAAGACAACATAGTTGATGGCAATATTCCCCAAAGTGGTCTACGGATTCAATGCAATCTCCATCAAAACCCCAGTTGGCTTTTTGCAGAAATTGACAAGCTGATCCTAAAATTCACATGAAAATTCAAGGGACCCCCTAATAGCCAAAGCAATGTTTAAAAAGGGCAAAGTTGGAGGATTCACGTCACAGCTTATTACAAAGCTACAGCAACTGAGATAGTGTGGTACTGACACAAGGACATACATACAGATCAATCGAACAGAATGGAGAATCCAAAAATGAACCTTCACATTTACAATTAATTGATTTTCAAAAGGAACTCCAAGATAATTCAATGAGCAAAGAATGGTCATTTCAATAAATGGTGCTGGGACAACTGGACAGCCACAGGCAAAAGAATGGACTTGGACATATCCCTTCCATAAAACTAAGAATGAATCAAAGACCAAAACATAAGAGCTAAAACTATAAATGGTTAGAAGAAATCATAGGTGTCAATTTTCATGACTTTGGATTTGGCAATGGATTCTTAGGTACGACACTCAAAGCACATGCAACAAAAGTAAATAATGGACATCATCAAAACTAAAAGCTTTTGTGCTCCAAAGGACAAATCAAGGAAGTGAAAAGATGATCCATAGAATGGGAGAAAATATTTGTAAATTAAATATCTAATGTGACTTACATCCAGAATATATAAAGAATTCTTTCAGTAAAAAACAAATGACCCAATTAAAAAGTGGGCAAAAGAACTGAATACAGACATTTCTCCAAAGAAGATACACAAATGGCCAATAGGCACATGAAAAGATGCTCAACATCATTAGTCTTCAGGGAAATGCAAATGGAAACCACAATGCAATAGCCCTTCAAACCCACGAGGACAGCTGGAACCTGAAAGATGAACTGGAACAAGCACTGGTGAGGACGTGGAGAAACCGGAACCCTCCTCACAAATTGCTGGTGAGAATATGACATGGTACAGCCACTTTAGAAATAGCTTGGTGGTGCCTCAAAAAGTTAAATGCATAGTCACTACTGTGGCTCATCAATTCCACTCCGAGCTATATATGCAAGAGAACTGGAAAGCACGTCTCTAGTCAAAAACATACACAGGATGTTCATAGCAGCATTATTTATAAAAGCCAAAATATGGAAATGATTCTTTCAAAAAAACTTTTTATTTTAAGGGTAGGGGCAAGGTTTCTTTGATTGATGTGGGGGTGGATTAGGGCAGCCTGTCTAGAAACCCCCAGGTGGGCAGCTCAGGTGGGCGTGGGGCAGTGCATGGGCTAGGGAGCTCGGGGCCTGGGTTCGAGGCCAGGCTCCGTCACTCGGTAACTGAGCAAGTTGTTTGCCACCTCCCCTGTGAAATGAGGCTGTAGGACAAGTCCCTGCGGCCAAGGGCGGGTGTGACAATTACTGGCATGTAAAACCACTTATCATAGTGCCAGTGTGTATGAAGTCATCAACTGAGGACGGGATACACTCTCTGTCCCTTTGGTCATCATATGCCAGAGATCCACCTCGGTCTCCTCAGCCGCCCTCCCCCTCGGCCCTAAGGACGGTTGGCGTCTACCCAAGGGAATCCTACAGGTAGGTCCCTGCCCTGGGAGGCTAATCTTCTGGGCCTGAGGAGCAAAGGCCAGGGGAAGAAACCCCTCCCTTCCCCACCGTGGCCTGCAGGGACAGAAAGGGCCCTCTCTTACCTTCAGGAGCTCCTGGTCTTCCGGCCCACACAGCATCAGCTCATAGCATAGCTTCACCATCTCTGTCAGCACACAAAGACCCTGTTACTGCAGACATGCACCCAAACCAGAGACCACGCTGTGCACCCAAGGGGGTGCACAAACATACAGAGTGTGGAGTGCTTCCAGGAGAGGGTGCTCGTGCCCCAGTGTCAGCAGGCCTAGCAGACCCAGGTGGACAAGGAGGAAGATAGACAATATACACAGACGCCAGGACTGCCTCTTAGGAAAAGGTCAGAACTTGGAGCCAGAAAGCTTCAGGCCAATACCAGCTTCACACCCCCAACCTAGCTTTATGGCAACGCCCCTATCCCCTCACAGGCAAGGTCCATCTCATACCCCCCTTGTGTCTCAGGAGCAGAATAGGCATAACTCTGGCATCTGTTTTAGAAGATTTGGTGCAAGAAGCAAGCAGAGCACCCATATAAAAGCATTAGCAATCCTGGAGACACTACAAATGCCAGGTATACCACAAGCACACCTGCCCCACTCACGGTCCTTAACCCCAAATCCTCACGTCCCCCATGGCTCCTCTCTCGCTTGGCCCACATCTGAGCTTCAACAAGCCCAGCCGACCCTCCTTTCACTAAAAATCCAGGATCTGGCCAGTGATTCCCTCTCCACTGCCCCCATCTCTTGCCTGCATCACTGCAAGAGCCCCCCAGTGGTCTCCCTGCCTTTGCTGGTTCTCAGCTTACTGGCCCGAGGGACCTTGTTAAAGCCAAAGTCAGGTCACCTCCTTCCTCAGAATAAGAGCCAACATCCTTCCATGGCCCACAAGGCCCAGCCTGATCTGGCCCTGTTGCCTCTCTGACCTCACCCCACCTCTCTCCCCTTGCTCTCTACTCTGCACCAGCCACCTCCTCTCTGTTCCTCAAAGCTGCAAGGCACACACAAGCCTACCTCAGGCCCTTTGTACTTGCTGCTCTCTGGCCCTGAACACTATTCTTCTTGATATCTGCCTGGCTCCCTTTCTCCCTTTCTGCAAGTCTGTTTAAAGGAGAGGCCTTCCACGGCCATCTTACGTCAACAGCACTACCCTTCTCCCAAGCCCCCAGGCACCACTCTGCCCTCACCTGCCTTTATGGCACTTCCCACCACCCAATGCCCTGAGAATTCTGCTGCCTTCTTTATTTACCACCTGTCTCTCCCAGCTGGTATGTAAGCTCCATCAGAGCAGAACAATTCACTACTGCACTGCTAGCACCTAAAACATGCCTGGCATGCAGCAGGCACTCCACAAATACTTGTCAAATGAATTTGTGAATCTCCTAATCCTCACTGGAAGGTTGCAGTCTTTGACAAGCATTCATATCTACCACCTGCTCTGACACTCAGCACATTCCCACAAGTGGGCAAGGCTGAGGTTATCACCCCCACTTTACAGAAAAGGAGGCTGGGAATAGCAAGGTCGAGGCTGTGGCTGGGCTGAGGGCCAGCATTATCAACTGTGCATGGGTATTATACAATTCAGGTACAGTCTGATGACCAGGCTTGCCAGGCCTTGATATAATCCCATCAGTTGGAAAGTACCAGATATAACAGCCCCCATTTCAGCCTCTGGGACAACTGTCCCTGGATAATTAATACAGCAGTGAGAGCCAGGACATGGACTGGGGCTCCAGGGTCCAGCTCACCCACCTTGGAGTGGTCGGGCCAAATGCAGGCCCATGGAAAATTTGCCTTTTGGAGATGAACAGTTAGCCATCCTGAGGACTGCAATTTGCTCCCTTTTACCTAATGTTCATTACTGAGTTAAGGACAGCTCCTGCCAAGAAAGGATCGAAAAGCAGTGCTTACTAAGACAAGCCCCTATGACAAGCTGCCTGGAATGCTCCAAGTGATGCCACATGCAGCGTGCCCCTGCACACACTAGTGAGATGGGGACAGAACCACTGGTGGAGGGGCGGGCAAGGTGGTTCTCTCTTGGTCTCACTCACAAGCCCCTGTGAGAGGCACTCTCCCACTTAGCACACCCAGTATGTGTGTGTTGGGGCAGGGGTGCAGGGGGTGGGATTCTAAAAGGCTTTAGCAACATCTACAGTGTTTGCAGCATCCAGAAGAAAACATCAGTCCAATGGGAAATTCACTACAACTTGGAAGGAGGCCGTGCACAAGCTCAGAAGAGCCCAGGATCCGCCACCCAACTGCAGACCCCTACAACGCAGACCCACCTTGGACCTTCACCTCATCAGCTGGGGACCCCTCCAGTGAGCTGAACCTGTCCGGCCAGGAGGGACATACCCTGCAGGAAGAGAGCAAAGCCAGTCAGGCCTGAGCAGGCCACAGAGGCCCCCTCACAGCCCCTCCGTACACATGCTCTGAAAGGAGAATTACTTGTGCACGTGCTAAACGCCAATGAAATGTTCACTTTAAAAATGGATAATTTTATGGGATGTGTATTTCAACGCCATAAATTATCAGGGGAAAAAAAACAAAGTATTTCTGTAAGTTTACCCTCAGAAGTGTGCATTTGAATACTGAAATTAAAATTCTCACAATAATAAAACAAAATGACTGCCCAAAAGGAAAAACCTGGATCCTCAGAGCTCTAAGCTCTTTCTCAGAAGGCCCCTTCTGCTCTGGCTCCCAGCCCCACGTGCGCACATGCGTCTGCTCCTCTCTGTGTGGAGCGCTTCCTTCCCACCCAGCGCAAGCAGGCCAAGTTAGCTCCAGCTCATCCCATGGAACCCGGGGAGAGTGGCGGATGGCCAGGCCATGCCCACAGCCATGTTGGCATCCCTCCATCACGGCAGGGTCTGGGCACCATCTGTCCATGAGGCTCTGACTATAGGCTCATAGAGGCCAGGACCTGGCTTTCCGATCTGTACTTCTGGGGCCTAACGCAGTGGTTCAGTACAAAAAGGCAGCCAGTGAGCATTAACGAATGAACAACGACGGCCTCTTGCCACGGGATAATCTTCCATTAGCAAATGCCCATGCTTAGCTCTTTCAACAGAAATACGTTTTCTGTTGTAAAAAAGCACAAATCCGAGGATGATTATGCTACTCCAAGATACACCTTTAAACCATCTGGGTGCTCCTAGTGTGATGGGCTCTGAGGTCAAAGCCCCAGACACCCCAGTGGGGAGACAGCAATCCCAGCTGTCCCCCTTGGCCTGATGGAGCCCTGGCCTTGACGACACCATACAGATAAATGGGAAAGTAGCCACTCATAAGCATCTCGCCGTAAGATGCCAAGCTGATGGGCAGAACTGTTTCTAGACACAAAATGCAACTAAAGGCAGTGAGGGCCGCAATATCCTCACAGGTGCCACAAGCAACACACAGCTCAGGCTTCTCACAGGGTGTCCTCTGTGAGGGGCATAGTCTGAGTGCTACGCCCCCAGTGCCAAGCTCAGCACAGCACTGAGGCCATGGGGAAGCCAACGCCCACATGCCAGGGAGCCCCAGGAGCTGGCCCCCACAGCTGGCCCTCCCTACGTAAAGATAGACAGGCTCTTTCCGCAGGATGGCGGGGGCCAGGCTCCACCCTGCCATCATGGTGTGGGCGCCCGGACCCCAGCCCTAGGGACCTGCTGGCTCAGTGTGGTAGGAGAGGACACGGTGGCTATTGTGCGGAGGGCTCACTGCTCCTTCCCTGGAGCAGTGCCTCCAAATGCCTGCATCCCAGGCCACATCTGCTCTGACCACAACCCAGCACCTCAGCCACGCCACCTGTCTTCAGGGCTCATTAAGGCAACCACCCGTTCGGCCAAAGAAGGCAGAGGCAGAAGGGCCGGAGGAGGAGCTGCCACCGCGGGAAGTGCCAGGAGACTGGCCCCTGGGCCCAGCTGTCAGGCAACATTCCCGCTCACAAGGCACCAAGGCGCAGAGCCACGCTCAGCAATCTGTCAGGCTGGGCCACAGGGCAACGGCTCCACACAAGAAAGAGCAAATCCACCAAAGCCGGAGGGCCCCAGCGCAGAAAGGGTGCGGGGCGGGGCCTACCACACTCAAGGCCTCGAAGCTGGGAGCCAAGAACACCCATGTGCCTTGAACTCAGCAACCCAGGGGGCCCTGCGGTTCCATCCTGCCCCACAGTGAGGCCTAGTTAGGCACACAGGCCACCAAGAGCCTCCACACTGAGCTCCCTGGCCAACGCTAGGCGCAATGTCCAGGTGTGCCCAGAGAGGAGTGAATAATGTAGCCCTAATTGAGGGCTGAAATGGTGAAACGATGTGCAAAAACAGCCAACATGAAATCTGGGGGAAACTGAACTCTACCTAATCTTCTTTTTGGGTCCTTGAAAGGCCTACAGCACTCAAGCCAGCTTGGGATCATAAAAAGCAATTATACATTTCCTGGCTGCTTCTGAAAAAGACATCTCTCCGTTGGTCTGTCCCCGCTTACCATTAGCTATCCCAAGCCAGGGGAAGGGGAGATGTGCTTTGCCCTAGGAATTGGAAACTTTGTAAAAGAAGACGGATTTGTGGCTGGGTCTTTGAAAGCTGCTGAGTAAATGTAACATGCAGAGACCTGAAGGGCATTTCAAGGAGGGAAAACAATGTAACAATATAAGAGCACACTGAGCTGAAGCCGGGAGGGCCTGCAGAAGGCCTTGGAAGGCAGCAAGAGAGGCTGTGGGAAAGCAGAGGCTCAAACATGAAAGTACCTCCTCCTTCCTCCCTACCATCCCTAGGACACCCAGCCCAGGGCCAGGCCTGCTGATGTGCTCTAGCCCGGCAGGTGCACCTGCTGGCTGCAGGCTGGATCCTTGCTGCACCAACACCAGGCTCCTGACCCAGGCATCTTCCTCAGCTGGGCCAGGCCAGGCAGAAGAGGGACAGGCCCAAGCCTGGCCTCATGAGAGTCCCGTACCGGGCTGACTACAGCCACTCCAGAGAGGGCCCTAGGGACAGGGCCACAGCACAGGAGCCGGTGCTCGGTGTGAGGCTTGGGCAAACCTTCCCCACTGTAGCCTCAAGATAAGACACTCAGCTCGGGGCTGTAGCTCCCATGGAACAGCCATTTTGTGGGACCTTCTGGATCTTTCCCCTTGCCAGCTGGGCAGGCTTTGCTTCCCTTGCACAGTGCCACTCACCCACACCAGGCTACACCCTGACCTGATGGAATGGGAAACGGGGTCTTGACCCCACTTGTCACTCCTCTGTGGTAAGACCTGAGGCTGTTCATGAATCCAGTTGACCCTCAGCTTCCCAGTCTAAAAACGCAAGGACCAAAAGTAGATCATTTCTCTGGTCCCTGTCAGCTCTGAAACTAGCAGTTAAAGCAAGAACCACCCTCAGAAGCCAAGCTCAGCACTTCAGGGGCACCTTGACCCCAATCTGAGCGTGGCTCCACAGCCCACACTTCTTACCTAAGCAGCTGCTCTCCCTGTGACCTGGGGTAGGGTATGGAGCCCTCCAGAAGGGCAGCTGCTTATAAAAATAACCAACCCCATCTTCCCCAGGTGGGTTGAGTGGCACCTGGTGTACCACAGGGATGGGGGGAAGAAACAAGGATGTTACCGTATGCACATCCACTCCAGGATTTCCAAGCGATACTTCGAAGGACTACACAGCAGTTCCCGAATGGTCTTTGGTTCTGTGATATAAAGACCCTCGAGGAAGGGGCAGTTGAGATCCTAAGCAATGAAAGGGAAAGCCAGGAAGCTTTAGAAATCCCGCACAACTGAGGAGCTGAATTGCCCTTCAGCCAACTCAGCAATCACGCTCTTGGTGTTCCTTCCTTCGCTGCCAAGCACACACCAGGCTTCTTCGCACACACAAGCGCGCCCCAGCCCCAGCGCATGGGCCCAGCACAGCAGGGGCGCGCTCTCCCTACATCCTGCCCGCGTTAAATTCCCCTCACCCTCAGCCCACATGTCGGGCTGCCTGCGTCCCCACCCCCTGTAAGTACGCGCCCTCTGGGCTCAGGGGGCATTTTGGCCTAGTAGCCACCGGCCGGGCGGAGCGGGGGAGGCGTCAAGGGAGACTGATGCGGGGCGGGGGCGGAAGGGGGCAGCGGGCCCTGGCCCAGATACTCGACCTCGTGGGGCGGGTTCCTCACTACTGGCACCTGCCCCTCGCCCACCAAGGTGGCACGGCCTCCGCCTGTCTCCCCCCAGGCCCCGCGAGCTCCCTGGGGCCGGGGCCGGGTCCCTGCCGGCCCCCGCCCTTGCTCCGCACGCCCAGCCTGCTCCTGCAGAGCTCCAGGCCGCGGAAGTCACGGTGCGGCGGGCGGGGGCGCCGGCCCCACCGGCCCGCCAGAGCTGGGGCCCAGGGAGGCCGCCCGGCGAGCCCCTGCAGGGCGCCGGGGACAACTGGGGCCGCCAGCTTCCGCCGCAGGCCCGGCCAGCCCGGCCCCGCCGCCCTGCCCGGCGCCCCGGGGCCTCCCCAGGCCCGCGGCACCTTCAGCTTCGCGAACACCTCCACGGCCGCCGTGGACACCGCGGCGTCGCCCTCGTCCTCGTAGCAGCAGCCGCCACCGCTGGCGCCTGCACAGGCCATGCTGCGCGCCCCGAGCTCCCTGGCAGGCCTAGCGGCCAGCCGCGTACAGACCCTGAGCTCGCCTGGCCACCCGCGCGGGAGAGCACCGGGCCGCAGGCCCCGGGCTTCGGGGCAGGGCTCGGGGCGGGCCCGCGCCCCGGTGCCACCCAGGAGGCGGGCCTCGGGGAAGGCGGGGGGCGGGCAGAGCCGGGACTGCCCGGCAGGCGGCCGCCCAGCTCGCTTCTCCGGGCCGGGCCGCCAGGCCGAGAACGCGCCGGGGCTGGCCTCCTCCAGCAGAGGGCACTCCTGCCTCGGCTGGGCTCTCGCCGGGAGGGTGGACGCGGGGCAGCCTGGGATGCAGGATGCGACTTGAGTGTCTCAACTCCCAGCGCGGGACTCTGTCTCCTGTTTCCCACACTGATAACCGTAGTTAGAGGGAAGTTTGTTGAGTTCGAATTCGGTCCCACCACTCACCCACTGTGTGACTTTAGGCCGGTTACTTACCCACTCTGTGCCTCCTTACCCTCAGCTAATGGGGAATACGAAAGCACTTACCTCATTGGGTAGCTATGATGACCGAGTGAGGTAACAATTTCCATGAAACACCTAGGACAATTCCTGCTACATAAAAAGCACTGTGTAAATGTTGGCCATGTAAATTATTCTAGGTCCTGCTACTACCCCCTCCTCTTCCCCCAGTCTGTCTTTGACCTTCATGCAAAGTTCTGTGCCTCCTTCCTGCCCTGTCCAATTACAAATTTCTTTGCATCTCTCAGTCCCCTCCAACTCAAGGAGTCTGGACTTAAATTTGGCAACCTGTCCACCCCAAGATCTCCAAAGCCCCCAGCTCAGTGAACTCCCCCGTCTCTCGGACCTGCTTATGGGAAGAGGCTGGTGCCTGGGGAGTCAGGAGCCAGCGGCAGACAGCTACTGCCAGCCCACCCCAGTCCTCTCCAGAGTGACGCCCTCCTCTGCCCCTGCCCTGCCATCTCCCAGAGGGAGGGATCAGGGGGCAGCACTAGAGGCTGGAAGACCCAGGGACCTGGCAGGAGGCAGCTGTAGTCATCTGGCTGACAGGAGAGGACCCAGCCCTGTCCTAGGAGGAGGGGTCGGCAGGAGTCTGGGCTGAAAGGAAGGGACCTCGGCCTGGCTGTGTGGGGCAGGGCCTGATTCCTTACTGAATGCTTTGGAATTCCAAGCTATTTTGAGGGCATGGAGCCTCAGAACTTGAGCTGAAGGGACAGCCCCAGCCCAGGGACCCAACTACATGCAAGGCACCTTAAGGTCCCCTTACCCCCTCCCACATGGCTGCTGCCTTGGGCTATTCTCGCAGCTATAAACTGTAGGGGCTTTGGGTTGGGTTTTTTAAATCATTTTTCCCCTCTTTTTCTGCTTTTGTTTTTCTTTTTTGCTCTTTTAAAAATTTCATTTCAATCACAGCCCCAGTTCAGACATTCAAATTCTTGTGGGTTTTTCTGTGGCTCTTTCCTAGGACTGGGGAATTTGGCAGGAGAAACCCCAGCAGTGTGGTGGCCTCCCCGACCCTCCCCATATCCGCTGCTCCTGTGGCCTGGGAAGAAACCAGCCCTTGTGGATTCTGGAAGGAAATTCCCCTCCCCACCCTGCCCTTCCCCAACACCACAGCTCTGTCCATGGCACAGGGTGGGATAAGAGGGGATTGGCATGGCCTAGAGGGGAAAAGACCATCTCAAGAGGTCATGGGGTCCATCCTCCTGCACGGACGACCTGCTAGCTAGCCCTCAGCTCACAGAGATGACTGCTGAAGACCTGGCAGCAGGCTGTTGTCTCCCTGCCCACACCACCCCCAAATCACAGCACCTCCCAGGCATCTTCTGCTCAAAAGGCTAGAGGCTGGGATGGGAATAGAGGCTGCTGTGCCTCTCAGGGAGGAAGGAAGATGGGCCTGAGTGGTAGAAGCTTCTGGAAGCATGGATTCAGGCTCAATACAAGGAAGCACTTCTCTCAGAAGGCTCTGTCTAAACACTAGCTGGCTGCCTAGAAAGAGAGAGGGCTCCCTGTCTTGGGAGGTATGCAAGCCCAGGGAGGCAGGTAGGGATGTGGAGGGGTGGGTTTCTAGAGGGAAGAGGGTAAGGACAGACCTCTAAGGAGCATTCCCGCCCGGAGTCCCTTGGTTCTGTGAGGGAGGCCTGGGCAGGTCAGGGACTGAAAATGAAGCTGAGGGAGCCGTCTGCCAGGTGGGGATTTGACAGAGTGGGGAGTGGTAGAGACTATGGGGCCCTGGGCAGACCCAGGCACTGCACACAGCAAGAGCCGACCTCCTGGTCATGGGGGAAACTTGGCCGTGGATCCCAGCAGGGCCTCAGCCATGTGTCAGGGCTTGGAAAACAGGTTGGAAAATGAAACCGGTGGACAAGCACTGGCCCCACCGTGCCAGGGATGGGCTGGCAGGCCATGGAGGCTGAGGCAGCCAGCCACGTGAGACACCTCACTTTGTGCAGTGGGCTCAGAAATGCAAAGCTTCCTCCAGTGGTTTCCCTGCCCTGGAGCAGCGGCTGCCCGTAGGAGCTGTGCAGGATATCAGGCAGGAGGAAAGTCCCCAAGAGCATCTCCACCCTGATATTAAAGTTGCCTTTAGCAACAGACCTCATGGTTCAGGGGGAATCTTAACCAGAACCCTCCAGCAGACATTGCCAATCAAAGGAAGCTGAAGTTCAAGGGCTTATCTCTCCAGCAAGGAAGAGAAGGCAGCCAGTCTGAGAAGCTTTAAGGGGCAGTGACTCCTTCCTAATCCCCCACTCCCTTCACCCCTGAGGTTCCCCTGGTGAGCTCCAAATGCAGGTCTTTGAAGAAAAAACATGTAGGGTGTGTGTGTGTGAGAGAGACAGAGACAGAGACAGAGAGACATTTCAGGGGAGGAATTCAAGTATGGGATGAGAAGCTTATCAAGTCCATGGGAGAAGTAAGTCTCAGTGCCTGGCACTGGCTTTTGGGGAGAAATGAGACAAGGTAATGAGGTCAGGCTAAGGATCGTCTGAGTTCAAGACTTTCCCCAGCAGAGGCAGCGTGAGCAGGCTGCTCCCTTCCCTCCCTCCCTCTCCTCCCCAACACCCTTCCCAGACCTTCCCATCTGCCCCTGACTGAGCTGCCGCACTCAGCTGTTGATCGCCGGTGACTGAGCTCCCAGGAGAGGAGTCCAGGCCCTACGGCCAGCCCATGCCAGAAGCCCACTCAAAAGCAGACCATCTTCACACAGACGGGAAGAAGAGTGGAGAATGCAAAGTGGGCGACCCTTGCAAATGAGACAAGGAAGAGCCACAGGCTGCAGAGAGCCCCAACCTTGACCTGACGGACTCTCAGAGAAAGAAGGACACTGGCGTTCCCTTACGTGGTTGTCATTCACCCACCCCAAAGCCCTGGGGACTGGCCTTGGCCAAACACTTGCTACTGGAGTCGTGTAAGTCCAGAGGACTCCAGAGATGCTCCTTGTGGACTGACACATGTGGGCCTGACACAGGCATAGGCTTGGGGAAGCCTAGCCACCTCCCATGCCAGCGCGGGGTGGGTAAGACTGTCAACCGAGGAGCTGACTGACTACTGCCAATCCTCGAATGCTCTCATGCCAGGTCTCTGCGCCCACCCTGGGAGTCCTCTGGCCTATGAGGGTGGAGAAGCTGCCCCGGGAGTCGCGCTTCCTCTTGCCATTACTTCTGGCCCCTGTGCTGGGGCAGGGGCCACGGCAACCCAAGGCAGCAGCAGCGGGAGAGCCAGCCCCGGGGGGGGAAACCTGTCCTACACGTGGGAAACTTAGGCAGTGCTGCTTTAGGGTCTTACCCTGGCTCCTGCAAGAGCACACTGCGTGGGTGGGGATACCCAGGAGTGCACCCCATCTCCGAAGGAACCAGGAGTGGGAATGGACACTGGGGCAGGGTAGGTCACTGACGGGGTCTTAGCTCATCCTCCTGCACCAAGCCTCACAAATGGGAGGCAGGCTGGGCCCTGAGGGGCCTTGGCACTCCCCCTCTGAGAGGGGCCTGGGCCAGGGTCACCCTGGCTGGGGGGAGGGGCAGCGTGCTGAGTGGGATGGAGGTGGGGCAGCTGTATGCGCTGGGGGGGGGGACCAGGCGGCTGGAGAGGAAATGGCAGGCAGGATGGCCCCCTCCGCAGGGAGACTCGGGTCTAGACGGCTTGGCAGGGCCAGCAGGGCTGAGTCACATGCGTCTGGAACATGAACGTGCCCACTGGGGAGGGCCAGGCGGGGGAAGGGCCGCTCAGGCTTGCCTTCCCTCGCCCTAGCCCCAGCCCAGCATGAGCCCCAGTTTCTGCCCAGCTGCTGTCCTCTGCCTCAGGCCCCTGGGTGCCCACCTGTAGGGGCAGGGGCAGGGAGTCCAGTCAGGAACATATGACTGGCAAGAACCAATTGAATTTCAAATGGAGAAGGGGATGGGAAACTGGCCCCTAATGGCTCCCATCCCAGCCATGGCCCTATTCCCTCCACCCAGCTACTTTGGCCACCTGGGACCTTTTTGCCCCCAAGTGACCCTTGCTACACTCCATCCTCCTGCACTAGAGCCATCCCCAGGGACGCTGAAGGTCTCTGCTCCTCTACCCTGACTGCCAGTGCGCCTTACTCCCTGCCAGCCCATCCACAGCTGTCATTGTCCTGCCTGGGGGCTGTTCCGCCTCCCTGACTGCCTCCCCCGCTGCCTCTGTCCCTATCTGTCTGTCTCTCCCCCTCACTTACTCAGGAACGCCAGGTCTCAGGCAAGGAAGCTGGGCAGATAAGTCCGGATTGGCTCATGCATTTAGTGCTCACAAAAGCATCTGTGAGAAAAGTCATTTAATTGGGACCAGATCCTCTGAGGTTTCAAGGGCATTAAAACAAGATGGGTTTTCTCTAGGGAAGAAACTGCTGGCAACAGGAAGACGGCATGAAAAGTCTGGCTCTGTTCTTCTCCAAGCTTTAGGAGGGAAAAGGTCCCTATACCTTCGTTTATATAAGATAGATGCATGAACATGCACCCTGAGAGACCCTCCCACACACCCCTTGGGTACATGCAGCACACACACACACTGGTTTTGATGTTGGTTAGACACAATGCTGAAGGCTCCAGAATGGGCCTGTCCCCTTGCTCTGGGGATGAACTGAAAGGTGGGTCTTTGGCTGCAGAGCCATTGGTCTGCCTTGGGCCCTGGCAGCAGGACTGGTAAGTAGTGGGGGCTCAATGCATTTGTCAAATGACAGATATAGGGGGTCAGGACAAGCAGCCCAGACCTTGGCCGTGACCTCCAGGCATAGCTCGCAGGTTAGGTGTTGGACTCCCGTGCTCTTGCCCCACCAGTCTCTGCCTGCAGTGTTCTGACTCCGCCCACTCCCCGCCCCCGCCCCCACACCCTGGCCAGCACCCTCCACCCTGGGCCAGCCAGGGTGCCCTCTCCCCTGGAGGCTACAGCAGCCTCCACGTGGAAACCTGTCTTCTGCCCTTGTTCCCTCAAAACGTCCGTGCTCTACCCCACAGCCCAAGGGACCCTTTTATAATGTAAGTCAGAACATATGATTTCTCTACTCAAAAGTCCACAGTGGCTCCCTGTTTCCTTCAAGGTCGGAGGCAAAGTCATCCTACTGTCCTCTGATGCCCTCTGACTCTTCCCCAACCACCCCTTCGCTCAGCCTGCTTCACCACACTGGTCTCCTTGCTAGTTCTCAGTCTGGGCCAAACCCTTTCCTGCCTCAGGGCCTTTGCACTGACTGCCCCTCCTTTTTGGAGGGCTCTTTACTGGAGCTCTTTTTATTGCCTATCTCCTTTTCATTCACATCTCCACTTACTCACAGTCCTCATCTTGTCCTCTGTTAAAAGTGTCCCTCTCTCCAGTCACCATGGCCAGCCCCTTTCCTTCTGATGGGGTCTGTGTGTTCTTCTCTAGACAGCCAGTTCTGTGAGCGCAGGGCAGCTGACTGTGTGGTTCACTGTTGCACCACACACAGTGCCAGGCACAGTGCCTGGCCCACAGCAGGGGCCCAAGAATGTACGGTGAGTGAAGAATCCATTCCCCAACCCTCCCTCGATGGGAGAAGAGCTCTCAGCTGTGCAGTTCTAAGGAGTGTTGAGGGACAAGAGTGTTGCTTTGCCATCCTCTGGGCTGCCAACTGGGAATCCTGACTTGTGATGGTCTATGTGTGCACACATGTGTTGGACAATGCGCCACGTGGAAGGGAAGGACAGAAGGAGAAGGAGAAGGAGCAGGAGGCCCTTCTTTGCCCTTAGAATCCTGGGATTGTGCAGCTAGAAGCAACCTTCATCATGTAATGCAGCTTCTCTAGGCCCTTTCCAGCTCTCAGACTCTGGAACTGCCTAAGGTGCCCACCCCACCCCACTGAGATGGGATACTGAGGCCCTGAGCAGGGAGGCTTGCTCCTGACATCACACGGCCCGTCAGTCCAGGGCAGAGCTGGGAGCCCAAAACTTTCCAGCAACCCCCAGGCTGCATCCCTGGTTCCTGGAAAATCCCAGCACCCCTCCCACCCTGTGCTCCAGACACCAGGCTCAGGGTTAGTGTTGGCCTAAGGCCCTGCTTGTCTCAGCCCAAGTCCATGACCGAGCTATGCATGCAGGAGGGGCAGGCGTGGGAGGGCAGCTCTGGTTCTGCCCAGCCCCCTAGCAGGCTGGCTGTGTTCCGTGAGGGCTCCCTCAAGGTTCCCAGGGTGGCCAGGTGCCCCAAGACTGAGCAGAGTGGCCACTGGGCCCCCAGCAGAGGAAGGGCAGCAAGGACAGGTCTCCACAGGAGCTGGGGAGCTGAGAGTACCCCAGGCCTCGCCACTTCCTGCCTAGGTGGGTAGGAGCTGGGGTCCCTCCCTCCTCCAGGCTTCTGTGCCAAAGAAACCTGGGAGCAGCTTCCCCCAACCCCCATCCCAGCTAATGGGAACCAGATGGCAGGATGTTTAGTCAGCGCCTGGGGAGCGGCTTGAACAGGGGGAAATGGGTTGGGGGCCAGGATTCCAGAATCCGTCCCCAGGCGGGGGGAGGGGCGGAGCCTGGGCTCACACCACAGTCAGTCTCCTGGGACGCAAGTCAGGCAGATTTCCGTACCCTCTTCAGGTGATGCCTTCTCTGTATGAGGCAGGCTGCTCAGCCTTCCACGACCCCCAGCGTCAGCGAACCCGCAGCCCAGGACATCCTGTGTCACTCACGGGTGCGCAGGCAGACAGTGGCTTCACCCTTGGCTCCCAAGGTGTTTGCTCATGCTCACTCCCAACACAGTCTGTCTCTGGTCTGCATGTGTCCCCGTCCCAAATTCAGGCCATAAACTAGAGGTCTGGACAGGACAGCGGCAGGGGGTTGCGAGCAACTTCATGTGGCTCTTACAGGACTGTTAGCAGGCATAGGGGCTGCAAAAGGGCAGTGACTCTCGTGTCCCTGCCACACCCCAAGCACAGTACATCTGGGACTCAGACCCAAGTGGGCAAACACTGAGGAGCCTGGTGAAGACCCACTGGCTAGCGCCGCCCTGCCCTGACCAACCCCCACCCCGTCCCCGGTCTCCTGCACGCCTCTTGTGGCCAGCTCCTCCCCACCCCTCTCCCCTCTCCCGCCCACCCAAGCCTTGCCCACAATTAACTCATTTTTTAAGACTGCTTCCAAACATAAGTCAACACTGGACAGAGCTGTAGGAAAAGCTTCCTCAAGGCTGGCCTCGAAGAGCCGCGTGGTGAGACTGAGCCTCCTCGCCAGCCCCCTCTTGGCCGCCCTGGGCTCCCACAAGGCTCAGGCACCCCCATCTTTGCCTCTTGCTCCACCCCAAAGCCCGCTCCCTCGGGCCTGGCCTCCTTTCTGCATTGCCCCATCCTGAGCGCCAGGTGCTCCCTGACCAAGACAGTGTGTGTGAGGCCTGGGGAAATCTTAGGTGTGTCTGATGACAGTGGTGACTGGGACCTGGGACTCTTGGCCAAGAAGTCAGGGCGGAGGAGGGGGTCTGTGAGAGGGCCTCACACAGGCCACCTCCAGGCTGTCCAGGCCAAGGGACCCTCAAGAACCCAGCAGTCCCTGGTCCGCACATAGTCCAATGGCGGGGTGGGGGGAGGGCGGTGGGAGGCACAGCAAGAGGTGGCCACAGGGCATGTAGACCTGTCCCCCACCCCACCCCCGCAGCCCCGAGGTAGGCAGGGAGCTGGTAGAAGGACCATCCTGAAGCATGCCTCTGCCCGGGTGTTCAGTTTCCTCCAGAATTGGGAGGCCTCGGCCCCAGCCCCGATGGCAGAATCCCGCAGGCTTGGCAGATTCCAGAAGGTGGCCTGGGCAACTGCCCCTCTCCCAAAGACCCAGGAGGCCCTGGGTCCTGCTTCTTGCATGGCCCAGCCGCTTTCTTATCCCAAGCATGGAGGTAGGACCTGGCAGCCTGGGATGGGCAGCTTGCTCTGTGGTGGGCCTCACAAGCCCACTGTGTGTGGACACAGAAGCCCCATTCACGGGGGCCACTGGGCCTGGGCCAGTGGAGAATAAATACAGGCCTCTGTCTGCACACACAGTGGGCCTGCTTTCTGGTCCAAGAAAAACGCCGCCTCTTTCTCCTCAGATGGAAGCAGGGATGTTGGGGGTAAGTTGGGAGCAAGGCCTGGGAAGGTGCTTATTTGCCTGGGGGCCTTCCTGGGAGAGGGCGGGGGCCTGTGGGGGAGGCTCCAGGTACCACAGTGAGGACCAGGAGCTCGGGGAGTGGGACTGTTGTTCGCTGTCCCCCTGTGTCCGTCCTGCCTCTCCCAGCCCAGCAGCCTGCGTGCCCGCGCAGTGGCGATGAAGAGCGCGCTGCTCCCAGTCCTGGCTCTTTGGGTGGGCTGCAGCCCTGGAGGGGCCCTGGCCAAGCAGGGGCTGGGCCTGAGGAAGCCCACAGCCCTGCCAGCCCCCTGGGCCTCCAGACGGTGAGTAGGTGGCATGAGCAGGAAGACGCTGGCAGAGGGTAGCGCCCTAGCCCACGACTTGAATCCCCTTGGGGCTGGGGCAGCGGGAGTGAAAGCAGGTCACCAAGAGGCTGCCTGTGTGGTGCCCACCTTGGGTGCTGGGGAGGGAGTGGGAGGGGCCCATGGGCCATAAGGACCCTTCCCTGGAGGGTGAAGGGGGATGCAGAGTCTGAGAGGCCTCGCGCCCATCACCTGGCATGGAGGCAGGAGGGAGAGAAGCCCTGCCAGGGCGGGCTGCTGCAGCTGGGGCTGGAAGAGCGGGCCCCGCTTCTCTGGTGCAGGAGTTGAGCCATGCACCCTAAGGCCTCCTGAGGAGCCCAGGCGCAGCACAGAGAGCTGGAAGTCAGGGGGCCTGGGGCTGCGGTGTGGTGGCATAAGGGGCCCCAGGAGGCTGGCTGTGGTGTTGCCTTGGTCATATGCCAGTGGTTAGCACCAGGCTTGGTAGCCCCACTGCAGGAGGAGCCAGTGGGCAGACACAGGAACTGCAGAGAAAGCCCCTGGTGAATTCTGGTTGAAAAGGGGCTGCCATGGCTGCCAGCCCTTCAAGGTAGCCTCTAGGCTGTCCTCACCACAAGAGCCTCCCCTCCCAGCAGGCACTGGGGCTTCCACCTCCAAAAAAACACTGTGCCAGGTGGTAGCAACCTGCTTGTCATCCTAGAGGCTGTCCCCACCCATCCTTGCCCAGAAGCACCCCTGGGGGTACAGGAACATACCCAGCCCCCTGCCTAGGGCCACAGAAGCTCCCCTGGGCCTACCCCTGTGGGCAACTTGGCCTAGGGGCCTCCGGCCTGTTACGAACTGAGCAGCACCCTGCTTTCTCTGGTGCTTGGGCTCCCCTTCTGTGGGGCCATGAACAGGTGGGGAGACTATGGAGTCTCTGGTACTTGGTAACCTCGGGGATCTGTGACAGAAGGCTGAGAGCTTCTGAAGAGAGAAGAGAAAGGCTGCCCCATGTGCGAAACGGCCACTATCCCAGCCCACACATTCCTGGGGCTGCCCAACCTGCAGTGGCTTGGACCTGAGCAAGAACAAGTTGGACACCTGGGGCCTGTACCCCCAGGCCTTCCACTGCCCCCTCCGTCTGCTCTCTCAGGGGGCCTGGGCCTGGGAGGAGGGCTGGCAGGTCTGGGGTGGCTCCCGTCATCCACTGTTGCTCTATGCAGATGAGCTGGGAGCCCCTTAGGCTAGGGAGGCAATACTGTGCGCAAAGGACCAGTGCATCTGCCACCAGTGGGTACACTGCCCATGCGGGGAGTTGTCACAATAAACCCACAGAGCCTCAGCACCAAAGGGCCTCTCCTCTGCCTGGCCAGGCCTCCCAGAAGCTCAGAGTTGGGCCTTGAGGACTGTCCCAGACCTGCTGAGTGTCCCTGTGCCAGATCAATGCTCTGTCTGGGTTGCATGATCCCCTTGGGCTTTGCAGTAGCTCTGGAGTTCTTTGTCTTATGGGGTTCTGAGGAGCCGTGACACAAATGGCAGGTGTCACTGGGATCCTTTACACAGGTGGCCATGGCTCCAAGAGTAGCAGAGACAGTGGCATCTGAGTCCCACAGACAAGGCTGGGTGGAAGGGGACAGGGAACAGAGCCAGCGAGTGGCAGGTGGGCCCCTTACCCCCAGTCCTGGCCCCAGGAGCTGCATCTGGACACCCATGTCATTGAGCAGGTGACAGAGCATGTGCCCAACCACAGCCGAGACCTCTGCATGCTGGTGCTCAGCAAGAACCCGCTCCAGGAGGACCGGCAGGCACCACAAGCTTGGACTGTGCTCCCGTGGGTGCTGCCACTGGCCTGGCACCTCATGAGCTTCACCCTGACAGGCCCATGGAAGTCAGAGAAGGAGGACTCGCCCAAAGGACCCCAGCGAGTAGGCAGGGAGGGAAGAGAAGGCTGGGGATGGGCCTGGTCCCACACAGGTTACCCAGGTCACCTGCCTCCCTGCCCAGGGCTCAGGGTAGCCTGGGCCTTCAGCCACCACCTGCCCAGCAGAATCCCCAGTGCTCCTGCCCATGCCCAGATTTACCCTGCAGGCCCCTCGGAAGCTCACCTGGGAGATGCCATGGGCTTGCACAGAGGCACAGCGTGGGTGGTGAGAGGCAACAGGGGTAGGAAGGGACACGGAAGAGATAGTGGGCCCAGCAAAGAGACTACAGAAGTGTCCTGGGGTGGCCATGACAGATCACCACACACCGGGCGGCTTAAACAACAGAGATTTCTTCTCTCCCAGTCCTGGAGGCCAGAAGCCTGAAGCCACAGTGTGGGCAGGGCGGGACTCCCTGCAGAGGCTCCAGGGGAGGGTCCTTCCTCGCCCCCAGCATCGGGAGGCCCCAGGGCCCTTGGCTTGTGGCCACATCACTCCCATCTCTGCCTCTGTCGCCGTGTGGACGCCTCCCCTGTGACTGTGTCCTCTTCTGTCTCTTATAAGGACACTTGTCACTGCATTTAGGGCCCACCAGGGAAATCCAGGAAGCTCTCAACTTGAGGTCCCTCACTTACCTACGTCTGCAAAGGCCCTTTTACCAGATAAGATCACATTCCCAGGTTCTGGGTAGACATCTCTGGGGTCCACTATTCACCCTACTATAGCAAGGGTCCAGGACGAGTCCCCGCTTTTTGGTCTGACAGCTGGGTCTGGGCACTAGCAGGAGAGGTCGAGGAGGAGGCCCAGCTCTTACAGGCATCGCCCCAGGACTCAGGATCTGGTCCTGGGGGCAGCAGGAGGGCTGGGAAGGCGCGACCCACGGGGTGCGCACACGGGGTCAGCTGTCTGACCTGCCGGTCCAGGGACTGGAGCCTCCTGCCTCCTGCCCTGCAGCCTCATGTTCCAGGAAAAACTTACCAGAACGTTTGGGTTTAATTATTCTTTTTTCCTCTCCCCCTCTTGCCAAGGGGGCAAAGAAAAGCAGACAGCAGCCTAGGGAGGGACCGCCCAGCTGCTGTTCCACTCCCGCCATGGGGCCTGGGCAGGGGGCTGGCGGCCAGTCAGGCCCGGGACGGCAACACCCAGCTTTCCTCTGGCTGGCGGAAGGGAAGGGGGCTGCTGTCTTGGCGGGCCGTGGAGGCACCAGTCATGGGACCTCCCACCCCCACAGACTAAGGGTCCCAGGGCCCCAGGTTCAAAGGTTGACCCCACTCAGGGGGGCTGGAGGATACCACTAAGAGAAGCCACTTTCCCTGCCCGCCGCCCTATTGCCCGCCCTGGGGTGAGCCAGCTTTGTGGCCTCCTGAGCTTCACCATCAGCCAAAGTGATCTCTCGGGGTCCCCAGCCCTGATCCCCAAGGGTTTGGTTTTATTTTTCTCTCCAGCAGAGATGAGAGGGAAAGACTGAAAGGCCGAGGAAGGGTGGGGCAGGGCCAGGCCTAAGCAGCGCGCAGGCACCTCCCCTTGGTGTAAATGGGTGGAAGGGGGTCTGCCATCTCCACACCAAGGACCGCCCGGCTAGCCTTCACATGAGCCCCTCTTCCCAGACTTGGGCAGACAGAAGCCACAGACGCCAGATAGGGCCTGCCTGCCTCCTGGCCCTTCCCAGCTGTTGGAAACTCTGGCACAGGGCTCTGGGGGCAAATCCCCACTCCCCTTTTGGGCGTGGACCTGGGACCCCAATTTGGGGTTCCAGCTGTGGCTGTAGTTCCTGCTCATGCAGGAAGCTAGAGACCCTCGACCTGTCCCACAAACCAGCTGGTACAAGTGCCCTCCTTCCTGCATCGAGCACGTCCCTGGCTACATGTTTGTACCCATGAAGCCAAGCCTGGAGCTCCTGCGCCTGTGTCACAACAGCCCGCATGCCATGGCACCCACAGTGCATCCTGTCTGAGCCTACATGCCTCCCTGGCTGAGGTGCTGCTGGGTGACCAGCAGCTACAGGCCCTCCTGCGTGGCCGGCTGGGCCTCTGGGGGCCGCAGGCCCTGCACCAGAGCCACAGCAAGATCAGGTAGGTCCACCTGCCTGTGCCCACTCTGCCTGTAGGCTCCTCACCCACGGCTCTCAGAGCTGAGGGTGGAATTGGGGGGGGGGCATCCTTCACCACCCCCATCCATTCATCCATCTTGTCTGCTGAGGTGGAGGCTGTGCCCAGTGACTGTGAAGCCTAAGCAGCCAAGGAGGGGGGCTGCAGACAGCAGAATCTGGGAAGGTGAGAGGACTCCAGCCCAGAGCAGCAAGGTCCGGGCCCCAAATGGGAAGGTGGCAGGTGGTGACCCTTCACCCTGGGTCTCATCTCTGCACCTTGGTTTCTACCCCCCCCCACCTTGCCTCCCCATTGTGATGCCTGACTCCCCTTTCTGGGGTCTTTCCTCTGCTCACCCCTGCTACCCCCACTCCACAACACATGCCCCAAATTCCATCTGTGTCACTTGTGTGGCCCAGGACTCACCTCACCTCCATGCACCTGGAGAACAACCGCATGGACCGCGCCGCATCCCGCCCGCTGCGTTCTCTTGCACCCAGGCCCGCCACAGCGTGGGCCTCCGGCCCCAGCAGGGGGGGGAGCTGGGGAGGGCTCCTGGAAGGCCCGGAGTGCGGGTGTGACCAGGCCCAGCTCCACCTGATCTTTGCACCACTGGGAGAAAGATCTAGAAGACTGCTGCTTCAGATGTACCCACTTCCCATTGACTGCTGAGACCCCTTCACTTAGTAAATGACTCAGCAGGGTGTGGTGCTGGTTTGGACTTGAATGTAATAAATGCATCTCGTTCAAGCACACGCGTCTCCACCAGCCTCCCTTCCTCCCTCTTGGGTCTACAGCCCAGGGCCCACATGCTGGACGCTGCCTTGTCAGCAGGGAGTCAAGAGGGCCTGGTTCCAGAAGCTTCCCCAAGAGCCTCCCCACCCGCACCCACCCTGGCCAGGGTCCTGAAGTCCCCTGCAGCTCAGCCCCAAGCCATCTGGGGACCCAGCTCACCTCCTTTGCTCAGGGGGCATCAGTCCCTCTGGTGCAGGAAGTGTCCCAGTCCCAGGTGTGGATGGATGGAGGTGGGCTCAGCTGGGAGGGCTAACATGGAGGTCCCTAGGGTCCCTCTGTGCTGGAGCCACCTACAGCCGCACCTGCACCAAGTCCAGGGGTACCTTGCTCCCTTTCCCTCTAACCCAGGTCCTGGGGCCCTCATACTGGTTCCCCATCCCCATCCCTTGTGCACAACTGTCCCCAGGCCAGACTGTGGGTCCCCAGGTCCCCATCTGCAGCCTTCAGGGACAAGCACAGGGGTCCATGGATGTGGGACGTGGGACCCAGACTTGGTACCAGGGGAGGGTGGGAACAGCAACCCTTGGGGCGCAAGCACTGGGTCTATGGGAGGGCTGGCCCAGCCCTGGGAACCCAGTGGCAATGGCCCCCCCGACTGGGGTTGCTGACTGTCCGCCTGGTGGGGGAGGCAGACACAGACACAGTGGGCTACGGTGGCTCAGCCGTGGTGAGCCCTGAGGTGGGACGGGCCAGCTGTGTGGGTGGCCACATGGGGTCTACAGAGCCCCCAGAGGCCACTGCGGCAGTGGCCCTGCCTGTATGGGGGACCACCAGGAACGGGGTGGGGTCCCTGGGTCAGCCTCCGCAGCTCACAATGCCACCATGCCCAGTGCTGGGGTGGGGGAGGGACTGGGGGGTGGACAACCAGCAGGCAGCATGGCCCACCTGGCCCCTGCCCGCAGCTGCTGGGTGTGGGTGAGGTGAAGGAGGAAGGGCACCAGGTGCCCATGCGGAGACCTTGACTGGGATCTGGCCTGAGAACCGGAGTCTGCATGGGTCACGCTCTGTAGCCAGCCCCCCTCCTCCTTGGGGTTCTCAGGCAGGGGATGGGAGAGGCCTGGGAAGCTGGTGGAGTATTTGCTTTGGACTCATCCCTGCATTCCTTCTCCTCCCGGGCCTGGGCCAACAGATATGGCACTTCCTGTTTGGGCTGGGCCAGAGGTCAGCAGCCCTTGGGGCGCTGGCCTGATGGGGAGGGCCTGCTGCTCTTTCAGCTCTCGTGACCCCTCCTCCCTGTCCGGCTGTCCCAGCCTGGCCCCTCCTAATAGGGACAGTCCCCAGTCCCCTCCCTCCCAACTGTTACAGAGGTGGGGACCTGAGAGGCACAGGAAGTCCAGGCTGGGTGAATCCCCTTGTCACCTCCATCCCTGTGGGCCTTGCCCCACTGCTGCTTTTACCTTATTTCTACTGGGCCACCTGCGCTGCCTGGCCACGGAGTGTGGGGAGAGGACCAGAGGAGGGTAGGAGGGACTGTGGAAGCAGGCAGAGCACAGGTGGTTGTCCAGGAAAATTGCCCTACAAGCAGGAAGCCACTTGGCCCTTGGGGTTGCTGTTGGGTGGGCTGAACTCAGGCCCAGAGGCCGTTCCTCCCCTGACCATCCAGAGCAGCTCGGGGTGTCTGCCATCAGGCTCCTTGACAGACTTGATAAGCCACGTAGGCTACCAAGTGGGGAAGGGCAGACCATGGGGACAGGGAGCCCTGGAGCACTCCTTGGGAACTTGCACCTCTGCCTGCCCCTCCCAGCCACAGTCCCAGAATCCTGCCCCTTGGCCTCCAAATTCTTCTCTTTGTCCCCAGCACCCCCATGGGAGGGCCAGCCGCTGCTCCTTCACCAGGCGCCCTGCCTAGCTTCTGCACACCCAGTTCCAAGCCTCCCGCCTGTCCCGTACCCCACATTGTGGCAAGCTCGTTGAAGCCCCCGCATCTTGAAGAAACAGGCCCTGGAAGGAGTGTAGCAAGATGGGGAGGCCAAGGCTGTGTCTCACGGGGTGTGCCCCTGGCCCTGCAGCAGCTTCCACCACAGCAGTCACACAGGACCAGTCCAGGAGACACTGGCTGCCCAGACCCCTCCCCTGCACCCACCTTCATCCCCCACCCCCACCAGGGTCCCCTGGCCCTGCAGGCAGCAGGCAGATCTGGGCACTGCTCCTGGGGGCTGGTGTACCCCAGGGGAAGACCATGGATACCTCCTGTGGCTCGGCCTCCTGTCCATCTACCCTCATGTGGCCACACCCCAGACCGTGCCCCTCTAAAGATAGCTAGATGCAGTCCGTGCCTCTGCAGAGCCCCCTTTCGGGGCCTGAAATTACACCCCTGGCAGCCCCATGTGGAGAGCGCTGTGTGATTATGTTCTCAGGGGAAGGTCAAAAAAAGCACTGGCATGGAGAGTGCCAGCTTTCACCGGCCACGCCTCGGCCTTCAGCTCTGGGAAGCTTCCAGGTAACAGAGGCTTGGGCCACTCCGCAGCAGCTCGGCTCCCTCTTGGGTCTGTTAGCACGAGCCCCCTCTGGGGGCACAGGTTACCATACGCTGCCTCGGGGCTCCAGAATGTCACAGCTCTGGCCTCCAGGCACCTGAGGGCCTGGCGCCTCCCTGGAACCAGGGGGCCCAGCCCTCTCCCTGCCCTGCCCTTCCCCCTAGAGTTCACAGATCGGGACTGGATGGAGCCAGCAGGCTATGAACCTGGGGGCGCCAGCTTGGGTTCAGGGGTCCCTGAGATGTCAGCTCACTTCTGGGCGGGATCACTTGCACAAGAAGTGACTTACATGTGTGTGTGTGATGTGTCCCTGGGAGTTCATCCTGGTAGCTGGACGTAAGAGGGCTTCTGTGGGTGGGAGCCTGTGCTCTGGGCTGGCCCTCTGAGAGTCCTGTGCCGGTACCCAGGCCCGCGCCATTGCCCTCACAGCACACGTGACCGCCGCTCTTGGGCACCATCACACATGTCCTTGCTTCTGGCCCAGCAGCATGTGTGGAAGTCAAGGCCCACGGACTCAGTGTCCAGGGAAGGGGCCGAGAGGCAGAGGGGAGACCCAAGGAAAGAATGGGGAGCCGGGAAGAACAGACAGGAGGACAGGAAGGCCCAGGAAGGGGGCTGGCAGATGGCTCCTGAAGCTCAGGGCCCAGCTGCTCTTTCCAGCCTCCAGAGGCTCATGGGACCAGCAGCTGGGTGGGCTGGAGCTGGGAGCAGGGGAGACTCTGCTGTCTCAGCGGCTGCCACCTGTGTAAGGACCCCTCTGAATCCCTGCGAGCCCTGCTTGCTGGGCCACCACCCAGGCCCCAGGCTCTGCCTTCCAGGAACCAGTACCAAAGGCGGGTTTGGGGCCCAGAGGGGACTGACTAGTGGCTCAAAGCCTGTCCTCTGCCTGCCTACTTCTCTCCTGGGCCTCCCCCTGCAGCTCTGAAGCCATGACACATACAGGTGCAGACCAGCTGTGGGGGGATGGGTGCAGTCGACTCTGGGTCTTTCTTCACACACAGACCTACCAGACGGCAAGGGGCTTAGATTGCCCTGCCTGGGGCAGCCCCCCAGCTGCTCGACAGCCCTGCCTGTCCCCCTCTCAGTGCCCTTCCATCCTCATGTCGGCTCCTGACTGTTCCCACCGCCCCACTGCCTCCAGGCACCTGCCCTGTGCTCTGGGGCTCCAGACTGGGCACCAGGAAGCAGGCTGGGGCAATGACCCAACAAGGGCTAAAGGAGGGAGCTAGCAGTGTGGTCTAGGGGCCTGGCAGGGCCGGGCACGATACTTTCCCAGGAATCCTGAACCCGCCCCCGGGCTCCTTCTCAGGTCCAGAGGACCAGGTTCTTGGTTCCTCTGGCAGGAGAAGGGGCTTCTGTGGAGGGGCCTGGGTGGGTTCTGGGCTGAGGACAGGCCAGTGCCGGCGGGATCACCCAACACTCTGTAGCACTTTAGAGAACGTGTCCAGGCTGGGGCTTTGGAGGCCTGTCCAGTGGTGTCCCAGAGGCGCAGGGCATGCTGGGAGAGGGCCCTCATGACCCAAGGGCTCGTGCTGGCAGGGTTTAGGTTCTGCCCCCCACCCCCACCCTTTATGACTAGTGCAGCCCTGCCCACCACTGACCACTGCTGTGCATCAGCCTCCTCTAGAGCCTGGGGGCCTCAGGAAATGCCTTCTCTTCCTTCCTGCCTTGTCCCCCATGCCTGCGCTCCCCTGCCTCCTGGTCAGCTAGAGGGCAGGAGGCTGCCAGTTCCCACTAGCCAGCAAGGACGTGCTGTCCCCACACTGCTTAAGCAGGGGTCTGGGCTGTTCCTGTGCTGCAGGAAGTGGAGGCCTGCAGGGAGGGGGAAAGGGGAGTCCCAGGACTGAGGTGCTGCCTGGCTGGTCTGGGAGGGGCCCCCAAATTAGAGGCCCAGGCAGAGTGACTCAGTGGGCCTTGGGCCGGGCACTCAGTCACAGCTTATTGTAGACTCCAAACCACAGACAAACGAGCCTTCCAGGCAGAAGAACTGTATTTACAGAAATATTGCCCCAGACACATTCCCCAGCCACAGGGAAGAGCTCCGGGTGCATAACGTGCCTCTTCAGGGGGTCGCCTCATTGCCACCCCCAAGCTCCCTCCAGGAAGGAGCCTGACTGACACCAGAGTGCACTGTCGCAGTGCCATGCGGAGGAGACACTGTCCCCTTGCTGTGCCCGCTCCCATCCACACCTCGGCAAGTGCTCTTTCTTCCACCACCAGTGTCCCTCTTCCCTCTGTGTCTGCTCCAAGTTACCTCCTCCAGGAATCCCTCCTGAGGTTTTGGTGCCGTGTGTAACCTGGGGAGGTAAGAAATAAGAGGGTCATGTTCCCCTCCCCTGCGGCTCCGAGCCCAGCTGCAGAGCGCTCAGAATGGACTTTCCCCAGCCCGGCCCTGACCACTGTGCCCAGGACTCTTTCACCCCCACTGGGACTCCTGAAGGCCGAGGCCCTGAGTGACAGCTCCTAGGATCCCAGCCTGCAGAGCAGTGTGGGGCACAGTGGAGGGCCGGCTGGGGCATGAGGCCAGGTAGGGCCTTGCTTGGCAAGCAGTGTGCTTAAGGTCTCCTTGAGCAATGGGTGTGTCTTACATGGAGTTGCTTGTTTTTATTCATTTTTTCGAACAGCTTTATTGAGATATAATCCACATATCATACAATTAACCTATTGAAGATGTACAATTCAACGGGGTTACGGATGTTCAAAAAACACATAACATCACCAGTCAACCTAGAACATTGTCACCACCCAAAAAGAAACCACACACCCTTTAGCTGTCACCACTCTATGCCCCAGCCCCCGGCCCTAAGAAACCACTAATTTACTTCCTTTGCCTGTAGACTTGCCTATTCTGGACGTTTTCCTGTGGAATCATACCGTATGTGGTCTTTCGCAACTAGCTTTTTTCACAGAGCACAACCTTGTGTACATGTTTTGGACCCTCTTTCTGCTGCTACCCGGCCTGACTGGGGATGCTGAAGCTCTGTGGGACTACACGGGCTGCAGGATAGTAGTCTTTGTACTGACAGATGTTTGAATATGTCTCCAATAAACAGTACAAAACACAAGCAAACAGGCAGACCAATTGACTCCCCTTGTCTGGAAGGGCACGTGTCCTCTCCGTTCTGCAGGTCCCAACCATTTGCAGCCGGAGCTCCCCACCCAGACCCTGCTTTTCCCATGTCTCCTTCTGTTCCCCAGCCTGAAAGCTTCTTGCAGGCAGGCACCAAGCTTAGTCAGGCCACCATGTGTCCCAGGTCCCTGCCAGGGAGCCCTCAGCTTATGCTGATGCACAGAAAGCGGGTATGGGCCCAGCTACTCCCCCAAGCAGAATCTTCTAGACCCCACCTGCATGTCAGCCCTGGACAGCAGGCAGGGCCAGCAGGGGTGGGTGCACGCAGACCCTCAGACCTCACCCCTTTCCTCCTCCCCTCACACCTGCCTTTCCCTGGCCTCCACTCAGCCTCGGCTCCATGAGCTTTTCGCCCTCTATGCTTTTCTCTCTGGGTCGCAGGGCACCTGCACTGTATTGCATTGCCTGCCTGAGTGTCTTCCCCTGACAGACTCCGTGTCTCCTTTGCAGATGTCAGCTTGCTCGCTACTTCAGTTCCCCTGTGTCTAAACCCTCACCTTGGTCTCTCTGAAGTGGCTCCTGTGGGAGTCTCCCTTCATGCAGGGTCAGCCTGTGACCAAGAGCTGGCTCTGGCCTGGCCCGGCTGCATGCTGGGTCCACAGGCTGGGGAGGGACTGGGACCCTGCTGGATGGGGAGAAGGAGTTGTGCTAAGGCCCTGGGCTCTAGACGCAGGTGGAGCTGGGCTCACATGGGCCCTCAAGTGAGCCTCCAGTAATCTCAGGGGGGTGTGGCTGATGACGGCCTCTTCCTGGGACACTTGGCGGGCTGGCCCGCTTGGCCCCTGTAAGTAGCCAGCACAGTGCGCAGCCCAGAGGAAGTGTCTACCCACAGAGTGGTCATCATGTCCTAGGGACCCACAGGAATGGAGTAAGACAGCTGACCGGCCAGGCCTCTCCTCCTGGAATCAGCGTCCCCATCCTCAGCTTGGCAGGCAAGCAAGGGAGGACCCCGAAACTGCGGTGGCCTCCTGCCAGGCCCCAGCTAAGTCGCATCCTGAAACCACACAGACAGGACTGGTTCCTCTTTTTTTAGGGAAAAAGGGCTAGAGTGGGGTGGGGGGTAGGGTGTCGGGAATGCCTGGGAGCCTAGATGCAGCCCTCCCTAAGCCCAGAGAACCGCCTCCTTGTTCAGGGCAACGCTACCACAGGTTCTGGGCAGGCTCAGGGCAGGAGTCCAGGGACCACTGATTGGACTGGCAACCAGAGTTGGCCTCCGTCTCGTCTCCCTTCCATTTCTGCCCTCCCGCCTTCCTCGGCTGGGCCTAGCACCAGCAAGCCAGTTCCCGCCCCTCGCTGGGCCTCAGTGTCCCCATCTGGACGGTGGAAAGTCTGACTCTCTGAGGCTGTGCCTGCCCAGAGCCGCCAAGGGTCCTGTGTGTGTGAGAGTACTGTGTCCCTTTACTATGTGCCCGGGGCAGCAAGCGGGTGCTGCAGGGGGTGGAGGTAGGAAGGGGGGCAGGGGGTATAACTAGCCCAGCTGTCTTCAAGAAAATTGCTCCCTTTGAAGTTGCCAGGGGGGCCCCGGGAAGCCTGCCCCCTCCCTCCCTTGGTCCCTCCCTCTCCGCCCCACCAGCCCCGCCGTGCTCCCCTCCCTCCCCGCCCCTCCACGCCATCCCCTCCCGTCAGCCGGCCCGCCCGCCCAGGCTTTAGCCTCCCTCCCACAGCCTCGGTCTCCCTCTCTCCACCAACGGCCCAGGAGTGAGCGGCGGCTCTCTGACGGCTTGGCCCACACTGACACACGGACGGCTGGACACCCAAGCCCATCAAGTACAGCCTGCACCCAGCTGCTTCCCCTCCCCAGGTAGGGCCCCGTGCCAGCCCACGCTGGCTCTGCTGTCCCCACACTGGCCTTGAGCTGCCCTTGCTGTCTCATCCCTGGCCCCGCTGCCCCCTCACTATCCTCAAGATGCCCCCATGCCACCCCTCCGCGCCCCTGCCCTTGTCCCTGCGGCTCCGGCTCCCTCGCTGCCTCTCCTGCCCCCAGGCTGCCGCAGGCTCTCGGTCTACACCCCTTCATCGCCACCCTGTGGCTCCCTGGGTCCTTGTCCCATTTCCGCCTCTTCCCGCTGCTTCCAGGTGCCTTCCCTGCCCCGCTTCCCTCCCCTAAGTGGCCTGCCCCAGCTCTGGTCCATGTCTGCCCTCTCTGCCACTCCCTCGGGCTTCTTCCCGGTGGCTACCACCCCAGAGCATCCCCCTTCCCTGCAAGTCTGGGGTGCATCCTGCCCTGCTGCCAGCCTTGCTCTTTGTGCCTGGCCGTGGTCAGGAGTACCTCTGGGCTGCTGCCCAAGTGCAGTGCCAGGGAGCGGTTCCCACTAGCCCCCTTAGTCCTGGGCTAGTCAGAGACCTGGTTTCCCCAGCACACCCCAGGCACGCTGCCCAGATATTCCTGGCTTATGCACAGGCTAATGCCCTGCCTCCACCTCCTCCTGGGTGAGGTATGGGTTCATGGAACCCTGGCTACCAGGGCCCTGGGTGACGCTTCCTGGGTAGCTCCGTCCTGTCTGTCCCCAGAACCCCCTGGTATTGGGACTCGGGATGGGGTGAGGGGGGCAGAAAGAAACTCAGGCAACTGTGGCATGTTATCCTGGGCAGGCCTGGCTTGAAGCCCCTGCAGGGGACCCTGGGTAAATGTGAAGCCACAAAGCCCACCTCCAAGCTAGGACACCATTATCCCAAGATGGGTGCCTTTAGGGATGGGTGAGGTTCAAGAGCTCCCTGACTAGATGCCATCCCCTAAAGGCAGCCCTCCCACTGGTGTATGAGGCGTCCCAGGAAAGGAGAGTCCCAGGTCTAAAGCAAAGTGTAGATGCAAAGCCCCCCCACCTCATCCATTGTACAGAGGGGGTAACTGAGATGTGGAGGGTAGGAATCTACTCCCAGTTGCACAGCCAGGCAGGGGCAGAGTTGGGGCCACAACCCAAGGTTCCTGACTGGCAAATGCTAGCTCCTAACTGTATACTACCCAGGGAACCTTCAAAGTCACTTGGGCATTAATATGATAGCACTGTATAGGGATCAGAGTGGGAGGTGGCAGAGCCACTGGGCCCTGTTCTCCAGGCTCTCAAGATGGGTGGCATGCCAAGGGGCCCAGCGGGGGTGGCCAGGAAGAGCAGCATGTCACCAAGGGCCCTGGAAGGCTGGGCGGTGAAGCACCCCTTCGCTGCTCCATGGGTAGCCCGGGGCCCTGGTTAGTGAGGGCTGCCTGCTGAGCTGGTACTGCTGAGAGGAGCAGGAGGACCCGGGTCTTCCAGGGCAGGGTGGTGGGCAGGCACGGGCAGGGCAGACCTCGCCAGGCCTGGGAGATTATCCTTGAGCAGTTGTCTCCGGGGCCACTCAGGGTGCTGCGATGGCCAGTCCCGTCCTCAGGGGGCTCCTGCCTCTCTGCCCTTGCCCTTCCCTGGCCGGTTTGCTCTCTGCACAGCAGGGATTTACTGGGATTGAGGCAAGCTGGAGGTGCTGGAGCCATCCCTCAGTGCCAGGAAGGTTCTGGGGAATTTGCCTCCAGGGATGCGGGTTCAAGAGGAGTGAGAATGCTTACGTGCAGGTGAGTGCCTCCTGGTGACGTGCAGCAGCCTGTGCCATCTGAACCCTGGGAGAGCTGGCACGTGGGTAGAGGCACTTTCGTGTGGAACTTGCCCATGTCTGGCTACCGTGGGCACAGAGCTGCCTCCAAGCCGCCGGGACCAGGCAGTGGGAGCAGCCTGGCCTGGGAGCGGGGGGGGGCACAGAAGACTCCCTTAGCAAGCCAGCCAGCTGCTGAGTGGCTGCCTGGCCACCCTGGCCTGCCCACCCACTGGCCCACTTTCAGCCCTAAAGACCCAGGCCACAGTGGGCATTAACCAACCCACTGCTTTTGTGCCCTGCCCTGGGACAGGGACTAGGGTCCACGTTGTGTAGATGGGGAGTCTGAGGCCCAGTCCCTTTATCAGTGAGTTTGGTGGCACTTCTGTGCTGGCTGATTTTAGGGGCCCAGAAATTTGGGGGACCATCCCTCTGACAGAATTTCTCCCCAGTCCCACCAGTGGCCCTGGCCCATTGAAGAACCATGAACAGGGAAGGGTAGGAGGAAAGGGAGTGTTTGTAAGACAAGAAAACTTTCCTTTCTTTAGTAATATTCTGTAGTCACTCCAACAAGACCCCACAGCGCCCCTTCCAGCGACAGCATCAAGTCCTCGGGATGAGGGGGAGGGCACACATGACTGTCTGTACAGAGCCTCCCGGCAGGGCTTCCCACCCCTCCTTCCTTGCTCTTCCCCAATGCTTGACCCCTGCCCCAAGCTGACCCCTTCACCTAAGCCTGTCTCCCCCACTGGTGGGAGGGGCTGCACCAGCTCAAGGACTTGGCTCAAAACAAGGGGCTGGGCAGGTGGTGGGTGATGATCCTCCCAGGGCATCCTGCCGTAAGCCGTGAGGTAGGGGGTGAGCGTGGGCTCCCTCTGGAGGCAGGCAGACCCGGGTCTGCCAGCTCTGGGCCCTCCCATCAGCTGGTGCCTGGGGCCGTCAGTGAGCACCCCTGCTGTCTATCCTCTTCTGCTCAGACACTGACGGCAGGGGTGCTCACTGCAAATGCAGTCCCAGGGGGAGCCAGTGGGGATGGGGTGGGGGTCATGGGGAGGGTTGGGGGGATGCCCGCTGCGGCTAACTGGCCAGCCCCGTGGCCAGGCCCTTCTCCAGCCTTCAGAGCCAGCCTCCCAGTGCTTCCAGGGCTGTGGTTCATCCCCCCACCTTCCAGATAGGAAGTGAAAGCCCTTTCCCTTGCCTGGAATGCAGGGCCTGAAGGTCCTCTGGGGCCTCCTTCACCCCCTCTGGGATTCCAGGCTCCTGGGAGGCACCTCAGTCCCACCCCATTTGGCCTCTCCCCTGAACCTCTCCACTCTGGGTGGGGGCACCTCCTGGGTGGCTATGGAGAGCATCTTTTTACCCAGAGCCCACCAGGCTCCCACCACTGCCTGCAGAGCAGCCCCACAGACGGTCCTGAGCCCAGCACAGCCACCAAGGACTCCAGCAGCTTGTGCCTGCTCCCTCCCTGTGATGGCGCGTTCCTCAGGTTGAGGGCGCTGGGGGCGCTGCCCATCCATCCTGGAGGCCTGGGCAGTGCTCTCCTGCCCGGGGAACAGGCCCCTATCTTGGCCTGGCTTGGGGGAGCAAGGCTCTGGGAGCCAGAATGAGAACATCTCCCTGTGCGGTCTGGCATCTGCTGGAACCTAAAATGCTCAGAGGAAACACCCTTGCCCAGGTGGAATGATGGCTTTTCCAGGCGATTTCCTGCAGACAGGCAGAGGCAGCGGGGGTGGGGCTGGCCCGGTGGGTGCACTGCATCTGAGGAAGGGTACCTGGCCCCGTGGGCAGTGGGGAACTATTGATGGTTACAGCCAGAGATGCCACATTTCCACAGGCTTCATGATGTCGGCAAGGGGGCTCAGTATCCACACAGCAGGGCCCTGTGGTGACCAACGGCATTGCCTCCCGGCCACGTGAGGGGGCTGCGCAGCAGTCTTCTCCAGGCACCTGGGGCTGGTCAGGCCCCTGCACAGGGCAGGGAGTGTGGGGTCTTGTGACTTTAGGGCCTGAGGCAAGGTCGGCAGTGGCAGAGGATGAGGCCAGACACATGCGCAGGTAGACAGATGTTTTCTGGCAGGGTGGGGGTGGGTGGATGGCATCAGCCCCCTTGTCACCTCCCTGGCGCAGCCCTTTGCAGCCTCCAGCACCTGTGTCCAGGTCAAGCCTGTCCCTGAAGGCTGCCACAGTGCAGGCACAGCTCTGTTCCATCACCTCAGCAGACCCAGGGACACAGCAGAATGGAGCTGCCCTGGCCAGCCGCACCTAGGCAGCAGCTCTCTTTGTAGCCTGGAGGGCATGGTGGTGGGCTCAGGGTGGCCGGGGTGCACGTGCAGATTGGGTGGGGCTCAGGGTTCACCCTCTTCACCAACCCCTCACTTAGTCACCCCCACACACACCCGTGCATGTAAGCTCCAGCAGACCCACAGGTGGCACACGCCCTCCCCTTCTCTGGGTGACACTCAAGTGCAGACTAGAACTGTTGGGGTGGCTGGTGGGCTGGGGCCTGAGAAGGAAGCAGGCAGCAGCCAGATGTCAACCTGGGTGCCACAGCCACCTGCCCAGCACAGCTCTGGGCAGTGCCCCTGCCTCTGGTCTGCTGGTTGAAGCTGGGCAGGGCAGGACTTTGGTGGCCCCTGTGTCGCCCGCCTCCCTCTCACCCCTCTCCACCCACACAGTCCCAGGGACCCAGCAGGCCTGGGTGGCATGCACATCAGAGTTCAGGTCAGGTTGCTAGGTGGGGCCAGACACCCTGGGCTAAGGCTGAGGGACAGCGCCCAGCGTCTGTGACTTGGCAGCCGTGGGACACACATCTGCAGGCGAGCTCCCAGGCCATGCCAGACATCAAGTCCTGCTCCTGCCGCCCTTGGCCCAGCCTGAATGCCTGGCACGGCCCCTCCATGTTCTCAGAAGCTGCCAATGTGTCTTGTTTGGCTGTGGCCTGGGCCCCCCCCCCGCTCAGAGGACTGCACTGGCTTTCAGAGGCCCAGACAAGGAGGGCCCTATTGGGTCAGCGGTCCAGGCTCCAGGAAGCCCAGCTCTACCCTTGCTCATACCCGTGGGCGCCAGGCCTCCCCGCTATTCCCACATCTTTCCTTTGCTCTGAGGAGGTGGGGCCTAGCGAGCTCAAAGCACACTGTGATGGGGCTGAAGACCCTGCCTGAAATCCTTGGTGACACACCCAGGAAGGCCAGTGAAGGGAAACTGAGGCCCAGAACCCTGGTAGTGTGGGGAGATCGGGTTTGAGGAGGAGGTTTGCCATGGGTCTCACAGTATCTGTCCATGGGGGCTCCAACTTCCCAGGCCTTGGCCCCACCTGCCTTCTGTGTGTGTGCACGCACACACAGGTGGAGTCCCAGTGTGAGGTGGTGTGAGAAGGCAGGCACAGTAGCCCCTGACCCGGAACAGCAGCAGCCTTGGGCCCCTCCCCCAGGCTTTCTGCATCATTGCCCACGTAGAGCCACACTCTGTGGGGACCGCCCTGGCTGAGGGGCACAGCTAAGCCCTAAAAGGTCAGGGCCTGGAGTTGCCTGAGCTAGGCTCCAAGTGTCAAGCTGAGTGACTTCAGGAAAGTTGGTTCCTCTCTCCAGGTCTCAGTTTTCTCTTCCATAAATGGGGAGACCAGTTGTGCTGGACACAGGAGGGCCTTCTTGTGGGCTGCCCCCTCAAGGCCCCTCCCTGGCTCCTTTTGGCTTTGTGGGGGTCTCTTGCAGCCTCCTGTGGGCTTGGTGTCTGGCCGGCCCACTCTCCTCTGCACAGTTCTGGCCTCTGAGTCTCATGCCAGTTCCCCATGGGAAATGAGATCTGGGCTGGGAGGCCTGCCTGGCCCCCACTCTACCAGCTGGCCTACTGCTGGGCCCAGCCAGGAGCTGGGAAACACCCATCAAACCTTGTCCTGTGCCTCTGTGTCGAGGCCCTAGTGTAGGGCCCCCAAGTCCCCAGCCTGCCTCCCCGACTCGGAGTGAGCCTGTGCTAGAGCCAAATGCCCCTCCCTCAGCCTCATTGCAGCGCCCAGATGCAGCGAAGTCATGCACATGGCTGCTCTGAGCTGGCTCACGTCCTCTAGTGCCCCTCTTACCCCAGGGTAAGAGCCCACTTGGAGCCCCAGGGGCCAGTCTCACCCTCGTTGGCCTTCCCAGTACCTGTCCATCCTCTTCCCTGGCAGAAGGGCCAGATTCCAGGGCAGAGGTACCCTGTGGAGACTCCTGGGCCTGGCCAGACCACCCCATCCACTCCCACCTGCCCAGGTGGACCGTGGATCCCAGAGCCTTCCAAGACTCCCACTGGGCATGCCAGAGCTGACTCATCCCCACTGCGAGGTAGCAGCTCCCCCTCCTTCATTCTCCCTTTCCTGCTCTCTCCTACCGCTCCTCCCCCTCACAGTCCCGGGTGCCCTGGGGCCCCTGGGTAAGGGCCCTGAGCAGCGGCAGCAGGCGCAGCAGGCCTAGGCCCACCCTGCTCTGCCCTGGGGGTTGCAAACTCAGGGGGAAGAAGAGGGGACACTCTCTCCAGGTAGGCAGGCATGGGGCCTTCTCCCTACTCTGTACCAAGGACTTTTGGGGGCTCCCTTGGGCCCTGCTGGGCTGGCCCAGGACTGGCAGGACCTGGGGTGTGATCACAGGGTCGGAGGCTTGAAGGAGCCAGGGAGGTTGGATGCTTTCCACGCATCGGGGACCCTCACTTCGCTGTGTGACCTGGGCCAGGCAGGCAGCCTCTCTGAGCCTGTCACTGGTGGCCATGCTCTCAAGAGGACTATCGGGGCCTGTCCTGGGCTGGCCACGTGGGCCCGCGAAGCATACCACAGCTCTGGCTGCCCCATTCCCACCGCCAGCAGGTGCAGTTCTGTCCTCAGGGATGGTGGGGGCCAGGGTAGGTCAAATGATCTTGCTCAGGAGGTGCCCAAGAGTTAAGGAGTGGATGGCAAGCCAGGGACTGATAAGAACCCAAGGTGCAGGGCAGTCGTGCCTGGCCCTGGAGGTGGGGGGATTGCAGAGCAGTGGCCCCTGGCAGCCGGCCTGGCCCCACATCAGCTGGGCCTGCCTGGGAGAGCAGCAGGCAGGAGTGGCTCTGAAGCCCTCACCCCCCCAGGGCCTCCTTCCACCTTCACTGGCCACAGTCAGGCTCAGGCGCTCACCCTGCCCCACTGAGGCCCCAAAGAGCCCTTCCCCTGGCCAGTGTGGTCCCCAAGTGAGGACCTCTCTAGGGTAAGTCCGGTTTGGTCTGCAGGAGGCCCCTGGGACCCAGCTGGGCTCCCTACCCACAGATGCACCCAGGGCAACCCCAGACACTGGGAGGCAAGCAGGGTAGGCATGCTTATTCCTTTATAACAGACAGGAAAATGAGGCTGGCTAGGAATTGTCCGGACATCCAGGTAGCCTGGGTGGTAGGACAGGCAGGGGCTCAGGGCTGTTCCGTACAACACCTTCCTGCAGAGGAGTCCCTGGATGGGGGGCGGCCTCTACTGGAGGACGAAGGAGGCAAGCAGATGTGGGCGCAGGGTGGGGGCAGGTCAGGCGGGGCAGCTTGCCCCTCACCCTCACCCTGCTGCCTGGCCTGGGGGCGTCCAGACAAGCCTGACCCTGCCTGCCACCCTGGCGGCAGCCTGCTTCCCTGGCATGGCCTCTCTAGGGGGCCAGGTCATGGGCAGAAGGGAGGCAGGGGCAGAATGGGAGCCCTAGGGCTCTGCCAGCCAAGCCAGGGGAAAGCCTGTGAGTCAGGGGGGTATGCCAAGGCCCTGGGGAGCAGTGAGGGTGGGGGCCGGGGGCCATGCCCCCTTTATCCTGACAGTTTAGTCCATGGCCAGAGAGGCCACCCCTCTCCCTGTCTGCCTTGCCTCCAGGGCTGGCACAGGTCTTGGCCCAGCATGCCCAGCCTGGTGTCTTGGCCTCAGATTTTTAGAAAACTGTGGGTGTGCTGCAGCAGTTCCCGTCCCCCATAGCGCAAGCCTGACCATGCCCACATTGTCCTGAGCATGAGGGATTGGTCCAGGCCCCAGTGATACCTTCAGAGCCTGTTGGGGGCAGATGCTGGGCTTTCCCACTGGCCTTGCTGACCCCCAGGCAGGCTGTGGGCTGACGCAGTGGTGGACGTTGGGCAGTGGGAGGAGCGCTGAGACCCACTAACCGGGAAGACACAGCCCGGCCCACCAGAACCAAGTACTGTCTGAGAGTGGAGGCGAGTGGAAGGAGGTGCCTCTTGGCCACCCACGCCATTCCTCCCCTCCCTCCCTCCCTGCTGCTACTGCCCAGGGGTTCTGGCTATCTCCAGTGAGGGATGGGGGTCCCAGAGTGAACATATACCAGAACTCAGTCCCTGGCATTCGGACGGTGGCCAGGAGAGGGGCAAAAGGGTGGGTACAGGTGCTGGCTGGGCCCTCCTGATGGCCCCTCCTCTTCCTGGCCTCCCAGGCACACCCAACATGTGGTCCCTGTGGCTCCTTGCGCCCCTGCTGGCCCTGAGCCAGGCACTGCCCTTTGAGCAGAAGGGCTTCTGGGACTTCACCCTGGACGATGGGCTGCCCGTGTTGAACGATGAGGAGGCATCAGGTGCCGACACGACCTCAGGTGTCCCAGACCTGGACTCTCTCACACCCACCTTCAGCGCCATGTGTCCTTTTGGATGCCACTGCCACCTGCGGGTCGTACAGTGCTCCGACCTGGGTCAGTCCCGAGGCTGGGGCGGGAGCGGTGCGTGGAAGTGCAGGCCTAGCCTAAGTGTCCCTACCAAGGGGGTACATGCCTGAGCTGTGGGATGGGCATGGGGGGTATAGGGTGACACCACGCAGGCTTGGGGGTCCTGGTTTCAGTGTGGGAGGTGTCCACTTGTCTGGCTGCAAGCAAGTGGGGAGCAAGAGCAGCCTCCATCTGTCACTTCTAAAGCTTCCACCTGTGTGTGGCAGAGTCTGTGTGCATGCATGTCCCTATGTGCTGAGCCACTCAGGGGCAGGGGCCGGGGCTCACACAGGTGATGGTGGCGCTGGCCCCCAGGTCTGAAGGCTGTGCCCAAGGAGATCTCCCCTGACACCACACTGCTGGACCTGCAGAACAATGACATCTCTGAGCTCCGAAAGGATGACTTCAAAGGCCTCCAGCACCTCTACGTAAGCCCGCTCTGGCCCTTCCAAGGGGTGAGGGGTGCGCAGTCTGCAGCGGCAAAGTTGGGGCAAAGTGGGTGTGTGCACCTTGTGTGCAATGCAAGAGGGGACTGGAGACCCATGGCATTCTGAGAGAAGTCTGGAGGCAGGCCTGGTGGCAACACCCAGGTCATAGGTCACATGTGTGGGTGTCAGCAGCCGTAAGTGCAGGACAGGATCACTCAGCCCAACTCCCTTTTTGGCTGAAAACATTTCATCTTATTGTTTGCTCCCAGCAACATAGGAAGAAAAGATTTCATTGTAGCCAGGGTGCAGGTAGGGAAAGTGAGGCACGGGGCAGCAAGGAGCTGTGCTGAGCAGTAGCAGCACTGGCCTCTGCCTGTGACACAGACGGATCTCCTCGAGATGCAGACATCCCTAGCTCAGGTGACAGAAGACGGAGGGAGAGGAGAGGGCAGGGCGGGCTGAGCACGGGTGCCGTCACCTCCACTGCCGTTCTGCCTCAGGCCCTCGTCCTGGTGAACAACAAGATTTCCAAGATCCATGAGAAGGCCTTCAGCCCCCTGAGGAAGCTGCAGAAGCTCTACATCTCTAAGAACCACCTGGTGGAGATCCCTCCCAACCTGCCTGGCTCCCTGGTGGAGCTCCGCATCCATGACAACCGCATCCGCAAGGTGCCCAAGGGTGTGTTCAGCGGGCTGCGCAACATGAACTGCATTGGTGAGTGCGGCCCAGCCCCTGGCACTTCTCGTCTCCACTGCAGCCCCCACGCTGGAGGGGCTCAGGGAGAGAGGCCTCTTCCGGCTGGAGCAGCTGCGGGCTGGGCCATCCAGCCCAACCACAGACAGTCCCAGTGGGTCACACAGAACATTCTGGAGCCCATCTAGGAGCAGGCCCTTGAGCAGCCAGGGCAAGGTGAAGAGAAACCAGGACAGCACAGAGAGATGGAAGGGAATGGGCTGGCGCAACCCACCGGGACCAGCAGGGGCTGGGCAGGCTGCCGGGAGGCCTGCCTTGGCATCTGGCTCACCTCCCTTTTTCCCCCTGCCCTCTGAGGTCAATGCCAGGACCCTTGGAAGCCTCATGGTCTTGAACAACTAGGAATGTGCAGTTAGCCTGAGACATTAGTGGAACTGCTTTTAGGGGGCAGTGGGGGAACAGGAAGCTATCAGGGCCCTTCAGGCCAGCCGAGCCGGGAAGCCAACAGGCCCCAGGGGTGTGCAGGCAGCTGCCAGCCTGTGGCTCTACGGCTGAGAGGGTCTCTCTCCTAGAGATGGGTGGGAACCCCCTGGAGAACAGTGGCTTTGAACCTGGAGCTTTCGACGGCCTGAAGCTCAATTATCTGCGCATCTCTGAGGCCAAACTCACTGGCATCCCCAAAGGTAAGGAGGCAGCCCTTCCCTGCTGCCTGGCCTCCAGCGCACAGATGGACCAGCAGGGGGCCCTGGGGGAAGGTCCGTGCTGGAGCAGTGAAAGGGAGCCATCCCGAGCCACCAGTCTACTCAGGGAGGGCTTCAGCAGCCCCCTCCCCACACCGGGGGCACAGATAGGGCCTCTCTTCCTGCCCCCCTCCACAGCACCAGCTCACACATGGCCTCCCCTCCCACATTCCACTCAGTGCACCCTCTTTTCCTGTCAGACCTACCTGAGACCCTGAATGAACTCCATCTGGACCACAACAAAATCCAGGCGATTGAGCTGGAGGACCTGCTCCGATACTCCAAGCTGTACAGGTGGGCTGCGGTGTGAGGAGGGCGCCCATGCCCTCCCAGTGCCGTGTGGCCTGTGGGCTCCACCCCACCATCCTCTCCTCCTTTGGCCTGTCAGTACATCCCATCTGCCCCTCTGCAGGCTGGGCCTGGGCCACAACCACATTCGCATGATAGAGAACGGGAGCCTGAGCTTTCTGCCTACCCTGCGGGAGCTGCACTTAGACAATAACAAGCTGTCCAGGGTGCCTGCCGGCCTTCCCGATCTCAGGCTCCTCCAGGTGAGAGCTGAGGGCAACCCCCAGCGCCAGGTCCTCTAAGACTGGGGGAGGGAAGTAGTCCCTGTCCCCTTGGCAGTTCCTGGGCCCTCTGCCCTTCCTCCGACCTAGCTCGGGGAGCCTTGGTGGCGAGCGGAGCAGGACCAGCATGCTCTGGCCATTTGCTCCTGCTCTCTCTGCCTCTGCCTCCTCATCTGGAAAGAAGCACTCACAAGGTGCCAGTTCAGTGCCAACACTCTGTGCTGAGGAAGAGGAGAAGGAGCATGGGACTCCACTTGGGGACAGTGAGAATGGCAGGACAAGGGTAGAGAGAGGTTGTGAAGGATGAGCAGGAGTTGGCCTGGTTGATATCAGAGCTGAAGTTCTCCTCGGTGGTGGGACACCAGAAATGTGTGGCAGGGCCTGGACGTTGGAGACTGGTCTGGGCATGGGTGTGTTCAGATTTGTGGCAAGGTAAGGACGGCCCAGGGCTGAAAGTGGGCTGATGAGGGGTGCAGGGCCTTGTCTGGGGTTCTCTCAGGGGCCCCTTTCCTTGCCTTGGCTTCCGGTCACATGTGTGAACTTGTCCTTGCCAAGCCCTGCTCTGGGCCTCAGTGTCTTCCTCAAACCTATTAACACATGCCAGGGACCCACCATTCCCATGGGCCAAGTCCTGCAGAGTCTGGCATTGGACTCAAGCCTTGCTGAGCATGCCCTCTGGTGGCCAGTGTCCTCTCCACATACAGTGGGCACTGCCACAGTCAGAGAGCTTGGGCCCCCTTATCCACCCTCCTGCACGTTCTTTCTGTCACTCCCCTAGGAGCGAGTTGACTTCAGAGAGTTGAGGGGGGATGCTGCTAGAGGGCATGTGCCCCTGAGGACTAAGAAAAGGAGGTCATCCTGCAGGCTCTTTCTCCTCCAGTGACCCCAGCTTTCTGGAGTGAGAGGCTGCTCCTCTGGGGGTAGCCCTAGAGCCCAAGGAACCCAGAGAGGAGAGCCAGGGACCCTTTGTAAGCCCGAGATGCCATCTTTCCTGCATTGACAACCCCACCTGCCCCGCACGTGCCGCTCACGCCCCCCCTCCACCGCATACCTCACCTGAGCCTCTCATCCCTGCCCCTGGTCACATGCCAGTGCCTTAACCCCAGCCAACACCCACCTAACAACCATGCCCAGGCCCTCAAACAGCCTTGCTAGAATACAATGCAATGAAATGATACCCATGAGGTGGCCTGGGTGGGGCTCAGCCAGGAGGCAGGGCCCGAGCTCTCCATGTTCTGACCTCTGCCCAGCTCACCCAGTCCAGAACAGACTTGGGAAGGGCAGTCAGGGGTGACTGGGCTGCTGGTACTGAGCCTAGGCCCTGTCCCTCTACCCACAGGTGGTCTATCTGCACACCAACAACATCACCAAGGTGGGCGTCAACGACTTCTGCCCAGTGGGCTTTGGGGTCAAGCGGGCCTACTACAATGGTATCAGCCTCTTCAACAACCCTGTGCCCTACTGGGAAGTGCAGCCAGCCACCTTCCGCTGTGTCACCGACCGCCTGGCCATCCAGTTTGGCAACTACAAAAAGTAGAGGCAGCAGCAGATGCTGTGGTGGCCTGGGGGCGGGTGTCTGGGTAGCACAGCCGAGGACCTAAAGAGGGAGGCAGAGTGATGGGTCGAAGCGAGTGCCCAGCTGCACCCAACCCAGCCCCACCCAGGATCCCCAGTCCCCATTTTCTGCCCCCTGATGCCCTTGCCCTGACTCCCAAGCAAACAAATGGGGTAGCAGGCCCAGCCCCCATCACATGCCCCTTGGCTTCAGAGCTGCCCTGCCCCACAGCATAGCATTTAGAGGTGCCTGCATGAAGTTTTCTTCCCGTCCACCTTAAAACTAAATTGTCCAAGGGTTCAATTCAAGGAAAATGGTCTCTGGGCCTCGGGCAGGGGGGTGTGGGGGCTAACAGGGATGGAGTCAGTGGGCCCCGTGAAGCCCGTCCCACCTGCTCTCCACATCTCCCCCCTCCCGTCCTCTAGCTTCCGACACTCCTTGGCCTGGCCTGCTGCCCTTGGCCTCAGACACGTCACCCCCCCCTGGCCCCTGGACCAGTCTTCTCTCTTGGTCTCTCCCTCTTCTTCCCTTTGCTCTCTCACATCCGTGGACTGGCTCTGGTCTGTGTCTCGCTGGGCCTCTGCCTATCCCCTACCCAGACAGGCCGGGAGGTGGGGGGGCAGATGCCTCCCGGCCTGCCCTGCCCAGGCCTTCCCCCAAGCCTGCACAGTCCTGGAGGAGGCAGGCAGGTGGAGGTGCTGCCCAGCCCCTCGCCATGTGCTCCACAATCAAGAGGGACCCAGCATCCCCCCAGAGTCCCCAGCATGCTTTTCATTGTTCCCCTTTCCCCCATGACAGCTACGTCTCCTCTCCCCTCACTTTCCAGCTCCTGGTGTGCTGGGAGTGTCAAGCGATCACACCCAGCTTGAGGAGGGGCTGTGTCTGAGGTCGGTTGTTGTCTTTCAATTAAAGAAACACTGTGCAATATGCCTCTGTGCGCAGCCTTTGGTGGCACTTGGCACCGAGCAGAAAGGAGAACCGCAAGGACCGCTGCGGCTGGCACCCAGGCTCGCTCTCTCTGGGAGCCCACTCAGAGCCCTGGACTTCCCTTTTGCTGCTTTCCCTGCCCTCAGGTGAGGGTCCTTGGCACCCTCAGGTCTGGGGCTGGGAAAGGAAACCCCCGGCAACTAGATGGAAAGCCCCAGACTGGCCCCTTTCCCTGCCTTCTAGGTACTTGGGATGCCCCAGCTGTCCTTAGGCTGGGCTCCTGAAACAGGCCCAGTCGAGGCAGCGCCTGCCTTCCCAGCGTGGGGCATTTGCAAAGCACCTGTCGGCTGCAGAGCACCAGGCTAGACCCCTGCCCGGAGAGGGGAATCTGGAAATCCTAGGGGGCGCTGCCTGCTGGACCTGATGGGGCTTGGGGCCTCAGAAAAATGCTGGTCAGACAGGCAGTCAGAGCTGTGGGCTGCATGCAAGTCAGCGCCAGGGGGCGCACTCCCTGGAGGGAAGGGCCTCAAGGAACAGGGCAGCATACTGTGCGACCCAGTAGGTCAGCTGTGTGCCAGCAGAGCCAAGCCCAGTCTGCAGCGTGCTGGTGCTGCTTCCCGAGAGAGGGTCCAGGGCACAGCCTGGCACACCTGCTCACCAGGGACCCAGGTGTGCCCCAGAAAGGGTAGTCCTTGCCGGGAGGGCAGTCCTCAGAGCAGTCCCCCTCAGGTAGTAAGCCTCCCAGGCTGAGGCGGCAGCCAGGGCCACCGATGGAAGTCCCCCAGAAGGGCTGGCCCAGAAGAGAAGCTGCCTGAAGACGCTGCACGCTGGCTCTGCATACCCAGCTGCATGCCCTTCTGCCTGGCCTGGCACCGGGGTGCCCAGCATCCCCAGGTTTCTCCTTTTGGGGATGGGAGGCGACACAGCATGGTGGCACAGGGATAGAATGTCACCCATCAGCTCATAGCACTATTCTGGGCCATGTGCTCCAAGGCCTGGCAATCTCTGCTGAACTGGGCAGGCTCAGAGCAAGGGCACTGGCCAGGGGCCAGAAGTCAGGGCCTCAGTCAGGTCCCCTCACTGGCCAGGAGGAGGGCAGCTGTCACCAGGGCCTGGAGGAGACAGAAGCATGGAGCCCTCAGGCGTTTCTCTGTGGGCAGGTCCAGGGCACCAGGCCCCACACAGCCCCTTGTGGATCTCTGTTGTCTCTTCCTGTCTCCCTCCTGCCTTCCTGCCCTGTCTTTCCTCTCTGCATCCCTGTCACTCAGGGATGCAGGCACCACAACAAGCAGGGACAAGTGTAATAATGCTGGTAGGTGCAAAGGAGACCCCCGTGGCTGGACCACAGGGAAGGCGTCCTGTGGGCCTGGCGGGTCACCCGGCACATTAGGGGATAGTGCCCTGGAGGCGGGATCCTCACTGCGCCCAGACCACGGGCTATGAGGCACCCAGGGGACCTCTCAGGCCACATGGCAGGAGCCCAGGTAGGTGAACAGGGCCATGCCTGGCAAGGGCTTGTGGGTCGTGGTTGGAAAGGAGGGCTCCACACACAGAGCAGCTGGTCAAAGACGATCACTTAGTGTCACTCTGCTACCAAGTGTGCTGCAGTCTATTAGATAATAATAATAATACTAAAGAGTTGAGACTGATTGGGCTTTAAAAAAGCCCGATGGCAACATCAAGGTTATCCCCACCAGCTGACAGCCGCCCCGGGGCGGTTTCATGTACACTTTATGCAATGAAGAGGCCCTCCTCGTGGAGTTCAGAGCCTGGCTGAGGTCACGGGAATCCTGGGGTGGCAGAGCTGTGCGGCCAGTCCACTTGGGACTATGGCCAGTGGATAGGTTGGGCGACCCCAGTCAGAAGGCCTTGGCAACAGTAGGAAGGTGGCAGGAAAGACGGGGGAGGGGTTGAGTAGGAACCCCTGGACCTGAGGACAGATGGCACGTGTGGCAAGAGGTAAGAAGTGGGCAGGGTGAGGGTGCAGGGCCCCCCTGCCTGAGGCCCCTGGAGGGAAGGGAAAGGGCCACAAGGAAAGCCGCCTGAAGGTCAGGGCCAGTGGGGGCACACAGGCGTGCTCACACACACACACACTCAAGTCAGCGCCAGGGGGCACGCTCCCTGGAGGGAAGGGCGTCAAGGAACAGGGCTGCGTCTGGTGTGCACCTGCACACCCGCATACAAGGCAGGGCAAGTCACGGGACAGCTCCCTCTGGGAGGGCTGTCCCGTGGAAGGTGTAGCCGCCACGGAGCGGACTCTGAATGACACAGGCTGGAGCCGGGGACATTTCTGAGTATTTATTGCAGGTCAGGTGCCTTCTGGATGTGGTGGGGCCCAGCTGGAGCCTAAGCTGATACCACCACTTGGGTTTAGACGAGCTGGGGCTTGTCAGAGGGGCAGCCAGCCAGGCATCCACAGGCCACGGCCAGGGTTGGGGGCAGGGAACCTCAGAAGGACAGCCCCTCCTTGAAGAGCCTGAGGGCACGGGGCGGTGGCTGCTCTAAGAACCTGGTCCCCTTGCGGGCTCTAGGCCCTGCCGCAGTGGGTTCCAGGCTCCATTCTTGGGAGAGAGCAGAGGCAAAGCCGTGTGCCCTCTGGACATGTGGGGCCTGGGTGCCCTGCCCCCCACTGCACGTGGGTAGCCAGGGCAGGGCTTAGGAGGGCCCAGGGGCTGAGCTGGCCCCAGAGGCTGGAGCCAGGCTGGCAGAAGTAGCTGTGCTCAAAAGACCACCTCCCCACAGGCAGTCCCCAGGAAGCAGTTCCCCAGCATGGAAAGGGTGACCCCGGCTCTCTGGAACTTCCAGGGTGGGGTCTATTGAGGCCGAGCCCCTGGGGAGCCTGGGGCAAGGTGTGCTGTGGGCAGGGGCTTCTCCAGAGCCAGGTCAGGCGGTGTGAGTCTCCTGGAGCTGCCTGCCACAGCAAAGGACCACAAGCAGGTGGCTTCAAACAGAAATTGATTCACAGTTCCAGAGGCCATAAGTCCACAATCAAGGTGTCAGCAGGGCAATGCTTCTTCCAAACACTGTAGGAGGCGCTCCTTCCTGCCACTCCCAGCATCACTGTCCCCAGAGGAGGCTGTGACAGCCACAGCAAGAGCGGCTGGAGGGAAACCGGGCAAGCCAGGAGGGGCGGCAGCTGTGGGGCCCGCGGACAGGAGGGGCCTGGTGACAGGTGGCCAAGGACCTAGGAAAGGAAGCATTCCAGGAGTGGGGGAGGAGACGGAGGACTGCGGGCAGAGGTCACGAGGCAAAGGAGGGTGGGTTCTGCAGCTGGACGGGCACAGGACTGAGAGCAGGCCTCTCATTCTTGGCTTTATTCCTTAGGTTGAGAGCACTTTTGAGGTGGTCCCGAGAGGATACATGACAATGTAGGAGGGAAGGGCAGTGACCCAGGTCTGAGGCCTGTGAGGAGGTACTGCGGAGACCAGGTATGGGGCCAGAGGACAGGGACGGGCAGAGCGCAGGGAAGCGGGAGGTCTGGGCCACTAAGCCAGGCACCTTCCTCAGCCTGGCCCCCGGCCACTGGCCTCCCCGGGGCGGCTCCCTAAGCATTTCTAGTACAGAGGGCTGGACATAAGGAAGAGCTTCCTAGCAAAGCTCTCCCCACCGACCTCTGTACAGATGGAGAAACCAAGATGGCTGGCCGCTTAGCAAGGGCTGCCGGTGACACTAGCAGTTTGCCCGGCACCCAGCCTCCCTCACTCTCAGGCTTGGGCTCTCCTCCTTCTCAGAGCCACAGACAAGGACCAACAATGACTTGCACCACAAAAAGGAGGCCATTCCTTCCCTTCCTGGAGCCCATTAACTGCTTGGGGATTGCCATTTGCTAGTGACTGGGGACTTCCATGGCACCCTGAAGGGCTGTGGCTTTGTCCCTTCAGGCCTCCTGAAGACCACATAACTTGTCCCTTGGCTGCCTGACCTTGGCTGCAGTGGGCCCCATCACAAAGGGGTGTGGCACAGGCGACTCTTACTTGGGCTAACCCTGGACAGTGCCCCCCAGCCCCAGTGTGGGTGGGGGGAGACGAAGGGGTAGCAGTGGGTGTTCCCTGCCTCAGATTTTCTCTCCTTGATGTGCTTCCTCCCTGGGTGTTTGAGAACACCTCCAGCTCTGAGCTCTACGGGCAGGAGAGACCTCACATGCTGGAGCCTGTGCCCCCAGGTGCACAACAGCCATCAGTAAAATGAACATGCCCCCAGGGGCAATTGGCATGCCCCCCAGCCCCTGAGGGAGGGCAGTGACAGTCCCCTCTCTGCTCTTCAGCCACTCACACGCCTTCCTGTGTGGGTCTGTCCCAACCCACTCAGCAGCCATTTCTTCCCCACCCCTGTCTCACCAGAGCTGCCGACACATGTCTGCTAAGAGGCTGATGGCTAACAGAGCACCGAGCCCATGATAGGTGCTCAGGAAATCAGGGGCTCGCTTGGACTTTCATCTTGCCTATTCCAGGCACAGAGCAGCAGGCGGCCCCCTCCCCATGCCTCAGACACCCAGGAACAGTGGCTGGGGCTGAAGTGGAAGGGGAGAGTACTGGAGGGGGCACGTGTGTGTGTGTGTGTATGTGTGTGAGAGAGAGAGAGAAAGAGAGAGCACGTGTGAATGGCTGTGTGAGTTTGTGTGGAGTTACGGGAGAGTGTGAGATTGTGTGTGACAGAGTATGACTGCATAACTGAGTGGATAAATGTGGGTGTGAGTGTGAATGTATGTGAATAACTGTGTAAGTGTGGATTGTGTGACTGTGTGTGTGTGAATAACTCTGAGTGTGTACAAGTGTGTGTGAGTATGTGACTGTGAGCGATTGGATGTGTGTGATGGTGTGTGAGTAACTGAGTGTGTGTGACTATATAACGTGTGAGCATGAGAGCTATTCAAGTGAGTGTATGAGCTGAACAAGCCTGTGTGGGTGTGACTGAGTGTATGATTGAGCATGCACAAGTGTGCATGAGTGTGTGTGAGCATGTGTGAGCTTCTGTGTGAATGTGCATGAGTGAGAATGTGTGGTGTGAGTGCAGGGCCGTGTCTCAGCCTGTCAGTGGTCATGTGTGAGTGACCGCAGGTGTAGTATGTCATCAAGTGTGAGCTATGTGAATATGACTGTGTGTGAGTGTGGCCGAGCACATGTGTGCTGGTGTGTGAATGTGCATGCATGAGCAAGTGAGCATACATGAACACATGTCAGTGTGTGCAAGTGGGCATGTGGCCTCTGCCTGCACTGACAGGTGCCAAGTCTCGAAGGCTGTCCATGGAATCAGCTGCTTTCTGCCGGAGGGACATATATGGGGAGGTCTGACAGTCCCTGGGAGAAGAACCCCTACAGTGCTTTTGTGTCCTTTGGGTCTCTGTCACAGTGACACCTCCTCAAAGAAGCTCCCAGTTTCCCTGAGCTCCCAGCACCGTGTTTCATCTCCTCCTGACAATGGTCTCATGGGGCCCTTACCCCAATTGTGCTGCCACACTCTCTGCCCGCCAGCTCCCTGGTTTGTGGTCCCTGCTGTGTCCCCAGCACTCAGCCTGGGCCTGGTGCACAGAATGCCCTGGGACCCTGTTTGTCCAAGGCAAGAAAGAATTCGTGACTGTGTCCAGACCTCTTCTACTTGCTACATTCTTGGGCGCTGAGCCCTGCCAGCTCAGGGGTAGTAATGCTCACTGGGGGCCTGTCACTTCTCTTTCCTACACACTCATCCCCCTTCCTGTGCCACTCCTACCACCTTGCACTTCTGCTCGCTGTTCACAGATGATGGCAAAGGCCTAGTCTGGGTTCAGAGGCACCCACTGTCCTAAGAAGCTTGGAGCTCTTTAGATGAGTGGCATGGGCAAGCCAGCTCCCACCTGGCAGCTAGATGTCCATGGACACACACTTGGGTCTCTGGCCACAGATGCACCTAGCTGCCTTTGGGAGCATGGGTCCTCTCTGCAGCGGGGTTTATCTGTGTGCCTGTCTCAACTTGTGTCCCCGACTGTGTCCCTGGGTGTCTCTCTCTGGGTGTCCACCTGTGTGTAGTATCTCTGTATCCTGCACAACTGTGATTGTGTAATAACCTTTTGGGGTCAGGGAGTTTGAGAATCTGCCCTAAGCTCCAGCTGCCCTCCTCAAAATGCATTTAGATGTCCTCCTCCGGACAGTGTGCGGGCAGTTTCAGGAGGGTCACCAACCCCTCGGAGGCCTCAGGGGCACATGGACCCCCCACATTACAAATCAGCAGCCCAGCTCCACATCCCATTTGGCCGTCAGGGAACCCGACTCATAGGGTGCCCCAGTGCCATGCTCAGCGATCTCTCCGTGCTCCCAGGTGCCAGGGCACCCCGGTTTCCAGCTGCACCCCCCATCAACCCCCGTCGCCCACCCGCCAATGCCCTCCAGAGGCACCACCAGGCCAGGAAGGGCAGGCACCCTCCCTTGTCCTGGGGCACAGAGGGGCGCGCACTAGGCGGGCTTGTGGCTCCAGAGCCCCGCGGCCCCTGCGCTGCGCGCCGGCCCCCGCGCCGGCTCTCTCCTCCCTCCTCCTCCTCCTCCTCCTCCCCTCCCTCCCTCCCTCCTCCCCTCCCTCCCTCCACGCTCAGAGCTGCGGCTGAAGCCGAGCGCGCCGCGTCGCCCGCCGCCGCCGGTGCGGAGCGTGGGGAGCACTCGGCCACAGCCCTCGTCTATCGCCGAGGGTCGCGCCTGGTGCCGCCAAACAGGCCGCCCTGTGCCGGGCCTTTCTGTCCTTGTAGAGGATCGTGGCCCGCCGGGCGCCTCCCGTTCGCCCGCAGCGACAGCCCCGCTGTAGCCGAGGCCGCGGTAGCGGCCGTGCCCATGACCGGGTAAGTGGTGCCCGGGGCGCGCGGGCGGGGGCGGGCAGGTGGCGCGACCGGCAGGTGGGGGGACGCGGTCCCCGCCCACGGCACCTGCGCCCCGCGGCCGGCCTGCGTGCCCTTGCCGCGCCGCGGCCGCGCGTCACCGCGGGGCCCCGGCCAGCCGGCAGCGCCCCACACCCCGCACCCTGCGCCCCGCATCCCGCGCGCACTCGCATCTGCGTCTGGGGAAAAAGGCCGCGGGGGGTTGCGGGCGGGGTCCCGGCGGTCACTCCTGGGGCTCCAGGCCTGGGCCAAAGCCAGGCCGCGCGCACGCACCTTCCTGGAGGCTCTTAGAAACCCCCACCCCCTGCGCCCTCCCACTGTCATCCTCCCTCAACACACGGTCTGAGAAACCCTCACACGCTCCAACACATCCCCTCCGACGCCTACACAGCAGCCTAGGAGACCCCGCTGCTAGCAGGGGCAGTGGCAACCGGCCAACAGCCCTGGCCACACTTGGGTGACTCCTTCTCCATCCTTGTGTGCACAGCTATCCTTCCCCTCCTTACCTGTGTGACCTTGGCCAGATGGCTTCCCGTGTCAGGCCTCAGTCTTCTGGTAGGTTTAGGATTCTGGAATTTGGAGCACTGAAGCGGCATCTCCCAGAGGAGGGAGCCCTGAGCCTCCCCCTGGGACAGTCTGATTCTCTCTCTAGGACCCAGTCTCCTTCCTTCTGCTGGTCCCTGCAGGGTTTAGCAGTGCAGCCAGCTGTGGAAGGGTGGCAGGCAGGGTGGGGCATGGCATCTGGGCAAGGCAGGACTAGAGGGAAACTTGGGGTGACAGCCAGGTGAGGAGTTGGGATAGAGTGTGAAAACACTCCCTCAAGGGGCAGGGCAGGGCCAGCATCCATCAGCTAGGAACTTGACACTCCCCCAGCTGGGGCAGGAAAGGGGAGCCACTCGGTATTTCAAAGATGAGGCCACTGGACCTCCGACCAAAGTGGGATCCTGCTGGCCACCTGACCCTGGCCATCCCCACCTCCTGTGGCTCCCAGCTGGCAGGCATCCCCCTCATTTGCCTAAATGCTCTACACCACCACACTCCAGGCCCCGCTGTCACCCCTCACTAGTCTGTGAGCATCTTAAGTCAAGGACTGATTATTAATCTGCACTAGCTGCGTGAGTGCCCAGCACAGACCTGGCACAAAATGGGCACAGGTTTCTGTGTGGCACATTCATGACCTTGACCCCACTGAACCTGCAGAATCACCTGAGGAGGAGGCAAGGCCTGGATTTTTGTCTCCATTTTCCAGATGGGATCATTGAGGCCCCAAGAGGGAGAGGGACTTGGCCTTGCATTGACTGGATGGACAATGGCCAGGGACACTCCCATGGGCTTGACAAGGGAATGGCCTCCCACACTTCCCTGCAAGGTTCTAAGCAGCTCCCTGGACCCCCAGCTAAGTCTCACTGTCAGCGCCTCTTGACAGCCAATGTTTTCATGGCCTCTTTCACAGCTGAGGAAACCAAGGCCATGTGTCTCTTAAGATGGAATCTGGGAGGCAGACCAGGGTAGTGGGAATGCCCACCTGAGCTGGCCTGCAGAGGGGAGGCCTGGGGTCTCCCCAGGCCCCTGTGGACCTCAGCTGAGGCCTAGCAGAGGGTCCGAGGGTGGAAGTGGCCCCTGGAAAGCAAGCAGTCAGAATGGGCAGCAGCAATTCCAGGGCATTGATTGTCCTTGCTGCTGGTCTCGAGGAGAGGAAGGGCCAAGGACTTGGCTAGTCTTGATCAGATCAACGTGGTCTGTGCCCAGTGCTGCCAGGTGGTTTGAGCGAAGGGGCAGGCAGCTCCGGCACAGAAGTGTGTGTGTGGGGTGGGTGGTAATACAGGCAGATGGAACTGAGGTGGCGTGGGAGGGGGCTTTGTGCACAGCCAGAAGGAAAGCCAATCCTTTAGGGAAAGAAGCCCCCAAGGCTAAGAGCAAGGTGGGAAGAGAGGAGGGCCAGGGGGGTGGCCAGCAGCAACATGGAGACAAAGAACATGTGGGAGGTGTCCTGACATGCACAGGAACTCCCAGGTTTGGTGCATGCTCTGGGCCTGATGGTCTTTGTGACCTTGGCCAAGTCCTTTCCCTGCTCCAGGCCTAGGGAGGGTGGGGGTGGGCCTCAGCAGACTCAGCTGACATTTCAGGATTCCGGGCTGGAGCTTCAGAGGTTGAATCATTTGCAAGTGAGCAGGGGAGAGGCTGGGCTGTGAGTCAGTGAGCGCTCTCCATCCCAGAACCACTCCCGGGTCAGGGAGGCAGCCGAAGGGTGCCGTGGTCAGCTGTGCCCATTCCCCTCACCCCAGCATGGCTCATAAACAGGAGCCTCTTATCTTCCATGTAGACAAGATGAGTGTGCCCGGGGTCCCTGGGGGCTCTGAGAGTGCAGCTTCAGCTGGGAATCTTGAAGCTAGCAAAGCCAGGCCCAGCTTCCTCGGCTCCCTTGCAGAGCAAGCTGTCAGCACATATGTAGGCTATACCCCTTGCACTCCCTTCCAGTTTTAAACTGAGGGAGTGTGTATTTAACTGGTGGCTGCTATGTCCATCAGAGCTTACTAGCGCACCACACAATGAGAGTCATGCCAGGAGTGATGCCAATGACACTCACGTTTCACCCGGCACTGCCCTCAGCACTTTGTAGACATGCCCTCATACCACTGAAACCACCACCAAATGAAGCTATGCTGTTGCTTTCCCCATTTGGCAGATGAGGAGACTGAGGCCCAGAGAGGATAGGATTGGAAGGTGGGTCACGAGACTCCTAAGTCTGGTCTGTGCATGTAGCTACAGGTTTCATACCCTCTAAAAATCTGTGCTGAACTTGGCAGAATGGAACATTGTACACATGAGCCAATTGTCAAGGGTACTTCCAGCCCTGGGAAGACCCTGCAGCCCAGAAACTGAGCCACCTGTGCCTCCATCTACCCCCTGAGACAAACAGACACACTGGATTGATATCAATCCAGAGCAAGTTGGGAAACGATTTGCTGTTCAGGGCACCTCCATGAAGGAGCAATCTATGTGTGTAAACTGCAGCTGAAGGAGGGGGACCTGGGCTGCAGCACTGAAAGTACATCCTTAAATCTAACTGAGAGTATGCCCCCAGGAGCCTCACCAGTGCCATCTCTGAGATGGGTCCAGGAGTCCAGCTCTGGCTGTGACTGCTTGGTAGGGCAGAGACCTGGAATGTGCAGATGTCTACTCCCCGCCCCCACCATTTCCCAGAAGGCCCCTTCTTTAGCTGGGGCCCCAGCTCCTCTCTGTTCCTCTCTTCCCTGCCCTGGCTAAGCTGGCAGAAGCCAGGCCAAGTGGTGCCTGGCTAGAAAGCCCTCCCCTGCCTGTGCACCTTCTGTTGGGTGGGAGGTGCTAGAAGTGTGCCTGGGGGTGCTGCCTGGAGAGCAGGATCTGAGCCCACATATCACCAAGACAGAGAGAAAGAGGCTCTCGGATGCAGGAGCAAAGGCTTGGGCATCCTGGACTGCCAAGGTTGGAAAGGGGACAAGGCCAAGGTCACATGCCTGAGTAAGTGGCGGTACCCGGACCAGAGCTACAGGGTGAGGTGGAAAGGCCCTGGGGGGAGGAAAAGGCTGGAGGTTTCCCCTGAATCCCACCACTGGGGACGGGCAGGGGACTTGGGGCACAAGAAGTTTCTGGAAATGAGTCAAAATCAGAGTTGTGCAAAGGGGAGCACCTTATTTAAAGGGGTCCTGAGCCTGCTTCAGTGTTCTGTAGGTGGGTCCCTCAGTAAAAGAGAACATTTTTAATACAAATGAGGTGACTTAATTAAAATTAAGTTAAATTTAAAATTCGGTTCCTCAGGTGCCCTAGCTACATTTCAAGTGCTCAGTAGCCACACGTGGCTGGTAGTTACTGTATCAGAAGTGCAGGCAGAGAACATTTCCATCACTCCAGAAGTTTCTGTCACACGGGCCTGCCGCTTCAGAGCCAGTGCAGACCGGAGTCCTCGCAGGGACCTGAAGCCACTCTGCTGCTCACTCTCCCATGGCTCCTTGAAAGGGAGTGGGTCATGCAGGTGTGGGGGCCTGTCTACCCCCCAGAGAGTCTGGAGGCCTTTGTCACATTCATCAGGGGCCAGCCCAGGTGTCCCCACAAATGTGACAAGGGAGGTGAGAGAGTGTCCCCTTCCGGGTGCAGCCCTGCCCCATTCTGATCAGGCCCCTGCCTCAGGCTCCGCCTGCTCACTGCTCCCCGGGCCGTCCTGGTGGGGTGGGCAGCTCTGCACAGAGGGGTGAGCCACGTGAAGTTTTTTTAAAAGTAATGTTTATTTCTTTCCATTTAAAAATAATGCTCTTAACATGCACGGTCTCTGTACAAAATTCATAAAACACAGAGCAGTAGAAGACACAGGAACCCCTCCATCCTATCACCAAAACGCAAGCCAGTGTTTCCATTTTATTGGACTCGTTTCCTCTCCGTTTCTTTGCATAGGCTATTTATTTTCACATAACTGTAATTATGCCATGGGCACAATTGTGTAATCTATTTTTTACTTCACATAGGCATTTTCTTTATTAATATAATCTCTTCCTAAATGAATTTTTTTCAAAATGGATATAGTTTAATTTTTTTAAGATTATGAAAGTGGTTAAGTGCTTATTGCAAAAATTAAGAATGTGAACCATGCAAAGAAGGAAGTACAAGTGAGCGCTCGCTCATTCATCAGCTATTCATCAAGCACCCAGGATGTATCAGGACGATCCTCAGGACTGTAATTACAATTTTTAATGGCTGAATAATATTCTCTCAAGAGATTGTAATTCGCTTAATTATTTGGCTATTTGCAGAGATCCAGGCAGTCGAATTTGTTTCACTCTCATACGTGAGGCTCTGAGCATACTGGTGGGTAACATGCATCTTGTACCGAGGAGAAAGGGTCCAGACAGAAGAAGCTCATTCTGCCGAACTCTTCCTCAAAAAGGCCCTTTAGTGCTCCCAGAGGGCTGGCTTTCTGCAGCCCTGCCAGGGCGGGGTATTAGGATTGAACACCTTGCATAAATATCCAGGTCCAAAATACCTACTTCAGGTTCTGTTCATTTAATGGTTCATAAACGAGAGCATTTCCCCACATTTTTTAATCTAAATTGTATCTCTGTTTTTTAGTGATTTATCTGTTCCTCACCTTTATTTATTGAGGTCCTAGTGTTTTTCTTGTGGGTTTGCATACACTTTATACATACATGACAGGTGGTGACAACCTAGCATACATGTTGCAGATAATTTTAAAACCTGTTCTTTGCCTTTTAATTTTTTCAAGCAAAAGGTAAACACTTTTTCTCTTGAAATTTTCTTTGTGATTTCTTCCATTGCTTCTAGGCTTACAAAATCCCTTCCAGTAATCTGAGAACTCTCCGTTTCTTGGTTTGCCGTGTGTCTGCGTGTGCGCATAATTGCATTTTTAAGATATTTTAACTCTTTAATCCAAGGGCTGGGTGAACTTTATCTGCAAAGGGTCCAATAGTAAATACTTTCCACTTTGTGAGCCACAGAGTCTGAGTCCTGACTGTGTGACTCTGCATCACAGCACGAACACAGACAGGACAGAAATGAATGGGAGTGGCTGTGTGCCCATAAAACTTTATTCGCAAAAATACTTGGCTGCCAGATTTGGCCCTTGGGCCATAGTTTGCCAAATCCTGTTTAATCCAAAGGAAATTTGTCTTGGGGACTAGTGTGAGGGGAGGTCTAAGGTACATCATTTTTCTGAGTGCCAGCCCATTGTCCCCATTTCTTTTATCAACTCATTTGTCCCCTGCCTAATGTGTGATGCCTCCTGCAGCACAGACTGGTTCTGATGTGCACTGGGGCCTGTTTCTGAGCCTCCTTCCTGTTCTGTGGGCACATCTGTGGGCTCCTGTGCCAGTTTGTTTCTGGTACCTTGTATCTTTTAATACTTGACCCACAGTTCTCACCTTGTGTTTTCTTAGAACAAAACTGCTTGCTCTCCTTGCCTGCCTCTTTATCTGCTGAACCCCAGACCCATGTACCAAGTACCCCTTCCTGCCTCCTCCGGAGCCTCTTTAGAGTTCAGAGCAGCACGTGCTTCCCCACGAACTTGGGTGGCATCTCACTCTCTGCAGACGCTGTGGGTTTCCTCACGGAGGTGCACAGGGGGAGGCAGGCATGGGCAGGAGAGTGCCATCAGAAGCCAAAGCCCACAGCTGAGGATGGCCAGAAGGCCCGGGATCACCAGGCCCCCTGGCTAAGAAACACAACGGAGGAAGGGACGCAAAGCCACAGGAGTCACTGCTGGTCGTCCCCATGCCCGCTGCAGGGGACCCGGATGGCAGGGCTCCCATCTTTGTGCTTGTCACTGGGACTCACTCCCCTGGCTTGCCCCAAGTGGAGGCATATTCAGAAGAGCCAGCACCGCCACTTTCCCCCGACTGGCCTGGGAACAACGTCTGTCCCTGGACTGTCCCGACACCAGGCCCCCCGCCCGCCGTTGTGGTGACGCAAACCCTGAACCGGGTTTGAGGCCTGTGGAGCGGTGGCTCTCTGCCGAAGCACTGTCTGCACAATGGTTGGCGCGGGCTGTGGCGGTGGCACAGGGCGTGAGCACACGGGGAGGGCCCTCCACAGTTGATGGCCCAGCCGGAAGCGCTCGGTGCCCTCAGAGCCGAGCATGAGGGGCAGCCCTGCAGCTGCTTCCTGGGCTGCATTCAGGCCTCCACCTGCCATGCCAGGCCCGGGACCCTCCCTGACGACCCACGCTCGGTCCTCAGCCCCATTCCTCCTGGAAGAATTTGGTGGGGGGTGCTGTGATCATGAGGGTGACACAGACCCAATTTATCAACTGAGGCTTGGCTCTTAGATCAGCCATTAAGGAGCTGGCCGGGGTCACAGGGACTGTGACCGTGCCCTCAGGCTCCCTGTGGCACCCCTGGTCTGTGCTGCCCGTTCTCTGCAGCCCCAGAGGGGAAAGGTAGGGTCAAGTTTGGGGTCCCCAAGGCTGTAAGCTTAAGAGAACTACTCAATCATCAGAGCAAGCGTGCAGAGGCTTTCAGTGGTGTCCCCACCCACATAGAATGTTGTTGTTTTGGAGCCACGGGCCTGGGGGGGATGCACGTGGTCTGGGCCCCTCAGGCAGCTGGGGTCCCTGAGTGGTGCCCTGTGAGTGGAGTGGCCCCTGTGGTCAGAGGGAGACTCCCGCCTGCCGTGGCCCAGCACCTGCAGTAGGACAGGAGGGAGGGGTGTGGGCGCAGGCACAGGCCCGGCCTGGACCCTCCTCACCCCGTCTGCTGCCCCTCTAGTGGCCCCTGGCTCCTTGGCCAGCGGGCCGGATGGGCGGTGGAGTGCACCAAGAGGGAGACTCAGACCCCAATGCAAGAAGGGCCCTTCTGCCTCTGCGGCCCCAGCATGCACGGTTCCGGCACTGACTGGGCCTGTAAGAGCTCTGGGATATCCTTTCAGGGCTTTGCTGGAGATGCTTCTGGATTTGTAAACCAGGGGCCACTGTCAGAAATAACCTTTCAGGCTCCAGCAGGTCTCAGTCTGTGTGATTCAGACGGCAGCCAGGCCCCTGGTGACCTTCAGTGTACTTGCTCAGGGGTGCCCCTCTACGGTCAGCTGGGAAGGGTGGCATGAATGCTTTAGTGTGCTAGTTCTCTTTGGGTCTGGGTGACAGAAGGCCAGCTCGACTTGACTCCCGTCTTTACTCTGAACACATCTTCTCTGCCCCACCCAGCGCACTTCCACTCTCCACTCCAAGGAAGTACCCAAGGCCAAGGTCTTTTCTAAGGGCTCAGAGTGCTCAGGGTCTCTGTGAGGTGAGAGCCTCATCAGCTCAGTCAGCCTGGAGTGAGCCAAAGTTGTCTTCTTGATCCCCAATTTGGGTCCCAGCCTTCTGGACTCTTTCACTGGTCACAGAGAAGTGAGTCTCCTTCCCTGACAGTCCCCTGGCCCCTGACCTTGACCCGGTAAGTTTCCCTAAGCCTGGCTTCCCAAGGGCTTTAGCCTGTTTCCAGAAACCATATGCCCTCCTCACCAGGACCCTCACTGGAGCCTCTCTGGAACCTGTCCCCAGGAGGACACATGTGTGTCTTGGCAGTCTCCTTATCTAGTCACCCCTGGGCCTGCAGCACCCCCACAGCCTCCAGCTGCCTGTAATTTCCTTAATTACCTGTTTAAGCCTTGGCTGCTTCCGGTGGCTTGGAGCTGGCTCTGGGATCAGAAGCTGGCAGGGGCAAGGGCAGCCTGGTACCACAGACAGAGCCGAGAAGACCTGGGAGAGGATTGGGATTGGGCACCCCTCATTCCATCCTCATGTTCTCTGGCTATGAAGGCCTGGAGGGCAGAGATGCACTACCTCCCGCCCCCCAGATGTGGGTTCTCTGCCACTGTGGGCTAGAAGCCTGTCCCAGAGGCCAGCTACGAAGTTTTTGGGTCCCCCCACAACTGCCACTCCTGAGACCACAGGTCGGGCCATGCTTTGCAAGGCAGGCCCAGGACCTCACTGCCAGCCACCTGCTCGCAGGAGTGCAGGAGTGCAGGAGTGTGCCAGGCCGCTGTGCGGGGGAGGGGCAGCCGGCTCAGCTCCCTGCTGCAGTGCAGCGCTCCCGCCTCGCACACTGCGCTGTAATTGGATAATTAGTGTCATTATGCTTCCTGCCCAACAGCTTCTCTTCTCGCTCTCCGCTCTCTCGCACTCCTTCCCCAGCTCTTGCCTTCTCTGGCAGAAAACAAATGACTGCCCTTCCCCCAGGGCAGAGTCATGACCCCTTAACGACATTTCCAGGCTCCAGCCAGGAAGGGGCTTCTGACTTTCACCTGGGACGCCCGGGGCGCCCAGTGCTTTGAGCACCACCAGTGCAGGGGGTGGACTTCCCTCTAGAAGCATTCCGGGGAGCCTAGCACTCTCCAGGAGGGATTCAGGGCCCAGGCCGCCTTGAGGTGGCCCCAGAAATGGGAAAGCACCCCAGGAACACTTGGGGTCAGTCCCTGGCCAAGCAGAATGTTCTGGCCTCACTAATGGAGCCTGGGCCTGACCTATGAATTCTGGAGTCCAGATGGGCTCAAATGGGTATGTGTGCATGGAGCTCAGCAACCCAGCCAGGAGGAGCCAGGACCCATTTCCCAGATTCAGAAAAGGGGGCCCCCGAGAGGTTGAGTGGTGTGCTAGCTCTCCCAGCTGGCCTGACTCCACCACCTGTACGCCCAAACCCTGAGGTTTCCCGAGACAGATCTCAGGTCTGATCGCTTTGCTGAACTCTTTCAATTGGCTTTAATCATGTGTTCATTGCTTTTCTGGGGTTCTGGGGTAGTCACTTGGCAGAGGGGCAATGTAGAATTCTCTGGAGCCAGACCACCTGAGTTCACATCAGCCTCTACTGCTGGAGGTGCAACCCTGAGTGAGCTCTTTAACCTCTCTGTGCCTCAGTGGTTCCAGCTCTGAAGTGAAGATAATCAGTCTTCCCACCTTAGAGGCTTGTAGCTCAGAGGGAATGCCTAACCCCACCAAAGCAAGGAGAAGAGTGCCCCGCGCAGCCTAGGTGCCCGGCATTCCTGTGACCAGATGGTCTTTCCGTCTCTTCAATACTCTCGTCGTTGCATCTTCTCTTACTTTGGCTAGGACTTCTAGGACAATGTCAAGTGGCACAGGTGAGAAGGAGCCCATGGAGATGTAGGGCTTTGGTAGGTCATGGAGATGTTCAGGGAGACCTCCTGGCTTTCCCAGAACCAAGGCTGGCTTTGGGCAGAGAAGAAAGGCAGGCTTGGATCTGGTGACCGAGGCTGAGTTCCTCCCTGCACACCTGAGTCGCCCAGGAGATGGGCTTGACGTCTTTAATAGAGACCCAGTTTAATGGAGTAGATGGAGAGGGAGTTGCTTTCTTTTGCACATAAAAATCTAGGTAGGCAACCTAGGACTGGTATGACAGCTACTTTGGCCATCAGGAATCTGGGCTCCTTCAGCGGTGTTGCCACCCACAACATGCAGAGTCAGTGTGCAAGATGGAGCAAGATAGCTGCTCCTGCTCCTGTCTTCACATCAGCGACATTGAGTGCATTCACACTGCTGTGCAGCATCCCCACCTTCCACCTCCATACTTGTTCATCTCCCCAAACTGAAATCTGCCCCATTAGACACCAACTCCGCCCCCCGCCGCCAGCCCCCAGCCCTCCACCGGACTTCCGTCTCTATGAATCTGACATCTGACTGCTCTATGCACCTCGTAGAAAGGGAACCATACAGTATCTGCCCTTCTGTGTCTGGCTTATCTCACTGAGCATAATGTTTTTAAGGTTCATCCATGTTAAAGAGTGTGTCCGATTTTCCTTACTTTTGAAAACTGAGTAACATCCCAGTGTCTGGAGAGAGTACATTTCCTCTCTCCACTCATCCACTGATGGACACTTGCGTTGCTTCTAGCTTTGGCTATTGTGAATCACGCTGCTATGAACATGGGTGTGCAGATCTCTTAGAGACCCTGCTTCCAACTCTTTTGGGTATAAACTCAGATGTGGAATTGTTGGATCCTATGGTAATTGTAAGTTTAATTTTTTGAGGAGCTGCCATTCCATTTTATACAGCAGCTGCCCCATTTTACATTCTCTGTTGGGGCTTGTTTTACCTGGAGAATTCTGGGCCCTCCCTGGAGCCTCTGAGGGCAGGGAAATGTATGGTATCAAACCTGGCTGGACCTGCAGATCCCCTGGGTGGAGGGACTCTACAGAGTCCCTGAGATTCCCCCACCCTTCCCCAGTACACCGTGCAGCGCCCTGGGACTATGCATTTCCAAAGTCCACTTGTGGAAAGGGGGCCCCTCCAGGTCTGGTGTACACTGCTCTAGACTGATGCATGCTGGCCATCAGTTCCTGAGAAATGCTATAGAGGTTCACCCCCTGTAGGCAGGGGCAGAACCTGGTAAACTCCGGGTCCCTACCACCTCCAAGAATTAGGTTTGTTGTGTTTCTCTGGGTTCCAGAATCCCCCCTGGGTGAACTCGAATTAGCAGGGATTTCCAACGCCTGGAGTCCGTGTGTCTGTCTTTCTGCTGGCCTCAGATGGCCCTTTGAGTCTGGACTGGGTGCTGGATAGGAAGCACCAGTGGGTCCCTGAGGCGGCCCTGGTGCCCTGGTCAAAGCACAGCAGGCCCTCCCTGTGGGCAGCCTTGCAGGTGTGAGCAGGTCCGTGTGTGCGTGAATGTGGGGAGAGGGTGCCACAGTGGTGGTTGACCCTTTTCTGCTGTTACTGTTTTGCCCAAAACTGTTCCCTGCAAGAGCCACTTGGCCTGTGCACAGACTGTACCAGGAAAAAGGGGGGAAAGGGGGTAGGTGAGCACTGGGGCTGTCCCTTTAAATCTGTTTTCTCTGTGTTATTTCCTGATTTTTCCCATCCTCCTCCCTCCACTAGCACAAATGGTGGAGCTTTGAGGGCCCAGGAGCTGCAGTGACGGTGCCTCTGAAATATTAATGAGGCTGTTCTCTGCCTCAGCTCCTTCCCCCAGGCTCACTCCCCTGCTGCCTCCCTCTCTCCCTCCCCCAGCAGGCAGGCCTCCTACTCGGAACCTTCCTTTCCCTACCACGTGATCACCAAGGTGCACCAAGCAGAGGGGAGGGGTTGGAAAAGGGCCCGGTGGGGGAAGGAGTGGCGTGGGAAGTCAAGGGTTAAAGGGGCTCCAGCCACTGGCTTCACCTGCCCGCATCAAAGCAGGCCCAGGCGAGGGCAGGGTGCTGCCAGCAGGGTCCTCAGAGGGCCCCTGGCTGGCTCCCCTGCCTGCTCCCCACCTGCTCCCGGATGGCCATAGGGCCCTGTGCGAGCCCCACCCACTGCTGCAGGGGCTCCGGGGGCCCTGGGCCAGCCTGTGGGGCCTGGCCCTGGCTCCAGATGCCTGGCAGTGGAGAAAGAAGGAATCCCTTCAGTGAGTCATGTTGCTGGGCCATGGGTCCTTCTAGAAGGCTAGCCCCTGCTCAGTCGGTGTGTCCAGAGATGCCAGTGAGCGGTGTGCCTCAAGGAGGGCCTGCACCTCTCATTCTCTGACTCTGCCTCATAAGGAACTTGGATCTCAGGACTAGGCCATTGCCAGGTTCTGCTCCCTTCTTGCCTGGAAGCATGGCATCCTGCGCCTGTGGACGCTCCCTGGCAGCGGGACCCGGCCCTTTCTCCCAGGCATCAGGACTCCCCCAGAGGAAATGTTCTTATCCCCAGCTTACTGACAGGAGGGCCCAGTGGCTTGGGAGTGATGCCAGGACCTGGGCCTCCCAGCTTCTAGTCAGTGCCATCCACCAGGCCTTGTCCATCCTGGGGAGGCAGCAATGCCTGGCAGCAAGTGCCCCACCATCAGCACGGGCACAGGTACCCACTCAGACCCAGCAACTGCAGACTGGTAATGGACAGTGGCCACAGTGGGACTGTGTTTCCGTAATTAAGAACAGGGTGCATTCCAATGCATTGCAACCTGTGACTCCGGGGACAGTGGCAGGCTTTTGTCCTCAGTTCCTTGTCTCGTCTGTACAGGCAAGGCTGGCAGCCCCACAGGGAGCAGGGAGGCCTACTGGGGATGCACAAGTGTTCTCTTTCCTGGCAGCCGAGGGGCTGAGCTGCTTTGGGTGCTGTGCCTGTCCTGAGGAGCACAGAAGGCAGGGCCAGTGGGTCTGGGATCATGGAGCCTCCCTGGACCTCAGTATCTCCATCTGTGAAACGGAGATAAGATGCCTTCTTGCCCTCACACGGTATTAATGCAATAAGGGGGGCATTTGGAGTGGGGTTCTGAGAGGGGAGCCTGGGAACAGAGGTACCCCATTGGAGTTAGGAAGCTTCTAGATTCTTGGAGGGTGGTGGGCTGCCCAGGGCCCGGGGGAGGGTGTCAAGGAGGCAAAGGGGGGGATCAAAGCAGACCGAGTCAAAGGTGCTGGAAGAGCCCCTAAAGCTCAGTTAGAGGTGTCTGTGAGGGCAGGCACAGGGGAGGAGATCACCTGGGTTTCCAGTCAGGTAGACGTCGTTGGGCCCAGGGGCACGATGTTTCGGGGTGTCCAGGCCCCACTGGAGGGAAGGGTCCGGAAGGGAATCGGGTGACAGTCCTGGACTTAGGCAATCACTCGCCCTGCCCCGGCAGCCCCCTGAAGCAGCAGCCCAGTGAGGGCCACTTCACTGTGATGGCCCATTGGGGCCCGGATGGAGCAAATGCCAGAATGTCCGAGTCCCCCTCTGTAGAGATTTTATATTCAATTAAGCCAATTAAGATCTGAAAGATGAAGGAGTACATAAATAGTGCGCAAAATGCCCTTTTGGTTCCTACAGACCATTCTAGGCAGCTGGCCCAGGCTGAGAAGTCTCTGTCAGGCCTGCAGAACTGACAGGCCCGGGCAATTCTGTTCTTGGTCATTTAGCTCCGTGGCGACTGCTGTCCTTATTCAGACTGAAGGAGACCATTGACCAGGCTTACAGAGAACCCAAGGAAACAAGACTATATGCCGTTTGCTCTCTACAGCAGCTAACAGTCACTCAAGATAGATTTGATTTAACTGATGGCTCCTGCCTGCCCTGTGGCCTGTGGAGTTAATGAAGATGATGAAGGTTAGCATGAACACAGTCTTTGACTTCAGGGCAAAGCCTGCTGGGCAGACTGCCCTTCATCTCTGCCCCACCCTCATGCTCTCCAGGATGGAGATTCCTCCCTCCCAAGGCCCTCAGCTCCTACGTGGCCAGCCAGGCCCCTGTGCACTCACTCCCCCAGGCTCCCACCCCCACCCAGGGCTGACCATGCAGTGGACTGCCCACCAGCTCCATAATCACGTGTCTCAAATTGCTTACGGCCCTGAGAGCGAGAAAAACGTGTTCACAGGTTGTTGCAGTGCCGAGCAGAGTGAAATAGGAGCAGTCATGGGGGTATAGACTCGGCAGCAATCAATTTTGGCAGACTTTCTGGAGATTGTTCCACTTGAATTGCCACTTAAATTCATCAGAAGTCATCAGGTGGAGAGGGGACAGAAGGATACGCAGGGCAGGGAACATTCGGAGCACTTGGAGCTGGCAAGGCTGCACCTTGTGGCAGGGCGAGTGGGGTCACGGATAGGCTGAATGGGCCAGAGCAGGAGAGGAACTAGAAGGTCTTTTGAAGGAATGTGGCCTTTTGCTTGATGAGGGGGCATGAGGGCCAGGGGGAGGATTGAAACTGTAAGCCAGTACAGCTTGGAGGCAGAGAGAGTGACACTGCCTGAACCAGGGAAGGTAGTGACCCAGAGCAGGGTAGTGACAAGCCACCTGACTGAACGGAAAACTATGAGGTGGTAGACGGATGTGGGGCCTACTTGATGGGGAGCAGGGGAGAGGGAGCCAGGCCACAATTGCAGCAGACAAGGTGCCTGAGATGGTAGGGCCAGCCGAGGGGCCGTGGCAAAGAGCAGGAGTGCTGTGTGCCCTGGCAGAAGGCCATGCCTCACCTCCCCACCCTGTCCCCTTACCGTGAGTCACCGCAGGCCCATTAGGCCACAGCAGTGATAGTGCACCATGAAGAGCAGCTCAAGGACCCTGTGCGGCTCTGTCTGGGCCAGGTGCTTAATTGAGGGCAGGGCACACTGGGGGCAGGGGGAGGGGGACGGAGCTGGTTGCCAGGGCAAAGGCTTTGCTGCCAGACTGCAGGGTGTCCCTGCTCCAAGGAATGGGCATTTCCACCAGGATTAGCTGCTGGTTCCTAGCACCTGCCCAAGAGCCCACCCAACAAGCTGCCATCGCTCTGTGAGACTCTGGAGCCCACCAGTGCCATGCGGGCAGTGCCATGCGGGCAGGGCCAGGTGCCTTCCAACTGAGCTTTCTCCGAATAGAAACCCAAACGATAAAAAGGTTCCAAAGGAAAAATGGCTCATCTGGCTTCCCTTTTAGAAAGAACCCCCGTAGAGTCCCTAGACAGCTCAGTGGGGGCTGCGCAGGCACACGGCTGGCCCCTGGGGCCCCAGAGCTGCATGCACAAGGGCTCGGAATGCAGGCCAGCCACCTGCCTGCCAAGGGCATTGGAGCCGGAGGTGAGCCTAAGAGGGGCACCCACTGCCAGGCTGGTGCAGCCAGGGCCCTCTGCTCAGGAGCAGTGTGATTTTGCTGGATGTCCCCCACCCTGCCCCAGCACTCACATGGCCCCTGGGTTGGTCCTGTCCCAGCTGCCCTGCCTGCCTGGGGCCAGAAGACAGCCCAGGCCCAGGAAGCTGAGTCAGGGAGGCTTGAGGCTGGCCCCAGCTTGTGCCCACCTGGCTGAACCAGACCCCATCCCTCCCAGCCAACAGGCTAGGGGTGTGGGGAGATGGGGCCCACTCCTACCAGTGTCACCCAAGTTGCTCCTGACCTGGAATGCAGAGGCACGGGCACTAAGCTCAGGGTTGGAAGAAGAAGGGCAAGAAGGTGTACCCAGCAGGGGTCCCAGCTGAAGCAGAGGTCTGCAGGGGGAAAGAGCCCAGTGGGGGGATGAGGGCGTGGGGTGGGAGTGCCAGGCGAGGCTGCCTGGGGGGGGGATCAAGGTGGGAGGGGGCTGGCCGAAAGCTGCCGTGACTGCCTGCAGCGGTTCCTGAGACGGCCCGCCAAGGCCCGCACAGGGGTGCGAGGACCAGCGTCCTAGCGGCTCTGCCACCTCACCTGGCCAAGCCTCGGTTTCCTGTGCTGGTGCTGATTCCTGCCATGCCAACCCAAGTGGGTGGGGGTATATTCACATAGCACCCCAGATGGAATGCCAAATGCACCCAAAAACCTTCACTTCTTCAAGCCCCTGAGCTCAGGGATCACCACCATTGCCCCCTGGCCAGGCGGATCCACCGGCCACAGCCTCCTCCTTTGTTGCCCAGCTTCTGTCCCAGCGGTCCTCTGCTTGGTGGTGGCCCATGTCGCTCATGGCCCCGTGGGCTCTGCAGCCCCTTCACCCACTGACCTGTGCTACTCCTTGCCTTCTTCCTGGCATCAGAAAGACCTTCCTTCTGGAAGAATGTCTCACTCCTCCACCTTGGGTAATCTTTACTCAAATGTGCCCCTTCTGAGAGGCCTTCCCTGCCCCCTGCCCCCTTGTCCTCTCACCTGCTATGTACCCATCTCCCTGCCAGACAGAGAGTGCGGGAAGCCATTCAGCCTCGGCCGCCCCTCTGGCCAGGGTGGGCATATGGTAGTTGCTCGGTAAAGATCTGTCAGATGGCAAACTGGAAGGACGGGCGGTGGGGGGATGTGTGGGAGTAGAGAGGACGTCGCATTCAAGTGTCTGCCATTTTGTTCCCACATCTTCTGGCAATGAAGTCTGCTCCATGTGGAAAGTGTCTAGAGTGTTAATAATTCGGTGCCCAAAGTTTTAAGCCATGGATCACTTTGGATGGCCCCTTTCAGAAGCAGCTGCCTGCCTTCAGGGCTGTGGGCATGGAGGTAGAGCCCTTGTTTCTCAGGGACTCTGGTCTTGTCCTCTGAGGGCTGTGGCAAGTGAATGTGACACTGCTTCCAGTGTCCACTGGGCTCTGAGTAACAGGCAGGGGTTCTCCTGAGAGCAGAGGCCGGGAGGCTCTGGGCTATTGTCTTTCTGTGGGCGGTTCTAGATCAGAAACTGAATTGGTGCCCAAGTTCCACTTCCGAAAGTATCCTTCTAAGCCAGGAGCCTCCCCGAAGGCAAGGAATCAGGCCCAACTGAGCCATGTTGCCAGGAGGCCTATTTGCTGGTGTGAAGGCCAAGGCCATGTGCAACCCTGGGAGCTTAGCACTTGGCCTTGGGAGATGCTTCTACTTATGCTCAGGCCATCGGGCAGCAGAGGTGGGGAAAGACCAGCAAGAGAAACTAGGAGCTCAGGACAGGGCAGCTGAGCAGGCCCCCAAGGTCCACAGTGCCAGACCCTGGGAAGGCCATGGGTGGGGCAGCCCAGGTGCCAAGCAGTTCCTTGGGCAAGTGGGAGTGGTGGCAGCAGGGTGTTGGGGACATGAGAGAGATGACAACTTCATGATGCTCTGCAGAGGAGGGAAGGAAGCAAGGTCTGGGAGTTGGCTGGCTGCTCTCAGCATCTGGGGACCCCAGCTCCTTATTCTGTCATCTGGAGAGCAAAAGGGTGTGAAGAGGAATGGGTGGCACCATGCTGTGGAGCAGGGTGACAGAGAAGTCATCGGTGACCTGTGATTGCTTTCTGCTTCCCCCCTTCCATTTCCATTATCCTCTCCTTCCATCGCTCCTTCCACCCCTCCTTCCGTCCCCTCCCTCCTCCTGCCTCTCTCCTTCTGCCTTCCCTCTGGGCCTCCTCAGTTCCTTGACCTGGCTCCCCAGGTACCCTCAGGGCAGCAGAGACACCCAGCACGCTAAGCCTTGACCTGGCGCCCAGCTGGCCCTGTCCATGGCTTGGCCTGCTCCCCGGGCCCCTGAGCAGCCGTAAGCCTGACACTGTGAGCTGCAGAGGTCGTGCCGGAAGACGACCGGACCAGAAGACCAACACCACCGCTGCCACTGGGGATTTATAGCATGCTGGCCACCCAGGACAAATCTTAAGCAGGCAAGAGTGGGGAGCATGATGGAGCAGACACAGGCAGGCAGAGTCGTGGCACAGACGACCCACCCAGGCCAGGCGGGACTGGCCATCCGTCAGTCGCAGTGCATCACCCCTGCTACAGTGTGGGTTCCCAAGTGGATTTGGGGACAAAGCCTCCATATCCCAGCTGGGCTGGTGCTGACGGCAGCAGGTGCCCGCCCGGAGGCACCGACATTTCCTCCTTCCCCGCGTGGGCCAGCCCTCCCGGCTTGGGTGCTCACGGTAGGCAGGACTAGGGAGGGGGTAGCCTGGCAGGCATGAAGGCCACTGGTCCAGCCTGGGAGGTGAATATTGTGTTCCATAAGCCATGGCTCAGATAGAGTGCAGATTTGCAGAGAATGTTCTAGAAGAACAGAGTGGACCTCTGTTTTGTGTCAACTGTGCTCCTGGCTTCTTCTCACCTCCTTCTCCCCAGGTGCCTCGGCTTGGCCAGTTCCCTGCTGCCACTGCCTCCACTGTACCTCACCCGGGCCCTGGGGCCACAGGTGGCTGCCTGCCCCCAGCAGAGGCTGCACCGGCAAGAAGGCCCAGCACCCTCTCCTCCCTGGGTGACAGGCAGGATGGGTGACATGGCTAACAGTTCCATCGAGTTCCACCCCAAGCCCCAGCAGCAGCGGGAGGGCCCCCATGCAGGTGGCTTCGGGTGCACACTGGCTGAACTGCGCTCCCTCATGGAGCTCCGAGGGGCTGAGGCGCTGCAGAAGGTCCAGGAAGCCTACGGGGACGTCAGTGGGCTCTGCAGGAGGCTGAAGACCTCACCCACAGAGGGTAAGTTGGCCAGCAGAGCCCCGGCGTGGCCTCCCATGGACAGAGAAGGGAGAAGGCAAGGCCCTGGTCCAGCGAACGGCGATAGGAAGAGCCGCAAGGGGTGCCGGGTCAGGGGGCCTATCCCTGGGAAGGGAGGGGGTGGCCCAGGGAAGAGGGATAGAGTGCCAAGTGCAAGTGGCAATGGCCAGAGGCCATCCCAAAAAGATGCAAGCCTGAAGCGGTGAGGGTCTAAAGAGATCTGCTGCAGAGAGCCTCCAGGGAGCCTGGGGCATGTCCTCTAGAACTTTTCAAGGGTGGATACCTGACTGCCATCTTGGGTCCCCATCTCTGCCCTGTAGCCTCTTCCCCTGCACCAGCAGGCCTGCCTGCTGGGTCTGCTGGGAGACCAGGACCACCAGGAGCCTGGCTTGGCCCGAGATTCCAGGAGCTGGAGAGTTTTCTGGGCCAGTGCTGCCTGCCTGTCATGGCTACTGGGGCTGTCCCAGCCCAGTGCCCGACCTGTTCCTGGCCAGCACTGATTGATCTTACTTTTGTCCACCCAGAGCCCTGATCATCGCCCTTCCTTGTCTCCTGTTCCCTGGCCCCATCTGTCTGCAGGTGAGAGGGTGCCCACCCGGCCAGGCCAGGAACTCCAGGTGGAGTAGCCTCCCACCAGGGACCACCTGGGTCTCTCTAGCTTTGCACATTAAAGGGACCCAGCCTGGTTTGGCGTGCCAGCAGGGCAGATGGCTTGGCTCCGAGCCAGAGGAGTTCTCTCCCTCCCTCTACCTTATCCACCCAGCGCCAGGGTTTGGGGCCAGGCAGAGGCTTGGGTGGAGGGCCATTTAGCCACAAGGGCTCTGGCCTCTCCCACATAAAAGGAAGCAGATGGGCTTCAGCTGGCAGCTCTTTCCTCTGTCTGTCAGGCCTTGTTAAATATTTAAAATGTCAAGGCCCCTGGGAACCTGCCCGATTCTGCCACAGCAGCTCCGGAGCTCACTCAGTGCCTGTGAAGGGGTGGGCATGGAGAAGGGCAGGATCCCAGGTAGATGGCCCAGCCCCAAAAGAGGGAGCCAGCCAGCCCGGGTCTGCATCCCAAAAAATAAGCAGGGCGAAGACCACCCTTTGCCTCTCTGAGCCCTGGAGCCCTGAAGGTCCGGGAGACAGGGACAGGTGATTCCGGCCCCCCAGCAGGTGTGGAGTCAGCACATGCCTACTGGCTGGGTCCCGGAGTTCTCACCCAGACCCCCTACTCCTGCTCAGATGCAGTGGCCTGAGCTCTTGGGAGGGGCCAGCTTAGCTATGCCCCAGGCTCCACACTAACCTCCTAGCAAGGTTGGAAGACTTGAGGGGTGCTGACAGAGTGTTGCTTTGGGGATGGTACGGAGGCCAGGGAGGTGTGTGGTGTACAGGGAAGAGCACATCAGTGACCCCGGCCTTTGCAGCAGTCCAAGAGAATTTCAGAAGCCAGGGAACCTGAGTCTTAGGTCAGACTCAGAGGTAAGCCTGGGGGGTAGGGGGGAGCTGGGCTCCAGCCCTTCCCGTCTGGCCTCCTCTGGCAGTCATGGGAAGGAGGAGGTGGTTTAGCCGGCAGCCGCACGATGTGGTCCTAACCGAATTCTGATGGCATCTGGCCTCTGCTCTGGGCAGGGCGCCCATGTGTGTCCATGCCAACCAGCCAGCCCCTGCCCTGGCACCCAGGACCTGGGCTGCCCCTGGGGGCCCACTGGGCTGTTGCATGCTCAGAACCAGAGGGGCTGCAGCTGCCCTCTCTGTCCTCCTCAACTGCTTCAGCAGCAGCAGCTGTTGGGACCCTGATCCCGGTAGGAAGGCCAAGGCCTCGGGTTGGTCTAGAGCAAGAGAGAAGCATTTGCTGCAGCATCAAGGGCAAACCAAAGCCAAGGGGCAGGCTGATGGAGGATGAAAGGGAGCAAGATGGTTTCTAGGGAAGGGGCACTGAGGCTGGGGCAGTGCCCCGGGGACCTGTGGGCTCTCTGGAGGGTGGGATGGGCCTCTGTCCCTTTCAGGGGCTCCAGATCATGCAGATCAGTTCCCAGGGCAGGGGCAGCAGAGGCCCGGGGTATCTGGGAAACCCAAGGTTTGAGTGTCTCCCTAGTGCTGACCCCGCCTTTCATATCTCCTGTGGGCCCTGAGCTTCTCCCAGTCACCCACCCAGCTGGGAAGCTGCAGCCTCCAGGACCTGGAGCCACAGCTGGCCCAGGGCACAGTGAAGCTGCGGTGGGAAGGGTGGAAGAGCGGCGGCCCTGTGGGTGGGAGGCCTGCACCTGGCCATGCCCGAGCTCCAGGGGCATGCCAAGGCTGTGCTGGCTCTGGGCTTTGCTCTTGTCGGTCCTTCCACCTCCGTAGGGCCCCACACTGCCTCTCCCCAGAAACCATCCTTCCTTTCCCAGAGCACATAACCCTGCCCCCCACTTCCTCCCAACTCCTTAGGCACCACACTTAGCACTTTCTTGTTCTCGAGTCCTCTGGGCCAAGTCTTGCGTGCCTTCCCAAGTTGTCTGGGACCACCCCATGGGCTGGGACCCAGATGCTCCTAATGCCCATCACACCCGCCTCTCCCTCAGGAGGCCCTGAGTCCCAGCTACTCAGGGCTGTGAGCTGCAAGCTGAGGTCCGTCCACTAGGTGTCAGTGTGGGGCTGGCACTTGGAATAGTGGCAGCTCTGATGCCTGGAAGGAAGCAGCGTCCTGAAGGCTGAGGGCCAGGGGATGGCATCGTCTCATTTGCCAGCTTCTGGTGTGGGTGTCTGGCCCTGGGAGGTGGTAGCCTGGATACCAGACCCTCATGGAAGCTTCTGGTGCCTTCAGTCATGGGTCTGAGGAGACTCATGGAACTGAGGCAGAGACCGTGAGGCCTCAGGGCAGGCCTGAGTAGGAAGTGGGTTGTCCCAGGAACGTACAGTAAGGGCCCTGCTTCTGAATGCTGGGGTAGCTCCTTTGTGGCTGTTCATTCTGGTCCCCTGCACCCACCAGGCCCACCCTCTCTCCCAGCCCACTTCACCCTCTTGCCCTCCTCCTGGTGGCCTGGGGCACCATCATGAACCACTGACAATCCCAGCAGCCCCACAGGACTAGAGGAAGGAGCTGGGGGCACCATGGGCAGGGCAAGGAGCCCATGTCCCATCCTTGCCCTTCACCATGACCTCCCAGCGCAGTCTGGGAAAGGAGGCAGCCCTCTCTGGAGGGTGGGCCATGAGAGCACAGGGCCTATGCTAGACGGTGTGAGCAAGACTGACAAGGTCTTTGGGCTGCTGGACCCCACCCTCCCCCAGGTCCTGTGTCCTGTGCACATGGTTTGACCATGCCCACCTCTTGCTGGCTCAGCATAGGTGAGACTTGTGTCATCTTGACCCAGAGGGGTCCTGGGCTGCTATCAGGAGCCCGCACTCATGGGCACAGGGAAGTTAGCTACTTGGGGGCAGCTGAGAGTGAGCTGTCACCCCCATGCTCTCCACCCATCTTGCTCCTTGGGGCAGCCTTGGCTGGCTTCTTCTGCCCCTGTCTCTGGGCAACAACACTGGCCATCCCCGGGCCCAGCAGGGTTCCCTCTGCCTAACAGTGGCAACACTGGGGCAAGGGGGGTGATGGGGGACTGACATCAGGTGTTAATGCTTTGTTTTGCTTCTCCCCTTCGGAGGGATCCTCTGTAGTCCCCAGACAGGTGGCTTAGGGGAATGGGCTGGCCCTTCATCATGTTGGAGGTCCCACCTGGGGGCATGCCCATGCCCTCCTGGCAGCTGGAGGGGCTGCAACCACACTCCCGCACACACACCCCCAGGGTCCACAGAAAGGCTCTTGACGCCAGGCCAGTAGTGCAGGTCACACCTTCCGGGAGCTTTGAGTCTAGTGGGCCACACTGGCAGCTGGCCTTTCCCATGCTTGCCCCCTGTGCCCCTGATCTCTGTGTGGCTTGCAGGCCTGGCTGACAATGCCAACGACTTGGAGAAGCGCAGGCAGATCTACGGGCAGAACTTCATCCCCCCCAAACAGCCGAAGACCTTCCTGCAGCTGGTGTGGGAGGCTCTGCAGGACGTGACCCTCATCATACTGGAGGTGGCCGCCATCGTCTCCCTGGGTCTCTCGTTCTATGCACCGCCTGGAGAGGAAAGTGAAGGTGAGCATGGGAGGACCTGACAAGAGGGAAGGAATGGGACCCGACACAAAGGGGCCACGGCGTGACTCCTTTGCCACCCCTCCTGTCCTTGGGTGCAGCGTGTGGGAACGTGTCAGCAGGGGCAGAAGACGAAGGGGAGGCCGAGGCGGGCTGGATTGAGGGGGCCGCCATCCTGCTGTCAGTCACCTGCGTGGTGCTGGTCACGGCCTTCAACGACTGGAGCAAGGAGAGGCAGTTCCGGGGCCTGCAGAGCCGCATTGAGCAAGAGCAGAGGTTCTCAGTCATCCGGGACGGCCAGCTGCTACAGGTCCCCGTGGCCGCGCTGGTAGTGGGGGACATTGCCCAGGTCAAGTATGGTGAGTGCACCCCGTACCACCCACCCAGCGAAGGAAGTGCAACCCCTGTTTCAGGAAAATGTAGGAACCCCTCAGGGCAGGCCTTCCCCGAAAAGCACATGGACCTGAGGTTCACAGCCCCAGAAAGTAGGCTGTCCTCATGGCGTATTGAAGGCAGGACAAGGCTGGGGGTGGGCAGATCTCCCAGGAAAAGGAGGAGACCAAAGGAAGTGGGACCTACCCCACTGAGACCTTCCCTGGGGCAGGCAGGAGGTGGCAGGAGAAAGGCCAGCTGGACCCACAGCCTGTGATTCCATAGGAGACTTGCTGCCTGCTGATGGGGTGCTCATCCAGGGCAATGACCTTAAGGTCGACGAGAGCTCCCTGACAGGCGAGTCGGACCACGTGCGCAAGGCAGCTGACAGAGACCCCATGCTGCTCTCAGGTGAGGCCTGGCGCCGGGCAGCCTGGGAAGCCATTTGGTCTGGCCACCCCTTCAACTAGGAACCCTCTGAGTAACCCTTCTGGTTATGGAAGCTGAAGACTTCACCCTCTATGAGGCCAGGGTGGCCCATGGGAGGCATGATAGGCCCCTGGTATTCTGAGGGGAGCCCCTAGAGGTGGGGGTGGGGCCTGGGTAGGCATAATGCCATGCTGCTCCCTAACGCAAACCAAGAAGCGCCAGTGGGGGCAGTGTTCCCTTTCCAGAAGGTTCCAGCTTAGCCCAGTGTTTATCCCAGTGGCAAATGCAGTGCAAAACAGAACAAAGAGGCTGGAGGTCCCAGCCGGGCCGTGTGAACAGCTCAGCCCATGCCTCTGGGCCAGTAGCTGCTCCTGTGTGGGCCTCTGATTCCCCTCCAGCCTAGGCTCAGAGTCAGCATGGCCTCCAGGACCTCCAGACACTGACTCCCTGCTTGTAAGATTCCCAGGAGAGAACTGTAGGTGCTGAACATGCCTCCTGCCGGGCAATGCAATTCTCTTATCTCAGTCTCTCTGTGTTGCTGTGCCAGGCACTCATGTCATGGAAGGTTCTGGAAGAATGGTGGTGACAGCTGTTGGTGTGAACTCCCAGACAGGCATCATCTTTACGTTGCTTGGAGCCGGCGGAGAAGAGGAGGAGAAGAAGGATAAGAAAGGTAAGGCAGCACTGCCTGCCTCTCTGCAGCCCACTCTCCCTCTTCTGCCTTCCTGCTGGTGGTCCCCTGCTGACCCAGTCCCGGGCTTCAGCTCTGGTTCCTGGGAGAGCCAGCCATCAGCTGAGAGTGAGAGGTCACACCCTCCCTTCTGATTCCTTTCAGCACCCCTCTTCTGGGTTTTTGCCCCAGAGCCAGCAGGTTGGGAGTCCCCTCCGCGCCAGCTCTGTGTAAGGGCAGCTTCCCTCAGACGGCTCTCCCCAGAAGCCTTGGGACACGTGTGCCAGGGTCAGGGGAATGTCCTGTGTGGGTAGGAATGGGATTGAAGGGACAGGGGCCAGCAGCTCTGGCTTGGGAGAATGCTGCTGGGGGCCTCATGCCCACCCTCAGGGGTGCTTGAGCCCCAGGGTAAGGTGTTGAGAGTCCCGGGCAGAGGTGGAGGACTCCAGGGCCCAAGACACCAGACTCCTCAAAGGGCATCCAGGGCCAGAGGAAGCTGGGATGGGGCAGGGGGCCCTCACTGCAAGGAAGCGCTGTGGGCCGGATGCCATCTGGGAGAGCCCAGCTCAGCTGCCCTCGGCATCCCCACCAGCTGCCAGCCCCACCTCGGTCAGGCGAAGCCACTGGCCTGCTGAGCAGGAGGGCTCTCTCTGCCCGGCCCCTTGGTCTGTTCCAGCAACTTGGGGCCAGAGCAGCATAAGGACACGTGTGGTGGTGCCCGAGAGCGGCAGTCATGTGCGCTGTGAGGGCAATGGCGCGGGCCTGGGTACTGGCACAGGACTCTCAGAAGGCCAGCCCAGAGCACGGGCTCCCACCCACAGAAGCCAGTGTCCCCAGCCCCGGCCCCCTCCCTGTGCTGTAGGGGACTACAGCGTCAGTGACACTCAAAGCCCTGGCAGCTGAGTCACTCTAACCTTGTGCCCCCTCCCCCGGGGAGTCTCCTCTGAACCCTACCGCACTCCCACAGGGGTCCTGAGCATGGAGGCCCCACCCATGACCCCTGCCCCCTTCTAATGGACACCCAGAGCTAACTGCCGGCTGTGCTGCAGAGAAAGCTGATCCCTAGACCAGCGGGGGTCAGGAACCCCCTGGTAACCCCCTTGTGCTGAATCTCACTGGGGGGCACTGCTTGGGGCTACAGAGCTGGGACCAGACACCTGGCAGCCCTAAGTGCCCATGGTGGCAGGCCTTCCAGAAACCTCCTTTCCCCTGTGCTCACCAGCTACTCTGTCTGTGCCCTGCTGTCCTGTGCGCGTATGTGTGTGTGTGCCAGGGCCACGTGGACGTCCTCAAGTTCCCGTGTCTGTCATTCCTCTTCCATCATAGGCAAGCAGCAGGATGGGGCGATGGAGAGTAGCCAGACCAAAGGTAATGCGCACCTGACGCTCAGGGTGGGCGGCCGGGTGGGGGGCCAGCGGCCTCACTTGCAGGAGTGGCACCTAGAGGCCATCTGCACACCTTGCCAGATGTGCACAAAGGTTGCTTATGAGAGGCCATTCTTGTGAGGAAACTGAGGCTCAGAGAGGGTGACTCAGGCCTGTGGGTTTCCCAGCTCAGCTGCCTGTCTTCTGAGGCTCCGAGGCCTGCTCTCCTCTCAGCCCCAGTGCCTGGTTGGCACTGATACTCAGTAGCCAGGATGAATGGTTGTCAACTGTAGATGCTGGAAATGTGAAGGTGGATAAAGCACAGTCCTGGCCCTGAGGAAGGTCACCGTCCAGAGGGACAGACCCCCTGGGGCAACGATCAAGTGCAGCATGGGACCCAGGGACCCAGGAACCAAGACAGGGTCAGACAGGCAGACGGGAGTTGAGAGGAAAGGGACTGCGAGAGCAATCAGTGGGGAACGAGGCTAGAGGGACCTGGCTCCAGGGCCGTTGAACGTCTAAGTGGTCTCAGGCAGCCAAGGGGTGAAGGGACAGGTGAGAAGACTGGAAGCAAGAGGGAGCAGGTGACACAGCAAGGTGGCCAGTGGAGTTAGAGACCCCATAGGCCTTAGAAGTGGCAGAGGCAAGGCAGGAGACACACTCCCCCCACATCGGGGGTAGTGTGAGGGGTGCAGGGCCCCCCAGGGAAGTGGAGACAGAGGCGTGAGGCTTGCCCAGGGTGGTCCATTCCAGCTAAAGCCTCGGACAGCCGAGGAGGGGGCAGAGGAGAACACATACACATGCCAGGCTGGGTGCTGCTAGAAGCTGGGCAGGGAAAGAGAGCACAGGGGCCCCTGAGCCTCCCTGAGGGGAGCAGGGAGGTGGCTTCAACACCAGTGGGCCCATGAGGCAGCTCAGGGTTCTGGAATGTTCCTTGGGCCCCAAGCCTCTGCTCTCAGGCATTGAGATTTGGGGCATTACAGGAATGGCCACCCTATCTGTGTGCCCAAGTTATTTGTGCTTGTGTCTGTCCTCCCTTCCCCATGAGCCCCCAAGAGAACCATCTCTGTCCAGTCCAGGACTGCACTGGAACTGCCCGCTCATCTCACGGGGGCCTGGGCTGCCAGGAGAGAGCAGAGAGCCCCTGTGCCATGTCACACTCAGAAAGCAGAGTGATCCCCTGAACCTCATGTCCTCTCGTACAGTGTGGCATGTCTCCCTGTGAAAGCCCCTTACAGTGGCCACCAGGCTGGGCCCTAACCTAGGCCATGGGCTTCCTCGTGTGCAGCTAAGAAGCAGGATGGGGCAGTTGCCATGGAAATGCAGCCCCTGAAGAGTGCAGAGGGCGGAGAGATGGAAGAGCGAGAGAAGAAGAAAGGCAGCGTGCCTAAGAAGGAGAAGTCGGTCCTGCAGGGCAAGCTCACCAAACTGGCTGTGCAGATCGGGAAAGCAGGTGGGGACAGTGGAGGGGGCAGCCCGGGGCCACAGTGGGTGAGGAGAACAGTGGGCTCCTGGACACAGGGCCAGGCGGCAGGGGGCAGGCCAGGCGCCAGCACTGACGCTGGGGGCCTGGTCCTGCTCCACTGCGATGAGCATGATTTCAGAGCCCTGACTCTGGCTCAGGCCGTCCCTGCTGCAGCGTCCCTTACCTCGTCTTCCCTCTTGCTCTTTTCCTCCCTCACCGCTGCCGGCCCCTGCTGCCCATCCCCTCTGTGGCCTCCATCACGGCTGGGCAGGGCTGGTGATGTCCGCCATCACCGTTATCATCCTGGTCCTCTACTTTGTGATCGAGACCTTTGTTGTCGATGGCCGGGTGTGGCTGGCGGAGTGCACGCCCGTCTATGTGCAGTACTTCGTGAAGTTCTTCATCATCGGGGTCACTGTGCTGGTTGTGGCTGTCCCAGAGGGCCTGCCTCTTGCTGTCACCATCTCCTTAGCTTACTCTGTCAAGGTAATAATAATAATAAACAGAATAGGAATAAAAATCCCTCGGTAGCAGGATACAGACCCAGAAACTGGGGTGCGAAGTCCTTATGCAACTCGGATGCAATAAGGACTTGGAGGAAGTTTGGGGTTGCTCAGGGGAAGAGCAGAGGGGGTGAGCAGGGGCCCAGAGCCACACTCAACCATCCTCATCCACCCCGTTCCCTGAGCACAGAGAGGTGAGCTGCAAAGCAGGTAGGCCGGGGGCACAGAGGGGCAGGAAGGAAGGGGATCAAGGGCAGAGGATACTGGGAGACAGTGGACAGAGCCTGGCAGAGACAGCCGGTCGGGAGCAGCCTGCAGGGCCATCAGGTGGCCCAGGAGGGGGCTTTGGGCAGGGGAATCATCCTCGGTAGCAGGGAGGCCCCGGGGCGGCCTTGCGGAGAGTGGCCACTCAGAGTCAACCGCTTGGCCTGTCTGATATCAGAGTCCTTACGTCTTACAAGCCCGCTGCCTAGTTTGCCCACCACCCTGCAGCCACTCCGAGCTCTGCCTTTGGGTACTGCTGCTGGCCCAGAGGCGAGGATGTATGCCTGCTGACTGGGACCCCCAGGCTGTTATTGCTGCATGGACAATTACTTGGGCAGAGCAGAGTCATATGTGATGCTGTGTTAAAGACCTGCTGCTCCCCCATCCCATGAACCAACCTCCCCAAGGACAGCTGGCCACCCAAGCCCCCACCTGTGCCCTTTACAGAAAATGATGAGGGATAACAACCTGGTCCGCCACCTGGATGCCTGCGAGACCATGGGCAACGCCACGGCCATCTGCTCAGACAAGACAGGCACGCTCACCACCAACCGTATGACCGTGGTCCAGTCCTACCTCGGGGACACCCACCACAAAGAAGTTCCAGCCCCCAGCACCCTGAGCCCCAAGATCCTCGATCTGCTGGTCCACGCCATCTCCATCAACAGTGCCTACACCACCAAAATACTAGTGAGCTGAGACAACTGGTGGTGGCTGGGCCAAGGAGGGCCTGGGGCAAGGGAAGGGGGCCGGGTCAGCCGTGCAGTGTGAGCTGTCGCCAGTGGCCACTATGGTCTCTGGGGTGCTGGTTTTCCTTCTGCTCGCGCTTGGACCAGTACTCCTGCCCTGGCTGCTGAGAGGGGCCTGAAGATCCTGGAAACACCATCCAAGCTCAGTGAATCCTAGGAAACCTGCCCATCCAGTCCACATTGGAGGCCTTCCTTGGCTCCTGGCCACCACACCCGAAAGATGTGTCAGCCAGGGCCAGGCTGGGGCCCCGGGGTCAGCAAGGAGGGTGGACTTGGGCCCCGGTGCCATGCGTGTTCTCCTCCACCTGGCAGCCTCCAGAGAAGGAAGGCGCCCTCCCACGCCAAGTGGGCAACAAGACGGAGTGCGCTCTGCTGGGCTTCATCCTGGACTTGAAGCGGGACTTCCAGCCTGTGCGAGAGCAGATTCCGGAAGAAAAGCTTTACAAAGTGTACACCTTCAACTCGGTCCGCAAGTCTATGAGCACAGTCATCCGCATGCCTGACGGCGGCTTCCGCCTGTTCAGCAAGGGCGCCTCAGAGATCCTGCTGAAAAAGTGAGTGGGTGAGAGGAGCAAGCCCCAGGCTGGGGACACTAGGGGCCGGGGCCAGTAAAGGGTACAGGGGGTCTGCTTTTATTATTGTGGTAAAATGAACATAACATAAAATTGGCCATTTTAATCGCTTTAAAGGGTGCAGTTCAGTGGCATTAAGTGCTGTTAAATGTTGCACACCATCACAACCTCCAGCTGCGGAGCGTTTTCATCGCCCCAGAAGGAAAACCTTGCCCCCATTAAGTGGTTATCCCCATCGCTCCTCCACAGCCCCTGGCAGCCACTGGTTTCCTTTCTCTATGGATTTCTCTCTTCTGGACATTTCATATAAGTGAAACCCTACAATATGTGTGTTTTCCTGTCTGCCTTCTTTCACTGAGTATAATGTTTGTACAGTGCATCTATGTTGTAGCATGTATCAGCACTTCATTCCTTTTTATGGCCGAATAATATTCCACTGAATAGACAGACCACATTTTGTTCATCCTTGCACCTGTCAGTGAACACTCAGGTTGCTTCCACCTTTTGGCTATTGTGATTCTTACTGCTATGAACATCCCTGTACAAGTTTTCTTTGCACATGTGTTTTCAATTCCATTGGGCATATTGCGGGGTCATATGGGAAGTCCATATTTAACTTTTCAAGGAACTGTTGAACTGTTTTCCACACCAGCTGCACCATTTTACATTCCCACCAGTACTGCCTGAGGGTTCTAGCCCCTCCTCATCCTCACCAATGTGCTGTTTTCTGGTTCTTATGATTATCATGATTATTCTTATTACAGCCACTCTAGTACATGTACAGTGGGATCTCATGGTGGTTCTGATTTGCATTGCCCTGATGACTAGAGGTGTTGAGCATCTTTTCATGTGCTCATTGGCCATTTGTACGTCTTCTTTGGGGAAATGCTTATTCAAGTCCTTTGCCTGTCTTTGATTTAAGTTGTCTTTTTATTGTTGAACTGGAAGGGTTCTCTATACATTCTGGATACTAGATCCTTAACACATATATGACTTGTAAATATTTTCTTCCATTCTGTGAGCTGTCTTCTCACTCAACTGATGCAGAAATGTTTTTCAACATGAAGTCCAGTTTATCTCTTGTTGCTTGTGCAAGTTTTCTTTTCGAGGTGATAAAAATGCTCTAAAGTTGACGGTAGTGATGGTTGCAGAGCTCTGGGTCCCCGCGGGTGTGGCGGCAGGATCTGGAGGTCCTGGCCCTCTTTCTGTGCTTCTCCTCTGGCAGGCACCATGGCTAAAAGCCTTATTTGTGCGCTTGGGTGCTGGGATCCAACCCCAGCCCCTCTGTTTGCTGGTTGTATGAATGTGATGCAGTTGCTCCTCTGCCTCGGACCTCTGTTGTCGCCTATAACATGGAGGAAGCAGGAACACTGCCCTCCCGGGCGTGCTATGAGAATTACACACGCGAATCCACACAAAGGCTGGGCTCCCTGCCAGCCTGGGTTGTACTCGTAACTTCCTGCTCTGTCCTCCACAGCCAGCATCCTCTGTCCTTCACTAGTCCGTTTGCAGCCCCCATTCACTGCGCACTATGCCTGCCTCTGGGGCCCTTGGTTCTCTCCTCCTCCTTCTGCACCTGAATCCCACCCTCCCCACCCCAGCCCTTCCGAGAAACTCCCAGGGTCATCAGGGCTCATACTGCAGGGCACCGCCTTGTTGGGGCCCCGCTCCATGCCATTCACTTCTCGCTCATGCTCCACTCTCTCTCCCTAAAGCCCCACGGGGCAAGAGTGATGTCCCCCATCTGCCATCAAGTCCACACCAAGCTGCGAAGGGCCCTGGCTCCAGCCTCCTACCCGGGGGCTACACCTCCTGGGCCGTGGCAGTCTATGGATTTACGGCTCCTGGGGCTGCCAGACCCAAGTAACAGAAACCTAATGGCTTAAAACAACAGAAATCTATACTTGGAAAGCTCTGGAAGCCAGGTCTAAAGCCAAGGTGAGGGCTGCGCTCCCTCCACAGGCTCTGGATAAGGGTCCTTGTGTCTTCCAGCTTCTGACAACACCAGCAGTCTGTGTCTTTCCTTGGCTTGTAGATGTGTCCCTCCAGTCTCTGCCTCCATCATGAAATGGCCTTGTCCCTGTGTGTGTCTGTGTCTCTATGTGCCCTCTTCTCATGTCATAAGGATCCCAGTCACTGAACTCACCCCACTCCAGTGTGACCTCATCGTAACTTTGCAACAAGCCTGTTCCCAAGTAAGGTCACAGGCTGAGGCTCTGGAAAGAACTGGAACTGGGGGGAGGGGTGCACTGCTTAGCCTTTCACAGGCAGCGCACCTGCCTCCTCGGAGAAGAATGTGCACAGTGTGGGCCAGAAGGCTCTCCCTGGTGCCTGCTGCACCTCCCAGCAGCCCCCGTTTGCTCCACTTGCTGCGCTGCCGCAGCCCCTCTGGTTCTGCCCCACTTCTAGGTGCACCAACACCCTGAACGGTGATGGCGAACTGCGTGGCTTTCGCCCTCGGGACCGGGACGATATGGTGAAGAAGATCATTGAACCGATGGCTTGTGATGGCCTCCGCACCATCTGCATTGCCTACCGGGACTTCCCTGCCACCCAGGAGCCCGACTGGGACAACGAGAGTGAGGTCGTGGGTGACCTCACCTGCATAGCTGTCGTTGGCATCGAGGACCCTGTGCGGCCTGAGGTAGCCACGCACTTCTCTGGGACTGTCCCAAGTTGTCGGGTCGGCTGGAGGGGCAGCCCTTCCTGCCATCCAGCCTCCACAGCTTAGACTGTAGACATAATGCAAGAAAGACCCACCCCTCTCTCCCACCTTCCCAGCGGTCACACCACTTCCTGCTGGAGTCCAGCCAGGCTGGGGACGGTTGGCAATGCAGGGGGTGTGGCCACCACAGCCCAGATCAGACCCTCCCCATCATACTGAATACCCCCTTGCCCTCTCACCTCTGCACCCACGCGGAGGCTCTGTCCTACCCACTTGAAGACACCCTCTTGCTTGGCCTCCAGGACTGGCTCAGGTTCTACCTCTACCAGGCGAGAGTTGGCAATAGTTAGATTCCAAATGGCTGTGACACCCACAGGACCGATGGACTGGAGGGGACAGCAAGGTAGAGGCAGGACCCAGGCGTGACTCCCAGAGCTCTGGTTTGGAGAAGCGGGCAGGTTGTGCTGACATCCCTAGGCTGGGAAATCAGAGGGCACACAGGTTTGGGGGCGGGGAGCAGTTCTCAGTCGAGGGTTTGGTTGGGGCCAAGTGAGGTTCAGGACATCCCTATGGAGATGTCAAGTGTGTAGGTGGCTATCGGAGTGGAGAGCTCACAGTAAAGTTCCTGGCAGGAGAGACATTCCAGAAGCATTCTTACATAAGTGATGCCTGGGGTGGGTGTTCAGTGGAGCAGAGGTGGGAGGGGCCTTCAAAGGAAACTTGAAGGATGGGGCAGGCGGGGCAGGGCGACCACAAGGGCCACTTGGCCAAAGCAAGAGAGCAGCTTGCCTGGTCCCAGCAGAGGAGGGCCCTTGACATTGGGAGGCCATTGAAGACCTTGACCTGAGCAGATTCTGTGGGCTGGCAAGGCAAAGGGCCAGCATGGTAGACAGCTCTATCGAGAACGCTACTGAAGAGGGAATAGAGATATAGAGCAGAACTGGGGCAGGGTGTGGAGGGAATGAGCAGTCCTTAAAGGTGGGAGGGCCTCAAGGGAAGACAGCCTGCCAGGGCTGGAGCCAGGTGCCAGTGGTGGATGTAGGACCCCAGGCCCCAGAGGGAGAATGCCAGACACAGGGGGTGCAGGTTGCTAGAGGGTGCAGGGAAGGGCCCTCTCTCTCCTCCAGGGCCAGGGCCTCTCCAGTGGCACCCACCTTATGTCAGAGGCAGGACCACCTTGATCCTGCTAATTAACCTGAAAGCAGGTACAAGTCGCCCTGGGGGTGCTGAGATGAGGGAGGCAGGTGTTCGTACACCGCATCAGACACCTAACAGTCTCGATCCAGAGTCAGTACCTACCACATCTAAGCACTGGCCATGGGTCATCAGCGACAGTGTCTCCCCACATTCCAAGGAGACTGGGACCACCATGTGCAGATTTGGGGCACCTCGGGGCCAGCCTGGGAGGAAGCAGGGGGTGGCAGAGAGGAGAGGACAGACTTCCAGCCAGAGGAACAAGCCTGGCAAAGGCAGGTAGCACGTGGAGCAGCCTGGGAGAAGCAGGGGAAGGGGACATCTGAGGGTGGCAGGGAGAGGGCTGCTGCACAGGAGCTGGGCCCAGCCCTTCAACCCATCAGTACCCTTCTCAGAGTAGGACATTATGGTTTTCATAAGTTTAGAAAATGTGGAACACAGGCCAATGTAACAAGATGGGCACAGTGAAGGCCCCATCACAGAGGCTTGCTGCAGCAGGTGGAAGCGTGGGGCAGGAGAGGCCCCTTGGCCAGGCAATGGGCTGCTCACTTACGATCCAGACAAGGCCTTGGTGGAAGGGCCCAGGGAACAAGACAACTCCTCTCTGGCTTGAGAGGGCCAAGTGAGAGTCCGGGCAGCAGATGGCACTGACACTGCCAGGCTGTGGGGTCCAGGCGGACCCCCACAAAGACCAGCCAGAGGGGTGGTGGCCAAGGAGGGGGCCAAGGGCCCAGTGGAGTTATGGGTGCTAATGGCAGATGGGAGGGTAGATGGAGCTCTGTTAAACATGCCAGGGTGCTGGGAGGTGTGGCCAGAGGAGGGCCCTGGGGATCTCTGCCCTGCAGCACCATAGGGGCCCTGAGAGGAGTGGGGTCTCCATCAGACACCTGGCAGAGCAGACAGGGACCAGGACCGCAGGCAGGCAGGTGAGGAAGGACAATCTCTGCAGAGGGAGAGGGCACCTGAGAGGGGCACGGCCTGGGCAGCATCCCGCACATGTAGAGGCCGGCAACCCAGGGGCTCAGGCTCATCACAGCCACTGGGTGGCAGCAGAGGGGTGGCTGCCAGACATTTTCAGGGACAGAACGGAGTGCACTTGATGGGGGGGTGTCTCCCTGTGCCCCATCGTCCAGAACCCCAAGATCCTCAAAGAGCAGAAAGTGTCCCTGAAGCTCGGAGCAAGGAGCCACACTGCCCTTGCGCCGTCTCTTCCCTGCTCAACCTGTCCCCAGGGCTTCCCCCCAGCCCAGCAGTGCTCACGGGGAGCCCACGGGGAGGCACTGGGCCCGTCGGACAGGCAGGGAGCCAGGTCCAGGGCCCGGGCCACACCCACGTCTGCACCCAGGCAGCTCACAGGCCTGGCTCGCTGAGCTCTGAGCCTGCTCTGCCTGCTCCCCCTCCGCCTCCCCTCCTGGCCCCTCAGGCACCATATGGCCGCCTCTCTCCTCACCACAATCTCTGGGCTCAGGAGTTGCCTCCTCGTTAGCTTGAGAGCGGAGCCGCCTCCTCCTGCCCAACCTCAATGACCTTCAGCCTATTTCCGCTCAGCACTAGGAGGTGTGTCATTCGTTCATCCTTATCTAGAGTCAAATGGTAAACTTGGGAAATGGAAATGTGTGCTCTAGAAGCAAAGCCGTGTCCCTGTTCCCTGACAAGCATAGATGATGCTTTACTGTGTGAGACCTATAGCTCTGATGGGGGACAAGTGCCACAGGTACCCAGGGCTTATCCACAGCCAGCTGATGGCCAGGAGCCTGCCCTGAGTCAGGGCCCCCAAGGGGACAGGCCCGCGGTGGGCCTGCTGTCCGGCAGGGGGCTGGGCCCAGAGGTCCTCCCTCATCCCTCCGGGGCGAGCTCTGGGAACCAGGGCTGATCCGAGCTCAGCAGCTCTGGGCTCCGTTTGGCAGTGGAAGGTAAGGTTGCTGGAGCTGGGTGATTTCTGTGATCACTTTTCCAGACACGACTCTGCTGGTGACCCTCAACAGCAGAAAAGCTTCCAGTGGCTTCTCCCAGCCTTGCTAGCTATTGATGTAGGCTGACCATGGCAACAGAGGAGACAGACCGTGGGTGCTGGGGTAGGGGTGGGGGCAACACTGTGCTGCAGATTCGGATGAAGGGAAGGGAAGAGCCTGGACACAAATGCCTCTTGCTTTTATGGACCCACCCACCTCTCTTGTCTCTTCCAGGTCCCTGAAGCTATCCGCAAATGCCAACGTGCAGGCATTACGGTCCGCATGGTGACTGGGGATAATATCAACACCGCCCGGGCCATCGCAGCCAAGTGTGGCATAATCCATCCTGGGGAGGACTTCCTGTGCCTGGAGGGGAAGGAGTTCAACCGGCGGATCCGCAATGAGAAAGGCGAGGTGGGCCCCCACCCCCCTACCCCTGCTTGCCCGAGCCCACTGGGGGCCAGGATCCACAGCCACTGTGTGCTTCCCCTTCCCAGATCGAGCAGGAGCGTCTGGACAAGGTGTGGCCCAAGCTGAGGGTCCTCGCGCGATCATCTCCCACTGACAAGCACACTCTAGTCAAAGGTAATGGAGTTTGAATGGAAGACACTGGTAGAGGCTGGCCTCATCATAACAAATAGGGAGACTCAGGCCCAGGAGACATTTATCCAAGTCACACAGTACGGGGCCCCTGCATTCTACTGAATCACGTCACCTTGTGTCATGCCACTGGATGGTGGGCTGGGGAATGGAGGGCTGCAAGCAGTGGGCACAGTTGCAATCCCAAAGGATCACCAGAGCCAACCAGCCCCCTGCAGCCCCCAGGGCGATCACACCAGGCCACAGATGGCTCCAGCCCTGCTCTGTGTTCCAGGGATTATAGACAGCAGCACCGGCGAGCAGCGGCAAGTGGTGGCCGTGACAGGGGATGGCACTAACGACGGGCCAGCCCTCAAGAAGGCAGATGTGGGCTTTGCCATGGTAAGTCGCCTGCTGCCAGCCTGACTTACCATGCCAAGTAGGGCCTTTTATCTCCAGTACGTTCGCCCTGTGCATGAAGGTGGGAGCTATAGGTGAAAGAAGCTTTCTCTCACATCCTGGCCTCAGCAGACTGACCAGCAGACTGGCTCTGCTGGTCAGGGGGCACACATGTGAGTTACTGAAATGCATTTGGTGTGATGATACCTGAGGTGGCAGTGCGGCCTGGCTGGGCTGTCCTGGGCTGTGAGGAGCTTGTCAGTTTTCCCCCACCTCACCCCTTCATGGGCCAGTCTAAGTGTGCACGTCTCTTTTGCTGTTCTTATGGAGCTAGTTCTTTCTGTAAAACCATGACCCTGCTGAACAGGGTGGCCTGACAGACGCTGCCCCAGTGGCTGGCCCTGGCACCACAGCCTTCTGCTGGAGTTGTGTTTGGCCGCCGAGGGCCAGCACCCAGCAGGCCCTTCTCTCCACCCTACCATGAAGGAGCGCTGTTCACGTAGCCACATTTGGTGGGGCCCACTGTGGGCAGGGTAGTCCTTCACAGAACCCAGGACCCTGGGGGAGGCCAAGCTTCAGGCCCCGGGCACTGTGACCCCTGAGCCCTGGGGCAGCAGCCAGGGTGTGTGGCTTCATGCAGCTGCAGCTCACCCTGCATCAGCCCCTCCAACCCGTGTGCACCAGAAGATATGTCCTCGCTCTGCCAAACACATCCCCGTCCAGCACCATGGGCGCTCCTTAGCTGCTCTAACTCACTAAGACCAGACAGAAGACCAGTTGGCAGCCATGTGGCAGTGGCTGGGCCTTGTGCTTGAGGCCATGATTTGGCTGCACAGCACCCTCTTGGTTTATGTCAAAGCCCCTTGCCATGCTGTCAGACAGCTGCCATTCGGAGTACAAGCACATGTTGCATGAAACAAGAGCTGTTCCCAGCTGGTGGGGAGCCCCGTTTGGAGGGGCAGGCAGGTTGTCAGCCTAGTTAGGCTGGGTGATCAAGTGGAGCTGGGGAAGAGGCCAATATACACTTTGTGTGTGTGCCCCCCACCCAGGGCATCGCAGGGACTGATGTGGCCAAGGAGGCCTCAGACATCATCCTGACTGATGACAACTTCACCAGCATTGTCAAGGCAGTCATGTGGGGCCGCAACGTCTATGACAGCATCTCCAAGTTCCTGCAGTTCCAGCTGACAGTCAATGTGGTGGCTGTGATCGTGGCCTTCACGGGTGCCTGCATTACTCAGGTGGGCACTGGAGGCAGCTGTGCCCTTGGAGGACTCTGGATCTCCCTCCCACAACCCATGGGGCATGCAGGAAGCACGTGGTTTCCCAGGCTCCTCGTGCCCCGTATACCTGGACCCTGGTGCAGGGAGCAAGCCCGGGACTCCAACCCCAGGAGTGTTCGGACCCAGGTGCAAGAGCTAGGTATTTTCTTTGCTGGAGATTTTTTTTTTTTTACGATAAAATTCACATACCAAAAAAGTCACCATTTGAGAGTGGCAGTTAGTACATTCACAGTTTTGTGCAACTGTTTCCTCTTAGTTCCAGAAGATTTCCTCACACGAAAAGGAAACCCTGTCCCCATTAGCAGTCTCTCCCCAGTCCCGGTCCCCAGCCCCTGGCAGACACTGATCTCCTTTCTGTCTCTACAGACTTACTTGTTCTGGACATTTCACATAAATGGAATCAAATGATTGGTAGTCTTTTGTGCCCGGCCTCCTTCACCTTGCACAGCGTGCCGGAGGCATGGATCAGTAGTGCTGCATTCCTTCTGATGGCAGAGTGGCGCCCCACTGTATGGAGAGAGTGCATTTTGCTTATCCATTCCTCCACCAGTGGGCATTTGGGGTGTCTCTACCTTTTGGATGCTCTGCACAAGCGCTGGGGCCAGTGGGACCCTATAATTACTGTTTGGAGGAGCCTCTTCCCCTTTTTTCAATAGTTGAATTCTCTCCAGCATTGAGTGTCCAGAATTTATTTGCCTCTCTTTCAAAGACTTTTTATTGAGATGAAATTCTCATAAAAGAAACTGCACTCTAATAGCCATTTTAAGGTGCACAACTCAGTGCTTCTTAGTATATTCACAGTGTCATACAACCACAGCCTCTGTCTCGCTCCAGAACTTTCTTAAGCCCCCTGTTCCCACTAAGCCATCGCTCCCCACTCTCCCCAACCCCGGCTCCTGGCTGGCACTCCCTTGCTTTCTGTCTCTGTGGACCTGTTGATTCTGGAAGTTTCATAAAAAAGGAATCACACAGTATGTAGTCCTTTGCGTCTGGCTTCTGGGAGGCTGATTTTTACCCAAGTCAGAGGCAATAAGGAAAAGGACGGTCCAGTGTGGAGTTCCTGCCTCTCCTTGCCCCCTGGGAGTGGGAGGGTAGGAGAGCACCCAGCAGTCAGGCTTTCACGGTGTGGGGCAGCTGACGGGGGTTGTAACTGTCCTGTTAACAGTTCAGACCGCACCTTCTCGATCACTGCCACCAGCTGAGAAAAGAAGGGACAGTGGCAACATTCTCAGAGCAGGAATCTGAAAACCCAGCAAGCGTGTGTGTTGACGTAGCAATGGTGATGTCACTTTTTATGGGGACTTTGGATTTGTTGCATTTTCACTTGAATGAAATTCTGGGGACACTAACCTCAAACTGAGTTTCTTCCTAGGAGTGGGGGACCAGTGGGGTTTCTGGTCCCGCACAGGGGTGACTGCCTCCTCTCTGCACAGGACTCTCCTCTCAAAGCCGTGCAGATGCTGTGGGTGAACTTGATCATGGATACGTTTGCCTCTCTGGCCCTGGCCACAGAGCCGCCCACCGAGTCACTGCTGCTGCGGAAGCCGTACGGCCGAGACAAGCCACTGATTTCCCGCACCATGATGAAGAACATCCTGGGCCACGCGGTCTACCAGCTCACCGTCATCTTCACCCTGCTCTTCGTTGGTAGGTTGGTCCCGCGGCACAGTGCGCTGCGGCTGGCCCCGCAGCTGTGCTCTCTGTGCGCGCTTCCCCGGGATGCCACAGGCCCCTGAGCACCCAGGAAACCGTCCACCGCTCCACAGAGCGGGCGGAATAGCCCATCCGCCATCCAAACGCAGACCGCCCCCCATCCATGCACTCCCACGGGACTGCTCCTCCAAGGGACAAGGGCCGCAGCACTCTGCTGAAGGAGCAGGACAGCAAGGGGACAGGAGCAAGGAGGAGGGGGAGGACAAGGCGAGCCAGAGGAGGGAAGGCAGGGGGGAGGCGGGGAAGCGGGCCCCCGGGCCGCCACAGCGAGATGCCTGGGGCCTTGGCTTGCAGGGGAGCTCTTCTTTGACATCGACAGTGGGAGGAACGCGCCCCTGCACTCGCCGCCCTCAGAGCACTACACCATCATCTTCAACACCTTCGTCATGATGCAGCTCTTCAACGAGATCAATGCCCGCAAGATCCACGGCGAGCGCAACGTCTTCCACGGCATCTTCAGCAACCCCATCTTCTGCACTATCGTCCTGGGCACCTTTGCAATTCAGGTAGGAGGGGTGGCTCCACTCCTGGGAAAAGTGGGGGAGCAGGAGACCTGCCCCCCTCAACTGGCCTGCCCAGTTCTGAGCCAGAACCACTTCTGCCCACCTGCTGTGCCGGCCCCTGTGGCTCTCCCTGGAACCCTGTGCCCTCGGTGTGCACAAAGAAGACACACCTCATCTTCAGAACATTCCAGCCTTGCCCTGCAATCACCCTCTGGGCTCCAGATGGGCTCATGGGCCTTCCTCAGAACTGACTCCCTCCCAGCTCCCTCTAGGTCTGCCACTCTATTCCTAGCATTTGACTTCTTGGCAGCAGGCCACCATAACTCCAGAAAGTTCCTTTGGAGATGGCCTCTGTGCCCTGTGCTGACACAGCAGCCTCTAGCCGCCGCAGTGCTGGGGACAGGCTGGTCACTCAGCTCTCCAGGAGGAGCTGAGTGTTCAAAGCTAAGGCGTACTCTTCGGAAACCTCACAGGAGGCCAGGAGAGCCCACCCTACATGGTTCCCAGAGGAGGGACCCCCAGGGAGGCAGAGGGAGGGTGGGAACTGTGGGCAGGAAAGCCTTTACTGCAGCTCCTTGGGGAGGAGCTGTGACACGGAGTCAGCGGGTGAGCAAAGGTGGCCTGGAGTGAAAGCCCAGGGAGGGGGCAATAGCCTACATTGGAAAGCTTGCCCCTGGAAGGGGGTCCTCCCCAGGAGGGGGCGGTGAGGGCTGAGGAGCCCAGGGCAGATGTTCAAGTATCAAGTTTACAGAAGCTGGAAAGGGGGTGAATCTGCCTGGGGGGAACCAACAGTACCCCTGACTCTGACCAGGGTGGCCTGGAGGACAGGGGGGCCCTGACAGGTGGAGGCTGGGCCTGCCACTGGACCCTCCTCCTTCCCACCCCTCTCATGCAGATCGTCATCGTCCAGTTTGGTGGGAAGCCCTTCAGCTGCTCCCCACTGTCCACAGAGCAGTGGCTCTGGTGCCTGTTTGTTGGTGTTGGGGAGCTGGTCTGGGGACAGGTGAGTGTCTGCCTTGTCGGCTTGCCCGGCCCTGCCCCTGCCCAGCAACCTGCTCTGGAGCCACAAAGCCCATGCCTAGGAAAACATGCAGTGCGTGTTCGGGGGCCGCAGCATGTAGGAGGGCTCAGACCTAGGGCAAGCCACACTCCAGGTGCGAGGCCACGAGTCACCACATCTGCAGAGAAACCACAAAGGGCCATGGTCAGGATGTCACAGGACCCTGGCAAAACTCTGAGCTGATGGAAAGTGAAAGGGCGACACCTCAAGCTGGGTGGGTTGCAGTTGAAGCCCCCCACAGGCAGGTTCCCAGCATTGATGACTGCATTAGGAAGAAAGCCTGGGTGCTAGGGCTGGCTGGCCCATGGGCACACAAGAGGCCTCTGAAAACATTTCTCTGCAGTTCTAGAACATAGGCATAAAGAGGCTAAGTCCAGGATCCACTTTGCCTTATGTCTTGGTCACCTCAGGCCTCCAGAACAAACTGCCACAGACTGGGCAGCTTATATAGCAGGTGTTATTTTCGCAGCTCTGGAAGCTGGAAGTCCAAGATCAAGACTATGTAGGGCAGGGTCCAGAAGAGACCATGCACGCACTTCCAGGTCGCCTGTCGGTGTAAGCACATGGCAGCACAGTTTCTCCCGGCGCCAAAGTGTGACAGCACGCATGGAGCACTGCCACTGGGGAAGCTCCCCCGAGCTGTGGTGTCCAGGGCCTTCACTGGGAGTCCATCCTGTAGGCCTGGAGCACCCACGTGGCTGACCTCAGTGAGTCTCCACCCCCCTGGAGGTCAAGCCGCTGTGTGTGGCCCAAGAGCCCTCCAGCTATCACGCTGTCCACATAGACTGCCTGGCGGGGCCCTCAGCCCCTGGCAAAATCAGGCAGGGTGTGCTGGGCCTAGAGGGCCCCTCCCAGACCCGGGCAAGGGCCAGACCTGTCTCTGGCAAGGTGAATCTCTTACCACGCACACTATGCAGCAAGATCACACTGGCTGCTCCTTGACCCTCAGGCTAGCCAGGAACTGATGGAGGTGGAGCCCTAGGCATGCACACGGGGCCCCTCAGTGGGAACTGCCCCTCAGCCCCCAGCAACCTCCATGCCCAGCTTTCCAGGGACTGCTCTTGGTCAGGGGAAAGAAACTGGAAAGCAGCGTTTGGCACCATGCAGGGGCGGTCCAGACATGCAGCCTCAGGGACCAGGAAAGGTGCCCCATCCCCAAGTCTGCCCACAGGGAAGAGGTGTTTAGGAAACAACAGTGTGTGATGCCAGGGGACAGGGAGCACAGACACCAGCTTTGGCCTGTGTCAGAGGGAGGTGGGCAGTCTGGGAACCTTCCTGGGCCCAGCAGAGCTCCCACCCCTGCCTGCTGTCCTTCCCCTCTGGTTCCCCAGGTCATCGCCACCATCCCCACCAGCCAGCTCAAGTGCCTGAAGGAAGCAGGGCACGGGCCTGGGAAGGATGAGATGACCGACGAGGAGCTGGCGGAGGGGGAGGAGGAGATCGACCATGCTGAGCGGGAGCTCCGCAGAGGCCAGATCCTCTGGTTCCGGGGTCTCAACCGGATCCAGACACAGGTAAGCCGCCGTGCCATGTGGATACTCTGGCTTTCCTGCCTCGAGAGGGTGGCAAGCAAGCGGCAGAGAATGGGTGAGATGAGCCCGAGGTCAACAGGGAAGCCCTTGGGTCTTGTTGCCAAGATCACAAGGGCAGTTGCTGGTGTCCCCAGCCAACTCTCGGCATGCCCACCAGCAGTTGTGGGGCTGAGATGGCCTGTCCACAACACTCCATCAGAGCCCAGGTGACCCTCCCCTAGAGTGGGCGCAGGTGTCAGCTAAAGGCGTGTGCTGTGACCAGTAGCTATCTCTCGGGGGCACGGGCCGCCCACTGTCCACATAGCTGCTGAGCCTCACTTCATTTGGCAGAAATTGCTCCTGGTCATGGGGAAGCGACATTCTCGGGATGGGAGAGGTAACTCTTTCAGATAGTCTTTGGCAAACTCAACATTCGTTGCATTATATTGTGAATTCTATGGAAAGACTTCATTTGGGAAGAGGACTCTAGCTGACTAAATTGGTCCTTTCTGTTCATCCCAGTGTCCACATATCAGGGCTGGTCCAGGCCAAGGCCATCCGCTGTAGTCCCCCACAGTGACCTCCCGGGCATGGGCACTTGCAAAGGCTTCATGAGAGCCCACCTGCTGAGCCACCCCTGCTCAGTGCCCCCAGCTCTTCCTGCCAGTCTTCTTGTCAGAACATTCCATGCTCACTGTCTCCGCGTCCTTCTGTCACACTCCCTGGTAATCCCATCTCAGCCTGACCCGGGGCCTCAGTATCCCAGAGGGCCCCCTCCTGCTCTGACGCTTCTGCCCAGTGCCCTTCCCACAGTGCAGCTGGCCCTGCTCTCCCTGGCAGCTTGCTGTCCCCTCGCCATCTCGCTGCTCCTCATCCTAACTTACCTGGCAGCCCCCCTCTCCCCTGAGACTTCAGCCTATCCTGCAAATGTGGGAAATCCCACAGACCCAGTGGTGCTGGACACAGTAGGGAAGGAAGAAGGAGTGGGTGCGAGGTGCCCTGCCTGCTGGAGCCCTGACAACTCCAAAGCCCCCACCCATCTCACCTGCAGCTCCCTTCCTCCAACTTCCATCCCAGCTCCAAGGACCCAGATCTCTTCTTGGCCAATTCGCCCCAGCCTGCTCCTCCCCTCGAAACCTCCAGATGTCAGCACGGTGCCCCTTACTCACCCCCTCCTCCTCCACCCAGCCAGGATCCCCAGAGTGCCACACCCACACCAAAATGCCCCTTAGCACCCATACTAGGCTTGGTCCAGACCACAGGCCTGCGGCCCTGGGCCCACCTCCTCCCAGTCCCCCAGGTCCTGACTGATGGCTCCATCATCCATCACCTCCACGGCCCAAGCCAGAGCCCTGGAGCTGTCCTTCTTGCTGTCTCCCTGCATACCTGGTGCACGGGCACATCCCATGAGCTCAGCTCTGCCCCCTCAAATGCATGTCCCCTGCTCCCCATCTTCCCGGGCCAGCCACCAGCATCTCTGTACGGACTGAGGCCCCCTGCTGCCACCCAGGCGCCCTGCAGCCTTCTCCCAGCATGGCTACCCAGTGACAGCCCTCCAGCCATTCCCTGTACTCTCCCCAGGGCCCCCATTCCCACTCACCCAGCTCCAGTTGTCCTCCTCCCCGGGGTCCCACCAGAGGGGACACTATCCTGCACATGGTCCGGCACATCTCTGGAGTTGGCTGAGGCAACTTCCTGCCATGGACCCCTTGACCTGGAACAGGGCCTCAGACCGCACCTCTCCCCAGTGTCTGCCTCCAGCCTGTCACACATTGCCAGGGACTCATCCCAAAGAATCTTCCATGAAAGGGACCCAGAGCGTTCCCAGCAGCCCATGCCTGCCCCTGGAGGTTTCAGAGGACCTAGCCTCAGGGCACCCCTCTTCTCCTCCACAGGCCCCAGCCTCAGCTCTGGCCATGAGCTCCCAGCCTTCTGCCTGCTCTGCCAGCCTTTGCTCAGCTTAGCCCCTCCAGTGCCCCCCTCCACACCATGGACTGCGTAGCCTCTCTCCCTGTCCTAAGGGTGAAGTCCGGGGTCCTGACTGTGGCCTTCAAGCTCCTGCCTTGATGACATCCCCAAATGCCCCATGACCCCTGCTGCCTTTCCAGAAATGTGCGCTGCTCACCCATGTCATTGCACCTTAATGCTGGCCACTGGCTGGCCATCGGTCTCCCTGGCTCCCATCATGTGTCCTTGGGCCCTTCTCACCCTGCAGCAGCCCACTCAGAGTCCACTCCCTCCTGCCACCGTGGGCACACGACTTCGGGCAGTTATCCCTGCACACGGCAGTCTGGGCTCCTTAGCCCAGGGCGCTGGAATCAGTGGGGAGCACGGTCCCGGGCTGCCCCCAGAGCTCAGGATCTGCAGGGCTGGGTGAGATGGCACCAAAGAACTCCACTAAGGAGCTCCCGGGGCTTTGGGAGGCTTCGTCGGTGGAGAAGCAGGAGGCCAGCTCTCTTGGCTCCCTAGCAGCTAGGAAAGGACGCCTTTGTTCTGGCCTGGACACCAAGCACCCAGTAGAAGAGCAGGAGGAACCTTTGTAGCCAGATCTCCCCTAATTGCCCCCTGGCCACTTCACTGTGAGCCCCTACCTACCCCACCCTGGCCCAGTGGGCTCTTGCCCGTAGTGCCCCCACTCTGCTGCAGAGTCCAGAGCCAGCCCCAGCCTGGGAGTGTGGGGGAGCCCAGCATCACTGGGCCCCTCTAGTCATCCCGTCTCACTCCTGCCAGGGAGCCCAAGCAGCATGAGCTTTCTGGCAGTTGGGACGGTAGCCCTGCCCCAAGCTGTGGCACCTGCAGTGGAGGGGGTGGGGGGTGTCAGTGGTGCCCCGGCCACCCATGCATCTGTGTCTTCTGTGTGCCTGTGGGCTCTTGGGCCTGCCACTGCTGCCTGGCTAGTAGAGCGGGTCACCCCAGTCAGAGTCCTGGTGGTGTGGGCCATTCTGTGAGCACCCATGTAGATGTAGATATTGGCCAGTCAGTTCCCTGCTGTACACGAGGAAATGGGGCCCAGAGAGAAGGGCCTTGCCCAGGGCCATCCAGTGAGAGTCCCCCCAACCATCCCCAGAATACTTCTCGTCATCACCATAGAGCCACTCGTTCCTCTGCGGGATCTTGTCACACTGAATTCACCATGCTTCTCAAGAATGCTGAACCAGTTGGTTACTTTAGCTCACTTCAGCTCACTTTTAAAAGCATCTATCTTTTTGGTTCAAAATACCTGCTTGAGAAATAGAAGTAGAACCCAGGAGAAATAAAGCCCCCCAGGTTGTATGGACGCCCATTCTCCAGGCAGCTGGCCCTAGATTTTTGGATTGTGTGGACCACAAAGTTGCTCCCCAGCTTTTGGAGGCCAGCACAACCTGTTGTGTTGCTGAGTGAAGGCATTTTGTAACCTGCTACTGCTCTCACCATCATTTCACACTAACATTAATGTACGGGATGGTTAGGGGTCATTACAGGATAAAGGCGAGTCCTTGAAACCCAGCACATGGAGCTTTTTGAAGTGCTCATGACAAGGTCTGTTTGGCATTTCATTACCAACCAGCAAGAAGCTTCGTGGGGGTGGGGGTGTGTGTGACAAATTTGCAGTATCTTGACTGGTACCATCACCATCCCATCAAGACAAGACAGCACTCAGAGAGGTGGGGTCAGAGGCAGGAAGGGCACCTTCGCCGCATTTAGAGTCCCATCTTGAGACGGACCTGTCTCCATAGCCTCAGAAAGAGCTCCTCGATCTGGGGGGGAGATGCACCCCCAGACAGAGACACCATGGCATGACTCCTCTTCCTTCAGTGCCCCATGGGCACTCAGAGCACCTCAGCCATGGGGCTCACTCCTGGCCGTGAGGGCCCCTGCTCTAGAAGGGGACTTTGGCCACCAAGTACACAATTATGCATCTTTTCTGAAGTACATCCAAAGATTGAAATGATAGATCTTTTGGTTTAGGTGGTGCCGGGTGGGGTGTCTGAGGACTCAAGCCGCCTTCCTCCGAGAAGCCTGGCCCTGTGTCAGACAGCCTGCTGAACCTGGCGGCCACCACATGGCCACTGAGGGCTCAGGGTGGGACGGGACAGGGCCTGGCCGTGGGCCCAGAGCAGATAGCCGATCACCCTGCTTTGCTGCTCACATCATCTAGTGAACTACGTGGCATTTTCCAGAGAGTGGATTCACCTTCTAAGGCCAAAGCGTCTCCCCACTGAGGGTATTCCCAGAAAGGCAGCCAAAAGCTCACCATGCTGGGCTGGCCTCCCAGTGGGGGGACGCCCACTGTGGCCACTAGGCCGCAGCTCCTTGGGCCCCCAGACCCCCGTGCTGGTCAAAGGCAGGGTCAGGAAGTACCAAGACAGTGGGACTCCCAGCAGGGGCACGCACATTGCTCTCACCTCCCACAGACCCACTTCCCTCTCAACTCCTAGGAAGCTTAAAGGGCCAGTGATACAGCACAACCGCCCCCCCCCCACAGCCCTGCCCTCCCCCTACTGTGTCCATGGCTGCGTGACAGGGAGTTCTGAGAAAGCAGGCCCTTCTGGAAACCTCCCTCCCCTCTTTGCAAATCCCTCCTCTGCTCTGGCTTCCTGGCTTCCCAGGGGGCCTGCCCCCCCCCCCCCATCGCTGGGGAGCAGCAACACATGGCCCCTGCTCAGAGCAACACAAACGAAGGGCAGACCAGGGAAGGGCCCCTGTCCCCGTGCCACAGGGAGCCTCATTTCTGATGGGAGCATGTCAGGTCCTTCAGGTGTATTGGGGTGGAAAAAAAGGTTGAGAACTACTGGCCTAGGATAGCAGAGTATTGCCAGACGCAGGTATTTATTGGCAAGTGGCTTGCAGCAAGCATATGGTGAACGCAAATGACTTTCTAAAATGTCTTTAGTGTGCCATGATTGGTAACCCCTGCCCTCCTGGTCTTCGGAGAGCTGTCATTTGCTCAGCAAACCCTCTCTTGGTGGATGATGCAGAGGCTGGCCTGGGCCACGGCCATGGCCCTGTCAGGAGCACCGTCAGTTCCCAGGGAGGCTTTGCTGTCACGACATGTGTGGTAGCCGGGACGCAGTGCAAGCCAAACTTTATCTCATTTTCTCTCCCACAGATGGAGGTAGTGAGTACCTTCAAGAGAAGCGCTTCATTTCAGGGTGCTGTGCGCCGGCGGTCCTCGGTCCTCAGCCAGCTCCATGACGTAACCAATCTTTCTACCCCTACTCACGTAATTCTCTCTGCTGCCAATCCCACCAGTGCCGCTGGGAGTGAGTCTTGAGTCCCCTTTTCTCTCATAAATGGCATCTCGGGGGAAGAACACGCCTCCCCAGCTCTTCCTTCTCTTTTTTCCAGTCTTGCATCCTCTGCTCACCGTGGCTTTTCCGCTCTTTCTTTGTCGCCCTGTCCAGCCCTTCCCGCCCAGATGGTGTGTCTCTTCAAAGCCATATTCTCTTATGAAATGTATTGAACCCATGCCACTGCTGGACCTCCTGCTCTTTTCTTTGGTTTTCGGTTTCCATTTAGTGCTCCTTCTGTCATTGGTTTTCTTTTCTGGAACTTGTCTGCGTTTGGTGATGGTTCTTCATGAACTTGGGCCACTCCTCATGGTGTCTGGCGTCAGGGTGGGGCCGTGGCTGGTGTTCTGTGGGGCAGTGAAAGGGAGGCGCACAGCTCAGGGCTACGTTCTGAGGTTAGAGCAGGAGGCAAGTGTCTCTTTGGCATCATTACAGTGGAGGAGTCCAGCCCAGCTACTTGGGACGAAAGTGGCAGCTGCAAGAATTCTCCTTGAGGTGGTTTCCAAAGGCAGTAGACCTGATGTGGCTGCTGTTATGTGCCCCCAGGTGGGCTCAGAGGTGGCTCGCTGCTCCTGCTCAGGTGCTGCCCTCCCCGTGGGCCCTTGCCCTGAGCCACCGGGTGTTAGAGGTGTCTGAGATTTCCCTTGAAGTGCAGCCCTCCAAGCCTGCACTCCCTTATGTTTCCATTTATTCTCAAAGCACCTTCACTCTTTCCAAACAGGCCTCAGGATTGGAAGGTGTTAACCCAATGTAGTCCACAGTCTCTCCTCCTTCCTCAGAGAAGCTGGGAGAAATTGAGTCCCTTCTTTACGTTCCAATGAAAAGTTCCTGTCCTGTCAGTCACATTTTAAAGAGAACCCAGGGATGGTCCTAAAGAGGTACAAACTTCTGTGATTGCTCCCATTTTTCACAAAGACAAAGGGAAAGCCACCAGCCCAGTGAACCCACTACCCTAGGGCTCTCCCGCTGAGAGAGGATGCAGGGAACAGTGTGGGACCCCCGCTCCCAGCCAGGGCTGCCTGCTTCTCCTAACAAACTGAAGAATTCAAAAATTGCACAGTAAACCTTCGAGTATGAGCCCGGGGCCCCTGCCAGAGGGTCTGATGCCACATCTTCCCTTCCAGTGAGGCCCAGCAGCTTCCCCACGGAGGGGGGCTGTTAACCGTACCTTTTCCCCCACAAGACTCTGGGATTTTCTTTTTGCTTGATTTCTTCTCTTTTCCTTTCTTCTTTTGTCTTTTCTTCCTTTCTTTCTTTCTTTCTTTTTTTTTTAGGAACCAGTGGGGGACGTCCCTCCTCTTGCTTGAGCTGTTGTCTCAGGCAACTCTGCCCTTTAAGGGAGGGATGTGGGCTGCACTGGTCCCCTTCAAAAACAACACGTGTGTGCACATGTACACATACACACACACTCAAACCACAGGCCACCTAAGAATCCAGTTCCCTTGAACACTCACTGGGCTGCCCACCCAGGTCACAGATACTGGCCAACAGCTGTCACAGGTGGTGCACAGCCTCCCAGGCCGTCCTGGGCCAGGGCCTGGCTAGGTAGCAGCACTCTCCTTGGGAACAAGGGGACAAAAGGGGACATGGATCTGCCCAAGGGGCACACACTGACCTGCTCCTATCCCTCCCTCCCTCTTGATTTCCTCCATGTTTCCTTGCCATCTCTCTCTGCCCCTCCTGTCTGTCCATCTGCCTGTTGACTTGGGGGGAAGGCAGCTGTCACACAGTCCCCACTGTGCATGCCCCTCAGGCCTTCTCCACAGCTCTGGCCTTGTTCCACTCTAGGGCCAGCCCTGAGGAGACCGACTGTCCCGGGGCCTCCTCCCTGGAGGCAGCCTTCCTCTCTCCCCTCTTCCTGGGCTCTAGGTTCCGAGCACTTTCCTTCCTTCCGCAGCCATCTGCACCCCATCCCCCCACTTCTGGGGCCCAGCAGTGCCCAGTAAGAGCAGTAGGAGAGACACTACCCCTCCCACCAGCCACAAGCCACTCCAGCAGGACATAACTAGTGCCTGGCCAGAAGAAGGGCTGCTGGGCAAGGAGCGGCCGGCAGGGACCCAGGGAGAGCTGAGCACCTCTGTCTGAGGAGGGCACTGGGGTGACAGCATGGGGGTCCTGATGCCCCAGCTCACAAGGGCTGGCTTCAAAGTTTCCCCCCAGTTGGGCAGCAGCACCTGAGAAAGAATCCCCACTGTGGAGGAAGATGCTGGTTGGAGGACCAAGCAACACCGGGGGGCACGCCTGCTACCACAAGTCACCAGCCAAACACTTCCTGCCACCATCACCGTGTGGCAGATGGGTCTAGCACTCTAAACGGCCCCCCAGTCCGAGCTTCGAAGACCCTGAGAAATCACCAAGCCCAGTACCCTCATTGTACAAATCAAGGGAAGGCCTGGCAGAGTGGGGGCTAACCCCAGGCCCTCAGCCTCTCTTGGAACTTGTCAGAAGGAAGGCAGGGTGCAGACCACGGCAGAGCTCCTCGGCTAGCCAAGAGGCAGCACTGCAGGAGGTCCAGCCATCTCGGGTCACTAGGTTTCCTAAGGAAAAGCCCAGCTCTTACGGGAAGTCTCCCGTCCTCACCCATGCACAGCCATTCTGCCCCTTATCCTGCGTGCAGGGCCAAGTCTCTCTAGCACACCAGAACATCACTTCCAATGAGGACCTCCGGCGCTCCGGTTGGAAAGCCCAGTGCGGGGTGTGAACACGGAGCCCGGGGGCCAGAGCGATAGGCGGCCGCTCACCAACACAGGCAAGAAGTGGCTGGAGGAGGTCCTTGGAGCCAGAGGGAGAAGCGAACAGCCCGGAGGGGTGGCCGTGAGGCCTAGAGCTGCCCTGGTCCTTGGTGCTCACACCCACCCACCCTTTCTAGCCAACCTCTGGCCCCCTGGCTCCCCACACCCCCACACACACACGCGTGTCTCTCCCACTTCTGGATTTGGGAGCTCCAGCACTGCCCCCACTCTCTCAGTGGAGCAGTGACCTCACAGCTCCCAGATGGCGCTGGCGGCCTCCTTCCTGCTCCCTGCCTGGCCTGGTGGCTGCCCCCCATCGTGGCCTTTTCATTCTCCACCTGGGCTGTCGCTCCTGCCCTTCACAGCAGCCCCGCAGGACCTCAGCCAAGCCTGAGTGGCGCATGAAAGACCATTGTACAACGACCACTTTCAGTCTTTGGGAACCAAGAGCTGTGAAACCCTGTCCGCTGTTGGAGTGTCACACACCCCAATCCTGCCCCAATCACGCTCACACCGTCACCGCGCTGGCTGGGTGTCAGGATCCCCATGGCATGCCCACATGTGGGCACTCTAGTCACTAGGTTTTACTAACGAGCCGCAAGCTGGGTGCCTGATGGCTGCCTCCAGGTACAAGCAGAGACACTCAGACACAGCCCAGCCCCACCCCAGCCACAGAGCCGAGGCCTGGTGTCTGACAGCTTGCCCGATGGCCCTCCCATGGCACTAGGCCATGGAGCTGGTCACCCAGCCTGGTCCTCCTGCAGCACAGCTGGGCCTCTATACTCGAATGTTTACTGTCGCAGTGCTTCTGAGAGGGCTCCTGACCCAGCCCAGCAAAAGGGGCAGGGATGGTCCGTGAGTGCGGCCAGAAGGGCTCCCTCGGGGCACTTCCGTTCTGATTAACCATGCTGAAAACCCATCACGGCAGGGGCTTTATTTTAATTGGCTTTTGCAACATGAAAACCTTCCGTCCAACTTGGCAAAGCAGGGCCAGGTGAGCCCCCAAGATTTCCTTGAACATGCCTGTCAGGAGCCTGGGGAGACGCGCTCACCACGCCCTGCCGGGACTGCGGTCCCCATACCCAAGCCAGGCCCCGGAGGAAGGAGCCTTGCAAAGGGAAAGCCGTCTTGTTTGCAGGAGTTTGCTACTTCTTGTGGAAGGTCATTGAGTTAGTCAAGTCTCCCCGCTTGGATTTCTGGGACTAGTGTATTGGCACTTTCTTCTCATCTATTTCTCGGTGTCCATAGTGCCTCCATACTAGGAACAGTATCAGCCCCACCCTGCCCAGGTCTTCCTAAAACTCCGGGCCCTACCACAGGGAAAGACCATCCAGGCAGTCCCTAAAGCACACATCGGCCCACCCACCTCTGCTCTGAGCTCTCCCCAGGCAGCACTTCCAGGCTGGCCCCAGGGCTGGGAGCCGGGGCCCAGGAAGCTCAGGAGGCTTACTGGAGGCCCTATAGCTGGACATGGCCAGGATGAGAGGCAAGACCAACACCAGAAAAGCGCAGAACTTGCCATGCCTGGCTCAGGTCAGCACGACGTCCTGTTGATGTTGGCAGCATGAGCATGAGTCTGGGCTTTCCCAGTCCTGGGCACTCAGTGGGCACACACAGGATGGGCGGCTACCTTTACAGAACTTGCTGGCCATTAGCACTGTTAGCTTGCTGGCATACACAAAGCCACACCTTTAGTTTGGTTTTGGGTTTGAGCCCTCAGGGAAAGGGTCAGCTCTGGAGTTTGTGTTGTCATGTTTCTTAATTCTGTGGTGAGGAAGGGGGCCTTCCCCTTGCTGCCCCTTCAGTTGTGGGCACATCACCCCACACCTCTTTATGTTGCTTTCAGGTCATGATCCACCCTCCCCCCTGCAGGGAGGGTTTGGGGTCTGGGAACCCATGGCTCTTACTGGCTGCTGCATTCAGAATTTGCTCTAAATCCAAAGCCTGGATGCCAGGGGAGCTGACAGGTCCCTTCCTCCCACAGAAGGTTCTAGATTAGTGGGTGGTATAGAGACAGGAAGCAGCAGAAGGCAGCGCACACATGTGAAGTTGTGTGAGCCTGAGCAGTAAGATAGGAACAGAGAGCGTGGCTGCCCCCGCCCCCGCCCCACTGCCAGGGGGGACAGACGGTGCCAGGCACAGTTTCTGTTGTTACTGTTACTGTTGTTCAGGAGCCTTTGCGTTTATTATTCTCTTCTTTTCTCTTTGTTCCCATTCTGCGTCCCTTCCCTGGGGTGGGCATTCCCTCGGTCTTTGCTTGGCTTCCCTCCTTTCTCCCCCTGCCCCCACCCCCACTGGCATCGCCTGACTGACTGATGGTCAAAACAGAAGGGGCGCACACCCCTTTCAGCTGTGGCCCTCACCCCCTCTGCTTGGACGCAGCCATCATCAGTAGCATGGTCATATTGCAGAGTCTGACCCAGGCATACCATCTGCTTTGGCTCATGTGGCTGCAGGGACCCTATGGTCTGTGGCCTCATGACCTGTGCCACTAATGTAGCTCACGGTGGCTTAGGTGAAGGCAGGCCAGGCCTTCCATTTGGGGGCAGAGGGGCGGGCAGCAAAAACAGAGAAGTAAGCTTATTCTCACTGCAGATGGCCCATCTCAAGCCTCAGAAGTGAAGAACGTAGAGCAAGAGAAATGTTTGAGGTGCTCTTTAGATAAATGTTGTCCAGAACAGCCTTTCGGAGGATGGATATGTGAGCTGAGTCCCAAACAAGGAGAAAAGGCCAGCATTGGACAATGTGGTGGGAAAACAAATGTAGGCATGGGGACAGGGCAGGTGCAGTGGCCCTGGGTGAGACTCAAGCTAGCTGGTTAGAGCAAAACAGGTGGCGAGGCTCTAGTTAGGTGATGCCATCACGGGAAACTTACTTGCAAAGTGAAAGCAGGTCAGGCCAGGTGGGCCCCCTACTTGCAACGCCTGCCCACTGATCTCTCCCAGATGCCAGCACCATGCTGGGTGCTGGGGACGTTAGTGAATCAGACAGACACCTGCCCTCCAGTGAAAGGAGACAGGAGAGAGAAGAATGGGATCGTGAGGTGCTTGCAGGTGAGCCATGCTGGGGAGAAAATAAAGCAGAAGAGGAGCAGGGATAACAAGGGAGGTGGGTGCCTTGTGACTGGAAACAGGGAAAGAGGTGTGGTGGATCCGTGAGGGAAGAACCTTCCTGTCAGAGGGAACAGCCAGTGCAAAGGCCCTGAGGCAGAAGTGTGCCTGAATGCTTCTGGAAGAGCCAGGAGGCAGAGGCTGGAGAGACTGAAGGAGGAAAAGGAAGAGAATGGCCCAAGGCCTTGGCAGGACTTCGAGTTTTCCTTTGAGGGAGATCAGCTATTGAACGGTTGAGGCCAGTGGAGTCTGTAACATGCTCTCGCTTTCATTACAAAGGAGGCTTGGGCTGCTGTGCTGAGACCAGACTGGAGAAGTCAAGGGTGGCAGCAGGGAGACCAGGGAGGAGGAGTTCGGGGGGGTGAGGTGGGGTTTGAAGTTGAAGAAGTAGATGGCACCCCAAGTCTGGAGATAGAGATGCAGGACTTGTTAGCGGACAGGTAGTATGTAAGGCCACAGTGGACAGGAGAACCTAGGAAAGACATGAATGTGGGTGAAGAAGTGAAAGGGTCTAAAGACGAGCAAGCCCTGGTGCCCTGGGATGTGTGGGGATGGGGAGGAGAAGGAGTAGGACCTGGAGGCCTGTGTCCGTGCAGGAAGCAGGGGGATGGTATGGGGAGCATTGAGTGCCAGCCGTGAAGGTCCCTGGGAGCAGGGGCAGGAGAGAACAGAGCGAAACAAAATGCAGGCCGTGAGTATCAGCAACTGTCTATGGGTGGTGGTCAGCAGCTGGAGGGGATTGCAGCACCGAGAGAGGGTCTCTTTCAAGACAGGACAGATGAGTAACCCAGACAGGGAAGAGGGAAACGAGGCGTCCGGGCAGTGCAGGAGGAAGGAGGGCTAGTCTGGGATGCCAGGAGGTGGGGACACATTGGGCATCACTCAGGTGAGATGGGAAACTACGGGACAGTCCTCGGCCTGCCCAAGCACCTCCTAGAAGTCATCTTTACCCTAGAGTGCTTTTCATTTCTTTCTTTTACTGGTAAATTATCCTACAGTAAAATGGACCTTTGGGGGATTCAGCTCCATGAATTCCCTCACCGCGAGGCTGGTGTAAGTGCCAGCACAGCCGGCCCCCAGAGCAGCTCCGTCACTTGCTGGAGTGTTTGGAGTCCCCACCTGCTAGGAGGGGAAGTGAAGGTGCTGACTCGGGAGTGAGAGAGAAGGGGTGGCGCGAGGGACCCCAAGGAAGTCAGCCACCCGGCAGGAGCCAGGGAAAGGTAAAGGGACCAGCCAGGCTGGGTCTGTGCCCTTGAGAGGGCCTCCAGGGCCACAGCAGACATGACAGCAGCAGTGGAGGTGAGGAAGGCTCTGCTGTAGTGAGGTTTGGGGACTCAGGGTCACAGGACACACTGATATATGGCTCTGGGCTCAGGGGTCAAGGTGCCTCTGAAGTTTGGCCCGAGCCTTGCACTGGGATGAGAAGACCAGGACTAGTGGGACAAAGCTGAGGGTCCTTCCTGGCCTCCTTTTAAGCCCATTAGCTCTCAGAGGGGAGGTGAAGGAGCAGCAGGTGCATGCCAGAGGGGGCAGCCTGGCTACAGATGCAGATGGAGGTGGTCCTGAGGTATTTATGGTGTCAAGGTGGTCTGTGAGCCAGGTCCCTTTGCGAGTGGTAGAGGTGGAGAGGTGGCCTGAGGACCCAGCCTGGGCCCCTGGGACGGCCCCAGGACTGCAGGGGAGCCTAAGGAGGCAGGAAGGGCTGCCCACTGGGGAAGGGTGCTGCTTCCACTCAGCTTTGATCACGCTTTTGCTGGGACATACAAAACGCCACCATGGGATGGAAGTCCTCGGCAACCCCCCCCCACACACACACATTCCTCCTCCTCCCCGCCCCTTCTGGCTTCTCTTAGCAATATTCACCAGCCCCCACCAAACCAGCATCCCAGGAATTGACCATGCCCTTCAGTGGTGGGTGGCCTGAACACACCTCATCATAAAAGCGACACCAAGGCAATAGTTAACCACTGACTCTAGGTGACAAACAGCAAGCAGGCAGCCCTGGCACCCGCTGTTGGTTGAGTGATTGCTCTATGCCAGGCTCTTGATAGGCAGCCAACATGCAGGCATAATTCCTCCTCTTGAGGTTGGTGATGAGACAGACACTAAAATGTGTCTGATTACACCTGGGAGGAGTACCCAGAAGGAACCTTCCAGGGCAACAGGAGCTGTGGAGGGAAGGGCTGGCCACCATTTGAGGGCAAAGACTGTGGAGTTCAGCCAGGAGCAGGGAGGCCTGACCTCAGCACATGACCCAGGACCAAGTGAAGGGACCTGCCCAGCGAGGGAAGAGGGTGTAGCCACGGTCACCGGCCACCAGATCTTTGCTGGCCAACTTACAATAAGCGCCCCCAGGGTCAAGGACAGCAGCACACTGCTTGCTCTAGTTTCTGTGACTCACGGGGTGAGGCTGACAGCTGGAGTGGGTGCAGCACCACCACCACCATGCCACTTTGGCTGGCGTCCCAGGGGCCTCCCCATAATTCGAGCACCAGAAAAGACACAAATAATGAGGCGACATCTACAATGGCTAGAAAAAGTGAATTCTGTTTCTTTTCATCACATGATTCTCAATTCCGACACCAGTCTGAAGGAATTAGGGGACTGAAGGCAAGTGGTTGTCCATCTGCAATCTGGAAGATGTGGCCTCATCAAATTCAGAGAAAATCCTGACAGGATTTAAGACATACAGTAAAAAAAATTCCAATTTTATGGAGCTCTTTGGCTCACTTGTTTTGCACTCAAAAGACTGTGAGGTTCGCCTGGCCTAAACTGATCTAGGGGCAATGTGCTTGGCTGAGCAATGCTGGCTGTAGGATGCAGACACTGGAAGGTTGAAAGGGACCGTTGTCAACAGTGTGATTCATGTTGGGGGGCAGCAAACTTCTCGTATAAAGGTCCCGAGAGTAACTATCTTTAGCTTTGTGGACCAGGTCCTTTTCACAACTGTCAGTTCTGCCCTTGGATCTCTAAGACAACCATAGAGATGCATAAGTGAATGGGTATGGCTGTGTGGCAATAAAACTTTATTTACAAAACCCAGCTGAGGGCCAGAGTTAGCCCTGAGGTCACACTTCACCAACACCTTCTCTAAACCAAGAAACCCAAATCCCAGAACCTTGGACCTGGAGAGGACTTCAGGATCCAGGCTGTGTCCAACCACTCACATAAGGAGGGGCTGGCTTCTCCCTCTTAGTGCACGGCTAGCTGGCTCATTCAGGGCCCAGCAGAGGCCTTCCCATTGACTGCCTTCCAGAAGCAAGACGGAGCACAGGTTAGGGGGCTAGGGAGGGGGCAAAAGACGTGGTAAGATCCGAGCAAATGTGTGTGTGAAGATAGAGCAGCTAGTGGAGGGGGGATTAAAGAAACCAAGGGCTAATTCTGGGCGCGGGGTCCTACAGGAGGTGTGTGAGGCCAAGGGCAGCCAAGGCCAGGGAGCAGAGCACTGGGGGAGGCTCTTCCCTCTGGGGAGTTGTGCCACATATGCTAGTAGGGTGGCCAGGGAACAAAGAACTAGAAAAGTGTGAGCAGTGGGAGAATATGGCAGATTGCAGGCACTGCAAGAAGGGGGCTGGCTTGGAGAATGCAGAGGAGGAGGAGAAAGGCTGAAGGGGCAAACAGCCTCTGGTGGCAGAAGATGCAAGGAGAGAAGGGTCTGTGAAGGGAAATGACAACTTAATCACATGCAGCCAGCTGCCAGCCAGGAGGGTCTGTAAGGAGGTATGAGGAGCAGCCGCTGCAGATCGGGGCAATGGAACAGGACAGGTTTGGTGGGTGCAGATCACAACGGGCCATTTTCAGTCTTGGCTGCCTCGAGTGGAGAACTGGTGGGCTCTCAGGACTGGAGCTTTTAGGACGGGCCTGGGCCGCAGTCCCGGGTTATACCCAGATGAGTCCCCAAGCCACCACCAAGACTAGGCCGTGGGCCTAGGGGTGTAGACAGAGGAGAAGGGACAGGCCTGTGGGCAGAGGAAGGAGCAATGGAGGAGACAGGGCCAGAGCAGCAAGTGAGGTATGAGAAGGGCCAGGCAGGGCCAAAGTCCAGGAAGCCTGGAGAAGTTTCTAGAAAGAGGGGCAGTTGGCTGCGTTGAGTGCCCCTGAGGGATCAAATAAGATGGAGATAGAGAAGTGGCTGCTGGACTTAGCAGCAGGGAGACTGATGGCCTGATGGGTCTGGGCATGGTGGGTGCTGGCTGAGGTCATAAGAGCTGGGGGAACCAAAGGGCAATGTGCCAGAGGCTGTGGACTCCACTCTCCAGCATCCTCCTTTTTCCAAGTCATCTTCTGTTCTACCAAACTGGAACTCAGATTGGGCAGAGAGCACAGTCCTCTCTAAGGAGGACTGCGCCAGTTCTAAGCCAGTCCTTCCTCCCCCTAGAGCAGGGAAAGGGGAGGGGGTAGGCAGGAGTCCAGTGTGTGTCCATCACTCCTGAGTTCCAGAATATCTGCTCAGGTCAGCCTACAGAAAGCCACTGCCATTTGTCCTGAATGTGGACCAAGTGACAAGACTGAGACCCAAACCTCAAAACCCTTGCCACAGCCAGGCAGAGCTGCCCCAGTTGCTCGTTCCAGTGGACGGACGTTGATCATGCAGTGAGCCCCTGCCATCGCTGTGGGTGGGACTCACCTGCACCAGCCTGCCATTGATTGTCTCCTCCCTCCCTCCCTCCCTCCTTTCCCCCCTTCCTCCCTCCTTCCCTCCTTCCCTGCTCCCACCTTGGGTCCCTGTCGCTCCGCCTCCTACTCCAGATCCGGGTGGTGAAAGCATTCCGTAGCTCGCTCTATGAAGGCCTGGAGAAACCAGAATCCAAGACCTCCATCCATAACTTCATGGCGACGCCCGAGTTTCTGATCAATGACTACACCCACAACATCCCACTCATCGATGACACAGACGTGGATGAGAACGAGGAGCGCCTGCGGGCCCCCCCACCCCCGTCCCCCAACCAGAACAACAACGCCATAGACAGTGGCATCTACCTGAGCGCGCATGGCACCAAGTCAGCTACCTCGTCAGTGTTTTCTCCCAGACCCAGCAGCCCGCTCCACAGCGTGGAGACATCCCTCTAAGCAAAACTGTTTTTGGTGCGGGAGCACCGGCCGGCAGGCGGCCCAGGCCTGCAGGGGGTGGGGCGCAGCCAAGGTGGCTGGAGACGGCACTTGCAAGAAGCCAATCCGTTCAAGGCTTCTTACCCAGAACCCAGGAGGAGGGAGACAGAGAAACTAGACAGTGAGAAAAGCTGTGTTCCCCCTTTTTTTCTAACGGAAGCTTTTTTTTTTTTTTAATCAAACACTACAATCCACCGGCTATTCACCATTTGGGCTGTGCGGTGGGGCAGGTGGCTGGTGTCACTTTATTGGGAGCTTCATTCACCACTGGAGAGCCAATGGATGGACAGATTCATACAAAAAGACATAAGGCGAGTGCTGCTATGTAGGGAAAAGGAGGACGCCCCCGCCAGGCAGCCCACCCATGGAAGCCACCTGCCGACGTCCGACGTCCCCGCACAGCCAAGCACTCCATCCCCAGGACATGTGTGCAGTCTGTGTCTGTGTGTGTGTGTGCATAGATAGGTGTGTGCGTATAGACAGATACGTACACATATGACCAGAGGCATATTTAAAGAATAAGGAGCTATTTATTGGCATGATATGTCCATTCCTCTCATCAGGTGTTTTCATTTTGAAATTTCATTATTTATTGTGGCAAGTTTCTTTTTCAGGGAACTAGACTGCAAGAATATATTTCTGGTTGCTCGGGGAGCATCCCCCTAGCCCCCCACCGCCACCCCACCCCACACAGCTACCCTCCTCCTCCCCTCAGCCCTCTGCCCTCCAGGCCCAGTTTCCGTGAATGTTGTTGCTGAGATTCCCCAGGAGAAGGTCAGGGGGAGGGACACCCAAGATCCCAGCAATTACAATAGAAACATTTGCACTTTGAGACCCCTGCCTATAGAGGGGGAAAAACCTTTTGATGGAATATTTTATTTAAAGGAAAATACCAAAGTAGTGATGAGAATGTCCCCTCCAGTAGATGGGGGGAGTTTTGCTTTCAGTTCCTTTGGTTTCAACTCCAGTTCTAAGTCGTGATTGCTGGCTGGTGGGCTTTCTGTGTCCATGCTTCAAGAGTATGGAGCACTAGCCCCTGCTTCACAAGGCCTCATGGGAGGATCCAGGATTCCAGGAGCTGCCCCAGGAGATCCAGGTCCCAGGTGGGGGGTGGGGTGGAGACTGGCAAGAGTCAGTCAGGAAGCGGTAAACAAAGAGGTACCTTCAAAAGCCCAGAGGAGCTGACTCACCACAGTGCAGCTCGAACTGGAGTCTCACTCTTTGCTTTGGCAAATACCAAAAAGTTGTCCCTGAGGTGCCCAAAAAATGACTGGGAAAGTTCTTGGTCACCACCTCCCACAGAGCTCTTTGGTTCACAGTCTTCTCGTTGAAGGACAGCTCGGACCCACAAGGGTGTCGACTTGTGTCTGCAGCCGGCTTTGGTGCCATGCAGGGAGCAGCGGTGCCTTGACACCATTACCCTAACCACTCCCCTGGGTCTTTCTCACAAGGAAGTCAGATTTGCCAGACGGTTCCCTTGGGAGCCTCTCCTTGCAGTGTGGGCAACCAGTGTGCCAGGCCTGGGTTCCCCCAAACACGGACTCAGCAGGGAGGGTGTTTCAGCTTCTGAATTCAGCTGTCTCACATGGTGCAGGCAGGCGGCTGGGCTGTGACCACAGCTCGTACACGTGCCTGTTGGCCTGGCCCTGGGGACAGCTGGGAGCCAGGGGCCATAGGGTCAGAATGGAAACTGCTGGTGCAGATGGGCACACTCAGCAGCTGCACTGGCAGAAGGCTGCTTTGCCCATCATATGCCCTGTCCTGCACCCAGCCGCGGGGCCTCCTCTCACTTCCACTGTCTGCGAGCACCCCAGGCTGGCATCCAAAGCACCCTCAGTCCCCACCGTTAACATAATGCCACATCACCTCTGAGCAGGAGTAGTCAAGCCTTGGGCAAAGGAATTTCGGTTAGGAAAGAATATCCCACTTAAAATGCCAGCTACAGATAACTTAAAGCCATCCCTTTTTTCCAAAGGGCATCTTGAGAATGTTACCTACGTGTAAATTGTTCCCTAATGTCCTTGTTTAAACAACAACAAAAAGGGCAACTCAATTTGTTGAGGGTCTGTGTATTCTTAAACCAGAAATATAATTGGAAACATTTAAATTGAAGAAGATAAACCATGTAATGCTACAGTCATGGGCTTCTTTTCATTCTCTTTTGCAGACACATTGCTACAACAGCGAGTCAATGTATATGTACAAAACCCTCAGTGCTGCTGTACAGAGTTGCCTCCTGTGCATGTCAATTGTCTTGTCCCTCAGTTGCCGGGTGTGGGGCTCGAGAAAGGGGTGCTGGGACCTTGGATCGTTGCTCTCATTTCTGTACAGTCTTCAAGCCAAGGGACCTGTCTCATCAGGAAGCCGCTCTCTACAAAGCATTATATTATATGGAATGGCTTGGTCAGCTGTGTTTGGTTATTAAATATGTTTTACATTTTTATCTGCCTGTTACAAAGATGAACAAAAATTATCTTAATGAAGAAGACCAGATGCATAAGTCTCTAGTTGAACTTCCTCATTTAAAAATAGACCAAAATTTCTGTGTATTAAAAAAAAAAAAGCCTCCTACAATCCCAGTCTAAGTAACGTGTGTTATTTATTATTTGACGACATCTCCACCGGAACAAAAGAGAGGTGTCTTCACCCACTTCACCAAGCAGGGGTGAGCTGCCAGGCTGCGGCTGCCTGTCCAGCACTATGGAAAATGGGAGGGCTCGCCTGCCCTGCAGGGCCAGAGGTGCGCCTAGCTCCCAGCACAGGTTTGCTGGGCGGTCCTCTAACTGTCTCGACCTGGAAGGGCCTGGCCTGAACGTCCAGGACGTGGGGGCAGGGGACACCAACCCAAATGCCAGAACCCTGGAACACAAGCAGTCTCCCTCTTTTCTTACTGTGGTTAAAATATACACAACATAAATATGACTATTTTAAACATTTTTAAGTGTACAGTGAGTGCCAAGCACATTCATGTTGCTGTGCAGCATCCCCACCATCCCTCCCCAGAACTTGTTCATCTCCCCACGCTGAACTCTGTCCCCGTGAGACACCAACTCCCCACCCCACTCCCCCAGCCCAGCCCCCCGTCCGCCTTTCTGTCTCTCTGACTCTGACTGCTCTACGTCCCTCACCTCGTAGACGTGGAGCCATACAGCGTCTGTTTATGGTGGCGCGCAGTTTCACTTAGCACAATGTCATCAAGAATTTCCCTCCTTTTTGCTATCGCACTGTATGGACAGCCCCCATTTCCTTTCTCCACTCAGCCATGGATGGACACCCGGGTTGTTCCCACCTTCTGGCCGCTGCGACTCATGCTGCTGTGAACACGGTGTGCACAGCGCTTGTACCATTTTATCCTCTGCCCAGCAGTGCACAAGAGCTCCAATCAGACTTTCTCTTTGAGAAAAGAAAAATGGGAGAAGAAAACATTAATTAATTCATTAATTGCTCCCTGGGTCATTCTCCCATTTATTCCTTTGCTCACCAGGTCTCTTTGAACACCTGTGTGTGGGGACATCCTCTGGTCCACCAGCAGGGCCACAAACGCAGCTCTGGCCCAAAATTTGCAGACGACTGCCACGGCAACAGTGCCAAGACCGTCCACATCGCGTCACCTTGTACATTACCCTTATAGACCTCGCAATGCATTTTCCAGGGAAGCGGCCACAAAAGGAGAAAAATGGGTTCCAAATTTCCTCCCAACCATCAGGGTTCACACATCTAAAAAAGGCAAAAAGACCAATAGCAGGGAACAGCAAATAGGAAAGAGCCCTTGCACTTTGATGGGCCAGTCTATCTTGAACCATAAGGCTAAGTGAGATCGGATCAAATGCCATATCAAGATAGCAAGCACCTCACTGAGAGATATTGTGCTCCCGCAAAAGAATCGTTAATTTGTGTCTGTGGATTCTCTTTTCCAGATTTCTGCTATCAAATATGACACAGGTTCTCATAAGAAAAACATTGGTCTTAGCCAAATGGCTTGGGGCATGGAAGTGCTACACGACTATCCCTCCATGAAGCTCACAGCCATCTTCAACCCCGAAGGGCACCCTGAGAGCAAGAGTACATGTCGGGAAGGTCCATGTATGAGATTTCTGGGCAGCTGGAATAAAGCAACACACAGTGGAGACTTCAAACCACAGACATTCATTCTCTCCCAGCTCTGGAGGCCAGAAGTCTGAGACTAAAGTGTTGGCAGGGCTGTGCTCCCACTAAAGGGTCTAGGGGAGGGTCCTTCCTTGTCTCTTCCAGCTTCCAGTATCACCAGAAACCCTTGGCCTTCCTTGGCTTGTACACACATCATGGTAGTCACTGCTGCTGTCATCCCGTGGCCTTGTCCCTGTGCATCTGTGTCTTCACATGGCGCTCTCTCTCCACGTCTGTGTCTCTTCTCTTCTTATAAGGACACCAGCCAATTGGAAGAGGGCTCACCCTGCTCCTATAGGGTCTCTTCTGACCTTGACAACATCTGCAAAGGCCCTACTTCCAAATAGGCCCTACCCCCAGGTGCCAGGGATTAGGATGTAGACACATCTTTCGAGGGACACCATTCACTCCATTATAGCTGAAAAGGACGAGATGGGCTGAGTCCCTGGGAGGACCTGGTTTTCCCTCCCCCTTCTACCAGATTGACAGGCCAAGCAAGGCTCAACCATTTATCACTTCACAGTAATTAAGATTTAAGATATGCCCTGGACTATAAAACTCTTAGAAGCTTCAGGTTCTAGAAAATCTTACCTCAATCTTTTTGCTCTAGGCCAAGCACACCCTGCCTAAAATAAAGGAGGTAGAGGGTGTATATCTTTAATTCCCATTCTTTTTCACAAAAGCCTCAGTAACATAAAACCAAAGCAAACTCAAACCACCCTGTACCTCTGTCCTCACAAAGCAGGGCCGGCTCTGTCACACCTTTCTCGACAATGTCACATCTGGCATTCCAATGACAGCACACGCTGAAGGTGGGGCTTCCAGCCCCAGCAGCCCCAGGCAAACATACAGATGACCCCTGACTAACAGGTGCTGAGAGGACAGGCCCAGAGACCAGGACACAAAGCCAGCAAGTCCCCGGGACAGTGTGACACAAGTGGGTTGGAGAAAGTTTAACACAAGTTGCTGGAGGCTGAACCTGAGGGGACCCAAAGCAACTGAAGCTCCTTCTCTCCTTGTCAGGCGAGAGAAGACAGAATCCAAAGGGGAAATGTCTGTCTCGTGGCTCCATTCTGATCAATAAGGGGAGTGCCTGGTCAGTGCAGGGCCGGCGAGGCCCAGGGCTGGGGCAGTGCTACCTGGGCCCAGTCTGTGGGGAGGAAGGCACACAGAGGCCAGATGCTTTTTGAACAGGAGGCAGAAAGCACCAGCTGGGCCCCTCACTCTCCACCCTCCACGCTCAGATCCCTACCCCTGAGCCCTGGGACAAGGCACCAACCCTGCCCTCAGAGGGATCGTAGCTGAGTTGGGTGGACAGTCGGAAAGGACACAGTGGAAAAGAGGACATATACTCAGCTCCCTCACCCAGAAGACTGCCTTACTTGTCATCAGTGTGTGAGCCCTCCCTGTGACCCTGAGGGCCAGCACTTGAAGCTCCCCGGTGGATCCCAGGCAATCCACCCAGCCCCAACGCCTGGGTCTGATGCAGGAAAACACCCGGACAGGCCGCTGGCCCGCATGCCATTGCATGTGGACGGGCAGCGCCAGCAGCGTGCATCCAGCCCAGTGGAGCTGCCCAGGGAGAAGAGCTGGTCCTTCCTAAAGAAGTGCCTTTGGAGTGGGAGCCAGGAGGATGCCACAGCTCTGTGAGTCTCTAGGCTCCCGATTGAGACACGCTGTCTTGACATTTAAAAATCCCATCTACTTTCTAGTTACATTTTGGTCAGAGCTGGGTTTTTTGAACCCAAATGATACCCTTTAATCCTTTTTATCCAAAAGTTATGCTCACTCACGGAGCAGGACTACTGCCAAGTCCTGCACATGGTCCCAGGCGGGAGGACTGAGGACCCGTGGGCTGTCCTCAGTGGCCATCATGCCCTCAGGAAGCAATGGAGGGCCTGCCCCAAGAACGCCTCAGGAGCACAAGGGGCATTGTCACCTGGAGAGTATTTTCAGAGTGATCATGTCTGGACAGCATCCATAAACAGCCCAGAGCAAAGACAGGGTGTCTCTGTTGATTTGCATCATCTTTTATTACACAAAATAAAATCCCATCTATGTTGCATAATTCATACTTTCTATAAATCTGGCTTTTAAAAAAATCCCCAGGGGTACAGTCCCATCCATTTGATTTTCCTTCCCATGAAGTCACGCCTCGATTTCAGTCGGAATCCTCTCAAAGAACAAAAGCAGACATGGACGCCTGGGGCCACCCCATGGCGCACTCCTGGCCTGCCCGCTGGAGGCACAGCTCCCGTCACCGTCTGGACCACGGCTGCCGGGGACAGTCAAAGCATGACAATCAAAGTGGCAGCATGTCATCGCCTTCACCAGCCGTATCCAGCAGCACAAAACCAGTCCTCCCAGCCAGTCCTCTGGGGACCAGCCATCACAGCGATGTGGTGATGCCGTCCCCAGGCAGCCGAGCGTCCCGGGCTTCTCTTTGGGCAGGCCTGGACCAGGGCCTTAGGGGATCTCTGTGTCCATGGTATAAATCTGAATGAGATCAGACACAATGTTATCAATGATTGGCTTGGTAAGGTCGTCACTAAACACCTAGAAAGGAGAAGGAAAACAGGCTCCAGTTAGACTCCCTCTGCGTTAAACAAGGCGCCCGCCACTAAGCACAGAATCACACTGCATGGGGCACAGCTCGCGGCCCTGCCCATTGCAGTTGGAAATGACAGTGGCTCTCTGCAAAACCAGTTCAATTCTGCAAAGGCTGATCACAAGGCAGAGAACATTCCAGATGGAGGAGACCCTGGTGATCATCGAACCCAGATAGAGAGGGGGACTGGTCTGAGCTTACACAGGGAGTGGGTGACAGCTGGGCCCTGAGCACAAGCTCCTCCCACCCCCCACCCCCCGTAATCCTGGCAAAGGGGCTGGGAGTCCATTCCCAGAAATAGGCGGACTAGATCACCTGGACCCCACCCCAGGAGAGCCCCTGGGGAACACCTGGACCCGCTCTATACCCTAGAACAGATATCCTCCTGACCATGCCTGAGAGCTTATAAAACTGTGAGGTGATTCCCCAGGGGACCAAAGCAACAGCGATATGTGGCACGCGGCTGACCATGCGTGACCCCAAGGAGGGTCTGGCCCTTGCCCGGGTCTGGGTGGGGGGGCCCTCTAGGCCAAGCACACCCTGCCTGATGAGAGTGCCTCAGTTTGCCAGGGGCTGAGGGCCCCACCAGGCAGTCTATGTGGACAGCGTGATAGCTGGAGGGCTCTTGGGCCACACACAGCGGCTTGACCTCCAGGGGGGCGGAGACTCACTGAGGTCAGCCACGTGGGCGCTCCAGGCCTACAGGATGGACTCTCAGTGAAGGCCCTGGACACCACGGCCGCTCCCAGAACCTACCTTCCTGTTGTTTTTGCTGATTTCACCCTGCATCCTCTCTGGAATTCACCATAAGAACCACAAGCACGAGTAAAACGGCTTTTCTGAGGCCTAAGAGTCCCCCTGTGGAGCATAGAAGCTAAGGGTGCTCTCAGGGACCCCTGGTGACATGGGAAGTTAAACAGCAAAGAGGAGCCCTTGGCTGGATGCTGTGGGCCCCCTGGGCCAGGGGACTGCTGCCTGGGGAACCGAGGTGCCATTAGGGTCAAGGCCTTGGGATGAGCCCAGGCAAAACCTGGACCTGAGGCCACCCACTCCACGGCCCCTGAGGAAAGCTAGGACCCTCTGCAGGCTACCACTCCAGGTGGGAGATATGACCTGAAAACCCCCCAGTCCTGGCTCAGGAAGATCAGCCATCTTGCCCTGGACTCTGGGTAGAAAACAAATACTTCTTCAGAAATATGAGCTTGTCTGCCAGCACACTACCTGTGCGCTCCTTGAGACCCCAAGGCAAGAAATGAGGGTTAAAAAACAGTGCAGGGCCACAAAACAGAAGCAACTCAAAAGCCCATCCATGAAAGAATGGCCAACACAGTGTGGCCTCTCCATGCCATGGAGGAGTATCCAGCCTCACAAAGGATGGAAATGCTGACACGCTACCACATGCTACCACTTTAGAGTCGGTGTCTCAGCTACCCAGAAGTCCGACATAGCTTGGCACAGAGGCCACCCCCCACCCCCGCGACTGTGCCCGAGCGCAGGCAGGCTTCTGGTGGGGAAGCACATCAGGCTCTGCCAAGTCTCCTGGCCAACACGGCAAAGCCCCAGCCCGCAGCGGACAAGTGACAGCAGGGAGGTGGTTGCTGCAAGAAGTGGTGGCGGAGAGCATGCAAGGGGAGAACATGTTGCACAAAGCAGACGCAAGCATCCCAGGGCTGGGTGGGCAGGGCTGTCATGGGGAGCTGCTCATCACTAGTCAGCTGGCGCTCGCGCCTCACGAGCCCGAAGGGCACCCACACGCTGGACACTCCTGTGCATGTGGCCCACAGTCATCTGGAGAAGGCGAGGAGCTGGGTGAATGTGAGCACGCCACCTCAAAGGGGCCACTTTGTCCCAGTTTTAACAATTATTGGGTTGTCTATGCTGCCCAGAAAATAGGCTCATGGAGCTGCTTCCTGGTGCTCTTCTCGCATGAGAGCGGAGAGCACGGGGCAGGGGCAGTACAGAGATGCCCAGTGATGTTCAGGAGAGCAGAAAGGAAGACACATGGAGGGTAGCCTGCACGGACAGTGGCAGATGAGGGGCGACAAGGCAGATCCCAGCAAAGACAAACTGGGGTCACAGCGCCCACGAGACGTCCTCAGAGAGCAGTCCCTCTGACACCACCTGATTCCAACAGGGCAGGGACACCGAGGTCACATGATCTGGTAGTACTTGAGAGGCCCAAGAGTGGAGCAATACTTGTGCCCACACAGACACCCTTTCACCCCCATACTGCCGTGGGGGAACATTGGGGCCAAGACAGATGCAGGGCAAGTGATAAAGCAGACAAGCCACCACACACTTACACTCTGGTAGTGGGGGTGGGAGCACAGGGCAGGGTTAGACAGATGATAAAGGACAACAGCAATGAAAAGGAAAAGCTGGGTCATCCCGGAAGGCAAGCAGGTGGGTACAGCAGGGAAGGGAGGGGGCGCCCTTCGAACCAAGAGCTGCAGGAGCAGGCCTGGTAAGGCACCTAAGGGGCACCCTCTGTTCAGGAAATAGATGACACACTTCAGAAGATTTCTGGCCACTGTGGGTTTGCAGGTGAGGGGTGGTGCACAAAAAGGAGAGACCTTCAGTTACCTCCAACTCTGCTTACATAGAACCTCATTCTAGGACACGTCCAGACAATGAGGTGGTTTGAGTGAGGACACAAACTTCCGTATGGGAAAGGAAAGACAGAAATGATCTCAAAGCTCCAGTTTGAGAAGCAGCGGGACTACTCAGAACATCAGATGGGACTGCAGAGGTCTGTGAGTACAGCCCTCCTGCCAGAAGACATCAACTCACTCTCTACAAAGTGCACTTTGGATTCAGGAGGTCTGGTGGAAGGCGGGGATCTATCAATCGTCAGTCTCATTCACCCATGCACCCATCCATTATCCATCTATATCTATCATCTATCTACCAATCATCCATCCATCTTTTTAGAGGACTCCCTAGACTTCTGACATGAAGCAGGTTTATTCACCTCTGATCTATGACAAGCTCTCGATTCACTAGAAGTGCTTGGCTGAGCGCAGTAGTTCTCCACTAGGGGGGCAAGCCCCCGGGGCACCTGGCAGTGTCTGGAGATGCTTTCAGTTGCCAGCCCCATCAGAGAGTGACCTGGCCCCAAAGGTGCACAGTAGCAATGGGGAGAGCCCCTGCCTTAGATAACCGTGACAGAGTGTCTTCAAGTTCAATATTCCCAACTAGCCCATAGCTTTCTTCATGGATAATTACTACAAAGACTCATGAACACCCAGGTCCAGGGACTTCTGAAAGCCCTTAAGCATAGAAAAGAGGGACACATGCGAGGGCACGGAGCAGTCACCTCACCTGCCACCACGGCTTCTCGGCCTCGGCCTCGGCGGGCACCTCGACCCCATAGGCCTCCAGGGCCAGGTGGAGCACTGCCACAGCTATGTGCTGAGCCTGGAACCGGAGGCACAGCTGCCCATGGTAGCTGTCCCGCAGCAGGGCCCAGGCAGTGACGGAGATGGGGGTCCGTTGCCAGCTGTAACGATTCAGCCAGTTCTTGAGGGAAATCAGGTAGTGGAGCAGGTACTGCAAAGACATGCCAGTCAGCCAGGTGGCCTTTGGGGCTCCGGCCCAAGTAGCCTGCCTCTTCACTGCGAGGCGCTGTGGGCCTTTGGCCCACCAGCCAACCTCCCCAAAGCTGTCTCAATGTGAATAAAACACAAATTGAATTGAGTCACCTCCCTGTTCAAACCCTGCAACGGCTGCCTGTGTCACAGAGAAAAAAGCCCCAGTGCCTCCACTGGCCTCCAAGCCCTGACTCCCTGTCAGCCTTCAGCACCTTCAGCCAGCCCTCCTGCTGTGTTCAAACGTGCCAGGCATGCTCCACCTCAGGGCCTCGGCACTCACTGCTCCCGGCCCCCTGTCCCCGGCCCCACATGCCTGTCCACTCTCATTGTCCAGGCCAGCTCCTAAGTCCCACCTGGGCCACTCACGAGGGCCACCCCCACCACAGTCCCTCTCCATCACATGCCCTGCGCTGGCCACCGGAAATCATTCTGCTCATGCCCTTTCCAAACTCAAACACTAGCTCCAGAAACAGTGTCCTTATCTGCAGAACACTGTGCCAGGCTGCCCAGACTGAGGCTAGGGGCTAGCTGGTGACAGGACACCTGCTTTCAGGAGGACAAGAAGCTGCTGACCGTAACTCTTACTGACCTTCCAGTTCAGCTGTCTGTCAGCTCCCACGCTGGGAAGACAGCTGCTTTGCCTGAACCTCCCGCTCTGTGGAACACACCAGTGAGCCCGCTCGGCAGGCTTGAACACACACACGTAGGATGCCAGCATGCCACGGAGGAGGGTATTCGCCCGCTGCTTTACACCCATCCCAACCCACTGTAAGGGGAAGGCCACTGCGCTCACAGCAATCCTGAGCCCGGCTCCCCAACCCAACGGTGCCCCGCAGCCAGTGTGGCTTTTCCCCAGACACGGTGCCCCATGACCACCCCCTGCAGAGCCAGTGTGGCTCCTGCTTGTCCCCTGCATCGTGCCAACTGAAAGACCAACCAAAAGCACAACTGCTTCAAAGTCTCCACCAGAGGTTTCCAGGATTAGAGAGGCAGTTAAGAAGGACGGGGGTGAAGTGGTAAAGATACCTCAAGACAAATGCTGGGCATAGAAGCCACAGGGCATAAATCTGCAAAGAAGTAAAAAGCTAACCTTTTCAAACAATATGGCTTCTCTCTCACTTACCAACTTTACATTTCCCTGTATGGCCCCGGAAGATGACTGGTTAGCCAGAGACGGGTAAGATTCCTCAAGGGAGGAACAACCTAAGACAGGCACAGTCGCAGGGGGGCCATCAGGTGAGAAATTGGGGATCAACAGAGGTGAGGCTCAGAACCTCACCCCCCCTGCTTTGAGAGAAATCTTCTGCATCCGTGGATGTCTTGCTGCCCTTGTCTAGCCTGGATTAATACTTAGTCCATAGGCACACACCTGATCATCTGATCATCTACATTTGCCCTCTTACAGCACTAAACTATGTTTTCTACCTCTATCTTGCATCTACCTACCACTTCAGCATTTTATTAAAAATAAAAATAATAATAATAATAAAGGGAGAAATGTGGGATCCACATATAAATCAAGTACAAAAATCAAACGAATATTCATATTTGACCTGATTGTTTCTAGGTCATAATGCGTGATCAAAACCGAAAGTCTCTGTGATGACTGTCCTTGTACTGTTCACCATGTAAGAACTTATTCACTATGTAAGAATTTGTTCACCATGTAAGAACCTGTTCGTTATGCTTCAGAAGATTGGAGACTAACGAGAATTAGGCTGGGGGTGGATTAATGATTGTGCATTGAGCACTGACTCCCCTATACAGAATTTTATTGTTGTTAACAACCATTTGATCAATAAATATGAGAGATGCCCTGTCAAAAAAAAAAATCATCTTAAAATACAAAAAAAAAAAAGAAAAAAAAAAGAAGGATGGGGGTGAAATGGTAAGGATCCCTGTGGTTATGGAGTTGTTTCGTATCCTAAGTGCAGTCGGCAGTGGACACCAGAAGGTACAGCTGATACGACTGTACAGCGCGCTGTGCAGTACAAGTAACAAGCAAGTAACAGCCCTGGGCAGCACCTCCATGTATCAGGATGCTGGCTGCCACCCTGTGTTCGAGTTCTGCATGATGTTTCCGTTGGGGAAGAAGAGGCAGCCTCCATCACAAATGGGATCTCTGTGTTATTTCCTCCCACTGCTTATAAATCCATAATTGTCTGGGCAAAAATTTCAATTAAAAGGAAACAAGATCCTGGTACAGAGCTTCAGCTCACAAACAGCCCCAGCCCCAGTGTCTCTCTGCAGGCCACCCTCCCAAGCTGCCTTCACAGGGGCCTGTGGCCCCCACAGTATCACAGCCAAGTGCTCTTAGGGTTTCACATGTCCCTTTTGCTGCTGTTTTAAACAGCTCCTCTGCCAGGACATAACGTGTCCCTAGCACTTAGAAGCATGCTGCTCCGCTCAAGTCACTCCGCTCTTCTTGTGGGTTTCTAAGCATAGCTGAGCAGGCTGTGAGCTCCCAGGCACAGCAGCCAACTCTTTGGGACAGGGACTCTGGTGGGTCACGACACCAGCCCTGTTTCCCTGTGGCTCACTGCACACACAGATATTCAGGTTCCAGGACCTGCAAGTTCTTCAGAGGGTCGTGTGGATCCCAGCCTGTGGCCACAGCCAAGCAGGTGGAAAGGCAGAAGCTGGAACTGGAACTGCTTGAGAAAACCCCAGGAGCAGCCAGTCACGGCATGCAGCTGGGAGGGAGCTGGGAGGGAGCCCCGTTTCCAGCAGCAGTCTTGCTCTTCCTCCCATACTCTGCCTGCCCTTGAGGATTAGATGGGTGCACTTTCAGGACCAACAAAGTGGTCTGTGCTTCTAGAAACAGTTACCAATTGCCCAGCATGTACCTTGTGTGGGTGTTGGAAGGAGACTTGGAAACGCAGGACTCTCAGCACGAGGAGCTCACACTGTACAATGCTGTCCCGGAGTGCCCAGAAGCGGGAGTCTAGCTCCAAAGGTTCGCTGCCCGGGTGAAAGTACCTGTGCAGAGTAAGAGCACTGCTGACGAAAGCCACGGAAGTTCCCGAGGAGCCCTTTAAGTCACATGATGTCCCAATACTCCAGTGTCCTTCTGCCACAGATTAATATGGCGTCATTCTACTTATGCTTTTATAGGTCATTCTCCATCTACCTGTGCAGTGTATAGGACAAAAACAGTCATGGACAGAGGAAAGAAGCCAGCTTCTAGTTTTAGCCCCCATGGGCTGTCCCATAGCAAGATGTCAAGTTTAAGGTGGCCTCTTGAAATGCCCAGAGGAACTGGAAGCTCAAGCATGCGAAGTCAGTGGTGCTGCCTATTACAGTCAGCCTGGCAGTGTCCGAGGCTCTGACTCCAGGATCAAGGAAGGTATTTAAATACATCATGGGGATGACATACTCAGGAGAGTGAACATTTCAGCTTCCTGTTTCCAAATGGTCTTTCCTCCATTCCAGATCTTTCTGTCCTTATTTATACCGTACATACATCCAACACTCCCACCTACACAAGATCACCCAAGAGTACAAGACGACGACTCACACTCAAGTGGTCAAACTTCCCTGCTATGACTCGTTTTCCAATTTCCCCACAGAACCCCCACCCAGGTGCCCCCGTCTAATTAATGACCCAGACAATTTCGCCTGCATGTCCTCCCTGCCAGGGACCTGGAAATGCCCTCCCTGTCCCCTCTCCTATCTCTCCTCTTAGTCTTTCACAGCACACCGTGAACCTGTCGCACTTAGCAGGGGGGGCGGACTTGTTCCATCATGTGTTTATCAAAAGACAAGCAGCACAAAATAATTTTCTTCCCTACTGATAGGACTTCCTGGAAAGACCACGGCACACTGCTAGTCAGTAACTTTCCATAAATCACTTTGTCCAGGGATACCCCCAGCCTCCCAGGCCTCAGCCCAGCCTGGTGGGCCAGCTAGACCCCCACACATCCCTCCCCAGCAGGAACATTGGCTCCCCCACAGACCACTGTGCCCACAGCAGAGCAGGAGACCTTCCTTAGCAATTCTGACTCAGTTTCTCACACCATCTAAACAAACCAATTGCCCAACTGGGTCCACATCCTCCCCACCATGCAGGCTGATCTAAGGGGCCCCCAGAACCCAACTGGTGCCATCCCTCCAGTCCATGACTCCAGATGAATCTGACACACATCTCCAAGCTCCCTCTGCTCCAGCCATGCCGCCCATTCCCCATGATGCCAGAGACTCCCTCTTACCCACCCTCCACACTCCAAGTGGCCTTTGAGGCCTCCCAGAATCTGGTCCAAGCTTCTCTCCCACAGAATCCCCACCCCACCCCCACGCTTCTGACATCAGGCTCATGCCCATCTTTGCTGCTAGGACTTCTGGGTCTGGTTCAAGGCACCCAGGTGCTTCCCTCTGAGCTCAACATCAGGAAGTCCTATCAAGTGCCTGGGCCTAGAGGCCATTACCTGTTGGACACGTTGATGATGTCCCGAGTACGCAGGTGCTGCTCCTCCACTTTGCCAGCCAAGTACAGGGAAGACATGGCAACCAAGTAGGGGTCATAGGCGTCCAGGCTGATCTCGCAGAAGAACTTATGGTAGATGGTACAGGCAGTGGCGATGGGAATGGAATGCATCCCCAGCTTGGCACCTACCAAGAGAAAACAGGCAAGAGAGGGCTTCAACCCAGTGCTCAGCCCCTACTGACATACGGGGGGAGCCGCTGGGTAGGCCCTGAGGGTACACACCCCTGCTCAGACAAGAGCAGGACCTGGGTCTTTCACCGGGTCCTCTACCTGAGGGACTGAGAGCCAAGCTTCTCCGACTCTAAGGGGGTACCAAGCCCTTGGGGGTCATGCTCGAATGCAGTGCCCCCTCAGTAGCTCTGCAGATGCTACACTTCTGCCAGGCCCCCAGGTCATGCCCCAGCTGCAGATCTGCAGACCACACTAGGAGAAGCGGTAGGTTGCCATCCACAGATCATTCTGTTTCTATGGGAATTGATTGCCTTCCTTGGAATCTGTGGCACATGCCACAGCTCACTAAATCTAAACCGAGATCTGTTTCTTGTTATCTCTACCCCCTCATTGTCTGGCACCAGGGACGACTTGCCCCAGCGACCTGGGGGCAATTACATTCCTGGAGTAAAGCATGTTAATCACTGTGTCTAGAAACTTGTTAACCCACTCAAGAATGTGATACCTGATCAATAAACATGAGAGGTGCCTTTCCAGCACCACTCGAGCTGGTATGCCTTGAGTCCCCTGGCTGGCCTACTCAGGTCTTCGATATCTCATCGCGTCGCCTCCTTTATCTGCGGGTCGGAGACGGGGAGGAGGCCGACAACTGGCGCCCGAACAGGGACCTGAAAGATGGTCAAAACTCAGAGCGGGGAACCTCCGCTCCAGGCGACCCTTGAAAACTCAGAGCGGGGAAGCTCCGAAGACTGTCGATCCGGTAAGACTCCCGGGAAAGCGTATGTAGGGACAGGATCGAGACATCAGGGACACTATAATGGGCCAACATGAAACTAAAGCAGATAAACCGGAGGATTACTTAAAATTACTCCGTGCCCTCCTGAAAACACCAGGAGTGAAAACTTCTAAAAAGAAATGTATTAAAAAGTATTGTTATCAGTTGCCTCCACAGAGAACACTCAGACAAGCTGATGAGAGTAATGCATTAAGAGATTTCAAAGAGGCTCACAGACAGGGCAACATTATCCCTGTGCCTGTTTGGGCGGATCAATAGCCCCTTAATAAAGAAAAGTGGCATCCTTACACAAGTTAAAGAATAGCTTCAGCTAGATAGATTAGAATTGTCCACGAGCCCGTGGAATTCCCCTGTATTTGTTATAAAAAAGAAGTCAAGAAATTAGAGACTCTTACACGACTTAAGGCAAATAAATGCGGTTCTTAAACCTATGGGACCTTTACTACAAGGCCTCCCTTCTCCAGCTATGATTCCAAAAGACTGGAATATGGCTGTCATTAACCTTAAAGATTGCTTTTTTACAATTCCTTTGGCCATAACACATAGGGGAAAATTTGCTTTTACTGTCCCTTCTTTAAACTTACAGGCCCCTTCAGAAAGATTTCAATGGAAAGTGCTTCCTCAAGGAATGCTAAAGAACCCCACAATTTGCCAAATTGTGTGCACACAGCCCTTCAGCCTATACATGAGAAATGGCCCTCAGCTGATATCATTCATAATATGGATGATATTCTCATAACTCTACATAAACATCTCTCTTACTACTATTCTCAATGAGACCGAAGTTGAATTAAAATCATGGGGCTTAAAAATAGCCCTGATTGTACTGTTCACCATGTAAGAATTTATTCACTATGTAAGAATTTGTTCACCATGTAAGAACTTGTTCATTATGCTTCAGAAGATTGGACACTGACGAGAATTAGACTTGAGATGGATTAATGATTGTACATTGAGCATTGACCCCCCTATACTGAATTTTATTGTTGTTAACAACCATTTGATCAATAAATATGAGAGATGCCCTCTCAAAAAAAAAAAAAAATAGCTCCTGATAAGGAACAACCTAAGATAGGCACAGTCGCAGGGGGGCCATCAGGTGAGAAATTGGGGATCAACAGAGGTGAGGCTTAGAACCTCACCCACCCCGTTTTGAGAGAAATCTTCTGCATCCGTGGATGTTGTGTTGCCCTTGTGTAGCCTGGATTAATACTTAGTCTACAGGCACACACCTGATCATCTACATTTGCCCTCTTACAGCACTATGTAAGAATTTGTTCACCATGTAAGAACTTGTTCGTTATGCTTCAGAAGATTGGAGACTGTTGAGAATTAGCCTTGGGGTGGATTAATGATTGTGCATTGAGCATTGAGTCCCCTGTACAGAATTTTATTGTTGTTAACAACCATTTGATCAATATATATGAGAGATGCCCTCTCAAAAAAAAAATATCTCCTGATAAAATACAAATACAATACCCAATGAATTACCTGGGGAATAGAATTCAAGAAAATTCAATAATCCCTCAGAAAATTCAGATAAGGAGAGATCATCTTAAAACTTTAAATGATTTTCAAAGATTATTAAGAGATATCAGTTAGATCTGACCATTATTAAATATTCCTACTTATAAACTGCAATATCTCTTCAATACTTTGAAAAGACCCTCAGATCTTAATAGTCCTAGAGACTTAACCTTAAAAGCTGAAGGACTCAAGTAGGTAGAACAACACACTCAAAAGGCTCAGTTATCAAAAATTGACTTACACCAACCTTTTACTCTTATGAATTTCCCTTGCTCCCCCTTCAAAGCAGTCCTCTTAGACCTGCGCCACTTTCTCCTGTGTAATGTAAATAGAGCCTGTAAAGTAATCAAGCTGAACCCTCAGACCAATATGTAAATAGCTCTATTCTACTGACTCCTTTCCTTAGAGGCAGTTGTCCTGGAGCTAAGCGTTTCCTTGTCTGCAGCCCCAGGGAAGCAAAACAAGCCTGTGACTCAGATCAAGGCTCTAGCAGCGAAAAGTCACCCAGTCCCTGCACTTGTCAGGCAGCCAGGGGCCTCTCAAGGAAAGACTAGAGCTCGGGCAGAAAAAACTAAGAAAAGGAACTGAGAGCAATTCAATCCCTAAATTCTAAAAAAGAAGTGTCTTATCTTCTGCACACAAACCTGGCCCCAGTGCAAACTCTCTGATTAGAGAGGCTTGGCCCCTAAAAGAAGTATGCAATATAAAGTTATACAGCTAAATATATTTTGCCACAAGGAAAGAAAATAGTCAAAAGTCCCATGAACTACTACAATATGGAACTAGTTTTCTAAATTCTTTTAGTGAAAATCTATTCTACTTATGAAGTTCATCATTATCTTTGAAAATTGAGAAGTATTAAACTAGACTCCCTGAGAGAGAAGAAATTTCTCTTCTGCAGTACAGCCTGGCTTTAAATGATTGGAGCTAGAATTGTACTTGCATTTCATTTCCAGCCCCCTGGACACACACAGTCCCTACCAGTTCAGAGCCTTCATCGGCCCTGTTAGTCTGGGGCCGTCTAAACCTTAACCCAGTTACGTAAACTGCTCGCCCTTAGAGTGTATTCTTGAAAACTGAAGTACTTTTAATCAAGTAGGCTAAAAAGAAAGCAATTAAATATCAGTAACTCAAATCTTTATATCAGTTTGTCTGTCTGTGCATATGTTTTCATATGAAAAGTGTTGCTAAACTGTAGTCATTACGTCTCAATTTGTATGTTTGTGTGTCTAAGTGTGTAAATGAAAAATATTTTCCTACCTCCGGATGGTATTAATAAAAATTGTGGAAATTGGGTACTCTAAAACTTCCAGAAAATCTAATAAAAAATATTAAGCATTAATGCTGATTTAAGTTTAACTGAAACGGACATGTCCTTATAGTTATCAGCTGCCAAAGTTTACTTAAAGTCATTTAAGTTGATGTTACCTGTTAAACATTTCAAGAAGATACTTAAAGAAAACCTTGACTTTGTCTAATGTTTGATAAAACTTTTATAAGTAATCTAGCATGGTTGCTAAAAATAAGTAAACAAGTGTAGCAAATAAACTTCTTAATAATAATACTGTATTAATGTATAACAGTGTATATATCTGCAAACAGCCTGAGAATCTTTGTGGTAACCAAAATTCTTAAAGTTTGCTAAGTTATATAGACATATTTTGTGCCTAATGAGAAATTGTGCTGTAAGGCACATTTCCAAATATGATAATATATGTTCATAGATGTATCAACCTGAAGAATACTGGTGTAACAGTTTACAGTAGCCTATTTTCCAGTGTTCACTGAATAAGGAAAATATTTCTGTATGCTAAAGATGTGTCTTTTAATAAGAGAAAGTATAAAGAATAGAAATTCGTTTTGTTGAGAGTAAAAGAAGGTAATTGTTCTAAAGTAGTTATTTATTTAAAGGGGGAGAACACTGAATGTAAAAGGAAAGTTGTAGAAAACTTGTGGAAAAATTGATATAGTCATGCTATGTAAAATTAAAGCAAGTAAGTCTTGATATCAAGTACATAGCAAAATTAGAATTTTATTTTCAGTTAAAAAGACAAAGTTTTCTTAAACTGTTAGTCTGCTCTTAATGTTGAAAGATTGCAAAAGGCTTTCTAATTGTTTTATCAAAATAGTTTCTCATGCTTAAAGTCTCAATGAATTGTCTGAGTATTTAAGAAAATGAGATTCTAATATCAAAGGACTAAAAGTTAAACTTTGCTAACAACTGTGTAAACTTCTGTATCTGCCTTTGAAGTATTTTGTTGTAATTCTAGTTAAATGGATAAGTGTTACTTCATGGCAACCTATAATCTTAGTTAAGCAAATGCCAAAGAAACTTTCTTCTGGCTACTTTCCGAATCAAATTCACAAAGGTGCTCTGACCTCTAGTTAACTCTGATATGTTCCAGAGGGCCCCTGGAACATATCAGAGGAATTTCTTCACCTCATCAAGGAAAATATTTGACTAATTTGGCTTATTTACCTGATATATATTTACCTAGAAAGCACTGTCAAAAGGAATAATGCTAAACTTTATTACTGAATGTTTTGTTACAGAAATATCCAAATTTATGTATATCAACTGTCTTACAGTAAGTTCTCATCAGATCTTTAACCATTGTCATTTGTAAGTCTTTTGTCATTTATAAGCACTGTTTAATTACTTCTAAACTAGTAAAGAACTAGATTTCAGCAGAACGGGTATTAGTTATATAAAATTAAGTAAACTACAGAAAAATGATTTTATAGCTTTTTGTTTCAAATGTTGCTGACAAAATGTTTTAAGCTTTTTCTCTTAAGCTGACTGACAATGCTCCAGTTTACCTGTCCTCTATGTTAAAAAATTTTTTCTCAGCCATAAAATATCACTCATAAAACAGGCATTTCATACAATTCTACAGGCCAAGCTCTAATTGAACATCGCCATCCTACTCTTAAGCATTATTCATTAAAACAAAAAGGGGGATTACTGCCCGATATGATAAAATTAACTGCAAATCAATGATTAATACATGCTTTACATATCCTTAATTTTGATCTTTTAAAGGGTGATGGACAATCAGCTATGGAAGTGCATTTTTCTGACTATTTTTCTAAAACAACAGCAGTTCCTGTATGGTGGTCTCCAATAGGTTCTTCACAATGGCATAAAGGTCATATTAAGGTGTGGGGGCAAAGGGTTTGTTTGCGTCATTACAGAGGACCAACGCTTGATCTGGCTGCCTAGAAAGCAGATCAAGATACGCTACAAAGAGGAACTCCCAGCAACATCGCCATCTGAGACGGCTGTCCCAGGCGATGTCCCTCAATCGGTTCCTGTCACTGGAGTGAGAATCCCTACATGATAATGGAGTTTTTGATTCTAATCTCTATACATATGCACATAACCCTGGCCTGTACTATTACTGCTAGTATTAGCAGTCCTCCGTCTGTACTTCGGCCACGGAGTAGTACTTCATTGTATCTCCACTTGTTCAACTCCTGTAGGCCCGGTGATTTGGAAAAAGGATGGTAATGAAATATATAGACAGAAAGATGGAGGAAAACTTGGTTGGGATAATGCTACCGATCAGTCTAAAAGAGACAATACCCGCTATGATATTTATAAAACAGTTTTAACCCAGAATGATATTGGCAATTATTCTTGTGAAAAATTCCAGAAGAGAAGCCCTGATCAAATATATAAAAGTAGTTATGTTTATTTGAATATTTCACTAACCCCAGAGAATGAGTATTCTTCACCCAATATGTGGTTGCAATTGGCTAATCAAGGGCTTAACAAGACATCTTTTTGTATACCAGGTGATTCCTCTATTAGTGAAATCTTAAAGAAGAATCTGATAGGCATAGGACTCCCTTTTTCAGTGTTTACTAATATTAATGGAATAAAAATTACTTTAGCCCCCAAAATTCTTACTTGAGAAATTCAATTGAATTTACCAGTTAGCACCACTATAGTTTCTAGTTGTATATGTATCAATTGTACTAATATCCCTTCTTACTGTAATTCTACTATTCATGTAAAATGACCATATGGATATAGACTCCCAAATGGCTGGGTGTTTTTGTGTGATAACAAAACGTATCAAGCCCTTTCCTCACATTATCAAGACATTTGTGGTATAGGACGTATTCTCCCAGCACTTATAGATCATCCTGGATTTTAACACCGAAAAGTGACCCGAGCCCTGCCTCCAGATTGTGACGACAACTTGAATTTGTTGACAACTTGAAATTGTTCGACCCCGTTGCCGTTGCCGTCACAGCTGCATTTGTGTTGCCTGTACCAGGACTTGTTGTAAGAATGCAGAAGGAAATACCTAAGCTGGCCTGTGCCTACAGCAAGACTGCAGATCTGACTGCCTCCATACTGTCAGAACTTAATCCGGACCTGGGAGAAGTTCGAGTGGCAGTGCTCCAGAATCGTGCTGCCATAGACTATTTGTTGCTGAAAGAACATTTGGCCTGTGAACAATTTCCTGGAATGTGCTGTTTTAATATACCTGATTTTTCACAGACAATTCAAAACCAGTTGGATGATATTCACCATATTATTGGTAAGTTTTCACAATTACCTGGATTACCTGATTGGTTCTCTTGGTTTCACTGGCCAATACTTGTAGGCCTACTTCTTTTATGCATTTGCCTTCCCGTTTTGGTAGCATGGGTGTGCCATCTGATTGCTGGCTTAATAAAGCCAATTCATGCATATGCTATATTTCAAGAAGTCATGGCAAAAAAATAATAATTGCATGTCATTTTCTTGAGAGTCCGTGTGACAGATCACTGTATATTTTTAAATTCCGCAGCAATTAAGGGGATGACAGGTGTTTGCCTAGATCTTTTGTATGCCTCTTTGCTCTATTACATTTACTCTCTGTACAGTCCCATGAGGTGGCTGGTTAACCAGAGACGGGTAAGATTCCTCACGGGAGGAACAACCTAAGACAGGCACAGCTGTGGGGGCCAACAGGTTGAGGGATGAGGGGGCCAACTGAGGCGTGGCTTAGCACCTTGCCCCACCGACGAGGCATTTCTTATCGCCCCTTCCTTTACCAAGCTGCAGTAGAATAATGGACTTCTCTTCCTTTTTAATTTAAAAATGGGGGAAATGTAGGTTGCAATCCACAGATCATTCTGTTTCTATGGGAATTGATTGCCTTCCTTGGAATCTGTGGCGCATGCCACAGCTCACTAAATCTAAACCGAGATCTGTTTCTTGTTATCTCTACCCCCTCATTGCCTGGCACCAGGGACGACTTGCCCCAGCGACCTGGGGGCAATTATATTCCTGTAGTAAAGCATGTTAATCATTGTGTCTAGAAACTTGTTAACCCACTCAAGAATATGATGCCTGATCAACAAACATGAGAGGTGCCTTTCCAGCACCGCTCTTGAGCTGGTATGCCTTGAGTCCCCTGGCTGGCCTACTCAGGTCTTCGATATCTCATAGCATCGCCTCCTTTATCTGCGGGTCGGAGACGGGAGGAGGCCGACAGAAGCAAGCACTCAGACTGCTGCTCAGTTAGCACCTGGCATATCAGCTTCTACACAACATCTTGGAAAAGATCACAAGCTGTTGTGCGTCCATTTCCGCTGTAGCGAGCATTTAACCGGAGGTTGCCTCCACAGCTCACCTAACCAGATCCTGTCAAGATGACAGGAGGGAAAAAAGGCCTCTGAGCATCAGGCACTACACATCCTGATGTTACAGTTAAAGATGATAATCAGCACTGGTTTCCTAGTCTGCAGGTTGGAAAAGGCGAGGAGAACAAGCAGGGTGACTGTCAAAGGGCCTGGAGGCAGAGCAGGAGAAAAGCCACCCCTGTGGCCACATCCAGGCACTGAAAAGGGACCCGAACCCCAAACCCATTCTGCACCCCACCCCCGGACAGCTCCTAAGGAAATCACTGCACTGGGTCGCAGAACCGAAACAAATGCACAGTGGCCCCGGTGAATAAGAGAAGGTTGAATAACATTCAGTCAACTGAAAGAAGGTGGCTTTGACCAGTTATTAAAATTATGTTCAACATGCTCTGCCTAAGCAGGTGGATTACTTCCTAGGGCTGCTGTAACAAATCACTACAAACTCAGTGGCTTAAAATGACACACATTTTCCTCTTACAATCCTGGTGGTCAGAAATCCAAAATGAGTCTTAGGGGGCTAAACTCAAGGTGTCAGCAGGGCTGGTTGCTTCTGGAGGCTCCAAAGGAGAATCTGTTTCCTTGCCTTTCCTGGCTTCTAGAGGCACCTGCAGTCTTTGGCCTGTGGCCCCTTCCTCTAGCTTCCAGGCCAGTGGCACAGCAACATCTCCTAACTCTGCTTCCGTCATCCCATGGCTTTCTCCTCGGCCTGTCCCTCCTCCTGCCTCTCTTTAAGGACGGGTGTGACTGTATCAGGCCCACCAAACAGCCTAGGATTGTTCCCCCACATAGATGCTTAATCCCACCTGCAAAATCTCTTGCCACGTGAGGTGATCATCACAGGTTCTGGGGATTAGGATGGGGACATCTTTGGAGAACCAATATTTAGCCTTTAACAGAAGGCAAGGGCATATGCAGTATGTTTTATAAAGAAATCCTTCAAAAGCAATACCGAAAGAGCTTTTAGCATTTCAAGGTTTAAAGTTCATTTAGATAGACAGTTCCTACACGGGACCCCTCATTCCCAGAAATGTCAGATAAGGTGATATTGCTGCAGGTGGCCTTCCTGGAAATGAAATGTACAAATCACAGGCATTAACAGTAAGGCACCATTTCCCCAGACTCCGCCCACCTTGACCGGAAAGCAGACTCACTATTCAACCCCATCCCTCAGAGTGCACACAAAGAAACAAAGATCGGAAGTAACTGTCTGCCAGCTGAGCAATATTCTATTGCCAGAGAGAGATACATTTTTCTACAGGCGTCTGACTGGCTTCCGTGCCTCCCTGGGGAGTAGCAGCACCCAAAGCCACTGTGGACGCCCTGGCTGGGCTCAGCACACAAGCTGCACCCTGGGTCCTCGGGGTGACGGCACCTCGCCAACAAGGCTTGTCAGGAGCCTCACCAAAGGCGTGCTTAAGGGCCAGGCAGAGTCCCCTCGTGGTGGGAGACAGGTGTGGCAGAAGGCACGGAACATTCAAGAGAGCTGCAAGCGCCCCGACTCGGCCACCCTCTAGCTGGGGCCAGGCCCTCTGCACGTCCTCGCTTTGGGCCGGCACGTCCGTGCGAAATGGCAATGACCGCGTCTGCCTTGCGGCGGAGAGCCTATCGCACAGGGCGTGGTGGGAAAGGCAGAGGCCCGCACCGCTGAGCCGGGCCTCCCGGTCTGTGCTAGTGCAAGTCAGGCTCGGCCTCTTCCCTCTTCCCAGCCGGTCCCCACAACGCAGATCGGCTCGGCGAAGGTGCAGCTCCGCAGCCCTGGCCTCCACGTCCCGGCCGCGCGGGGCCCGCCCTCCTCCCAGTGGCGGTTACCTGCCTCCATGATGAACCTCGTCACTCGGAAATGCACCCCTGCCTCGAGGGCCAGCCTCCCCTCGGCGCGCAGCGCCGCGTCCTCTCCTCCGTAGTCCTTCGGGCCAAAGGCCTCCATGAGGCCCGGCCCCGCGGCCGCAGCTCCTCCCGCCGATAGGAAGTGTCCGCGCGCGGCGGCCAGCTCCGGGGTCCACGCGGCGGGCGCGGCCACCCCGCCCCGGCCCGCCCCGCCCCGGCGGCCCAGCCAGCCCTCCCGCCCCGGTCCCGGGCCCTCCCCGGGGCCAGCGAGTGGCTGCACGCAGGCGCAGGCGCAGGCGCACCGGCTGGCAGTGGGGGCAGCGGCGTGTCCTCCGCCTCCCGGATGCCGCTGCTGGCGCCCGCGGACGCTCCCCCCCGCCCCTTGAGAGCGACGGCCGCCTGCGGGAGACGGGCGCCCCGCTACCTGGGCCGCCCTCCCTGGCTGCGGAGGCCACACGCCCAACCTAGGGAGCCTCAGGCCGACCCCTGGCCCCCGGAACCCATGGGGCTTCGCTGCCAGGGCGCAGCTAGGTCACGGCCCGGGGCTGGGGCACGACGGCACCCCCAGGTACCTGAGCAGCGAGCCACTGTGGTCGGACTAAGGTGTCGCTCCGGGCTGGTGGTCCTGCATGGTGTGGGACCTGGAGAGCTAGAGGTGACCACCAAAGCCGGGTGCAGGACTCTTGCCGGAGGTCACTCAGAGGCGTCACCAGCTCCCAACAGAAGGTGTGTGATTCAATGTCAGTGTTCGTAAAACCCGAATCCAGGTGTGCCGGAGTGCCTCAAAGGAAATGCTGTGCACAGAATGAGGGCATTGTGGGTGTTTGTCTCTGGGTTTTCCAGGGGCCCTGCATCCCTTGGGGATCTGCTTTCTGGATACCTTTCCAGCCTGGCACACAGTGGGAACTTAATAAATGCTGAATGAACATTGTTGAATATTCAACGCACAATGGCAACCCACCTTTCCTTTGTGTCTTCCACAAGCAGGAAATTGTGCATCAGGTATTAGAGATGTTGTAGAGCACCAAAGGGACTCCCAAGTTAGTGAGAGTCACGCTGGGCCTTCTGATCCAGTTCGAGAGTCGTTAGGAACTGAGAGATCTGGGAACATTGAGAAGAAACAGCCACCACTCCCAAGCCCTTCTTGTCAGGTGACTGGAGCCTGGTGGTGATCCTGCAGTCTCCACCCCACTGCCCACCCACCTGCCTGGGACAGCCTTGATATCCTTAGCCACCCTGACCACCCACCTGCCTGGGACAGCCTTGATATCCTTAGCCACCCTGCCTGCCCAGCTGCCTCCAGTCTTCTCTGTACATGAGCTGGGTTACTGCCCTGGGGCTGCTGTAATAAGGCACCATGCACTGCGGGGCTTAAGACAACAGAAATGCATCCTCTCACCATCTGGAGGCCAAAAGTCTGAAGCCAAGGTGTCCGCGGAGCCAAGCTCCCTCCGGTGGCTCCAGGGGAGGGTTCTTCCTCACCCACAGCGTCTGAGGGCCCCAGGGTCCTTGGCTTGTGGCCACATCACTCCCGTCTCTGCCTCTGTCATCACATGGACATCTCCTCTGTGTCTGTGTCCCTCCTCTTCTGTCTCTTATAAGGACACTTGTCACTGCGTTTAGGGCCCACTAGGAAGATCTGGGATGATCTCAACTTGAGATACTTCACTTCATCACATCTGCAAAGAGCCTTTTGCCCGATAAGGTCATGTTCACAGGTTCCTGGGATCAGAATGTGGACACACTTTGGGGTGGGCTACCACTCAGCCTACAACACCAGTCTCCAGGGTGAGCTTCCCAAAATGCCATGGACCCTGCCCTGCCTAACATCCCCCAGGGAACCCTCCATCTCAGGAAAAAGCACGAGGCCTTCACCTGACATGCCAGTCCTTCTGAAGTCACTGTCACCGACCACCCTCAGGTCTCACCACTTTGTCGCTCATGACAAGGGCCACGGGTGGTTCCCTGAAGGTCACGCTCCCCCAGCTCAGGGTCTTCACACATGCTCTGGTCAGCGAGGGAATTCCTGCCCCACATCCTGCCCCCAGCTCCCTCTGTCCAAGGCAAGGCACAGGCCTTCTGGGCTGAGTACATGTGCGTGTATGTACACATGCACGAGTGTGGAGGTATTGCCAGGCAGCTGCGTCTGGGGAGGTCCCTTCCTGCACACTAGATGAAACCTCAGCCTGGATGGGGAAGGGTTCTTGACTCTGAAGAGAAAGAATTCTCGACCAGGTCAGATGAGTGTAGGTAAGGAAGGAGTTCATTGAAGCCAGAGTAGCGGGGAATGGCAGCTGCCTGCAGGCAGCAGAGAGCGAGGGGGAGCAGGGGAGGAAAGGAAAGCCCAGTGAACTCCTGCTTGGCATGGGGCAGATCCCCTGCCAACTCCTGAAGCCAGAGTCCCCTGGTGTCCAGTGTCCACCTGAATCTGCATGGTTTGGGAACTAAGCCCCTACCCACCCCAGGATCTGGGGGCATTGTGGAGCACTGGATGGAGGGAGATTATGTTCTGGGAACTTCCCAAAGGCAAAGACAGGAGATTTGCTAGGCAGGAAGCTAAAGAGCAAGATTGTACATCTGCAGTCCTGTCCACGTCACCCCGGCGAGGGGAACTTGCAAGCCTACATCAGAGCTCTCAGTGGCCTCTCCCTCCTTGCCTGAAGTAGGCCAGAGTGAAGACTTGTGCTTAAGTCTAGAAAACTGAATGAAATAGCTGAATAACAAAGACGCTTGCCCCTGGTAGAGCGCAGACAAAACACAGTAAGTGGAGCAGTGAGAAGTCTTGATTTAAGGCAGAAAGTGCACACTTGAAGAAAGAGGAGTACGGGCAGCCTCAGAAAGGAGGTGCACTAAGGGCTTAGGATTCTTTTAAGGCTTTCAGGAATCGGGTAAAGGGTGGCAGGGTGGGGGGTGGGAGACATTGGCTTGACATGTGGTCCCTTAATGCCTCAAACCAGAGATACCATCCAGTCAGTCCTCTAGATAATTCTGTCAGATGAACAATGCAAGGAATGTCTTGATCCTGTTCTTCTCTGAGATACGGTTACCCTCAAGCAGTGCGGACAGACCATCTAGGATGATTTGCCTTAAGATACGGTCGATTGTTGGCTGATTACCAAAAGTATGTTAGGAATCCTACCTCCTAACTCCCTGGTTTTTTAAAAATGGAATCTTAGCCTTAAATGGAGTCCCTCCTGTTCTTACTATACTGTTTCTATCTTGGCATTTTTCAACATAGGCAGGAAAAGTTCATCATGATGCTTGTCCTGTGTCCCTGCCCCACCTCAGAGGTGCTCAGGGCCTCCAGCCGCCTGTGCTGCTGACCCCTTTCATGCCCTGAGCACTCTGTCCCTGCTGTTTGTCCCCAGACTGGGAGCAGTGCCACCCATGCCCAGGCCCAAGGCTAAAACCCAGAGCCCCTAGACCACCCACCCAAGGGGTCTGTGGGTTGTGGGGGATTGGGCTGCGGCCTATCAGCTCCCCACATCCATGCACACTACATATGCCCCCCACACACTCACATGTGAACACAAACACACATACACACGTGCAAGGTTGCACATGTGCACACACATGCACACACCCAAACTGAATCACTCTTCCCTCTGGCCCCTGGCCCACTGGCCCCACCTGCTGTTTGCCAGTTAAACAGCACAGCTTGAACTTCTCTCCCCCACTGGGCCCTTTGTGGTACGGAGTCTGGGCTGAACAAGTAATAGGTGCCTGTGAATGTGAGTTGGGGAAATGACTCAACAAACACATTAATTTTTAAAACCCTGGGTCACCAGGCATCCTCCTGACAGGCATCCTGGGCACAGTGGTTGATAGATGAATAATTCACTAGCCACCAGTTTGAGCCAGCAAACCTGTAGGCAGGCAGTGCCTCCTCTCCCCCTGGCAAGCCACACCCAGTGTGGGGTCTCTTCCCCACTGTCACTGGTCACCCCTCCCAAATGTGGCATCTCCCCTTGCACACTCCCCACAGCCCCCACCCAGTCCTACCCCATCCCCTGCCCTTAGCAGAGGGATCATTCCCAGGCTCTGCACTGAGCACATGGTCCGTAAAGGTGGGACGGACAATAGTAGCAGAAGAGGATCTGTACTTCCCAGCACTTCCTCGCCTCCTCCTCACAATGGTGCTATCATCCAATGAGGGGGGTGCTCATGAGGCAAAGGGGAGAGGCATTTTGAGTGCAGAGGGAAGTCTGTGTCCAGGTAGGGCTGACAGAAAGCCTGTTGGTCTTCAAAGGCATGGTGTGATTGCAGGGCTCTTGGCCTGCCTACATCCTCCCCAGCGGACTGCACCGAGGGAATAGCCAGTTGAAAAGCAGCCTTGTCCAAGTCCAGTCCTGCCACTTGTCCTTAGAACCTTCTCAGTATCAGAGAGCCTCAGTCCACAGTCACCTCTCTTCCCCACCCCTCCAGTCCTCTCTTCTCTACGTGCTCTGCTCCCCATCTCTACCAGCACATCTGGGCTTCCTCCCTCTCACCGTCAGCAAGTCCAGTAGCCACCTCCAGGTCCATGTCCCACCCCCACTGCCCTCTGCCTACCCACCCTTCTCAGCCCCACACCTCTGAGAGCCGCTTGTGTCCCTGGACCCCACAGCCTCCTGCCTGCCCTGCCCATTGTGTTAGGGCCCTGTTGTCCCTGTCCCCTTCCTACCTTGTCTTCATCTTAGTCCATTTGGACCACTGTAACAAAACACCACAGACTGGGTGGCTTAAAAGCAACAGACTTCTATTTCTCACAGTTCTGGAGGCCAGAAGTCCTAGATCAGGGGACCAGCATGGTTGGGTTCTGGTGAGGACCCTCTTCTGGGCTGCAGACTGCCAGCTTCTCACTGTGTCATCACATGGCAGTAGGGTGAGGGAGCTCTCTGGAACTTCTTTTATAGGGGCATGAATGGCATTCATGAAGCTCTGCCCTCACGACCTAATCACCTCCCAAAGGCTCCACCTCTAAATACCATCACTTTCAGGCATTCATATTTCACCACGTGAGTTTGGGGTTGCGTGGGAGGGGGGTGATACATTCAGACCATAGCATCCACCAAGGTCATGTGCCGCCTCTGAGCCAACTCCTCCCAGAAGCACTCATTGCAGTTGACTGCTCTATAATAAAGGGTCTGGCTCTGTACTTTAATGTCCGGCCGCTGGCATCTTTGAAGATTCGTCCTCTGCATCCCCTGGTGCCCCACATTTGGGCAAGCTGGTGAGACCTGGCGGTTCCCTCCTTTGGCACCAGAGGGAAATTCCCGCCGCACACAAGGTCCTTGGCCCAGCGCCAGCCCCACCATCGTAACGAGCCCCTCAGTCTCCTTTCCATGCCCTCTCAAGCCATTTTCTGACCAGCTTCACGTCGCCCCCTTGTCTCCCAGAAAGTCTCAGTATACAACATTTTCAGGATGTAACAAAGCCTCATTAAGGAACATTTTCATAACCTCTTGGTGGCTGTGGCACCATCAGTTGCCACATTGAAACCAAATTTTGGGTGGAGGTCCATCATGTTTCTGCTGAGTGACCACAACACACTCCCTCTTGCCCCAAACACTTTCCCCCCGTGGATTCCAGGCCCCCACACTGCTGGCTCCCTGCCTTCCTCCCGCATTGACTGAGGAGTTGTGTGAGCCAGGCCCAGGCCTGATGCTTGAACAAAGCAGGTAGGGTCTCCCTCGGTAGCCTTGCCCTCCTCCCCCAAGCCCGTGCTCCATACAGGATGACCACATGAAGAGAGGGTGATGCGGCCATAAGCCAAGGGATGCCTGGAACCACCAGAAGCTGGAAGAGCCAAGGAAGGATCTGCCCTGAAGGCTTTGGAGGGAGCATGGCCCTGCCCACACCTTCATTTCAGATGCCTGGCCTCCAGAACTGTGAACGAAGAAATTTCTGTTGTTTAAGCAACCCAGTGCATGGCCATTTGTTGCAGCAGCCCCAGGACACTCATGCAAGGGATACGGAAGTCGGTGGTTAAGCCTTCCTGTTGATGTCTTCCCAAAAACACTTGGCCCTGTAGAGAAGGTCGATGTCACTTCCGATGCATGGGTCCTTCATACCCCTTGTTGGTGGAAGTAAGGAGGCCTGAGAAGGCACAATCTTCATCCCAGAGAGTTTGGAAATAAAACAGATCCAAGCAGGTCAGGTGGCTTCTCAAGGTCCCCCAGCATGTGGATACCATTCTAAACATGGGGCTTTGAGCTCCTGGTGCAGTGCTCTCCGTTATACCAACAGTCCCTACTGAGGCTGGAAAGTGAAGGCCTTACCATTCCATCATCTTTGCCAGGCCCCTCTCTCCTTTTGATTTCAGCCTCCTCACCGATCTCAGCAACTGTTGTCACCGGACTGGGAAATGGTCTGAGGTTCCCTATGTCCAGCCCTTTTGGGCATTGCGCTGCCGCCCAGACCTCTGTGTCAGGTGTTCCTCGGCCCAGGTCCTCCTATGACAAACTGAGGGAGGCCTAATGAAAACCCAGCCTCTTTCCTTAATCACTTAACAGAGGCTCTTACCCTCCACACTCGTTTGGATCCTTCCTCACTGCCAGGGTCCATGGTCCTAGCTACCCACTTTATCACCCAGTCCACCCCGGACATACAGCGTAAACTAAAAAAGGCAGAAGAGGGCCCCCAGACTCCACTCTGAGACCTGGTAAATGTGGCCTTGAAGGTTTATAATGCCCGAGAGGAGGAAGCCGAGGCCGTTCAGGCCCAGAGGCTAAAACAGAAGGTGGCCCTTCAAACCCAAGCCCTGGTCGCTGCCCTGTGGCCGGCACAACAGGGGCCTCAGAGCCCCTGCCTCAGGAAACAATCCGAGACCCGCATGCCTCCAGGAGCCTGCTTCAAGTGTGGCCAGGATGGCCACTGGGCAAAACATTGCCCCAACCCCAGGCCACCGACTCGGCCCTGCCCTGTCTGCACACAGAGGGGTCACTGGAAGTCAGAGTGCCCCCTTGGGACGAGCCATCCTCCGGCAACAGCGTTCCACGGGGAGCCGGCTCCCCCGATGGGCCCCTCCTCAGAACTCCTGGGTCTCCTGGACGACTGAAGCCGCCTGGACTCGGGCACCCCGATCACCCTTGCCGAGCCCAGGGCTACACTACAGGTAGTGGATAAGTCCATGTCCCTTTTGGTGGACACGGGGGCTACCTATTCTGTTTTACCCTCCTTCCACGGGCCTTTACATCCTTCCCAGGTCTTCGTTGTGGGAGTCCCTGGGACCCCCTCTAAACCTCTGGAAACAGGCCCGGTGTCCTGCCTCTTCGAAGGCAGCCCCCTCACTCATTCATTTTTAGTCATTCCATCATGTGCAGCCCCCTTGCTGGGAAGGGACGTCCTATCTAAGCTTGGGGCATCTCTCTGTCTCTCCTCACACCGAGCCCCTCCAACTCTGGTCCTCGCCCTCGCCCTCGCCCAGGCTGTCTCCTCCCCTGAGCCCTTGCCTGACTTCCCCGTTTCCCCTGAGAAGGTAGACCCAGTGGTCTGGGACACTTCCACGCCAGTAGTGGCCAGACACCACACCCTGGTCCTCATTCATCTCAAGGACCCCTCCTGCTTCCCTTCTCGGCCTCGGTTTCCTATTTCACACACCCACCGCAAGGGTCTTCAGCCCACTGTCAGTCGGCTTCTCGCCCAGGGTCTCCTGGTTCCCACCCATTCCCCTTGCAATACTCCTGTCCTCCCAGTCAGAAAACCGTCTGGTGCTTATCGACTGGTACAAGATCTACGGATAATCAACTCCACCGTAGTGCCACTACATCCAGTGGTCCCTAACCCATCTACTCTTTTATCTCACATACCCCCCACTACCACTCATTTCACTGTCCTAGACCTTAAAGGCGCCTTCTTCACCATCCCCCTCCAGCCCGATTCCCAGCTGCTTTTTGCCCTTACTTGGGAGGATCTGGACACCCACAGAACACAACAGTTAACCTGGATGGTTCTGCCCCAGGGATTCCGCAACAGCCCCCACCTTTTTGGCCAGGCGTTGGCCGGAGACCTATCCCTCTATGACTCTGGGTGCAGCACTCTCCTCCGGTATGTAGATGACCTCCTCCTGTGCAGCCCCTCAAAAAAATCTCCCTCCAGGACACAGCCTCCTTCCTTAACTTCCTGCCACAATGGGGATTTAGGGTCTCCCCCTCCAAAGCTCAACTCTCCACCGCACGAGTCACCTACCTAGGGGTGGCCCTAACCCGACCTCCAAGGCCCTCACGGTGGACCACACCACCTCCACCAGGGAACTCCAGCCCCCCACCTCGGGTGCTGAGATCTTGTCGTTCCTTGGACTGGTGGGCTTCTTCAGACATTGGGTCCCCAACTTTGCTATACTTGCTAAACCGCTATATGCCACAGCCAAAGAGACCCCCACCGGGCCCCTCACTTCCCCCTCAAGGGTAGCTCACGCTTTCGAGGATTTGCAGAGGAGCGCCCCTCTCTCCCCCCCCCCACCTCCGCCATGCTTCCCAATCCTCGCAAGCCTTTCACCCTGTTCACTAAAGAAGAAGCTGGAGTGGCAACTGAAGTCCTAGTCCAGCCAGTGGGGCCCTCATACGGACCAGCTGCCTTTCTATCCAAACAGATTCCACTGCCCAGGGATGGCACCCTTGCCTCTGGGCACTGGCAGCGGCAGCATGCCTATCCAAGGAGGCCTTGAAACTCGCCCTGGTCTCCTCAGATTTTGTCAACAGCGACTGGCGGAAATCTCCCGAGTTATGGTTAACCAGATGCTGTTACACCAGTACTCGCCCCTTCCCTCCCAACCACCCCCGGCCACATACCAGCTGTGCCTCAAGCCTAGCCTGCATTTCCCCTTGGACACAGAGTTGGAGGGCCAGCTTCCTGTCTGTCTCCATCATTTCCAAAGACCCCCTCGCCTGATTCCAGGCTGGAAGGAATCCCCGTGGGTCTGGTGGCAGCCCGCCCCACAGAGCCCAGCGTGCTGGCTGCAGCCTGCCACTGGGGGGCAGAGTTGTCTACCCTGAAACCCACCCAGCAGGATCCGGCGCTAGCCTGCGCTCCTGGGCGTGTACGCGTGCGCGCATGAGCACGTGTATTGGGGGCACCCTTATCACTGGGTTGGATGACTCCTCCCACCTTGTCCGAGCCCCCTCCCTATTGCTGGAGTGGCTCAAAGAGTACCCTCTGCTAGAAACAGGGAAGCGGGCTCTTAAAATAGGAAGAGGTCATGCAGTGAGGGGGAGCCCCCAGTGGGTCCAGGTCTCACCCCAGTCACCCCCAAAGCAGCCATCTTCCCTTATCCTGGCGGAAGAAAGGATCTGATTGGGCGCTAGAGACTGAGTCTTGCCATCTCCTCTGAGGAAGAAGGGGAGCAAGACACTAATCCAGCCCCCACCCCAAACCTCAGGCCCAGCACCCTCAATGCCAGCTCTCCAGAATTGAAATTCACAGCAAAATGCAGAACTAGTGAATAACTGGGCTCAGGTCCCAGAAATAGGCTGCCCTTTCTACGGGGTGACGGAAGATCCTTCCCGCTTCCTGTTGCCATAGTTTCCACTCAGCTACCAGGCAGCTGGCTTGGTGGGAGCCGTTTCCCCCAACGGGCGGCTCTGCTTGCGCTGCCTGGGGGTGCAGCTGGTGGTGGCCGAAAGAAAGAGAGCTGGGTGACAAAACCTGGTCCCAGAGATCCCCCCCTCCCCATCAGGGAGAGTACATGTCAGGGCATTACATACTCCTTGAGCACACAGATCAAGGGGACTTGAAGCGAAACTACACAGGAAAAAGTAACAATGTGCTAAAGCCAACATATGCTTGAGCAAAGCACACTGTTGGTGTGGGCGCTGGGTGGAACGGGGGCGCATCTTCTCCTCTGGCCCGAGAACCACAGCAAGGCAGGAGACACCCTCAGCCATGTTCCCCACAAAGGGGTACCTTGGGGGTCCCCAGCCTGCCCAGCACAACAGACTCTGAGGTCTGGCTCTTTTGTGCCCTGATGTTTGCAGCCTAGGACACTGCTTGTAGGTCTGAGCTGGGGCCCCATGGACTGCAGCTTCCCTGTTGGGCCCAGTCTGCTCACAGACCCGGGGACACCCTGTAGGCCTGCCCACCCCAGGCAGCCTGCCACACTCCCAAGAGAGCCAGCAAGGATCCTGTGCTGACTCATGGACCCTCTCATCTCTGCCCCACTGTTGATTCAAGACCACAGGCCAGCAGCTTTCTGTCCATACCAAGTTTCTCACCACTTGCCCCCACAGCCTCAGTTACAGGAAATGCCTCCCGGGGGAGGGAAGGGCCCCAAGTCAACCTGGCTGGCCTTTCAGAATGCAGAGCACCTCCTGGGGTGCTGCCCTCCTGACCCAAGACCCCCACCCCGGTTGCCTTCTGAGGGAGGCCCCTCACCCCACATGCTCAGTTGCTGCTCTGCCCATGTACCAGCCCCAGCCGAGGCCTACCCACCAGCCCTACCTAGAGGGGAGAGGGTGAGGTGACCACTGCAAGTCCTAGCCCAGGGCTGGGGTGCAGAGCCCAGAAACAGGGATCACACCTGGGCCAAGGCCCCTCCGGAACTTCCTGGGGCTCCACTGGCCATTCCAGACCTTTACTGCTGGTATAACCATTGACAGGGTTTGTTTCTGCCGGTCACGGTGTGTTCCCGCCCGCCCTCCCCCAGCCCCATTAACTTTTCCGGTCCTTTGGGACAATTAAAATTCAGCCCAGACTCACATCCCATGTGAGGCTCCCCCTCCCGCTCCCCAGAACTGGAATGGGCCAGAAAGGAGCAGGGCACTCTGACCTCCCCTACCTCCCCCACTCCCTCTCTCAGGCTGCTACCAGCCCAAGGTCGAGCAGGGGAGAGAGCGCCATCTTTGCCCATGGCTTCGTCTGAGGGAATCACTGCCAGGGCGAGCTCAGCCATCTCCTTGCTAAGTACTCTCTGGGACCCCACCTGTGCCCACAGTCCAGGCTTCCCTCCAGGTGGGTGGCCCTGCAAGGCCAGCTGCCTAGGCAGCCCTCCCAACATCAGTCTTCTAGTCCCCAAGCATCCTGCCCCAGGGTGGAAGGGATCTGGGGTATGGGCACCCCACCCTTTCCTCCCCAGCACAGACCCTTGCTCCTCCCTGGCCCAGCTGGGCAGCTCCTCCAGCAAGGCTCCTGACCCCAGACACCCCAGCAAGCATATGCAGGCACCCATCTGTGAGTCTAGCATGCACTCCTATTCCAGAGGCCCACCCAGCTTTCCCTGGAACTTGCTCCCCACACCTCACTTACTGCTTGGAAGCCTGCTGGGAGGGAGCAAGGGGTTCTTGTCCCCAAGTAACACTCTTGGAGCCGCCCTCCTTAAACCATTAACAGCTTCTGTGTGAGGGGCAGTGGGGTAGGCAGGATGAGGGGCTCCGGCCTTGCTCTCCAAAGATGGTGCAGGCTCATAGGGGCAGAGAGAGAGGGCTTCCAAAAGAGGGTGCTGAAGGGATAGAAGGATCTAGAGATCTGGGTGGAGGTCTTCAGACTGAGGGAGCAGAACAAGTCACAGCAGGTGTCGGGGCTGCATATGGAAGCTACACTGAAGCCCCCAGGTGCAGTGGGCAGAGACCTTATTTTCTCCCAGCTTTTTGTCATTTTAAGGATAGAAAGAAAGGAAGGGAGGGAGGGAGGGCACGAGGGAAGCATTCCCCTAAGGACAGCTGGCTTTAATCTGTGTTCTTACAGTAGTTAGAGGGGTCTCCCAGCCCAGTCCACAGGCAGCGGATTAACCTGCTGGGCCTCACCAAGCTGAAGGATGTGCCTCTCTGGCCTCATTTTGCAGGGGAGGAGGCTGCTGTGACCTGCCCAGCGTCAAGGGCCAGCGAAGGCAGAGCTGTTGGGTCCAGAGGCGAGAGGAGCCAGGGGGGCACTCTGCTAGACCAGCACCTCCGCCACATCTTACACGTGTCCTTTTCTGTTTTCTTTTCTCTGAAATACTTTAAAGACTGTTTTTGCCTTTTGGTATAAAGATCTTTTCCTAAGGTTGTTTTGTTCTAGGACTAAGTATATTTTATCCAGACACTTTGTACATCATTTTGTGTTTCCTTTGTGAATGTGATACAGTGAGACATAACATGCAGCTGAGGCCAGTACGTCGCTGCCCACCCTGCCCCTTCATAGGACAGGGCCCAGAGTGGCGGCAGCAGGGCTGCAGTGAGCCTCCACCTCAGGCACGTGCCCAGCGCTCCAGGCCCAGCCAGAAGAAGGCAATGCCAAGTCCAAGGGCAAATGGGCAGCTCTAGTGTGGACAACCAGTGACATCTACTTTTGAAAAAAGAACAAGAGCCCCCGGGGGGGCAAGTAACCCCTAACCCTGCTGTGAAGGGGTGCTTGAAAACATACCACAGAGGCAGAAGGGCCTTTGGTGAATGGGTTTCAAAATGCTTAACTTTTGTTTAAATTAGGCAAATTGATCATTAGAGAACTGATTAAGCTGGAGCCACTGCTAGAATAGAAAATGAAAATAAACTCCTTCATTTGAATTCCAAATTTGGACTTGGAGGTGATCCAGTAATTAGGCGAATTGGTCGTTAGCAAACTGGCTGTGGATGGACGGAGTGGCAAACACAGACCAGGGGGCGAACGCACCCTTGGGGCTTCTCTCTGCCAAGAGTGGGGGTGCCGGGCCTTGTCGCCACACAGGGGCAGCTCCAATGTCGGATGTTCCTCCCACTTGGCCCCGGGTGGCCCAGGCCCAGAGGGTCTCTGCTGTGCTCAGCACAAGCCCTAGTTCAGGGATCAGGATGGGAGCAGGGGGCCCTGGAGGGGAAGCTGGGGTGATCAGCAGGTAGGGAGCAATTGAGCTGCAATTTTCCAATGGGTGCAGAAGTGCTTCAGTACTTTAGCCACAGGTACTACCCTACCCTGGGTACCAGCTGCTGTGACCAAGACTGTAGGGCCCGAGCAATGGGCCCTGCTCCCTGGGGAGGTGCCAAAACCTGCGGGCTACTTCTGAGGTTCCCAGCCACGACAGGGTCAGGCGCCTCTCCATTGGTGATTCAGCAGAACTCTCAATGTTTAAAATTGTTTCTATGAAGATACTGACAAGACCACGAGAATATTTACAAAACATGTGTGAGTGTGAAGAACAAACCATAAGCCCCTACATACTCAGCACCCAGCTTGGAGAAAGAAAGGTGACACGACGTTACCTCCGAAGGGCCTTCGGTCCTTCTGGTCCCCCAGCCCGGGCTTCTGCACTTCACAGGTGACTTCTTTCTTGAGATTTGCATCTACCACTCCCGTGCATTTCTTTAGAGTTTCACAGCCTTTGTAGGCATCCCCAAACTACATATCTTCTTTAGCCTGATGTGAACTTTATATGAATGGACTCATGCTGTTTGCATTCTTCCGCAGCTTGCTTTTTCACTGAGCATGGGATTCCCAAGTCTCATCCCTGCTGCTCCGTGAGAGCTGGAATCCATTTGTCCTCTGAGTGTCCTATTCTCTTGCGGGACTGACCTCCATCCATTTAGTCCCATTGTTGGCTTGGTGTGCATGTCGTTGTCAGCTTCATGGATGGTTAGATTACTTCCGCTTGTTGTGCTGTTACAAACAGGGCTATTCTGTGCATCAGTGGACACGCATACTGATGCTGGCATGAGTTTCTCTAGTGATGACATCCAGGGGGAAATCCCTGAGGGACAGGAAATCGGCACCCTCCACTCAGCTAAGGAACAACCAGCCACTCTCCCAAGCAGCTGCACCCATTCCCAGGCCCACCTGCAGTATCTGGTTTCTTGCAGTTCCCCAGACTGGCCAACCTGATGTTGTCAGACTTTATTTTCCATATGAATAATCACTTATCACAGCATTATTTCTTGAAGAAAATACTCCTTCCTCCGCTCACCTGCAATGCCAGCTTTGTCAGAAATTGAGTGTCTTCACATGGCATGCTTGCTTCCGCATTCTGTATTCTGTCCTACTGGTCTATTTGTCCATCTTTTGCCAATACCACACTGTCTTAAATGCAGTACCCTTAGAATAACTTTAGAATCTATTATGGCAATTCCCTCCACCTCCTGCTTAGGAGTGTCTTAGCTATTCTTGACCATTTTTCTCTTCTATCTAAATTTAAGAATCACCTTGTCAAACTCCATTTAAAAATGGCATTTAGATTACAATTGCATTCAATCTATAAACAAAATGGGAAAGAGTAAGCATGTTCAAAACATTGTTTGTTTGTTTGTTTGTTTGTTCATTGAGAATTCTGGGTCCAAGATAACAGCAGTCACATAAATCTGGAACTCTCAACATAGTTTCCAAACAAAAATCAATTTTTAAAAAAACAAGAACAAATAAAACTACATGCCCTCAGCATAACTAGAAGACAGAGAGCACCCGAACTTCAAATCGCCCAAAATAAATAAAATTCCAAGGATGGGGGAAACATCCTAAAATGAAATACAAATGTAAATAAATGGACCAAACCATATATCAAACTATGCCACAACTACCCTGAAGGCAAAGAAAAGAACTAGCCCAACTCACTTTTGAACAGTTTTAAATTTAAACTATATACCTTCAAGCTAAAGGCCAAAAGAAATAGAAACAGATATTGAACTCTAGAGAGTTTTCTTTTTTGCAGGGACATGAGTTGATAATTCTGAACCTACTTTCTGAGTATTCTAGGGTTGAGAAAATACATAAATATATTGTGGATGATGAGAGCCAGCTTTCTCGGTGACAAAGAATTTACAAATAAGCAAATGGGAAAAGGCTAGAATGAACCTGGAATTAAAGGTGTCAGTCAGTATGGGCTCATGAAACTAGCTGGATGGATGGATGATAGATAATTGATAGATAGAAAGGCATTAGATGACAGATGATAAATACAGATGTATGGAAGTGTGCGCATATATATGTATATAGATATCTGCATGTGTGTATTTATACATATATGTATGTTGTGTGTGTGTGTGTGTATGTATAATTTCCTAATAGGTTTCTAGGTACAATTATCCACTCAAAATGAACTAGGGAATCCTAAGATAAATGGCCGATTCTCAGAATGGGGGACAAGGAAAGGCTGGAACATCTTGTTCTTCCAGACAGTAAGGAACCCATAGGTCCGCACTGATATAAATAATTAAGTCAATGGGGAGAAGGGAAGCTCTTTCTCACAGTAAAAAGCCAAATAATAAATGCAGAAGGAATGATGCAACTAGAAAATCACCATTTGGCAACCATGATAGTAATGATTCAAGTAAAAATGATCAGTGGATGAAAAAACTGGTAGGTGAAAGCTCGATGAGGAACAGGATATTTGAATGGTACCAAAATGTCTCCCCACAAATGGAAAATAATAGCGACTTGACAGTGGAAAACCTGGCAGACACTACTAAGCAAGTGGCCAAAGTAACCATCACAAGTAATGAGACAAACCCCCATTGTGTGCCTCCAGATTGCATGATGATTTTAATTTTAATTTCCCTAATGACTAATGATGTTGAGCATCTTTTCATGTGTTCATTGGCCATTTGTACATCTTCTCTGGAAAAGTACCTATTCAAGTTCTTTGCCCATTTTAATAATTGAGTCATTTGTCTTTTTATTGGGGGAGTTGTAAAGGTTCTTTATATATTCTAGACACAAGTCCCTTCTCTGATATATAATTTGCAAATATTTTCTTCCTTTCTAATACAGATGTCTTTTATTTCTTTTTCTTACATAATTTCCCTGGCTAGAATCCCAAGCACAATGTTGACTAGAAGTGACAAAAGCAGATATTTTTGTCTTGTTCCTGATCTTAGGGGAAAAGTTTTCAGTCTTTCACCATTAAGTATAATGTTAGCTGTGGGTTTTTCATACATGCCCTTTATCAAGTCAAAGATGGCCAAGAACTCAAGTACAATGCCGAATAGAATTGGTGTTAGCCAGTAACCACCTTATCTTGTACCTGATCTCAAACATGAAGCTTCCAACATTTCACAATTAAGTAATTTGGTTTTTCTCTATTTTATGCTGATGTCCCTAGATATGCATTTCTCTTCATTTATTCTGCATGGAGTTCCTAAGCCCTCTATAATCTGTGGTCTGAGGTTTCCCTGACTTTTGGATAGTTCTCAGTCATTATGTATTTTAATATTGCTTATGCCTCATTCTTTCTCTCCTCTTCTTCTGCGACTTCAATTACACGTATGTTGGATCTCACCACATCCTCTCTATTTACCTTTTTAATTTTATATACCTTTGTCTCTCCATGCTTTATTCTGGATAGTTACTTCTGACTTATCTTCCAGTCTGCTGACAGCCTCTTCAGCTGAACATATTCTGTTATTATACCAGTCCATTCATTTCTAAGTTTTGGTTACTGTCATTTTCAGTTCTAAAATTTTCAAATGGCTTTTTTTTATAGTGTCAGTTATCTACCATAATCATTAGTACTGTCACTTATATCTTTGAGCAATATATGCTTAGTTATTTTAAACTTTATATTTGATAATTTCCAGTCTAGAGCCACTGTGGGCCTTTTTCTATTAACTGTTATTTCTGTTGCTTTTCCTTCATATTGCCTTCTTGCCTCATATGCCTGGTTATTTTTGTTGCTTGCTAAATATTGTAATTGCAAACATTTTTGCAGCAATAACTTGAGGGTGAGGATGCTATGATCTTCCTCCAGAGAAGATTCCACTTGATTTTGTGAACTTCTGAGGGCATTAGCAATCTAGTATCATCCTAATCCACTTTCAGGGATTGAGAGGATAAAAAGCTAGCTAAAATCCTAGGAGACTCTTTCTATTTCTGAATGACCTTACTGCTAGGGAGCAGCTCCACAGGGTCCCATCTAAAATGAGGGAGAATTGCCAGGATGCTCCTTTGGCAGGTCCAGGATTCTAATGCCTGTCCTTCTAGCCTCATGTAACTGTCAATAACCCTCTGCAGTCTCCAACCCACACATTCTAGATTCTGTAGACACCACCAGGAGATAATCAGTTCCAAACACTGGCCTCACCTCTCTCAGTCCCTGTCCTTCTCTGCATCCTGGCCTGGAATTCTTCATCTTTTGTCTCTGTGATGCCTTCAGGCAGGTGATTTATATAAATTTTCCTCATTAGGAGGTAGGCATGAATTAATTGATTTATCATTATCAGAAGTAGAAGTCCTTCACTGACTTTTAAATTCAATTATTTTATTTTTCATTTTTGAAAGTGTTATTTGGTTCTTTTTCATTTACATTTGGTTGTTTTTATAGAATTCTTCCCTTTATTATGTTTTTAATCCCCTCCTTTATTTCTCTTTCTCTTAACATATAAGACACACTGATCTTATCCTCTGTATCTGATAATTCCACCATTTGAAGTCTTCATGGGTTTTATTCTGTTGGCACTCACCCATGGGGTCATGTTCCCTTTTTCACTTGTGTAAGTTCAGGGAGAGGAAATCTCAGGGCAAAATACCTCTAAAAACCAAAATCAGTCAAAGGGAGAAATAAAGTTTAAAACCTATTTATTGCTTACAAACTGCAGTCCAGGGCCGTCTCCTCTGCTCCTGAAGAAGCAAGCAAGCCAGCCCCTCCCCTTAACCTCTCAGGTTCAGACATGCCCTGGGTTGCCCAGGTAATTACCTACTGACATGGAGGTGAACTTCTCTCCACCCCTGAGGATATGCAAATGCACTAAAGCCGGGTGAGATACTCTGGAAATGTTATAGTTTTACCCACAACTTGTGTTCATATTTTCTAACTAGATATTTTTATTTCTTAGAACTTCATAGTGAGAATGCCTTGAAACCTGGATTGCAGGTGGATTCTTCCAGAGAGGATTTGCAATGGCTTCTGATGATTTTCTGGGGACACTCCAACTCAGAACCATTTTAAACTATATTTTCAGTTTGAGGAGTTTATGGACTACCCAGGAATTATAACCCCAGTTGCAAATCCACATTGTGCTGGCTTGTGAGTTCAAATGTACAAAGCAGATATTTTCCCCTCCCTCTCATGCCAGGCTTGGAAATAAGCCATTCTTCTCAAGATCTGGTGGGCGAAGAGGTGGTGGTTAGTATCTCTAGCTCACCCTTCCAATGATGATGTAAGCTTTTGTGTCCTACTTTCATGCAGCAAGGGAGAGGGGTGTTGATTCCTATCGGACTTGCTGTTTTGCAAGCTTTGGGCCTATTCGCACAATCCATGAGGCTATGAAGACTGAAGCTCAAGGTCACCAGGGTCCACAAATGCTTTCAGTGTTCTGTTTACCTCTCTGGGTTCCTGTCTTGACTTTTTCACCATCACACTAGGGCATTTTAAAAAGATGATTTTTAAGTATTTTATTTAGCAATTTTAGTTGTTTTATCAGAAAGATCATTCAGAGCATCTAGTTTACTGTACTGAAGGAAACAGAAATCAACTCATGCCTTTTGAAATGTCACAAAACTTATATGAGCACTGACATAAAAACAGCTTCCTGACTGGTTTGCTGATTGCAAAAATCTGGTTACATTCATCTAAAATGAATCTCTCTTTTCCTCGCTCTTGGTTTTTCTTGAAGGATGGCCTTGTATTTTTCTTTCATAGATATTTTTGCAATAATAATTACACACTTACTTATTAGATGTGTCATCAAATGGCTGTCCCCCCACTAGATAATAATAGGGACCACATCTGTCAATTATGATTAGGTTTAGGTACACATATGAGAAAAAAGTTATAATAATGATGGTTTAACCGAGACAGATATTTACTTGTCTTATGCATTAATTAAGTTCAGAGTAAAATGTTCAGGGCTAGTATGGATATTCCACAAATCATTAAGGATCAAGGGTCCTTTGAGATCATTCCCACTCACTGCTCCCTAATCCTTAATCCCTAAAGTGTGGCCTTCATTGCCTTGATCCATGATGGCAGCTAGAGTCCAGCCATCACACCAGAATGGAGCTGAAGAAGAGACTAAAGGAAGAGGTGAATAAGGGGAACAAGGAGAGTAGCAGCATCTCTGAAAGGAGCTTCCCAGAGGTGCTATGCAAGACTCCCAGTTAAATCTCACTGGCCAGAACTGATCATGTGGCCATACCTCACTATAAAGGAGGCTCAGAAATATAGTCTTTATTCAGGCTGTCATGAGCCCAGCTAAAGATCTGTTATCGGAAAAGAATGAGCAAATAGACACTGGGGAAGTAACCAGCAGTCTCCTCCAAAGTCACTGTACCCCCAAGAGCCTGGCCCAGTGCCTGGCACACAGCCATCACTCTACATGTGTTGAAATAATGAAGGAAGGAAGAAGGGAGTCTTAAAGACCTGTACAGAGTAGGTACTTATCAGTAATAGCCAATGACCAGAAACAGCAACACCATCCAGCACTAGAGCCTTGTTGAATCAGCTGTGCTAAGACTGCATCTCAGAGCACCATGCAGCTGGATAAAGGGATGAGGAAGGGCTCCATATACCCTCTGGTATGTCTCCAGGACATAATGATAGATCTGAAAGTAAGGCACAGCACAATTTACCATCCTTTGTATAATAGATGGGGGTAGGTATGAGTATACAGATATTGTTTCATGAAAAACATTTTCTATAATTTAAAAAGTCAAAAGGAAAACCAAAGCAATCCCTAAGAGTCAAAAACAAACAAAAACAAATGAACGGAACCATATAAAATTTGGTGGCATAACCACACAAAGAAATATTTCAATGTCTTGTAAACACGTACTTTGATTGTACATACCTAATGGAATCGTTCTTAATGATAAAAAGAACTGCAAGGAAATCTCAGCAGTATTCAGCAATGCTTAGGTGTGGTGTCTCTGAATATCATTTCCTTCTACAAGGAACTAGGACTCCTTGGAGGAATGTCGCAATCCAGGTATGGAATAGGAAATGTACAAGATAAGCCTGGGACATTCTGTGACAAGTGAAGAAGCCCTCTGACAGCTAGGAGTGCATCAAGGAAACAAGGGAGCCGCCTCAAAGGGGTTCCCCCAGGCCTGGGAGGAGACTGACCATCTGGGCATCAAAAGGAAGACTAAGGGCAATGACTGAAGCATATTCAATATGTAACAGTCCAGGCAATCTTAATGACCGGTGATCCTGGAAGTTGCTGTGGGACCAAGTCATTACTCCGGACGGTAATAAATAGAAAGAAGGCTCGTGCATGGACCCGGCTTTTCCAGGATCATCTGTATTTTGTAATAACCCAATAGCTGATGAGGGCAAGTTCTTCCATTACACAGTTCCAACTAGGAAAAGCTGTAAGAAATACAGAATTAGAAAAGCACCCTTTTGTAACCCTCAATAATGGACCTAGCTGGAGACCATCAGTGGTACTAAAACCGCCTCAATCTGCCGATCCACCCGAACAACATGGAAATGCGGCGACCGCACAGGGTATACTTCCTGGCCTCATAGGATGGGAAGTACTCAGCCCTGCCTATGGGGCAGTTGTCTTGTGCCAAAAAGGGAATTTAACCTGAATCTAATCACATCTCTCGCTCTACCAGTTTCTAGGGAATGCCGCAGACAATGAAACATGGTAGACACCACAAGGACGCCATCAGCCACACCCAGACTGCAAGGAACGCTATAGGAGGAAGGACATAAGAGGCATATCAACCTCATGCTAAGTTCATATCTGAACAAACCAGCTCTAGAAGAGCATCAACATTAGGTGTGATAATGATGCTGTGGGTCATTTTAGAAGCCCTTATTTGTTAAAAAGCCATAGGTAAGTATTTATACGTGAAATGAGGTGACATCTAGTATTTATTTTTAAATACTCCAGAGTAGAAGCAATGTGGGATCCTGGAACAGAAAAAGGACATGAGTAGAAAAACTGGTGAAATGTGAATGAAGTCTGGAGGTAAATTCCTAGTATTGTACCAGTGTTGCTTTCTCAGTTTTGCCAATGTTACCGTGGTGTGAACAGTCAGGTGGTAACATTAAGAGAAACAGGGTGGGGGTACAAGGGAACTCTCTAAAACCAAAATTCATTTCAAAAAATATTCCAGGAAAAAAGAGGGAAGTATCAATGAAAAGGATGAGCAGTACTCAACAGCCAAAAGGCAAACAATCCACTTTGAAAATGGACAAAAGATATTTCACCAAATTGGCCATGTGGGTGGCCAGTTGGCACATGAAGAGCCGCTCGTCGTCACTAACCATCAGGGAAGGGCAAAGCAAAACCACCGTGCCGCTGCTCAAATGGCCCCTGCAAAGTGGTGACAAGAGCAAGTGCCAGCCAGGATACAGAGCCAGCGGATCCTCACCCCATGCTGCTGGCCACACAAAATGGGGCAGTCACTCTGGAAAACATCTGGGGAGTTTCTTATAGAAACACCTCTGTTTAAAGAGGCAGCACAAGGATCTGTGCGCCACACAGACCCACGCGGGCGGCGCGTAGATATGCACAAGCAACTCTGGGATGGTCCCTGCGTCGCCTACTGGACATGCAAGGCGCCAATGCTGCCAGGGCCTGGGGCGGGGCCCCAGCCTCTTGGACATCTCTGTGCAACTTGCTATAAATCTAATTGTTTCAAAACAGCAAATTCTGACAAATACTCCAGAAAAGAAGCAGGGTATAAATGCAAAACACAAGCAAATCATTGGCAGCTGTTGACACTGGCTGATGAGGCCCCAGGGCTTCATTAACGATTCTCTCTACCTTTGTTTATGGTTGACATTTTCCATGATAAACAGTTTTCTTAAGAGCCACCCCTAAACCAATGTCTGTTGAATGAACAAATGAAGGATTAATGAATAACCCCAGTCTAAACCTGTGGTTCTATAGATAATGGCAGCAAGACTTAGGGAGGGAGAGGCCTGCTCAAGGCCACACCAAACAGCAGAAGCCAAGCCAGGCCTCACAACCAGGGCTCCGGATCAACAGTCTAGGTCTTTTTCAATACATTTTTTAAACTTTACACAGCCAGTATGTAAACACATGCTCATTGTACAAAAAAACAAAAAGAGAAAAAGTGACCACAAACTGAGGGCTCCAGCATGGGGAGGGGGTCTTCCCCCTGAGATGGCAAAGGGACACCCAGAAAGCCAGCTGTGCTGAGGGGTTGGTCAGAGGGCTCTGTCGCGGGAGATTTTCTGTAAGATGAGGTCACTGGAATGCTTGGTGTGTCTGAATGTCTTGAGAGAACATTTACACTCCAGGTCGAGTCTAGCTAGGGCTGAATTAGTGATAAGTGAATGGGAAGCTAAGCAAACAGCAAGCCAAAGGACAATTATTAACTCCTGCAAAAACACAGCACCGTGCAAAGAAAAGTAACCATGGCTTAACTGTGAATGGCATTTCTGTGGATGCGTAATTTTCAAGGATTGGGGAGCGGTGGGGGCAGGGAGAACAGAAGCATCCTGTTGCCAACCGAAAGAAGCAGGCTGGCAGGCGGGTGCTACAGGGCGCCTGGGCTCCCACCCACCGGCTGGGGCGACCTACTGAGCAAAGGCTTGTGGGCAGGGTGGAGGGAAGCCCACTGGAAGGTCCTTCCCCTTCCAAAATGCTCAAGGGCTCAGAGGACCATCTGTCCGCTCTGCAAGCTCCTCCCCAACCCCCACCACTCCCCGTGCCCCCTATTTCCTGGAGACAACAGCCCGGTGGCCCGGCTGAAACACTGTCCTCTCTTCCTCCTGTGCTTCCCCATGGCCTGTCCCATCACGGGGGCCCCTCCTGTCGAGGCTTTGGGCCTCGCATGCCCACCCTTTTTCAGCCACACGCAGGCCTCCTCAGGTGCCAGCCCGTGCACACGGCCAGCCACAGAGACACCCAGGCCTCTCCGAGGAGGGAACTCCTGTCCAGCTGCGTGGTGGGCAATGGCTGGGTGGCAGCCAGAGCAGGAGAGGTTGCAGAGCCAGTGTCCCTGGAGATCAGCCCTTTCCCACCTTCAGCAGAGGGGGCGGAGCACAGCCACGCAGTAGGCCCCATCCCCTCGTGTGCCCTTATCCCCGGAAGCAGAGTGCCTGAGGAATTGACACACAGTGGGTGTGGCGGGTGAAGGCAAATTCTGGCGCGCTAAGACCCCCACCCCTTAAGATCCAACCACCACCGACCGGATGGTCGCCCACCCCTTAAGATCCGATCACCAACACAGCCTTTGCCTCAGGCCCTTCCCTTGCTCCCTGCCCTGCCTCTCCTCCCAGTGGGCTTGACAGCACTGGGGCGATGGCACTGTGGGCAGGAGAAAGGGCATTCATTCAGCCCGAGGTACGCGAAGGCACGGGGAGCACAAGATGGTCTGGGCAGCCCCGGCAATGGCCACTGTCATCCAGGCTGCTGTGCCCTCTCCCCGGGGTTATGGGGCATGGCTGACAGAGCCCCAAGGGCAAGGGGCCTCCTGCTCAAAGCCACACAGCCTGGAGCACAGGGGCCCTGGGGAAATGTCACCAAAGTCCTACTCCAGCCCCTCACTGCCCTTGGGTCCAAGTCTCTTCCCCGTGGTCAGGTCTCTTGGGCCACCCGCCGGGTCCTGGTCTCTGAGCTAACATTCACCAGGCATGGAGGCCATGTGCAGAGGGGCCATGGCCCAACACGCAGCAGTCCAGGGGGTGACACAGGCCCTGGCAGAGGTCTTCCCCTGAGGCAGGAGAAGAGCTAGGCTGCTGGGGAGCAGGCCAGGGAGATTGGGGGGCTGGGAGGGGTGAGGGTTCTCTCTCCTTCCCAGGCCCACACACCCCTGGCTGACCCAGGACAGCTAGGTGAGGTCACTGACGCACAGAGGCATCGGGCCCTGTCCCAGGGCCAAGCACTGCCCACTGCCCTGGAGGCACTGGCCAGGCCAGAGGCAGCTTCCTCCTGAAGGCAGGACAGCATCAAAGCACCTGCCTTACAGCAAGGGGCTGGGACCCCAGAGGGATCCAGAGAAGGGGTCCAGGGTGAAGCCAAACTATCAGCGGGAAGTGAGTGAGCCTCTCGGGAGGCAGCAATCTGAGCCAGTGGTGGGTGAGGCCGGGTCTAAGGAGGCCTGCCCCAGGACCACTGTGGGTGCCATATGTGCTTAGATCGGAGAAGGAGAGTGGCCGTTCTCCTGAAAGGTCATGGACGCACAGTCAGCTCTCACAGCCATCCACAGACAGCCATCTCGTTCCAACTCTCCTGAGGCTGCCTCCCCTCATTGGGGCCAGGAGACCTGGCCTCTGGGAAACATGGCCTTACTCACTGCAGGCATGGATGGTCCCCTGAGGGCAGTAAGCCCCTTTTTGGAGCCGCATCCCATGTCTGCAACAATCGGGGCAATCGGCTGGCCCACTCAGCCAGGGGGCCTGCAGAGGCGCCCCAATCCAGGCTCAGTCTACTGTGGGGGGGTTGCCCAGGAGCTCTGAGTTCACAGATCAGCCCCTGGTCCCCAGCGTGACTAGGTGAAAGCTAGTATGTGTGGGAAGTGTCTGCAAGCCAGAAGAAGGGTCCTGCTGGTTGAGGTGGGTACAGACAGCAATTGCCCCAGGCATTGGCCCACACAGGGAGGCAGGGTCAAGGGGAAGTAAGGCTATAACCAGAAGAGAGAATGTGCGTCAATTCAGAGCAAAGGTCAGGTGTGACTGGGCCTGGAGCAAAGAGGGGCAGACAGGAAGGAGTCTGGGCACTGAGCCAGCTGGGGTGCTCACCCCCACTGCCTGCAATTCCCTGTGCCTAACCCAGGCTTGCAGCCATGCCCCAGATCTATGGGCCCAAATGCCCACCTGCCATCCCACAGGGATGCTGCACGAGGGCCTGCCATCCTCCAGCATACCCTTGGCTCCCCTGCGGGGACCCCTCACACACCTCCACCACCCAAGAGCTCTAGCCCAGCATCTAAGCCCTAGTGTGATGCCTGGCCCCCTTCTGGCCACCTCATGTCTCCTGAGGCTCCAGGTGAAAACAGTTCTTCCTCCCAGATATCCTCTGGCTTGGCCACTCTGCTCTCCCAACACCCTCGCTCAAGTATACACTCAGGCCTCCTGCCTGGAGGCCAGGAGATGGCTATGGCCCTTCCAAAGCCCTGCTCCCTTTAGTGCAAATGCAGGCTCCTTGGGGTTTCTGGCTGTTTCCCCTCCAGCAGTGTCCTGAGGGACCAAGCAAAGGTCGGGACACACACCTGCCTGTGCCTTGCACATATGAGTGAAAATCATTCAATCCCTGTGGCAGACAGGCAAGGAAGCTGGGTCCTGTAGCCCCGCAGAACCAGATCTTGGAAGAGGAGGGCTCTTCAAGGGGTCTGTCAACAGGTTACCCTCCTGTTGGCCCAGGAAGGTGAGCTTCCCAGGTGAGGACTGAACTGGCAGGGCCAGCAGCAGTCACACGACACTTAGGGGCCAGCTATGGCTTAGTGGAAGCCTCCCTCCCCCAGCAGGCCTACTCCACCCCATCAGGACCAGGCCTGCTGGGCCCTGCCCTCCCTTGCCCAGGCTCCCCTCACCCACCCTCTTGGAGGGTACAGACAGGCAGGAGCCAGCATAAGAAGGGACAAGGGAAGGGGTCAGCCTGAGGCAGCCAGCTAAAAGGGTCCATGTTAGGCATGAGAGGCAGTGCTGAAGGGCACCTGCAAGGACAAACGTCTGCTTTCCACCCAGCCAGAGCAAAGAGCTGTGCACGTGTGTGGGGGCAGCTTCAGAGGGCAGGTGAGGCAGTGTGCCTGAGTGCACAGCATAAACACGTGGGAGCATGTGGGTGACTGCAAGCAGGGGGGTGTGGGGGTGGACAACGCCAGTGTGTGTGTGTATGTGCGTCCCAGGGAGATGACTGGCATTAGGGAGGTACCTCCAAGCTTTTAAACTAAAGGAGAAGTGTCTGCTGCAGCATGTGGCTGTGCATATACAGCTCTTCTCCATCTCCAGCCTCATTTTTACCCCAAATACACACACATGCATACGTATCACAGGGAAAGCCATTCCAGGCCCCTGAACAAGTTAAACATCATTCCTCCATGCCCTTGCCCATGCTGTTCCCCGACTGGTATGACTTTCCTCCCTGCTCCACCTGGCCAACTCCTACTTCAAGACTCAGTACTGGGGCTCTGCTCTCTGCAGAGTTTTCCCTGGTCCTGCCCTATCTGTGGATTTTGTGGGTCACTGGATGAAGACAGCCTGCTTCCTCCTGGGTGCTCAGCTACCATCTTAGTAACTATCCCAGATCTAGATTATCCCTGGAATCCAATTGACTCAGTTCATTCATTCATCCCATAGACATGTGTTGGATGCCAACTATATTATGCTTCATCCCTAGAGATAAGCTCTTAGTTAACATTACTATCAATTACTATGTTAGGATGCATATTTAGGAAAAACTATAAATTGAAGCAGAGTTTAAAGAAATGCCATTCATTAAGAATCAACTAAGGACCTTGTTTTGATGTCAACTATGAACTGCCATTTCTTGTTAAATCTGGATCTGTATAGAATAAGGTGGAATAAGCAAATATCTCTTCATGGAACTCCAAGTTCCTTATCAAAATCCCCAGCCGCATTCATGCCTCTGTTATGTTGCAGCTCCCAAGCAGGTAGGAATGTTCACTGGTAGCTTCCTCCCTTTTCCATGGTGAGGGGCAGAGGGAACTGCAGGCTGCAATTCCTTTACCTTAATCTGCATCTAGAATAGCCAAAGAATACAAAACTACCCCCTGTGAGTTGAGTTTCCTCTACCTTCAAGACCCCCTTCTCCTGCTGGGCCCCATGCATCATGAAAACTGAAACAACTGGTAAAAAGAAAAAAAAGGAAGGAAGGAAGGAAGGAAGGGAGGGAGGAAGAGAGGGAGGGAGGGAGAGAGGGAGGGAGGGAGGGAGGGAAGGAGGGAGGAGGAAGGAAGAGGAAGAAAGAAAAAGAAAGAGAGAGAGAGAAATTCATCTGCATACAAATTGAAAAATTCATTTCAACAACAAAAATTTATCATGAGAAAGGATCATTCCACCAAGAAGATATAGCATTCCTAAATGTGCATGCACCAAACAACAGAGCTACAAAATATGTAAAGCAAAAACTGGTAGAATTGAAAGGAGAAACAGACAAATCCACAATTGTACTTGGAGACTGCAACACTCTTCTCTCTTCTAGCTGACAAAACTCAACAACACCATCAACAGACAGGGTCTAATTGACATTTATAGAGCACTCTACCAACAACAGTAGGTACCCATTCTTTCAGCACCCATGGAACACATACCAATGTAGACCAAATCCTCAGCCATGCATATAACAAACTCAACAAATTGAAAATAACTGGAATCATACAGACTGTATTCTCCTATAACAATAGAATCAAACTAGAAATTAATAGCAGAAAGATAACAGACAAACTTCCAGACACTAGGAAATTAAACAAAAGAACTCTGAAGAAAAGAATTTTAATTAAATCAATAAAAATAAAACTACAACAGCAAAATTTGTGAGATGCAGCTAAAGCAGTGCTGAAGAGGGATATTTATAGCAAAAAAAGAGAAACTGAGTTCAGTTTATCAGAGGAAGGACAGTACATAGAGTAAATGTGGGCCATTTGCCTTGACTCACTCAGTCAACAATATCTGCCAGCCCCAAAGCTTCAGAGACATACACTTTAAAATAAAATTAAAACCTGACTATTCCTGGGAGACTTTAGAGCTCTTACATTTCACTGGATACAGATTTCAAAACAGAAGAGTTGCACTGAACCCTGCACAAACTGACTTAAGTACTCCGAGCAAGCCATTCAAATCTGAATGTTCTGAATCTTAGTTTTCTCATCTGTGAATTGCTAAGACCATCTACCTCATAGGGATATTTTAGCATTAAATGATACAACAGGTGAGAGCATTTTGAAAATAGTAAAGCTCTGTGTTAGTTTGTTAGCGCTACCATAATAAAGGACCCCAAACTGGGTAGCTTAGAACAAGATATGTTTTATCTCGCAGCTCTGGAAATGAGAAGCCCAGGATCAAGGTATCCATAGGGTAGTGCTCCTTCTGAAGGCTCTAAGGAGAGATCTGCTCCAGGTGCGAGCTTCTGGTGATCTTTGGTGTTCCTTGGTTTGTACAGCTCTGCCTCCATCTTCACATGGTGTTCTGTCCGTGTGTGTCTGTGCCCAATGTCCCTTTTTTATAAGGACACCAGTCATGTTGGATTAGAAGCCCACCCACTCCAGTATGACTTCATCTTAACTACATCTGCAACAACCCTATTTCCCAATAAGGGTCACATTCACAGGTATGGGACGTTAGGGTTTCAACATCGGAAATGGGGTCAGGGAAACACAATTCAGCCCATAACAAGCACCATACTAATGTTATATTAGAACGTTTTAGTCTTTTTTATTATCGTCTCTTTTGTTGGCTTATGAAATCTTAAGAAGTTTATATATATAGATATATCCATGTGTGTGTGCATATGTGCATGTGTGTGTATGTCGCAACCTTGGCAGGCTCCCCAGCCAGCCTGGATGGTTTGGGAGGTGAATTTATGCCCTGTGAAGGTCCGTGCACACCCGTGTGGACACAGGATGATTGCTCTGGTCCCAGGTCTGTGCTGCTGCAGCATTGGTGATAACACAAGCTGTAGCACTGCCACAGGGAACCAGCAGGTGCACCACCCACAGCATGACCTGGGAGCATGCACAGCCCCACCCACCCCAGGGCCCCTGCAGCCCTGGGAGTCAACCAGGTTCTTAGCATGCAGCTTTGGACCCCACCGGTGGGATTTTGCACAGGCGGCTGGAACCCTTATCCCTCATCCCTCCCAGGTGACAAGAACTCACGCAAGGCTTTGGTTTCCTCAGTAGCCAAGCCCTGCAGCACCCTGGTCACAGAATCCGGGGCAGAGGTGGCCTGGGGACCCCCAGTGGAATGACACGGCAGCTCGTTCTCCTCCACCCCTGCCCGTCTTTCCTACTCAGCTAGTGCCCAGCAAGCACCTTGAGGCAGGAGAGGGGTGGGGGTGGCCAGCCCCATCCTTGGAAAGCACCCACTCAGCCCTCTGAGCAGAAACAAAGACGAGGATAAGAGTAGCCACAGGGCCTCGGGCAGCTGCCTGGAGCAGAAACGGGATGTGGGGACAGGTAAAGGGCAGTGGGAGAGAAGGCTGGAGGGGGCACCGGAGGCCAGCGGGGCATCCAATAGTGCCTACAGGTGGTGGGATACACCAGAGAGCAAAGAAAGTATGCGGAGGAAGCTGTCTGGGTGCCACCGCAGGAATTCAGAGTCGTCGCCTGGAGGCAGGTGGCAGGAGGCGTGCCAGGGGTGGAGGAGGAGGAGGAGGGCAGCCCTCAGGCAGGGATGGGCCCTAGCCAGTGGAGCGGCCCCTGGAGCCACCCAGGTGGCCAGACAGCTGGGGACCAGCATCGGGATGGGTGCCATGAGTCCCACGTGTGGGTGGGGTCTCTCACTTTTCCATTGTCTCTGTACCCCAAGCTCAGAGTGGGGTGATATGAAGGTATATGTGGGGTTATACAGTCACCCCAACACCACCTCATTCATTCAGGAGATGTTTGTGGAGGGCCTGCAGTTCTCAAGCATGATGCCAGCAACCCTGGGCTAGCCAGCCAGCCAGGCACAGAAGGAGACAGACAGGAAGGCCCTATGACACCTGAGGGACATGCCAAGGAGGAGAAGGGGAGGGCTCTGCAGCTAGGGGACACCCTGTGTGCCAGGGCACCGAGCCAAGAAGCAGCTGGTGAGGTAAGGCCTAGGCCCGGGGTAGACCCAGGAGGTGCCGAGAGGGAGTGGGGGGCAGCTGAGAGGAAGGAGGGCCCCTCATGTCAGAATGCTTTGGTGACAACGGCGTGGGGTCCGAGTCTCCCCCGGCAGTGTGCCTTCTCACCAGTGGGGACCCCAGCCTGCTGGTGACCAGATGCCTGTGGAGGGAGTGGCAGATAGCAGAGGAGAAGACTGGGAGAAGTGGGGCTGGCCTCGGCTGGGGGCAACCTGACAGCGCCTGGAGCCTGGGGGCCAGGTGTCACCTGCCATGAGGGACACCAGAGCAGGGGTCCCAAGCAGCACCCCCAGGCCAGCCTCCTTGCCCTCTGGCCCATGGCACTCTCACTCTGCTCTGTTCCCCCTACAGAGGTGACCGAGAGAAGAGGCCTCTAGCCTTGCCGTCAAGCCAGGGGCCACTAGAGGGGGAGCAGACGGGGTGAGGAGGGTCCAGCCGGGCCTGTGCCTGCGCCCACACCCCTCCCTCCTGTCCTACTGCAGGTGCTGGGCCACGTCAGGCGGGAGTCTCCCTCTGACCACAGGGGCCACCCCGCTCACAGGGCACCACTCAGGGACCCCAGCTGCCGGAGGGGCCCAGACAACATGCATCCCCCCCAGGCCCGTGGCTCCAAAACAACAACATTCTGTGCAGGTGGGGCCACCACTGAAAGCCGCTGCACGCTTGCTCTGATGATTGAGTAGTCCTCCTAAGCTTACAGCCTTGGGGACCCCAAACTTGACCCCACCTTTCCCCTCTGGAGCTGCAGAGAACAGGCAGCGCAGACCAGGGGTGCCACAGGGAGCCTGAGGGCACGGTCACAGTCCCTGTGACCCCGGCCAGCTCCTTAATGGCTGATTTAAGAGCCAAGCCTCAGTTGATAAATTGGGTCTGTGTCACCCTCATGATCACAGCACCCCCCACCGTTGCGGTGCACCGATGAGAGGCCAGTGCTCCAGGCAGGTGACAGCCGAGGCAGATGGAACTCCAGAGTGGCCCAGGCTGAGCCCCAACTAGGAGACCCCACAGGCCCTGCGTTTTCTCTCTGTGATGATAAAATAGTGCCAACCACAGCATGGGGGTGGGGATGAGGACCCAGCTCGCAGGCACTAAGTGCTCACTGCCTATGCTGGGTGTCAGCCAAGGCCCTTCTGTGCTTCCCCATAGGGAACAGGCAGCACCAGAAGCTGACTCGCCACCTGCCCAGGCACACAGTGACAGAGAGACGACAGCTCTGAGGACCGTTACCTTGCCATCTGCAAGCAGGACAGAGAGGACCCCTGTCAGGGATTCAGTGACTCATCACAGCCCCTCACTGGCAGGGCCAGCAGCGAGGCTGGGCTGTGGGCCTGAGCCCGAGTGAGGGGCCTGGGCTGCCCCCTTCCTGCTGAGGCAGGGGCTCGCTGGCCCTCCCCTCCATGTGGATGCCGCTGATCCTTGTGGCTTGCCTGCCTCCGGGTCCTGGCCTTCCCGTCCCTCATCTCCCGCTCTCCCCCTCTCCCTGCCCAGGGGTGGTGGTCCCATGCACTCTAGCAGAGTGCTTTCCTTTGCACTGGGTGCTCTCAGGAGGCGAATCAGTCACCAGCGTGGGAAGCAGGTACTGTGGGGGCAACAGCTACTCTCTAAATTTGGATGGGAAAAATCCCCGTAGGGTCGGCAGAAATATCCTGAGCCTTCCTTGGGGCAAGCCTCTCATGCAGGAAAGAGGGGAGGGGGCAGCAAGAGCCCTGGGGGCTGTGTGGAGGACAGGAGTGGAGCCAAGAGAGGGTAACATAGAAGAAGGCCTTCATGTGGGCTGGGGACACCTGCTCTAGGGGTCAATTTCTGTCACCCTGTTGCCACAGCCTAGAGGTCCACCCTGGCCAGTGGGCCTCGACTCAGACAAAGGCAGAGCAGGCCCTCTCCGAAGCCAGTTCTTTGCTGATTCAGACCACGTGGACAGCTCTCCAGGGCTCCTCTGCAACCAGGAGCTGCCTCTGTCCAAGCTTTGCCTGGGGTGTCGGCTCGCATAGATCGTGATCTGCAAGCTGGAAAGTTCAGAGGCAGTAGCGCCTCAGAGGGTGGTGAGCGGCGCTGCTGAGCCTCCCCCGCAGTGGCCAAGCGGCTCTAGAGGCTGAGGCCTGGGCCCTGAGGGGCCATGCCCAGCACCTGCTCTGCCACTCTGCGACACCCGCAGCGGGCGACCCAGGTAGCCTGGCATCAGGCCTTGGTCTGGGTGCAGGGAACCAATGGCACTCCAGCTGGGCCTTGCAGTTCGGGGAGGGGGAGGAAGCCAGATGGGGTGCACAGAACAGTGATGGAGGGGCAGACCCCTGAGAAGCAAGATGAGAAAAACCCACAGCACCCCTCAGGAGACCCTGCTCACGCCCCACAGACATCTGAGCAAGGGCAAGGGGTCAGAATGAGCCCCCACCGGGCCTGGCCTGGCCACCTGTTTCCTGTATTACTTTCTCCTCTTGCTGATAAGCATGTTCCTGGCAAGGGGGCTGGAGAGATGTGGCCAGAAAAGCAGGTAGGCCACTCACAGAGGCTGTCCTCAGAACAATTGTAGGGGATGTGGGGTTCACAGCAGAGGAATGACACCCTTCAGGCCCTCCACGCCCCAAAGTCCTTAGCCCACCCTCCCAGCCTTGGTGGGTCTCCTGTCTCTCAGCTCCATTCAGCACAAAGTCCTCCCTCGGACAAGCTGGGAAGTCATCTGCTTCCTTCTCTCCTCCCCTTCCACCCCGTGGGAGCCCGTGGGAGCTGGAGGGCGCCCACCTCTCCCCCCTCTTCCCTCCAGCCTCCTCTCGCCTGTGCAGCCAATGGGCTGGAAGGGCTTAATAACCAGGTTATTGAACCTGAACTTGAGCCCTCTGGGAACGGGGGTTGTTAATGGGTCTGGAGGCCCCGGCCCCTCAGAAACCAATCTCTGCCCCCCGTCTGCCCCTCCTCCTGCCCTCTCGCTCCCTGCTATCGTCCCCTCCTCCCCCGCTGCCCCGAACTGGTTCTCACTCTTTCCCGGCTACAAGTGCATATCTGGGAGCTGCCATGGGTCATTGGGTTTAAAATGTCCAAATGTGGTCTTGTTGGGAGCTGCCGCAGGCAGGTGGAATGCTCCTAAATGTGTTCCTGAAGGCATGGCAACTGGTAGCAAACTGCTGGCTCAAGTGCCTTGGATGGGGCAGGGCAGAGTGAAGCCTGTTCCCCAGTGGTGGAGTGATGGAGGCTAGGGCTCTTGTCATGTGAGCAAATGGCTATAGCTGTGGGTACTGCGCTCCATAGGATCCAATGGTTGCCAAGAAATAAAGCCTTAGGTGTGTGTGTACCCAAGTGCCAGGGCCTCCCAGACGGGAATAGGGTCTCCATGCAGGGGCCAGATGGGGTGGGCCTCTTCTCAAAGCTTCACTCACCTAGCAGGGGGTCCAGAATCAGGACCTGAAAACCATGCACCTTACCAGGTGCGACGCCTTCAGCCCAACATGGCACAGAGTATGAGAGCTGGGCCAGTGGCCGGTGGCCCCGCCAGGCTGAAGGCCTCTCCGTCCCAAGGAAGGCCCAGCCTTCTGCCTGCTGCCTCCAAGAACTTGCACAGGGCTGGGATTTCCTTGGGTGTCCTGCTGAGTGCCTTAAGGTTCTCTCGGGAAAGGGGACAGGGCCACTGAGGAAAGGCAAGTCCTGGAGCTGCCCCATGGCTCAGCTGGGAGCGTTTCGTCAGGAGCAGACAGGACCTGAGCACATGAGCTTGGCTGCTTTGGGGACTGAGGCCCGGCTGTGCCTTCAGAACAACCTCGGCTCCAACATGGTTGGCCTCACGCTCAAGTCCTCTGCAAGAAGGTTCTCCATTTTATTCCTCAACAGAGCACAGGCCAGGCCTTGCTAGCCAAGACAAGCCCCCGGGGACAAGGAGGGTGGCCCCATTTCCTGAGGTGGAGCAGGCCTGTGCCTTTAGAGCAACTCAGACTGGCCTAGCCATTTGTGTTAGCTTTCTTTCCTTCTGGCACTGGGTGGGTTCTGTTGCCTGGAGAGCAGAGGCGCTGTGGGAGGGCTGGGTGGGAGCTTTCAGGGGTGGGGGGCAGCATCATCCAATCCAAATGTTCCTCCTCCAGCCTTTGAGCCTGAGTCACTAAAGCGCAGGATGGGGGGGAGTTGGGGGTGGGGATTGGTTATCCAATCTTTCCAGAAGCTCCTCTATGAGTCAGCTCAATAAGACTTTGCTGGGGCCTACTGAGTGCCCAGGCCATGGGTAGGACTGCCATATGTCCCCGAAATGGGAGGACCACTGTAGGGTGAAAGCCAGCTCCATCTTTCTTGGTCTCTGTGTATTTTCGCGTTCTGACTGACGGAACAGTACTATTTGCACACCCTACAGCACAGCTTTCACCATATGGCGATTTCTTAGCAAAGGGCCCCCAACTGCAGGCCCATCAGCAGTACCAGCAGAGAAGCACCCAGTCGAGCAGCATGGCCTGCAAACAGTTTTATTTGCTCATCCATGTGGTGTCGTTTGGCGGTTCAGCTCCCCACCCAGGCCACCCCAGGCCTGCCTAGAAGGCGCCCCTGCCAGTGAGTACAACCCAGAAAGCCCCAGGGGCTGAGCAGGGAGAGGGCCAGAAGGGGTCAAAGGGCAGGGTGGGCATGCCGGGCTGTGGTGGCAGGGCCCTGCCCTGGCTCACGCACTGTGGACTGGAACTGCGTCAGAGCTAGGAGGACCCTTGGCAATCCTCTCTCCCCAGATGTGCAGACAAGGAAACTGAGGCTCCAGAGACAAAGCTGTCCTATCTTTTCTGGGGAAAATGACTCAGGGGAACTCGAAGCTGCTGCAGACATGGCCAGGCCTCCCTTGGCTGCCCCTCATCCATGGAGCAGCCGGCACCCCAGGTGTACCCATCTCCTTTGCAGTGTCGCCCCAGCCTGGCCTCATCTCCTTCTGATCTTCCCCGGCCAAGACAGGGGAGCCCGCAGGGGGCCTGAAGCCAGCCCTTGACGGCCCACAGCCTCCTACTGGCTCTCAGCATCCCTTGTGCCCACACTTACCCACTACTAGCCTGGGAAGCCCCTGAGTGTCCTCCCTGCCTCTCCTCCCTACAGCAGTGAGTGACGCCAGGGACCCAGTGGGCCTTCTTGTTCACCCTCAGCTGAGGCTTGTGAACTCGGCAGGCCTGACCCAGCTGGGCTCTGCCATTATATTATAGTGTGACCACCAGGAAACCACTGCCTCACTTTCCGTAGCTATCACATGGGAACAGTCTCCTCCGACTCCCAGATTGGTGTGAGGACTAAATGAAGTCCCTGATGGGGATGCTGGTGGCATTCGGCGCAGAGGAAAGCCAACTGGGCCAGGTGACAACACCCCCTCCAAGGCCCTCCCCCAACGTCCTGGCTCCACCCCTTACTCTTACTACTAGCCAGAATCTGAAACATAACAATGGGAGAAAACAGTGCACAGGGGACCTGGGGCCTGGGGGCACTTGCAGTGCTGCCAGCTGGACCTTATGCCCTGTGGCAGCATGTGACCATAGACTCTTGGGAGCAACCCTCCCCCAGCCCAAGCCCAGACTAGGTCAAGGTCCCCCAACCCCACTCCTTCTCCCCAAGTTCGGGAGCGTCCACGCTGCAGGGGGCATCCCAGAGAGGGGCCGCAGCGGGCAGAGCAGCAGAGGTTTGCAGGTGGGAGGAAGGCATTGGGGGCGGGGTTGGTGGAGGGAGATGCCAGGCAGTCCTCGGCCCCTCCCTTCTCCCGCCCTCCCTCCGCGCCGCCGGCGACATTGCCCCTCCCTGGGCAGGGGGCGGAGAAGACGGCGACGGGAGGGGAGGAGGCGGCGGCGGAGGCGGAATTTGGAGTTTCCCTCCGCAGCGGTGGCGGCGGCGGCGGCGGCGGCGGCGGCGGCGGCGGCGGCCCCTCGGCTTCAGGCGAAGCCGCCGCCCGAGGCCCCGGTGGTGCTCCGTGGCAGCGGCGGTTGCGCTTCCCGCCGCCCGGGCTTCGGAAACTTCCCGGCCGCGACGCGCAGAAAGCCGAACAGAAGGGAGGCGAACGGAGGTGAGTGGAGGTGAGCGGAGCACGCGGCGCCCGAGCACCCACCCCACCCCACCCCCACCCAGCCTGGCCGCCCCCTTGCGACGTGAGCTTCTCCAGCCTGCACCCTCAAAGTCTTGCCAACGCGCGCCCCACAGGGCCAACGCACGCGCCTCCGGGAGACCCACCCGGTCCTGCCACCGCACACCCTCCTCATCCCGCCCGTGCACCTCCCGTGTCCTCCGACACTCACACCCCCTGCCAGTTACACGCTAACGCACAAACCACGCCTCGCGGACCCGGGTCCCTGCAGTGCACACAGAGGTAGCCCCTAACCCACCACTGTCCCCAAACTCAGGCCAGCAGCCATCCCAGACCCTGCCATGCCTCAGGACACACCCAGGCACACACACGCTCCCAACACGTATCTGCAATATCTGCACTAACATAGCTCCCCTCAACGTGCCCTCACCATCTCCAACTCCCCATATGCTCGTTAGAGACACCCCACCCACGCCTTCAGCCCAGAGGCACTGCAATCCACCCACCCTCAGAGCGGAGCCCCAGTGCTAACCCACACCCCAGCGTCGGACACTCCCCACTCCCGGCAGCCAGGCCCACTCCCCAGGCACACACCTCTAGCATCGGCAAACCCGCTATCATACACCCCATGTATGCACACCTGCTGGATTCAGGCTCTCCAGGACCCTGCCCCGCCCCCATCGCAAATAGCCCTCAGCAGCCCCCAGCACATCCCTGAGTCCCTCCCACCACCACCCCCAACACCTGGCAGGCGGGCTCTAGAGGCTGCAGCATTTGGTGACATCCCTGCCAGGCGCCTCTGGCTCGCTTTAAGCAGCGGCGGGCCATCCTGAAGCCCCTTAGGTGCCTCCCTAAACAGACCTTAAGTCTCCTCATCGACTGGCTTGGCCTCTTCCCTAAGAGATAAAGAAGGCACTTGGGAAGCAAGGTACCGTACTTAGATGTCAGGGTGCGGGGAGGGGCGGGTAGGAAGAAGGAAGAGGCAGGCACTGAAATGGAGGCGGCCCAGCTGGGCGCCAAATGCCCAGCTGGCACGTAGTAGGTCGGTTCCAGGAAGACAGAAGTCCCTGTGGAGTGTGTGTGTCTGCATGTGAGTTGGGGGGAGCGCTGTGTGTGCACGTGCGCTTGTGCGAGTCGGGGGGAGGGGGAGGGGACCATGTGGGACCCACTGAGAGAAACAGCAGGAGCAGCACCCGCCTGGGCTCCCTCATGCAACAATTGGTTTCATTCATTCATGCCTTCTTTGTTACCGAACATTTCTTCCGTGAGCGCCAGGCGCGTGCCAGGCCCTGCCCCGGGGGCTGGGGCCAGCGTGGGGCCCTGGCACACGCCTGCTCCTGCCTGGGAGGAACTCCCAGTCCCGCGAGCAGACCGACCGGGAAAAGCAGAAAGCCATCCCCAGCGGAAAGTGGATTTGGTGGAAAAGACACTGGATTTGGCAGGAATGCTGTCGCTGGGAGTTGTGCTCCTTACCATGTGACCGGGCCGCGACAGCCGAATTCCTGCCATTCGGCCCGGCGGGACCCGTGCATTTCGGGGTGGAGGGGATAGAGGGGGAGGCGGAGCACCGCTCTCCGGAGGCTCCGGGGACCAGAGACAGGGGGCACACGGCGCGCACGGGGCCTACGGGGCCGCAGCGTCCCCATGGCCTCCGAGGGGGCACTGGCCGGGCAGGGCGGAGACCCGGGCCTCCCGGCGGGGGCTGGGGCGGCGGGCGCAGCGCCCACCCTGCGGCGAGCGCGCGGCCTGGCTCCGCCTGCCAGAGAGGGCCTGGTGAGGCCCGGGCGCCCCGCGCAGCCTCCCCCGCTCAGTCGGCCCTGGGAGCGGGCGCGAGGCGGGGCGGGCGCCGGGAGCAGGCACTCCAGGGGGCCCGAGCGCAGGCGGCCCGGTGAGAGGGTCGGGGGAGGAGGGCTTGGCTGCTCTCAGGCCTGCAGTGCGGAGGTGGCAACAGGTCCCAGTGTGTCCTGCTGCTGGCGCAGCGGGCGCTGCTGGCGCCGGGCACTAAGCACTCACTTTCTCGATTGAATGCCACTCCCCACCGCAACCTTTCTCCTGATTCGAGGGCTTACTGGCAGAGGTCTGGAGCAAGGTGCAGGGGAGCCGCTCCAGGCATCAGAGACCTGGGTCCCTGCACAACTCCACCCCGGGGAGTTTCTCGGAGCCTAGCTTTCTCCCCCTTCACCATTAGGGAAGTTGCCTCCTTCACCAATCTAATCTTCCCAGCAGGCTGGGTCACCTCCTCCAGGGAGCCCTCTCCAGAAAGCACACCTGGGCACCTCAGGACTCCTACTTCCTGCAGGTTTGGCAACTCTCTCTCTGAGCACACTGAGCCCCCATGACAGGGAGGCTGGGGACATGTGTCTCTCCACCTCCCTGTCAGGCAGTGCCATTCCCATTGCCTATAACACATCCAGACCAGGTCCCCCAAGCTGGCGCACTGCAGACCTCCCGGTGCCTCCCCAGTGCCTTCACCCCCTGCCCATCCCAGGGTCTTGCCCACAGCTCAAGTGGGCCTGGAGGAAGTTCCCAGGCTTGGGGCCCATGGCCAGGTGGCAGCCCACCTACACCTCTGGGATCTAGGATGTGAGGAAAGATGAGGCCAGAACACAGGGACGTGGGTCCACTCTGGCTGCAGCCTTGCAGTCTGCAGCTTTTGAGCACTGCAGCCTCAGAGAACAGAGGTCTGCAGCACAGCAGAGGCAGACTATAAGCTGGCGCAGGAGATGGAAAGCTGTCCTGTGGAGGACACCTTGCAGGGGGTGGGGGCAGGGGGCCAGGGCTGAAGAAGGAGCCGAATCTGGACAGGCTACCAAAGAGGGAAGTCTGGGCAGGGGGGAAAGGGCCCACAGCCCAGATGCCTGGGACCCCTGGATGCAGGTGGAGGGATTCATTAGAGGCCAGGACAGTGTGGGCTGTGGTCATAGATGAATCCCAGGCAAGGGAGGGAGGGGTGGGGGCTACTGGTTGGTCACTTACAGATGGCCTGGCTCTTTGTAACCTCCCCACTCCCCAGTGTTACCTCCCAAGGCTTCTCATCTTATTCTATGGTTCTTGAAAGAAGTCCATGAGTGGCACTGGATTTAACTACCCTACCACCACTTTCCAGTGGGTTGTGCCCTTCACTCCTTAGATAAACATCTTGTGGTGCCCATCCTGTAGGCAGAGCTCTGCCTTCTTTAAGGTAGATTCCCAGAAGTGGCCAGAGGGTGTGGATTTCCTCCTAACTCTGGATGCATATTACCAAATTAATTTCCAAAAAGGCCATTCAGAGAAAGAACCCTCCAGCAACCAGCCACAGAGCAGCAGGCCACTTTCACAGCAGCCTTGCCAGCACTGGTCATTCTCATTTTGAAAACATTTTACTACTGTGATGGGTGGGAAGTGTTGCCTTGCTTTGTGTTGTTACCTTGTTTTTTCAATTTGCTTTCCTTCCACACCAGAAGCTGAACCTTCCCCCAAATGTCTCATACCCTATGGCATAGTGTTTATTTCCAGCATGCAGTCTTGTCTGGTTCCTTGCCCACTCATCTATCTACTGGAGTCTTAGCCCCTTGGTTAGTTTGTATAAGCTTTATCTTATCTGCTGTACATTTTCCTTTAGCTCTGCTATTTGCTTTAGATGGGTTTTAGGCAGAGAAAGGACAGAGGGCCAGACCTTTCAGGAACCTTCCCCACCTTGATTCATTGTCTCAGCACTTATCACACCTGGTATTGTCTTGTCCCATGTCCCTGGTTATTTCTGACCTGTCCTTCTTGCCTGGGAGTGCCATGCAAGCAGGGGCCTGTGTGTCATGTGTGTTCACCATCCTGCATTAGTGGAAGGCATGGAGGCCCCTGGCCTCTGCTGGATGCAGGTTCTGATGCAGGGCAGGGTGGAGGGTGGCTGAGGCCAACAGGCCTGCAGGCAGGGAGAGGGCTTTGGAAGCTGTACCAGCGACCTGCTCAAGAGTTACCAGTGCAAGCCCTTGAACGGTGCAGGGGACAAAGTGGAGAGAACAGATGGGAGAGATATTGAGGTAGAAACTACTTGGCTGTTGACTAGGAAGGAGGCAGAGGGAAAAGCCAGGGGTTCTCCTAGGATCAGTAACATGATAAGAGCAGAGTGTCCCAGTTAAGGACGGCTGGGAGCTCAGAGCTCCAGGCTGCATTTGGCCAGGCTTGTGCAAATGAAGCTATTGGGGGTGCCCAGAAGCTGCCTTCTGCCTGCCTAGCCCTCCAGCCAGCCTTGGCTACCTTTCTGGGCCAGAAGGCTGCAGTGGGTTTATGCTCTTGCTTCCTCCTCCCCTCCATGATTTCAGCAGCCCCCCACACTAGCCCAAACTCGTAACTATGATGAACCCATTGTATAGATGGAGCCACTGAAGAAGTCCAGTCAGGGGACACGATGGCCCAGGATCTGGAATGAGTAGGGCTGGAGGCATCCTCCCTGGCAGGGTCACTGGGTTTTTGTCCCCACCCCTCGCCCTGCCCCCTGGAAGACTGGCGCAGGCCAGGGGAGCTTTGGCTGGTTCCCTGCTGGGCCCCTGACCCGCCCTTGGCCTCTGCCCCGTCAGATCCTGCTCAGGTGGAAACCCCAGCTCAGCGCACCACTTGTGGGGGCCCACCCGACGGCTCTTTCCGGCACTCGCTGGTTGGCTCGAGAGCCCGCTGAGCCCGCCCCCGCCGCCCCGCCCCTCCAAACGGCAACTCCACGTCCAAAGGCACAGAGCCTCCAAAGTGGAAGCCGGGTCCCGCTGCCAGGAAGCAGCAGGCGCGCGGCTCGGCCTTCACGTGCACGCCTGCCCGGCTGCCCTGCCCTCTTCCCGGGGGCCGGCCGAGGGACAGCGCCCCGCGCCCCATGGTGGCCGTGGCCAGGACGTCCGCGTGCAGCCACTGCCTGCCGGATCACGTTCTAGGTCTCTCTCCTGTTTTCTCCTTCCCAGGAGGACACCAGAGCCGGATCGTCTCCAAGAGGGCCAGCTGAGGCTCATCACCTCCGCGCCGCCTCTATTCCCCCGGCTCGCCTGGCGAGAAGCAGATCTCGACCGTGAACCCCTCTCCCACGCACACACCCGCCAAGTAGGAAGCTCGAACTTGGGGGGTGATTGTGAGCAGGCCAAGGGAGAGCCTTAGGGAAGGGGTGGGAAGGGAGGTGGCCGTGCTCTTCCTCTTCTGCGGGACCTCTCACAACTTCCCTTCCCGGGCCGAGGAGCAGCGCAGGGAGCCCGAGAGGCTACCTCGGGTGTCTGTCCTCCCTAGGGGAGGGGCGCGAGAGAACCGGGCGGTTCCGGGGTGTCCCTGCGGGACCCTGGGCACTCGCCTTCAGGACAGGGGTTGACCTCCCGTCTTGGCTCCTGGGCCCGTGCCCCCCGGGCTCACGCCTTGCTCCTTCCCTCTCTCCGCAGCACCAGCGGCCCGACGTGCGAGGAGACGTAAGCCCATGGAGGGTCTGGGCCGCTCGTGCCTGTGGCTGCGCCAGGAGCTGTCACCCCCGCGGCCGCGGCTCCTGCTCCTGGACTGCCGCAGCCGCGAGCTGTACGAGTCGGCGCGCATCGGAGGGGCGCTGAGCGTGGCCCTGCCCGCGCTGCTGCTGCGCCGCCTGCGGCGGGGGAGTCTGTCAGTGCGCGCACTCCTGCCCGGGCCGCCGCTGCAGCCGCCCCCGCCCGCCCCGGTGCTCCTGTACGACCAGGGTGGGGGTAGGCCCCGGCGCGGGGAGGCCGAGGCCGAGGAGTGGGAGGCCGAGTCGGTGCTGGATACCCTGCTCCAGAAGCTGCGGGAGGAAGGCTACCTGGCCTACTACCTACAGGGTAGGTGCAGGTGCTGGTGTGGTGGGCCCCACGCTAGGGAGGGCCCCTGATTCTGGAGGTAGACCCCAGCTTCCAAGGGAATTCATAGTTCATTTGACCTTGGTCAAGCCCTGCCTCATTTTGTCCAAAGTGGGGGTGAGATCCCCTTCCCTGAGCATGACCTTGGGCAAGTACTTCACCCTTGGGAGGCCCAGTTTCTGGGTCTGGAAAATGGGAAGAATCTGGCTGACCTAATCTGGCCCAAGGGATACTCAAGAATGGAGTGCCAAATGAGGGCTCCCAGCCTCCCCAGGAGGGATCACCCATTCCCCAGCTGCTCAGCTGTAGGCAAAGGAGGCAGGAGCCACAGGAGGACAATCCTCTTTGCAGAGGCTCCAGAAGTGGGGCAAGGGGAGAGAGAGAGAAGCCCTGAAGGCAGGAGGGGGCCTGAGGGGGCAGAGACCTGCCCCCACCCCCATAGTCAGGGCAGGGACAGACTGATACACACCTGTTGGCTTCTTGTTGGGCCAAATGACACATGTGCACACATGCACGCCCCCAGACGACCAGGCTAGGAACAGGGTTCCCAGGAACTTACAGAGCTAGCTGTCCGCGTGTCGCCATCAAGGAGGGTCACTGAGCTATCATCCCTTGCTCCATTCTGAATGCACAGGAATATAGGACTCTATAAAGTGTTGGGTTTCCTGGCCCCCATCCTCAGCCTGGGGAAGTAGTTACCTGTAGATGAAGGAGATGCTTGATTCTTGGGACTCCGGAACCATGCAGTTGGAAGGTTGCACTCTCTTCCAGGCTCTTGCTCCTTGGAGGCCCACCTCATCACCGAACACGTGGTGGTGTCTGGTGCCTGCCCTCAGGGTGCTCCTGCTCTAGGTGGATCGGGAGACACCCAGGCAGAGAACTCACATCTGAACCTTTCTTCTTCTTTAACTGATGGCCACTGTCCTCCCTAAAGCTGGCAGGAACTCCAGATTCTGTCAAGCCCTTGGGCCTACCTCAGCTCAGCTCTAGGAGGTTAAGGCCCTGTTTGGGGGCCTGGGCCCTCTGTCTTGCACCCGCAGCAGCTGCAGTGGGCACTTGCTGGTGCTGAGCAAAGGTGGAAGGGCTGCCCGTAAGAGCGCAGCATATGGGGACTCCAGTACAGATCAGCTCCTTCTGGAGACATCTGCAGGACCCCCAGGCATCCAGGGCAGCTAGAGTGGGTCCCTATCCCCAGCCACAGACTCTTGGCTGCCCAAGAGGTCAGATCAGTGACACACTTCCCCCCACCCAGGTGGCTTCAGCAGATTCCAGGCTGAGTGCCCTCATCTATGTGAGACCAGCCTCAACGGCCATGGTGGCCCAAGCACAGCCCCAGTGCCCAACCGGGTGGTGGGGCTGGGCAGCCTATGCCTCGGCTCCGACTGTTCTGACATGGAATCCGAGCCCGACCGTGACTTCATGAGCTGTGGCCTGGATTCAGAGGGTGCCACGCCCTCCACAGCAGGTCTGCTACCATCCTTCCCCGTCCAGATCCTGCCCAACCTCTACCTGGGCAGTGCCCGGGATTCAGCCAATGTGGAGAGCTTGGCCAAGCTGGGCATCCGCTACATCCTCAATGTCACCCCCAACCTCCCTAACCTCTTCGAGAAGAACGGCGACTTTCACTACAAGCAGATCCCTATCTCAGACCACTGGAGCCAGAACTTGTCCCAGTTCTTTCCAGAGGCCATTGCATTCATTGGTGAGTCCACCCTGCCCTCCCCTTCCTTGCCCCCTACCTAGGTTTAGCTCTTGGCCTCTCCCATTTCTTCCCCCTTCCTCACGGGCTTACTCCTGGGCTTAGCTGCCATCTCCAGAGTCAAAGGACGGGCTGGCACTTGGGGCTGGGCATTGCTGGGGCCAGCTCCCAGAGGCCACCAGCGACACACCCAGCACTCCTCAGGCTGGGCAAGACTCCCAAGCCAAACCTGGCCAGGGCCACCCATCTTGGAGGGCAGGGCAGGGCAGGGCAGGGGCTGCACCTCACACTGGGCCCTGCTCTGCCACCACCTAGACGAGGCCTTGTCCCAGAACTGCGGAGTGCTTGTTCACTGCCTGGCGGGTGTCAGCCGCTCCGTCACTGTCACCGTGGCCTACCTCATGCAGAAGCGCCACCTCTCGCTCAATGATGCCTATGACTTGGTCAAGCGCAAGAAGTCTAACATCTCCCCTAACTTCAACTTCATGGGGCAGCTGCTGGACTTTGAGCGCAGCCTGCGGCTGGAAGACAGGCGGGCCGCGGCACCCCGCAGTGGGGAGCGGGAGTCAGAAGCCTCCGACCCACCCTCTTTCTTCACCACCCCCACCAGCGATGGGGTCTTTGAGCTGGACCCCACATAGGGGCCTGCCCTGTCCCCCAGTGCGTGCTCCCCACCATCCATGTGCTGGGGGGAGGTGGAAGGGGGCTCAGGCAGGAGCAGGGGCTTACGGGGGAGAGCGTAATTACCTCATGCAGGGGCTGTGGGAAGAGGTGGGGGCTGGGAGGCCCTCCAGGGGGGCTGCGGGAAGAGATCTGTCCTACCCACTTGAAACATCTGCGGGAATCCTATTAAATGTGCCTATGGGCCGGGCCGGGTCACCGGCCTGACCCGCACCACTTTGGGGCGGGGCCACGCTCCAGAACCCACCTCTTCTGCGACTGTTCACTTTTTCCTTTTTGAGGGGAGGGCTGCCCATTCCAAGGGACTAGTGCAGGTGACTGCCGGTTCCTGGGGCCCAGGCCCTGTGTGCCGGGCCCGGAGCCTTCCTGTGGCTCTCCCTTCCCGAAGGGCGTGTGCCTCCTCCGGCCACCTCATTTGCCGCAGGGACCTGCTCCCAGCACCATCTCTGTCCCCAAATGGCTGTTTCTGGGGAGGTGGCCACCACCACCACCAGTGAAGTCACCTCCCTGCCTCTCCACAAAGGGCTGTGCCTCCTGGGGCCAGTGTCAGAGGTGCAGCGGCCACTCACCATCTGTGGGGACAGCCCCTCTCTCGGCAGCTCCCCACTGGTCAGCACCACAGGAGAGGGCGCTAGCCTGGGAGCCACTGGGTGGGTTCCCAGCCACACACCTGGCGCCCTATTTATCCACTGGGCATTTGAAAAGATGCTTTTGCGCCTCTTCTCCCAGGTGTCTTGACAGGATCACTGGGGCTCTTTGTGACTGCAGAGGTCGGGTCTCAGGGCAAGAGCTGGGGTGGAGGAGGGAGGGAAGGCCTGGATTTTGCCGCCATAGGTCCCACATAGCCACGGTTGGTCTGGGGGTAGGGAAGGGGCCAAGCTGCATGTCCACAAGGTTACTCATTATAGTACATACCTGTCATGGGCAGCAGGCATGGGGCCCACCTGGCCCAGGGCCACAGGAGAGACCATTCTCACCTTTGGGGATCCACACCGTGGTTGCTCTCTTTCACTGTTCCTAAATAAATGGTTCACGTCAGCTACTGAGCCAGGGGGAACTGCTTCCTGAGCACCTTGGCGGGTTGGCTGGGAAGGGGGCAAGTGCTGGGCTGGTCAGGAACTCGAGCACCACCCCACCCCGTGTCATTTCCTATCTGGCGCCCGTGCTGCCTGTCACCCATCCACTCACAGACACCTGAGCCCTTGCTCTGTGCCATACACTCATGGCTAGGGGCTAGGACACAGCCGTGAGCCAAGGAGGCCTGCCGCTCGCAGCCAACCTCCTACATGGGGAGGGGAGACACTGAACAACCCCTGCGGAGCAGTGAGCGATGCTGGTGTCCTGTGCAGCAGAGAGCAGGGGTGCAGGGACCCAGAAGTGACCCCAAGTTTTGGCCGCTGAGCCCGCCAATTCAGTGCAGAGCTAGACCTGAGCCTCAGTGTGAGGTGATAGGCGGCACAGAAGGACCTGAGCCGGGGCGGGGGATGGGGCGGGGGAGTCCGGGGCAGATTTGCACATCCAAGCACAGGCGCCACTGGCTGATGCACTGTGGAGTCAGGACCCTGGACCACAAGGGTCCAGGCTGGAGGCAGGGAGAGTTTTCAGAGGCCACAGGGCCACCTAAAATGACAGATGAGGCTTGCTCCTCCCTAGCCTCCCAGTCTCCGCTCTGGATGCCTCCAGTGCCTTCTGCACACCATAGCTGGAGAGGCGTTTCTAAAGCTGGAAGTGGAAGGGGTGCCAGAGTGTGGGTGGGGAAAAATGCAGTGGAGAATTCATGAGCAGTGTGGACAGCATGTACAAAGGAATCCTCCTGGTCCAGAACCCCATCTAAAACCATGTTTGAATGAATGGCCGAGCCAGTGGGAAAATAAAAGAATGCCTCCGAAATCAGAAATGGTGAGGGTCCTAGAGTCCAGAGGAATAAGCCAGCTCTCAGGGGCACCTACACCCAGGAGCCAGGAGCCTCGGTCACCCCTCCTCCTTGGACACCCTTTTCTCATAGCTTTCCAGATGCCACCACATGATCTGGGAAATGATACCTGGGCTCCCACGTAAAGCCAGGACTCTTGAAGGGCAATGCTCTCAAATAGGTGTGGTCTGCAGAATACTGGCCCTGCAGAGATGGCCACATCCTAATTCCAGGCCCCTGTGAATACGGCACCTTACATGGCCAAAGGAACTTTGCAGATGTGATAACGTCAAGGATCTTGAGCAGGGGAGATGGTCCTGGGTTTCCCAGGGGGTACCTAACTGCCATCACATGCGTCTTTAAAAGGGAAAGAGGGAGGCAGAAGAGTCCCAGAAGGAGAAGTGAGAAGTGATGATGGAAGCAGAGGCAGAGCCAGAGAGAGACTGGACGCTGCTCCACTGCTGGTTTTGACGATGAGGAGGGGGCTGCGAGCCCCAGAATGTGGGCGGCCTCTAGAAGCTAGAAACGGCAGGGAAATGAATTCTTCCCTTGAGTTTCCTCAGGGAATGCAGCCCTGCTGACACCTCAGTTTTAGCTCAATGAAATCTATTCTGGATTTCTGCCCTCCAGAACTGTAAGATAATAAATTTGGGGTGTTTTAAACTACTAAGTTTGTGGTAATTTGATACAGCAGCCACAGAAAACGAATACAAATAGTGACTTCGACCCAAAAAAATCCCCAAAAGAGGTGAGGATATTTGCTTATCTTGGTATTGGATTTGGGTGGAAGTGGGAAAAAAAGGAAAACGTTGCCTCTGGAAATTTATAGCCACAAGCTGAATTTTTAGTTTAGAGTTGTCTAGGTGTAGAGTAATGGATGCCCCAGAATCTCTCTCTTGGGGGGACTTAGGGGCAGCGATCTGGTTGGGAGGACAGCTTCTGGATTTGTCTTGAAGATGCATCTGATTTGCTTACACACAGATTTTACTGAGATCATGACAGCCCAACAAAAATAGCCAAGTTTAACAAATTTCTTTTTAAGTTCTAAATGAAGTGGTCCCGGGGGAGTATTGCCCACTGGTGACTGGAAGAAGCACAAATCCTCTGTGCAGGGATGTCCTTTAAATACAGGCCTCAAGAATTCCTAGAGAAAACTCTAAAATACATAGTGAGTGACAAAAATCATAAAATGTACAAGGAAAAAGCCACCATGCATGAGAGAAACATATAAACATATAAATTCACGTATGAATCCTACAAAGATAGATTTTTAAATTGCATGACACAAATATAAAGTATGATTAATATGTCTAAAAAATAAAAGGAAGTTACCAAAAGTATAACAAAAGAACGAGAGACCACTATTAAATGACCAGGTGCTCTTGAAAGATGGCCAAATAAAACTTCTAAAAATTAAAAATATAATAATTGAAATTAGAAATTCAAGATTGGGTTAAACAGCATACTAAACATAGCTGAAGAGGGAATTAGTGAACTAGAAGATGAATTCAAAAAAATCATCCAGAACACAGCACACAGAGACACAAAGAGATTAGGTCACACAAATATTTAGTTGGTTATCTAGAGGAAAAAAATTAGAATAGCAAATGTGGAATATTTTTTCTAAATAGCTGAGAATTTTCCAAAATTAATGAAAGACACTGGCTGAGAATTTTCCAAAATTAATGAAAGACACTATGGAAGATGATCCTAAGTGTCCCTGAGCATCCATTCTCTCCTTCCTCATTTTAAGAATAAAGCCCCCAAAGGTTAATGAGGTATCCGGCTTCCCAGCTAGAAACTTTATTTTCCATCATCCCTGGCAGCTAACTGTGATCATGTTCTTACATGATATTCTTTCCATCAGAGCCCTTAGCATATTAATCATAGTATTTTTAAATGCTGGTCTGATAATCCCAATATATCTGCCATATCTGATTCTGGTTCTGGTGCCTGATCTGTCTCTTCAAACTGTTTTTTCCCCTTGAATGTGCCTTGTAATTTTCTGTTGAAAGCCAGATATGCTGGACTGGGTAAAAGGAACTTCAGTAAGTAGGCCTTTAGTAATGTGGTGGTAAGATGTGGGGGGAGAGGAAGTGTTCTATAGTCCTATGATTAAGTCTCAGTCTTTTGCTGAGCCTGTGTGCCTTGGCCGTGACCTTCACAAGTGCTTCTCAGTTCCCGCCCCCTCCCCAAGGTGGGATAGGATGGCTAGAGGGGGCTGGAGTTGGGTATTTCCCTTTCCCCAGGTATGTTAGACTCCAATAAAACACCAACAGCTCAGACTCCGGTATAATAGTTTGTCTTGAGGGTGGGTTTTGTTAAGAACAGAATGCTCTGGTGTGTTTCAAAATTACTTTCCCATCCCCCTGCCAGAAGCATGAGAACATTTTTCTCCAATCCTCACTGTGAGGACCTGGTAGGGCTCCTGAAGATACAACTCACAAAAGTGTGGAAACTGCCCCAAGACTGGGCCCCCCTGGAGTTTTTAACTCTCAGCGTTGTCCACACTAAGCCTAGCAATTCATGAATTACAGTTCAGGCTTTCCTACCCAAGCACTGTTCCTGCTTATGGATTTCTGCTCTGATAACTTGTGATTCTCTGTATCCACCTGCCTGTCTCCCCAGTTTTTGGAGCAGTGATTTGCCCTGTGACCTCAATTATCTGATGGTTCTAAGAAGAGCTGTTGATTTTTTCAGTTCGTTTAGTTTTTTACATATAGTTAGTATGGAGTGATGTCCTCTAAGCTCCTTACATACTGAACCAGAAACTGGAATTCCCTTAAATCTGTTCTGATTGGCTGATTTTTATCACTATGGGTTACATCTTTATGCTTCTTTTCCTTGGTCAGAAGTGTGGATGGTGGAGTTCACCTAATTTGTTTCCTTTCTCTCAGGCACCATAGGGCTTTCACTGACTGTTGTCTACCATCTGAAAATAGTTGAATCATATATTTTGCCAAGTTTTCCAGTTGTGTATGGTGGGAGAGTAATTCTGGACCTCGCTACTCCCTCATGGCCATACCAATATTGAATAGCTTTAAGTTCTGTTAAGATAAATATGCATGCTAAATTTTCTAGAGTAACTACTAAAAGATTATAGAGTGTACTACTTCCAAACTAGTAGAGGGAAAACATCAAATAATGAGAAAAAATCTAAATCCAAAAGAAGTCAAAGGGGCACAAAATATAGAAAATTGGAATAAGAAAGCCTAAAATGAGATTTTAGAAATTAATCCAAATATCACTAAGCAAAATAAAGAGACTTAATTCTCCAGTTAAAGACAAGGTTTTTTTTTCTTTAATCCAGCTATAAACTGTTTACAAGAGATTAATCTAAATGGTGAGACCAAAAAAAAGATTGAAAGGGCAGGACTTCCAGCTATGGCCAAGCAAAGATAATGACAAATCATCTTCCTTAAAAAGCAACTGCAAAGCTGAACAAAATTGACAAAAACAACCTTTATGATCTGGAAATGAACCAAAGGTATATAATACACCAAGAAGCTGAACTTTGAGAATCTGTGGCATTCTGGTCTAGGGTTGCTCCTACCCCTCCCGGCCTGGTTTGGCATGGCAGTTCTGCCAGGGCAAGGAAGCCCATGAAAACCAGCAGCTTCTATGCCTAGGTCTGAGGGGGCCTAACTCAGTTTGGAGTGGTGGGAAATGTCCACACCCAGGGGCATTGTCAGTGGAAGTAACTTCTCAGAGGAGGGCCAACAGCTCAGCTCTTTTACATGGAGGTTGTGAATGTGCCTGGGGCAAGCATATTCCTGGCTAACCAGGTAACGGAGAGGTCCCAAGCTATTCGGGCTCTCCTGAACTGCTCTGAGGCTATGCATATAGGAGACTCAAAAGGGTTCACTGGAAAGAAAACCCAGGGCAAACCTGAAAATAGCCTGAACATTGAAAGGCCTCCCCTACCCCTACCCACACACAGATCCGTCCGAGGAGTATACATGCCTTACTGGCTCAAACTATTTGAGCACAGTTTCTTCCCAATCACTGCTGGCCACTAAGCTAGGCAGATACAAAGGCAGCTCCTAGGAAACTGGTGTTACATTTTTAAATTAGAATTATTTTTTTTTAATTAAGCAGAGACACTAGTGACTGCACACTGAAGGGGAACAGTTTTCACAGATTTAGTCCAGGAAAGTGACATGACAAAGAAACAAGTTACAAAACACAAACACAAACACACACACACACCAAAAACAATGACCTCCAGGGGAAAGGGAATATCAGAATCCAGAGTTGCTGGAAAAATATTACTTAAAATGTTCAAGTTTCAGGTGGAGAACCAAGATGGCGGCGTGAGTAGAACAGCGGAAATCTCCTCCCAAAACCATATATATTTTTGAAAATACAACAAATACAACTAATCCTAAAAGAGAGACCAGAAGACACAGGATAACAGCCAGACTACATCCACACCCACGAGAACCCAGTGCCTCGTGAAGGGGGTAAGATACAAGCCACAGCCCGGCGGGACCCGAGCACCCCTCACCCCAGCTCCTGGCGGGAGGAGAGGAGTCAGAGCGGGAGGGAGAGGGAGCCCAGGACTGCTAAACACCCAGCCCTAGGCGTCCACACCGGAGCGCAGACACACAGTGCGTGCGTGGGGTGCTGGAAACTAGGGAAACAGGACAGTAAGACCTGTGAGCATGTCCCCGCAGCCAGCACCCCAGGGACAAAGAAAAGCAAGTGCTTTTTGAAAGTCTTAAAGGGACAGGGACCCCACTGCTGGACGGAAGTGCCCCGGGACACTTAGCCCAGCAGCTGGGAATCCCAGGGAACTCTGGGCGCCCAAACCCCCGCAGCGCAGCTCGGAGGCCCCTCACCGTGATAAACAGCCTCCCGCCTGTTCCCCCTCTGACACGGCTACGCCATATTGGAGCAGCAGCCTGAGGCAGGCCACACCCACAGCAATTGCAGAGCTAAATAAACTCCATAGCAGCCGGGCAAGATCAGAAGCCCCATCTGCATGCAGCTGCCCAGCACAAGCCGCTAGAGGCCGCTGTTCTCCCAGGAGAGGAAGGCCACAAACTGGCAAGAAGGGACTTTCTCTTACCCAACACATGCGCCAGCTCCCCACAAATATATCTATCGCCATGAAAAGGCAGAAGAAATTGATACAGACCAAGATCACAGAGGCAAACCCTGAGAAGGAGATAGACCTAACCAGTCTTCCTGAAAAAGAATTAAAAGTAAAGCTCATAACCATGCTGATGGAGCTGCAGAGAAACATGCAAGAGTTAAGGGATGATGTCCAGAAGGAGATGACAGAAATGAAACAATCTCTGGAAGGACTTATAAGCAGAATGGATAAGATGCAAGAGGCCATTGATGGAATAGAAACCAGAGAACAGGAACGTATAGAAGCTGACGCAGAGAGAGATAAAAGGATCTCCAGGAATGAAATAATATTAAGAGAACTGTGTGACCAATCCAAAAGGAACAATATCCGCATTATAGGGGTACCAGAATAACAAGAGAGAGAAAAAGGGATAGAAAGTGTATTTGAAGAAATAATTGCTGAAAACTTCCCCAAACTGGGGGAGGAAATAATCGATCAGACCATGGAAGTGTACAGAACTCCCAACAGAAAGGACCCAAGGAGGACAACACCAAGACACATAATAATTAAAATGGCAAAGATCAAGGACAAGGACAGAGTTTTAAAGGCAGCCAGAGAGAGGAAAAAGGTCACCTACAAAGGAAAACCCATCAGGCTATCCTCAGACTTCTCAACAGAAACCTTACAGGCCAGAAGAGAATGGCATGATATATTTAATGCAATGAAAGAGAAGGGCCTTGAACCAAGAATACTGTATCCAGCACAGTTATCATTTAAATATGAAGGAGGGATTAAACAATCCCCAGACAAGCAAAAGTTGAGGGAATTTGCCTCCCACAAACCACCTCTACAGGGTGTTTTACAGGGACTGCTCTAGATGGGAGCACTCCTCAGACTAAATAGATGTCACCAGAGAAAATAAAATCACAGCAAAGAAAGCAGACCAACCAAACACTAACTAAAGGCAAAAAATAAAATCAACTACCCACAAAAGCAGTGAAAGGAAACACAAAAGAGCACAAAATAAAACAACCAACATATAAAGAACGGAGGAGGAGGAATAAGAAGGGAGAAAAATAAAGAATGACCGGACAGTGTTTAAAATAGCTCAATAAGTGAGTTAAGTTAGACAGTAAGATACTAAAGAAGCTAACCTTGAACCTTTGGCAACCACGAATCTAAAGGCTGCAATGGCAATAAGTACATATCTTTCAATAATCACCCTAAATGTAAATGGACTGAATGCACCAATCAAAAGACATAGAATAATAGAATGGATAAAAAAGCAAGACCCATCTCTATGCTGCTTACAAGAGACTCACCTCAAACCCAAAGACTATAGGAACAAAGAAAGACTGAAGGAACAAAACAGCAGCAGAATCATAGAACATAAGAATGGACTAACAGTTACCAAAGGGAAAGGGACTGGGGAGGATGGGTGGGAAGGGAGGGATAAGGGCGGGGAAAAAGAAAGGGGGCCTTACGATTAGCATGTATAATGTTGGGGGGGGCATGGGGAGGGCTGTGCAACACAGAGAAGACAAGTAGTGATTGTACAGCATCTTACTACGCTGATGGACAGTGACTGTAATGGGGTTTGTGGGGGTGATTTGGTGAAGGGGGACCCTAGTAAACATAATACTCTTCATGTAATTGTAGATTAATGACAACAAAATAAATTAATTAATTAATTTTAAAAAAATGTTCAAGTTTCAACAAAAAATTACAGGACATGCAAAAAATAAAACCCAGCAAAGTGTGACTCACATTCAGGAAAACAGTCAACAGAAACTGTTTCTGAGTGTTCCCATGTTTTGCAACTAGCAGATGAAGACCTCAAAGTAACTATAAATATGTTGAAAGTACTAAAGGAAGCCATTGTTCAACAAGCTAAAGGGAAGTATGAAAACAACAAATCCAAAGATTCTCAATAAGGACACAGAAATTATGAAAAAATTACTAATGGAAATCATGGCATAGAAAAGTACAGTAACGGAAACTAAAGCTTCTCTAGAGGTATTCAAGAGCAGGTTCAAGATGTCAGAAGAACGTATTAGTGAACTTGAAAAGAGATCAATATAAATTATCCAATCTGAAGAACAGAGAGAAAAACTATTGAGACTCAGAGAGCTGTGGGACATCAAGCATATTAAAATATACGTACTACGAGGCTTTGAAGAAGAGGGAAGAGGAAGAAATACTTGAAAAAATGATGGCAGAAATATCCAAAATGTTATGAGAAACAGGAATCAGATCTAAGAAGTTCAATTAACCCTAAGTAAGATAAAGCCAAGACAGCTAGTCATAGACACTTCGTAGTCAAACTGTTGAAAAGCAAAGATAGACAATTCTGAAAGCAAAAGAGAAAAAGGGCCCATGTAGAAGGGAACTACAATCAAACTAACAGGAACTTCCCACCAGAAACAGTGGAGGACAAAAGACAGTGGACTGACATAATCAAAGAGCAGAAAGAAAGAAACATACTATCAATCAAAACTTCTATATCTAGCAAACCTGTACTTTTAAAATTGAAGGTTAAAAAATGACATTCCCAGATAAACAAAGGTGAAGAGAATTAATTGCTAGTAACATTTCTTTACAAGAAATACTAACAGAGGTCCTTCAGGCTGACACCATTTAGTAATGTTACTTCACAGGAAGAAATGAAGAGCCACAAAAATGATAAATATGTGGGTTAATATGTAAGTCTCTCTTAGTATATTTTTTCTCATTTCTTCTCTTACCTTCTCTAAAAGATATAAGATTGTATAAAGCAATAGCTATAACACTTTACTGTTGGGGTTTATAACCTATGTGAATGAATGCAATATGTCTGATACTAATAGCACAAAAGGGGAGGGAAGAAATGGAACCATATTAGAGCAAAGTCATTACATTTTGCCAAAATTAAGTGAGTATTAATATGAAGTAGATTGTGATTAGTTAAGATGCGTATTATAATGTAACTGTTATTCAAAAGATATATAGTTAAAATATCAACTATAAAACAAATGGCACACTAAAAATATTTAACACAAGGGAAGGCAGTCAAGGAAGAAAAGAAGAACAAAAAAGACAGGAGATATATAAAAAAGATACATAGAAATAGCAAAATGCCAAGTGTAAATCCAACTGTATCGATCATTAAATTAAATGTGTGTGATCTAAACACCCCAATCAAAAATTAGAGATTCAAAAAAAGCAATATTCAGCTGTATATTGTTTATAAGAGACAAATCTTAGATTCAAAGACACAAATAGATTAAAAGTAAAAGGAAAGAAAAAGATATATTATGGAAACAGTGACCATAAGAGAGCTGCAGTGGCTATATTAATATCAGATAAAATAGACTTTAAGATAAAGGCTTTTATTTTTTAAAAAGGGACATTTTGTAATGATAAAAGGGAGGAAGATATAGCAATTATAACATATGTACATCTATCAACGCAGCCCCAAAATACATGAACCAAAAACTGACAGAATTGAAAGAAGAGAAAACTGAACTATGATAGTTGGAGTTTTTAATACCCCACTTTCAATAATTGATAAAAATAGAAAAAAGATCAGCAAGGATACAGAAAACTTAAACAACACTTTCAACAAATTCGACCTAGCTGAAATCCATAGAATATTCACTCTTTTCAAATACATTTGGAACTGTCTCCAGGATAGATCATACCCTAGGCCATTCAACAAGCTTAAATACATCTAAAATGACTGAAATAATACAAAATATCTCTGACCACAACAGAATTAAATCAGAAATCAAAAAAAGAAAGAAATCTAGGAATTCACAAATATTTGGAAATTGAACAAAAAACTTCTAAAAAAAACCCCACAGGTCAAAGAAAAAAACTACAAGGGAAATTAGAAAATACTTTGGACAGAATGAAAATGACCATAAATGAATGTGTGGATAAACAAAACATGGTCTAGCCATACAGAATATTATTCAGTTATAAAAATGAATGAAATATTGATGCATGCTACAACACAGATGGATTTTGAAAATATTATGCTAGCATAAAAAGTCAGACACAAAGGGCCACATATTGTATGGCTCCGTCTCTGTGAAATATCAGAAACAGGCAAATCCACAAAGACAGAAAGTAGATTAGTAGTTGCCAGGGGCTGAGGTGGGAGGATGTTGGGGAAAATGGGGAGAGACCCACTAACGGGTCCAGGGTTTTTCAGGTGTTGATAAAATGTTTTGGAATTAGATCATGGTGACAGCTGCACACCTTTGTGAATATAATGAAAACCAAAACTTTGTACATTTTAAAGGGTGGATTTCATGGTATGTGGATTATACCTCAATACAAAATGAATTTTAAGTTTGAAAGGAAAAGTATTGAACAAGGTATACCAGGCAAATATTAACCAAAAGAAAGTTATAGCTGCTATTCACTACCAAAGTTAACTATGAGGTAAAAGTAGCCCCTACATTCTGATCAAATACTCAACTTACCTGAAATACACAGCAATTCTAACTCATCTGCACTTAACCTAACTTAAAAATACATAAAGCATTAGTTGGAAGAACTACAAAGATAAAATGAGAAAAAGCAATCAGGCCTCTCCTCAGGGCATCATGAGAGGCAGGCTTGGTTGGCTCCCTGGTGAGAGGGGCACTATTGAACCCTCCATGGGGCATGGGAGGGGTTATGGAGATGAGGCCTAACAGTTATCAAGAAGGGCCAGATAGGGTTGAAAAATACTGAAAATTCTCTTAGCAGCAAAAATCTGATCCTGTCACTGTCCTGCCTACAGCCCTCCAGTGGCTATGCAGTACCCTCTTGAGAAAGTGCACTTTACAGGCTGATCTCCGGCCACTCCGCACAACTACCCTCAATCAACGAAAGCAGGTTATTTGTCATTTCCCCAACACTCCGTGCTTCGTGTCTTGCCCACCTGAGGAGACAGGGATGGAGACAGGGGTGCCTGGACAAAGCTGGGGTTGAGTTGGGAACTGAGCGCCAGCAGGAACTCAGCTTAGAGTCCTGACAGGGGCAGGTCCTGGTTGGGCCCTTTCGTCTCCTAAACAGGCCTGCTTCTCTCCTAGGGTTAGGGTGGTGCATCCTTAACTCCCTCACACTTTCCCCCATTCAGTCCACCATGAATGGAAATAGGACTCTATCTTTCCGGCCCTACCTCAGCTGCCTCCGCACAGCTCTCCACATCTCTTGCCTTGCCCCCCACGTGGCCCCTAGATGTGTGCCCCTACCACCAGCCCTGCCCCACTTCCTGGTCGTCTCTCACACTGAACCCGAGGTGTCTTTGCAGAGCCCAGACCCCACGCACACCTCCCATGTCTGCACAGAGGCAGGCAGGAGGGTAAAGCCCAAGGCTGTCGGGTCTCAGCACAGGGAGGTTATTTGTCCTCCTTATGCCCCAGTTTCCCCTCAGGTAAAGTGGGAATGACGGTATGGAGAGTAGCTACCTCATTAAAGTTAATGCCTGTGAAGCTCTCCAAACAGGGACTGGCACACAGTAAGCACTCAATAGTTGCACTGAGCTGACTCTCTGGATCAGCTATGAAGCTAGGGGTCCACATTTGCAGAGGGAAGGGTGCAATACAAGTCTCTTCATCTACCTCCTTGCCCCTTCAGGCACCTCAAACTCATGTTTGAAGTTCAAAACCAATCTTCATTCTCTCCCCCAAACACACCCCTGTCGAACCCCGCTTGGCGAATGGTTCCACAGTCCACCCAGAAACACAGGGGCTGCTCCAGGGTCCCTCTCGTTCATTCCCCACCACTGGCTCCTGAAGGGCTCCCAGGATCACCCCCCACCCCCAGGGTGGCCCCAGAACAAGGAGGACAGATGCCTCTAGATTCTGGGCTGCTTCCTGACACCAGGGAAGGCCAGTCCACTGGACCCTGTGCCCCACTCACAGCCCCCAAGTTTTGCAGTCACCTGACCTCAGCACCTGCAACCCCTCCAGGGGCTTTCTGTTACTCAGACACTGAGGTCCAACTCCCCCTCCCCAGGCCCTGGCCTCAGCGCCTGAGCACCGGGCGCTCCCTCTCCATCTAGCCCAGCGCTCCCTTCCGGAAACCAGCCCTTCCTCTCTCCCAGCCACGCAAGCCATGGTGACCCAAGGCTTTCCCCTCACGAACTGCCCCCTCCAATGAGAAGGGCTCCGAGGGATGAAGGAAGGGGGCTGCCCCTGCCTGACCTGGGCCCCCCCCCTTTCCCCAATCCTGGGTGGGCAGGGAAGGACCACTCCCCGACGTGAGAGCGTCCCAAGGGCAGGATTTTGAGGGTGGGTGGAGAGTAATGGTTTTGAGCAGCAGCCTCAGGGGCTGAAGGAACAAGGGTGGCTGATGGACGTGGAAGGATGTGACCATGGCGCTACCTGCTGGCCAGAGGCCAAATTACACCCTCGGGGGAAGGGGCAACTGCAGCAATGATCTCAAGGAGTGCAATTCCTTCTGGGAGGCTGGCACTGGCGCTCCTGAGCAGCCAGCACTCTTCTTTCCCCACCAAGATCACTCCTGTCACCCAAGTAAGCCCACCCCCTCTTACCATAGGGCCTCTTCCATGAGAGCAGTCACCCTTCTCTGGGGGGCCCAGTGCCTGGCAGAGTAGAGGGCCAATCAATATTTGATGTAGAAAACAAGAAGGTGCCATCGTGGGAGTCCAGTGTGAAGACCTCTGAGGAGGCAGGAGAGGAGATGGCGAGACCCCAAGTGCAGGGTTCATGGAAGTCAGGACAGGTCTTTGGAGGTGAGGCCAAGCTGTTGAGGTCTGGCCATGGCACTAACTGCCTGAGGTCCCCTGGACTGGGGTCAGAGAAAGGGGAGCAGGCATGATAGGACTGGAGTGTGCAACCCCGAAGCCTTGAGCAAATGATGGCCTAGAAGTGGCTGTGGGCAGGGAGGGGGAAGCTGCAGTGGGCTCAGGGCGCCATGCAAGCTGTGCAAGGGGCAAGGTGGGGCAGGATGCGGGGAGGCTGGGATGAGAAGAGAAACACAGGAGTGCCTGTGGGCCTGGGGACCCGCGGGCAGGCGTGCCTGCCACAGGCTTTACCTACCCCCAGCCATCCGGAAGCACAGTGTGGCTGAGCGCTCTCCTCAGTGGAAGCCGGGCCCCTGCCTCCAACCCCAAACCCTGCTCCAGCCTCCACCTCTGAGGCCCAGGCCAGCCCTGCTTTGGGTCCCAAAGGTCGATAAGGAGAAGGGTGTTCTCCATCGCACTCTGCAAAGGGGGCCGGCAGGGAGCAGCCAGGGCAGGGCGCATGGGGGGAAGGAAGGGCGGCCAGCTCACCTAGAACTCTGGTGCTGCCCCCTCTGCTCTGGCTGGGGCTGAGGAGTGGCCCTAGAGGTCTTCCCCTGATGGGCACAGGAGAGGCTTGGGGTTCAGCAAGACAGGGCTCTGGAGCCATGGCCTATCCAGAATGGGGGTGTCAGGGGCAGGGGCCACTCAGACAAGAGGACCAGCCGTGCTTTTCATACCAGAAGCCATAACCAAAGCCACAGAAGGGTTGCCTGGGGCCTGGAGCTCATGGGTCCCAAAGCCGCAGCACAGCACAAAGGGTTGAGGCCCCAGTGGTGCCCTCTCCTGGCCCAGGGGCTGCTCCTCCACCCCCCAACACTGGAGCTCCCTAGCCTTCCCCACAAGAAGGTGTGCACTGGAGGTGCACTCTGCCCTGGACTGGGGGGTGGGGGAAACATGCACTGCCTGTAAGCCCACCCCTGGGCGCCTGGAGAAGGCACTCTTCAAGCCCTCACCTGGCCTTCTGACACCCCCCAGCACGCCACATGAAGCTAGCCTCTAGGGTGGCAGAGCAGGCCAGCAGGGCTGCCTCTTGCCAGCACTTTGCAGGCGTAGGAAGTTCTTGGACAACTGGGAGCTTGTCTGCCACTGCTGACAGGAGCAGAGGTGCAGAGGTTTGAGTGGCGCTGGAGCAGGCCGAGTGCTGGGGCTCCCGTGGCAGCAGGCCAACCTCCTTCGTCTCTTTCCCGCAGGAGACATCCATCCCCTCCACGCTCACCCCCCCATCCCTGCGCCTTACCCCTCCCTCAAGCTCACCACTGGCCCATTGCTCTGTCTGTCTTTATTGATTTGGGGTAAACAGGAGTGGGCCCGGAGGGCCATGACAAGCAGGACCATCCAGTCAGTGGAGCACAGAACGGCGTGCAGGAAGACAGCCCCTGGAAGCATCCTAGGCTGCTAGAGGCGCTGTGGAGGCAGCAGGGCAGAGGGGCCTCTGTGGACTTGCCCCATTGACCCCCTCGTGAGGGCAGAGGCTGGGCTGAGAGGGAGGATATGCCCCCTCTTGCCTCAGCACCGTGCGCCACAGTCACACATTTCAAACTTTCCAGCGGACACCAGACAGGGTGGGGGTTAGGGGACTGGAAGAGTCCAGGGGAAGGGAACATGGGGGTCAATTCACTTGGCCTCGGCATCCGCCTGGGGTTGTGTGGGGGAGAGAAGCACAGGGAAAAGGCAGTCAGGCGGTGCCCTGGCCTGCGCTGGGCCCCCTGCTCCCAGTCAAGGCTCTGAGTGGCAGTGGCCACTGGCCACTCTCTCCTGTCCATGTCTCCTGGGATGCTGGCTCCTCCCCCCCACCTGCACCCTCTGCTCTGTGGGGCCCACCACCCTCTAGGCTCACTGAGGAGCCAGATGCCAGGGGACCAGGGCCAACCACCACATACCTGGGCGTCACCACTTGGGGTGGCTGTGGTGAGCCATTCTCCGCTCTGAGGCCTCCTCACCCTCTGGGCTCTGCCCCAACTTGCGGATATGACGCAGGAAAGAGGTGGCATTAAATGCTCGCTGCAGGGAGAGGGGGTGTCAGGCCTGCCCCAGCTCCCACCCCAGGACTTCAGGGACCACAGAGGCCACTGGTGGTCCAAGCCATCCCCCTGAAGCGGGGAATAGGTTAGGCAGTGGTGGGGTAGGGTGGGGGGTGCCACCTTGAATGAGGTCCACAGACTCCTCCCCACACTGACCTTCCAGTGGGTCCGGGCAAAATTCTTTTGAATCTGCTCACTGACTGAACCCAGGATGTCCTTGTCAAAGGCTGCATCCCCAGAGATCCTACAGGGGGGCTCAGCCTCAGTGGAGGGTGCGCTTCCTTTGGGGCCAGCGGAGTTTGGCACAGTTCCAACTCACCAGAGATGCTGTAAGGCCTGCTGGCAGGTGAACCTCTTCTGGGGGTCTCGCTCCAGAAGGTGCCGGATGAAATCTTTGGCTGCAGCAGGGAGGCCGGTCAGACCATCCCGCCCCACCTGCCCCGGCCACTCTTCCCTCCCTGAGCTCAGGCCGGCCCCAAGCTCACCTGATTCTGAGATGTCATCCCAAAAGGGTGAGTCAAACTCGTAGCTGGCCCTCAGGATCTGGCTGAAGAGTTCGGGGTCGCTCTCGTCGTAGAAGGGGGGATACCCACACAGCCTGGCACCCACAGACAAATCATCCAGAGCTGTCCAACCTTCCCCAACCCAGCAGGGGGCAGGCAAGCAGAAGAGGAGCCTTCCCAGTGGCCACTCACAGGATGTAGGAGATGACACCCAGGGCCCACACATCCACGGCCTTCCCGTAGGGTTTCTGCTCCAAGAGCTCTGGGGCTGGGGGCCAGAGACAGATGGACGCACAACCGTGCACACGCACACCATGCCTTCAGTGCTGCCAGGAGTGGCCCACCGTCTGCCCTACCCTTGGCACTGTGGCTCCCACAGGGTCCACCAGGCCCCCTGCCCGCCAGCAAGCCTCAGGGCAACCCCTTCACTTACCCACATATCCTGGTGTCCCACAGGCAGTGCCTAGCATGTTGCCAGCCTGGATTTTGGAGAGGCCAAAGTCAGAGACCATGATTTTGGAGTCCTCGAACGGTGTGGCATAGAGAAGGTTTTCAGGCTGCGACACGAGCACCAGAGAAAAATGCCAGGTCAATCCCCAGACCGTTGATGCACAGGGATGCTGGCAACACCTGGGGGACAGGAGGGCAGGCACCTTGAGGTCACGGTGCACGATGCCCAGGCTGTGCAGGTAGGAGACAGCGCCAAGGACTTGGCCCACCAGATGGCTGGCGTCCTTCTCTGTGTAGGACCCGCGCTCCATGATGCGGTCAAACAGCTCGCCCCCAGTTACCCTGGGGGAAGTGGGGGCGCAGCTGACCCAGGCCCCTCAGCCCCCACTTACCAGCCAGCCCACAGTCCCCAGCCTGCCCCTGCCCTCCTCACAGCTCCATGGCCAGGTAGAGGTGGGACGGGCTCTCGTGAACGTCCTCCAGAGCCACAATGTTGGGGTGGCTGACTCTGCAAAGGTGAGAAGAAACCCTCACGGACTGCCGCAGCCCTCCCTGGGCCTCTCAGGGTGGAGGGGTACTCTGTCCCAGGCCACAGAGAAACGCTCCTCTGTCTCCTCTTCCTCCTGCCTCTGCCCACTTCCCCACCACAGGCTGCCCTGCGGGGCACAGCAAGGCAGAACCCCAGGCCTTCCTGGGAACACTGCAGACATAGGGACTCCACCCCAGGACCTGCGACCCCAGGCTCGGAGGAGCTGGCTGCCTGGCCAGAGCCAGGTGTACCTCCGGAGCACTGCAATCTCGTTCTCCACCAGGGCCTCCTTGCCTCCAAGGGCCTTCTTGGGGATGCACTTGAGGGCAACAAGGCGCGAGGAGCCCCGCTCCTGGGCTAGCACCACCTCAGAGAAGGCGCCCCTGCCAGAGGTGGGGCAGTGCAAGAAGGGAGGGAGCAAGGTGCAAAGGGGGAGGAGGGGAGGGCGAGGGCGAGAGAGCAGAGGTGTGGGGGAGAGTCCCTCTGGTCAAAGGAGATGGCAGGTCCTCCCAGTCCCACACCACGCATCCCCCCCCACACACATACATTCACCGACACGTATTCATTGACACAGGCTCACACACACTCACGAGCCAAGCTTCTCCCGGATCTCATAGACGCTGCTGATGTCCTCGGTCTGTTTCTTGAGCAGCAGCATGTCTGGGGGGCGGCGGAGAGATGGAGGGAAGCGCCAGGGCCAGGGGCAGCCCCACTGCCCACCCCAGGCGGGGCAGTGCCTCAGCCAGCTACATGACAGCCCCACTCCCCCACCTAGGTACACCCCGCCCCTCCCCCACTGCCCAGCTCCGCGCTCGCAGGTGGGCGCCTCCCCCCGCCAGAGAGGCACCGCCGGCCACGCGATCCCGCAACCCCTGCCCTGGCGCCCCGACGGAGATCAGCATCCAGACACCCGCTCCGCGCCTGCACACGACCCCGTCAGCGGCTATAGGCCGCCTTCCAGAAGGCTCCTGGCACCGCGCCCCCGCCCTCAGCCCGGCCCCCCCCCACCCACAGCGCCCAGAAGGGCCCCCGCCCTGCCCCCAGGCCTAGACCTGCCACTAAGGGTTCAGCGTTCCCAGGCACGCGCCACCCGGGCCACCACTCCTCCCGGGATGCACCTGCGACCCCCGCGCACAGCCGCCTGCCACAGCCACGGCCACCCACGCGGCAGCCCCAGCGCAGCCCAGCCCCCGGCGCCTCAGGGCGGGAGGGACTCGGCGGCCTGGGTCTGCCGCTTCCCGAGCTGCGTGGGCTGCGCCGGGCGTGACAGGTGTGCACGGGGCCGCGCGGGAGTTGCGGGAGTTGCGGCTGTCGCGGCCCGGGACCCCGCACGCCCCCGCCGAAGCGCGCGTGCGCGCCCCAGAGCGTCGGGTGCGGACCTGGAGCCGAAGCCGCAGCGTCGCCCGGCGCAGGGGCCGTAGCTCGGAGCCCCGCTCGCGCCCCACCGGCCCCGCCCCCTCCGCGCGCGCCCCTGCTGGCCGCTGGCGGCCCAGCTCGCGGGGGCCTAGCCGGCCTCGGCGCTGCAGGTAGCCTTGTAAGGCAATAAGCCGGCACTGGTCTCTACTGCGGCCTCCCTGGTCATTCAGGCCGGCTCCAGCGGGCTCCAGCGCCCTGACCGCCTGGCTGGGCCGGCCTCAGGGCCTTTGCATCGCCAGTGTCCTCTGCCGGAAGGGTCTTCACCCACATGCAGATATGGCTCTCCGCGTGCCTTCGTGTTTCTCATGTCTTCTCCCCAGACGGCCTCCTTCTCTAGCCCCAGCCCCGCCACAACAGCACTCAGCTTGATGACAGCAGCAGCCTCCTCACCGGGCTCCCTCTCCCCTCTGACCCTCCGACCCCCAGTCTCTCCTCCACTGAGCAGCCAGGCCATTCCCTTTACTGAGATCATGTCCCTCCTGGGCTCCAAACCCTCCCACAGTTCTTCGTGTCACTCCAAGTCAAAGCATGAGGCCTTACAGCGGCCTACGGGCTCTGCATGATCGGCGCCGCCCTCTCTATTGCTGCTCTGCTCTTTCTCTACCCACTCTCCCCTGGCTCCGGCAGCTCCGGCAGCTCCCGCCCCAGTGCCTGCCCCTCACTGCCTCTCCTCCCAGAATGCTCTTTATGCAGGTACCTGCTTGGTTGGCTTCCTCACCCTACCACGTCTCAGCTCCACAGTCACCTCCTCAAAAGCACCTCCCCCTGCCCCGGTCTCTAGGATGTCAGCCCACAGCCCACCCCGTCTCCAGAATGTCTGTCACTGCAAACCCACCTTCTCTGCCTTGTCTCATTGGCCAGAAGGGTCTCTGCTGACCAGCTCAGAAGAGGTGCTCAAGGAATAAGCCTCGCGTGACTGAATTCAATCCTTTGGCAGTTAGTGGGTTCCTCCCATATAGTCCCATCCCGGCTCTGATGCCCTGTCTCAGGGGGTCCAGGCCCCACCAGGGGTGGGGGGGATGGGTGTCCTGGCTGTTGATAAATGCATGTCTACACAGGCCAGTGCTACAGGGTCTCCATGGAGTCACAGGGTCCAGGAGTGGCCCACTGAATCTGTCTTCGCAGGTGTCTGTAGGCCCCTGGCATGACATAATGTCTTTAAGAGGATCCATGGGGCAAGCAGAGTTTTAAAAATCACCCCTCCAAACCTCATCTCCCACATGTACCCTGTCTAGTTCACTCAAGAAGGCTTCAGGGCCCTAGCACTCAGCAGTTTGGGCCCCATCCCAGCTGCTCAGCTCTGTGAATAGAGTTCCTAGGCCTCACATCTGAAAGAGAAAACACAAAATAGAAGTGGAACTGATGGTGAGCCCTCTGTCATGCTGGCAATAAGTGCTATCCATCTACAGACACGTGGACTCATGGACACGAACTGCAGCCCCACCTTACTTGTGTGTTTCGTAACCATCTAATCCGCTGCTGTGGCTTTGGTCAAGCCCAGAGGAACATTATCAGAGCCCTGTGCTCACAGGTGATGACAAGAAATGTAATTTATATACATTTGTGTTTCAGAGAAATACAATGCATGAGTAGTGAAAGACTGCCCACATGGAGAAAAATGCCATCTCTCTGGAGGTGAAAGAGAAAACAGACCTCTCTGAGGGGCAGCAGATGAAAAGTGGAGGCAGGAAGAAAAGGACCCACTTCCAAAGCAAGCCCGGGAAAAAAGAGCCAGCATGAGGAACTGGACATGGACACAGGTGTCAACTCACTGGGTGATTGCAATGCCACTGACCCACATAAAAAATGATACCATGATTTTTGTTTTAAATCAGTATTTACAATACACCAGAAATTATACCCTTCGAAACTGTGTAAACTCTGTTGAAATTTTGTACATGTCAACTTCAAAATGTACAAGTGTCTGTGTGTACATCATAGAATATATGTATCTATATTAAAGTAAACATAAATTCACGCTGGTGTCTCCAAATCTGATACATCAACACATGGAGCATTCTAGTACCTCCCCTTACTTTCAGAAGATCTCTTGCAGAAGAATTAATTCAAAGTGGATCATAGCAGAAGAACAAAAATGAGGCCCAAAGTCAGTAGAAGGAGGGACATAATAAAGATCAAAGAAGAAATAAATAAAATTGAGAAGAATAAAACAATAGAAAAAAATTAATGAAACCAACAGCTAATAAATAAAATAGATAAACCCCTACCAGACTTACTAAGTAACAAAGAGAATCTACAGACATAAACAGAATCAGAAATGAGAAACAAAAAATCACTGCAGACACCACAGAAATGCAAAGAATTATGAGAGAATACTATGAAAAATTATATGGTAACAAACTGGATAACCTAGAAGAAATGGACAACTTTCTAGAAAAATACAACTTTCCAAGGCTGACCAAGGAAGAAACAGAAAATCTAAACAGACCAATTACCAGCAATGAAATTGAAGCAGTAATCAAAAAACTACCAAAGAACAAAACTGCCAGGCCAGATGGATTCACCGCTGAATTTTATCAGACATTTAGAGAAGACATAATACCCATTCTCCTTAAAGTTTTCCAAAAAACAGAAGAGGAGAGAATACTCCCAAACACCTTCTATGAAGCCAGCATCACTCTAATACCAAAACCAGGCAAACATACCACAAAAAAAGAAAACTACAGACCAATATCCCTGATGAACATAGATGCAAAAATACTCAACAAAATATTAGCAGACCAAATTCAAAAATACATCAAGAGAATCAGACATCATGATCAAATGACATTCATCCTAGGGATGCAAGGATGGTACAACATTGGAAAATCCATCAACATCATCCACCACATCAACAAAAAGAAGGACAAAAATCACATGGTCATCTGCATAGATGCTGAAAAAGCATTTGACAAAATTCAACACCCATTCATGATAAAAACTCTCAACAACATGGGTATAGAGGGCAAGTACCTCAACATAATAAAGGCCATATATGACACACCCAGAGCCAACATCATACCTAACAGTGAAAAGCGGAAAGCTTTTCCTCTAAGATCAGGAACAAGACAAGGATGCCCACTCTCCCCACTTTTATTCAACATAGATCTGAAGGTCTGAGCCACGGCAATCAGAAAACACAAAGAAATAAAAGGCATCCAGATTGGTGAGGAAGAAGTCAAACTGTCATTGTTTGCAGATGACATGATATTGTACGTAAAAACTCTAAAGACTCCACTCCAAAACTACTAGAACTAATATCTGAATTCAGCAAAGTTGCAGGATACAAAATTAATACACAGATATCTGTTGCATTCGTATACACTAACGATGAACTAGCAGAAAGAAATCAGGAAAACAATTCCATTCACAATTGCATCAAAAAGAATAAAATACCTAGAAATAAACCTAACCAAGGAAGTGAAAGACCTATACTCTGAAAACTACAAGACACTCATGAAAGAAATTAAAGAAGATACCAATAAATGGAAACACATCCTGTGCTTGTGTATAGGAAGAATTAATATTGTCAAAATGGCCATCCTGCCTAAAGCAATCTACAGATTCAATGCAATTCCTATCAAAATACCAACAGCATTCTTCAATGAACTAGAGAAAATCATTCTAAAATTCATATGGAACCACAAAAGACCCTGAATAGCCAAAGCAATCCTGAGAAGGAAGAATAAAGCTGGGGGAATTACACTCCCCAACTTCAAGCTCTACTACAAAGCCACAGTAATCTAGACCATTTGGTACTGGCACAAGAACAGACCCATAGATCAGTGGAACAGAATAGAGAGTTCAGATATTAACCCAAGAATATATGGTCAATTAATATACAATAAAGGAGCCATGAACATACAATGGGCAAATGACAGCCTCTTCAACAGCTGGTGTTGGCAAAACTGGACAGCTACATGTAAGAGAATGAAACTGGATTACTAACTCCATACACAAAAGTAAACTCAAAATGGATCAAAGACCTGAATGTAAGTTATGAAACCATTAAACTCTTAGAAGAAAACATAGGCAAAACTCTCTTGAATACGAACATGAGCAACTTTTTCATGAGCATATCTCCCTGGGCAAGGGAAACAAAAGCAAAAATGAACAAGTGGGACTATATCAAACTAAAAACCTTCTGTACAGCAAAGGATACCATCAGTAGAACAAAAAGACATCCTACAGTATGGGAGAATATATTCATAAAGGACATATCCGATAAGGGGTTGACATCCAAAATATACAAAGAGCTCATGCACCTCAACAAACAAAAAGCAAATAATTCAATTAAAAAATGGGCAGAGGATCTGAACAGACACTTCTCTAAAGAAGAAATTCAGAGGGCCAACAGGCACATGAAAAGATGCTCCACATCACTAATCATCAGAGAAATGCAAATTAAAACCACAATGAGATATCACCTCACACCAGTAAGGATGGCCACCATCCAAAAGACAAACAACAACACATGCTGGCGAGGATGTGGAGAAAGGGGAACACTCCTACACTGCTGGTGGGAATGTAAATTAGTTCAACCATTGTGGAAAGCAGCATGGTGGTTCCTCAAAAAACTCAAAATAGAAATACCATTTGACCCAGGAATTCCACTCCTAGGAATTTACCCTAAGAATGCAGCAGCCCACTTTGAAAAAGACATATGCACCCCTATGTTTATCGCAGCACTATTTACAATAGCCAAGAAATGGAAGCAACCTAAGTGTCCATCAGTAGATGAATGGATAAAGAAGATGTGGTACATATGCACAATGGAATATTATTCAGCCATAAGAAGAAAACAAATCCTACCATTTGCAGCAACATGGATGGAGCTGGAGGGTATTATGCTCAGTGAAATAAGCCAGGTGGAGAAAGACAAGTACCAAATGACTTCCCTCATCTGTGGAGTATAACAACAAAGCAAAAACTGAAGGAACAAAACAGCAGCAGACTCACAGAACCCAAGAATGGACTAACAGTTACCAAAGGGAAAGGGACTGGGGAGCGTGCGTGGGAAGGGAGGGAGAAGGAGATTAAGGGGCATTATGATTAGCACACATAATGTAGGGGGGACATGGGGATGGCAGTATAGCACAGAGAAGACAAGTAGTGACTGTATAGCATCTTACTATGCTGATGGACAGTGACTGTAATGGGGTATGTAGTGGGGACTTGATAATGGGGGGAATCTAGTGACCACAATGTTGCTCATGTGATTGTATATTAATGATACCATAATAAAAAAAAGAAAAGAAAGAAAAAGTGAATCATAGATCTAAACATACAGTGCCAAACTTCTAGAAGGAAACATAGGGGGGAAAATCTGTCTTACCTTGGACTGGGTGATGAGTTTTTAGATACAATATGGAAAGCATGGTCCATGAAAGAAAAAAATGATAAACTGGACTGTATCAATATTTTAAGTGTTTGCTCTACAAACAATGATATTAAGAAAATGAGAAGACAAGCCATAGGGTGGGGGAAAATCTTCACAAACTACATGTGTGATAAAGGACTGGTATCCAAACTACACAAGAAACACTTAAAACTAAGCAATAAGAAAACAAACAATCCAATCGAAAAATGGGCCCAAGATCTGAACACATACCTCCCCAAAGAAGAAACACAGAGGGCAAATGAGCATATGAAAAGATGGTTGACATCATATATCATCAGGTAAATGCAACGTAAAACAACAATGAGATGCCACTGCACACCTATGAGAACGACCACAATCCAGAACACTGACAGCACCAAATGCTGGTGAGGATGCGGAGCCACAGGAATTCTCATTCATTGCTGGAGGGAATGCAAGATGGTACCACCACTTTGGAAGACTTGTTCATTTCTTACAAAATCTAAACGTACTCTTACTATACAATCCAGTGATTGAGCTCCCTGGTCTTTACCCAAAGAAGCTGAAAAGTTATGTCCAAACAAAAACCAGCATGTGAATGTTCATAGTCATTTTATTCATAATGGGCAAAAACTGGGAAAAACCAAGATGTCCTTCAGTAGGTAAATGCATCAACAAGCCATGGTACATCCGGACAATGGAGAGCTATTCAATGATAAAAAGGAAAGAAAGAGCTATGAAGCCATGAAAAGAAATGGATGAATCTTATATACATATTGCTAACTGAAAGGAGCCAGTCTGAAAAGGCTATACATTTTATGATTCCATTTATATGACATTCAGAAAAATCAAAACTATAGAGACAGTGAACAGGCCAGTGACTGCCAGGACTTTGAGAGAGGAGAGTTGCGTTTGACAAGGGGAAGCCCAGGGGCCGTTTAGGCTGTAAGATGACTACATGTGATGCTGTCAATGGTGGAAATGTGACACTCTGCATCTGTCAAAACCTGGACGACTGTACAGCAGAAAGAGCAAACCTTAACATACACAAACTTAAAAGTAATCTTTTGGGAGATTGGGGGTTGGGGGGGTCAGAGGAAGGAATACAGACTGTGACAGAAGAATCTACAGGTATTACATATATTACAAATGCATGAAGCCACCTCACTGAAGGCAGCTGGGGGAAAAGGGCTGATCTCAGTCACTTTGGAAATGAGTGGTGTCCGTAAGGCCAAAGGCAAAAGGAACTATGTGTAGGCCCTGCCCTCTGGTTGGCAATGTTGTTCTCCCACGAAGACAAAGGTTAACAATTCTGAACCCACTCTATATGTACACTGGAACTCAACTATTAAGTGGAAGGCAGTTGGTGGGAGCCAGGTTTCTCACTGATGGAGGGGAGGATACAGAGAAGCAAGGGGAGGAGCTAGAATGCTCCATGTGGTGATGGATCAGAGTTGGAGACACCAGTATGAATTCACATTTACTTTAATATAGATACATATATTCTATAATGTGCATCTGTATCTATGTATTATACATGTACATATACATATGAATGTTTACAAATGTGTATATACATAGGTTAGTATACACGTAAATTTCCTTGTTCTGTAAGCTGAGAGGGCCTAAAAGCAATGACAACCAGGCCTAGGTTTCTAAAACCATTCTCTAATAAAGGGCTCCTTGGAGAAATGGATGAACCTAGGGCTGGGGCAGGAAATAACAAGATGAGCCCTGGATCACCTTGTAGTGCCAGAAAGAAACAAAGTGTGCACTCCCTCTTTCTCTCTCATGCATGAGTGGGTGCGCTCTCACACACACACACACACACACACACACACACACACACACACTGATAGGGAATGACAAAGGGACACAGGAGCCACTGAAAGAGCTCCCAATGGTCAAAGATGGAACAATTTGAGCAACAAAATAAATAAGGTAGTACTGGGTTATAACCCAAAGTAAAAGATAGACATCTGCTGCTGTAAATAAATGACTAAATAAATATATGGAGGGAGAGGAGACAAGCTGTGTGCAGATAATTCCAAATAATATAAGTAGACAGCACTCTCCAGAGAGAGCATAAGCCCCTCTCCTCAAACGTGGGCTGTGCATACTGACCTCCTTCCAAAGAGGACAGGGCAGGAAGAAGGAGATTAAAGCAGGGACACCTGATGAACAAACTTGACCTCAGCCAGGTGGCCAAGGTCAATGTGGACAAGGGTGAGTCTTCATGTTGAGAGCAGGGAGCCTTGCTAGGTGTGGGGAAGTTGGGGTTCCTATGGCCGGGATCCTCACTGAACTTAAACCACCTAATGATGTAACTGGCCTGTTGCTAGGCTACGCTTCCACACCTTTAGGCAATAAGCTATTATTGCGTTGTATAGAGACCTCAACCCGGAGGTAGAGACGCTAGTGTGTGACCTACGGCCAAGAGAACAAGCCAGGTAATAAACCCTTTCACTCCAAAGAATGTTTTTCTGTCAATTTCTTTGGTCACATTGAATCCATAGCGAACTTGCCTGGGGCTGAAACCCATTGGCAAGACAATTGGCAAAAGTTGGCAGGGTTTATTGTTGACCAAGGAAAAAGACAGGCTGCCCTTTTATGAAGGATGCTTCAGCAGGCTGCCCCTTGTGAATGGGGAGACAGTGGATTGTCCCCCAATGGGCATGTGGTCTGAGGTGGCTGGCCTCCTAGAGGACTGGGCCCCACCCCAGGACTGGAGGCAAGTGGAGGTGACACCTGAGGTAGTAGGGGTGGCCCTCGGTATAATAAGCAGATCCTTTGAGAAACAGTGCCCATGAGGCAGCGGGGACTGTGGGTTGGCTGCTTCTCACAGTATTAAAAAGGTCTACAGAGGAGACCCAAGAAATAGCGGCATGAGAACGCGAGCTGCAAACCTCTGTGGATGCCCTGAGGAAGGAGATGGCATTGATATGAGACGAGGCAGCACGAGAGCACCGGCAGCAAGGAGCCATTGGAGACGAGGCGGCAGGTCTGCCAGGTGTTCTGAAGGAGGAAGAGGCCATCAAGGAAAAAGACGAGCCCCTGAGGGAAGCACAGGCGGAGGTGGCACGAGAACATCAGCTGTGCAGCCTTGAGCTGAAGGTAAGAGACCTTCTGAAGACTGAGGTAGCATTGCTGCGAGGCACAGCAGAAAAGGTAAAGATTATAGCAGAGGAGGCACTCGGGGGAGGGGAGAGAAAGGTGCCATCAGCCCCAGAAATGGAGGAGCTGGAGAAGGATGAAGGGGTGGTGCCGGAGGCACTGGCGCCTCCTGTATTGAAAGCACGCCCAGTGGTTGTAAAGAAAATAAAGACCCAGCAGCTGAAAGTTCCCCAGGGAGAGGAGCAGCCCCCTCCCCAAGCCGTGGAGCACTCTACGGTCCACCCCTATACTCAGGCTGAGCTGGTGGTGTTGGGCTCCCGGTTTAGGCTGAAGCCCTTTGAGTCAATATCAGCTTGGCTCCTGCATCTGTGGGACTTAGGGGTGGAGGGAATTGTTCTGTCGGGATCAGAGATGGGCAAGCTGTCTTCCCTGACAGTGCAGCCTGCCTTGAGGCAGCAATGACAAAATGCACATCAGACCCCAGGGAGTCACCCCCTCCTCGATTGGCTTATGGCTGCACTTCGTGCTGTGTGGCCCAATCCGGGTGATCTGCCATCCTCTCCTGTTAGATGGCAGATGTATGCTGAGCTCCAACAGGTGCTACGAGAGCTAGGCATGAGAAATGCCATCTATAGTCCAGAGAATTATGGCCCAGATGAGGAGATTTTCCCCACTGAGATGAGAAATATTGTACTTCAAACGGCTCCCACATCCCTCTTTGGGTCTCTAGTGGCCATTCTTTCCCCTCACTTAGGGCAGCCCGTAAGCGAGGTGACACGTACAGTAGCAGACTTAGGAGAGGCTGAAGCAACGAGAGTCCGGAAAGAAATCAGACCTGTTACTCACAAGAAGAATTTACAGGGCCCCATGAGGGTTACGAGGACCCAGATGTGGGTTGATTTAATACAGGCAGGAGCAGATGGAGGGAAATTAGCTGAGAAGTCCTATAGGATCTTACTAGAGCTGCAGCAACAGCTAAAACCAGAGCAGCAGTTCCAGCCATTAAGACCAAAGAGGCAGAGGTCAGAGACAGAGCCACGAGTCTGGCCTGTGTGTTTGCAAGACTTCCTGCTGGAGAACGAGCCAACCTCACTTGAGCCCACACAGGAAGGTGACTGGGGAATACGGTTTGACTGAGGGGAAGGTCAAGGTATCTGTCCTGAGGGACCAGGGGGGAACCAGAGGCCACATGTTGAAATATCTATCCATTGGTCCCCAGTGAACATACAATGTGTCCTGGCTCTGGTGGACACTGGGGCTGAATGTTCACTGATTTATGGGAACCATGAGCAGTTTCCCAGGACCCCCACTATCATAGATGGATACAGGGGGAAGGCTACCAGAGTGAAACAATCCCAAATCCCATTGGGAATAGGGCATCTACCCCCAAAGGAGTATAGAGTGTATATCTCTCCTATCCCTGAGTATATTTTGGGGATTGATATCCTGCAGGGTCCATGGTTGCAGACCACTGCAGGCGAGTTCAGACTGAGAGTACATGTGGTGAAGGCAGTTCTGAGGGGCCATGCTAGGCACCCGCCCATAGCTTTGCCTGTGCCTCGGCAGGTGACTAATACCAAACAATACAAACTGCCTGCAGGGCATAAAGAGATTGCAGAAACCCTCCAGGAGCTGGAAAGGGGGGTATTATAAAGCCCACCCATAGTCCTTTCAACTCCCCAGTGTGGCCTGTAAAAAAGCCAGATGGCTCCTGGCGTATGACCGTGGATTACAGAGAACTGAATAAAGTCATACCCCCTATGCATGCTGCTGTCCCCTCTATTGCAGGCCTGATGGATACCCTCCGCCATGACCTAGGAACATACCATTATGTGGTAGATCTTGCTAATGCCTTCTTTTCCAGTGACATTGAGCAGGAAAGTCAGGAACAGTTTGCCTTCACGTGGGAAGGACAGCAATGGACTCTCATCATCCTCCCACAGGGATCCCTCCACAGCCCCACCATCTGTCACGGACTTGGCTACATGGGAGAAACCGCCAACGGTGCGGCTGTACCATTATATTGATGATATGATCATGCCTGATTCTCTTTCAGATCTAGAAGGTGCGGCACCTAGACTGCTGCAACATCTACAGGGGAAAGGATGGGCTGTGAACAGTACCAAGGTTCAGGGACCTGGTTTGTCTGTCAGATTCTTGGGGGTCGTCTGGTTGGGTAAGACCAAAGTGATACCAGAAGCAGTTATAGATGAAGTCCAGGCCTTTCCTACCCCCACAACTGTAGCATTGCTGCAGGACTTTCTGGGTCTTCTAGGCTACTGGAGAGTGTTTATCCCGCACTTGGCACAAATTCTGAAGCCCTTATACTGCTTGGTACGAAAGGGCATCACGTGGGACTGGGATGAGACCTGTGCACCTGCCTTTACTACAGCAAAACAGGCAGTCAAGGCCGTGCAGGCCTTGAGGGTGATAGACCCATCAAGGCCCTGTGAGCTGGATGTTCATGTGACTGAAGACGGTTATGGCTGGGGTCTCTGGCAGCAGCTTGAACAAACTTGCCAATCCATTGGATTCTGGTCACAACTCTGGAAAGGGGCAGAGGTACGATACACTTTGATAGAAAGACAACTGGCCGCTGTGTATCACGCCTTGCTGGCTACAGAACCCATCACGGGAATGGCCCCCATAAAGGTAATAATGACCTATCCCATCTTGGGGTGGGTACAAGACGGGACCCAAAAGCCAAGGACTGGTGTGACACAAACATCCACACTAGCCAAGTGGGGTGCTTACCTGCAGCAGCGTACTGCCCTCTCTAGTGGCCCCTTGAGTGAAGGACTCCGGCGCTTGTTGGGGCCGGTGACATGTACTAGTGAAAAGCAGGAAGAACTTGCTTTTGAACCATTAGCAGCAGAGAGTCCCTATCGGGAGGGAAGAGCCCCTAGACCCGAAGAATGCATGGTACACAGACGGCTCCAGCCGTGGGCAGCCCCCAAAATGGAGGGCCATAGCTTTCCATCCTAAGACTGAGACAATATGGGTGGAAGATGGGGAGGGGAAGAGCAGCCAATGGGCAGAGTTGCAGGCTGTGTGGCTTGTGATCAGCCGGGAGCCCTCCCCTAGAGTTGTCTGCACTGACAGCTGGGCTGTGTATCCGGGCTTGACCCTGTGGATACCAAGCTGGTACCATACCAACTGGCTGGTTGGTCACTGACCCCTTTGGGGGCAAGAATTGTGGCAAGCCTTATGGGCCTGTGGTCAGACTAAAATAATTACAGTATACCATGTGACAGGTCGTTGGTGCTGGTATCCCCAGGAAATGATGAGGCAGATAAATTGGCCCAAATACATTGGTTTAGAAGGAAAGCCTGCCTCTGATGTAGCCCAATGGCTATGTCAGCATTTGTTGCATGCGGGGCAAAAGACAATGTGGGCTGTAGCCCATCGGTGGGGCTTGCCTTTGACCTTCGAAGAAGTTAGTAGAGCCCGGCAGGAGTGTGTCGTGTGCTCCAAAAGGGACTTACACCGAGTTCCACAGCAACATGGGACAATAGCTAAGGGACTATACCCCTCATCAAGTGGCAGATAAACTATACTGGGCCTCTACCTGGGTCAGAAGGATATCAGTATGCGATGACGTGTGGACACAGCCACTGGACTTGTGGTTGCTTTTCCTGCCCATTGTGTAGACCAGCAGATGACCAGAAGAGGCCTGGAGCGTCTGTTTGCCGCCTATGGCTGACCACAGGTAATTGAGAGTGATCGGGGCACCCATTTTACTGGACATACACTGCTGGGAATCCAACGGAAGTTTCATGTGCCGTACAATCCTACTGCAGCAGGCATGATAGAGAGGCACAATGGCTTAAAATCCGGACTAAAGTCAGATACCAATAGTCTGCGGGGATGGTCAGTCCACTTATGGACTGTGCTATGGCATTTGAAAGAGAGACCCCAAAAGGGAGCCCTGAGCCCCATAGACATGTTAGCACATATGGCTGCCTCCCCTGTACAACTGCAAGTACAAACCAAGGGAGAATCACTGAAGCCCAGGTTTGGCCACCAGAATAACATCTTGCTGCCAGCGCCAGCTGCACTGAACCCCGGAGACTCCACTGAGTGGACGTGGCCTTGGACCTTTCAACACATGGACCAACGATGGCTGGCTCTCCTGGCACCTTGGGGACAAGGCCTGGAAACTGGCCTTCTGTGTATTCCTGGAATAGCAGCATAGTGGCCCCCAGAGGTCACAGTAGTATATCCTGAACGGCCAGAAGGTAGGAGCATCTTACCGGGGAGTTTTGTTTTATCATTACAGCCACTGCATGCACCTCCAGTAGCACTACATATAGACCCTTCAGTAACCCCCATGGGGAGAGGAATAAAAGTATGGTACACTAGACCTGGAAGGGCCCCCCTTCCTGCTACAGTCCTATCCCAGGACCACTCTCTTGCATGCATCCTACCTGATGGACAAGATTTGCCTATGTTGGTGGCATTAAAATGTAGTCTTATCGCCCCTAAGGTCTTTGTGGATTAGGAACCTCCTCTAGCTTCAGGATTATTATGATTTTTGTTATTAGGAACCTCCTCTGGCTTGAGGATTATTGTAATTTTTGTTACCTGTATCAAAATCTTGCTGTAATCTTAACTTTTATTCTCTCTGAGTTGTTGTTCTCCTCTGTTGCTGTTGTGTAACCTGGTTGCAGTGCTCCAGCTTTCTTGCACAGGGACCATTGCGGAAGATTGAGGGCATGTAGATTGTGATGTGAGAATCCTGGAGGAGTGGAGTGTGGGGAAGTTGGGGTTCCTCTGACCAGGATCCTCACTGAACTTAAACCACCTGATGATGTAACTGGCCTGTTGCTGGGCTACCGCTTCCACACCTTTAGGCAATAAGCTATTATTGTGGTATATAGAGAGCTCAGCCCAGTGCTCTGGGCGGAGGCAGAGACGCTTGTGCTCCACCTACCTCCGCCAGGGAACAAGCCAGGTAATAAACCCTTTGACCCCAAAGAACGTTTTGCTGTCAATTTCTTTGGTCACACTGAATCCATAGCAAACTTGCCTGGGGCTGAAACCCATTGGCAAGACAGTAGGATATGATGGGAATGCACTCTCCCACCACAGCCCTCCTCTCCATAGCCAGCACCCCGTGTACTCATGGCAGAAACACCAGCCAAAGCCCAAGAAGCAGTCCTCCTCCAACTGTCCAGGTCATCAAAAACATGGCAAGTCTGAGAGAGACATCACAGCCAAGAGGAACCTAAGGAGACATGATGACTACTACAGTATGGGGTCCTGGGGCAGAGAATGGACAGTAGGGGAAGCCACGGGGATCTGCAGGTGCTGTGGGTGTCCACTAATCACAACAGGCCTGGTGGATTTGTGTAAGAACTAGCACACTGAGGGGGAGTGTAAATGACTGGGAAGCTGGATGCTTCTGCAATTCATCTCTACAACTATTGTGATATTAAGAAGTGTATTTAAAACATTAAAAAAAACCTTCAAAAATCCTTTCAGGGTACTTATATAGGTGAGCGTGACTGGTGGGCAAGTGGTGTGGGGTATGGCCATGCCCTGACTGCCTGCTGCCTCCCAGCACTGGCGGCTCTCCTGGCCCCGGCCCCAGGTGGGTGGCCTTGTGGATAAAATGAAGGTTCCTGTGAAAAAAATCCTACCATTTGCAACAACATGGATGGAGCTAGAGGGTATTATGCTCAGTGAAATAAACCAAGTGGAGAAAGACAAATACCAAATGATTTCACTCATCTGTGTATAAGAACAAAGGAAAAACTGAAGGAACAAAACAGCAGCAGAATCACAGAACCCAAGAATGGACTAACAGGTACCAAAGGGAAAGGGACTGGGGAGGATGGGTGGGTAGGGAGGGATAAGGGGGGGAAGAAGAAAGGGGGTATTATGATTAGCATGCATAACGGGGGGTGGGAGAAAGGGGAGGGCTATACAACACAGAGAAGAAAAGTAGTGATTCTACAACATTTTGCTATGCTGATGGACAGTGACTGTAAAGGGGTTTGTGGGGGGGACCTGGTATAGGGGAGAGCCTAGTAAACATAATATTCTTCATGTAATTGTAGATTAATGATAACAAAAAAAAAGGAAAGAAAAGGGGGATTACTCCCTGATAGGATAAAACTAACTGTAAATCAACAATTAAAGCATGCTTTAAATATCCCTAATTTTGATCATTTAAAGGGTGGCAGATGATCAGCTATGGAAGTACATTTTTCTGATAATATTCCTTTCTCTTAAAAAAAAAAGCAGTTCCTGTGTGGTGATCTCCAATAAGTTCTTCACAATAATATAAAGGGCATATCAAAGTGTGGGCAAAGGGTTTGTTTGTGTTTATACAGAGGATCAAAGCCTAATTTGGCTACCCAGAAAATGAACTAAGATACGATATGAAGAAGAACTTCCAACATCAACATCCTCTGGAAGAGTCATTCCAGAAGATGAACATCAAAAAACTTCAACAAAGATCCTGGCGCTGTTGCAGTTGTAGCTGCATCCATCCCACCAGTTCCTGGATTTGCCATTGGAATGAAGGAGATATCTAAGCTGGCCTGTGCATACAGTAAAACAACAAATTTGACTGGATCTACACTGTCAGAACTCAACCAAGAATTAGGAGAAGTGCAAGTTGCAGTGCTCCAAAATCTTGCGACTACAGACTATCTACTGTTAAGAGAACATATGGGATGTGAACCGTTCCCAGGAATGTGTTGTTTTAATTTGTCTGATTTTTCTCAAACTATTCAAATTCAGTTAGACAATATCCATCATATCATTGATAAGTTTTCACAAATGCCTAGGGTGCCTAACTGGTTTTCTTGGTTTCACTGGAGATGGCTGGTAATTGTAGGTCTGCTTTGGTTATGTAACTGTATTCCTATTCTGTTAATGTGTGTGCGCAATTTAATTAGTAGTTTGTTAAAACCTATACATGCTTATGTTACTCTACAAGATATGTCAAAGAAATAATCAATCCTCCCAAGTTTCCTTCATATGCTACATCTATAACTTTTCTTCTTCCTTCCTAATTACAACCCTTAAGTAGAATTTGTGCCTCATATCGAAATTACCTAGTATCATAATTCTTCCACGTGGTAAAGATACCTCAAGACAAATGCTGGGCATAGAAGCCACAGGGCATAAATCTGCAAAGAAGTAAAAAGCTAACCTTTTCAAAGAATATTACTTCTCTCTCACTTACCAACTTTACATTTCCCTGTATGGCCCCGGAAGATGACTGGTTAGCCAGAGACGGGTAAGATTCCTCAAGGGAGGAACAACCTAAGACAGGCACAGTCGCAGGGGGGCCATCAGGTGAGAATTTGGGGATCAACAGAGGTGAGGCTCAGAACCTCACCCCCCCCTGCTTTGAGAGAAATCTTCTGCATCCGTGGATGTTATGTTGCCCTTGTGTAGCTTGGATTAATACTTAGTCTACAGGCACACACCTGATCATCTACATTTGCCCTCTTACAGCACTAAACTATGTTTTCTACCTTTATCTTGCATCTACCTACCACTTCAGCATTTTATTGAAAATGAAAATAATAATAATAATAAGGGAGAAATGTGGGATTCACATATAAATCAAGTATAAAAATCAAATGAATATTCATATCTGACCTGATTGTTTATAGTTCATGATGCGTGATCAAAACCGAAAGTTTCTGTGATGACTGCCCTCGTACTGTTCACCATGTAAGAACTTATTCACTATGTAAGAATTTGTTCACCATGTAAGAACTTGTTCATTATGCTTCAGAAGATTGGAGACTGTTGAGAACTAGGCTTGGGGTTGATTAATGATTGTGCATTGAGTCCCCTATACAGAATTTTATTGTTAACAGCCATTTGATCAGTAAATGTGAGTGATGCCCTCTCAAAAAAAAAATTCATTGCATGAAAACATTAAATGATACATTAATCAAAAAAATAAATAAAAGTGTATTAACTGTACACTTTATCAGATGCAAAGCTAGGTGAATAAGAGGCAAATAAAATAATCACAGTCCCTATTATAATGGGGTTTATAGGATGGTGGGGAAGAAATTTATTAGTGAAATAATTACATATGTGATACTATATCAAAAGGTGATATGCAAGCTGTATTTGTGGTATGTATAACCTAGTCTAGTGTAAGGATGATGGAGCCCCTTTCAGTGGAAGTTTGAAGGAAACAGAGTTTGATCCAGGAACTTTATTTTTAGCTAATTTGTCATTCAGTTCTGAAGGCAACTGAAAATTATTTTTTGTTGTTGAAAGGCTTATAAAATATACTACTCATATACTCTCCTAAAACATAATGCCAGATGATATATTCCAACAGCATTTATTTCTCATTCTTTCTTTTTCTTGACAAGCCCTTCACCTTCCTGTACATGCAGAATTCTACAAAATCAATGTGGAATGCTTATACAAGTTTATTCATTTATTTTTTTACTTCATCTCATTTCTTACTTTATAGGGTTTGTATTTATGCAACTGCACTTTTAATTTTAGTGTGGTTTATTAATAATTTTAATTTTATTACATATTACATATTACAAATGTTAGGCTTGTGGTATTTCTATGAAAAGAAAAACAATGATTTTCATCCTTATACCCTAAAAAAAAAAAAAGCAGTTCCTGTGTGGTGATCTCCAATAGGTTCTTCACAATGGTATAAAGGGCATATCAAAGTGTAGGCAAAGGGTTTGTTTGTGTTTATACAGAGGATCAAAGCCTAATTTGGCTACCCAGAAAACGAACTAAGATACGATATGAAGAAGAACTTCCAACATCAACATCCTCTGGAAGAGTCATTCCAGAAGATGATCATCAAAAAACCTCCACAAAGATCCTGGCGCTGTTGCAGTTGTAGCTGCATCCATCCCACCAGTTCCTGGATTTGCCATTGGAATGAAGGAGATATCTAAGCTGGCCTGTGCATCCAGTAAAACAACAAATTTGACTGGATCTATACTGTCAGAACTCAACCAAGAATTAGGAGAAGTGCAAGTTGCAGTGCTCCAAAATCATGCAACTATAGACTATCTACTGTTAAAAGAACATATGGAATGTGAACTGTTCCCAGGAATGTGTTGTTTTAATTTGTCTGATTTTTCTCAAACTATTCAAATTCAGTTAGACAATATCCATCATATCATTGATAAGTTTTCACAAATGCCTAGGGTGCCTAACTGGTTTTCTTGGTTTCACTGGAGATGGCTGGTAATTGTAGGTCTGCATTGGTTATGTATCTGTATTCCTATTCTGTTAATGTGTGTACACAATTTAATTAGTAGTTTGTTAAAACCTATACATGCTTAAGTTACTCTACAAGAAGATACGTCAAAGAAATAACCAATCTTCCCATGTTTTCTTCCGTCTGCTACCTCTATAGCTTTTCTTCTTCCTTCCTAATTACAACCCTTAAATAGAATTCGTGCCTCATACCGAATTCACCAAGTATCATAACTCCTCCAGGTGGTAAAGATACCTGAAGACAAATGCTGGGCATAGAAGCCACAGGGCATAAATCTGCAAAGAAGTAAAAAGCTAACCTTTTCAAAGAATATTACTTCTCTCTCACTTACCAACTTTGCATTTCCCTGTATGGCCCCGGAAGATGACTGGTTAGCCAGAGACGGGTAAGATTCCTCAAGGGAGGAACAACCTAAGACAGGCACAGTCACAGGGGGGCCATCAGGTGAGAAATTGGGGATCAACAGAGGTGAGGGTTAGAACCTCACCCCCCGTTTTGAGAGAAATCTTCTGCATCCGTGGATGTTATGTTGCCCTTGTCTAGCTTGGATTAATACTTAGTCCATAGGCACACACCTGATCATCTACATTTGCCCTCTTACAGCACTAAACTATGTTTTCTACCTTTATCTTGCATCTACCTACCACTTAAGCATTTTATTTAAAATAATAATAATAATAATAATAATGAGGGAGAAATGTGGGATTCACATATAAATCAAGTATAAAAATCAAACAAATAATCATATCTGACTTGATTGTTTATAGTTCATAATGCGTGATCAAACCGAAAGTTTCTGTGATGACTGCCCTTGCACTGTTCACCATGTAAGAACTTATTCACTATGTAAGAACTTGTTCACCATATAAGAACTTGTTTGTTATGCTTCAGAAGATTGGAGACTGTTGAGAATTAGGCTTGGGGTTGATTAATGATTGTGCATTGAGTCCCCTATACAGAATTTTATTGTTGTTAACAACCATTTGATCAATAAATATGAGAGATGCCCTCTCACAAAAAAAAAATGAAGGTTCCTGTGGCCAGGATTCTCACCTGGCCCTGGTTAGCTAGCTCACTACACATGTGTGGGCAATGCATTGTTATTGACTCTATATAAAGAGCCCTACCCAGTGCTCTGGGCAACATAGTCGTAGGGCTGCAAGACTGCAGGAGAGCAGAGCAGAGGCTGGAGTGGTGGCAGCACCGAGGACAGAGGGGCCCAGGGGCGGAGACTGGCTTGCTGCATGCAGACTCGCTCTGAGTGAACGGGATTCTAGTGACTGACCTGCCACCTGGAAATAAAGTTGGGTATAACCCTTTCACCCCAAGAACGTTCTACTGTCATTTCTTTGGTCACACTGAATCCATAGTGAACTTGCCAGGGGCTGAAACCATTGGTAAGACAGGCCTCTTTCACTCTGCTGCTCCCCTCTCCAGTTTTTGGAAGCACAAAGCTCTTCAAGCTGGTCTCTGGCCTTCCTGTGCTCCCAGCTACTTCTAATTTCAAAGCTCCCTGCGGCAGCAGCCTCCAGAAAAGAAGGCTCCCCCCACACTATCTCCAGTGGCTGAGGTCCTCCTGGGCACCCTCGCACTCAGCCCACTCTGCCATCCATGGTTGCCAGAGTTCTGGTGGGCCCTGCAGCCCAGGTCTCCGCAGGCACTGCCTATAATTCACAGCCCGAATTCTCAGGCCTCCCTGGACAATGGGAGCCCTGCAGCTCACCCTCCATCTAGCTAGCCCTCCCTCTAGCTTTCCCCTCCCCACCACCTCAGCTCCTACTCCGACCCCCGGCCACCCTGAGCACCCTCACCGCCTCCTGCATGTGCTCGGGATCCAGCCTCACAGGGCCGTGGTGAACCCAAGGGCCTGGCAGGACAGGTGTAGGCCTACACGGGGCTGCTGGGAGACAGCCTCCTGGCCCTCAGCTGGGCTGCTGCGGGGTCCATCCCAGGCCTCCCCAGCAGCTACTGCCCTTTGCAAAGCCCTGAGGACCTTTCAAGGAAATCCCTCTGCCTTTCTTCCACTCTGGCACTTGGCATCGTCTGAGAGCTGCCCTGGGAATGCTGGAGCTTTCTCTGTCAGCTCAGACACTCCCACAGCTTGGGTCAGCACCGCAGAGGCCTCTGGCCCCCACTTCGGGAAACTCCCATGTAACCATGCTGGCAGGAGGCAAGGACAGGCCCACAAGCTTCATGCTGTGCAGAAGCCCAGCTGTTCCTCGCTGGGTATGGGTGCGGGCCTGGGTGCTGGGGTGCGTCAAGGGGCTCCCATGCCTCTCCCCTTGCCGCCTAGGACAGATGGCAACTAAGCTGAGTCCTGCAGGATCAGCAGGAGGTCAGCAAAGAAGAGGCATGCCAGGCAGTGGGCCTGGCACTGGCCAAGGCACAGGGAGGGCAGCTGGGTGGGCACAGTGCTCTTCAGGGCCATGTAGCCCGTGGGCCAGCTCATGCCCAACCTTGGATGGGAGTTTAGCCTGATCTCCAGCTCAGAGAAAAGCCCAAAGAAGAGAAGGTGGGGAGGGCCTTGGTCAGATTCGTACTACGGAGAGAAGTATGAGAACCACCAGGGGGCCAACGCGACATCCAGGGGAGCTGGAGGGCGGCGGCATTCCTGACCTGGGGAAGACTGGAGGAGGGGCACAGAGAGGGCGGGTGTGGCCCTGTAGAAGCTGGCCCTGCGGTCTGCTGCCCCTGCCAGATGTCAAGGCCCCTGCTCCATGCGTCTGGAGACGCCCCAGGAGGCTCAGAGGTCACACAGGCCCTTCTGAGCAGCCACCTCCCACTTCGAGTCTCTTTCTTAGGCCACCACTCTCTCAGCAACCTCTGACCCCCCAGCAGCCCCAGGTGGCAGCTCCCTAGCATTCCTGCCACTGGCCTTTGAACCTGCCTCCCCACCCAGCCAGGGTGAGGGAGGGCCACCGCCCACTGCCTTCTTGCTCTTCTCAGGCTCCCTCTGCCTTGCTCTGCTCACCGCCTGCCTCCCCACAGCGATGGCCATTTCCCCAAAGTGCCATTGCGTCACCCATGTCCTCTGCAGCCACTGCTTTCTCTCCCACCACACTGCTTGGACAAGCAAGATCTTCAGTTGGTGACAGTGTTACCTGCACGGCGCCACATCCCTTGCTTCTCCCCTGCACTGTGTGGCGTCGGCCTGCAGTCACTTGCCACTCCTCCTGCCAGGACAAAATCTTCAGCCTACGTCACAGGACCCTCTTCTTTCCTCTGGCAAATGTGCACAGAAGATGCCTACAGCTCACTGGGGTTGCCCTCTTCCCTCTCTGTCCTCATGCCCAGTGCCCCCCAACGGCCTCTCCATGCCATCTGTGGGTCACATCCTTCTCTATTGCCTCTTTGTCTCCAAACCAGCACCAGAGAAGGCTCAAGTTAGGATCTTCTGAAACAGTGTGACATGGCCACCTTGGGGTCCCCTGCCCCTGTACCCCTGCACAGCCTAGGCCCAGGGAACCTTGCCCATCTCTCTCTCTGGCTCTCTTTCTCCCCCTGCTCCCCCCCCCCATGCCTTGAGACTTTGCTCCACCCCTGCGTGTCAGGGCGGAGATGCTGCCCCTCCCTCACCCTGCAGGCTCAATCTGGCTCAGGCCAGAACTGCTTTTCTTCCTAAAGCTGCTGGATGGCCAAGGGTTTAGCTTAACGGGATGAGCCATCTGGGGACTGCAGAGTGGTGATCAGTGAGCTAGAACTTGGTGTGTGCTGGGGGGAGCATCACACTTCACATCCCTGGCCAGGACAATGACACAAGGACCCCTTCCATCCCCACCCCATGGCTACACTTGGCCCTGGAAAATTCAGCCTGTGGGGAGGCAGCCGAACAGCGTTGCTGTTACTAGGAGTCCTGGAGGTCCCTGGGAAGACAAGTGACAAGGGTGGGAAGCTGGGGTCTCCCAGCTGAGGCCTTTGGGGGAGGGTCTGTGCACCCGCCAGGCACCAGGGGGCAGCCTTACCCTATTCCTGCCCTAGTCTCCAGCGGGTCACGCAGGGGTGGAGAGCGGCAAGGGTCCCTAAGGTAACCTCACCTTGGTGACAAAGTGTAGCCCTGCTCCTCCACTAGGTGGGCTGCCTTCTGCCCACTTAGGACGCTCATAAAGACCTGTCACCCCAAAAGCTGGAACCTGATCTCCAGCTTCAAGGATTGTGCCCCTTGGGGGTCTGGACGTCAGTAGGAGCCGGGGTGGTGCCTCTGGCAAAGACCTACAGCACACCCGGAGGCAGACCCCCACCCCGGCCTTTCCTTTGCTTGCTGACCAGCTGGGCCCTACCGTTCGGGGGGAGGGGGGGAAACACCCTGCACCCACTCCGGTGCAGGGAGCCTGGAAGCTGCAGGCCTGGGTACCCAGCACTGGCGCAGCCCGCAGCTGGGTGTCGGAGAAGAGCTAGAAATGGGACAGGCTGGAAGAAGGGGCGAAGGGTAGAGGGGCCCAGGATGGCTGGAAGGCAGCCGGAGAAGTGGCTTTCCTAGAACCGGGAGGGGAGGATTAGGAGGGCGATCTGGGCCGGAAGACGGCCCAGGTGAACCTGGGGTCACGGGCCGCTCGGCCCCTGGGAGGGTGGCGCTGGCGCGCGCCCCAGGTAGCAGCCATCCTGCTTCCCGCTGGAGCGGCGTCTCCCTCTCCGGAGGAGGGCAGGCAGGAGGTGGGCGGAGTGTCGCCGAGGGCGGGAAGTAGGGACGGAGGAGAGGGAGGGGGACCAGCCCGCTCGTGGGGGTGGGGCAGCAGTGACATCACCCCGGAGTCGTTCTTAAGCGGCAGCCGGTCGGGCTGGGCAAGAGAAGGACGGGCGGAGCGCGGTGGCCAGTCGCTGAGCTCGCCGCGGCCCCAGGAGCGGCCGGAGCCCCCGCCGCCGCCGCCGCCGCGAAGGAGGGGCGAGCGCACCCGGGCCGCCGCCGCCGCCGGAGCCTCGGGCGAGCCGGGCAGCCGCGCGGGCCCGGGCCGGGGCAGGGGGCAGGGGTCGCGGGCCGCAGGCCCCACTTCGGGCCGCCGCCTGCACACAGTGGGAGCCCGATGCCGCCCGCGACCCGCTAGGCTGAGCCTCGGGCCGGGCGACCCCCCGCCACCCCCGCCGCCGCCGCCGCCCGAGCCGCGGGCAGGAGCCTCGGGAGCCGCCGCCGCCCGGCCGGGCCCCGTAGCCGCCCGCGCGCCCCCGGGCCCCCGACACACATGAGATTCTTCAGGCTCACTTTCAAGTGCTTCGTGGACTGCTTCTGACCGCGCCGCCCCCACCGTCCCGCACCCCGCCCGCCGCCCCGACCCCCGGCCCGGCCGCCCCGGCCCCCGGCGGGCCTGCGTCCTCGGGCCCCTCCGCGCCGCCGGTGCCCCCCGCCGCCCGCTGCCCCCTCGCCGCGCCCCCCGACCTGGCCGCGCGGCCCGCCGGGGCCATGGCGAAGAAGAGCGCCGAGAACGGCATCTACAGCGTGTCCGGCGACGAGAAGAAGGGCCCCCTGATCGCGCCCGGGCCCGAAGGGGCCCCAGCCAAGGGCGACGGCCCCGCGGGCCTGGGGGCCCCCGGCGGCCGCCTGGCCGTGCCGCCGCGCGAGACCTGGACGCGCCAGATGGACTTCATCATGTCGTGCGTGGGCTTCGCCGTGGGCCTGGGCAACGTGTGGCGCTTCCCCTACCTGTGCTACAAGAACGGCGGAGGTGAGCGCCCCCGCCCCGCCGTGTCCCCGGGCCACCTCGCCGGGGGGCCCCCTCCCGCGCCCGCCGCCGGCCCCACTGGGGTGCAGGGCCGAAGTCCGGGGGTGGGGGAGGCCGCCCCTCGCCGGCCGCCACCGCTCGGTGGCCCAGCCTGGCGGCCTCCACCCCCCTAGCCAGTCATGTGCCTGGCAGTGGGGGGGGGGAGGGGGCTAGCGAGCCTCCTGCCGAAACCCTGCGCGGGGCTGCCCCCGCAGACTCCCGGCGCTCTGGCCTAGACTGATTGGCCACCGAGGTGGGAAGGCGAGGCCTGGCCCCCGGGAGGGGGGCTCCCAGAGGTGAGCAGCCCTAGCTGCCCCCGCTGGCCAGGCACACAAGTAGCACATTGTGTGGGTCCCCCACGTGTGCACACACGAACACACAAACACACAATGGGCCACTCTGTCCCTCCCCTGCCCTCCCCTCCCTTCCCTTCCCTCCCCTTCCCCTCCCTCCCTCCCTTCTAGCCTGGGCCTGGAACACTGGGTGCCTGAGCCAGGCTTGGGAAGCCTGCGGCCTGGGCCGCCTGGCGCCACAGCTGGACACACTGCATGCACACTCCACGCCCGCCCGCTTGCCCCAGCCCAGCTTAGCAACAGCGATGGGCACACACGTGTCCTGTGACTGCAGAGCAGCAGCAGGGTTGGTGGGAAGCCTCAGTGATTGGGTGATGTATGAGAAATTGAGGCCAGGAGCAAAGGCCTTGGCCAAGGTCACACATCAGAAGGATGCTGGGATGGACCAGGAGGCCAGCAAGCTATAGCCAAGCCTGAGCGTCTTGAGTAGTGGAGAGAGCTCAGCCAGGGGCAAGGGTCAGGAGCATGGAGAGGAGTTGCAGGGGCTAGAGGGGTGCTGGTGCCTAGTTCTCCCTACCGTCCAGTCCTGGCCTATAGTCTCTGGCCCTGCCCTGCCTGCCACCTCCAGAGCCTGGGTCACCAGGCCTTCTGTGTAAGTACCTGACCAGCCTCCCCAACCTTGTCTCCCTCTGTCCTTGCTCACTCACACCTTCACAAAACCTCCCATGCCTATTGGCAGAGGGCTGCCACCCACCCACCCTCTTCCCTGGACCTTGACACTTGCAGGCCAGTGTCTGAGTGCAGGGAAGGCAGGGGCTCTCTGCCCTCACCCAAGTCAGGCAGGCCACTAGGCCTGGGTGCCACCAGCCGTGGTGCACACACGCATGCACATACACACGTGCCCTTGCCACTCCTTCCCATGCTGCCTGGCAAACAAACTGTGACACAAATGATGGCTTATCTGCAAGTGTTTGTGCCCTCCATGCCCATTAGGTCACCCTAGGTGACCGTGGGGATGGAAGCCTTGTGGGGCGTAGGGCCTCCCAGCCCGGGGTACAGGACTCAAAGGGCCCAGGAGCTGCCATAGCCCCCCTCGAACACCCCAACTCCCTCCCAAGGCTATTCGCCTTACGCCTCTGAGTCAGTGGCCACCCCCCGCACTGACTCACCCAGTGGGAAGTTATGATGGGGCTCCACCCCAGCCTCCCAGGGCTTCTGAAAGCCGGGCCAGCCGGCTGGGCCTGTGCAGCCTGGCTGGGGGGGTTGAGTCATGTCCCCTCCTGGCTACAGGGAAGGGTGCCCTGTGCAAGTGGCTGCCTTGTGCTTCCTCCCTCAGGTGTGTTCCTTATTCCCTACGTCCTGATTGCCCTGGTCGGAGGAATCCCCATTTTCTTCTTGGAGATCTCACTGGGCCAGTTTATGAAGGCTGGCAGCATCAATGTCTGGAACATCTGTCCCCTGTTCAAAGGTGAGCAGCCTGGGACCAGCCCCTCTCACCTGCTCCCTCAGGGGCCCTTCCCCCTTTGCCACTGCTAGAGCAAGGCTGGCATTCACTCGAGAAATCTCACCCTGAGCACAGGCCCAACGCCTGGGGATGGCCCTTCAAGTCCCGAGTGGGAACCTGGACAACACGCAGAGCACGCAGTGACCTTGGGCAGGCAGGGACAGAGCCGGAACTCAGCCTCTCCACCAGGGCGAGGACGCCCAGGCCCAGCAGGGCTGGCGACAGGCTCTGCCCAGCACCCTCGGCTCACTGGGCTGAGCAGAGGGTGGCTGGACTCGAGAGACAATGGCAGGAGAAGCCGTGGGAGCCGCTCTCCCAAGGCCAGAGGGGCCAGGCCAGCCCAAGGCGCTTGGCCAGAGCTGTGGAAGGTGCAGCATCTGAAGGAAAGGACTAATGGCGAAGGCCACCTTACAGCCCCTTCTGTGTGTGGGCAGGGTCCCCCATCATCTCACAGGGCCCTAGGCGGCAGGTCCTGCTATGACCGTCCTGGAAGAGGCTGGGGCACAGGGAGGCGAAGCGACTGGCTGAGGTAGCCCACTGAGCGGGTGACTGTCTCCCACACCACCCCAGGTCACCAGAAAGGCCCCCTGCTGCTGAGTACCAGAGGCCACTGAGGGGGCCAGGTGGAGGCTTGGCCCTCCCTCAACCACCGTGGTGGCAGTGGGACCTAAGAGAAGGGGACAGGTGTGTGAGGCTAGGAAATCAACAGGACTGAACTAACTAACGTTCCCGAGGGGGCCAGACTCTGCCCGGGTCTGGGGAGGGTGCAGGAGGTGAGGCCAGGAGCAGGGGCTGATTTGGGGGGCTGGGGGCACAGACTGGGGAGGTAGCCCAGCGTTGGGACACTTGCACCCCGGAGCATAACAGAATGATCTGTGGGGGTGGGGGTGGGGGGGCGGGGGAGCAGGAGGTCAGAGGCCCTGCAGGGACCACTGGCAGGGCCTGGTAGGGTGGACGACGTGGGCAGCAAGGAGCTGGCCAGAGGAGAACCCACACAGGACTGCGCTCCCCACCCCAGGCCTGGGCTATGCCTCCATGGTGATCGTCTTCTACTGCAACACCTACTACATCATGGTGCTGGCTTGGGGCTTCTATTACCTGGTGAAGTCCTTCACCACCACGCTACCCTGGGCCACCTGTGGCCATATGTGGAACACTCCTGACTGCGTGGAGATCTTCCGCCATGAAGACTGTGCCAATGCCAGCCTGGCCAACCTCACATGTGACCAGCTTGCTGACCGCCGGTCCCCTGTCATCGAGTTCTGGGAGTGAGTCAGGCGCCCTCTGGGCCAGACCCGGCTGGTCCCCCACTCTGGGCTCCACACGTGGCCCGAGTCAGCACGAGGAGGGGCCCAGCCTCGGGAGCGGGGTGCGGAGCAGGAGTCACTCCCAGGCCCTGCCTGCCCCTGGGGAGCCCCCAGGCCACTCCCAGGGGGCGCCAGGACAGATGGGCCTTGCTCCTTCAGCACTGTTTCTCACTCGGCACCATCACGCCATGCCATCCCGTCCTGCCAGCCTGGGGGAGGGGGGAGTGGTGCTGTGCATGCTGGGAGCAGCAGGCAGTGGAGCCACCAGCCCTGCCACCTCCTGCCAGGGCTCTCAGGCTCCAGGCACACTCACGGTGATTCCCTCAGGCCAGGCCACAGGTTTGGACCAGGCCCATCCGGGTGCCCAGGAGGGCCCAGCTGGGCGTAAGGGCTGCAGGAGGAGAAGAGGAGCAGCCCTGGGACAGCTCCCTGTGGCTTCGCCCTCCACTGGCTCAGCCCTCATGGGCTCCTGCTCCCGCAGGAACAAAGTTCTGCGGCTCTCCGAGGGGCTGGAGGTGCCAGGGGCCCTCAACTGGGAGGTGACCCTGTGTCTGTTGGCCTGCTGGGTGCTGGTCTACTTCTGTGTCTGGAAGGGGGTCAAGTCGACAGGAAAGGTACAACCGAGGCGGGGGGGTGGCTGGGGGGGTTGGGCGACATCAGGGCAGGTGTGTCCACATCTCTGCCGGGGACCACTGTCGCAATGCGAAGCGGCCAGGCCAGGGCCCGAGGCGGGGCAGCCCCTTCAGTCCAGGCTACTTGATCACTGCCTAGCGATGGGATGGTTCTCCCCTCCCTCCAAGTCCAGGCCCTGTGGCCTTCCCTCCTGAGGAACAGAAGCCCAGGCAGCAGCTGCCCGTTCCTCTCTGTCCCTCAGTCGCTCTGAGTCCACTGGGACACTCTGGGTGGACCTGGTCTCTCTCACGCACCTATCCTGCTCTGCTGAGGGGGGCAGCCCCACTTGGACAGGGGACAGGGGCCTCTGCCCTCCGCCCTGCTCTTGCCACCATCGCTGGCTGGCCCGGGTCTAACCCCAAGTACCAAGGACCCCGCTGCTGTGCAGACGGTGACCTGGAGTCAGGGGCACGCGAGGCGTGGGGCCTGCCCCCATGTCGATGCCCCGCCTCCCTTCCTGGGGAGGGTCCTGCCTGTCCCCTCCCTCTGCAGCTGACCTGTGCTGGCCATGCGGCCGCTGTTGCCCCACCAAGCATCCTGCTTCCTCGCGTGGAGCCGCGGCTCTGAGAAGTGGGGGCTGCTGGCTGGCTCTCTCCTTACTCGGAACACATGGTCCGGGAGCCAGGGACCATGGTCTGTGCAGCCGGTCCTGCTCAGGCTGGGGGCCTCAGAGGGTGAGGCAGGCGCCGCAGGGCCTCACTGAGCAGCCCACCGCCCCCAGATCGTGTACTTCACCGCTACATTCCCCTACGTGGTCCTCGTCGTACTGCTGGTGCGCGGAGTGCTGCTACCTGGCGCCTTGGACGGCATCATCTACTATCTCAAGCCTGACTGGTCAAAGCTAGGGTCCCCTCAGGTGCAGTGGAGGTGCGGGGGGAGGTCGGGGGCTGGTGGAGGTGTGTGTGCAGCCCAGCAGGGTCCCTCACATCCACTCTCCCCTGGCCCATCTCCAGGTATGGATAGATGCCGGGACCCAAATTTTCTTTTCTTATGCCATTGGCCTGGGGGCCCTCACTGCCCTGGGCAGCTACAATCGCTTCAACAACAACTGCTACAAGTAGGCACCACAGCCCTGCCCCCCCCAACCCTGCTGGCCTCTAGACAGCAAACAGCCTAACCAGCTCACGCTGTCCCCTCCGCCCTAGGGATGCCATCATCCTTGCACTCATCAACAGCGGGACCAGCTTCTTTGCTGGCTTCGTGGTCTTCTCCATCCTGGGCTTCATGGCCACAGAGCAGGGTGTGCACATCTCCAAGGTGGCAGAATCAGGTAAAGACCCGCAAGCCTCTAACACACTACATACACACAAACACACACATGCAGACATTCTGGGAAACGAGGTGAAACATCCCTTCAATTTGTCCTATTGCTCTGGGCCAGAGGCAGGCCTGGCTGAGCAGCTGCAAGGCACAGCTGTTCCAGCCAGCTTGGGGCTGGGCCACATGGATCCTCAAGCCCAATATACCCCCACTCTCCAGGGGCCTCATGGTATGTCCATTTTTATGAGTGTTCAGAAGAAAAGGGGGGCCTTTCAGGGGTTAATAGGGACCTGTGACTAAGTAACTGCCAGGAGCCAATTGGAAAGGCCCCTCGGGTACAGGGTGTCCATTAGTCGGGACCACAGGGCCATTGGGGGAGGGGAAAGCAGGGCTTGGATGTGGACACCAGCTGCAGGTGTCCAGACCCTGCCCCTGTCCCCTCAGGGCCTGGCCTGGCCTTCATCGCCTACCCCAGGGCTGTCACACTGATGCCTGTGGCCCCACTCTGGGCTGCTCTATTCTTCTTCATGCTGCTGCTGCTGGGCCTCGACAGCCAGGTTTGCAGGATGGGGCAGCCCCAGCGGGTCAGGGGGTAGGGTGCTGGGTGAGAGGAGCCAGTGGGTAAGGCGCCTGGCCACAGTTCGTAGGTGTGGAAGGCTTCATCACTGGCCTGCTTGACCTCCTCCCGGCCTCCTACTACTTCCGTTTCCAAAGGGAGATCTCTGTGGCACTCTGCTGCGCCCTCTGCTTTGTCATCGACCTCTCCATGGTGACCGATGTGAGTAGGGGCAGGGAGGGGGCTGCCCGTGGCCTTCCCCTGCCAGCTGCTGCCTTCTCTGACCCGGCTCCACCCCTAGGGCGGAATGTACGTCTTCCAGCTCTTTGACTACTACTCGGCCAGCGGCACGACCCTGCTCTGGCAGGCCTTCTGGGAGTGCGTGGTGGTCGCCTGGGTGTATGGTATGCCTGGGCCCTGGGGGCATGGTGCAAGGCAGGGGTGGGAGAGTCGGGGGGTGGGGTCTCCAGCCCTGGGCCTCTGGCCTCACCCACCCCAGGAGCTGACCGCTTTATGGACGACGTTGCCTGCATGATCGGCTACCGACCTTGCCCCTGGATGAAATGGTGCTGGTCCTTCTTCACCCCGCTGGTCTGCATGGTAAAGGCTGGGGGGCTGGGCAGGGCGAGGGGCAGCAAGGGACTGCCACAAGGCTGAGCATGGTGGGGGGGGCTCTCACTTCAGGGCATCTTCATCTTCAACGTGGTGTACTACAAGCCGCTGGTCTACAACAATACCTACGTGTATCCATGGTGGGGTGAAGCCATAGGCTGGGGCTTCGCACTCTCCTCCATGCTGTGTGTTCCGCTCCACCTCCTGGGCTGCCTCGTCAGGGCCAAGGGGACTATGGCTGAGGTCAGTCCCCTATGCCCCCTCCCCCCTCTACCACCCCCTCACTTCCTTCAGGTCAAGGCAGTCCCCCCAGGGTGCCCATTGTCCCACCCACCAGGGCCAGCCATTCTGCCAGAAGCCTTGGCCAGCTTGGCTGGGATTGGAAGGCAGGGAAGCTGGTCCTTCAGGGCGCTGGGCCAGATAGGAGAGGCCTGGCCCTACCTCCGTCCTAACAGCCTTTCAACCCTGTCTCCCTAATGCAGGGAGTAGGGCCTGTCGGTCTGGGCCGGGCCCTAGTTGGAAGCAGGCAGTAGGAAGTGGAGAGTGGAGAAGGATGAGCAGGTACCCCTCCCCAGGGACTCATCACTTTCCTCTCTCCTACAGCGCTGGCAGCACCTGACACAGCCTGTCTGGGGCCTCCACCACTTGGAGTACAGAGCTCAGGACTCGGACGTCAGGGGCCTGACCACCCTGACCCCAGTGTCTGAGAGCAGCAAGGTGGTGGTGGTGGAGAGCGTCATGTGACAGGCACCCCAACTCACATCACCAGCTCACCCTCTTGTAGCCATAGCAGCCCCTGCTTTAGCCCACCCCCCCTCCAGGGGGCTTGCCTTTCCCTGACACTTTTGGGGTCTGCCTGGGGGTGGGGGGAAAGCACCACGAGTGCTAACTAAAGTAACTTTTTCCATTTTTAATAAAACGCCAAAAATATCACAATCCACCAAAAATAGATGCCTCCCCCCTGCTCCACCCCACCACTCCTCTTACCCAAGCTGGTGCACACGCTGCCTCCCCAGGCCCTGCCAAGCACCCTCGCCCTGCTGCCCGCCGTGGATGCACCTCACCCGACCCCTCCATGCCTGCCTTGCCAGGCTCTGCCCCAACACCCCCTTGGGTGGCCCCTCACCTGGGGTGGGACAGATGTAGTGGGCAGCAGTGATGGCCTGGGGAACAGGAGTCACGACAGGGGATGGGAACAAGGGGTGCCAGCAGAGCCGAGGCAAGTATTTCAGCTGGGCCAGACCCCTCTCCCCATCCCTACTCTAGAAGCTTAGAGAGCCAGCCAGCAATGGAACCTTCTGGTTCCTGCGCCAATCGCCACCAATATCAACTGTGTGAGCTTGTGTAGAGTGCATGAGTGTGAGTAGGTAGGGTCTTTAGCTCTTAGCAAAAGTGAATACCAGGTGTAAACTGTGCCTGTGGGCAAATGAGGCTTATATTTTGCACATTTTATAAAACTTGAGGAGAGAGATTTCTGCTTGTATTATTTCTAAAGAGAAAACAGCCCTGTATCCCTCCCGTTGCCACTACCTGCCCCTTTCAACTCTTCCTGACTCCTCTGCCCCAGCCGAGTGTGAATTTATAGATCTAATTTTCATAGGCAAAACAAAGGCTTCAAGCTGTCCAGCGTGCAAGTCTGTCATGTGGGTATGTGTGTGCAGTCCTTGGCCCCAGCCAAGGTGGAAAAGTGCCCGGTGGGGGCCTTGACACGCAGCCCCACGCTCCCCCTCTGCCCTTGAGTCGTCTGTGGTGAGCAGATGCAGGGTTCTGTCCCTGGGGATCTGGGGCTGCTCGCTGGACACACTCAGCCTTGCCCATAACCCTGCCCCCAAGGCTGGGCACGACTACAGGGATCTGAGGTGGGCACCAGCCAGGGACCCAATCCTGGGTAAGGCTCCCACCTGCAAGCTTAGGGCTGATGCACTTTCCACATCTCAAGTCTTCCATATAGCAGCTTTAATTAACCTATGTCTGAGTCACGTCCAATCTTGAGACAGCTAAGTGGACCCTAGAAGGCTACCCCCATGCCCTGACATCGGCTGGGGGTGTCGGGGTGGGTGAGGGTGCAGGGTCCAGCGGGGACATTCTTACTGTGCTAAGAAGCCACTGCAAACATAGCAATAAAAACATGTCATTTTCCAATGCTGGCTTCCGAATGTTGTATTGGGTGGAAAGGTTGTTGGGGGGGCTCTCCAACTCCAGCTGGTTCCTTGGGCAAGGATTTGTTCCAAGGGTCCCTGCACCCAGCAGTGTCCAAGGAACTGGGAAGAGAGCAGGGCAGGAAGGCAGCCAAGAGCCTCTCCCCACGGAGCTGTCACACAGGGAGAAACAACACTTGGCTCAAGAGGGCGCTCAGGCAGGGGCAGGGAAGGCGGGCTGAGGGGAGAAGGCAGGTGGGCAGTTGTGGGTTTCCCAAAAGTTGCTCAAATGCCGCACTACACAGGCGACCTTCCACAGTGCAGGTGACAAGGGGCTGGGCGAGGCAAAGAGCTGGGGAGGAGGACGGAGGAAGCTGCCGCAAAAGCAGGAGAAGGTCACTGGGACCAGAGTGCTAGCAGTGCGGGGAAGAAGTCTTGGGATTAGGGGCCTGTTTTCAAGGTGGAGGCAACAGGGCTCGATGTGCTGGAATACAGGGTTATGAGGAGTCAGGGAGGCCCTGAAAGACTGAACCTGAGCACTGGGAAGGGCAGTAGCTGCCAGATCTTACACTGGAGAGAGGAGGTGGTTTGGAGGGGACAGTGGGAATCAGCTCTGGGCACGTCATCTAAGCAGAGACGTCCAGTCTGCGTGGGTGAGGAGCGCGGCGCTCTGGAAAGAGTCTGGACTGGAGAGGGAACGCCTGAAGTTCTCGGCACGTAAAGGTGGCCCCGAAAGCCCTGAGCTGGAAGGAGCTGGCCAAGAGCAGTGGGCCCCAGGCCCTGGGAGGTGGCAGAGAAGAGGAGGGGCAGCCAGAGGGGTGGGAGGGACCCCAAGGGTGCCCCCCCACTTCCCGGGAGCAGGGAGGAGGGAGTGATGTGTGGCCCCAGAATGCTGGCTGTGACAAGGTCGTGGAGACTGGGGCAGAGAGGTGTATGGGGGTCGTGGTGCACGCAAAAGCCTGATTCGAGTGGGATTAAGGGGAGGAAGCAAAACAAGTGTCCATCAGTGGAGGAAAGGATGAACACAGTGCGGTCCACACCGACCACAGAATGTTATCCTTTAAAAGGAAGGAAATTCTGACACATGCTGCCATGTAGAGGAAACTCAAAGCCATTATGCTAAGAGAAATAAGCCAGACACAAACAAATACTGTCTGATTCCACTTCTACGAGGTACACAGAGCAGTCAGCTCAGAGAGCAGAAGTCCGACGGTGGGGGCCGGGGCCGGCGGGAGGGGGCGGGAGTTGGTGTCTAACACGGACAGTCTCAGCTTGAGGAGCTGAAAGGGGTTCTGCAGCGCAGGTGGGGGTGCTGCACAGCAGTGGGAATGCACGCGACGCCACTGGACTGGACACAAGAGTGGTTAACATGGAAGTTTTAGGTTACGCGTATTTCACAGCTTAAAAGGAGTTGGAAGAATTGAAGATAGTGAATACAATCACTTGGGAGCCACAACAGGGGGCTTGGAGGCCATTTGGCGAGATTCCGAGGACCTGAGCCAAGGCCCAGCCGAGGTCAGGGGGGCTGGAGACATCAAGGAGCAGGGCAGGCCTGCCGTTGGAGAGGTCCATTCTAAGGATAGTAGCGGCGGCTGTGGTGACAGCAGGGTGCTGCACCCAGTCATGGGGCCAAGGGAGGAGGGACAGATGCAGGGGGGTGGTCGGGCCAGCCCAGTCATCAGCTGAGGCAGGCCTGGCGGGGCAGGGGGGGGCGGGTATCAAAGTTTCAGGAGGCTGGTGCTCAGCCTGGATGTCAGCTGGGCAGAAGGGAAGGGGTGACCCCTCCCAGAAAAGGGACAGCTTACTCCACACTGTTGGTCCCTCCCAGGCCAGTCTCGGCTCTTCAGCAAGGTATGGTATGTCCCCTGACTGAGGGGCTTTGGCCCTCAACCACACAGCCAGGGGCAGGCTCGGGCTTATGGTGTTGCATGCTCCAATGGTCATGAGGAACTGGACAGGTGCCAGGGCAGTCCCCACAGATGCAGGAAGGAGTGTCAACCCCAACTTGATATTGGCCTTTAGAGCGTGCACTGGCATGGTGGCACCAGCCCTGAAAGACCACCATCTGCCCCTGCAGGATCAGGGCAATGCCCAGCAAGTCACTCTTCCAGCTCGACCACCGTTTCTCCACTTCTAAAGACTCCTCACCTTACAAACCCTCTGCTCCTGCCACACCAGCAACCTGGAGAACCCCAAGTGCTGGCAGCTCCCAGATCTTTAGCCTGGCTCTCCGTAGGTGAGAAGGCCCTGCCCGGGTACCCCAGGCCCCTCACACTGCCCACACCCTGCCCTCATCAACTCCTCCATGAACAGGCCCATTCCACTCCCACCTCAGGCTCACTCCACCTCCTTCACATCTCCACTGCCCTGACCATGGCCATGCCTTAGCTCAGGTCCTTGGCACCTCTTGCCAAATGGCCTCTAAGCTAACTGCCACAATGCCACCAAAGACTCAGAACTAGTATTGACACCACAAAAAGAGAACTTGACAGAGGCCGGGCCACTTGGCCAGGGTCCTGAGAGCATCATGCCGGTAGCATTTACTCAGGAACCTGCCCCTGTAGCAGATGCTCAGAACACGGGGATTTGCAATCTACTAGGAGAGCTGGTTGAGGAAGCGGATCAACCCAGGCCCCTGGTACACACTGGGCTACAAGCCAGGGAAAAGTCAGGGGATGCTGTGAGGCCCAGGGATGCAGTCCCACTCTGAGCAGGAGGAAAACAGTGTCCCGGATGGCCCGATGGGCTGGTTTCTGCAGGCGACCCTCTGGTACAGACCGGGCAGGTGCCTCACTTTCTGCCGAAGGGTCTGTTACCCCCATCACTGTCTTGTCCCATCCCTGTCCTAAATGCCCCACCCAGTTGGAAAGGGTCCTTGGGCAGCTTTCTCCTACCGGGCGCAAGGCCTGACACCCAGGGAAGAACCTGCAGGCATGCTGTTTGGACTCTAGAAGTTCAGAGAAAGGTGAGCTCAGGAAGGCTGAGGTAGTCAGGGAACACATCCTGGAAAAGCCCTGGCATAGCAACCAGAAGGTATCACCTACAGGCCCCCCTCCCCACAGGCCTTCCAAGGAAGGGGGCCATCCACAGCCCCTCCCCGCTGCCTAGCTCTGCCTGGGCCGGTCATAAGGTCAATGCCAAGGGCGAGGCTGTCCTCTCTCAGCTGGCATTAGTCAGAGGTCATCCTGCAAACCTTCAGGATGGGGTGGGGCAGGGAGTGACTAGTGGCACTGTGCCACGTTCTATCTGTCCCAAATGTGATGGATGAACAGGACCCGGACGACCCAGACAAGCCTGACGCCTGGAAGCCCCACCAGTTCACCAAGTCTCACAAGCTCCCCAGGGCTCAGCGGCCAACCCAAAAGGCAAGACATGCCCCAAGTGGCCGTAAAGGGGGACCTAGTCTGGGGAGCAGGAGGCAGAGGAGCAACAGAAGCAAGTGTGAGCCTGGGGTGGGCCCGGCCTGGGATGCGGAATCCTCAGAGGTTAGAACAAGTGGACAGAAAACACCCTGCAGGCCCCCACGGCAGAGCCTGAGGGTCTCCGTCAGATCCACCCGCCACCATCCTCCTGGTCCCTCCTTGCGACCTCCGTTACACAAAGGCACCACAAACGCGTCTTAACAACTTTTATTGCCCTCAAGAAAAACTACTCTGCCTGCTTCCACCCACCTGGCTGCAGGAGCAGAGACTAGGGGCCCGGAGCCTCCAACTTCAACATGCAACACAAAGGGGGCTCAACCAAGTGGGAAGCAAGCCCCACTCTGGTTAGGGTACAGGTGCTGCCTCGCTCCCGGCTGGCCAGGATGACAGCAAGCTCATCCTGAGGGGCAGAAACTGGTCCCCTATGGTATGCTGGGAGAACACGGAACTGCAAGTGGAGCGACAGAACGGGGTGCAGGAGGGGCAAACCCAAGTACCAGGGAGGCCAGGCCTCAGGAAGCAGCAGGTGCAGGCCAGGTGGCAGGTGGGAAGGAGCACCTCATTCCCCCTTCTTGTCCGTGGAGCCACCTACTGCTGCCTGGAAAGAAAAGGAATGAAGAAACGGGGTTGGCAGGGCATACTCCTCCCCTCTGCCTGAGGCCCAAATGATAGGTATCCAGGGGAGCAAGGGATGCCACCCTCAGCAGCACCCAAAGGCCTGCCAGTGTGGGAGTGTGCCACTCTAGCAAGGCCATGACTCTAATGCCAGCCAGGTTGGGTTGGGGGGCTGGGGGGGAATGTTGCAACCGGAAGCATCTGGGTCACTCTTCTATTAGAGCTGCCAGACCCCACACCAACACCAGCCCCTCTCTGGGGCCCATAGCAGTCCCAGTTCAGGCTCTCCCCAACTCTGCACACCTCCTACAGGTCCTGCTGGTGAGCCTGCGCTAAGCCTGGGCCACCACACACCAAGGCAAGCTGTCAGACCTTGAGGGTGTTCACCTGGCCCTCATGTCCAATTCCAAGACCACCTGTGCTCTAGATACAAATCAGCCCGAGAGCAGGTGGTGGCTCCACATCACCCCACAAGCCATTCCGGAGTGTCCAGTGCTTGCTGGGGCCCCACACAATGGACTGGAGGTGACATAAGGGCAGGAGCACACAAAGGCACCAATGCTGGGTACCAAGCCAGGAAGGCCACAGCCCTCCTGCCTAGGGGAGGGCTCCCACTGCTGGGCCTGAAGTGGCACCGTCTGGCAGGCTCTTCTCCAGACCCAGACTCAGCAGCAAAGGAGGAGAGGGGGCAGCCACAGAGAAAGCAGGCAGGCTGCCACCATGGCCTCCTGAAGTGCCTGTGGCAAGAGGGAATCAGCCTCCCCAGGACATGGAGACTTCCCCATCAGCTCTGCTGAGGCAGCCTGGGCTTGAGATGGCAGGGGTGGCCTGCTCTGCACCTGCGTGCGGGGCGGGCTATGGGGCACAGGCTGAGGTGTGCTGACCTGCAGCTTCGCGTGCTCCTCCAACAGGCGGTCATACTCCTTGGTCAAGCCCTCGGATTGTTTCCACATGGCCCGAACCTCATTTTCAGCTTTCTCTAGTTCTGGGGATGATACAAATTATGAAGGATGGAAAATGCAAAGCCCACTAGCTGGGGCCACCAGATACAGGCCCCAAATCTGCCCCCAGTGAAGCTGTCTAGGAGGCCACTCCTCTCAAGAAAGCTCCCCTGCTGGTTGCCCCGAGAGCCACCAGCCTGGGGGAAGGCTGGCCCACAAAGCTGAGGGAATCGGGAGACGCCCTGCAATGGAGGGACCCCAGAGGCTCTCAGCAGGGGTGACTTTTGGGAGACCAAGGGCACGGGACAAACATTCTAAGAAGGTTGGGGGTGAGAGTAGGAGGCAGGGAGCAGAATCCCAGCCTCAACACTGAGAACAAGAGGTGTGTCAACAGAGACCTTCAGGAAGCAATCAGAGGAACCCTCGGGGGTGGGGGTGGGGTTTCAGGAGCATCTCAAAAAACGCATTTAGCCTCCCCAGCTTTTCCTTCCCCACCGGAAAGCCCCTGGTAACAGTGAGGCCTGGCACCAGGTGAGACGCTCAGGAGTTAGTGTACAGGCATCTGGGGCTCCCAGGGCCCCCTGCGCACCGGCGAGCTGCAGAGCTCCGCCAGCTGGGGCCGAGCCAGCCTATGCTTGGGCTTGGGCTAGACAAGCAGGGTGGCGTTCGTTTGTTTTCACCCAGCTCCTGGCCCCGAGGGTGAGTCTGCTACTAATACTTTGACATGAGAGGGGCAGCAGCCTCGAGCAGAGGCTCCAGCCTCCTGGGGGCCGGGGGCCGCCCGAGGGCGAGGCTCACTCTGCTTGCTGCTGGCCAGCTCGTCCTTCAGCTTCTTCACGTCAGCCTTCAGGCTCCTGTTCTCCTCCTGCACCTTCACTGCCATGTCCCTGCCATCCAACTTGGTTCCGCCAACAGCAGCTTCCTAGGAAAAGTGCCAAGGGCCTGGGTTACTCTAGAAGAAGGGAGGGACGGAGGGGTTCCAGCTCCGTCCTCCCCACTGAGCTCCGATTCCTCAAGCTGCCCTAGGCACCTGCCCCTTTGGAAATGTCAGTGCGGAACTGGGCCACGGCTTGTTCCCAGCCACCAGGCAAAGGGAAGGGCCAGCAGGGCCACCTGCCACATGTAGCTCACAGGCCACATGCCCTGCCTCCTTTCTTAACAGCTCTGCAGAGTAAACCAATGACTCAATTGGCTGTCATCTGGGAATTTCTGCCAGTCACCCCCAACTAACCAATGCCTTTCCTTCCTCCTAAGCCCCACACTCACTCTGGCCAAGGAGCCCCGAGCTCAGCCTCACCCATCCGACTTGGGCCCTCCTAGGACTCCAAGTCCATCTGTCTCCCTACCTTCTTGGCTCACACTCACCTCTGCTAACAAGCCTTCCAGGACCGGCCACCCCTGGCCCTGCCTCGCCCCCAGCTGACAGCAGTTCTCAGGACATCTGGGCGTTTATCTTGCGTTCTTCTGCACTAGTTTGCCCACGGTTCCCTGCCCAGGGCTCAGCTCACCAAGGAGTTCTATCAGGGGGAGAGTTGGCCTAGACGCAAAGCTAGAGGGAAGAGAGCTGCTGGGGCTCCCCCTTCCCTGCTGAGTCCTCCCAACCCTACCCACACACATCCCGAAAACCACCCGTCCTCCCCTCCATCCACCTCCTCAGCTTTCTGACGGTGTCACACATTTCGCAGCCTGATGAGCTAGCAGTGGGGTCCGGCAGGTGAACTCACCTTCTTCAGCTGGTCATTCTCTTCCATGTACTTCTTGGCTGCCTCACTAGCACTCTCTGCCTGCTTTTTAAAGGCCTCATTGGAGGCCAGCAGTGTGGCTTGCTGGGAGATGACAGTCACCAGGCGTCTAAGCAGGCTGCGATTGTTTACAACAAAAAGGGAGAAGTGAGCAAAAGAAGAGGGGAACATGGCTGGCATGGACTTCTCTTGGTTGCTACTGCCTCCCGCCTACATCTGCCTTCTTGGACTGCCAGGGCAGCCAAGCAAGATGCCACCAGCCTGGATCTGGCAACAGAAGAGGAAGGGTGGAGCCTAGGAGCTGTCCTCTGCCACCAGAATGATTAATACTGCCCCAAAACAGCTGCCTACAGCTCTAGAACTATCCTCTAGCCCCAAGACACACAGAGCAGGAACCTGACAGGACACCCAGGCCAGGCCTAGCTACAGCCTAAAGGCCAGGAACCTGGCACTTCGCTGGTTATGCCCGAGAAGCTACCCGCTGTTTTCCTTGTTGCAAGACCAGGCTCGTCCTGGTAAATGAGCAGCTAGTGCCAGGGGGTGCTTCCAACAGGCCAGCCAAACCTGATGGGGTGGGTATGACTGCTGCCCCTGTTTCACAGAGGGGAAGCTAAGGCTCAGCAGACTAAAGCAACTGATCAAGGTCAACAGCCAGTAACAGATGTGGCTGAAATCCCCCACTCCTGTATGTCTGACCCCAAGGCCCAACTTGAGATGTACTACACATTCTAAATTTCCAGGGAATTCCTCTCAGGCCAACTGAGCGACAGATGGAAATGACTCTCTTCCCTTCCCATCCTCCTCCCCAAGTACATCCTACAGGCAGCTGCCGGAACACATCCGTTAGGTAACATCACACTACACTGCAGTCCTCTGGACCAGGGGCGACAGAAAATGAAGAATCAGGGCCCAGGCGCACATCTCAGGTCCACACCAGCCACAAGTGGCAAACAGGTGGCAACTGCGGCCACAGGCTGCTCCACTTCCCAACAGCCATCCTTGCCCTGAGATACTACCTGGCAGGAAGAGAAAGGAGAAGACTCTCTCCATCCCTTGAGAAAGAACAACTCAAATGGTCAAAACGGAGTGAGGGGTGGGCAGTTTCCCCCCCACACCTGCAACAGGGGCCCAGGCCAGCCACAGCTCAGAAAAAGGCATGGTACAGGCAGGGGCCCTGGGGAAGAAGGAAAGACTCAGGAAAGACTCTGCTCTGTCCACGTTATTTCCACAAAAAGGACTTGCTCAAAGCAGCCTGGGCTGCCTGCTCCCAGACTACCCGTTCTACAGGCCCCCCAGTCTCCCAAGCCCCCACAAGCCTTCACAGGATTCTCCAGAACACCTTTGCGCGGAGAGCGTGAGGGGACAGAGGAAGCAAACAAGGCAGGCTCCCTCCTTGGCCTGGGCCCCGGCAGAGCCCATGGGAAGAATTAGCACTTAGTAGGGTGTGGGCTCACAGGTACCCTGAGATGCTCGCCATGCTTCCTGGTTTGGGGAGAGACTTCAGGGGCCCCTGGCAGTAAACAGAGCCAGGCTGCTGGTTCCTGGCAGAAAGGAAGAGTTTCCAGTGACATGTGCTCTCTAAAATTAGCGTCCAGGACCTCGTGGCCCAGCGCTCAGGTTTCCCTGTCTCAGCCCCCGACTGCCCACCAGCCTGCCCCCCACTGGGCTAGAGCCCTGGAAGTGGAGGGAGCTCCTGAGAGAAGCAAGGTGCCTGACTCACGGCAGCAGGGGAAGTCACTGGAGTGCCCTAGAAAAAAAGGCAAGTCTGACTAAGCCCCAACCTCCAAGCACAGAGCATGCAGGCAACTCTGAGCAGATTCCAGGGATGTGGAGAAGGCTGCTCCTCCCAGATGGAGGTGGGGTAGGGGGAGGACACGTGGTCCAGCCGGTAGACCCAGCAGGCAAGATGGGGCAGGCAAGCCCAGGGGTGACACTCCCCCCACAACAAGGTTGGGCAGGTGGCTGACACGGGCAGGACTCCAGCAGCACCATGAGTGACAACGGCTGTTGCCCCAGATTCCCAGGGAGGCTGAGCCCAGGGTAGTGGTGGCACTGGGGAGAGTAGCAACACACACAACAGGGACTCAGCTCTCTGCTGTATCCTCCCATCCCATCCCCAGCTACGGAGAACCACGGTTGCCAACACGAGCCTGGGCAAACACGCAGAACCCAGCACAACAGTGGGCCAGGGGTCTCTTGGAATCTTGGCCTACTCAGCCACCTGCCCGAGTTCGTAGTCCTTAGTCAGGGTCTCCCCCTCAGCACAGAGCAGGCACCCCCACCCACCCACCACCACAAGTGTCTGGTGCTATCCACGCCCTCTCACTTCCTGTTAGACCTGTTCCTCCAACCTGGCCCAGGATGGTTCTGGATAATTCTTCCCTCCAGGAACCACACCTCTCAACAGCTCTACCTCCCTCCCTCCCTTCCAAAACCCATGCCAACCTTGGCCTTGCCCTGGCCAAGTCACCAGCAGGACCACCACTGACCTAACTGTCCAGTCCAAGGACTGTCTTGCCATCCCCGGAGCACTTGCTCTGCAGCACCGGGCACAAGAAACAAGCCACCCTCTCAGAATGCGCCCCTGCTCTTGACTCAAGAGACCCTCACGCACCTGCCAACCTCATCCCCGGCAGGGTTTTCCTTAGCCCAGACCCCTAACCCTCACTACCTCCTGAAGGGCAGCTCGTGGGCGAGCCTGAGGCATACCCAGGCAGCCTGTGACGAGGGCCTCACTGTGGTGCAGGCTGTGGCCACTCTGCCCAAGCCCTCAGGCCTGTGCGCCACTTTGCAACCTCTCCTCCTGCCCCAAGCCCCAGCCATCCTCTAGTCCTACCCGTGTCACTTCCAGACAGACCACCTCCCAGTCATCCCCTTTGAAAGTGGGGATGACCCTCACCAAGGTCGTCGTTCCTGAGTGATTTAAGAGTCCCTAACGAGCCTCTTCCCTGGCCTCAGCTACACAAACTTAAGATCCATGCCCCAAGGAAAGCCAGAGAGATCTTTGTCTCGGTCTGATAGTGCCACCCCCTACAGTGATCCCTCCAACATCTGCCCACCATGGTCAGCCTCTGGCTGGCACGCAGCCTTCCTCGAACCAGCTCTTCCGTCACTCACATGGCCCTCTGCTCCAGCTGCACTGAACCACTGGCTGTTCAGGGAACACACCGGGTTCTCACTCACCTCATCACTGTGTCACTGCGGTTGGCCCTCTCATCTGCAGTGGCTTCTCCCCTTCTGTTCAAGAACACTTCTTGACAACTCAAGATCCAGCCCAATCACCACCTTCCCCAAAAAGCCCCTCCTGACCCTCTCTAGCCCCCTGCTGGCACCCCTCCCAGCAGCTGCTGCGCACCCCCACCGGGCTACCTTCTTCCTCTGTTCTCATTCTCTGCACAGTCACTTATTCCTGGTCTGGCTGCCCCCACAAGCACCTTCAGGCCAGGGACGGTACCTTTCTTTGGTCTCTAGATCCCCCATACGCGGCACACAGAGAGGGGCTGTGAGACGACCTACCCCCTCCTCCCAGGTGTGAGGCTGCGCCCTCAGGACATGGCAGAATCCGGGTCTGGAGCCCTGGCTCTCCCTCTGCCCAGCTGAACACCAAGAAGGACATGGGCAGAGATGGAGTGGACCACACAGTCGGGAAACTGAGGGACAGGGAGCAGCTTCAGGAAGGTGTCCAGGCTTGTGACTGCAGTGGCAGCTAAGAAGGCAGGTGGGGAACATTCATCACCAAAGCTGGGAGCAGAGCCTTCTACAAAGTCTCACTGCCCCTCACATACTGGGCCCCATGCTCTCGCACCTACCCTCGACTCACCCATCAAGATCTAGCTCCAACGTTCCCTGAGACGCTCCACCCCCTGGGTCCTCACTGGCACATGAATGCACCTGCCTGGCTGTGTATCCCCTCAGTGTGAGTCTACCAGGCTCTAGACCCAGGACCCGGCAGGGTACACGGCAGGGGTGCTGAGCTTCAGAACGTCCAGGTCTCAATGGCTGACGTCCTGCTTTGCCCCCTCCTACTGCTTACCCTCCCATCACGCTCTGCTCCGCTGCCCGGGTACTGTTACGCAGTTGGGTAACTGCTCACACCGCTGTCCATTTCTGGACAATAACTGAGAATCCATGAGCCAAAGGGGTTCCCCAAAGGTACAGGGCAGACAGACAGGGGCCCAGGGTCTGGGTTAAGTGCAGCCAGTGACAGAGGGTAAAGCCAGCACACAAGCTGTAGGAGAATCCAGATGCATCCTTAGCAGACAAATGTGGTTCCCTAATACCTGACTTCAATTCAGCTGTTTTGGTAAGATGTTTCTGGAGGCTGGGCAGAGCTCTCATGCTTTTATAAAAGGTTGAGTAAATAAGAGATGGTAGGAGAAACAATCTCTGGATACTAGAGAAGCAGGGCCGACCACATCAAGTCGGGGAGACACGGATCATGTGCTTTGCACCAATCCCATCTCCCTTATGTGGGTGAATGAGGGAGGCAGACATGGGCTTAACAGGAAGTGGGGCAGGAGCAAGGGGGACGGTCCTTCCAAGTGCCCACTGGAACATTCTAGGGTTGTGATGACCCCCTGGCCATTGCAGATCCTGCCAACTTAACATTTACCAGGCCATCTCCTGGGTACTACACCCCCAGGGGAGTCAGATCACTGAGCCCTCAGGACCCAACCACGGAGACAGGTAAGCAGGCAACTCCTTCACCCTGTTCAAGTAGGAAGCTGGTGTCACAGTGCCACCTGTTGACTCTTCAGGAGAACTACAGCCCTACCCCAGGTGGAGCTCTGCAGGGCACCAATGGACTCTGGGTTAACCCACCCCACCTACCCAGGAAAAACAAGAGGTGGTAGGCACCCAGGCAAGGAACCAAAAGCCCGGTGATGCCCCAGGATGCCCCAGGAAAGGCTGTGGGCAAAGCATAACTGGTAATAACAGGGAAGAAGCTGCCCCAGGAAACTCACCCTGAAGAGCCCGGAATCACACTGAAAATAAGGAGGCAGCAAAACAGAGACAGGAGAATTGACTTGAAAAGGCGCATGGAAATCCTCCCAAAGGTCCGCCTGGAGTACATCTCAGCACACACACCTGGCCTTCCTCTTAGCCCTTGAGAACACAAAAGTTCTAGAAAATGGGGAGGGGGCTAACGTCGGGTAAACATCAATGCCTGCAACTCCAGCTGATGGCCCAAGTGGTGCTCACCCACCGGGAGTGAAGCCAGAGACGGGATGGCGGGGTGTGTAGCCTGTCCTCCCCTTTTTTGAATTCAAGAGAACCAGTGGAGAGGGGCAAGCTGTTTCTGGGGGGTTTGTCTGAGGAATTTTGTGTAAAGTAGGGGGCAGAGAGCAACCACCAAGGTCAGAGAACCCAGGCAACCATATTCCGGGACCAGGTGGTCCAGCTGGCTCCTAGAAAAGGGACCTTGGAGGGCACAGGACCGTCCCCTGGATGTGTACGCACAGTACTAACCGGAGCCAAAAGGAAATGAGGCAGTGCCGCCAGCAGGCCACAGACTGTGCTCTGAGCTTGGAGACACACCTGGGCCAGGGCACCATAGCAAGGGATACGACGGTGTCTTCAGCTATGCTGTCCAATATCGAGGCCATCAGCTACACGTGGCCTTCTCAGTTTAAATGAATTAAGATTATGTTAACCAGGAAGTCCGGCTCCTCAGTCATACTAGCTACACTCCTTTGCAGCCAGAGCCATCTCCATCCAGTGGACGGACAGTCAGACAGTGCCCACTTGCAGGAAGCTGTTGGCCCCTTCCCATCCAGAACCCTGCTCTCCACTGCCCAACCCCTGCCCTCAGAAAGAGGAGCCCTCCTGGAACGTAGGCTTTCAATGACCTCAGAATCCTAAAGAAGGAACCCCTGCTCACTTGGCACCCTGACCCAAACACGGAGGTCTTTCACTATTTGCTTTTCAGAGTGTGAGGAAGAGAATTCTTTGGCTGAAACCAAGTAGCGAGCAGACAATGTGTATTTTAAAAGAAGCCAACACTTGTTCTGAAGCATGTCAGACCATCTTTCCCCAGACCCTGCAAAGACACCCCCTCACCCCCCATCACCAGAGCCCCTCCTGGCCAAGCATCCACAGGACCCCAGCACACTGCTGCAGCTGGGCTAAGTTTGGCCTGGGGGTACTGGACATCAATGAACTTATCAAAAAGGCTAGTGCCTAGATCTGAAGCACTATTACATTTGCACCCTTAGAAAAAGATGGCAGCCAACAGCCCGACAGAGGGGTCAATGGCTCTCAGGGGACTGAAGGCCAGACCACCTGCCTGGCCTTCCCAGCAGGCCCCTCCACTCACACCACTCATTTCCGCGAAGGCCCCAGCATCAGCAGTGTTCAAACCCCACAGCTACCTTATCTAGATACTGATTTAAACAAAGAAAACAAAAACAAAAACCTGCAAGGGAATCAGGGAAATGTGGACAGTCACTAACAAGTCAATGTCATGGCGGACTTACCACAGAGTTCTTGTAAGTAAGATATTAATGTGCGTACAATTTTTCAGAGCCCTCTTTTCAAAGTGATAAACCAAGATATTATTTCGCCTGTAAACATAGCTCAATGTTGAAGTGCGTACCTTTCACTCGGGCCGGGGCGAGGAGTATGTTCTTCTGCTGTGCCTCTATGAATGTTTGCATTTTCTACATCAACAAAGCAAACAGCCCACCCTGGGTGATTCCCCGGCGTGACCAGGGCCACGAGACCCCAAGCACCACCTACCTGGATGCCTGGGGCCCTGAGGCCACCTCGGCTTGCCCACCCCAGCTCCCTGCCTCCACCTCTTGCTCAGCCTCTCCCTAGGCCAGCCCTCCCAGGCCCTCTGCTCTGGCAGTTATCTGTCCTCCCCATGCCACTCTACTCAGCAGCCCCAGGCCCAGCCCAGAATGTAAGACCCCTGAAGCCTAAAACCTGGCCTGCTCCTGGACTCCCAACCTGGGCATGGCACAGCCTGCCACACAAGCTACTTGGGTAGTACTGATACGCACTTCCCAACCGCCACTGCCAGGCTCGGCGCTGAGAACATAACCCACATCACCTCAATCCTTGCACCAAGAGTGCACGAGAGGTATCCTCGCCCCCGCTGTACGGGTGAGGGGAAGGGCTCAGAGAGGTCACCCAGCTAGCCACCAACAGACTCCGGATCCAAACCCAGGCCTCATTCCAAAGTGGCCTGCACCTCAGGGCCACCTGACAGGACATTAGAGTCCCCTGGACAGGGGGAAGAAAGCACCCATGGCCAGGGCACGGCAGCAGAGCCCAGGCTGGACACTCCCTGCCCCAGCACACATGGTCTCAGCTCACATGGAGGTCTGGCTACCCTGGCCATCAGCACCATCCCTGGCAGTTACACAGGCACCAACCACCTGCAGAACTGAACACTGGCAACAAGCAGGGTTAACCTAAAGGCAAAAGAAAGGGCCATGCTTGCCCCAGAGGGTCTGGATGATTTCACCCCATGGGTTAAAAGGGGCTCAATCGCCTTCAAGCAGACAACTGAGCCCCCAGGTCATTGGCCATTAAGAACTTAGCAAAGAAGCACGGGGCAGCTCTACCCAGGCTGACTGCAGTGAAACAAGCCACCCCCAGAGGTAGACGTGGAAAAGAAAAAAATCCCCGTGAAGCAAGTTCAGGTCATTAAAAATTGAGGGGCCCTGGGCATGAGGATGGACCTTCCTAAGTCTGGATGGTGACCACTACTTCTTTGGTCCTGACCTTGACTGACATTTTTTGCAAAAGCAGAGAATACTAGACTAGAGTGTGGCCTCTCAATACACAAACTCAACCCAGCAAGGCTGCCATGCAGCCACACTCCTGACAACTCCAGAGGGACACTGGCCAGCTGTGGTGCCAAAGCAGGGAAGGAGGCACCAAGAAAATGGAAAAACAGCACCCTACCTGAAAGAGCCTGCAAGTGCCCCAGTCTTTACTAATTGGTAACCTGCACTGTCCCCTTGTCACAGACCAGACGCAGCCAGGGAGGTGCCAGAAGCAGCAGCATTTGCATTCTCTGGGGGCCCAGACATGTCTGTCTTCATGAGCTTCCCTGGGGCTCCTGCTCCTGGAGCTCAGGAGACCTGAAGAGTCGGCTCCCAACATAAAACGCCTGGCATGGCAGTCTGACAAATCCAACCTGGCATAGGCCAAAAGCTGTCCCAGTGTGCCCACGCACCCCGTTCGGTCCCTAAAGTTTAGGCAGCCCTTGTGTGCACCAGGCACTGGCACAAAGCCAACCACTCTAAAAGTGATGAGCCCAGGTTCCCTTGCCACACCTCACAGGCCACCAAGGCCCCTTAGAGCCCAGCCCTGTAAGCTAGCTAGCAGCAGGGCACCAGCCTGGCAGAGCCAACTCACAAGCGGAGCCTTGGAGAAGCATGAAGAGGTGGCACAGGCTAGGCTGACAGGAGGGAGGTGGGGGGTGGGGGAGCTCCAGACCGAGGCCACAGAAATACTCGGGGAAGGGGACCCACATGGCTGGGTCACAGTATGGGAAGACTAAAGCAGAGACTGGAGGGCTGCAGGGAGGGGTCAAGTCCTACAGGATCTGGGTGTCAAGCCTGTAAGCCAGAGGTGCTCTGAAGGCACTGGAAGCAAGGACTGGTAGGAGCAGTGTTACATGGGCTTAGGCCACTTGGCTGGGGCAGGGCAGACAGGCTGGAAGAGCCAGGCTGGTGGGAGGAAGCCTAGTTGGGATGTTGGTGGCCCCACCATAGCAGTGGTCCCAAAGACAATGAAGGCGACCAGGCTTAGGAGGCGTGACCCCTAAGCTGTGGGACACGGACAGAGCCTCCATTTCACAAGGTAAAGAGTTCTAGAAGTTGGTTGTCCAACAATGTACATGGACTCAACCCTACTGACCTGTACACTTAAAAATGGTTCAGAGGACTAGTTTGATGTTATGTGTATTTCACCACAATTTAAAAATCCCCCATAGGAGCAGCAGATCACATGGGACAAGAAGGGCAGAGCCTACTCAAGCTTCTGGGTTGAGACAGTGGTTCTCAAAATTTTGTGGCCTAGCCCAGAGAGGAAGGCACATTGGGGACCTGGGGAGACAGCAAGCTGCCCCACACCAGCACAACCAGGCAGCAGAGACAAGACAGAATCCTGGATTCTGCTCCCAGTGCCCCCTACCGCCCCCCACACCCACCACAGACTGTTACAGAAAGTGCTGGCTTAAGTGTGTGAAGCTTTAAGCTTGGGGCCCCCTTTTTCAATTTCAAGGGCTGCTCACAGCCCCCCTGCAACATGCCAGGAACTAGGGCTACCCGCAGCCTCTCTTCTGAGCACTGCTCTCTCTCCGTGGTCCCTCGAATCAGTGACCTCCTGTCTCCCCGTGTCTGCTCCCGTTCCCCTCTAACTCACGTCCAGGGAATGGCCACCCTGCCGGCACCTCCCTCCTAGCCATCCTCAACCTCTCCGTGAAGCCGCTCACCACCCCACAGCTGCACCATCCTGCTGACCAGCCACCTCCGCTCCTCGATCCTGGCTTCCTCGTTCCTTCCAGTGGGCGTCACGGACCCGCACCCAGCCCAGGCATGTGTGTGTGCCAGAAGCACTCTGGGTTCTGCCATAACTGCCACTCTGCAGGTGCCCACAACAGAGCCTCAGCCTCAGAGGCTTGGCATCCTCAGTAGCTCCTCCCCTTTCTTCCATCAGCACCTCTCAAACCTGTCCCCGTCTCACCATCCTTACTAACACACCCTGGTTCAGGCCACCAGTATCTCTCACTCCAGTGACCTCCGACATCTCCCTGCTTCCAGGCTCTCCCGCTCCACTCCATCCCCTGTACCGTTGCCAAACAGGAATACAGAACTCTTGACTGTGGAGCAGTGCCACTGGAAAAACTCACACTCCACCACATGGAGGCTGGGTACCAACTCTGGAGCCAGCATTCAGAATGCTCTGCCCCATTTCCTGCCACACCCGATCCATTCACCCTGCTTGGCCGCCCTTCCCTGAACTTAGCCAGTACCTCCTAGGGTACAGGGATTGAGTCGGTGCCTAACAGTGTGACGTGAAAACACTAATGACAAAGAGATAGACAGTAAGAGGGGCACGGATGCTTCGAACAGGATCAGGAGGCCCAAAGAACCTGGCCTAGCTGAGGCGCTCGCAAAATGACAATGGAGAGGAGTTTCCACTGTTTTTGATATCCAAACAATGGGGCAGATGGGCTGGGTATTCACCAGTGGGTAAGTGGTCAGACAAACAATACTGGAGAGACAGAACAATGTTCGTGAACTCAGTGGAAGATGCAAGTTCCCGTGTAGCAGCCACTGCTTGATTTCTGCTTTTTCAGAAGCATATGGATTCTGTAGGGATAGAGCCCAGGTGCTGAGGCCCTAGTATTCTCAGTCTGACTTCCTGGCTCTACCAATGAGAACTCTAAAGTTTCTGAACTTCTCTGAACCTCAGAGCTTCTTCACAGAGCTCCTGCAAAATTCAATATGCACCTGGCACATAGAATGCTTAACATGGTAGCTATTAAATTAGAAAGGCCTAGAAAGATATAAAAAGGTATGCATCAGTGGTTCCCATAGTATTTCAGAGAACTTGTTTTATTTATTTAAAGTCTCTTCTTCCTCCAATGGCTACGTGATACCAGATGACTTAATAATCTTAAAAACATAGGAAAGGAACTAAGATATCAGGATTGTCAGACTCAGAAAATCAGAGTTAACAACAAGGACATACACGGAGGTAGATTTTAGCTTACAGACACAGCACAGGCACCTTCCTACCAAAAGCCAGGCAGGAAGTTCTCAGAGGAAAGAGCACATCACTCTCCAGTCTACAGAGGCAGACGGAAACCCCCCATCGACTTCCGACAGCTCACATCAATGCCAACAGACTGGTATGTTAGCAAGGGATCCAAACTAGGATGAGCTCAGGCTTGCCAGCCAGAACCCACGCAGCTCAGGCTGCCCACAGCTCTTGCGCTGCCGTTTCCCACGTATAAAGTATAAAGGCCCATGGAACTAGGAAGTGTTGTTAAAGTCTTACTGGCTTAAAGCAGAACCAGAACCCAAATAAAGCACACAAACAGCTCACACACACACAGGCAGGACCACATGGCTGTCCAGCCTTCGGGAGAAGCCCTTATTTTAACAGGCAAGGATACCGGGGGGTAGGCAGTGATGCTTATCCAGTCACACATCGACCTGGGGAGCTCCAATCTCCTGACTTCTGACCCTGCACCCTTCTTGTAATGCTGCGGCCCTCCTAAGTGCAGCATCTAGAATGTGTGGAGGTGTGCACTGCTAATCTGAACCCCAAGGCATTCCAGGTGCCCCTGAGCCGTACCTGCACTGCAGTGCACTACAAGCTATTCATGTGCCAGCCTCCCGGACCTTCTTCTTTCTGTGGCAATGTTCCAGCATCAGCTCACTTAGAGCAATGCTCAAAGGACTGCTGACCTAAGTAAGTGGGACTCCACAAAACTGTCATAATACAACCAAACCAGATCCAGCAAGGAGAAAAAGAGATCTCTTTCCCACTTTCAGACAGGCCTGCACACAGCTAACAAGAGTGACTCATTTGTAAAAGAACATGTAAAAAAGCACAGAGGGGCACACGAGCAAGGACATGTAGAACAAAGACAGAGTGTAGGGCAGACAGTGCGTGTTGACACAAGAGAAGGCAGGCTTCACTGAGAAGGTGCTTCAAAAACTACAGGGGAGACCCAGCACGGTTTCTCAAAGACACAACCAGGCACATGCTTCAGGTGTGTTACATGCACATGACTGTGTCCAGGCACAGATGAAGCCTAGCCCAGGTAGCAAGCTCCGCCCCTCCCTTGCCCAGAATTCCTGGCCAGCAGTACTTCAGGGTGGTACACACAGGGAAATACACCAGAGAGGTGGCACCCAAGAGCTAAAACGCACAGGCTTCACTGGGGGCTCCCTGGAACACAGGACCTCCCCAGTGGGCCCCAGGTGGGTCTGAGAGTCTGTGTCCCCAAGGCCCAGGTTCTGCCCAAGCTGTTGGGCCACAGGCTACACTCACAGCAGCAAGGTTCCAGGGGACCAGGACATCACTGATACATTTTCAATGATCAAAAGGAGAAAAAGGGAAAAAGAAACCTAACAAGTGGGAGGACAGAACAGAAACGACCGATATGGCAAAGCGGTTTTTTAATAGGAAAAACTTAAAGATGCTCACACATCAGTGGGCAGGGGACTGATTAAACAAACAATGGTCCCTCACATGACAAAACACTACACAACGATTAAGAAAACAAGAGAGGTCTGTGGGAGTCACTGGAAAAAACTGCCAAGATACATCACTGGGAAGATAGCAAGTCAAAGCAGAGCAACAAAACACAGTAGTTATAAGAGAAAGTTATATATCATGCAAAAGATTATTTTTTTAAAAGCTCAGAAACATCCCAATTATTACCTATTTCTGGGGATGCGACGACAGGGTACACTCTCACCTAACACCTACCTATCATTTGAAGTTTGGGGGGCTTTGTTTACTTTAAAATAAACAGGTACAACTTTTGTAATCAGAATGAGGACGACGACGGTTTTGTTTTTATTTCAAGTATTTCCCGCAAGCCACATATGGGTTGTGTGGTTACCTAATTTGAACACGAACTTTCTATGGCTAATGTCACACAGAGAGAAAAGTTCCTCAATGGCCACACCCACCATATAGGACTTGACCGCTAGACTAGGGAGGAGTACCTATTTCTGGAAAACTCTTAGAACAATTAAACAAATCACCTGTGGGCAACAGGTGACTCCACACTGATCCCTGGGGTCACAGTTTCCCTTTCTAAGAGGTTGCACAAAACCAACTTAATGTCCTTTTTTGGTTGGTTACTGGACAGGGACACAGGAAGGTGAGGCAGGACAGCCAGGCATCCTACAACTAAGATGGAATGGTAAGAGATGTGTGGCTGCTGGAACAACCAGGCCCAAGAAGTTACTCCAGCCACTCATTGTGTCCAAGACGTTGAGAAGGGAATTCGATGAAGCCTCAAGTGCCTGTCATAGAGGCCACAGCACAGGGAGGGAGGTGGCTGACAGAACAGAGAGCAGAGCAGGACCACAAGAGCAGACTGGAAGTGGGCCCCAATTTCACTCTGTTCTTTTAACCTCTGTGCATCCCTTCAGGAATAGCAGAGTATAAATGGGGAAGGCTTTTCTTTGAAGCCACCCCTTAGATTAGAAAGGAAACTGCCAACTGCCCATATACTGATTGTGGTGGTGTTACTCGACTCTGCATTTGTCAAAACATTCACGAACTCATAGAACCGGGTGATTTGTACTACAGGTCAACTGTAAAGAGTCAATGACAGGACTTAGGCTGGAACACTGGCTTCACAGTGCTGCCCAGCCCACACTCACTCCTCTGGTACACCCAGCTACCCGCTGACCCTGGCCTGGTCAGACAATCCCTGCCATAGAGGTGTCCTGGAAGAGAACATGAAAGCAGGACACTCAGAAGCATAAGACTTATAAGCCACAGCGTGTGGGGAATAAGCATCACTCTATCGTCACCATTGTGACTGCTTCTGAATTTGAAATCTGCAGTTTCTCAGTACCTCTGAAAAGGCGGCACCCCAAATGCAACTCCATGGGTGGCACGGGCTGACACGAAACCCAAGGCTGCAGTCCCCTCCTGCTGTCCCCAGCCTTCCCAGAGCATGCTAACAGCTCCAGCTTCCACAGCTCCGCCACTGACTCCTGCCATTCTGCAGTAAGCCCTGATCCCAGGTCTGAGTTCCTGCTCAGCCCTGTCTCCGCCCTCTGGTGACCCTGCACACACACACTCAAATGTATCCCCATTTGAGACAAACTCAAAACTCACTAGAGTGGGCCGCAGCCGTGAGCCACCTAGACGGCCGTGTACTCTGGGCAGGGGCATACCTCCCTGCTGCCTGGTCCCTCCACTTCCACTTCTCCCCGTATCTGTTCACCACCACAGCGCCTTCAGCAGGGAAATGCTGAGTGGCCTGGGGGCGGAGCCTCTATCTGGATGGAGCTGCTCCTTGCAGCAGCCACTCATGGGAGTCAGCACCCCACCTAACAACACTGCTATGCCAGCACCCTTCCCACTCTTCAGCATCTGGCCCACAGGAACCAACTGGAGCCTGGAAAACATTTTGCTGAAAATCCACGTACACTAGATCAACAGAAGGCAGGGATAACATGGGCAGGACTTGTTCTCTAGGAATTCACAGTACTTACCAACAATCCCTTTGTCTTCTCCAAAAGTATCCAAGCTGTTCTTCCTAGAATGTGGCTGGAGATCAAGCTCACTCTGCCATTCTAGTTATTTTCTCACCTACCTTCTCCATCCTTTGGAAACTGGGATGCTTACATGAGTCTTCGAGCATGTCTCCTACCCTGCAATTCCTCAGCAGTCTAACTGGAGCCTAAGTCATTTCGAGAAGCCGGACACTCCAGTACACCCTCACCCACCCGGGACTTCCATTCTCTCATCCCTAAGCTTCCTTTACCCTTGACCTTCTGTCCATTTCCTTACCTTACACAGAAACAAGGGGACTATCTTCTCCCTAAGTCTTACCATAGTGAAAGAGCTTGTCAGGGGCTTTCACCTCCCCAATCACTATAAAGTTCTGTGGCCTCTTCCACTGTGTCCTCAGCTTCCTTGCTGTTCTTCCTATCTTTCACATAAAATCTTGAGACATGGCCAGCACTCTCTCCTCGCCGTGGCTCACTTGCAGTCAGACTGACAAGTTCGTTGCTGAGACCCAGGCCCTGGGATCTTTTCCCTTTCAGTGTCAGACCGTAAATCACACCTCCGGAAACCCTCAAACTCCAGGGCCCACGTCCAACTCCTCCTCGCCTTCTCACTTTCTGACTCGTGAATCTGCAGACAGCCTGCTTGCAGATCACGTCTGTGATCAAACATTCTCTCCCTAAAAAGCTGTTTGCCCTTTTCAGCCACTTTCCAACTTTGACCCAGAATTCACGCTCACCTGACTGACTTTTTTTTCCAAAAAACTGAAACCCAGACAGGTAGTCATTCTAATGCCTAATAAGAAAGGATGTCCAGATGACTAGAGGAGGAAGAACCCAACCCAAGAGTCCACACACTCACCCTGATAACCTCTGGAAGCCCACTGCCTGGGAGCAGTGTCTACTCCCAGGAAGTCAGGCCCGTTGATGAGAACCCCTGGGCGCAGGAGGCAGTAAAGCAGTGCTTTATCAGTTTAACCTTGCCCAACTAGCAACCGCCTTGGCCTCCCTGATAAAGACACTCAGTCTTGCCAAAAACAGAAAAAAAAATTCCACCAGAAACCCTCAGGCCACGTGGAGCACAATATGCTCCTGTACAGATCTATACCAAGGCAGGCCCTGGGACACGGGCAGTCTCAGCCCCTTCATGCCATGTCTGACTACTCTACTCAGGTCAGGACCCCAAACACAAAATGCCCCTATTCAATTGGTCCCTGCTAAGTTGACCTCCAAAGATCCTCTCCCAAAGTAGAGAAACACCTTGTTATTCACCTCATTCTACGTATAGAGCATAAGGTGGCACGCATTCACCCTAGGAGAACATGTGGCAAGTTACAGTAGGGCCAGAACACAGATCTTTACCCTTCCAGTCGCACCTCTCCCACACTCTGCACTGCCTCTGGATCAGGAGGAAAATCAGAGGCCTCTAGGGAAACTGTGTGGTTCCCCTAATACAGACAGGGTCTCTGGTTCAAGGCTACAGACTGAGGAGTCAAAGTCACAGGCTAGCCCAGGTCTCCCTTCACAGCCACTGGCCCCTCCGCCTTCTCCACTCACAAGGAGAGCAGCAAGGAAAAGCCAGCAATATAGAGGTTTCTCTGGGCACGGAAAAGCTTCATGTGGAAGTGTTCCACAGCCCCGGGATTGTTCTGGAGGTTCACCTTCTCTGTAACGTCATCATACTTCCAAATCTCACGTACAGCATCTGCAGCAGAGCAGAGACACATCATTTAGCTCCAGCTCGAAGAGACAGAGTCATCCAGGAGAGACAGGTGGTGTGAGCTGGGGTGGCCCTGCTTCCCTCAAATTCGTTTCACCAGTTGTCCTCCCTTCTACACACACCACCTTGGGGGTTGCCTTGTAAGAAGCTCTGCCCTCAGACCCAGTCTCTCCTCCAGCTTTTCTCCTGTCACTCCCAGACCACGAGTTTGCACTCCATGTCAGTGTGCTGAGTCTGAGACGTCACTGGCCATGGAGACAGCTGCCCTTTCTCATGGTGCCCCCAATGTCTAGTTCTGTTTATTGCCAAGTCAAATCAGCAACCAGCCACCCCACTGATAAGCCAGAGTAGTGTGGTTTATGGAAATGCCCACTAAGGAGGCATGAACTGGAGTGAAGACCCAGAGGATGCCTGCTAAAGAGTCAAAAGTTTTCGTTTCTAAGCTTTACAATGAAGTTTACCATTTAAACTGTTTTATTCCAATAAAAGAAGGAATTACAGTATAACCATATGATAGAACACTACAGTCTTTAAAAAGAACAAGATTGCTATAAAAAGATGCCTAAGATACAGTGAAAGTGGAAAAGGCATAATCCAAAACGGGATGGAGAACCTTAATAAAGATGCCATCATAGAAAATGCCTGTGGAAACATCCAACAAAATATTAGCAATTGTTATCTGTGAGACACCAAATAAAAGGGCACTTCAGCTTTCCAGGTTACAGTTCTGAATTTTAAAAAATGAGATGTTACTTTTGTGACTAATAAAACATGTATTTCTACACAGTCATCTGCATGCAGGAACCCCGCCACTCAAAGGATCACCTTGGCTGATGGCAAAGAGCAGACTGGGGAGGGAGACATTGGGCCATACTAGCCCATCACACAGCAGAGTGCTGGCCTCCCTATCTCAGGCCTCTGGCCCAGGGCAGTTGCCCCTGGACTGTCATCAAGCCCACTCCTTGGTCAGTTCTGCCCTAGGCCCTTCCCAGTGAAGCCAGGGCTGCAGCTCTAACAGGTTATGCCCATCACCTTTCACCAGTGTTTGCTGAAGTCTCTACAGACATCCCTAGCTCATAATTCTCACCATCCGGGTAGGAAGCAGCCAGTCAACACAGCCGGTGTCTCTCTAAAGCTTCCAAGTAATCCCTTGACCCCCTTAAAAGAATGGCACCTTTGCCAACTACTAGGTTCTGCATAGGGCCTCCCTGGCCCACTTAGCTGCACTAGGAAATGGGAAAGCTCATGGAATCTGGTCTGCAAGGGGAAAGACTGTTCCTCCCTGCCCCAATTCTCACTCCCCCACCACCCACCCAAAAGCAGAAGCACACATGCTCAGGTCCAAAACTGCAGCCTGGCTCTCTCATGCTCAGAGATGACATGCATATTCTCTCGCCCCTCTGGGCTCAGAGGCCACCTGGGGAGAACCCTGATTGGAAAGAGCTGCCTCTTGAGGCCTTGCTAAGTATTTCAAGAACAACAAGGCATGAAGGTAGCTGGTACCCACCCTACATGGCTGGGACTGGGCAAGCCAAACCTGCGCTGTTCAGGAGCAGCCCTGCCTGAACACACCCAGCACACTTGGAGAAACGCCTAACCTACAGCGAGTAGATGCAGCTGTGCACATGCCCCCTGAACTATGTCCCAGCCTCCCACCCACTGCCGTGTTTCTGCTGAGAACTTGGAGAGAGAGGCAGGCTGAGGCTAAGAAGGCATCATACCTGGAGACAGGACCACTATCTGTAGCAGAGCCAAACCAGTTACTTTGGAGTCCAAGCAGCGATAGTACTAATCACTTACTACAGCAACACACACGTTTAACAGCCACACAAAAGCTGTACTTATTCCTCTGGTCTCTAAACAATCACACTGCCACCACGTTGCAAAATGTCTGCCTTCCATCTCATCACAGCCTGGCCTGGGCCCCATCTGACTGTTCCCCAGGACCAATTTACCTTTCAAGCCCATGCTGGTACGCACCTCAGTGCAGGGTTTATAGAACTTCAGAGCTGGAAAGACCCAGAAACACCTGAAGTCTGACCCAGATCTAAAGAGGCTCGTGATATGCTGCCAGACATGCCACCACACCTCCCGGTCCCCCCAGTACTACAGGACACAGCAACTTCCTTCCCAGCTAGGCTCCCCATCTACTTGGTCATTCGGTCCCCATCCACAGCCTGTCTAAGTGACTGGAGAGCAGTGCTACTTAGACCAAGGCCAACATGAGCCAGTTAGCTTCTCTTTGTTTCAGTTGTGGAATAATCTGGGGAACTGCCCCAGAAATGATGTGAGGTGGCCACCAAAGGACACATAAAAGCTGTTGGTCAAAGTGAAGGCCCTGCCAGCAGTTGGCAGCACCCTCTTCGTGGATGAGGAAGCCTCTCCCCAAGAGAAAGACACAGGTGCTGAAGTGGTCTGTCTCTGAGAAGCCAAGCTGTACATCACATGAGGAACATAGCAGAAGGGCGATGCAGCAGAGGCCACGCAAAGGTCTAGATCAGGTAGCTGCCCTCAGCCACAGCTCGCTCACCAATGACCAGCAGCACGAGAATGACGATGAGAACCACAAAGAAGGTATTGCCATAGGTCACTACCAACTCCACCAGGCGTGACTTGAAAATCTTCTGCCATCTGTGAAGACAAAAAGGATAGGGGCTGAAGAAAAAGGACACACACTTGGAACACGCATAGGGCCCCGAGAGGAGAAATCCAGGTTTGCACTCTTCTCCAATGGCCAAATATCCCATACAGACTCAGCCTCAGCTGTTGGCAGCTCTCCAATTTATCACATCCATTCAAGAATGTTAAAAAATAAAAGATGCCCATGTGTAGAAATTTCTAGAAAACTAGTTCTAAACACTAGCAGTCACTGGGGAGGGAAACAGGAAACTTTTCATTGCCTTCCCCTATGTAGTATTCTCAAAATTGCCACGTACACATTACTTCCTTAAAGTGTTTCTCCACGTGACCTATCTGGTTCACCCAGACGCCCGCCACCCTCGATTATTATGAAGCAGGCCCTAGACTTGTTCATTTCCCTCTGTAAATATTTCAGGATGTACCTCTATCAGAGACGAGCGATTGGAAATGTTAATGTAATCATAACGCCATCAACAGACCTCCAGAAAATCAACTAGAACCCTTCATTATCAGAACCAGAGTCCCAAAGTCCAAACTGTCACATTTTTTTTGATAGTTGGTTTGTTTGAATCTGGACCAACAAGGTTCTGACTCTTCATTTAGCTGAGAAGTATCTTAAATCTCTCTTACTCTATAAGCTCCCTCTTGCCTCACCGTCCTTGGTTTTCTTTCCCAATTACTTTTTGCAGAAACCAGGTTGTCTGTCCTACAAAACTTCCCAGATTACAGCTCTAAGGGGACCCTGTCTTTGTATTTCCTCTGAAGTGTATGCTGTGTGAACAGATTCAGATCGGGCTTTTGGCAAGAATATTAAGCTGTGCTGTATACTTCCTATTGCATCACATCAGAGATCTTGTATTTTTCATTAGAAAACAGTTTCTTAAAATATTGTGGAGACTTAGCCTTATTTGTAGCTTTCTAATTTAAGTTAGAATAATGTGTTCATATATTGTATGCAATTGAAAATTAATTTCCAGCTAATTCTGAACAGATCCTCTGTTCACTGAAAGGAAATATGGCTTCATCCTTCACAGGCTGAGTAATGCTCATGAGGCTACTACACAATACCAGCAAGACTAGTTAGGAAGACAGACATCACCAAACTAGCAACATTGTGACCCTGTAGTGCGAGTTGTCCAGAAACTACATTGCCATCCCCCAAACCCTAGGGACGCAAGGGGAGGCAGGAAGGCATCATTTCCAGATCCCTAACTGGCTATAGGTCTTCTCCCCTTGGGACATGGTGAAGACCAAAGGCAGGGTGCACAGGAAAGGAACTCAGCAAGAGGTGACAAAGCAGAACTGTGTGGAAGGTTGGCAATAGTTAACACAGCCCCTGTCACCCCAACAGGTTCCACCTGTTTCCGTCTGGCCCCACTTCCAGGATCCACCAACTCTGCAAGCATAAGCTACAGAGGTGGACAATAGCCGCTCTCCCCCTTACTTGCCTGCTTGCTCCACAGGCCCTACCTTTTAGGAGAAATGAAGGGAATGCAGAGCAGCAGCACAGCAAAGACCTCTGCATAGAGAAAAGTGGCAACCGCCGTCCACTGCAGACTCATTCTGTTGCTAGATGGTTTCCAACGAGGAGATGCGAGCTTGTTTCCTGACAGGGCACAGAATAAACAGGAGAAGTCATGGGAGCTGGGCAGCCACTCTTCACACTCTACCCCAGCACTTCACTCCAGAGTCTTTAAAGCACTGGCCAAAGTGGGGCTCGACTCTGCAGAGATCCTTGGCCAATAGTGCTCAAAGGCCCGACAAACTTCTGTTTGCCTGGATGGAATTACTTGTACGTTAATTATGTCCAGAGCCTCCTTTCCAGACAATTTCTTTCCCAGCGGAGTCCAAGAGACTCCTTATGACTGACTGTTCAACTGGGAAAGCGCTTTTACTGAAGATTAACTACACTGACGAATGGAACTTCTCCGCATCCATCAGGCCTGCTCCGAGCCAAGCGGAGCTCTGGCGCAGAGGCTCCCAACCCCCAGCCAAACCTAGGAAACAGCGTTTCGGTAACACACTTTCTCCAAAAGCCATGACGCTCCCCACCCCAGCCTCGTGGAAAACAGGCCCTTCCCTCCCCAGCGCTTCCAATGAGTCTGAAAAGAACCGGCAGCCTCCCTTCGGGGCTAGAGCCGGGGGTTAAAAAAGGTATTTCGACTGCCGCATCAGCCTCCAATGGGGCGGGAGGACTTCCAAAAAGCCCACAAGGGCGACTCCTAGAGGGCGGGAGTCGGGGCCAAGAGAAAATGCAGGTCTCCACTAAGCGCCTCATGGCCCCAGAAAGTTCTAGAAGAAACTGTCTCCCCGGAAGCCAGAAGAGCCCCCTCCCGGCAGCCGTGGTCAACCCACCTCGCACAAGCGGCCCTCGCGCTCAGACGGGTCGGCCCCGAGCCGGGGCCTAGCCTGGCACGCCCTCCCCGGCTCAAGCCCCACCCCGGCGGCCCCTCCGGAGGGGCTTTGCCACCGACCCCGCCCCCGCCCGCGCCTCCCAGGAGACCAGCTCCAGCCACCGCCCCCCGACTTCCTCCGCCCGGTCCTGCCCCGCGCCCCTGGCCTCTTCGCACTGCCCACCGCTGCCCCTCGTCAGGGTCCCGGGGAACCCTGGCTGCCCCGGAGCCCAGCCGAGCACGCGAGCCCACTCACCGAGCTTCCCACAGCCACTGCGCACGCCCCGCAGCCGCCGCCACCAAACTCTCCCACCACAGCCCTAGTCCCGCCCCTTCCCCCACGGCCGGAAACCGGAAGCACCCTCCGGACCCCGCCCTGCTCCCAGCTGCAGCGAGGCCCGGGCGGCTCCTCCCACGGCCTCTCTCCGCCCCGCCCCCGAGCCGAGGCTCAGACGCCCAGAACTAGGGAAGCGGCGAAACCTCGAGGCCCGGCGTCGGCTCCTCGAGAGCGCGGGGAGGTGGGGCGGAGCTTTAGCGGGAAGGACAGAGGCCGCTTCTCTAACCCGCGCGGTCATCCCACGTCTCTGTGGTCTGGGGAGGGAGCGGAGCCCAGCCGTGGGGCGACGACGGGGCGGGGCTCCCCGCATCCTGACTCCGCCTTCCTCCCCTTGTCGGCCTCTTCCCCTTCCCCCGACTCGCCCCTGCGGAGGAGTGGGTGGGTGGGGATTCTGGGCGAGAGGCGGAGTCACTGTTGCTTCGGCTGGGCGGCGGAGCGGACGGAGGATCCTGGAGCCCCGGGGAGGGGCGCCACCAGGGAAGGAGGAGGAGGTGGAAAGGAGGAGACGCCCTCTCCGCCCGAGAACTCTCGAGGCTCTGACCCCAGAGGCTAGGAGACTGACAAGTTCCTCTACCTCGGCTTCCTGAAGAGGCCGCGACCCTGGAGGGCCCTGAGCCCACCGCGCCAGGGGCCCCAGCACCGCCCCGGTGGCCTAAAGCCGCAGATTCAGGGACCACTGAAAGGTTTCCAGTTGCCTAGACTACGAGCCCGGGGTTAGAGCAACAACCCTTCCAGCCACCTGCCTCGATTCCTGCCTCAGGCAACCAGTCCCAACCCTGTGCGTCCAGCCCAGGTGACATGCCGGTGCTTTCCACCCCCCGGCCCTCGCGGGTGACCACTCTGAAGCGCTCAGCTGTGGTCCTGGCACTTGCGGCCTATGGAGTTCACAAAATCTACCCCCTGGTGCGGCAATGCCTGACTCCAGGCAGGGGCCCTCAGGGGCCAGCAGGGGAATCCACGCAGGAGGTCTCCGGGGCCACAGTGGTCAAGGCCGGTGTGAACCAGGTGTTCTTGCAGAGGCTCTTGTGGCTCCTGCGGCTGCTTTTCCCCAGGATCCTGTGCCGGGAGACTGGCCTGCTGGCGCTGCACTCAGCTACCCTGGTGAGCAGGACTTTCTTGTCAGTATATGTGGCCCGCCTGGATGGACGGCTGGCCCGCTGCATCGTGCGCAGGGACCCTCGGGCCTTTGGCTGGCAGCTCCTGCAGTGGCTTCTCATTGCCCTCCCTGCCACTTTCATCAACAGTGCCATCCGGTACCTAGAGGGCCAGCTGGCTCTGTCTTTCCGCAGCCGTCTAGTGTCCCATGCCTACAGCCTCTACTTCTCCCAGCAGACTTACTACAGAGTCAGCAACATGGACGGGCGGCTTCGCAATCCTGACCAGTCCCTGACAGAGGATTTGGTGGCCTTTGCTGCCTCTGTGGCGCACCTCTACTCCAACCTGACTAAGCCACTCCTGGACGTGGCTGTGACTGCCTACACTCTGCTTCGAGCAGCACGCTCTCGCGGGGCTGGCACAGCCTGGCCATCAGCCATTGCTGGCCTCGTCGTGTTCCTTACAGCCAACGTGCTGCGAGCCTTCTCGCCCAAGTTTGGGGAGCTGGTGGCAGAGGAGGCACGGCGGAAAGGGGAGCTGCGCTACATGCACTCGCGTGTGGTGGCCAACTCAGAGGAGATTGCCTTCTATGGGGGCCACGAGGTGGGGCAGGTTGGGGTGCTGGGCAAGGAGGAAAGCGTGTGGCTGGGAGGTCAGGGGCAGGCAGCAGTGAAGGTGGCGGGGGAGTCCAGGGCTGTTTGGGGCTGATGCCAGAGGTGTGGGCAAGCCAGAGGAGAGGGAGGCTGGAGACGTCTTGAGCAGCCCACACTGAGGCTCAGGAATGGAGAAGCAGCGAGGCCGGGCGGGGGCTGCCCTGAGCTGGCTGCTTGTGTGCTCTAGGCCACTTCTGCTTCCTCTCCTTGGTGAGGTTGTCCTGGCCTTGGAGCTGCATGTCCTGGTGGCTTGACACACTAGAACTTCAGGCTCGCCCCATTACTGCAGCCAGGTGGGAGAAGGCTCCTGCCATCTGGGACTAGGGACAGTGAGACGCAGCTGGCTGCCTGGGCCCCTGGGACCCTTTGAAGGCCAGCGTCCTCTGAGCTGGCTGGCCAGGTGGCCTGGCATTATGGACATGACTCAACCCAAGCGGAGGTTAACAAGCAGCACCCAGCATGGTGGCCACAGCAGTGGGTCACTTAGCCTTTTGGATGAAGGCCTCTCCCACCTAAGCCTGTGGGCCAACCTGGCCCGAAGGCTTAGCCACCTCCCCAGGCCCCAGGCCAGGAATGCCTGGGCGGGGTCTGCCAGCGGGATGCACTTCCTGGCCGCCCTTCCTCTTGGGTCCCACACGCAGCTCCCCAGCAAGCAGGCAGTGGGGCAGGCAGGCAGGGAGACTGGGAGGCTGGCTAGCTAGCTGGGGCCAGGCCCAGGGCTGAGGCTGGGAGCCTGGTGCTAGGAAAGGTTACTCCAGGCCAGTGCTCCCTTGATCTCGCCTTGGCCCCTCCCTTTCTTCTGCCTGGGGTTGCAGCAGCCTCCAGCCCTGCTCTCTGTGACTCCAGTTTCGGTTCTGAGTGCTTCTCCAGGGAGGGGTGCAATGGCATCCACCTCCTGAAGGCCTGTGTATCCTCCCTGGGTCAGGTGGCCTCTTGTCCCTGGACCTTGTCTCATTGGCTGCATGGTGGGTGGAGTGGCAGGCTTGTCCCTGATTTTTAAGAAAGGCTCTCTCTAAACTGCAGAGAGGGGGCATCCTGGCGTGGGCCAGGCTTCAGATTAGAAAAGTGCTTGGTCTGCAGCCACAGTCCCTTCTCCTCTCCCGCACGACAAGCCGCAGGGCTTTGGCAGGCAGCAGTGGCCTTGGGCGAGGCGCCTGGCACGTTACCCACAGCTACATTGTCAGCCTCGGCTGGCACTGCTGCCAGTTCCCAGCACGAGCCTGAATTGCCAGGGTGCTCAGAAGAGGCGTGCTCACTTCAGGACCGGGGACTGGGCTTGAAGGCAAAGCCAAGCAATGTAGGAGACCTGGATGTGGCAGCAGGAGGGAGATCACTGGCTCTTTGAAGGGCTTACTCTGGGCTAGAGTCAGGAAATTGCACGCTTGCCAGGAGGATCCACAGCCGAGGGTGGGAGGACCCCAATGTGCATCCACAGCCTCTCTAGGCCTTGGCCAAAGGGCTAGAAAGCTGAGTCGGGTGGCAGTCCTCCATGCGTTGGTTGATTGCCCTTATTTTGCAGGTAGATGTGTGGCTCATCCCAGTCCCATTGGCTGATGTCCCCATGGACACCGGCCCAGGCTCAATCAACAGGTCAGGGCAGAGGTGACTGGCTGGAGGGCAGACAAGAGGGTATTCTTACTGAGGTTTCAGTTCAGAGGCTGATTTAGACACATGCACTCCCACACACACACGCACACAGCCTCCTTTTTGCTTGAGAACAAGGTAAACGTTTCTTAATGGGGCAAAGCATCATTTACAAGAATATGGTTTGCCTAGTGGCTCTGCTGGTATGGTCCAAATTGCACACTTCTTCCACGCTCAGGTTGTGTGAGCTCGGGCAGGCCACTTTGCCTCTCTGGGCTTCGGTGGCCTGCTGTACAAGCGGACATAGAGTACACATGCGTATGCTGAGAATCAAACGGACAGTCAGGGGTGAGAGCATGTAGCAAAGGGAACAGTGCCAAGCTGGGCAGTTGTCTTTAGTCAGGGGTGGGAAGGCAGGGCTGGGGCACTCACCCCTACACTGACCCAAGAAATCCATGACCCAGTGGCCACCTTGCCATGACCACTCCTGACACCTCCCTTTCCCACCAGTCGCCGTCCTGAGATGGCAGGTGGTGGCCAGTGCAGTAATGGGGAGAGGAGGCACACCCCACTGTTGAGCTGGTAGGCTTGAGTCATCAACTGGGCCAAGGTGCACGGCTGACCATCAGGGGCAAGGTCTGTGGGGCCTGGCCCGGAAGTGGGCACTCCAGGTTTGGGTGGGAGCAGGTGGTCCAAGTTTGTTACCCAGAGGAACTGTGGGAAGGTAGGAGCAGGCAGGTCCTAAGTAGGTAGACACTGTTGAACCATGTTCTTCAAGACCAAGTAGAGCCTTTTAGTTTCCTGTGCTGCCCTCTGCTTAGTTCAGGGTAGCCCCCCAGCAGTTGCCCAAAGAAGTGGGCAAGGTGGTTGCCCTTGGCCCATGTCCAAAAGCTGCACAGGGTAGAGAGGGGCGTGGTAGAAGGGTAGTGGAAAGGGGATGGGAATGGGCTTGGAAGGTGGAGGGATGCTTCCCTTCTTCGCTGATGCTCTACCTTGGTACTGTGACATCAGACAGTCCACAGCACCCCCCGTCCCAAGTTGGAGAACTGGCCACTGTCAATATGGCCAGGTAGTAACCCCTAGCTCTGAACCTTATCCTGCCATCAAATGGTGTGCCTTGCTGGGGACCCTGGCTGTTGCCCAAGGGTAGTTAGCCTGAGGCCTGTCGGTCTCTCTGTCACGCCCACCCCCCTGCAGGTGGAACTGGCCCTGCTGCGGCACTCCTACCAGGACCTGGCCTCGCAGATCAATCTCATCCTGCTGGAGCGCCTGTGGTACATCATGCTGGAGCAGTTCCTCATGAAGTATGTATGGAGCGCCTCGGGCCTGCTCATGGTGGCCGTCCCCATAATCACCGCCACAGGCTACTCAGAGTCAGGTGAGAGCCAGGGGGCAGGGGCAGGAGACCCTGTCCTCCTGGACCACTGGGTGCTCAACCAGCCCACCTGCTACTTCTGCTGGGTCCAGAATGTCACCAGAGGTCACAATCCCCCTAGCTCCTGGTTGCCTTCTGCCCTGCATGGTCTCCCCTTTGCAGTGTCTCACACTCCTTGGTACTGCTCAGCCAAGCCTGGGGACTACAACTCAGGAATGCCCTGTATCCCCTCCCCGGGTGCATGCACCCTTGCCCACCTGTCCCTGTTCTCTGCCCAGCTGTGACTTGGAGGGAGAGGACAGGGTCTTGGGTTTCCCGTGCCCCACGCAGCTCTTGCAGCCTGCAGACAGTGGGGTCCTCCATCCTAGGGCCGCGAGAGGGAGCAGGTAGACACACTGCAGCGATGGGGCTTAAGGATTCCCATTTTGTTCTTCCACTGGTTTACAGCATCTTCATTCTGTTAGCAGTCTCTTAGATTTAACACTTACTTGAGAATAGTCTTGATTAGTCAACAGCTGCTCCTAACTGGAGGACCAGTGTCCAGTGTAGCCCCCTGGCTGGCTGTAGTCATGTTCGCTGGTGGCTTTCCTTAGCAGCCCTCACCCGCCGGCCGGACCCCCCTCAGTTCTTTCTGCAGGGCTTTCGTCATGGCAACTTTGAGATGATTTTGTTGTCTGAAAAGGTCTTCCTTTTACCTTTTTTCCCAAACTAAAGTTTAGTTGGGTGGGGGGTCGAGGCAGACAGTTATTTTCTCTCAGCCCGTTGACAGTACTCCATCGCCGCTGTTTCCTCCTTGCTGTGTCCCCAGTGCTTGGTGGCCAGTGGGGGCTTTCAGATGTTTCAAGGAGGCTGAGGGTGCTGGCAGCTGGTGGGAAGAGGCAGGCACTTAGCAGCTGGGGAAGATTTAGATACCTTTGCCTTTCTGGTGCAAAGCTGGTGCTGCAAGGCAGGAGGATCCAGCTGCCTGCTGTCCTGTCCTGCTCCAGGGCCCTGGTCTTAGCCACTCAAGGCTCCGAAGGAACCTGAAGAGGCCAGTAAGTTTTGTCTCCAAGGAGGTGCCAGCTATTGTCAGGATGCCTTGGGCTCCTGCAGACTCTTACCCTTGAAGCTCAGTCGCTGTCTAGCTCTTGGGAGATCCAGGGAGGAGGGCCACGTCCCTGGGGACATGATGGGAAGGAAGGCCCAGGACCTCAGACTGTCAGGATTCATATCCCTACATCCCTGACCTCGTTCCCTGGAATTTGGGGCCAGGCCTCAAAGGCTGTGCAAGGCACTCTAGCCATTCCTCATGACCCTTTTCCCACTCCACACCGCACCCCGCACTGCTCTGGAGGCCGTCTGCCCTGAGCCAGCTTCCTGCCCCTCCACCCCCAACCCCCTCCCACACCCCCATCACATCCCAGAGGCTCCCACCTGGGATGGACATGTGCCCCTGGATAGAACCCTTGGGTTCTTCACAGAGCCTTCCTACCCCCCACTGCAGTGCCCAGGAGCCCTGACCCGCCCACACCCCAGGATCCTCAGAGTCCCCACTGGCATTTCCAGAACATTCCTTGTGTAAAAGCCCTGCCCTTCTGGGGACTCCAAAGGTCAAGACAATTGAGACCATTGACAAGGGAGGGTTGAAATGAGCAACCACGGGGTCTAGATGGAGACAGAAAAGCCAGTCAAGACAGGAGCAAGCTCCCTGGTAGAAACAGAGGTGTTGAGCATGGCCATTCTCACTGACTGGAGAGAGGAAACACAGACTAATGGCATCAAGGCGGGAAGGGAAGGAGAAATGGGGGTAGCACTGGAGGTCTGAAAGGGGATAGTCACGTTTGAGAGGTTTGGGGGTGCAATATCTCTGGCTATTGGATGGTGAGGTGCAGGTATAGCCCAGAAAGGGGATGCCATCAATAATGCAGGGCACGGCTCAGGGGCAGTTTAGGGGGAAGGAGCTGCTGTTGTCAAGAAAGCAAGCCTTTAAATGCCTACTGGTTTATTATATTATCTGAGGTAGGAGGTGTAATTGATGTACTGTCCAATTCAGCTTTTTAAGTGCACGATTCAGTGGTTTTAATATAGTCACAAGGTTATGCAACTGTTACCATGATCTAAGTCCGGAACACTGTCATCAACCAGAGAGAAACTCAGACCATTAGCAGTAACTCCCTGCCCCAGCCCCCAGCCCTGGGCACCCATTGATCTTTCTGTTGCTATGGATTTGCCATTTCATAAAAATGGAATCACACAATATGTGGCCTTTTGTGTCTGGCTGCTTTCGCTCAGCATATTTTCAAGGCGCCACCACTTTGAACCTTGATGAGTCAGTACTGCATTCTTTTTTAAGGTTGAATACTATTCCAGTGTATATATGTACCACAATTTCTTTGTCCATTCATCTGTCGATGGACATTCAGGTTGTTTCCACCTTTTGGCTATTATGATCACCTGTGTGCAAGTGTTTGCAGGGGCGTATACTTCTGTTTCTCTTAGCTATATACCTGGGAGTAGAATTGCCGGCTCCTATGTGAACTCTCTGTTTAGCTTCTTGAGGGACTGCCAGACTGCTCTCCACAGTGGCTGCCCACTTTATGTTCCCCCCAGCAGTGTATGGGGTTCCACTTTCTCCACTTCCTCACCAATACTCGTTATTATCTCTTTTTAATTATAGCTACCCTCGTGGGATCTCATTGAGATTTTGATTTGTATTTCTCAGGTGACTAATAACAGTGAATATCTTTTCATATACTTATTGGCCATTTGTAGATCTCAGATATCCAATAGAAATGTCTATTCGGATCCTTTGCCCATTGTTTCACTGGGTTGTTTATGTCTTTGCTGTTGAATTGGGAAAGTTCTTTATATTCCGGATATCAAATGCTTACCAGATACATGATTTGCAGACATTTTCTCCCAGGTTGTAGGTTGTCCTTTTACTTTCTCAATGGTTTCTTTTGGTGTGCCTGGGTTTTTAATTTTAATGAAGCTCATTTATCTGGTTTCCTTTTGTTGCCTATGCTTTTGGTGTCATATTAAGGAGCCATACCTAATCCCAGGTCACAAAAATTCACCCCAGCTTTCTTCTAAGAGTTTAGCAGTCTTAGCTCTTCTATGCAGCCAGTGTTCCACTTTGAGTTAGTGTGTGTGATGGGACGTAGGGGCCATTCTGTTGTATGTGTACCCAGCGCCATTTGCTAGAGAAACGTGTCTTTCCCACAGTGGGTCAGCTGTGATTTCGCACTTTGTCCACCTGCAGATTCTGAGGCAGTGAAGAAGGCAGCGCTGGAGATGCGGGAGGAGGAGCTGGTGAGCGAGCGCACGGAAGCCTTCACCATTGCCCGCAATCTCCTCACGGCTGCTGCAGACGCTATTGAGCGGATCATGTCATCCTACAAGGAGGTGTGGCCCCTCGTCTGGCCCCTGCCCCTGGCAGACCACCCCCAGCTCACCCCTAGCTAGCAGGGGCTGAGCCAGGACCACCCTCCCCACAGGTGACAGAGCTGGCTGGGTACACAGCCCGGGTACACGAGATGTTCCAGGTATTTGAAGATGTCCAGCACTGCCATTTCAAGAGGCCTGGGGAGCCAGAGGATGCTCCAGCGGGCTCTGGGGCCACGGTGAGGTCTGGTGTCCATCTGGAGGGGCCCCTGCAGGTCCGAGGTAAGGGCAGGGTCTTTGAGCTGGGCCCCGGCGAGAGCTCCCTAGGGGATTGGGACTCCCCCAGCCTTCCCTCCCAGAGAGTCACTGCTGTCCAACTCCTCACTCACTCACCCAGGTCCTTCCAGTGTTCTGGCTGGGAGTTCTCTTTGCCAAAGAGGGGACTGTGAGCCCTGGGTGGAGGGGCTCACTTGCCCATGTGGGCAGCAGGAGGAAGGGCAAGACTACAGATGGGTCTGGGGTGCTGTGGGAGAGGGCCCCTAGTGTCTGAGCAGCCATCGAGGTGGTGCCAGGAGTGGAGGGCCGCAGAGCAGGAGTGGACTTCGTGCCTCAGGTTCCAGAGGCCAGAGAAACAGTTTTGCCCCTCTGCAGCCAGAGCACAGCAGCCGATGCTGATGGGGAGTCATCTTGTAGGAAGACCTCCTATACTCCCAGGGGGCCCCAGACCACAGTGACATGCTCTTGGGGGCAGGAGGACATGCAGAACTCACCAGAAGGCAGAGGGACGGCCGCTGCTCCCTCCCTTCCTTCCTCGCCTTCTCTCTCCAGGCCAAGTAGTGGATGTGGAGCAGGGGATTATTTGTGAGAACATCCCCATCATCACGCCCACAGGAGAGGTGGTGGTGGCCAGCCTCAATATCAGGGTAGGTTGAGTGGGCCAGGGAGGGGCACCTGACGCAGAAGTGCAGGGTGGGCTGGCCTGAGCTGGACTGAGCCGTGGGGCTCAGGGCCTGGCCTGCTGTATCGGCAAGCTTCAGCCCTCCTATGTGGTTATTAGCTATTGTCCCCAGATCTGTGTGGCAGGCGGCCTAAGGTCAAGGTGAAAGACCAACGTGTCACTGACTGTTAGTCCTGGGGCAGTGGAGTCAGAGCTGATAAAAGACTAGCGATTAGCAGGGTTGGCCAAGGGTCACCCACGGGTTCCTGGCCTTAAAGTTTCCAGGAAGCCCAGGCCTTGGGAACTCTGGTTTAGCTCCACTGACCTGGGCTTAGGGCCCCTCCGCTGAGAAGTTCCCAGTGCAGGTGTGGGTGCTGGGCACAGCCTGGCCCACTGGGAGGGCTCTCAGCCACTACACAGACTCTCTGGGGAGAGGAAGTCCTGGTGGCCAACATCCAACAGCCACTTATACCTCCAGCCAGGGCTTTGGACAGGGTCAGGAAGAGATGGGGTAAACGGGAGACCTGGGGATAGGATGGCAGGGGAAGAAGTGAGAGTCATTCATTCATTCATTCAGCCAGCCAGTATTCCCTGAACTCCAGGGACTGGGCACTGGGAACCAGAGGTAAATCAGGCCGAGCCCTAAAGGACCACAAAGCAAAGAACTCAAACAGAAGTGTCTGTCCCACAAGTCCCGATCAGGGTGCCTTCTGAGGGTGCTAAGGGGCAATCTGTCCCAGGCCTTCCCCAGCTTCTTGTGCATTACTGGCCACTGTTGGCGTCCCTTGGCTCCTAGAAGCCTTGCTTTGATCTCTGCCTTCGTCTTCACTGGGCATTCTCCTTGTGTACATGTCCGGGTCCAAACGTCCCCTTTTTATAAGAACACCAGTCATATTGGATTAGGGGCCCAGCCCACTCCAGAACGACCTCATCTAAATGTAACTAATTGCATCTGCAAAACCTCTATTTCCAAATACGATGAAACTCTGTGGTCCAGGGGTTAGGGCTCCAGCATGTGACCCTGGGGGGCACAGGTCAGCCCATAGCACTGACCGAGGGAAGCTGGGAGAACAGTAGCATTGCTATCATGTCACACATTGAGACAGGTGTCCTTAGCATGGTACTGGTGGGTTAGGAGTGCAGAAGCTGCGCCCCAAGTGTCTGGATTCCGTGCCCCATATTCTCCCCCACCCCCTGAGGATGGCAGTCTCCCTGCCCTCTGACCCCCTCCTTCCTGCACACTGACTCCAAGCTCAGGCCAGCCTTTTCCCTCCAGCAGCTGGGCATCATGTGATCAGCTAACTGGGAAGCCTGAGGCCCCTGACGCTGAGCCCAGGAATCCCAGCGGCATCTCCATGGCCTGCTGGCACCCATGGAGGCAATGAGAGGGCCGTGGGGAGTGGGGAAGTAACCAGACTTCGGGGGTTTGTACTATCCAGCTAAGGCCCTGAAGACAGCGAGTGCCTTTCCTGGGGCAGTTCCTATGGAAAAGCAACTGTGCCAGAGAGGCCAGCATGCTTGGACTCCCAGTGAAGTGGGTGGCATGGGATGGAGGGTTGGCACTGACTTCCTGGGGCAAGCAGCCATTCATTTGGCCGTGGCAGCATAGGCCTTTCTTGTGCTGGTCCCATGTTCTCTGGCATGTATTGGGGCTCTAGAGGATAGGCAGAGGCCCCAAACAGGAGTTAAGTGAGGGCTCTGGATGCTGGACCTTATGCCCCAGGCCCTGCCATCCCTTAACCAGGAGAGTGCGAATGGCCTCGCCGCAGGCCTCAGCATGTACCTGGGTGCAGGCCCAGGTGAGAGGAGGGAGGCCCCGCCCCCCAGGCCCGGGCCCCACAGCTGCCGGCCCCACAGGTAGAAGAAGGCATGCACCTGCTCATCACGGGCCCCAATGGCTGCGGCAAGAGTTCTCTGTTCCGGATCCTTGGCGGGCTCTGGCCCACTTACGGTGGTGTGCTATACAAGCCCCCACCCCATCGCATGTTCTACATCCCTCAGAGGTGAGTGCGAGCCATCAGGGCACCTGCCCAGCATACCACGGCTGTGAGGGAAAGAACCAGGCCCCCAGCTCTACCCCTGCCCCATCCAAGCTGGGGGATCCGACACCCAGGGGAGGGCAGAGTTTGGGACTTCAGGAGAGGACAAGATGCTGTCCTCTGAGTCGAGGGGTTGTGGTGCCTCCACCTGCCACCCCACCCCACCCTGCTCACCTGGCAGTTTCATAACTGTGTGGTGTGTGTACAAGAGGGGTGTGTGCATGCCAGGGGTGGGAGGAAGGAGTGTGTGTGGTATGTGTCCATGCACGTGTGTACATGCATGGGTGTGTAGGTATGTGTGAGCATGTGAGCAAGGGTGCTGTGAGGTATGCATGTGTGCCCGTGTGCTGTGCTCAGTACGTGGTGTGCACGCATGGGGGCAGGTGTGAGCACTGCCTGGCGTGCCTGTGATGGGTCTCCAGCAGCCAGGACCCAGACAGAGCCCACTCAGGCATAGGGCACCGGCAGCCGGGCTGGCCCTTCCTTCAGTGGCACGTGGCCTTCCCACAGGCCCTACATGTCCGTGGGCTCCTTGCGTGACCAAGTGATCTACCCAGACTCTGTGGACGACATGCGAAGGAAGGGCTATTCGGAGCAGCACCTGGAAGCCATTCTGGACATCGTGCACCTTAACCACATCCTGCAGCGGGAAGGAGGTAGGAGCCGGCCAGTCGGCGGCGGCCCTTTGTCCCAAGACTCAGCCCAGGGAACCTGCTGCCACTCCTGCCCCTGCTTCCCTCTTGGCCCCCTAGGGATGAAGAGTACCCCCCTGTCCAGGAGTCCACAGTGCCAGGTGCCCCAGAGAGCCCTGCCTCCCGGTGAGGACCAGGTGACCTGAGTGCACTAGGCAAGGGAGGCCAGGTGTGGCAGGGGTGTTCATGGGAGCGCTCACCATTAGGGACCAGGGAGCCCTCCCTGGGCTCTGGGACTCAGGCGCTGGAGTGCCCTGAGAGCCAGGCCTGGAGCCCTCGGAAGGCTGCAGGCAGGGACGTGACAGGTCAGTTGCACATTTCAGCAAGAGGACAGACAGTGGGCATGAGCGGGGCCGCTGGGGGCGGGCAGTGAGCGCAGGGCGCCTGTGCAGAGGGCGGGGCAGAGGCAGAGGCAGAAGGAGTGTGTGCGTTTCTGGCTTGTGCCTGGGAAGGAGACGGAAGGAGGGAGGGACTGGCTGGTGGCAAGAGAAAGTGGTGGTGCGAGGCTGATCAGAGTCGCCTGCAAGTGCCCGCTGCGCCCGCCCCGAGGGAAGGAGGAGAGGGCGGGCCTGCTGCAGGGAGGGACCAAGGGCAGGGCGGGACTCAGATTTTCCTGCTGAAATCTGAGCAGCAGGATTCCACTTCCTGCTTAGGCCCCATGGAGGCAACTTGGCTAGAGCAAAGACCTCACCTCTTGAGATGCTCTGCGTCTGTCAAAGGGGTTGGGTACCACTCCCTTCCTCAGTGCCAGCATTAAACAAAACATCTCCTATGAGGAGCCATAGGGGGATTTCAGGAAATGGCAGGTGATCCACGAGGTTTCTCCCCAGGTGCTGTCACCTGCATCAGAAAGGGGCCGCAGGTGCTGGATTCGGTGGCAGACCCTCCTGGGACCACCTACTTGCCATGGTCATTGTGGAGCTTCACCCCCAGCTTGCCCCTGGCCACCCTCAGCCTCGTAGTGTACCCTTCTACTCCCCTCCATGGCACCAAGTGCCCAGGGCCCCTGAGGCCAACCATCTCCACCCCCTGGCATTGAGTTCAGCTGTACCAGAACCAACCCCATAACAACAGTCTATCTTACTGTGTAATCAATCATTCACCAGTTTTTCTTACTGTGACATAACAATCCTGAGGAAGGCAGGCCACGGGTGGTGGGTGCAGTCCTGCTCTCTGAAGGCCCCCTGCTTTCTCCGCTATGTGTGGCCTCTGTCTGCCAGTCACCTCATAGTCCCAAGATGGCTGCTTCAGCAATCACATCACATCCCAGGCCATAGGATGAAGGAAGTAGGGGGAGAGTGGGGCAAAGGGTGCACACCATCTGTCTTTTTAGGAAAGTTCCAGAAGCTGCTACATAACAGTTACACTTATACCCCATTGGCCAGAATTCAGTCACATGGTCACACCTCACCTCAAGGTCAGCCAGAGGGTGTGGGCTTTTTTTGTGCGTGGCCACATGCCCTGCCAAAATTTTTAGTCCCATGGGAAGGCAGAGAGGTGACAGGCGAGGCACCATTTCTGCTCATCCAGGCAGCCCACCTGAGCCTTGCCGAGGTGCTGGCATGAGGCACTGACACAAAGGCCTGGTGCCTGCTGGTGAGAAGCCTCCTGGAGAGACCAGTCCAGCCAGCAGGGGGCCTCAGCCCTGACCATCTGCTGCCCAAGGATGGAAGCGTTGGCTGGGCTCTTTGTTAACAGTGTTAGGTCCTGTGTGGGGCTTCTGGGGCTGCTGTAAGGAGGCACCACAGGCTGGGCAGCTCGCACAGCAGAAATGCATGTGTCCCAGTCCCGAGGCCAGAAGTCCAGGATCAGGGTGTGGGCGGGCTTAGTGCCTTCGGAGGACCAGGAGGGAAGGGCACGGTCCAGGCCTCTCCTTGGCCGGTGGATGGCCGTCTTCTCTGTGTCTTCACATCACCTGCCCTCTGCACCTGTCTGTGTCCTGGCTTCCCCTTTTGATAAGGATGTCCTTCATGCTGGATCACAGCCCACCCAACTAACGCCACATTAACTTGATCGCACCTGCAAAGACCAAGTGCAGTCACCGCTATGGTGGTCCTGGGAGTCATGACTCCACCTGTCTTTTCTCAGGGGGTACAGACTTGTGGTCGCAATTCATTTTTGACTATGGAAGTATCTCCTAAAGACAAAGTCACACACACTGAGCAGCCGACCGTCTTCACTCTTGCTTATCACCCTGCCTCTCCTGAGCAACCCCAGGCCCTCCCTCCATGCCCACTGGGCCTGGGCCCCCTGCAGGTACCACCCAGTCCTTGTTGAATTGAACAGAGCCCCCTTGTCCCTGCCCAGGTTGGGAAGCCGTGTGTGACTGGAAGGACGTGCTGTCGGGGGGTGAGAAGCAAAGGATTGGCATGGCCCGAATGTTCTACCACAGGTGAGCTGTGCTGACCAGAGTGGCTGGGCTCCCCGTCCTGTCTAGGCCAGGGCTGGAGACAGAGTGGCAGCCTGGTTGCTCTGGGGGGTACTGGGTGGGAAGCTCAGGAGCCTGCTCAGCATACACACTCCATAGAGCTTCCTTAAGTGGTCACCACTAGGAGGCCTGGCCCTGTCTCAGGGCCCAGCAGGGGTTAGGCCAGAAGGAGTCAGGGAAGCAGGCCAGAGGTTCGGCAAAGGAGGGCCCACAATCTTGCCCACTCGGCCCCCACCCCCAAGGCCCAAGTATGCCCTCCTGGATGAATGTACGAGCGCCGTGAGCATTGACGTGGAAGGCAAGATCTTCCAGGCAGCCAAGGATGCAGGCATCGCCCTGCTTTCCATCACCCACCGACCCTCCCTGTGGTAGGTGCCCACCCTTCCCACCCAGACCTGAGGGGAGGGAGCACCCTTCCTGCATTGGATACCTTCAGAGCTTGACGGCTGGGAAGGGGGCAGCGCTGCCATTGGAGGGGCAGGGGGCCCTGGCAGGCCTGGCAAGTGTCGTCTGCTGAACAGCCTTTACCTCCATTCCTGTTCCCTCCGACCAGGAAGTACCACACACACTCACTACAGTTTGATGGGGAGGGCGGCTGGAAGTTCGAGAAACTGGATTCAACCACCCGCCTGAGCCTGACTGAGGAGAAGCAGCGGCTGGAGCAGCAGCTGGCGGGCATCCCGAAGGTGCAGCAGCGCCTCCAGGAGCTCTGCCAGGTCCTGGGCCACGGCCCCGGGGGCCTGCAGGGTGCTGCCACCTGACAGAGGGCCTTGGCTTTTGGCCCTTGGGCCCCAGCCCTCCCTGAACCTTTGGATCACATGAAGGAAAGAGCATCTGCCCGCCAGCCCCACTCCCAGCCCCAGCGCAGGCCCGCCCTGCATGCCTTCCTGCCCTATGGCTACCACCTGAGAGGCTCTCTGAGGCTCTTGTCCCACAGCCAGATGGGACCCACAGCCAGACTGGGCCTTGTCTGTGCCCCCTCTCCCTACCAGTTGTCCTGAAGAGCATTTCCTAGGGAGTGATGATAAGCACGTAGTCTTTGTCCCTTTCAGTCCCCAGCCTTCTCTCTTCTACAAGGTAATTTATTAGATTCCTGTTTGTAGCCATCTCGATTACCAATGTGAACACCCTACCACCAAGGGGGGACCCAGGCCACACCCTTTCCAAGGGTGGCCCAGCCTCTGAGCCAGCCCCTCACATCACCGCACCAGCCTACACTGCCAGCCAGCACTGGGGGCAGGGAGGGGGGCCCCCAGGCCAGCTGGAGAGGGAGATGGACACTGGGGCTGCCAGGCGTGAGGCCACCAGTGTGCCCAGCTCAGTGCCAAAGAGGGGTCAGGAGGGAGAGAGCTGTCTGCAATGCCAGCCCCCACCAGAGAGGGAAACCCCACTGCCGCCATGTGCCTTTCTGCACCCTCAGAACCTCCCTCTGTCCTTGAATAAAATCTTTCCATGGGAAGTACAGTCCTGCCTCCGGCCTCTTCTCTGGTGGAGGCAGGTAGCCGCGGCAGTGCAGCAAGGCTGGCCAACCTGGCAGTGCAGAGGACATGCAGCAACAGCATCTCCCAGAAATACAGGCTGGGCACAAACAGGACTCTGGGCCAACCACAGGGCCAGTGCTGGGATGGGGAGGAGGGGACTGACGGCCAGTGTCTGCATGAGGGGCTCCAGGGGGATACCAGGTGCTGGTGGGAAATGGGGGGACCTGGAAGAGGGAGAAGCCTGATCCGGCCAGGCAACGGGACCAGGGGGGAAGAAGTGGTTCTAGACCTTCTAGGAAGAGAGAACACTTGTACAAAGGCCCAGGGGTGAGTCAGGACCAAATTGCAGGGTATTGATAATGAACGCAGGGGAAGGGAGGAGCTGGGGCCACGCTAAGGAGCCTGGACTTATTCCAGAGGCAGCAAGGAGCCACTGAGGAGTTTGCAGCAGGATGGAAACAACGTGGTTACATTTAAAGCAGGCTGTGGGGCAGGTGATTCAGAGGGAGGCAAAGCACACAGCCTGACCCTCGTCCACTGCTGGTGGGAATGGAAGTGGGGCAGCCGCTGGGGAGAACAGTGTGGAGGGTCCTGGAAAGCTAGGCTCGGAGTGCCCGTATAACCCAGCACTTCCAAGAGAACTGAAAATGTGTTCAATCAGAAACACACATGAATGCTCATAGCAGTAGTATTTATGATAGCCAAAAAGTGGGAAACAACCTGTCCATCAACTTGAATGGACAAAATGTGGTCTACCTGTACAATGGAATATTATTCAGCTATAAAAGTGAAAGATGCAAAAATCCACATGATGTCATTTATATGAAATGTCTGAAACAGGTAAATCTACAGAGATCAGTGGGTGCCAGGGGCTGGGTTTGGGGTAAATGGAGAGTGACTGCTTAATGTGTACAAGGTTTCCTTTTGCAGTGATGAGAATGTTCTGGAACTATAGAGGTAATGTTTGCACAGTACTATGTACTGCCACTGAATTGTGCACTTTAATTGGGTTAATTTTATGTGAATTTCACTTCAAAAATAGATAACACATTGATTGGTTGATGATAGATGATAAATAATAGAGATGACAGATGAGATGATAAGAGGTTATTGATGGACAGACAGACAGGAGTGAGCACACCACCTGAAGCAGCCCAGGCAAGACCCACTGAGACCTGAAATCCCAGACATATCAGAATGAGATTAGAAAAACATCAACAGGCATGGGCGAGGGTCAGACTGGTGAGGAGGAGTCAAGGTGGCCCCTGGGCTCTGGCTTGAATGGCTGGGTGGGTGATAGCACTCTTCTCCAAAGGATGAACAAGTCAGGGAAAGTAGGCCCATTTGCTGGACCCAGGCCTGAAGCCCCAGCAGAAACGATGAGTAGGTGGTTGGCAGTAGGAATGTGCAACTTGGACTAGAGCTCTAGGCTGGAGGACCTCTGAGGGGACATTGGCCAGTAGAGAGGCAGGTGCTAGTTGACATACATGGAGAAAGCCTAGCGAGGGGGTGCTTGGGGTTTCACCTGGAGGACAGGAGAACACCATATCTGCACTGTATATGAAGTATGAGGTTAAGATTCATTCCCAAGTCCAGGAGAGGTGGGAGTTGCTCCACGTTCTCCCAAGATAGTGTACATTATCCCTATCTGATAACAAATCCCTTTTTAAAAAAAAACTTACATAGCTATGGGGGAGTATATTCATAAATGCCTCATCTGATAAGGTTAATATCCAAAATATATAAAGAACTCATATTCCTCAACACCCAAAAAACCAATAACCCAATCAAAAAGTGGATGGAGAACCTAAACAGACACTTCTCCAAAGAAGAAATACAAATGGCCAACAGGCACATGAAAAGATGCTCCACATCACTGATCATCAGAGAAATGCAAATTAAAACCACAATGAGATAACACCTCACACCAGTTAGGATGGCCACCATCCAAAAGACAGACAACAACAAATGTTGGCGAGGTTGTGGAGAAAGGGGAACCCTCCTACACTGCTGGTGGGAATGTAAATTAGTTCAACCATTGTGGAAAGCAGTATGGAGGTTCCTCAAAAAACTCAAAATAGAAATACCATTTGACCCGGGAATTCCACTCCTAAGAATTTACCCTAAGAATGCAGCAGCCCAGTTTGAAAAAGACAGATGCACCCCTATGTTTATCGCTGCACTATTTACAATAGCCAAGATATGGAAGCAACCTAAGTGCACATCAGTAGATGAATGGATAAAGAAGATGTGGTACATATACACAATGGAATATTATTCAGCCATAAGAAGAAAACAAATCCTACCATTGGCAACAACATGGATGGAGCTAGAGGGTATTATGCTCTCTAAAATAAGGCAGGCAGAGAAGGACAAATACCATATGAGTTCACTTATTTGTAGAATATAAAAACAAAGCAAAACAAAAAAAGAGCATTAGACTCATAGACACTTAGAAGTGACTAGTGGTTACCAAGGGGAAGGGGAGTGGGCAGGGTAGGGGGACTGTTGAACCACTGTGATGTACATTTGATAAAAAAAAACTTGCATAGCTAGAATGGTTCTGTGGTCTGCCAACAAACCCTACTTGATACAGATGGAAAAAGCCAGACCTGTTAAATACCATCCAGAAAGAAGTTAGTGAAGAGAAATAGATGTCAGACAAAGCAGATTTCAGGGCACCGATCATTATTAGGAATAAAAGAGATCCCTGCATAATGATTAAAGTAATTCATTCAGAACCATTAACCATTCTGAATGTGTGTGCATCTGCCTAGTGCTAGAGCTGCAAATGTATGTCAAATAAAAAAAGCAGTAAAGGGAAAATTAATAAATTAGTAAATTCACCACAATAAATTATACCATCACTGCAATTGGCAGCTCAAGCAGAGAAAACTATTAAGTATACAGGGAAAATTGAACAAGCTTGATTAATGGACATCCAAAATCTAGAGACTACACATTCTTTTCAAGTTCACCTTGAACGTTTACCAAAACTCACCATGTCCTAGGCCACAAAACAAATCTCAACAAATATTAGAAGAATTGGTATCATACAAATCGTGTCCTCAAACTGTGATATAATAAAATCATAAATCTATAATAATACTAAAATGAAGGCCTCCTATGTGTCTGGAAATTTAAATTTACAAATTTATATTTAAAGATGACCTTCCAAATAACTGATTGGTCCCAGAAGGATTCTAATGAAAATCTAGGAACAGAACTGAGCAGTGAGAAGGACCTTTGTCCTTCTCAACCCTGGGCCTTTGTTCATCCTTTGGAGAAGAGTGCCATCACCCACCCAGCCATCCAGGCCAGAGCCCAGGGGCCACCTTGACTCCTCCTCACCAGTCCGACCCTCGCCCATGCCTGTTGATGTTTTTCTAATCTCAGGGATCTCTTTTATTCCTAATAATGATCGATGCCCTGAAACCTGCTTTGTCTGACATCTATTTCTCTTCACTAACTTCTTTCTGGATGGTATTTAACAGGTCTGGCTTTTTCCATCTGTATCAAGTAGGGTTTGTTGGCAGACCACAGAACCATTCTTGCAGATGTGTGGGATGTAGCTCAGGCCAGCACTTGGGAGGACCCGTGTGGCCTTCACACGAAACGAGTAAGCTGAGCGCCAGCTCAGGAAGTGATGGAAACCACAGAAGGATCAACGCAAGGCAAGTGGAAGGAAGGAGATGAAGAAGACAGCGGAAATGAGTGAGAAACCAAAATGAAATTAGTTCTTTGAAATGAGTAAGACAAGCCTCTGGCAGGAATGAGAGGAAAGGCTATACATGTAGACAATGTGAGGAAGGGCGAGAGATAGGACAGCCCATCCCAATGTAATGGAAGCCCGGACCCAGGCATAGTCCTCACTTCTCAGACAGCATGAGAATGACACTGCAGGTGTAACACACATAAAAAGGAGTAAATTCACTACAGAAAATGGGAAGAGTACCTACCAAGAAAAGTTCGGGAGCTGGGAAACAGATGGAATAATAACTGATTTAGGAGACCAGCGTAAGCTTTTAAAACAGCCACTTTGCACAAGAATTGGAGGCACTAGATGTCTCAGAAGGAAAAATATGTACATGTATGGCTGGGAGTGGGGGACGGAACAGAAGGATGAATTGCAAGTCCGCGTAAGAAACTGCTAGATCAAATAGATTTCAATAAATACATGTATATAAACATATATTAATATGTAAAACATAAATTATAAACACACACACACAGAATAACCTGCTAGGTGCTCACATCTTTGCTCCATCTCATGCAGAAGACCAGACTTTACTCTCTGGTGAGTTAGAATAGAAGGTCTGTGAAAATACAAATCAAAGCCACAGTGACATATCCTTTTATTCCCACTGAATGGCAGAAATTTTAAAGTCTGACAGTACTAAGTATTGGCATTGATATGGAGCAGCAGGAACTCATACATTGCAGGGGCAAAACGGGGATGTAAACTGGTACCACCACTTTGGAAAACTATTAGGCATTACCTAGTAGAGTTAAGACATATTTATGACCTAACAGTATCATTCCTGGGCACACTTTAGGGAAGACATTTCATAAATACACCAGATCAGATGTACAAACCATTCATTGCAGCATTATTCATAACAGGTGAAAGCCAGAAACAACCCAAGTAGCCAATAAATGAACTGTATTAGAGACATATGGTAGAAAACTACTCATCCATAAAAATGAATAAACTACAGCTATATGATCAACTTGGATGTGTGTCACAGATGAAAATGGAATTAAAGCAATAAGTTATAGAAAAATACATCTGGTGTGATTCCATTTATATAAAGTTCAAAAAATACAAAACTAAATAATATATTGCCTAGGAATAATTCATATTTGGGACAAGCATAAAGAAAAGCAAAGAAAGGGAAGGAAAGATGCCTCTGTCAAGGGAGGGAGAGAATATATGGGGACTTCAAAGGCACTGGAAATGTTTTTCTTCAGTTGATGGACATATGTCAAACAAAAAAAGCAGTAAAGGGAAAATTAATAAATTAGTAAATTCACCACAATAAATTATCATCATTCTCTAAATAATTCATATAAGTGGTGTGTACTTTTTTGTATGTATAAGTTTAAATAAGATGAAACTGCCATCTTTATAGGTCAAAAATAGCTGAATATTAAGCATTTCATCTGGTTGTGACCTACCAAATTTTGTAGTAAAAACCAAAAGACTTTATCCTAATGAATTTGGTACTTCAACAAAATGGGCATATTCCTAGGAAAATACTGTTTATCAAAAATAGACTCAAAATAGGAAAATTAATCCTAAAATTCATGCAAAATCTCAAGGGATCCCAAATAGCCAAAACAATTCTGAAAAAGAAGAACAAAGTTGGAAGACTCACATAGCACGATTTCAAAACATATCACAAAGCTACAGGGATTGAAACAACATGGTACAGGTATGAAGACAGACAAACAGACCAATGGAACAAATAGAGAGCCCAGAATCAACCCTGACATAAATGGTCAAATGATCTTTCACAAGGGTGCCAAGACCATTCAATGGGTAAAGGACAGTCTCTTCAACAAATGGTGCTGGGAAAACTGGATATCCATATGCAAAAGAATAAAGTTGGACCCTTATCTTACACCACTTATGAAAATCAACTCAAAATGGATTAAAGACCTAAATGTAAGACCTAAAACTATAAAATTCCTAGAAGGAAACGGGAAAACCTTCATGACATTGGCCTTGGCAATGACTTCTTGGAAACACCACCAAAAGCACAGTCAACAGAAGCAAAAATAGACAAGTGGGACTACATCAAACTTAAAAACTTTTGTTCCTCAAGGGACATAATCCACAGAATGGAAAGGCATCCTACAGAATAGGAGAAAATATTTGCAAATTGTGTACCTGATAAGAGGTTAATAGAGATAGCATATGTCACTAATCATCAGGGAAATGCAAATTAAAACCACAATGAGATATCACCTCACACCAGTAAGGGTGGCCAGCATCGAAAAGACTAAGAACAACAAATGCTGGCGAGGATGCGGAGAAAGGGGAACCCTCCTGCACTGCTGGTGGGAATGTAAGCTAGTTCAACCATTGTGGAAAGCAATATGGAGGTACCTCAAAAAACTAAAAATACAAACACCATTTGACCAGGGAATACCACTTCTTGGAATTTACCCAAAGAATACAACTTCTCAGATTCAAAAAGACAAATGCACCCCTATGTTTATCGCAGCACTATTTACAATAGCCAAGAAATGGAAGCAACCTAAGTGTCCATCAGCAGATGAATGGATAAAGAAGAGGTGGTGCATATACACAATGGAATATTATTCAGCCATAAAAAAGAAACAAATCCTACCATTTGCAACAACATGGATGGAGCTAGAGGGTATTATGCTCAGTGAAATAAGCCAGGCGGAGAAAGACAAGTACCAAATGATTTCACTCATATGTGGAGTATAACAACGAAGCAAAACTGAAGGAACAAAATATCCGCAGACTCACAGACTCCAAGAAGGGACTAGTGGTTACCAAAGGGGAGGGGTGGGGGAGGGCGGGTGGAGAGGGAGGGAGAAGGGGATTGAGGGGTATTATGTTTAGTACACATGGTGGGGGGGGGTCACGGGGAGAACAGTGTAGCACAGAGAAGGGACATAGTGGATCTGTGGCATCTGACTACACTGATGGACAGTGACTGCATTGGGGTCTGGGTGGGGACTTGATAATATGGGTAAATGTAGTAACCACATTGTTTTTTCATGTGAAACCTTCATAAGAGTGTATATCAATAATACCTTAATAAAAAATTAAAAGAAAAGAAATAGCATTAAAACATTCATAAAAAATAAAACTAATTATAAAAATAAAGTTGACTGTCATTGAAAAAAAATGAATATGGTAAACTTTTTTTATGTAGTTTTTACCACAATAAAGAAAACTGATTCAAGAAGAAACAGAAAAGCTGAACAGTCCCATAATTATTTAAGAAATGGGATCAGTTTAAAATCTTCAGATGAGAAGGGGAGGCCGCACAAACAAGGAAGGCCTACGTAGTTTTACAGCTGAATTCTGTCAAGCCTTCAAGGAACTGATAAACCCTCTCTTACATAAATTGTTCCAGGGAACAGAAAAAGAGAAAATGCTCCCCTAATACATTTTATGATGTCTCAATACCAAAACCTGACAAAGATAATACAAAGCTAAAGAAAAAGCCAATCCAGAGCTATATATGAAAAAAGTACACCATTACAAAGTTCAGTTTATCCCAGAAAATGCAAGAATGGTTTAACATTAAAAAATTGATTAATGTAATTTACCACATTAACAAATGAGAGGAGGAAAACCCTGTCATCATCTCAATGTATTCAGACATTTGATAAAGTTCAACATACAGTAAGGGAAGGAAACTTCCTTAATCTCACAGAGATGTCTATGGAACACCTGTGCAAGCCACATATTTAATGAAACATTGAAAACATTGACTTTGCTTCCATTCAGCATTGTACTGCCCAGGGGAGTAAAGCAAGAAAAAGAAACTGTACTTATAAGGACTGGAAGAAAAGGAACAAGACAGGCACTGCTGGCAGATGCCATAATTGTGTAAGTAGAAAACCAAAAAGAATCCACAAAAGGCATCCGAAAAGAATTATTACACTTAATATGAGTTTACAAGGTCAGTCGATACAAAATCCATACACAAATGGCTACTGTGTTTCTATATACCAGCAACACAATCAGAAGGTGAATTAAAAAAGATGACATTTATAATGGCATAAAAAAGCAAGTCCTTGGTAATAAATCTAACAAATGACGTGCGAGTCATTTAGGGAAAAACATATTGAGAAGATGTTAATAAATAGAGAGATACACTACGCTCGTAGATGTGGCTAGTGTATGAGCAATATTTTAGAGATGGCTAGTTTTCAAAGTGATTCAAAATTCAACATAAACCCTCTACATGTCTTCAAAAGGGTCCTAGTGGAGTTTTTCCTAGAACTTGACAAGCTGTTTTTTAAACTCAGAAAGAAAACTGAAGAGCCTAGAAGAGGCTAGATCATTTTGAACAATGAGAAGGAGTAGCATCCAATGGGGAAAGCAAGGGAGAGGAAAATGGGAAAGAAAAGAAAATGAAGTGACTCCCAAATATCAAGACTTGCTTTAAGGCTTTAGTAAGTGAAACAGGGGTAGACAAACCAAAGGGATGTACAAGAGAGCCATGCGCACATAGGCATGGGAGATGGCATGTGACCAAGGGCTCTCTCCAAGTATCGGTGGGGAAGAACGGACTGAATAATGGGGATGGGATGATAGGCACCCAAGGGGAAACAGAAAACGTGATGCTCACCTCAAACCACATACAAACAAACCCGAGCTAGATGGATTAAAGACCTGAATATGAAAACCTGTAAAAATGCCTAGAAAACATACACAGAAGAAAATATCTATGATCTTGGGTAATGGAGGATTTCTAAAATGAGACAAAAATGACGAACCGTAAGAGAGAAGATTGATAAATGTAGTTATATTCAAATCAAGACTTGTTCATCAAATGACACCCTAAGCAAACTGAGCAGACAAATAGCCGGCATGGAGAAGACAGAACAGACCAAGGGCTGCTTTCTAGAACCTGTAAAGAATCCTTCAAAGTGTTAAGGTCCCTCTAGTGACCCACCCCCATCCCCAGTGCTCCAGTCACCCTGAGCCGAGCTTCTCATGTCAAGACCCCAACAGCTCCACCGGCCATCTCCTCCCACCTTGGGGGCCCCTTAAGCCCTCCTGTGCTACCCCCACTGCCTGCCCCTCGATGGGCACCTGGCCCCCAGGGAGTAGCACCACAGTAGAAAGGACCCAGGGTTCTCCTGGATTCTCCTGCCTTTGCTGCCTACACCCCATGCAACAGCAAATCTCCAGAAATCTGCACCCCACCCCAGGCATATCTGGGATGCACCCACCTGTCTCCACGCCCACAGCCACCCTTGGTCCAGGCTTCCCTAAGTTCTCCACCCCAGGTCCACCAGCTTACATGGGCCCAGTACAAAGCTATTTACAAGGCCATGGCAAGGTAAGTCCGAGTCTCCCTGATTTGATGACTTCTGCATCTTCAAAGCCCAACTTGACCAACCTTTTGCTCCACGCAGTGGGAAATACCCTGTGGGCATGTCACCTGCAGGCCTGGCTTTTGGCAGTCCCCATCTCCCCTTTTGCCCAGTGCCTGCTGAGGTTCATGGTTCAGGGCCACGAGGCCAATGGTTAAGTGCAGGGGCCCTTAGCCCTGCTACTTACTAGCCTTGAAACTTTGTACAAGTTTCCTAAGCTCTCGTGCCTCAGTTTCCCCACCTGTGAATCAGGGGACATCACTATAACCTCTTCTGGAGTTGTGGGAAGGACTGAGTTAATATACACAGAACACTTACAGCAGCCCTGGTACGTCAGGAGGACATCAGTAGTAGTAGCTTAAATCTCCTTTCCTCTGTGATGCTCTCCCTGATGCGCTGAGCGCCCCTGGACTTGACTCCCTCTCCTTGGTGGTGGGCTCTCCTGGCAGTGAGGCTTATCTGTTGGCAAGTAGTTCAGCCCCTCAGACCTAGGAGGCTCTTGAGACAACTAGCAGTGGGCTTTGTCACTGAACAGTGCCAGTGATAGGCCCAAGCCTGGCACCTAGTAGGCATCCAGTGGGAAGGCACTGCCCTGCTCTTACCTGCTCCCCAGGTGCCCGTGGCCCGCCCTCCGCCATGCCCACTAAGGCCAGCAGGGGGCAGCAGCGCCCTGCCCTGCGCCATGGGGCAAAGGGGCGGGCCGGGAGGGGCTGGACTGTGGGGCCAACCTGCCTGGATGAGTCGCGTTGGGCGCAATTGCATTGTGGGGAGGGAGGCTGGGGCTCGGCAGGGGCATACTCCTGGCACTGCCGGCTGCTCCTCGGCCCCAGGTAGGCAGGGGCTAGGACTGGCAAGGTCGTGGGGTGCACGGGCTTTTGGGTCGGGGGGCGCCGACTTGGGGCACGGTGGAGACGGGGAGAAGCCAGGGGTGCGCAGGGCTGACTAGCCGGATCGGGCAAAGGCCCTCAGGCACCTGGTCTAGCCTTGCTGACACCTCCTGATGCCTAGGGGCTCGGTGCTCCCCGGGGGGGTTCCACTGGAGCTGAAAGGTAAGACCCGGGACTTCTGTCCCCAGAAAGGGAAAGCTAGCGGGGTCCGGGGAAAGGGCACAGGGTAGGGAGGCTGCTCATCAGGCTCCCCGCCCCCACAGCCACCCAACCGGCCTGGCCAGGTGGCAGCACCGCCACCGCCGCCGCCGCCCACAGTGGAGAAGGCGGGGACCCCAGCCTCAGCACACTGCCCCTGGGCCATGGCTCAGGGCCGCAGCTCTGCCAGCTTGGTGTGCAGGTGGTGCCCTGAGAGGATGGCAGCGGAGCCGGCTGCCAGCAGCCACTCCCTTCCCCATCCCTTTCCCGTGCAGGAGGGGGAGGGGACCCAGATGGCAAGCAGTTGCCATGCCTGAAGGCTAAGGGCTGGGTTCCTGGGGACCATGCCCCCACCCCCTCCTGTGCATCCACTGCTGGCAGTGCCCGCCACCACCATGCTGTACCTGGCACGACTTTGCTAGTCCCTGGTGGGGGTAGGGGCTGGGTCATCTGCCCCCTGGCCGGCCTTATTCCCGGCCGGGGGTGGGGGGTGGGGGAGGTCTCCTGGACGGGCTGGCTTTGTCAGTGTCTCCCCTGCCCCCAGCCTGGACAAAGACAGGCATTGAGGGCTAGGACTGGCACTTCAGCCAGGCACCAAGGCTACCAAGGCTGAGGCTGGTTTGCAGGGGTTCGGTGCCCTGACCCTCCCATGGGGGCTCCATGGCCTACCCTGCGACCTTCACAGGGACCCAGTGGCTCCTGCCGGCACAGAGCAGGGCGGAGCTGGCTGTGCAGGTCTCCTGTCCCTTTGCCCCCAGATCCCAGGGGGTGTCTCTCTGGGGGCGGGGAGTGGCAGGGATCCCCCTGGCCAGAACAGCCCGGGTGTGGGGAAGAGCACCAGAGAGTGGGTCCTTGGCTGGGGCCTCTGGACAGAGGGGGCATTGTTGGGGTGGAGGCAGGGCTGCCTCGGCCCGGCCACTAGTGACTAAGCTGCCAGCTGTGGTGGAGCCCTGCTGCCAGGCCCTTGGCCCCCTGGCCTCCCTTCCCCCGCCGAGAGCAGTGTGAATGGAGCCAAGCCCTGACTGTCCTCCTCCCACTCAGGACAATGCCCCCCACGGCTGTCTTGTGCCTGTCACCACTGCCCTGGGGCAGCTGAAACGAGGAGACGTGCCTCCGTGGGTGCCACGCCACTGGGAGGGCCCTTCTGCTGCTCCCCTTCTCAGCGGTAAGTGCCTGGGTGCCATGTTCCCAGAGATGGCCCTGGCAGGGGCAGGACAGGTAATATGATGCAGGGGAGACTGGGCATGGGGCTCCAGTGTGCTGCACTGCCCAGCTGCAGTCCCTCTACCCCCTCCCCCACACCCTCAGACACTGCCGATATCGGGGTCTACAGGAAATGCCCCGTCCACCCACCTCCCTCCAGCCACCCTCCCGTGCAACCCAGGCCCAATCTTCCTGTCTGTGTTCCTGAGATAAGGGGCTCTGGGGCCTTCCTCAGGGCTCTGCCCTCGGCGGGTATGCCCATCAGTGCACACACTATGTATCTGTTGGCAGGCTGCTGGGTGCTGAGTGGCCACAGACCCACTCCTGGCTGGCACATGCCTACATGTCCAGCCATGTGGGACCCTGGCTCAACTTAGCACCTGGCTTCTCTCCCCTTCTCTGCGGCTCTGGGCCCCAGGTCAGGAGGAGGGAGGGCAAGGGACTGCCAACGCCCAGGGGCTCTGCTGGGCATGGCATCTCTTTGTGTCTGTCTCACCTGGTCACCTAGACAGCCAGCTGGGGCCTGAGGCTATTGGGCGAGGGCTGTTGCTAATGGCTCGTGGCTGGAAGGCGGGTCAGGGGACACGGCAGGACCCCCAGTCAGAGCCTTCTCCAGAGGCTCGGGGCTCCCACCAGGCGCATGGGAACCATCTGCAGTCTGGGCTCCAAGTGGGCTCTGAGTGCGTAGGGTGGGCTCCTCCTTATCCCGGTTCCCCTCTTCTGCATCCCTCCAAGTCAGGCCTCCTCTCACCCCTGCACCCCGTGTTGCCCCTCCATGCCTCCCCAGCCCCTCTGGCTGGCTCTCAGCTCTCCCCTAGCCCTGCTGTCACCAGCCCCAGCTGGGCTATGGCCCTCCAGCCCTCTGTGGCCTGACTCTGCTCTCCTCTGCCCGGGGCAGGCAGTGCCAGGGTTTTGATAGGGAATGGCCCGCAGTTCTCCCGCTGCCTCAGTCTCTCCCTGGCTCTCTCTTCTCCCTCCACATTGGCCCCGGCTGCGTAGGGCAAGTTTTCTCTTCCTGACGGGGTCTCCTTCCCCTTACTGTCCCTTGTTCTGTGTGTCACCCCTTACTCTTCTTGTCCCCTTGCCGTCTCTCTTGTCTAGGCAGCAGGCAGAGAATCCCCTTCTGCCCTGTCCTCGCCCTCACTCCTGCCCCCTCTCCCTCTCACCTGCTGCCCCCCCACCTCTCCACCAGCCCTCCTCTCTCTGCCCACCGCCCCCCTGCCCTCTCCTCCACAGTTTCTCCTCTGTCACTCAGAGCCCTTCTGTCTGCATTCTTCTGGCTTTTCAGGATCCGCCCCCATTCAGTAAGCATACAAAGTAGAAGATGAAATTCTTTCCTTGCCCTTGCGTGCATGTGTGCATGAGTGCGTGCGTGCGTGCACGCACCCCCCACCTCACCTGCTCTCTGCCTCGCAGACACTTTCTCTTTCTGTCCTCTCTGTGCCCCTTTCCTTAGTCCCTCTCTCCCTGTCTCTCTCTCTGCTCTCTCTGTCCCTGCTTTAGGTCTCCCTCTCTCTACCTGTCTGTCCTTCTCTCCCTTTCTATGTCTGAATATCTTCTCGATTCTTCTCTCCCTCTGGTGCTCTCTTTCCTGTTTCCATCTCCTCTGCATCCTGGGCCCGGCTGGAGTAGCGTGGCAGTGCCCCCTCCTGCCAGGCCTCAGTGCATGGCTCTCCCCCAGGCACCTGTGATGGCTCCCTGGCCTCCCTTCAGCCCCCATGTCCTGCTCGTGCTGCTGCAGTTGCTGTGCCCAGTGCTGCCCTTGACCCAGGCCCATCACTTCTCTGCACCCAACACCACCTTCAACCGCTTGGCACTGGCACCAGGCCAAGGCACGCTCTACGTCGGTGCTGTAAACCGCCTCTTCCAGCTCAGCCCCCAGCTGCAGCTCAAGTCTATGGCTGTCACTGGCCCTGTCTTCGACAGCCCCGACTGTGTGCCTTTCCACGACCCAGCTGAGTGCCCACAAGCCCGGCTCACCAACAATGCCAACCAGCTGCTGCTGGTAAGCAGCCGGTCCCGGGAGCTGGTGGCCTGCGGGCAGGTACGGCAGGGTGTGTGTGAAAAGCGAAGCCTTGAAGATGTGGCCAAGGTGCTATACCAGGCCGAGGACCCTGGTGATGGGCAGTTTGTGGCCGCCAATACCCCAGGAGTGGCCACGGTGGGCCTGGTGGTGCCTGCGCCAGGCCGTGACCTCCTGCTGGTGGCCAGAGGCCTGGCAGGCAAGCTGTCGGGAGGGGTGCCGCCCCTGACTGTGCGCCAGCTGGCGGGACCTCAGCCCTTCTCCAGCGAGGGCCTGGGCCGCCTCGTGGTGGGCGACTTCTCCGACTACAACAACAGCTACGTGGGGGCCTTTGCTGACACTCACTTCGCTTACTTTGTCTTCCGCCGCCGTGGGGCCCGGGCACAGGCAGAGTACCACTCCTATGTGGCCCGGGTCTGTCTGCGGGATGCCAACCTTTACTCGTACGTGGAGGTGCCCCTCACCTGCCAGGGCCAGGGCCTCATCCAGGCGGCCTTTCTCACCCCCGGCACCTTGCTGGGGACATTCGCCGCAGGCCCAAGGGGGGCACAGGCGGCCCTGTGTGCCTTTCCCCTGGCTGAGCTGCATGGGAGCATGGAGCAGGCCCGGCGCCTTTGCTACACGGCAGGTGGCCGGAGCCCCAGCGGCAAGGAGGAGGCCACCGTGGAGTATGGTGTCACGTCACGCTGCGTCACTTTGCCCCCTGTGAGTGGCTGAGCCCTTGGCCCCAAACCTGTCCTGTCAACTTAGGTTTTGTGCACCACCTTTTGGCAGCGGCTCTGACCTGCTCTTGCTACTTGTCGGGCCTGACTTTGTCCCTATCCATCCTTGGACCTGCTGTGTCTCTCAGCCCAGAGCAGGGGCTGCCATGGCTGGAAGCTCTCCCGTGACCATCGCCTGTGACGTCTTGCTTAGAGGATGTCAAGGAGGGTGTGGCTCAGTGTCCAAGTCTCCCTGTCTGCAGTGCCATCATTCTGCCCTGGGTCCCCAAGGACGCCCTGACCCTGCCCTCCAGCCTGCCTTGCTCTCTTCTCACTGACTGCCTGGCTGTCCCCCCTCAGACTGTAGCTCTGGGCCCAGGGAAGGTTCCTCTCCTTTTCTGGAAACTGATTCTCCCCTCCCTGCCCATCCAGGACTCCCCCGAGTCATACCCCTGTGGTGATGAGCACACCCCCAGCCCCATTGCTGGGCGCCAGCCCCTGGAGGCCAGGCCCCTGCTGAGGCTTGGGCAGCCCATCAGTGCCGTTGCAGCCCTCCAGGCAGATGGGTACACAATAGCTTTCCTGGGGGACACCCAGGGCCAGCTGCACAAGGTGAGCACCCAACGAAGGAGGGGGCTGCCCGACTTCTTCAGTCAGTAATGGGACCTGATGGTCAAGGTGGGCAGGAGTGGCATGGGAGTGGGACCGGCAGTGCTCCATCGTCAGAGCCAGCCTGGGCCCAGAAGTCTCTCTGAGGCCAACTCTTGCCTCCTCGTGACCTGCTTGTCTCACTACAGCTGCGCTCCTACCCCTGGCCCCTGAGGGCTTTACCCCCGGTGGCTCTGCCACTGCAGCTGGGTGATGCTGACTAGGGGAGATGTGGGTAGGCTGGTCTCCTGTGCACCCTGGCTCTGCACGGTCGGGTGTCTCCTGGGAGTTCCAGCTGGGAGGAAGCCCCGTGTGTGCCCCATGTGGTTGGCCTGTGGCCATCTGGTGAGTGGGCTCAGTTCAGCCAGCCCTGTCCTTGTCATCCCGCAAGGTCTTTCTCAACGGCTCCCAAGGCCAGGTATACCATTCCCAGCAAGTGGGGCCTCCAGGCTCGGCCGTCAGCCGGGATCTGCTGGTGGATGGCAGCGGCAACCACCTCTACGTTCTTACAGCCCAGCAGGTGAAGGCAGTCCCAGGGGGGCTGGGCACATGCGGTCTCAGGGCCCATACCCGCCACCTCTGTTCCCTGCTGCCCATCCAGGTGGACCGGGTGCCCGTGGCAGCCTGCCCCCAGTTCTCTGACTGTACCAGTTGCCTCCAGGCCCGGGACCCACTATGTGGCTGGTGTGTCCTCCAGGGCAGGTGAGCATGGGGCCTGCACCCAGGCTTGGGTCCAGAGAAGGTGTGGGCCCAGAGGCCACCTGGAAGCTGCTCGGGCCTGTTGGGAAGCCAGCTTGGCTCCCTGAGCTGGAGACATGAGAGCCACTGCTGAGTTCCCCCATCCTGCACCACCCTGCTCAACCGGGAATCTGGCTGGCACCCCCTTCCCAATGCCACTCCCTTCTCACTCCCAGCCCCACCTCAGGCCAGGCCTGTGTCACCTCTCCCAGCGCCCCTCTTGGCCCCACTCGGCACAGCAGCCCAGGAACCCCTTAGGTCACTGCCAACTCAGATCCACATGCCTCCCCGCGGTAGCAGCAGCTGCCCCTCTCTCAGCCAAGGCCAAATCCCACACTGTGGCCACAAAGCCCTAAGCACTTGGCCCCTTCTTCTCTCAACACGGACCAGCTGGGCCACCCTCCCAACCCCCTTATCACCAGTCACCTGGGAAGCCTGAGAACCACACAGTGACCCAACAGGCCCCCATCCCACAGGTGTACCCGCAAGGCCCAGTGCGGGCAGGCAGCGCAGCCCAGCCGGTGGCTGTGGAGCTGTGAGGAGAACAGCCACTGCCCTCACATCCAGAGCCTGCTGCCCACCCACCACCCCCGCCAGGAGCAGGGCCAGGTGAGGCACGACCCCCACCTGCCTGTGGGCGCTGCCCTCACGCTGCTGCCATCTCCTTCTCTGCCCATAACCTCTACTCTCACCTTCCCCTGCCCTGGCTGCACCTCCCTTGGCAAGGTGGGTCTCCCAAGAAGCCCTTGCCTGCTGTTTTCCTTGCATGTGTCCCAGGTTACTTTGTCTGTCTCCCGGCTGCCCACCTTGGCCACAGACGAATACCTACATTGTGCCTTTGGGGACTATGACAGCTTAGCTCACGTGGAAGGGTCCCACGTGACCTGTGTCACCCCTCCCCAAGACCAGCTGCCACTTAACCCTCCAGGCACAGGTGAGGGGCCTCTGGGGCAGGTGGCCAGGGCAGGAGCTGGAGGGGAAGGACCCACATGACCTGCCCTGCCACCACTGTCCCCTCCCAGACCACATCACATTGCCCCTGGCCCTGATGTTTGAGGATGTGGCCGTCGCTGTCACTGACTTCTCCTTCTATGACTGCAGTGCTGTCCAGGCCTTGGGAGCAGCTGCCCCGTGAGTGCCAGGCCTGCCTGCTGGCTAGGGATGGCAAGCCCAGGTGGTACCCAGATTGAGCAGCCCCTACCCCTCCAGGTGCCGAGCTTGTGTGGGCAGCCTCTGGCAGTGCCACTGGTGCCCACAGAGCAGCCGCTGCACATACGGAGAGCACTGCCCCGAGGGCGAGAGGACCATCTACAGTGCCCAGGAGGTGGGTGAGCCCCCACAGCTGCTGCACGGCCCCCCAGGCCCTTTGGCCTCTGAAGGACTGAGGGGCTTCCCTTTCCCCAGGTGCACACCCAGGTGCGTGGCCCAGGGGCTTGTCCCCGGGTCGAGGGCCTGGCAGGTCCCCCCCTGGTGCCCGTGGCCTGGGAGAGCCGTTTGGCCCTGCGTGTGAGGAACCTTCAGCATTTCCGAGTGAGTGATCTGGTGGCCAGGGGACAAGGACTGGGGCAGGGAGAGGATGACTAATAGTGTCCAGGGTCCTGACAGTGTCCACCCCTAGGGCCTGCCTGGCTCCTACCACTGCTGGCTGGAGCTGCCTGGAGAACTGCAGAGGCTGCCAGCCTCCCTAGAAGAGACGGTTGGGGATGCGGGCCTCATCTACTGCCAAGCCCATCAGGTATGTAGCCACCCCACAGCCTCACCTGCCCATGGATACCTTCTGCAGCCCTTGGACACCCCCAAATGCAACCTGGCCTCCTAGCTTGTGCCAGGCCCTCAGGGGCTTGCCTTCTTCACCCTGTCACCACCCCAGGCCTGCAGTCTGGTGGGAGCTGTGGGCACGGCACAGTATCTGACCCCACCTTCCACCCACAGTTCCACCCCTCCATGGCCCAGCAGGAGCTCCCCGTGCCCATCTATGTCACCCGGGGTGAGGGCCAGCGGCTAGACAATGCACAGACTCTTCATGGTGAGCTTGGGGGTGGCCCAGGTGGCAGGGGAGGGCATGGGGCAGAAGGGAGGTGCCTCACTGTGCTGCCCGACCTTCCCTAGTGACCCTGTATGACTGCGCTGCGGGCCACCCTGACTGCAGCCACTGCCAGGCGGCCAACAGGACTCTGGGCTGCGTGTGGTGCAGCCACAACCAGCCCACCTGTCGCTACGGGCCGCTGTGCCCACCCGGGACAGTGCAGCTGCTGTGTCCCACACCCAGCATTGACATGGTGAGCCCCCAGCCTCCTACCCTGGCCTCAGCCTCCCACCTCCTCCCGTCTGCCCTGCCTCTGGCCCCCAGGCCCTAGCGACCTGCCCACTCAGGCTGGCTGCTGGCTGGGCAGCCCGCACTGCACAGTGGCTGAGGGTTTGGGGGAATACCATCACCAGCCTTCTCTGCTGCAGATTGAGCCCCTGACTGGCCCCCCTGAGGGTGGCTTGGCCCTCACCATCCTGGGCTCCAACCTGGGCCGGGACTTTGCCGATGTGCAGGGTGCCGTGAGTGTGGCTGGCCGGCCCTGCAGCCCTGACCCCTTTCTCTACCGCATCTCTGCCCGGTGAGACATCCTGGCAGCCCTCCTGGGGAGGCCCTCAGAGACTGGCCACCCAGAGAGAAGAAATGTGTACCTGGGTCAGATGCACCAAAGATGAGCTAGGCGAGGGGAAGGGCGGGGAGCTGGCAGTGAGAAGGGTGTTGGGCAGTGCATGACTCCCACAGAGGGAGGGCCTGGCCCACAGGGGCCCTAACTGGCTACTGGGCCTCTGCTCCTCAGGATTGTGTGTGTGACATCTCCTGCCCCCAGCGGCACCACGGGGCCAATCCAAGTGGCCATTGAGAGTCGGCCACCGGGTATCTCAACCCAGCACTTCACCTACCAGGTCAGTGCGCACCCAAGGGTGGTCCCCACACAACGGGCAGTAGGAGGGAGGGGCAGGAAGGCATGGACATCTATGTGAGGTTTTCAAACTTGACCTAAGGGTAGCAAGAAGCATGGCTGCACGTCCATGAGGGAGGCCATGTTATCCGAGTCATCGTTCAGGCCAGCAGCGGGAGGCAGGCAGCTGTCCGGGACGGGGGAGGGCGACAGAGGCAGCAAGCGTGCTGGGCAGGCAGACAGACGGCTGGGCCGGTCTGGGCCAAGGAGCTGCTGGGAGTTGCTGCAGGCCTGGCTGTCAGCAGGCAGGGGGACAGGGGAGAGCAGGGTTCCCTCCAGGTACTAGCCCGAGCCCTCAGGCCTGCGGGGGTGAGGAAGCCCAGGACAGAAGCAGTGGCGGCCAGGGGCAGCTTTGCATCTGGAGTTCTGCTTGACATGTGTGGTACCCAAAGGAGGCGAGTGGATCTCAGGCTTGAGCGCTCAGGGGGCCTGGGAGGTGCAAGCTGTGCTGGAAGAGGAGGCTGCCATCCTGAGGCACAGTGCCCCTGGCCAGGTAGGGCAGCTGGAAGGAGAGCTGTAGGGCTTCCAGAAGGAGGGCATGGTCAGCTATGGCCCAGGAGACAGAGCCCAAGTGCCTTGGGAACTGGAACTGAGGGAAGGAAGCTCCAGGCTGGGCTGCCATGCCTGCCCCAGCTTGCCTTGTTCCCCAGGACCCCATCCTGCTGAGCCTGAGCCCCCGGTGGGGCCCCCAGGCAGGAGGCACCCAGCTCACCATCCGAGGACAGCACCTCCAGACAGGAGGCAACATCAGTGCCTTTGTAGGCAGCCAGCCCTGCCCTATGTGAGTAGCCCTTTCTCCCTGGTCCCAGCCTGGCTGCTGTTTGCTGGAGGCTGTCCCTGTGGGTCTCAGGGTCCTCTTGTGCACAGTGAGGGAGGTGAACACAGGGCTCCCGGAGGCCGTGTCAAAGTCCAAGAGAAATGGTTGCTGTGCCTACTCGTGGTGGTCTCTGTTCTCATCGGAGGGAGGCAAGTCGGTTCTCTTGGGTGGCTGGGCCAAGGTGAAGCTACCAGACCCCACCCCACCTGCAGACAGGAGCCAGTGTGTCCGGAGGCCATTGTGTGCCACACCATGCCCCAGGCCAACCCAGGAGAGGCGGTGGTCCGTGTAGTCTTTGGCCATGCCCAGCGCACACTGCTCACCAGCCCCTTCCGCTATACTGCCAACCCCCAGCTGGTGGTGGCGGAGCCAAGCGTCAGCTTCCGGGGGTGAGGACCCAGCCCACCCAGGGCAGCCTGGGCACCCTGCCAGGGAGGTGGGGAGGTGGGGCTGGGCCAGGCTGCCCACCCCCATGCCCCTGCTGACTATTATCCTGACACAGGGGTGGGCGGCTGATTCGAGTCAGAGGCACGGGCCTGGACGTGGTGCAGCAGCCCCTGCTGTCTGTGTGGCTGGAAGCCGAGGAAGTGATGCAGGCTGCAGGGACCCCACCCTGGAACCCAAGTCCAAGGAAGAGCTGCAGTGCTCCCGCTGCAGCTCCCCGGGCTTGTGTGCAGGTTGGGGGGGGCTTGCTGCAGGTGAGGCCCCCACCAGCAGGCGGCGGGGCTGGCTGTCCCCAGAGAGGGGGTCAGGGCAGGCCAGTGTGCCCCTGGGAGCGAGCAGGGGCACTCACTCCTCCTCCCCGCCCCGGCCGCCTGGCAGTGCTCCACCATCTGCTCCGTCAACTCGTCCAGCCTCCTCCTGTGCCGGAGCCCCGCCGTGCTGGATGGGGCACGCCCCCTGAGGGTCTTCTTCACTCTAGACAACATGCACGTGGACTTCGCCAGCACCAATGGGGGCCAGGACTTCCTGTACCAGCCCAACCCCCGCCTCGTCCCCCTTAGCCGCGAGGGGCCTGCCCGTCCTTATCGCGTCAAGCCGGGCAACGTCCTGGACGTAGAGGTGAGGGCTCTGCCAGCCAGCTCTGTGCAGCCAGTGCACTCACAAGCCGGGTGGGCTGGCTCAGGCGCCCGGTCTGTCTGCCAGGGCGAAGGCCTCAGCCTGGGGATCAGCAAGGAGGAGGTGCGCGTGCAGATCGGCAACGGAGAGTGCCTGGTAAAGACACTCACACTCACCCACCTGTACTGTGAGCCGCCTCCACAGGCACCACAACCCGTCAATGGTTCCAGCACCCTGCCTCGGTTCGTGGTGAGGCTGGGCTCTAGGTGCGCGGCTGTGTGGGTGGCGGGGCACGGAAGGCCTTTGCTCAGGAACCCTGCCCCCACCCTAGGTACAGATGGGCAACGTGCGGCTGGACCTGGGCCCTGTCCAGTACGAGGCTGAGCCTGTGCTCTCCGCCTTCCCCGTGGAGGCCCAGGTGGGCCTGGGCGTAGGCGCTGCCGTGCTGGTTGCTGCTGTGCTCCTCCTCACCCTCATGTACAGGTGAGCAGCCCCTTCCCGTCCCGGCGTGCTGACCTGGGCCCAGGCGGGCCCAGGCCTGTGGCTGACATCTGGTTCCTGGGTTGTAGGCACAAGAGCAAGCAGGCCTTGCGGGACTACCAGAAGGTTCTGGTTCAGCTGGAGAACCTGGAGATTGGCGTGGGGGACCAATGCCGCAAGGAGTTCACAGGTGGGGAGTGGGCAGTGGGGAGGGCGGCGGCGAGTCTGCCTGGGCCTGAGCACACACCTTGCTGGCTCCTGGCTTACAGACCTGATGACCGAGATGACAGACCTCAGCAGTGACCTGGAGGCCAGCGGAATCCCCTTCCTGGATTACCGCACATATGCTGAGCGCGTCTTCTTCCCTGGGCATGGCAGCTGCCCGCTACAGCCCACGTTCGAGGGGCCTGGGGAAGAGGGCCGCCGTGCCCCTCTGTGCCAGGGCCTCACACAGCTCTCCAACCTGCTCAACAGCAAGCTCTTCCTCCTCACGGTGAGGGCCACGCAGGCAGGCAGGGGGCCTCTGGGGGCAAGGAGGTGGAGCTGGGCACAGGCTAGGCCAGAAGCAGGTAGGGTCACAGTGGTGGGAGGACGGGGGGGCCTGGAGCTTCCTAGGGTGAGTGCCAGCACCCTCCTGTGCCTTCCTAGCTCGTCCGCACCCTGGAGGAGCAGCCCAGCTTCTCCCAACGGGACCGCTGCCACGTGGCTTCGCTGCTGTCCCTGGCACTGCACAGCAAGCTTGAGTATCTGACTGACATCATGAGGACGCTGCTTGGTGACCTGGCCGCCCATTATGTGCACAAAAACCCCAAGCTCATGCTGCGCAGGTTCGCCTTGGCCTGACCACGGCCCTGGCAGCAGGGGTGGTGGCTCCCCACTGAGCTTCCCCCGATATTCTGGGATGGGCAGGGCCAGAAGCCCAGAAGGTCGGCTAGGACAGAAGCCCCTGGTAGGGAAGTACATGGGCATCCTTACCAGGGACCTGGGCACAAAGGACTGACAGGTGGAAAAGGTCTGCCCTCCCTCAGCTGGCCACCTCGGCCAGGGAAAGGGCAGCCCTGAAGCATTCCATCTCTGACCTGGGGTCTACTCCCTATAGAACGGAGACCATGGTGGAAAAGCTGCTCACCAACTGGCTGTCCATCTGTCTCTATGCCTTCCTGAGGGTGAGGGGCACGCTGGGTGGCACCTTCTCCTCCCACTCTACTTAGGAGCTTCCACCTGGGCCCAAATTCCCCCGGGGGCCTTGGGTGTGAGGACACGGTGAAGGGGAGTTGGCTGTGAGGCACTGTCCCCCTCACTCCCACCCCACCCCCCACCCCCTCAAAGCCTCACACGACCCACCAGTCCCCTGGCCAACACTAGCCTGTCCTGATGGTTGCAGGAGGTGGCTGGTGAGCCACTGTACATGCTCCTTCGGGCCATCCAGTACCAGGTGGACAAGGGCCCTGTGGATGCCGTGACTGGCAAGGCGAAAAGGACCCTGAACAACAGCCGCTTGCTGCGGGAGGACGTGGAGTTCCGGCCCCTGACACTGATGGTACTGGCGGGCCCAGAGGTTGCCGGGGCCACAGGGAGCAGCATGGTGCAGCGTGTGCCTGCCCGGGTGCTCGACACAGACACCATCACCCAGGTCAAGGAGAAGGTGTTGGACCAAGTCTACAAGGGCACCCCCTTCTCCCAGAGGCCCTCAGTGCATGCCCTAGATCTCGGTGAGAGAGCCCACCCGCCAACTCCCCACCTGGATGGAATTCCACCTGTGGATGCTCAACTCGGAGGGACTTGGGAGCGGCTGTGGGTAACTGATTTCCCTGGGTCTTCCCAGAGTGGCGGTCAGGCTTGGCTGGCCATCTAACCCTGTCAGATGAGGACCTGACCTCAGTGACCCAGAACCACTGGAAGAGACTCAACACCCTGCAACACTACAAGGTGCCAGGTGGGGTGGGACTGGGGGGCAGGCCTCCACCTGGGAGTCAGCCAGGGAAGGAGCCCAGCCTCTGCTCACCTCCCCACCAGGTTCCCGATGGAGCCACAGTGGGGCTCATCCCCCAGCTGCACAATGGAGGTGCCATCTCCCAGAGCCTGGCCCAGAGCTGCCCCTTTGGGGAGAGTGAGTCCCATGGCCCAGAGGCACGCATCTGCCCCCAGGAGCTTGAGGCGGGCAGGCAGGAGTCCTGGTCGTGCCATTGGCCTTGCCTAGGTCTCCCCAGCACCTTGCCAGTAGGCAAGCCAAAGCTCCAGGCTGAGCCAAGGTCCTGGGGCACATGAGGGCAGCAGCATGTCCTGCTTGGGAATTGTCTAGACCATGGGGTGTTGGGTTAGGCAAGGGTCTGGACTGCCACCGTCCTCTCCATATCTCTCCTTCCCTGCTTCTCTCAGCTCTCCCCACCCCGACCCACCCTGCCTGGCAGCGGGCTAGGTATCCCCAGTCAGTGGTGTAGGGTTGGGGCAGGGGCACAGGACCGAGGCTGGGCATCTGTGCCCTCAGACATCCCCATGCTGGAGGACAGTGAGGAGGGCGGTGTCCACGTCTGGCACCTGGTGAGAGCCACCGAGGAGCCAGAAGGGGCCAAGGTGCGGCGTGGCAGCCTGCGGGAGCGGGAGCGGGCACAGGCCAAGGCCATTCCAGAAATCTACCTCACCCGCTTGCTTTCCATGAAGGTCAGTGCGGCTAGGAGCTGGGGAGAGGGGGTGCGCCTGAGAGGCCTCGAGGGCCCCACATACAGCCCCCTCCCCGGCCTTACAGGGCACACTGCAGAAGTTTGTGGATGACGCCTTCCAGGCCATCCTCAGTGTGAATCGACCTGTGCCCATTGCTGTCAAGTACCTGTTTGACTTCCTGGATGAGCTGGCAGAGAAGCATGGCATTGAGGACCCAGAGACCTTACACATCTGGAAGACTAACAGGTGCCTTCCTGCCACCCCTGCCCCCATGCAGATGAGACATGGAGTCCCTGAGGGGTGGCAAGACCAGGACAGGAACCCAAGCTTGGCTGCATCCAAGCTGGATTTCTGGCCACTCCCAGCACAGACTCCAAGGACAGCTCCCTCTGGGCCTCAGGGCTGGGCCCCCCAGGCTGATGGCATGTGCCGGACTAGCCAAACCTCACGCTCATGGCCTGCCTGTGTCCCCAGCCTGCTGTTGCGGTTCTGGGTAAACACCCTGAAAAACCCACAACTCATCTTTGACGTGCGGGTGTCGGACAACGTGGATGCCATCCTGGCGGTCATCGCGCAGACCTTCATGGACTCCTGCAGCATCTCGGAGCATAAAGTGGGCCGGGTGAGGGCAGAGCCGCCTGTGCAGCAGCCAGGGACTTGATAAAGGCTTATGGGGGCTGCCACGGGGGCTCGGCATAAAGCCCTTGGGGGCCGGGAGGTGCATAATGGGGGTCTGGGGGCCCAGAGGATGGGGCACTGGTGGTGCAGTCAGGGTGACAGGTCTGGAGTTCCCCCACCTTTCGGCTCACCCCCACCCCCACCCCTACCTGGAACAGGACTCCCCAGTGAACAAACTGCTCTACGCCCGGGAGATCCCTCGCTACAAGCAGATGGTGGAGAGGTAGGTGTCGGGGTGTCACAGCTGGGTGTGGGTGCTGCCGGCTCCTAAAACTATGTCCCCTCCTCCAGATACTACTGTGACATTCGTCAGAGCTCCCCAGCGAGCTACCAGGAGATGAACTCGGCTCTGGCTGAGCTCTCTGGGGTGAGGCATAGCCCAGGGGATGCCCCTCTCTCCACGTTTGGGGGTGGGGGCAAGCAGGGTGGGCAAGCTTGGGGCTTGAGGCCCTGGCTAGGGTCTCATACCCCCATGTGCTGCCCGTAGAACTACACCTCTGCTCCCCACTGTCTGGAAGCTCTGCAAGAACTCTACAAGCACATCCATAGGTATTATGACCAGGTGAGGCCTGGGACACTCCAGGGGCAAGAGGCACACCCGGGCCCAGAGGGAAGCCCCGGCAACATCCCTGGGGGTGGGAGGAGGTGTCCAGACCCAATCTGGGCAGAGGGAAGGAAGGGCCCAGGTTAGAGATGGGGTTTGCCTTGTGTCCAGAGTCTTGAAGGAAGCCCAGGACAGCCCCCACCGGATCCCCAGGCCACTGCTGAGATGGAAGCAGGGCAGGGCTCGGTGGCCCCCAGGGCCAGCGGGCAGAGGGCTGAAACTTGAGGCAGGGGGCCTTCCTCTGTCCTGGCAGATCATCAGTGCCCTGGAGGCGGATCCTGTGGGCCAGAAGATGCAGCTGGCCTGCCGCCTGCAGCAGATCGCCGCTCTGGTGGAAAACAAGGTGACTGACCTGTGAGCTCACAGGTCACCCTCACAGCGGGAACCCCATGCCCACCGGGCTGGACAACAGCCAGGAGGACCTGCCGCCACAGTGCCTTATGACCCCCGCATTGAACCAGCAACCAAGGAGGGGCCAGCTGTGAGTGGGAGGGGGTCGCCCCCCCCAGGAGGCTCCATGCCGCCTCTCACAGCCTGCTCTTCCTTCCCTGACCTGGGCTTCTCTCTAATTTATAGCAATCCTTACCCCTCCCCACCCTGCCACTGTATTTATTTGCTTGCAGAGAATCACATCTGGAAATAAAATAGAAATACATCTTTTTACGAAAAAACCCAACCCCCAGCCCCTGCTTCCCCTTCAAACCTACTCCATGCTCCCTTGCACGACCCTCCCCTTGGCCCCATGGCTGTGACTTCCGTTGCCTGAGGAAAAGAGGGGTCATCAGGCACCCCCAGGCCTTGCTTTCCTTTCTCCCCTCACCTCCCCTGGCCCTTCCATCCCAATCTATGCCCACCCCACCTGCCAGTTCTTTCCTGGCACAGGGACACAGGACCAAGTATCTGCCATCTTGGGCTAAGCACAGTCACTGCCAAGGTCCCTCTGCTTTTTTCTGACTTCCTGACAGTCCCCAGGTGACCTCCCCCCTCCTAGGGGCAGCCAGAGGGACCTAAAGAGCAGCGTTTGCCGCCGTGAGCGTTTGCTGGAACCCCACCCTCATGGCAAGAGGCTCTGTCTGGGTGGGGCCCCTCGGCTGCCCAAGGCCTCCCCTCCACTGCCCCAGTGCTGGCCCATCTGCAGCCAAGGCCGGCCACAGAGGTCTGCAGCCTATCCTGCGGCTGGCCACACCCCAGCTAGGGCCTTGTACCCCCCTGAAGGCTACCCCACTCACCCCGTTTCTGGGGACCTGACTCTTCCTGGTCCCTCAGATACAGCCCTAGGGTCACGGGCTCTGGAGGGCTCTCTGCCTGACCTGGACGCCCCTCTGTCACCAGCCTGCTAGAGCTGTGGGCTTGTTTGCTTCCCACTACAGGAGGACTCCCCAAGGGCAGGGCCAGGGCAGACAGCTTCCTGAGCCTCCCGTGTGGGCACACAGCACATGCTGGTGGTGACTGTGAGCAAGGCATGACAGGCCCAGGGGGCTGGAAGGGAGACCACATGGGGTCACACTGCCAGTCCTGGGCGGTCAGGTCCTCAGGCTTCCACTAGGGCCCAGCACCTCCGGTGAGAGGGAAGAGTTACCCTCAGCTCAGGCCCCAGTGACAGCACACTCAGGGAGCGGAGAGCCCTGGGCTCCCTGCCCGCCCGGAGGGCTGAGCTATGGGAAAAGCGGGAACCCAGCAGAGAGTGAACAGTGAACGGAGTACCTGTGGGAGTGGGAAGGAGTGCTTTTGGGAAGGGCCACAAGGACCCTGCAGAAAGCCAGAGAGCATTCCGGAAGTGTTGCTGGTGCCCTAGGCCCTCGGTCAGCAGTGGGGGGCTTGGCCTGAGGACCCGATTGTCACGTCCACTGCACTTTGTGTGGCTGATCTCCTCAGCCAGCTCTGGAGTTTGGGGACTCAGCCTGGAGACCGGGTTGCTGCCCCATCCCCGTGGAGTACTGCCCCCACCAGACCTGGGGCACAGGGGCTTAGCTGGGGACGAGGCTGCTGCATCCCAGCATGAGTGTCCCCCTTGGGCCCGGATGGTGGGGTTCCTCAGTGTGGGGACCGGATCATGCCACACCCCTGAGGGGTGTGGTGGGGGGCTCTTCCGGGGGGCCGCGCTTTCCGGGGCCGCAGGCACCGCGCCGCCCCCTCCCCGCTGCATACCTTGCCCACAGCAGAGCAGCTGGGAGGCTATTTATAAAGGAGGGTGAGATCAGCGGCCGAGGCTATAAATGAGCCGGCCGAGGCCAGGCCCCACAGGAGCAGCCGCCGGGGGGGAGAAGGAGCTGCGGGCCGTGCAGCCAGGATGAGCGCCAGCGCGGGCGGTGGCGGCGGGGACAGCGGTGGCAGCAGCAGCAGGTAGGGCTCGGCCTGGGCACCCGGGGCCTGTGGTGACTTCGCGCGCTCACTGCCTGCTCACCTCGCCCGCAGCTCGCAGGCCTCCTGTGGGCCTGAATCCTCAGGCTCTGAACTAGCCCCTGCCACGCCAGCACCACGGGTGCTGCAGGGGCTGCTGGGCTCCGACGATGAGGAGCAGGAGGACCCGAAGGACTACTGCAAGGGTGAGGCCTGGCCTTGGGCACAGGTGGCTAGATGGCCACTTCAGGGGCATGGGGCAGCTGGGAGAAGGAGCGTGCCCAGGCTGGCCCACCTGCGCCAGGGGGCCACCAGGACTGCGCTGTCCTGGGACCCAGGGGAAGGGGACACCTCCCCACTCCCCCACACCATGCTCCATCAGCTCCCTTCCACAGGCGGCTACTATCCCGTGAGGATTGGAGACCTGTTCAATGGGCGGTACCACGTGGTGCGCAAGCTGGGCTGGGGCCATTTCTCCACTGTTTGGCTCTGCTGGGACATCCAGTGAGTGCCCCCTCTGCCCCCCGGGGCCCAGTGCCAGCTCAGATCCTGCCCCATGAGTCTGGTGGAGGCCGGCAGCTGACACAGGTCTTGGAGTTGCAGGCGCAAGCGCTTCGTGGCCCTCAAAGTGGTGAAGAGCGCAGGGCATTACACAGAGACAGCTGTGGATGAGATCAAGCTCCTGAAATGTGTGAGGCACCACCCCTACCGGCTCTCAGCTCCCCAGGAGCTGCCCAGGGCCTGGCAATGTGGGTGCAAGGCCTGCCGGGGCTCCATGGGGCAGGGCAGGGCTCCCAGAGGGGCAGGCTCCAGATGGCTAGGCCAGAGTGGGACGACCTGCAAGAGCAGGCGAGGGAGGGGCTGGTGACCTTTCTTCCAGTGGGGCCCACTGGAGCTGAAGTGGGGAGGCCAGAGGGTACCAGAGACTGCTGAGGGGAGCAGTGGGTGAGGGGCAGGTTGGAGCCACCTATGGCCCCTTGGCTATTGCTCCAGGTCCGAGACAGTGACCCCAGTGACCCCAAAAGAGAGACCATTGTCCAGCTCATCGATGACTTCAGGATCTCAGGGGTTAATGGAGTCCGTATCCTTTGTAGGCTGAGCCAGCCCACGCCATCCCAGCTACTAAGGCCTGTTTGCTGGTCTGCGTGATGGGGGCTTTTCCCTTCCAGTGACAGTAGTCTACGAAATACCCCCACCACCTTGGGGATATGTATTCGGGCATGGTGGAAGTAGGGAACCAGGCTGGCATTCATTATCCATGGGGGGCGCTGCCCAGAGGCTCTGGCACCCCTGGGCACAGGAGGGTCTGGCCCGTAGGCCCAGTTCTGCTCCTCCAGTGCCCTCTCCCTAGGACAATCACAGTGTACCATCCCAACTGGCACACTTGAGAGTGACAGGGACACCACAGTGATGCCTGGATGGCAGTGACCACCAGGACAACCCAGGCCCAGCTCTGCACTGCCAGGGCCTCACTGCTCCTCACACCAGATGGGGGTGGGCAGTACCTGTGCCCCAGCTGTGTGCCCACCAGCAGCCCTTCACTCCTGGCCTCAGATGTGTGCATGGTGCTGGAGGTCCTGGGCCACCAGCTCCTCAAGTGGATCATCAAGTCCAACTACCAGGGCCTGCCCGTGCCCTGCGTGAAGAGCATTGTGAGGCAGGTGAGCATCACATACCTTGAGTGAAGAGCATCGTGAGGCAGCCTGGGCAGGGCTGGCCAAGTTCAGAAAGGCCCTCCCCAGGTACTACACGGCCTGGACTACCTCCACACCAAGTGCAAGATCATCCACACAGACATCAAGCCCGAGAACATCCTGCTGTGTGTGGGGGACGCCTACATTAGGCGCCTGGCCACTGAGGCCACAGAGTGGCAGCAGTCAGGGGCACCACCTCCATCCCGCTCCACAGGTACCGAGAGCCGGTGTGGGGCCAGGCCAGGGCCTGGGGGCCTGAGCCCCTGCCTGAATCTCTGTTCCTTTCTCTTCCCCTGCACCCTGTCTGCTCCCCCAGTCAGCACTGCCCCTCAGGAGATCTTGGTAAGTTAGGCACCCCTCTTTTCCTGGGCCTCATCTCCCTATCTCCTCAGAGCTTACCTCCTTAGCCTCTCTGGTCCCATGTGTTCCCTGCCCCCCATTTCTTCAGTACCCCTGCTGTGGCACCTCCCCAGTGGCTTGGGTAGCCTAGGTGTGGGTGGGTCACAGGCCCCAAACTGCCCTTGGGGGCTGCTGGGCTCACCACTGCCTCAGTGGAAGGACACTGCATCTAGGGCTGGGAGGGACCAGGGCTGCCTCTAGGAGAGGTGGGCACACAGTCAGAGATGAGCCTGGCAGCTCCTCCCCAACCTCTCAGGCTCTGGCGATTGGAAAGCAGGGAAGGAGATGGGAAGTGGGTGACGGGCTGGTGCCAAGGGCTGTGCTGGAGTGGGTGGCACCATGTCCTGGCATCCATGGGAGCCCTGGGGCCCAGAGACCTTGTCCCCTGTGGGGTGCGTGGGCCACAGCCAGGCTCGGGCTGGTCAGGGAGTGGGTGACAGGGACCCTGGAGTTCCCTTGGCTCTAACAGCAGACTGGTAAGCTGTCAAAAAACAAGAGGAAGAAGATGCGGCGCAAGCGGAAACAGCAGAAGCGGCTGCTGGAGGAGCGGCTGCGGGACCTGCACAGGCTGGAGGCCATGGAGGCGGTGGCGCAGGCAGACGGTGAGGGCCCAGGGGGCACCTGGCTGCCAAGCAGGCGCCAGGCCGCAAGGGTGCCCGCTCACGCTGCCTCTGCCTTCTGCCCTTCTCCCCAGACTCCGGCAAGAGGCTAGAGGGAGGCAGTGGGTCTACGTCTTCCTCCGGCTGCCACCCCGGGGGCGCTGGGGCTGGCCCCTCCCCGGCCTCCTCCTCCCCGGCCCCCGGGGACGACCGCAGCCTCAGCCCCGGCTCCCGGACCTCGGGCTTCTCGGGCTCCCTCTTCTCTCCCGCCTCCTGCTCCATACTCTCTGGCTCCTCCAACCAGAGGGAGACGGGGGGCCTCCTGTCACCCAGCAGTAAGTCAGCTGGGGCCGGCAGGCGGCTGGTGGGCAGGGCCCAGGGAGGCCAGGGCTGGCTCAGTCTCTGTCCCTTCTCTGCCTTCCCCAGCACCGTTTGGTGCCTCGAACCTTCTGGTGAACCCTCTAGAGCCCCAAAATGCAGATAAGATCAAGATCAAGATCGCCGACCTGGGCAATGCCTGCTGGGTGGTAGGAGCTGGCTTTGGAGAGCAAAGATGGGCACCCTGCTGTGAGGGTGGAGGCACAGGCCTGCAGCCATTTCTTCAGGGGGGCTCACCCAGCAATCCACATGACCAGACCCCAGGCTGAGCCCAAACCATTCAGTAGAACTGGGTTCATGGCAAGGGGTGGGGGGGACCCCTAGGAAGGGGTCAGTCCCTCTCTGGATATCCGAGCACCCTGAAGCTCAGAGCAAGCCCCACTGAGCAACCTGGGTGCATGGCTCAGAGTGGGGGGCCAGTGGGGGCAGGCCAGCCATGGCCCCAGCCCCTCCGCAGGGCTCCCCTTGCCTCTAGCACAAGCATTTCACTGAGGACATCCAGACGCGGCAGTACCGGGCTGTGGAGGTGCTGATCGGTGCCGAGTACGGGCCCCCAGCTGACATCTGGAGCACAGCGTGCATGGTATGCCTAGGCCGCCCCAGGCCAGGGCCAGCCCACGGGCCAGCAGCCTCACCTTCTCCCGCTTGCAGGCCTTCGAGCTGGCCACTGGTGACTACCTGTTTGAGCCTCACTCTGGAGAAGACTACAGTCGTGATGAGGGTAGGGGAGGCAGGCCCTGGGCCTGGCCTTGGGGTCCTCTGGCCTCCTGGTCGCCTCCCAGCCTCCTCTCTGTCCACAGACCACATTGCTCACATTGTGGAGCTTCTGGGAGATATCCCCCCAGCCTTCGCCCTCTCCGGCCGCTACTCCCGGGAGTTCTTCAACCGGAGAGGTAGGGTCGAGCAGGCTCGGGTCACCTGGACGTAGCGGGTACAGCAGGAACCTTGGGTTCTGAAATTGGGGGAGGGCAGAGGCCTTCCCAGCAGAACCTAACCTAAGGCCAACCGGCCCACCCGCAGGGGAGCTGAGGCACATCCACAACCTCAAGCACTGGGGCCTGTATGAGGTCCTCATGGAGAAGTACGAGTGGCCCCTGGAGCAGGCCACGCAGTTCAGTGCCTTCCTGCTGCCCATGATGGAGTACATCCCTGCAAAGCGGGCCAGCGCAGCCGACTGCCTCCAGCACCCTTGGCTCAACCCCTAGGCCCTGCTCGCACTTTGGGAAGCCTGGGACGGGACGGGCCCACCCCCAACTCCTCCCACACCCTTACCAGCTCTCAGTGCCTTCAGGGAAAGCACCTTGTGGGAGCTGCCTTCTCCCACCCTGTTGGGTGCCAGCTTTCTTCCATCCCCCACGGGAGGGCACAGGCTGGGGCCAGGTCCACCTCTCAGCATTTGTTCTGCCCCCAGCCCTCACCAGGGCCCTCTGAGCAGGGAGTGCGTGTGTTTCTTTTGTTAATAAAGTGTGAACTGAAACACCATGTCCTGGAGTGCCAGAAGCACACGGCCGAGGGCTGGGGCAGGAGCTGATTTATTTTGGTGGAGGTGCTGGGGGGCGAGCAGGGGCCGACACTCCCAGGGCAGCCTTAGGCCTCTACAGCTCGGCCGTTGATGATGCGGATGTGGCGGACGATGTCCTGGATGGCCTCCGACGTTGTGCCCTGGCCCCCGATGTCTGGAGTGTGCATCTGCAGGAGATGGGCACGCTCGGGCACACACCAGGGCCCTGCCAACACCCACTCCCTACCTTGCCTGTGGCCCAGGGCCACCCACTGCCTCCTGTGGCTTAGAGGCTGGAAATGCCACCAGGAGGGCAATGGTGCCAGCTAAGAGCCAGAAAGCCCTACCCTACCTGGTACCACCCTCCCTTTGGGGACAGCAGGAAGTGTCACCAGCCCTATTTGAGACAGCAGCTCAAGGGGAAGAGGATTAGGGGAAAAGAGAAGCCTCACATTTTCATTGTCCATGGATGCCAAGACGGCCTTGCGGATAGAGGCAGCGTAGGAGTGGAGCCTAAGGAGGGAAAGCAGCCTTCAGGCCTCAGGGCCTGGAGACTGGCCAGGGGCTGGTGGCCCAGCACCATGAAGCCACTTACTTGAGGTGGTCGAGCATCATGCAACTTGCCAGCAGCGTAGCTGTTGGGTTGGCAATGTTCTTATTGGCGATGCTCTTGCCTGTGTTCCTTGTAGCCTGGAAGAGAGACAAGAGGGGGAGCGGGGAGTTTAAGATTGTAGGGTGCAAGATTCCAACCGTGTGAAATGTCCAGAAGAGGCAAATCCACAGAGACAGAAAGCAGATTGGTGGGTGCCAGAGGGTGGCGGGGAGGCGCCCAGGGAGGGACTGCTAATGGGCGAGGCATCTTCTTTTGGGATGATGGAAATGTTCTGGAACTAGACAGAAAAGATGATTACACAAACCTGTGGATGTGCTTAATATCCCTGAATTGTTCGCTTTAAAATGTTTTCAATCTGTTAGGTAAATTTTACCTCAATTTTTTCAAAAAAAACTAACAAACAAATCAGCAAAACATGGTCTCTCCATACAATGGATTGTTACTCAGCCGTGAAAGGGATTGAAGCTCTGAGCGGGATTATGACATGGATGCACCTTGACAGCGTTATGCTGAGAGCAGCCAGGCCCAAAAGGCCGTGTGTTCCATGCTTCCGCTGACGTGAAATACTTGGAACCGGCCAATCCCTAGAGGCGGAAAGCCAGTCGTGGGTGCCCGGGGCTGGAGCAGGGAGGGTGGGGAATGCCTGCTAGCAAGCACAGGGCTTCTTTCTGGTGATGACAACATGCTGCAATTAGATGGTGGGGATGGTCGCACAGCCCTGTGAATGTTCTAAAAGCCACAGACTGTCCACTTTCAACAGGGGAATTGGGTGTCTGTGAGCTGTAGCTCAAAACGGCCAGCGCTGGTGATACTCACCGTCTCAAACACAGCATACACATGGCCGTAGTTGGCCCCAGCCACAAGGCCAGGGCCCCCAACCAGCCCTGCACAGACATTGTTGACGATGTTGCCGTAGAGATTGGGCATCACCATGACATCAAACTGCTGGGGCCGTGACACCAGCTGTGGGGCAAGGAGGGGGCAGATAGGAGCTTGAGCATGGAAAGCCCAGGGTGCCCAGAGCAAGCAGCCATGGAGCCTGGGGGGTCAGCTACCTGCATGGTGGTGTTGTCCACAATCATATTCTCAAAGGTGATCTGGGGGTAACGGGCTGCCACCTCCTTGCAGCACTGGAGGAAGAGCCCATCGCCCAGTTTCCTAAGGGGGACACAGGACCCAGCTTGGGCAGTGCAACAGCTAGCTGCAGTGGCAGGGTGTGCAGACAGCCACAGGTGGGCTCCAACCCATAACCAGTCTGCCCTTCACCCTCCCCCAAGTGTGTGCTGTGGCAAGGACATGGCTGGAAAACGGGTGACAGGGCACAGCCCTGGATGGGGGCCCTTGGTGGGCAGCCAGGGTCCCGAGTGCCAAGCCCCTGAGGGCAGATGTGAGCACGCCGCTCAGTTCAGCTGCTTCAGGGCTGCTTGCAGAACAGACAGGAGCACACTGGGGGGAGGTGGGGGGCATACATGATGTTGGCCTTGTGCACGGCTGTCACTTTCTTGCGCCCACTTTCCTGGGCCAATTTGAAGGCATATTCAGCAATGCGCAGGGACTTGGCCTTGGTGATGATCTTCAGGCTCTCCACCACTCCTGCCACACTCTGAGAAGGGGATCAGGGGGCTGGAGGGGGACCTGTGTCCTCTCCTAGCCCACCCTCTACGACAAGCTGCTTCTTGGGCACACCATCTTACCATTGACCCTGCCTGGGCTCCTCCCCTGCCCCACAACCCGAGAGGATAAAGACATGGCCTGGGCCTCACGCACCTCGTGCTCCAAGCTGCTATACTCGCCCTCAGTATTTTCCCGGACGATGAGAATATCTATATCCCTGTGCCGGGTCACCACTCCGGGCAGGCTCTTACAGTGGATGACATTGGCATAGAGGTCCAGCGTGGTGCTGGGGGCACAGAGAGGCAGCCGGTCAGTGCCATGACTGCTGGCACACTGCAGCCTGCCCCACCAAGCCTCTACCCCCGTGCACAAGGCTCTCACCGAAGAATGTTGTTTCGGGATTTGTGGGATGGTGGCAGGTTATGGTTTGTTTCAATATTGCCTGCAATACAGACACAAGACAGGCAGGCTGGAGCCAGGGCCCCCAAGCTCAGCCATGCTGTATCCCCCGTCCTGATCCAGGGAACATGCACTGACGGTGGCTCCAATGGGAGAAGACAGCTTTCAGCAGCAGACATACTTCACAGAATGCTGACATGTAACTTCCCACGTGAGTCCCATGCGAGCAGAAGGGTGTGTAGGTGTGTATGTTTGGTTCACTGATGGGCTCTGAGGACCTAGAAGAGCATCTGGCACTTAGTAGGCATTCAATAGATACTGAATGAATGAATGAATGAATGAATGAATGAATGAACATGGGTTGGCAGCTGGTCAGGAGGCTTTGCCACACCCTGGGCAGGAAATGGCAGAACCAGGGTCTGGCTGGATAGACAGGGACCCCTCCTGCTTATTAACAGGCTGGCACCAGCAAGGTCACCTCAGCCAGGATTATTACCAGATGTCACACAAGCCCTATGTCAGGGACAGATGTGGGCTGCCTGGAAGAGACCACAGCTTGGCCTTGGCTGGACCCAGGCTACCCAGGAGGTAAGCACTTCCTGGGAGAAGGCAGTCAGAAGGTACCAAGTAAAGGTGGTCTTTCTCAGGGTCCACCAGGATCACCAGCCCCTCTTGGTTACACCGTCTGGACTGCCTTTACCCACAGTGCCTTGGGTACCCTGTGGTTGACAGGTCAGCCCCATGACTTGACTGCCAGGGCCTGGGCTCAACCCGGTTCACCTCTGTTCACATGCTCCTCACACAGAACTGGTGATGGGCTAAAGTTTGCAGAAGGAGTGACAGAAACAGTTTAAGAACCTGGACCAAACCAAGGAAACTTAAGAGCGGCTAGAACTCCCGCCTGCAGCTACCACAGCTGTGCTGGCTGGAAACAAGGTGGCAGGTGGAGGGTTAGAATGTCTCTGTGACATTTGGTCTGAGGGTCCAGCTGCCTCAGGCGGCAAGAACAGGAGGGAGCCTATCACTGGACAGATTCCCACAGTCTAGTGCCATCGAAATCTTAGAATTGTAATATGGAAGGGCCCCCAGAAGCTTCTGTCCACTCTCCAAGCACAAAGGTCCTCCCTAGCCAGAAAAGCCCTGAAGTCAGAGCCATGGGGCCCCAGGGACAAGTGTCAGTTTAGAGGTAGCAGGACTTGTGCACAGCACCCCATCCTGGTCCCCAAGCTCACCCTTCAGGGCCACACGGTTCCGACGGATGGCCATGATGGCATTGCGGATGTCCTCTTCATCAGCCTTGGAGCTCACGTGCACCTCTTCAAAGTCCACCGGCACACATGCATGCCTGGGGCAGAGCTGGTCAGGGTGGCTGGCTCCCGGCCCCCCCACACCTCCTCCAGGAAGCCTGCTTGGACAACTGGGTGCAGAGGCCTCTCTTCTGGTGCTGCTACCCTGACCTGGCTCTGGCTGAGAAGAGACTGGGCATACCTGCACCAACTACTGGGGACACTGGAACTCCATGACACAGTTAACATATGCCACCTTCCCCATGTCCAGGCTAGCCCTCCTGCCATTGGCTCACCAGGTGCTCAGGCAAAGGCCCAGACAGTGGGTTTCTGGGCTCACTGCCCCGCATGGCACAAGGTCCTCAGAGCTGCCCAGGATGGGCCCAGAGCACAATCTTTTCTAGGGGCACAGGTCAAGGGGAGGTGTGCCCAGGGCCTCCGTACCTGAACACAGACTTGACGTGCAACATGAGCTCTGGCCCAATGCCATCCCCTGGGATCATGGTCACCGTGTGCCGCCCACCATACTGAGCCGACGGGGGCTGGAAGGAAGGGGCGGGCCTTCAGTCCCCTTCTGCCCACCAGCACTGACCCAATGGGCTGGCCGATCATGAGATGCCAGCTCGGAGTACCTTACCCCCATTCCCCACCCCACTCCATCGCATCCCAGACAGGGCTGCTCACAGGGGCTCCTTAGTCAAGACAGCAGCAGAAGCAGTCCCCACCCCTGCTTGGACTTGGGTCAATCGCAAGCAACTAAAAGCTCCCAACTTCACAGGCATATGAGAAGAATACTCACAATTGTTTGTTGCTAGAGAGGAGCCAGGAAGGAAGAAGACACGACCAGCTGAGGTTGGAGGAACAAGGCTGGGCCTGGAGCAACTGGGCCTTTTCCTGGGGATGCTGTCTAGCACAGTTCAGGTAAGGAGGTGGGGTGGGCAACCTCTGGAGACCACACCTCAGAGGGAGGGACACGGAGAACCAGGGAGCAAAGACACAAGATACGTGTCTCTGCACATGCACACACTGTACACATGACTCTCCACATGCACACTGGTGCACACCTACACACACACACACAGAGGCACACAGGCATAAACACAACGTACACACTTGCAAGTAAGCATGTGTGTGCACGCACAAGCATGCACACACCCTGGCAGGTACTTACTGAGAAGCTCCTCCAGGGGCCCTCATGGACACCTAGAACCTGGCAAAGAGAACCCAGATGCCAGGGGTTGTTGTCAAACACAGAAAGTCAATTTGGCAACAGCCAGCCGAGATCGTGGCTGGGAAGACGGACCATCCCTACCATACCCAGACAGGCCCACGCACCATTCCCTCCACCACAGCCCTGCACCACCTTCCAGCAAACCACAGTGCCCCGTGTGTGCCCAGGCAGCTCCACAACCTCCACTGCTAAAGGACTGCCTGTTGGAGCACCGTGCAGAGTTGTTACAACCCTTTATGCCTCCTTTGGATCCGTGTTCACTTTTTAAAAAATGCATATATCCCCCTCCACCCTTTTTGTTGTTTCTGATTCTTTTTCAGCCAATTATTCCTGTTTAGTGATGTCTGCTACATGGTAAAGTTGGTACACGAAATGTGCTACAGTACAGAAGTCATTATCATCAAACCACAGGGCCACCACAATGACCATTTGTCATTTTATCTTTTCTCCTTCTTACAAAAGCAGCATATGGTCAGAACATGGAAAAAATCCACAACATGGAGATCAGAAGAATGGACAGCACCCAGCACACCCCCCACACCTCCCCGTCCATCTGGATAGGCACTGTCGGCACCATGGGCAACAACCCACCAGAATCAGAAATTCAAGCCGATGCGCAGGGAAAAATCCAACCATTTTCAGAGGACTAACAGAACCAGTCCTTTAGAAGGCTCTCACAGGACTGCAAAACTTCTTCATGGCCTACCCAGCTGATCAATGTCCCCAACCCTCGACTTGGAAACAGCCGCATTTGGCCACATTGGTACCATACCTGACGCTTCAGAACAAAAGCTACCCAAGCCAAAAGGGACAGGTGCTGAAAAGTGGCCCATTTGGAGTCCCCACATTGTCCAGAGGAGAGAAGCCCACGTCTCAGATCCCACCACAAAAGGGCCACAAGCCCGCACTTTCCTCCCTACTGTGCCCCACCTGGGCACACATCTGGGTACCCTTCAATCCAAAGAGGCAGAGCCAGAGCCAAGGTCCTCCTTGTCACTTGGGGATGCCCTGACCATTGCCTTCCAGGGCAGCAACAGAGTGTTCCAGCCCATGGCAGAGTCACTGCCGTTGTTTTCCAAAGAGCCATACCTTCCTGCTAGAAGTCTAGGAAGGTCGAGACTAGGCAGGTCTAGAAAGGCTTTCTATCTGGGTCTCCCTGGCCGGTATTAACAAGATGCCCACTTGCACAAGTCCTGGCAGCAAAGGTGTGCCACTCACCTGCCCAAGCCAAGGGCCAGGAGTGGGGACCACCAGGAAAAGAGACTCTGGGGAGTATCTGCTGATTCATGTAGCCCCTGAATATGCCACCACACTCAGGGCTTTTCTATTTTCCTTCTATCAGTATTTGGATTCATCTTATTTGTAGGCTCCCAGTACAAACCTGTGGAAGATGGTATAGACTGGTCTTCCTCCAGGAAGCCTTCCCTGATGCTCTCTGGCTGCTGAGCTGTAAAGCCCCATGGGCACCCAAAGCCCTACTTACTCCCTCCCCCCAAATCACAATCTCCCTAGGTTGTCCCTGCCTTGCTCCCTCCCCAACCACTAAGCCCCTGAGAGAAGAGGCCATGTCTGCCCAATCTCCTATCACCCTAAGACCAAGCAGAATGCCTGTCCCATAGCTGGGACACAAGAAACAATTTCTGAATGAACCAACACATCAGAAAATGAAGGACAAGATAACGGTCTTTGGGGCTAGGGAGACCTTGGTCCAAATCCAACTCTGCCACTCTTGGTAGCAAATGGCTTACCGTGGCTGCGCTTGCTGTCCTCCCCTGAAACCCACAGGACAGAGTTGCCTACTTTATGTGACTGCCAAAGGAGTTAAGTGAGAAGAGGTGTGTAAGCTGTTCAGTCCCTATCAGGGCACACAGGGCTGTGCAAAAGAACACCCACCCCTTCCACCTCACAACCCCTCAGGCCAGTGTTCAAGGCTGGTGTCTAATGGGTGGCCACTGCGAGGCCCCCTGCAGCTCCCAGCAGTAATTCCTCCTGGACTTCAGCCCCTTGAATGCCACTGGCACCGGGCAGGTAACTGGGTCATGGTGGGGAACCAGCACTTGCCCTGGGCCTGGCTCTGCACCTACGTAACAACCCCCCCCACACTCGAACACACCTTGGATCCCATCACCAGCACTAGGGTTGAACAACTCCCTCACCTGGTTCCTATACTAGATGTTCCTTCCGGCTTTGGCCAAAGACCCAGAGAGCTCGCAAAATAGCGCCTTCCCTGACCGTGCTCTGGACAGATGCAGGCCCCTTCCTTCAGGGGGTTACAAAGGTTCTCCCTCACACCCAGGCCACCCTGTGCGGCTACCCATTAAAGCAGCCCAGATTGAGGCACGGTGGGATACATGCACGGGCTGCTATGTGTTCCTGCCAAAGGGCTTCCACACTCCACATCTTCATGCAGCTTCTCACTCCGGCATGTTTCTGTTGGAGGAAATGCCAATGGTGGTTGCATGTTTTCCCACAAGGTCCCAATTAGTGGGACCAAAGATGTAGGGTTCATTTCTAAAGGTTCCCATACCTAGGACAGCCAGTCTCAGGGCAAGACACTGTCAGGCTACCAAATGTTCACTGGCCCCTAACCCTGCTCCAAAATGGCCACAAACACACACACAGGAGAGGCCAAGGAGGCCACACATGTCTCCACCAAGGCCCTGTGGAAGCCTGGCTGCTGGAGCCCTCAGGGCCTCTGGAAAGCGTCTCATCAGAAAGGTGGAAGAAAGTCAGAACTTGAAGCAGAATTTCATAAAGCATAAACTGTTACAGAGCAGTCTTCCCAAGGGGTCAGAGGGTGCAAGCATGGCTGCAGATGTGTCCACAAGGAGTGTCAGCAAAGTCACAGGGTTCTGGAAGGTCAGAGTTGGCAGAATCCTTTGAGATGGAGGGGAAACTGCAGCCCAGAGAGAGGAGTGGACTGGTGCAAGGCCACACAGTGGGTCAGTGTAGGAAGCCAGTCCTGGAGGTCATACCTCTTCTCCCCTGGGCCAGTCCTGGTTCACTGATGCTTCAGATGGCTTCCAACCCACCCAGGGACTAAATTATCCTCACTGAAGCATGTAAAGGGAGAGGAACCGGACCTGATTAACCAAGATCCTAAACGGAAAACTGCGCAAGAAAAGCCCCCGCGGCCTCCCACCCCGACAGCCTCAAGCTCCCTCCCATTCCAGGCACCTGCGGGGATAAAGCATCTGGGGCTATAAGAATGTCGGGGGTCGGAACCGGAGATACTGGCAATATCCGATTTTCCATCTCCACCCGGACAGGTGGCAAAGCGGTCCGCAAGAGGGAAACCTGAGGAACGGCGACGGGGAATGCGATTCCACGGGCAGCCAGAGTAAGGCGGGCCAGGACACATGCCCGCCTCAGGAGGGCTCCCACAAGGACACTAGCCGCGGCCCACTCTCCCCGCCTGTCCGGAGCTGCTCTGCCACAAGATGCAGAGCCCTCGGGAAGCCGGACCAGAGCCAACTGTGGCCAATCTCCTTACTGACAACCGAGGAAGCCAATCAACCCCAGCGCGCAGCCCTCTCTCCGCCCTTGAGGGACCCGCATCCAATCGGGTTCCAGGACACTCCTGGAACGGCGGCACCCGGCCCGGCAAGCGCTGCAGCTGTCCCCACGGCCCGCTCCCCTTTCTCACCTCCCAAGAACGGCAGAGGAGGGCTGGCCTGAGCACTGCCTTCACAGTGCCGCTGGCGACCGTCGCCACCTTCAGCGCCATGACCGAAAATGAAGGCTGCCGCACGTCCCAACACACAAACACTCCTCTCGCGAGAGCTTGGAGGATCGCGAAGTCTCAGGAGTAGGAGCGGGCCCAGTGGTGCGCACGCGCATCGCCGCGCCCGTTCTCACGGCCTGTTCCGGCGCCAGGAGCGCCGCCGCCATCTTGGGTGGGGGGGAAAGGAGCGAAAAGCTGGGCTCCGGGTCCGGGGAGGAGACACGTCAGTACCGCCAGCTACGTCACAGGCCCGCCTGACCCGCCAGCGCCTGGTTGGCTGCAGTGCCTGCTTACGCGTCGCTCTTCCTCTTCTGCCCCTCGTATTCAGGGGAATCGTTCTTTCTACCTCGGCAGAGAAGAGGCGATGGCGGCGCTGGCATCTCTCCGTGCCCTGGCGCTACTCCTGCTGTCCGGCCTCTCCTGCTGCTCAGGTAGCGGCCTGGCCGGAGCTCGTTTCTAGGGAGCCTCTCTCCCACGACTGGTGGTGCGTGGGGGGAGGAGGGGTACGGGTAAAGCGGGAGTCTGGGCCTTTCTCGAAGAAGCAGGTGTCCTTGGGGCGCGGCCACCGCTCCTGCACCACATCCATTTACCCAGCAGCCAGACTGCTGGAAGAATCAGCCAAATTTTCCCCCGCCCTGCACCTGTGAGGAGCATTCCCGAACCTTTCCCGTGCGCCCGGACCCCCAGCTGCAGCAGAGAAAGTGACACACGTCCCTGCTTCCTCTTCCGGAGCTCTCGGTCCCAGGCAGGGATCGGACCGGAGCAAAGCTCCACAGCGCAGGGCAGTCGGGGCGAGAAGCTAGTCTGACTCGGTGCGATGGTGCCAGGCCTCCCCAGGAAGGGAGCTCAAAGTGAAAAGCAGGAGCAGGGACTGTCCAGGCAGAGGAGCCATGAGCGTGGGCAAGCGAAAGAGCTGAAGAGGAAGGAAAAGTAAGGAGGGGGGGTCCCTGAGTGCCTGACGAGACAGTTGACTTCTTCCCTGAGGCCCTAGTGTATCCTTAAAAGGGTTTTTCAGCAGAGCCGAGTCAGATCAGCTTACATTCTTGAAGGATTTTTAACACCTGGTGGCAGGGTTCAGCTCAGGCTGGAGTTCAGAAGTATGTTAAGGAGGAGGTCCTTGCAGGAGCCAAGGCCAGGTCTGGGGGCCTTGACGGGATTGGGGCCACTTTGTGCACATTCACTTTACCTGCCCTACTTCAGACCAGCGCTGTCTTGGTGCCTGTAGTGTTTCACCAGCTGAACTGGCCTCCCTGCCTGCACCATTCTCACCTTCCTCTCGGAATTGCCCATGCTGTAGCCAGTGAATGTCTGGAAAAGACAGATCTGGCAGCAAAGCCCTTCAGTGCTGCACAGTGTCCACAGGGAAAAAGCCATGGTTAGAGCCTTACAGAAGAATGTGGCTCCTGAGAACCACCGCCCACCCATGTTCCCAGGCATCTTCCTTCCACTACCCAGTCCCAAAGCCTCTGACTGCCTAGGCCTAAGGCATGGCTCTGCTGGGACACGGCACTCAGCAGTTGTCTGAGGACTTTCCCGCTGGCCTTGTGACTTCGGTGAGGGCCTGCCTTTTCCATAGCCTCTAGCAGCATGGAGATAGCTAAGAGCAGCATCCCTTCTCTCACGTCAGCCCTGTTCAAGGGGACAAGCTGTGCTTCTGGATCCAGAACCTCTCCCATTTCCTTCTCAGGAAATGCTGGGGCCAGTCTCTGCCTTCTGTCAACTGTGGCTGGGGACAGAGACCCTTTCTTTTCATCTGCTGTTACCAGCACCATACTTGGTGTCTGTGGAGGATGCCTTCAGTAGACTGTCCAGGGCCATGTGTAGCTCTGAATTGAGATCAGCCTGGCCCCCTGGGCTTCTGGGATGCTCCAGGGCAGGCTGCAGCCCCAAACCATTGCTCAGATTCCCTGCCCATTGGTCCAAGTGAAAGGGTATCATGCCACGACCCTCCTTACCTAGAACGACTCAGGAGACACGGGCCCACGCAGGAGATTTTATTGTCTGAAAGAGAAAGTGACTGCCCAGAGAGAGAGAGAGCAGCAGTGCGATGCAGAGCGCTGTGCCTTTTGTAGGGGCGGAGTGGAAAATTACCCCTTGGCCTGTTGCCTTGGGGGCGGGTCGGAATGTTTAGAGATAAGGCGAGGCAAGTCCAGGCATGATTTTCACCAGCTTATGTGCTTGGGACCATGGGGTAAATGGAGGATAAATTACTATATTCTTATACCAAGCACAGATGGAGGTTGTGCAATGAGTCCATCCAGCCCCCACCACACATGCTCATCTGCTCTTTCGCCTTTGTGTTGAGGTTTTACCTAGACAAGAGCTTCCTATTCCCCCCTCCCAGCAGCCCTCCTTCCGGGCCATCCCACCCCACCCTTGCCGCTGAACTTATGATAAATTGTGTCTGTCTCCCAGACCCCACCTGGCAGGGTCTGAAAGGCCCCGTGTATCCTCAGCTGATGGGGTCTGTGTGGTCCCTCTTGCCTCCCAGCCCAGTGCACACAAGCTGGGGTCTTACCCAGGCATGTCTCTGCCTCTCAACAGCGGAGGCCTGCGTGGAACCCCAGATCACCCCTTCCTACTACACTACCACGGATGCTGTCATTTCCACTGAGACTGTCTTTATCGTGGAGATCTCCCTGACGTGCAAAAACAGGGTCCAGGTGAGGCAGTGGGGTTCCGTTAGGGGGGGTCCTGGTGCAAGAGGCGTGCAGTGAGCTTGAGACTTTAGGCATCAGCCCCTCGCTGGTGGTTGATGGTGCTGGCCCCCGGGACCCACGTGGACAGAGGCAGAAAAAGGGTTTTGATTCACAGGTGTAGGAGATTGTCAGAGCACAGGAAGGCTAGAGTCTGGCAGGTTAAAGAACATGCTCCTGACCTGCCTGGTCTGCTTTGCCTAGGTTCATTAGCATAGGTGCAAAACCCTTGCTGGGTTTTGAAAGAATGTACATGGAAAGGGAGAAACGGGTCAGCCCCCAGGCTCCTGCATCCCTTTTCTGGTGGCTCTCTGCCAAGGTGTGTGTCCACTTGGGTGTTTCATTAAGTCCAAGACTGAGCAGCTCTAGCCTCAGCCCCTGACTTTAACCTGCAACCCAAAAGGCCTAGAGAAAGAAGTTGGACCTTTTCGGGTACAGCATTCCTTGGGTGGCTCGTTGGGCACACCCCTGACCTCAGCACCCCCTTCCAGGCTCAGATAAATAACAAGGACACTTCGGTCACCGTGCTCTGTTAACAGGCTTGCTGTGGGTTGGGGGGCCGTGTGTCCTCCCCATAGGGAAGACGTAGAGGGGCAGTGAGAGCATTAGTGGATGTCAGCTTCCTGGCACAACTCTGGGTTGTGGCAGACTTACCTCCGTGATTCTCCCATGGCACTCCCTGGCAGACACTGCAGTGCCCAGCTGTGCCTGGCTTCGCTGCCCATAGGCCACAGGTGCTGCTATGGGCAGCATAGTGGAACCTCTGCCACCGGCCAAAGGGAAGATGATTCTCCCTTTATCCGCCCCCCAGAACATGGCTCTTTATGCTGATGTCAGTGGAAAACAATTTCCTGTTACCCGGGGCCAGGATGTGGGGCGTTACCAGGTAAGACGTGCCACAGTTGTCATTTCTGGTGGGGGCCACCTACTCACAGATGTGACTAAGGGTGGCCCCATCGAGCCAGGTTGGGGCTCTGACTCAGGTCACGGTTAGTGGCGCCGTGTCAGTGCTGGCTGGGGGAGCCTGAGGCATCCGTTGTGCCTGCTCCCTGCTGAACACCACGCAGGTATCTTGGAGCCTCGATCACAAGAGCGCCCACGCAGGCACCTATGAGGTCAGATTCTTTGACGAGGAATCCTACAGCCTCCTGAGGAAGGTGCGTATCACTCCCCGGGAGCCCTGCCCAGTCCTGCAGAAGGGAAGGCACACCTCACTTCCACAGCCATCTCCACCCTGTGGTCCCTGACCCCTGGAGCTCCAGGCCACTAGGGGCCTTACACAGAACAGGATGGTGGGTGGGCACCTTCCTGTCCACCCATCCCCCCTATCCCAGCACCTTCCAAGTTTCTCATCCATTTTTCTCTCCTCTTCTGTGATTGGGGCCAATGTTCCTGCCTCTCCTATCCCTCCCCACCCCACCTGGTGCACCCCGACCCCCCCCTCCTCCCTTGCAGGCTCAGAGAAATAATGAGGACGTTTCCATCATCCCACCACTGTTTACAGTCAGTGTGGATCATCGGGTGAGTGGGCGTAAGAGACTGGCCGGGGCTCAGGGGAAATGGGGTACACAGCAAGTCTCAGCTCTTTTTGGTGGGACACTGTGTCTTTGTGCCCCAGGAGGGCAACTGTGGCTAGCTGGCCCCCCTCGCCCATTCCTCCCGAGCTGGCTTTGGTTTCCTTTTTTGCAGGGCACTTGGAACGGTCCCTGGGTGTCCACTGAGGTGCTGGCTGCAGTCATCGGCCTAGTGACCTACTATCTGGCCTTCAGTGCCAAGAGCCACATCCAGACCTGAGGGTGGCAGCCCCAGTCTCCCCCTTGCTTCTTTGAATAAATGGTCACTGGCTGTCAGCATTGGCAACACACGGGTTCCTTGCATGCACGGCTGTGCCTTCCACACATGGGCAGAGCTGGGCAGCCAGCACCCCCTTGTATACCTGGGCAGTGCAGGTGCTGCGGGGGATGTGGCCGGCACGCCTCCCCCTCCCTTCCATCTCGTGTGTGCTTCACCTGCTGTCGTCTTGGGCTCTCCTTCCTTAGTCCCCAATTACACCTTCCCTGCCTGTTTCTCCCAGTGCCCAGTGGCCCCCTTCCGTTCCTCCTAAGGCCTGCATGGTTTGGGGTTAGGGTGTGGGGGAAGATACCCTTTGCCCAACACCCATCTTCTGACATGGAGGACTGCCCCGTCCTCTCCGGCCCTCACCCAACCCTCAGGTGTGGCTGTGTCAACATGGCCTGCCAGGCCTGGGTCTTCGTGTGGCACACCTAGGGAAGGGCCATCTGACCACCTGCCATTGGGAAAGCTACTGCCCTGAGAAGGGGGTAGGGGGCCCTTCCCAGCTTTCCGGAAACCCAGCAGTCGATAGCGTGTGGGGCTGTAGGCGCTGAAGCCCTTTCCTTGCCTTTCCGTGGGGCACTGTGAGAGCCTGTCTTGCTGGTACAGGTGAAGCTGGTACATCTGGTGGCTGCAGGGAGGTGGGTTATCCGAAGCCCTAGACCCTGTCCCCTCCACTTTACCAGCTAGGACACACGGAAGGCATGGAGAAGAGATGGCGCAGACCCCCATGCCTCTGAGGAGCCGACCTCACCCTCCCCTCCTCGTGACCCTTCTCCCCTGAGCACGTCGTGCCCTCAGGACATGGCCTGTGCGTGCTCCAGGGTCCAGGTCCACCTGCGACCCTCCCAGCAGCCCAGTTTCCCTAGTGCCGCCAGTGGCTGAAAGGAGGCAGTGCAGGACCTGGGGTCTAAAGGAGCTGGGTGCAAGTCCCAGGGGAGCCCGTCCCAGCTGTGTGGTCTAAGTAGGTATGCTCAGCTGTGTTGGGTGGCTGCCTTCTCCAGGGTGCCGGGGTCATTGGGACCAGCTGGCAGAGCTGGCACCTGAGTGCTGTGTCCCTGACTGTCACCAAAAAGAAAACCAGGCTGAAAACAAGCCTCCAGAGTGGCTCTTCTCAAAGGAGAGGGGAGGCCTGCACCCTACCTGGAAGGGCAGGGGCTCCTCGGTACTCTGGCCCCACCCCCTGCCCTCTGCAGTGGTGGGTGAGGGTGGCTTGTGACCTAAGACTGCCTGGGGACCTCCTCCACACTAGGGGATATCAGCTCTCCCTGCTCCCCCACCCTCAGCCCCCAGGAAGTGGGTTGGGATACCGACAACTGGCAGGAATGGGGAGGCTCCAGCAAATAGCTGGGTCCTCACCCCCAAAAGCAGGGATATAGCAGCAGGGATATAGCAGGCAAGTTGGGGCTGAGAGGACCAAGCCAGGTGAGGGCTGCCCCTTGCCAGTTTCTGGACTCCAGTGCTGTTTCCCCTCATTGCTAAGGAGCTCAGAGGCAGGTCCCCCACAAAGCCAGTGAGAGCCAAGCCCCAGCCTGGCTTTCACGTGGCCAAGGGACTCAGGTGCCAGGTCCTGCCTGGCCCACATGGCCCACATCCCAGAACACCATCTCCAGCACCACTCCTCCCTGGAGCAAGAATGGAGCACCTCTAAAGCCATCAGAGTAGCCCCCCAGTGGAGAGGGATGCCTAGGGAGCAGTTTGGCCTGTCTCCCACCCCAGGCAGTTTTCTGCAGCAGGGGCCAGGCCCTTGGAGCCCCCATCCTCCACTGAGGCCTATATGGTACTTGACTGTCCTCTGTTGAGGAATGGGGGACTGGTGGCAAGAGTCAATGTGCCCAGCCCTCAGCTTGAGGCCTCAGTCCCACCCCTCCGGCCCATTTCACCACCAAGCCCTTTCCTCCCTTCCCCCTCACTGGTGCTCCTGAAGGCCTAGCCTGTGACAGACTCCTGGGTCTTCCCTCCCAGCTGCTCTGACAGCAGCTAGACAGATTCAGCCCAAGCCCTTGTGGCTCAGCCTTCCAGGCAAGGCACTCAGCTTCTGGGAACACACGCTCACGCCTGCTCAACAAATAAATGGAATTAACAAGAGGTCTGCATTGCTGTTCCCAGAGAATTTTAATGCATCCTTACCCACTTCACTGAGCAACTTCCCGGCTGCACCACACTAGGGACCACACACAGATAGACACACACAGCGCCCATGGTGTCCCTGGGGAGTTGGGGATGGGGTGTGGGGGGGACCCACTCCTCTCACGTGCTCTCACGTGCCACCGGAGCAGGGGTGTTGGCCTCATCCACATGCCAGGGGCAGGCCCCACCACCAGTCCTGCGCCAGGTCTCTGTCAGCCTTCCTGCACCACCACTCCTGTGGCGTCACACCTCTGAAATGATCGGGTGACTTCCATGCCTCCTCGAGAACAGAATGCCGAGCTCACCAGACACCGCTGTCTCCCAGTGACATAGTGAGGGAGGGCCGAGGCACAGCTTTCCCCCGACTAGCCCACCCCGCCCCACCAACACCTCCCCTGCGGCACAGCAAGAATAAACACAGGGAGGCCAGGGGGCACCTTAGAAAGGCAGCTTATTTTATTTTGTCAAGGCCAGTGGGGGGCAGGGACAGGCAGCCCACCTGCCCCCGATCTGAGATGGAGCCCTGAGGCCAGCTCTCACTCAATGCACCAGGTCCTGAGGGCTGCCAAGTGGGGTGCTGCAGAACACCTTTTCCCGGGTCAGCCCGACTGGCTGGGCCCACCTCTCAGTCGGGTCTAGGCTGCTCCCTCAGCTCCACGTGGGTCTTGTCACCAAGGTCTTCTACAGCTGCTGCTCATGGAGCTTGGCTTCTGGACCCCTCACCATCTAAGCACGCCCCTCAGGTCCCTCAGAAGAGAAGCTACCCTCCAGGTGGTGCCAGGCATGACCCCAGGCTCTGTTCCTCCTTCTCAGATGGACATTAACCCTCAGTCCCCACGGGCTCTCCCTCAGTCACTGGGAAGGTTGGAGGCCCCCAGAAGGAGCCTGGCAAGCCACAGCAGTGGAGTCCACCAGAAAAGCTGCTTCCCCTTGTCCCCTTCTTCCCCCCTTCCCTCCCCCAAGCCCTCCCTCTCCTCCTTCCCCCCACCCGCCTCTTTCCCAGCTACCACTCGGGGATTCCGCCCTCGTCAGGCTGCCTGAAGGAGCCACCAGCTCCCAGAGCAGGTCCGCGAAACAGAAAAACAACAACTGGCAAGCACAGAAAGGGAGAAACACCACAAAAATCAGGATTGCCTTTGTCTGCAAGTAACCAAGGCTCCCAGCAGGGGAAGAGACTGCACTCAGCACCAAAGCCAGACATTCTCCTGTGCTTAGGACAGTCCCCTCAGCTCAACTTCCCCGTCCCCAAGTATCTACACTGAGCAAGCTCTAGAGGAGTGTGCGTGTTTATGTGCGCACATGGGGGAAGGGTTCCCTGTTACAGGTCTGTCCCAAATGCCAGCTGTCGACCTGTCACTGTACTTGGGGAGAAGGAAGGAGCTGATGGAGAGAAGTGTCCCTTCTCTCTGGTAACAAAGTCCCAGGCACATGCACAAAGAGGTGTTCGCACACCCATGTGCACACACAAACACACTAGATTCTAAGGGAGAGTAGGGCACAGGGCCCTGGGGGGCTCACCGGACCTGGGCCAGGCAGAGGGCCCACCCTGGAGCACAGCCAGACTCAGACGGTGGTGACGGAGAGCAGCGGATTGTAGACCCGCTTGCCGTCAGCCGAGCGTGTGCCGTGGGCCAGCATCTCCTGGATGGTAATCCAGTTGTCCAGGATCTTCTTGTTCCGCTTCTTCATGGTTTTGCGATGGCTCAAGGCGATGATGTTGAGCTCAGCCTTGCTGTCACCATTCTGCTGCTCCCTCAGGCACTCCAGCCGGCTCTGCATCATGAACTCGCGCCGCTTCCGCTGCTCCCGAGCCCGGATTAGGTGCTGCTTCCGCTCCTCCTTGCTCCAGTAGCGACCCATCTTCATCTCACTCACTGCATCGTCATCGGTGGTCATGCCGCTGCGCTCCTCCCGGATCTTCAGAGCTCGGGCTTTTAGGAGGCGATCACGCACTGGCCGCTTGGCCACATAGCGCGTCCCGTCGCTGCGCACCTTGACCTTCCACTCCATGCGGGGTGTTTCAGGGGCTGGAGCCACTCCACCGCCACGAGGGCCGCTGGCCAAACTCAAGGGGCCGTGGCCTAGCTCCTCCAGGCTGCGTGGGGGTGTCAGCTGCATGCAGCTGTGGTAGCGCTCGCTCTCCTGGCCCTGGCCGCGGTGGCGCCGAGAAAGGTAAGGGCTGCCTTCAGGGCCCATGTGCTCCAGGGTCACCCCAGTCTTGGGGCTTCGGCGGACACGCTCCTCTGAGTGCTGTCTCCGGCCCACCTCGGGATCCCGGGAAAGGGATCGGAACTTAGCGGGGCTCCCCTGCAGGGGAGCTGCCTTGGGGTGGGTGGTGAGTGGGGGGCCAGAGGGGGTCCGGTTCAAGTTGGAGTTGCCAACAGCAGCCCGCCCCAGGGGGCTCTCCGGCAGGGGCTCCGCAATCAGTGGGGTGCTGCGGCAGCTCTCCCCCGTGTTGTAGGCGCTGGTGCTGTCCTTGTCTGACTTCTCAGGCAGCTCGGAGATGTCGGACAGCTCATGCTTCTTGGGCTCGCCAGCCCCCAGGTCGTAGAGACTCTCCTCCTCCAAAAGCCAGGCCTTCATGCAGCGCTCCCGCAGCTGCTGCATCTTCTGTGCTCGCAGGATGTTACGGCACTTGAACTCCAGGTGCCGCAGCTCCTCCTCCAGCATGGCCATCTCATGGCCCAGGCTCTCGTTGCGGTTGACGTCCAGGGCACTATTGCTGCTGGAGGCCCGGGCAAAGAGGAGGCCCAGCTGGTTGCCATTCTCCAGGTGGCACTTGATCTCCAGCAGCTCCCGGTAGCGCTCGTACTCCTCATCGGTGAGACCTGGGACGTCACCACCCCCCAGCCCTGCCCCCTCAGCCAGCAGAGAGTCCATACTGAAGTGGAAGTCCCGGCTCTGCAGGGCTTCTCCCACAAGGCCAAACTTGCGCAGGGTCCCAGGCGTGTTGGTAGTGCTCGGAGGCTCATCCCCTAGCAGGTCATGCTCGGAGCTCTCCTCGTTGCGGGTGCTCTCATCAGTGCGGCCCACCCCACTGTCCAACTCCTGGCTGTTGCTCAGGCCTGGGCCATCATTAGGGGCCCCTTTCTCCTCTTCGTTTCCAAGCTGGGGCAGAGAGATGAGCCCCGCTCAGTCTGGGTGCCAGGGGCAGGGATGCCACCAGACGATCAGGACTGGAAGGGCTTTTGGTCCTGATCCATTTCCCACACACCTCCAGCCCCATCCTCCTTGTCCTCCCATCACCCACCCTGCTTCCTTCCTCACCTGCTGGGCAGGGGGGGATTTTGGTTTCCGTGCATGTGGGTCCCCCTCATTCTCAGAGCCGAAGTCATCCAGGAAGTCATCCCGGTCACTGTCCTTCCACCGCTTTGCCAGCTGCAGAGACAGACCTGTGCTGTCCCCAGTGCTTTAAGGACCTCCCCAGACATCCGTCCAGTTGCCTCCTGGTCCCATACCCAGCCCTCCTGGTCTCAATGCAGCTGAATATCCCAAGAAAGGGGGTGGTCCCAGCCCACTTAGCCACCAGTGCCAGAAGGGGACACCACCCACTTTATCAGTGCCAGGTTATGTCTGTGACCTTGTCACAATCAGCAGCTTCCAAGAGAGAGAAGACCCAATGACAGGGCACTCAGGATGGCCTCCTGGGCACACGCACCTGGCTCTCGGGCCGGGCCACCAGCAGGGAGATGTTGGTGTTCTCCTCCTGGCTCAGGACGGCCACCGCCTCTGCCCGGTTCTGGACGTCCACGCCATTTATCTATGGCAAGCCAGGTGACAATCAACAAGGACACCAGAGCTGGCCACGGGGCAGGCCCTGCTTGAGCCGCAGGGATTCCCCTTGCACGGAGGCCCAACCCTTGGGGCAGGACAGGCTCTTGAGCTCTGGCATGACGGAGATAAGTAGAAGGTGTTGGGGGAGAGGACAGCCTGGCTCATGCAAAAACACATGTGCTCAACTTGCTGCCCTGATGGACAGTGACTGCATTGGGGTGTGGGTGGGGACTTGATAATATGGGTAAATGTAGTAACCATATTGTTTCTTCATGTGAAACCTTCATAACAGTGTATAGCGATCATAACTTAAAAAAAAAAAGGCACATGTGCTCAGAAGACAGTGTGGAATGGGAGATATGCTCAGGTGTGGGGTACAGAGGGAGAAGTGGCAAGGTGCCAGAGCAGTGCAGACCCTCAATGCCATCAGATCCCATGGGCACACAGGAGCCACCCAGAGCAGTTGTGCAGGAAAGGAGACCCAGCCCCGCTTTCACGCACAGCATGCTGCCTGGCATTAGGCTACGCTCTCAGGAAAGAGCTGGCATCAGCTAAGGAGAGGTGGTGGGGAAGTCAAGCTCAGCAGGGGTTCAGGTCAGGCCTGTCCACCCTGCTCACCTGGATGATGCGGTCTCCCTCGCGGATCCGGCCATCTTTGGCTGCAATGCTGTTGGGATTCACCTGCAAGGCACCGTTATCAAGGGGATTTGGCACTCACCACTAAGTTGGCCTTTTAGTACGAAGGGGCAGCCTCACCTTGGAGCCCCCAAAGCCAACAGAAAGCTCCTTCCTGCTTGTTCCCCCTTTAGCTCAGAGCAGCAAGGGCTGGAACAGTGGACCTGGCAGAAGTGGCCAACTTGCCAACCAAACGCTCCCCAGCCCCTGCCCACCACCCCTGTGCCCACACCCCCAGCTGGCACGTGCACACACTGTGTATAGAAGCCTGTTCTTTTGTGTCTGAGGAGGTCCTTAAAGCAGTCATGTTAGAGGCCGGGCCCATGCAGGAAGCTGGATACTGTGCCATACTCAAAAAAGGCAGCCCTGGGGGTTGACAGGCAGTAGGATAGTCATGCGAAGAGGAACTCAATTACGATACTGCTAGAGGGGGTGTTGTCCTCCCTCATAGGGACTCACAGACATCTGCCACAGACAGGTGAGTACCAGGAGGGCTGGCTGCAGGACATGGAAGGGAAAACAAAGCCTGTGCACAGGGCTCCTGGAGAGGACTGCCTGGGCTGGACACACACCACAACCACTGGCTGCTCTGGCCTCACTGACCGGCAACCTCCCTGTGATGCTACGCAGGCCCTATCCCTGGCAGCTAGGTCCTTAAGGGCAGTGTGGACAGGATGCAGTGGGCACTTGGCATGTGCCACACCCTGCCTCAGTACCTGCCGCCTCACTGGCATTGGACAGAACGGTACTGTCAAAGGCCAGTGTCAACGTGCTAGCACACAGGTGGGTGGCAGGGGGCTCCACTGCCTCCTGGCCCCAGCCCCGCCCCCGCCTTCGTACCTCCCCCACGTAGATGCCCAGGTCCTCCTCCTCATCGGTGCGGTAGCAGACCATCAGGCCCAGCTTGTCCAGGTGGCTGGTTTTATACAGCTCCACCTCCTGCCACAAGGGGGGGTGAGGGAAGCAGGGAAGAAAGCCCCAGAAACATGTGAGCAGGGATGCAGGCTGCAGAGCAGCAGCGTGACCCAGCCACCAGCTCGGAGGGTCTCTTACCAGCCCAGATGGCACATGTGTCCAGTGGTCTCCCCTACCAAGAACGCCCAGGACACACACAAGACACATGGGATATATACGACACAGACATGCATGGCACACAGACTCACCAACACAGACTGACCACAGGACCTCACCCGTGCCCTCCCCGACTCAGCCCAACTTGGCACGTGAGCCTGAGAAAGCAGCCATGCACCAGGAAGGTCCATGAGGCCTGGTTGCCTGGGAACAGCAGGACCCAGGCCTGAGCTAGGCTGTAAACAGCCATCCCAGCGCTGGCTCCTGAGGCTGGCTGCAGACCCTGCCCTTGGCCTGGCCGCCCAGCTCACCTCATATTCCAGCTCGTCTGTACGGTCTGCCTCCTGCGGGCCGCCTTCCATGAACTCCGCCGGGTCATAATACTCATGGCTGATGGGGGGTCTGCCCAGGAGAAGGGGGAGGTCAGGCCAGCCATCTACTGCCCTCACATCCTAGCCCCAGCTCCTGGGCTGGCTGGTCCCAGCACACTCAGCATGGAGCCCTGCACTGGGTGCACCCCTGCAAGGAGGCAGCCCAGCTGCCTCTTCCGAACTCCCTCCTTCTGAGCTACATGCATCCATGCAAACATCAGGAATGCTTCTTGAAAGGGAGAGGGGGTGGGGGGAGTCCACAATGAAGACCCAAGCATGCCTAACTCTCCCTGCCCCATCCTGCTCTGTCCCCCAGCCCAGACCTTTCTAACCATGCCAGTTCGCAGGGACGGACTTTTCCAAACTGCCCAGCACTGGCCCCACTCATGCAGCACCCCCAGGATTATCCAGGCCCTGGAGGAGTGCTGCGGTGCGAAAGAGGCCCCGTTCTACCTCCACGGGCAGCCCCCTCCTTACCCCAAGGCTATGAGTGGCTGCTGGCGACCCTGGGGCCTACCTCCCTGCAGAGGAGGGGATCCCGGGACCACTGCCCTGCAGCCTGGGTTTACTCTAGCAGAATCAGTCATGAACTACCAGGCTTAGGTGACAGGCTCTTCTTCCAAGCAGGCCAAAGAAAGAAGATGGAGAAGTTCAGAGCAGGGAGAGGGATGGGGCAGACAAGGATGCAAGAAGACTCAAGAGGTGATATTCATGAGGCAGAACTCAATGGGGAGACAGAGGAGGAGAAAGGACAGAGGAGGAGTTGCTGAGGGCGTCAGCCTTCCCAGGGCGGGGCTCCCTTGGCCCTGGGGGCAGACACCATGAGAGTTTGCATGCCAGCAGCCCTGGCCCCTGCACTGGCTGTCGTGCAGCCGAAACTGGACACCCGGAAATTTGTGAGACCCTGGGTGCCCAAGTAAGTTCTGGAAACCAAGGAGCTTGCTTCCTGCTGCAGAGGGTAGGCCCATCGGGGTCTCCTGCCATGCCAGATCTGCAGCAATGTAGCCTCCAATTAGCATGGGGACAGTGGCCCCCTGTGGTTTGCCCTAACTGGAGGGAGGGCCTGGAGCACTCCTGAGGGTGACTCACAGCTCAGACAGGACATACGGCTCCAGGATGACCATGGGCGGAGTGGGAGGCCGCAGCTTGCCCAGTGCCATGATATGCTCGAAGGTGACGTCGGTCTGAGTGCCACTGTCCACCAGCTGCAGGTCGTGGCAGGAGCTGTCCCCCCGGAGGCGGGGGCTGCGCCTCAGCACCTGGATCACTAGAGGCTCCTTGGAGGAGCGCAGGGCCTCCAGGGTTTGCTCCTGAGACAGCTTAGAGAGCTCCTTCCCGTTCACCTGCGGCAGAGATACACCCCGTGAGAAGCTGCCGACCCATGTCCCAACCTACCCAACCAAGGGGTCTTCTCTCCACCCTCAGTCTGCCTCCCCCTGGTGCCCTCATTCCCAGGTGAGCCCCAGTTCTCAGCCCTGCCCCCATACAGTGCCATCTGGGGATCTTGGGCCCCTCCCCGAGGGCTGGGGACTCCCAGTGGCTGCGCCCCGGGGCTGGCGGCTCTGGCCTCGCCATAGAGCATCCTTCAGCCCTTCTCCAGCAGGAGCCACCCAGGATGGTCTTCTGTCCTCCTCACTCCAGGACCTGCTTCTCCGTCAGGCAGCACTGAGCCCACAGACAGTGTCTGGAAGATCACAGAGAGTCTCCTTGGCAATGACTGAGCCTCTGCTGTGCTCATGGGACATCCAGGTGGGAGGAGACCTTGATTGCTCTTCTGATGGAAGTCAGTCAACAAATGGGCTCAGGCAGGGAGGGTTGGGTAGAATAAGAAGTTGAGAAGGACAGGATCTCTGTCCTCAAGGCAGCCACAGACTGGCTGAAGGGAAAGGGCTGACACGTGCAGGGCCGCCGAAGAGAGGTGCCCTTATAAGACTACCGCCATTGACTGGGTGTTCGATGTGCATCTTCCTTGAATCCTGCCGACAACCCATTTTGCAGATGAGGAGACTGGAGCTCAGCAAGATGAAGAGAGTGAGTCAAGGTCATGAGCCAGGCTGCGCCGTGCAGTGGTCAGAGTGGAGAGGCAGGGGAAGCGGCAGCCACCAAAGGCTAGGACGAAGCAGCCTCAAGGGAAGAGCTGGATGATCCCAGGGGATGACAGAGGGCCTTCTGGGCAGAAGGCAGCAGAGATCCAAGGTGGGGCAGCTGGGTGGAGCAAGGTGTGCCCTCAAGGCAAGTGGGGGCAGAAAGCTGGCCCCAGCCCAGCCACTAATTTCTGCAGCAGACTGCGTGTGTTAGGCCCTGGGATGGTCACTTTCAGGCTAGTGAACACACAGTCACACATCGCCACCTCGAGGTCATTCTTGGAGGAGAAGCAAGCAAACGAAGGACCAAACACACACTGGCAGAATTCAGGGCATGTGGCATGGGGTCAGTGAGGGAGTCAGAGAGCAGTTCCTGCAGCAGGGCAGGGGAGCAGAGTCTTCTCATTCCCTCAGCAGCTTGTGGAAGGTTTATTCTGGGCCTGAGAGGCCAAATACCAGCAGTGACACCCCAGATGGCTATACGCAGTGGGCAAGTGATGAATGAGACCTTCCAGGGGGCTGGTAAGGAAGCACAGGGCCGGCCACACCCCACTTAGGAAGGGGGTAAAGGAAGGCTCCCTGAGCAGATGCCACCTGGGTCTGCATCAGGGAAGGGAGAGGGGGCGAGAAAGAGATGAGGGCGGCCGCTCTGCAGGCAGAAGCCAACACCCAACAGTCAGCATAGGTAGAGTGGAGCACCTGCCCGACGGCATTCCCCGCAGTGCCACCTCCCTGGCCATTTGTCCTGGGGGAAAGGGTTCTTCACAGAGATGTGCAGTCCGACTGCAAAACCGTGTCTCCCTGGCCACCATGTAACAGACGAGCCTCTAGACGTCGTTCCAGGAAGCTGGCCATCTTAGCAAAGCACAGAGAGCCATGGAACCCACAGAACTACCTTTCAGCTACTTGATTATGTCCTTGTCAATGATCATTCCAGTGTTTCCGTCTCCCCCCTCCCCAAACTTCCCTGTTGTTTTGGAACAGTTACCAGCTCCCCACGGCCCTTAAGAAAAAGGCTTCCTTAAGAAGCCCAAGGGCTAAGCTGTTCCTTCAGGATCTCTAAGGGGGAGGCATTTCTTGAAACTCCTGGGGCAGGGCCACAAGTGTGCAGTAGGACACTCAGGTGACACTGAGAAAACACAGGGAATGTCTTTCTCCCTGGAATGGCCACACAGCAGCAGCAGCAGCAGCGCTGCTATGGCAACTGCAGCCAGACAGTGGGAGGGGAGTCAGGGCGGCCTGGGGTGGCAGGCGGGCGGTGGGCGCACACGCAGCCTCAGCACCTCAGACGGGGGCCATCCCCACGACGCCTGGGGCCCCCAGCAGCCCAGGTGTGCAGTGTATCCAGTCAACTCCTGCAGGTGGGCACCGCGGGCTCCTTTGGCCTCCTCTCTCTCCTCTTCCTCAGTCACGGTGGGCCCCTCAAGCTAATGAGGGTCGGTGGGGGCTACCAGCAAGGTGGGGTAATTGGAGGCAATGAGCAAAGCAGTGATGAGGAAAAAGCAAGACACACATGCACCGGCAAAGCCACCATTACAGTATCTGACCATCAGACTGCCTGCTTAGCACCTCCGCTCCAGCCTCAACACTTGCAAGCCCAGGCCAGCTTGCCCTCAGAGGCTCCTGCCTGCACCCACTGCAGGCTCTCCCCACCAAGACACCCAGGACCCCTGCCCCACCGCCAACCCTGCTGCCACTGCTCCAAGCCCCCACCAAGCAATTCCAAATGCATCAAAGTCCTAGGTGGGCAAAGTCAAACTGCATACCCTGCAGGCGAGAGCACAATGTCTCTAGGATGCTGGAATAGAGGAGCAATTCTTAAGATAAGACATGGGCAAGCAAGAATGGAAAAGACACGAATTTGACTATGTTACAATGTAAAACTTCTAGACAACAAAAGATACCATAAACACAGTGAAAAGATAAAACAGCTAAGAAAAGATCCTTGCAATGCGTGAAACTGACAAAGGATTATTCAGAAGGTATAAAGAATTCCTACAAAACACCAAGAAAATACAAACAACTCAATAGGAAAACAGGCCTTCACGGAAAGGGAGCCTGACGCGACACAGAAGCACTCGAGAAGATGCCCCTTCAGGACGCTGGGACATGAGCAGTGTCGTCCTAAGAGCCAACGCTAGAAACAGCCCGAGGATCCAGCATAGGTAGTAGAATGCATTCAAAAATCGTGCCACGTTCACACATCTGCTTTATGGAAATACATACACACTTATTAATAGCATCAATAGTAGGAAACACACATCACAGTAACAAACCAGAGAGGAAAAGAGAAGAATGGGGCCAGGGAGGGGTGTGTGCAGGCAGTTTCCCGTCTGCCTTGTAATACCTGTGTAAGGAAAAGTGCAGAGGCCGACAAGGCCCAGATTAAGGTTGGATAGCAGTACATGGGCAATGCTAAAATGATGGCCTATGCTCTTCTGTAAGCAGGAAATAGTTCAAAACATTTCAACATAGAACAGCCAGGGGCAATGGGTGAGACTTGGGGGCATGGAGGTTTCCAGACTGAGTGACTGGATATACTACCGGATGACATTGCCACTATTACTAATAGCCACAAACCAGTACAAGCTACGGTTTACTAATGGCCGACTCTGCCAGGCTCTGTTCCAAGTGCTTTATCAGTTTACTTCTGAGTCCTCTGCACAGCCCTGTGCAATAGGCACTAAGTATGTCTCCATTTCACAGATGAAGAAACTGAGGCACAGGGAATTTAAGGAATTCACCCAGGGCCCGTCAGCCAGTGAGTGGAGGAGCTGGGACATGACTACCAGTCAGGTGCCCACCTTCCAGGGCTCAGGCTCCTCAGCAGAAGAGCTGGAGGCAGCCCTGAGGAGCCACAGCCTCTCTGGCCCAGTGAGGGACAGCACAGGCTGGGGGCTTGGGGGGGTGGGTGTCCACCAGATGCAACCATCGGGGGTAGGGATCGGAGTGTGACGAGGGGTGCAGCCTGGGACGGGTGACAGAGTGGCCTTTGTGGATGGTGTGCGTGTCGCTGTCTGGGTATGGGTGTGAGTGGGCTATGGGTAAACTGTGTGCCTGTGGCTCCTCAAGGCCAGGTGCCCAGGGGCATCCACCCCTGGCCTAAGAGCCACATTCGCTAGCAAGTAGACCCATGCCAAGGCCCTGCCCAACCCTCGGCCACCATCGGGAGCCGTGACAGCTCCAGCAAACACCCAGGCAGAAAGCAGTGTGCTGAACACAGGGCACAGACTGGACCCCGGGGGACTCCACGTGTGGGCAGTGTGACAGTCATGTGACTTGACTTTCACCAGGCTATCAAGGAGGCTAAGTGTATAACTCACCAAATACACTCACACCACACCTCACTTTCTGACCAGAGGGCCCCATGGAGGTCAAAGACTCAGGATGGGCATGAGAAGGCCAACGAGGCCAGGGTGCCCAAGGGCAAGGGCCTGGTTATTTCTTATATTCAGAAAGAATCCACAGTTGTGTGATGGGCTCAGCCAGTGAGTACTGCTCTCAGTGAACTGGAAGGGCCCCAGGCGAAGCTGACAGCCCTTGTTTACCCAGTAGCACGTGATCCTAACTGTGAATTCTTTCTGACTTTGCCTTCATCAAGTGCAAACCCCCCTCCTTTGGCACATTCCAGAAGAAGTGCACCTCATCTTCCAACACTTCACATACTTGAAAGGCCACCTGAATGTCCCACCTCCCACCACACCCCAGTTCCCAGTGGCTGTCACCGCTAGCACTCTGGGGTGGGCTGTGCTGGCCTTGCCATGTGCTGGGCATTTTTCTTTGTGCCTTAGCTAGAAATTACCTTTTGGTAGCAAACCTATTGGTTTCATTGTGCATTTGCTGGCAAACAAGCCCTAGAGGGCCACTGGCCGGAGACTTCATGCTCTCTAGTCAAGGTCTCACACACAGGCCCGTGGCCTGCTGCTGGATGGGCCCGAGTGCATTGACCTGTGGACCACAGCTCCCACCCAATCCCAGCTGGGCTGGAAGCCACTACACTTCCACCAAGGGCTCTGCAGAAAGGTGCCCTCACCCTGCTGGGGGAAAAGGAAGCAAGCCTTAAAGGTGCCCATTTGCCCAATTGTGGCCCAGGCGGCCCTCACGCTGCTTGCGAACAGCCTGGTTTCCATTACACACTGAGTGAGGACTCACTCCCCCGGGGCCCCAGCACCGGTAGCATCTGTAGGCCCAGTCTCCACAGGTCCCAAGACCCCACTGGCACTAAGCATCCTTTGTCCTGGCTGCCTCTCAGTCTGAATCTTGCCCCAGGGTGTAGCACGGTAAACTTGCTGGAGGAGTTTGTCAGTAAGTATAACGGACCTTGAGAAAGTTCATCATACCCTTTGACCTACTAAATTTACTCTACGTAATACATGCTAAAAGAATAATCATCATTGATATTACGTGATTCACAAGGATATTCAGAGCATTTTTTTATTGTGGTAAAATACCTAACAATAAAATTTACCGTTTTAACCACTTTAAAGTGTACAGTCCCATGGCACTTATAAGTGCCTTCGCATTGTTATGCACCATCACCTCTATCTAGGTTCAGGACTACTTTCCATCCCCCAAAAAGGAGACCTCTCATAACCCATTCTCTTCACATTCTCTCCAGCACCCAGCCCCTGGGACCCAAAAGAAAAAAGAAAATTCACCTATAAATACTATCTCCTAGAGATCACTATTGCTAAAACATTTTTTCATTTCCAGGAATTTCCTTCCAGTTTTTAAAGTATTGTGTAATACTTGATACATACCCACACACCAATGCATATACAGAACATACATACCCATGAAAATAGTTTCAAAGCCCCGTGAGCCCCTGGCCCACTCTAAGCTGGCACATTCAAGGCAGCAGGAAGACCCAGCAGGCTCATCCTGCCACTCCTCCCGGGCTGCCTCTTGCTCAGGGAGATCATGCTCCCAGAATTGGTTGTTAGCATCTTTTTTTATTATTAAGGTATCACTGATATACAATCCTAGGAGGACTTCACATGAGCAGCATTGTGGTTACTACACTCACCCATATTACCAAGTCCCCTCACCCCATTGCAGTCACTGTCCATCAGCTGTATTGTTTTTTGAGAAAAATAATTGCCTACAAACTTCAAAAAAAATAGCATTGTTGGAAAATCCTCATAATAAAATATTAAGAAAATAAACGAAGAGACTTCCTTAGATCAGTCTGACCCCAATTCTGGGAGCATGAGGTGACGCATTCTCCCTCCACAGATTCAACTTCCTGCCCAGGCGTCCAGAAAAAGGAAGGGGCAGCTCCAAGAGCCTGGGGTCCCAGTGGGAGTGAAGGAGGCCCCAGGGGACCCTTGGGCTTCAAACTTCAGAGAGAAGAGCCTCCACCCCAGGACCTCCTGTCTGGAAGGTGAGGGGATAAACCACAGCCTCAAGGACCACTGGGAAGCTGGCTCTGAAGGCTGGAGAAGGGCCTGGCCGCGGGGCTGGCCAGTTAGCCTCAGTGGGCATCCCCCCATCCTCCCCATGACCCCCACCCCATCCCCACTGGCTCCCACTGGGACTGCACTTGCAGGAAGGGTTCTGTGAGTGGCCAAGGTGTGGACCCAAATCTCCTTCAGTCCAGGATCTCAGAAGAGAACAGGAGGCCCCCGGGGTGAGGGGACACTGACCCTCTAGGTCTGCCTTCAGAGGGAGCCCATGCCCAACCCAACCCCAGTGCAATGCAAGCCAAGACCAGTGGCTAGCCAAGTAGTGGGGTGAAAGTGGGAGGGGTGGAGCGGGAGTAGACAAGACAGAGATGGGGGCAGAGACCTAGCTCGACCCAAGCTCAGAGGAGGATCAGGAGGGAGTCGTGGTGGGCATGGAAAGACCTTTCTAACAATAAAGGTTGTGGGGGTGAGCAAGGAAGGTGAGGGGTCCCAGCAGGTGGGGTGTCAGAGGCTGCAACCGGGGCGGCAGGGACTCTGAGTCCCCAAGGGGCCGAGGACAAGGGATTCCTGGGATAAGGACATGTTGCACTTTCTCCAGGGAGCAGAGGAGGGAGGCTCCCTCTCCACCAGGGGCCCTCCAGGAAGCTGAGGGGCAGACTGCTTCAAGCTGTAGGCACAAGGCTTGAGCCTGATGGAGTCCTAAGGGCCTGGCTGGAAGGTGGGAGGGGGAAAGAGGCAAAGATGCATTCAGAAGGCCCATGGCAGAGAGCCCAGGAGAGGTCAGCACGTGGGCTACAGACGCACAAGTGACCTGTCATGTCAGAGGTCAGCTGAGAACCACTGGAAGAAAGAGGGCACATGTCCCTGAACGTGGCAGGCCCCCTGCCCCCTCGGAGCCAATGCTCATCAGAGCACTGGAAGAAATGAGGGAAGAGCCATGTAAAAGACAGACATGACCCCAGTGCCTGGGGAGGCTGTGGCCAGGGGCAGAGCCCCGGTAAGTAGGGCCCCTAACAAGCAGGACAGAGGATGCTGGCCATTACTTATCCTCAGGGAGTTGTAAATCAAAACCACAATGAGATATTACTTCACACCCACTAGGATGGCTGGAATCAAAAAACAAAAAACAACAGTGTTGATGAAGATGTGGAGAAATTAAACTGTCACACATTGCTTGTGGGAACGTAAAATGGGGCAGTGCATTATGGAAAACAGTCTACAGTTACCATATAACCTGGCAATCCCAAGAACTGAAAACAGGCATCCAAATGAAAAGTTGTATGCAAGTGTTCACGGCAGCAAGATTTATTATAGTCAAAATTTGGAAGCAACCTAAATGTCCACCAAGAGATGATAAACATGCTGTGGCAACATCCACAAAGCGGGTCATTCAACCATATAAAGAAAGTTCTGACACATGCTACAACACAGATGAAAACCATCTAGTCAAGTGAATGAAGACAGACATGAAAGGCCCCACACTGTATGATTCCCGAACAGGCAAATCTATAGGGGCAGAAAGCAGAGGAGCAGCTGCCAGGGGCTTGGGGAAGGGAAAACGTCCTTAATGGGCATGAAGCTCCCTTTTGGGGTGATGAACACGTTCTGGAAATAGTGGTGTTGGGTGCACAACACTGTGGCCGTACTAAATGCCCCAAATGATAACTTTCCCACAATAGAAAAATAAGAACTGCCACGGAGATCCACAGAGGCCACAAAGCCCATGGATGAGGGGTGCCACTAGGCAGATACAGGGGCTGGGGTTGGGGCAGGGGCAGAAAAAGGCATTTTTATTCACTGCAAATTTCTATCATCTCCGATTTGAAGTTCCCAAGACCTGCAGACATGTCCAGTGTTCCACTTCACCTACAAGCGTCCCAAACCCAAGCCACCAAAGTGGGTGTCATATGACATTGTTAGTGAACTCGATGAGGGACTATTCTTGATTTAAATCATGAGATGGAGAAGCTCAGCTGGGGAGTAACTGTAGACACAAGAAGAAAGTCAAGGAGGCCCTTGAGACATCATGACACTGAGTGGTGGGGGGAGGCCGGAGTTCACAGCCAGCCAGATAAGTGTTAAGAAGGGGAGCTGGCAATGGGCTGAACCAGGACACAGAACGGCCCTCTGGATTTGTTCAGAGGTGGGCAGCAGGGGTGGAGAACACCCAGCTGGCTGAGCTGGGTGTGTAGCCAGGCCTGCAAAGACACACCTTGGGGGAGATTTTGCAGAGATGTAGTGGGGGCAGCTGGGAGCTGTGGGAGAGCGCTGCATTTGGGTTTTACCAGGATACATCGGGAGTGCGTCTCACTGCGGATGGGAGTTGCAAAAGAGAAACTTCATAATGCCAAAGAGAACAGGAAAAACTGTAGGCACCAAGACCTTGAGAAGGACAGGGGACATTGGGGGATAGGCGAGGGAAACGGGGTCAGGAGAAGGGACACCTGTGGCAGGTGAGGGGGATGGGGACAACGGGGAGATACGAAAGAGACGCGGGAAGCTCACCTCCATCTCCCCGTGCCCCGGGGGCTGGGGGCAGACAGAGGCCTGCAGCGCCGCTGGGCGCCGGCAGCAGAGGGCGGGGCCCCGAGCGCGCTCGCCCCGCCCCCACCCCGGAGCCCGGCGCCGCAGACAAAGAGCGCGCGGCGCCGCGGCGGCAGGTAGAGCAGGGCTGGCGCCCACCGCCCTCGCCCCGTAGCCCGCGCTTGCCTGCAGCCGGTAGTCCCCCCGTCCCCTGTCCCCCGGCTCCAGGGAGCCTGGAGCAGCTTCGCTCCACACTTCCCAAGTACTCTGATCCGGAATCTCCGGGCAGGGGTGAGGAGGAAGGAAGGAGAGGCTGAGAAGAGAGCCCTGGCCTGCGTGACCGCGGGTTCGGTGGAGCCTGCGACTCCCTGGGAGGCCCGGGGAAGGCCCCTTTCGCCCCTTTCATCACAGGGTACCGCCTGGGGAAAGGGTTAACTACCTAATTCTAAGGGAGCCCACTGCTGCTACATTAGGACTCTCCTGACCCCGTTCTGCGGAGCAGGGAACTGAGGCTAGGAGCGATCGGAAACCAGAAGTGCTGCTGGCTCTCAGCTCTACTGCCAGGAGTGTATAGGGGACACCTTGGATGCAGCTGTGTTTCTGGCTTCTGGGCCAGGACAAGTGTCATGGAGACCTCCAAACTAACAGCACATCCCCAGGGAAGGGTAGCCTGAGCCAAAGGCAGGCTCTCTGCGCTCTCATCTTTTCAGGGACCCAGCAGACATCTTCATTCATGGTTTCCCAACTCTGGATTTTGAAAATTGTCAATCCACAGGCACGTTGGAACATCTGACAGAGGACAGCTGCATTCCCTTCCCCCCAGATCTCCCCAGAGTGTACATTCTGCTGCAGCTGCTCTCTCTATACACACATTCACAAGCAAGATGTGGCCACTAAGGCTCCCATGTGCTGGGAAACCACAGCACCTTGAATATGCTCTGAATTTCGCACTAATAGGCACTTCCACATCTCTCCGATGTACCCCTAATGCCTTTATAGTCATTTTGGATCCAGGATCCAATGCAGGATCGATACATATTCCATTTGGTTGTTATATGTCTAGTCTCCTTTAATCTAGAACAATTTATCCATTTTTTTTTTTTTTTTTACTTTCATGATACTGACTCTTGGAAGAGTCCGGGCCAGCTGCCTTAGAGAATGTCCCAGAGTGTAGATTTGCCCTCACTTTGACTAATTACTGTGTTTCTGCGCCTCTCCCACCCATCATCATCAGGCACTCCCACGGTCGGGGAGGCTTGATTTGGTTTGATCACATGGTCAGTGTGGCAGCTGCCGCTTTCTCCATCGCAAAGTTGCATTTTCCCTTCCCAATGCACAAAAAAATCTGGGGTAGTATGTTGAGACCCTGCGGCTATCCTGTTCCCCAACAACCTTTACCTAATGGCTTTACCATCAGAGGATGATCCTGGCCTCCTCTGAGGCCAAAAAACAAAACCCACCTTAATTTGTATGAATTCTATCAGGGACGCAGCAGCACACTGCCATAAACATATGACTGATGAGTGAACGGTGTGTCCCAGTTGAAGTTGCCTGGACAAGCCATGCCATCCACCCCCATAACTCTGTGCCCACCCTTTTTTGCCCAGGGGCAGGAACAAGACAAGGAAGCACGGGATGCCTTCAACTCAAAGGTCTTTTTAGTAGTTTGGGGATCGTGTTTGTATCTGGGTTCCTATGTTGGCTGCCTGTCTGTTACTAAGGGTCTGGGTGACGGGAAAGGAGGGTCAGTTAGCTCCATGTGCCATAGAAGATCTAATTATGTCCCTTGGGGCCCCACTTGGGCAATGCCCCTGGAAATGGGTTTGACAGGTCTGAGGTGAAGCCTTGCCCCTTACTGTAATAAACTCACTCCCTGGTGACAGTGAGTGGGATTTGGGACTTCTTTCATTCATCCCAAGTTCCAACCTGAAGTCCGTACTACTCAAATTGCAGTCCAAGGACAAGGGGCAAGGACATCGCCAGGAAGCTTCTGTGAAATCCAGAATTCCAGGCCCCACCCTAGTCCTACTCAGTCAGATCCTGCACTTTAACAAGGGCGTGAGGGTGGAGTCAAGCTAGCCCAGAGAGTCCCCTCAAGGAACCAGGGAGGACTTGCTTCAAAGGGTGTATCCTCCCCCTTGTCGCCCACCCCAAAGTTACTGAGTAGGTGGTGCCCACCCAGGGTCTGCTGAAATCTGAGCCATCTGTTCTGCCCGCTCTGCCCTCCCTGCCCTCCCTGCCTTTCCTGAGGAGAGCAGGCCTCTCAGGTGCCTCTGAAATCCTGCTTGAGAGCACAGCTGGGGAAGAGGGATGCCCCACACGCCTGTGTGACAAAGCAAAGCAATCCATGAGAGAAGGAGCATGCTCAGCCTTCTGGTGTATGCCCACTGCTCCCAGGCCGCAAGGGTGACACCACAGACACCCTCTGGCCCACCCACCTCTGAGCTAACTGGCAGCTATCAAATGATATTCTTCGTGGGGTGCTTCTGATTGCCACTGCTCAAAGCAAGCATGAGGAAGAGGCAGGTTGAGCTAGGGAGAGGAGCAAAGCCTTGTCACACCCCAAAACCAGACCCCCGAGCCCCATTCTCAAATCTTCCCTCCTTTGGCTCAACTCACATGCAGAAGGACCAAGTGGACCCCCACTGTGGTACCCGCCCATCCCCTAACTGATCTCAATCTGTTCCTCTCCACAGCTCAGGACTCGTCTTCCTGTGCTCTCCCCCCTTTCTTTTGTAATAGAGAAACTCTCAGAATAGTGGACATTCTTCTGGCACTCACTGGACACTAACATGTCCACAAGGAAGGTCTTCACCATCCAATTTTCACACTTCAACAATGGACCAGAAGGCAGCAACCCCACCCCACCACCTGAGAAATGAGACGCAGACCAGTCCTTATCAGCAAACACCGCTTATTTCCTCATGACAACGAGGAATGACCCTAGCAGGCAGGCCCTCTTTATTCCCAGTTAGCAGGTGAGACAACTGAGCCACACTGAGCCATTCAGTACCACCACACTGCACTGTCTTCCCCGGCCAGGACCCTGAAATGGAAGAAAAGACCGACTCAATCCCAGTAGGGACACATGCTGGGCTAAAGTGCTCTTGTGTGCGTTTTTTCCTTTGGTGTGTGTGTACATGTATTTCTTGTTTTCAAAGCTTTACTGACTGAGGTATGATTGCCATATGATCCACTGCATCTGCTTAAAAAGTACAGTTTGCAAGGTTTTGATATGTTGTATATATACGCCTGTGAAACCATTACCATCCACAAATCAAGAGAGCGACCATTACCATCATCCCTGAAGTGTCTTCATACCCCTTTCTCACCCATCCCTGCAAAAGCTGATGTGCTTCCTGTCACTACAGATTAGTTTGCATCTCCTAGCATTTCCTACCCATGGCTCAGACACTCCTGGAAACTGAGGAAAGGCAGGAAGGGCATTTTAAAATTCCGGGGACAATGGGAACACGTGGATCCCCTGCGCAGATGATGGCTACTGGAGCGCCGCACTCCAGCACTCTACAGTGATTTCCAGAGGGCCTACTTCATGCCCGGCACTGTGCTCAGTGCTGCGGGTGTTGCAGCATGCACAACAACAGGACCAAATCCCTGCTCACAGGAAGCTCCCACTCCTGTGACAGGGAGCATGTCAGGTGGGGAGAGACGCCATGGAAGAGGATGGAGAATGTCACAGACTGAGAGGCATACAGGCCTACTGCCCTCCACCCGGCTCCTAGTTTGATCCGCGCTTCTCCACCCAGCTATTGCCTATTTGTTTCCAGTCAGCCTGCCCATTATAAAAAGGCCTTAGGGGAAGGGGGCGAGGAGTCTGTGGTGTTCCAAGCTGGAGCCCCCCCTCACAGGATGGTGGCTGGCACAGCAGGGGCTCAGCAAGGAGGTGCTGGAGGAAAGGAGGCCGGGAGACTACTGGAAAGGCTGGAGAGCTGCCCTCCGGCCTCTCCTAATGCAGAGGCAAGATGAGCAGTCCGGATGCGCTGGTCCCTGAGGCTGAAAAGAATAGCAGAGGTCTGGCCTGGCACTTGGGGGAACAAGTAGAGTGAGTCGGAGGCCAGTTTCCTTTGTCACAGAGGCCTCCTGTGCACCTGGCCTGCCAGCAAGTATGTGATGATGCCAGAGTGGGGGTAGCGAGATCAGGAGGACTGAGGTGGGAGGGGAAAGACCAAGAGGCAGAGACAAGCTCAACAGAGTAGGGTGTGATTAGATCTGAGCCAAAGGGCTCACAGGGTCAAAGAGGACACCAGCCCAGCAACAGGGGCACCAGGAAAGGCTCTCAGAAGGTGTTTCATGCCTCTGTGCTAGGTGAGGCTGCTTGCTTCCTTTCCACCTTTTGTAACCCGGCTCTTTCCTCTTCCTAACTCAACATGCATGACCCCCTCCCCAAGGGTCAGTTCCAGATCTATCAAGCTCCCTAGCCCCCAGTGCCCACGCTGGGTTAAATGTCCTTGGGGTACTGGGATAACAGAAATGGAGCTGGAGTGCCGACACACTGCATTTACAGTTCCTGTGGTAGACGTTATCAAGCCGAATGAGAGGCCCAAACCACATGATCATCTCAATAACCACACAAAATCTAACCCTTCAGGATAAAAACGCTCAAAATAGGACTAGAAGGGAACTTCCTCAATCTGATGAAGAACATCTATGAGTACCCAGAGCTAACCTCACTCCCTTGTGAGAGACTGGAAGCTTCCCCTCTTAGCTGAGGAGCAAGGTAAGGGTGCCCGCTCTCACCACTTCCATTCAACACTGTACTAGAGGTTCTAACCAGAGCAAGTAGGCAAAAAAGAAAAGAAATAAAAGGCACTCAGATCGGAAGGAAGTAAAATATCTCTATTGTCCCATGACATGATCCTATATAGAGAAAATCCTAAGGTATCCGCTAAAAAACTATCAGAGCTTATAAATAAATTTAGTAAGGCTGCAGGATACAGCATCAATATGCAAAAATCAATTGTATTTCTGTAGAATGCCAATGAGAATGATGAAAAGAAAATTAGGAAAACAATTCCACTTACAACAGCATCACAAAGAATAAAATACTCAGGAATAAATGTTATGTGTTAACGGCAAGTGGTACAGGTGTGTAAGTGCCTTTCTGTGGGGCTGCACTGTGTCTTGGTGGGGTCCCTCTCTGGAAAGGTGCAGAGGCCATGGACAGGTACAGGTGAGACTGGGACAGGGGCCACTGAAGGGAGGGGTGGAGAACCAGAGTTCAAGGAGTGCTGGAGACAGTCAAGGGGTCCTGGAAGCTGGTCTTTTGGGACAAAAACTTCCTTTTCAGGTAACAAGAGGTTCAAGCCAGAAACTCTCCTTGCTGTGCCTGGGGCTCCAGCCTCCACAAAAAAGGATAGGCTAATCATTTTCCCTGCTTTCCAGAGTCTTTTTATTCAATCCTCTTTAGTTTTCCCTGAATTTCAAAGGATAGTTCCTCTTTTAAAACTGCATCTAGTCTCCCAGTCTATCCAAAGTTCTGCAGGAGCTTTAAAAGGAAGCAGTGTCCCCAAGGATTTGGTCGGGATGGCTGCAGTCCAGACCAGGAAAAAGCAGAGGGCGCAGGCCTGCGGGAGCCCTCCTCCTGGGGGCCTGCTTGCCCAGGGGTTGGGGCTCTCTTTTAAGGAGGACGGTCCTCCCCACGCTCACCTCAAGCCCTCCTCCAACATGGAGATGCCCTAAAGGCAATATCCCAGGCTGAGCTGTGGCGGCCTCCCCTCCACTGCCCTGGGAGGCCCAAAGGGTCACCACAGTGTCTCGGCCCAACTTGGCTCATTTAAGGTCTGTAATGCAGCGCAGGTTGTCCTCTGCTGCTTTCCACACATCTCCAGGAGATGTGCCTTAAATGAAGTACTACAACCCCTCTCCAAGGAAGTCAAAACCCAACTGCTTTGGAATCGTTTGCCATTTTATGGAATGGTTCGAAGAAAAGCAGTGCGTGAGGCCGCCCCGCTGCCCACCACTGGGATTCCACCGGACTGCCGGAGTCCCAGGTTGGGTCATTCCGAACCCCATCCCACGAGCTTTCCAAATGGCAAGAGCCAGAGCCGAGCTTAAGCAGGGAAGAAGGGGGGAGGGAGTGCTGGTTAAAGAAAGCGGAGGGTCCGGAGAGCGGAGGAGCGCCTCCAGACTAGGGCAGGTCCTGCCTTCCTCCCGCTCACGGAGGCCAGGAAAACTAGGCTTACAGCGCGAATGCCGAATTCCCGCGGCCTCCCCAACCGCCTGGTGCACTGATTCTTCCCCCTCACCGCGCCCCCGCCGATGCCTGTAAGAGGTCCCCCGGTTATTCGAAGTAGACCCCATTCCCCCAGCCAACGCCGCTTCGGTCCGCCACTTGCTCCCCAGTCAGGACCAATAAACCAAGAGTTGAAGCGCATACCTGTCGACGCCGGGCCTGCCCCTGGGTCCCAACTCACTCTGACCTTGAACTCCCTCCACTTAGCCCTGGGGGCGTCTCAGGCCAAGGCATCCAGAAGAGTTCTCTAAGTAGTTCTCAGGGCGCACACATGAAGTATACACACGCGGGGCCGGAGGAGCCTCCGCGCGCACACAGACGGAGCACAGGCACGCACTCACGAAGTCACTCCACGCACAGGCAAGAAGACCCACTCCCAGCCGCGGGGCTGGAGCCCGGGTCTGAGCGCGCGGCCCGGCGTCTCCCCTCCCAGCCTTACCTGCCCACCACGCAAAGCCCGTCCACGCCCGCGGCCCAGGGCCCGAGGCTGAAAACAGGCCCGGCACCGAAGCCCACAGACGGCCCTCCCTGCTGACCCCGGCAGCAGCCAGTCACCCGGGACACCCAAGGCCTACGAACCCGACGTTTGGGCAGGGTCGGACCAAAAGTGGGAGCCAGGGTAGGTATCCCAGCCCCGACGGGGCCCCGGCCGCTTGCTTTCCTTCGCCCGTGGCACCCGGGGGACCTGGATTTGGCCGCCCCCAGCGCCGCGGACATCCAGCTCCTTCCTTGCGTCCAGGGTCCAGCCCGGCGAGCGGAGGCGGGGAACCAAGCCCGTTGCTATGCAACCTCCATCCCGCGCCGGCGCTGGCACCACCTCGCCTCCTGGCTCCGAGCCTCGGGTGCAAGGGAGCCAGCGCCAGGCCGAGCCCAACTTCCCAACCTGAGCTAAGCAGGGCCCTGGGCTCGCTTCCCAATCTACTCAGGGTGCCCGAGATGCGCCTCGCACCCCCATCCCCACGCCTCCCCCAATCTGTGACTGGATCCCACGGAGCGCCAACAGCCGCAGTCCCAGAAATTGAGGCGAGGGGAGCTCCCTAGCTCGTCTTCTTCGAGCCCTCCCCGGGGCCAGCTTCTTCCCCAGGTGGCGCCCACGCCCCCCGCCCCAGCGGCCCAGGCGCCCTACCTGAAGCATCACTTTGTACTGCTCCTCCGGTTTCTGGACCACGCACATATTACATCCCATGGTGCTGGCCGGCGAGGGGAGAAGGGCGGCAACGGGAAAACGCCTTTCAAAGGCCCGTGCGCGGGACCTCGGGTCCCGGGCCGGGGCCTGGGGCCATACCCAAGCGCGGGGGCGGGCCGCCTAGCGGGGGAGGGGCGCACGCCCCCGGTGAAGGGGCGGCTCCACGCCCCTCCGGTTAACTCTTCGCGGGCTGAAGCTAGGCGCAGGCATGCTCCCTCGCACCGGCCAGAAGAAAAAGGGCAGCGGGGGATGGGCGGGCGAGCCGGGCGTTGCTTGGCGACGACCCCCCAGGAGGCGCAGGGGCGCGCCAGGCCGCCAGGGGCCGTCAAAGGCCGTGGGTCGCGCGCCTCCCCGCCCCGGGGGCCCGCCGTTGGCTTTGCCGCCTCCTACTCCTGCCCATGGCCGCTGGCCTCGGGAGCCCAGCCCTCGCGCTCAGCGCCGCGGCCCGGCCCGCCGACGGAGGGACGGCGGCGCGGCGGCGGCCCGCGCCCGCGCTCCCGCCTCTCCTGGCCACGCTCTCGGCGCTCCCGGCGCTCGCGGCTCCCGCTCTCCGGCCAACAGCCGGCTCCGCGGTCTCTAGCTCCCGCCCGGGCCTACGGGCACGCGCGCGCGGGCGCGGCGGGGGAGGGGCGCGGGGACGAGGCGCACGCGCACGGGGAGGGGAGCGGGGCTAGGTGGGAGAGTGAGCGGCGGGAAGCAGCGGGAACCGGCGCGCAAAGCCGGGGACGGGGCCTTGGCCCAGAGCGGGGTGGGGGTGGGGGTGTCCCCGAGGCCCACGGCGTCCGGCCCCCCAGGCGCCTTGCCGAGGAAGTGCGGCCTGTGCCGTGCGTGCCCGGGAGACCGGGTCCTGCTTGGGGATCGCCTCCCGGGATTCCCCCGGAGAGCTCGGGACCTCAGGATGGGCGCGATTTCCGCCCCTGTCCCTGGGCCTCCACGCGGCAGCCCGAATGCCTGGGGCCCTCCCTCCGGCTTCCCTTTAGTGAAATGACCGTTTCCTTCAGTTCTGCCGTATCCTCGCTGTCGTTGAAATGAACACCTTTGTTAAAATCTTATTTTAAGAAAAAAAGAAAAAGCGTGAGATGGGGTGGGTCGTGGAGGGAGGGCCGGCCTCGCGACTCGGGACGCCTAGGGGCCCTTGCGCGCATAGGACTGGCCTGCCTGCGCCCACTGCCTACCTGTGTTTATCTCAGCCCCAGCCCGCGCTTTCACTTGCTTCCATCCTTTCCTCTTCTCTCCCACAATCTGTCGTCTCTTCTTGTTCAAGCCTGGAGACAGAAAGACCTTTGCCTGGAAAGCAGCATCGAGTCCGAGGGCTGTGTTCCCAGTGGGTGCCAGGGTGAGCTGCTGAGCTGCAGACCCCTGGCTTCAGAAGAACACTCGATTACATTGCTACGCGCTTCATTTCCAGGCTTTGGTGACAGAATCATTAGCCACACAGGGCTGTTTAATTAGATGGCAATTGGGGTAGGCCCCCTCCACAGCCCAGCTTTGCTCCCTGACTCCTGGTTTAGAGAACACGAATCACCCTTACAGTTGTTGGGCTGGCCTGGAGTCTGGAGAAGGGATGCAAGTGTCCGGAGAAGCCCACCTGGAGGCAAGGCTGTGGGGCAGTTGCTCATGTTGCAAAGTGGTCTTGGGATGAAAGCCGGTATAAGTGGTTCTCAAGTTGCTGCTTGAGAGCTCAGAACTGCTGGGACCTGACCCTTCAGGAACTGAATAAAAGTGCACCTCGGAACTGTCAGCCCCAGGCACGAAGATGGAACAGCCCTACAACAAAGGACCACAAACCCTGTGGCCTAAAACAACAGAAGTGTATTCTCTCCCAGTTCTGGAGGCCCCAAGACCAAATACAAGGTGTTGGCAGGGCCGTGCTCCCTCTGCAGGCTCTAAGGGAGGGTCCTTGTTTGCCTCTTCTAGCTTCTTGGTGGCTCCCAGCAACCTTTAGTGTTCACTGATTGTAGCTGCATTACTCCAGTGTTTGCTCCGTTTTCACATGGCTGCCTTTCCCATGTCCCTTCTGTGTCTGTGTCTAACACGCTCTCTTATAACACTAGGCACTGGATTTAGGGCCCACCCAAATCCAGCATGGCCTCCTCTTAACTTGACTGTATCTGCAAAGATTCTAATTCCAAAAAAGTTCACATTCCCAGGTTCCAGGGATTAGGACTTGAACTTTTTGGAGAACATAATTCTGCCCAGTACACATAACCAAGTCCAGATTCAAGGCCCTCAGAAATAGACTCTGCCTCTTGATGGGAAGAGCAAGGAAGTCACATTGCATGGGAGTGGGAGTGTGCACACCCAGAAGGGAAGATTGGTTGGCCATTTTACCATTGGCAACCCTCCTCCATTACCCACCCTCAGAAAGCATCTCCCCTGGTCCAGGCTGTTTCCTGGATAGCTGAACCAGTTCTTTATCCATGACAGGTCTGAGCCTTTCATTGCTTTCCCCTTGTTGAGCCACAGTTGTGCAATTCTGTTTAGGAAATGCCAAGAGACTCCCTGTTGAGTCCCCTGAGTTGCAGACATATTTCTTGTTCTCCTTGGAGAGCACCACGCTAGCTCTTGATGGTCTCGGGATCAAGCACCCTGGCAATACAGCAGTCTTTTCTCAGCTGGGTGATCCACGGGTATGAGGAGCCTGTGTTCACCAGATGGTCAGTATCGTTTCCAGTTCAGCAGAGCCTTTATCATGACTCCACATGGAAACAGTGCCCCCATCCCAGGAACCAGGACCTCTAGCCCAAGAGGGCCTAAGGTTTCAGAAATGGGATGCACAAATTCCCCAAATGGGTCACTGGGAATGATGGGAAGAACAGCCAACCCTCTTCCCGCTCCGGGTTCGTGGCACCACGCAGTGACTGCTGATTCCGTGCATTTGTTGCATTATGGAGTGATGCCCCCTAGCCCCACAGGACGTTACCCCTGAGCTGGCATCTTTGCTGAACCTTCAGTAAGCTCAGGGTGCTTCTGGATGTTGTACTATATGGCAGCACCAATGTCTCTCATGGTTATGTGCCTATTGTCACACCTTCCTTGGGAAAAGAGTCCCTTGCTCTGAAGCATTGTTGTGTGCCGTATCACCAACAGATCAGGCGTTCTGTAAGCCCTCAGATGGATTGCTGGCAAAGACACTGTGCACATGGAAGGCAAATCCCAATCCCAAGACCTGCCAATGACTGCCCCCTCCAAGGTGGAAGGAGTCCAATGTAATCAACGTGCCACCTAACCTCTGGGTGGTCCCCTTGAGGAACAGCATCACACTGAGGGCTTCAACACTTGTCTCTGCTGTGGGTGGGCTGGGCCTTCAGTGGCGGTAGGTACAGAGACAAGCCTTGACGAGAGGAAACCCTTGCTGTTGCGCTCTTCTACCACAGCCCCTGCCCTCGCAGGCCGTCGGACCGTGGACAGCCGCTGGCTGATCTCCACCCTCCACCTGGCAGATGAGCCCCTGCTCTTGCCCCACGCACCGCCGCTGCAGGGAGGTAGGGGAGGCGCTGGGGGAGAGCTGGGTGCCGAGTACTCTTCGTGTGTGCTCCCTTAGGCCCTTAGCTTCCTCCACACACCTCTTCTCCACACTTTCTTGTCTTTGACTGATACTGTAATTTATAGTAAGAAACATATGTACAGTTGACCTTGAACAACACAGGTTTGAACTGTGCAGGTCCACTTATACATGGAATTTTTTCAAGAAATACAGTACAGTACTGTAAATGTTTTTTCCCTTCCTTATGAAATTAACATTTTCAAGAATACAGTGTATATTACATGTAACATACAAAATATGTGTTAATCGACTATGATATCAGTAAAGCTTCTGGTCACCAGTAGGTTATTAGTAGTTAAGTTTGGGGGAGTCATAAAGTTACATGTGCATTTTATTTCTTTTTTTGATCGAAGTAGAGTTGCTATGCAATAAATATAGGTATACAACACAGTGATTAAATAGTTACCCACATTATTAAATCCTCACCCCCCCCCATAGTGCAGTTACTGTCTGCCAGCATAGAAAGATGTTACAGAATCATTGGCTATACTCTCCATACTGCACTTCCATCCCCATGACCAACTTATATTATGATTGAGATTTTTGTGCCCCCTCCCCTCCCGCCCCATTCCCCCGCAATAACCACCAGTCACTTCTCAGTGTTTATGAGTCTACTGCTGTTTTGTTCATTTTTGTATTGTTTTGGATTTAGATTCCATAGAAGTGAAAGCATATGGTATTGGTCTTTCAACACCGGGCTTACTTCACTGAGCATAATACCCTCTAGGTCCATCCATGTTGTGCCAAATGGCAGGGTTTCTTTTTTTATGGCTGAATAATATTCCATTTGTATATGTACCACATCGTCTTTATCCATTCAGCTGTTGACAGACACTTCAGTTTCTTCCATCATTTGGCTATTGTAAATAATGCAGCAACAAACATAGGGATGCATACATCTTTTCAAATTAATTATTTTGTTTTCTTCAGGTAGATTTCCGGAAGTGAATTACTGGGTCATATGGTATTTCTATTTTTAGTTTTTTGAGGAACCTCCCATACTGCTTTCCATAGTGGCTGCACCATATATGTGGATTTTTGGCTATGTAGTCACTAAAAGACCGCCGAATTCCTCAGGGGGAGAAACAACCACACCAAGAAGCGAATATCCAATCCAACCAAGAGATTTATTTAGCGACAATGAGGTGGCTGCCTGCCAGAGTGAGAGAGTAGCAATGTGGGCTGGGGAGCTTTGGCTTGTATATCCTATTAAGGCACTTGGCATGAGCTGATTGGTTATGGATTCGTTGGGGTCAGCTGGTGGGACTTTATTGGTCTGTGTCACAGAGGTTTTGTGTCATGAGCAGGAAGCTGAACCTAATCTCGGGAAACCAAAACTTAACGGTCGCCATCTTAGGTCAGGGAGTGTGGGTGTTGGGTGCCATTTTGACTAACAGTGACCACCCCTAACCCCTGCATTCAAGGGGCAGCTGTACTTGGTCTTGTAAGAATGGAGGGAGCGGAGAAAGGGATGGGTCTCACTGGAGGAACCCAACTCAAGCCAAATAAGGAAGAGAATGGTGAATGTCACTCAAATGATTCAACAGGAGGTCCATAGCCACAGGTCCCACCTAAAACATGCGTCACAGTACTCTCTCCCCAGCAACCCAGCATGACCAATCATCGGTGATTATGACACCCACACTGGCCAATTAGTTCTGTTTAAAATACCCTCAGGGCTCTCCCAGCGCCCTTCATGAGCCTGTCGCCCCTCCTACTGGGCGTGACTTCCTTGGCCTGTGCACGGACCAGTGAACCTCACCTGGGATTGCGCTAATAAATTTTTTTTGTCTCCTTTGTTGCCACTTACCTGGTCTGGTTTTGTTTACCTTACATTAGGTGCTGAAACCCGGGAGGACAGTGTGGGGCCCCAGTGGGCTCCCCCTCCTCTCCCGACCTGGGACCTCTCTCCAGAACAGGACCTGATCCCAGGGCCTCAGACAACTTGGTGAATCCCTTGTCTTACTTGCTCCCTCCTCCTACCCTCTGCAGGGTGCCCGGTCAGACATCGCAGCCACGTCGGGACGCCCCTCCGCCTGTGCCTATTTGGCTCCGGTATAGTGGAGACATCCCTATCTCTGGATCGCCAAACCTGTCTTTCCCATCCGTAACCAGAGTAGATCCGGGATGCTAGACCTACTTGTTTAGGGACCCAGGGACAGAGGAGATAGTCATGGGAAGCCAGCACTCGAAACCTGAGGCACAGACCTGGCTGAGGTGTCTTACTTCCCATCTCACTACTCTGGACTTATCCAAGGATATCCGTAAACAGAAGCTGATCTTCCTTTGTTCCCAGGCCTGGCCCCAATATCCTCTGGATAACCAGTCTCACTGGCCCCCTGAGGGAACTTTTGATTACAGCCTCCTCACCAATTTCAGCAACTATTGTCACCGGACTGGGAAATGGTCTGAGGTTCCCTATGTCCAGCCCTTTTGGGCATTGCACTGCCGCCCAGACCTCTGTGTCAGGTGTTCCTCGGCCCAGGTCCTCCTATGACAAACTGAGGGAGGCCTAATGAAAACCCAGCCTCTTTCCTTAATCACTTAACAGAGGCTCTTACCCTCCACACTCGTTCGGATCCTTCCTCACTGCCAGGGTCCATGGTCCTAGCTACCCACTTTATCACCCAGTCCACCCCGGACATACAGCGTAAACTAAAAAACGCAGAAGAGGGCCCCCAGACTCCACTCTGAGACCTGGTAAATATGGCCTTGAAGGTTTATAATGCCCAAGAGGAGGAAGCCAAGGCCATTCAGGCCCAGAGGCTAAAACAGAAGGTGGCCCTTCAAACCCAAGCCCTGGTCGCTGCCCTGTGGCCGGCACAACAGGGGCCTCAGAGCCCCTGCCTCAGGAAACAATCCGAGACCCGCATGCCTCCAGGAGCCTGCTTCAAGTGTGGCCAGGATGGCCACTGGGCAAAACATTGCCCCAACCCCAGGCCACCGACTCGGCCCTGCCCTGTCTGCACACAGAGGGGTCACTGGAAGTCAGAGTGCCCCCTTGGGATGAGCCATCCTCCGGCGACAGAGTTCCATGGGGAGCCGGCTCCCCCAATGGGCCCCTCCTCAGAACTCCTGGGTCTCCTGGACGACTGAAGCCGCCTGGACTCGGGCACCCCGATCACCCTTGCCGAGCCCAGGGCTACACTACAGGTAGCGGATAAGTCCATGTCCCTTTTGGTGGACACGGGGGCTACCTATTCTGTTTTACCCTCCTTCCACAGGCCTTTACATCCTTCCCAGGTCTTCGTTGTGGGAGTCCCTGGGACCCCCTCTAAACCTCTGGAAACAGGCCCGGTGTCCTGCCTCTTCGAAGGCAGCCCCCTCACTCATTCATTTTTAGTCATTCCATCATGTGCAGCCCCCTTGCTGGGAAGGGACGTCCTATCTAAGCTTGGGGCATCTATCGGTCTCTCCTCACACCGAGCCCCTCCAACTCCGGTCCTCGCCCTCGCCCTCGCCCAGGCTGTCTCCTCCCCTGAGCCCTTGCCTGACTTCCCCGTTTCCCCTGAGAAGGTAGACCCAGTGGTCTGGGACACTTCCACTCCAGTAGTGGCCAGCCACCACACCCCGGTCCTCATTCATCTCAAGGACCCCTCCTGCTTCCCTTCTCGGCCTCAGTTTCCTATTTCACACACCCACCGCAAGGGTCTTCAGCCCACTGTCAGTCGGCTTCTTACCCAGGGTCTCCTGGTTCCCACCCATTCCCCTTGCAATACTCCTATCCTCCCAGTCAGAAAACCATCTGGTGCTTATCGACTGGTACAAGATCTACGGATAATCAACTCCACTGTAGTGCCACTACATCCAGTGGTCCCTAACCCATCTACTCTTTTATCTCACATACCCCCCACTACCACTCATTTCACTGTCCTAGACCTTAAAGGTTCCTTCTTCACCATCCCCCTCCAGCCCGATTTCCAGCCGCTTTTTGCCCTTACTTGGGAGGATCTGGACACCCAGAGAACACAGCAGTTAACCTGGACGGTTCTGCCCCAGGGATTCCGCAACAGCCCCCACCTTTTTGGCCAGGCGTTGGCCAGAGACCTATCCCTCTATGACTCTGGGTGCAGCACTCTCCTCCGGTATGTAGATGACCTCCTCCTGTGCAGCCCCTCAAAAAAATCTCCCTCCAGGACACGGCCTCCTTCCTTAACTCCTGCTACAATGGGGATTTAGGGTCTCCCCCTCCAAAGCTCAACTCTCCACCGCACAAGTCACCTACCTAGGGGTGGCCCTAACCCGACCTCCAAGGCCCTCACGGTGGACCGCACCACCTCCACCAGGGAGCTCCAGCCCCCCACCTCGGGTGCTGAGATCTTGTCGTTCCTTGGACTGGTGGGCTTCTTCAGACATTGGGTCCCCAACTTTGCTATACTTGCTAAACCGCTATATGCCACAGCCAAAGAGACCCCCACCGGGCCCCTCACTTCCCCCTCAAGGGTAGCTCACGCTTTCGAGGATTTGCAGAGGAGCGCCCCTCTCTCCCCCCCCACCTCCGCCATGCTTCCCAATCCTCGCAAGCCTTTCACCCTGTTCACTAAAGAAGAAGCTGGAGTGGCAACTGGAGTCCTAGTCCAGCCAGTGGGGCCCTCATACCGACCAGCTGCCTTTCTATCCAAACAGACTCCACTGCCCAGGGATGGCACCCTTGCCTCCGGGCACTGGTGGCGGCAGCATGCCTATCCAAGGAGGCCTTGAAACTCGCCCCGGTCTCCTCAGATTTTGTCAGCAGCGACTGGTGGAAATCTCCCGAGTTATGGTTAACCAGATGCTGTTACACCAGTACTCGCCCCTTCCCTCCCAACCACCCCTGGCCAGATGCCTGACTAGGGAGCCGTTTTTCCCAGTAGTCACTCATGACCTTATTCACTGGCTTCGCTGGAAGGGAACTCCTAGGGAAGCTGAGGCCAGACCATGACCTGGAAACTCTGTCCAGCTTGTTTTCTCCAAGGAACCTTGACTCTTCATCATCTGTCATCCTGGAGTGATGCGGTTGCCGTCTCCTAATGCAGCCATAACCTTTGTGTTTTCCATTTCCTATGGGTCATGCCTTTGGTATTGTAGCCAAAGAAGTCATCACCAAACCCAAAGTCACCTAGATTTTCCTTAGATTATAATCTAGGATTTTATAGTTTTGCATTTTACATTTAAGTCTATGATCCATTTTGAGTTAATTTTTCTGAAGGGTGTAAGGGCTGTGGCTAGATTCACTTTTTGCATGTGGACATCCAGTTGTTCCAGCATCAGTTGTTGAAGATTATCCTTTCTCCATTGAATCACCTTTGCTCCTTTGTCAAAGATCAGTTGACAATATTTGTAAGGGTCTATTTCTGCTCTTTCATTTCGTAAAACTGAATACCCTGTTGATGGCATGGAGGAAGCAGACAGGGGCCCAGGGGGCTTCTCATGTTCTCTTTGAGAACATGTTCTGGCGCATGAGAACATGGGTATTTGCTTTTCTAGGTTTTTTTCTTTATTATAGATTCACAGCATATAATTACTCACTATCCATCAAACTTGTCCTCTCAAGGCCAATTTCACTTTGTTTATTTTAAAAATAAGCTCCTTAATACCTGTGAAACCACTGTCCAACTTGGCATGGGGCCATTACCAGTAGCTTACGTGCACCATCCTGACCCATGTGTCCCTCATACTTCTCAGTGACCGACAGCCCACATTTGGATTTATCATTCTCTTTTTAAAATTGCAATAGAGTATGTACAACACAAAATTTGGCATATTAAACATTTTAAAATACCATTTGGAGGTACTGATTCCATTCACAGTGTGCAACCATCACCACTATTTTCCAAACCCTTTAGTTGCACCAAAAAGAAACTATCCTCATTAAGCAATAGCTCACTGTTCCCCTCCTCCAGGCCCCTGTAACCTCTATCCACTTTCTGTCTTTATGAATTTGCCCATTCTACGTATTTCATATAAGTGGAACTGAATACTGTTTGTCATGTTATGACTGACTTATTTCACTTCATACACTGTTTTCAAGATTCATCCACATTCTAGCATGGATCAGAATTCCATGCCTTTTAATTGCCAAGTAGTATTCTGTTGTATGGATAGATCACATTTGTTTATCCATTCATTTGGTAATGGACACTTGGGTTGCTTCCCCTTATTTTGTTTTGTTTTTAATACAGCTTTATAATGTATTTATGTATGCCAAAAATTATATTTTTCAATTCAGGTTATTTGCTAACTTTATGCAAAAATTAGCCTATTGGTAGTCTCCCGGGCTTGCTTTTCTCTCCTCAACATTATATAACTAAGATTTTTTTCTATGATGTTGTTGTAGTTATATTCATTCATTTTTACTGATATATAATATTCCATAATTTGTTCACCCATTTTCTCATTAAAAGGCATTTCTGTTGTTTCTTGTCTGGTGCTCTTGCAACAGCACTGCTTTGAACATTTGTGTGCACAGTCTCCTGGCGCAACATATGAAATTCTGTCTTGCATATGTGCCCAGGAGTGAAAGATGTGCACATGTTCAACTTGACAGGTGGGACCTAATTATTTCCCAAACTGGTCCTACCAATTTATATTCCCATTAGATCCTTTGCGACCTACATCTTCTTCAACTCTTCAATTTTCAGACTTTTTCATTTCTGCCAAGCAGGTGGATGGAAATGGTCTCTCACTGTGGTCTGCATTTCCCTGATTACTGGTGAGGAGGATCTTTCCTTCAGTAGTTTCTTGGCTATGTGCATTTTCTCTTCTATGTTATACCCCATCTTGTCTTTTCCAGGTTTTGTATTGTTTTCTTTTTCCTTTTGCTTATTGATCTGTAGGAACTATTTATGTATTCTGGATACAAATCTTTTGTCAGTTACATGTATTGCAAATATTTTCTCTCAGTCTGTGGCTTGCCTTTTCAGTTTCTTTAAAAAGTCTTTGGTAAACAGAGGTTCCCAATTCTAACATAGTTAAATCTATCAATTCTTTTTTCTTTTTCCTTCTTCTTCAGATTAATGCTTTTTATGCCTGGTTTAAGAAATCCTTCCCTACACCAGGGTCAGAAAGATATTCACCTAGATTTCCTTATACGATCTCCTATAAGAATTTTAAAGTTTCCTTCTTGACATTTATATCCTTAATGCCTCTGGAAATGACTTTTGTGTAAGACATGATAAAGGGACCCAATCTCAGCTTTCCCCCACAGGAGTCACTGATACTTCCTTCTCCAGCTGTTGAATAATCACCTTCCTCCTCAATCTGCCTTGTCCCCTGTGTCACATATTAAAGGTCCATCTTTGTGGAGTCTGTTTTGAGCTCTGTTTTGTTGCACTTTCCAGTTTGTCTACCTGTGCTAATGTCAGGCTTTGTTGGTTATTATAGCTTTTAATAAGTATTGTTATTTGCTAGGCAAGTCCCACTCGTTCATCTTCAGGAGTGTATTACCTAGTTGCAGTATATAATGATATATAAGAAATATATATTTGGTCATTCAGTGTGGGTAAAATTGTAACATTTCCAGACTATCTCGCCTGGCTTTAGTACATCTGCATATCAATAGGCGTTCAGAGGTGGAAAGAAGTAAGGCTTTAGTGCATTTGCATCATTCCTCAGGGGTGGAGAGAAGGTCATCTCCTGTCAATGGGTAATGACCTGGGCAAGGAGGGCTTATCTGTACCTGAGAGGGGAGGGCTGGTTTTGCTTTTGCTGGAGCAGGAGAGAGAGAAGGCCCTGGACTGCAGTTTGTGAGCAATAAACTGATTTTAAACTTTATTTCTCCCTTTGACTGATTTTGGTTTTTAGAGGTATTTTGCCCCAGGATTTCCCTTCCCCAGACTTACATTTAGATAACCAGAATATATTTCTCAAATATATTGGTCTTCATCCACAGTCCCTGAAAACACTTCAGAGCCATAAAGGTGAAATTGGTGTCTTGTTACTAAATGAAGGTAACTTCTGGATGCCACCGAAGGGCGGGTGACCAAGAGGACCAACCATGTGACTAAAGGGTTGGAACCTTCAGTCCCCCAACCCCTCACCTCCAGGGAGGGGAGAGGAGCGGGAGGTTGAATCAGCCAATGCCAATGACTTAGTCCGTATGGCTATGTAGTGAAGCCTCTGTAAAAGAGGAGAGATGCTTGGTGCTTTTGGGGGAGCACCCATGCATGGGGAGGCAGATTAAGTGCTACTGGGCTTGGCCCCAAGCTCCACAAAGGTAGAAGCTTCTTTGTTTCGGAGCTCACTCTGCATCTCTTCATTTGGCTGTTGATTCGTATCTTTTCTCATATCTTTTAATAAACTGGTAAATGCAACTAAGTGCTTTCCTGAGCTCTGTGAGCGGTGCTAGCAAATTAATAAAACCTAAGGGGGGGTTGTTTGAACCTCCGATCTGTAGTCAGTCTGAAGTACAGCTAAACAGCCTGGGTCTGGCGACTGGTGTCTGAAGTGGGAGTTGAGGGGCAGTCTTTTGGACTGAGTCCTTACCCTGTGTAATCTGATTCTCTCTCTCAGTAGATAGTGTCAGAATTGAGCTTAATTCTCTCTCTCAGCTAGTGCCTGAGAATTGACTGCCATTGTGGTGTGACGTGAGTGGATCTGGAAGTATGGATCCGCAGGTGATGGAGTAACAAACTTGATACCCTTATGGCTACACGAATCACACGGTTTATTTTGCAATTTCCTTTCACACAACACTCAAAGGGGGGATTAAGCATATCTGAAAATCACACATATCACAGATCGGTACATCTCATACCGGTCACGACGGACGGTTCGGGTCCGGGCTGTCCCAGTCAGCCTCTCGTCTGTCCCGAGGGGAAAGCGATGCAGCCGAGGCTGTTCCAGCGGAGTGACGAATCCGTGACGGCGCAGGAGCGCAGGCAGAGGAGCAGGAGCAAGCCTCGGAGCACACATCTGTGGTCCGGCATCAGGGACCCCTGGGACGAGCTTGCCGCAGGGGCTCTGTGTGCAGTCCCTTATGCAGTCCAGTCCATCCATCCGGGTGTCGGAGATAAGAGGGTGCAGTCCACATGTGGTGTTACCCAGCTCAGGCATTCACCGGCATGCCTGACATATGGAGTTATCTGGTTTGGGCGTTCACCAGTACACCTGTTAGGGTGGGGTTTGTTTACAGAGGCAGTCAGAGTGAAAGCAGGCAAGCCTGACATAAGCAACTCCATACTGGAGACCTGACATAAGCAACTCTGTGAAGGATACTCATCAGGTGGGAGGGACACCCAACCCGCCCATGTTGGATTTGTCTCAAAATACCTAGAAGCCGTCTTGAACCTTGCTCTAACATAAAGCTAACAAACCTAACACCTAAACCTACTAAAGAAAGAAAAAAGACAAAAAATAATCTCTGGATAGCTCACTTTTGAATATGAGTGCAAAAATTCTAAAAAAAAAGATAATCAAGTGGGTCCCAGCAATATAGCAGAAGAATAAGATACTATGTATGACCAAATATGGTCTAGTACAGAAGTACTAGGGTAGTTTGACATCAGGAAATCTTTTCATGGAAGTCGTTACTCAAAACACCAGAGAAAATCACTTGATCACATTAGTTAGGTGCTGATAAGGAATTTGGTAGCATTCAAGGCTCATCCCTTTAAAAGAGAGTATGAATGTACAAATGTGGTGGTGAGAGACAGCGCTTTGACCCCGCAGTGAGCCAGTTCCACACTGACATATTCCAGATAAGACTAGTGCACTCTGGCCAAGTGCAGGGTTTTCTCTGAAATGGTAAACCTATAAGCCTTGTGCACATCAAGAGCTATAAGGCCTGGGGAAGATTGGGAAGAGATGGAGCAGAAGCCAGGAAGGGATGCATGTAATTGAAAGGCAAAAAGCATAGCAGAGCAGCCAAGTGGAAGCAAATCTCAGAACACAAGAAACAAAGTACACTTCCTTAGGTAAGGGACTCATCCTGAAGTGGTAACCTTACATGCTTTGCATAAAACAGGAGCTTGGAAATCTGGGGTGAAGAGAGTGGAGATTGATCAGAAGCCACACTGTGGGGCTGGGGGTGGGGGAAGGTGCAGTGCAGTGTACACATGTGAAGAATAGCAATTGGCCTAGTGCCGAGAGAGTGCAGAAAATACTGATTTATCAGTATTTCCCCTATGGTTAGTGATTTTTGTGTCCCATTTAAGAAATCTTTCCCAACCCTGAGATCATGTACATGTTCTCCTGCTGTCTTCTACAAGCTTTCTGGTTTCGCCTTTTATTTTTGCATTGACAAAACAACTGTAACTGAGTTTTGTGTACAGTGTCAGGCAGTAGTCAAGATTTTTTTCATTAAAAACGAGACAGAACAAAACACTTTCAGGCTGGAGATGCTCAGTAAGGCTCGGCAGGGTCTTATTACAATGTCCAGTTTGGTTTTCTTTATTGTTTTTAACAATGCCAGTGTGGGTAAAACTGTAACATTTCCAGAGTATCTTGCCTGGCTTTAGTGCATTTGCATATCCTCAGGGGTGGAGAGAAGTTCATCTCCAGGTCAATGGGTAATTACGTGGGCAACCAGGGCGTGTCTGACCAGAGAGTTTAAAGGGAGGGTATTGCTTGCTTCCTTGCTTCTTCAGGAGCAGAGGAGAGAGACAGCCGTGGACTGCAGTTTGTGAGCAATAAACAGGTTTTAAACTTTATTTCTCCCTTTGACTGATATTGGTTTTTTAGAGGTATTTTGCCCCAGGATTTCCTCTCCCTGGACTTACATCTGGCAGCAGTCAGCAGGGTGCCTCTGAACCCAAAATCTGTCATAATGGGTGTGACCTTTGGGAGGGCTGCTCCTTTGGATGGTGGGGAGGCCCCAGCAGATGCAGTGGCAGAAGGTGCTGCTTCACCTGTTATTATCCCCCCAGCTGTGGGGCTTCCAGCTTGGGAACCCCTAGTGGGGAATTGGTCTAGGGTAAAGTACTTCCTAGAGGGGTGGGTCCTTCCCCAGAACTGGGGAAGGGTGGAAACACCGGAAGCTGTGGAATTAGCCCCCCGTGAGTTGGAAGACAGCTTGGAGACTTTAGAGGGCTGTGCAGCTGCTGGCACTGTAGGTTCTCTTTTCATCGAGTTAGTGGAAAATGTTATACAAGAGAAAGAGAGGATTGTCAAGGGACTCAGGCAGGAGAGAGACACACTTCAGCATCGCTTGGAGGAGCTGGGCGATAACCTATGGGATGCTGTCAAAGAACAGAGACAGTTACTGAAAAGGCAGCTCACGCTCCTAGAAAGCTCCTTAGCAGCGGCGAAGAGGGAGAGGGCAGGAAAAGCGGCGTTGCAGGAGCCATGGCAGGGAGGGGGAGGGAAGAGTGGTGTCTTCAGCCCCGGAAATGGTGGAGTTGGAGCTGTTGGTGGAGGAGCCCGAGGGAGAGGAGGAGGCGGGGCCACTGGCGGATCGGCTACCCAGGTCACCGCCGGAGGTACAATCTTCTCCAGTTTTAAATGCTCACCCAGCTGTAATTAAGAAAATAAAAATGAAACAACCGCGGGCTCCTCAGGGGGAGGAGCAGCCCCCTCCCCAGGGTGTGGAGCCCTCCATGCTCCACCCCTGTACCCAGAAGGAGCTGGCGGACATGAGCGTCCGGTATAGGCAGAGGCCATCAGAATCTCTGCCTACATGGCTTTTAGGACTCTGGGATATGGGGGTGGAAAACATTGTTGTGTCCCATACTGAGATAAGTAGAATGGCTTCCCTGACGACTCGCCCTTCCCTCCAACAGTGGTTGCAAAATGCCCATCACGCCTCAGGGAATCAGACACTCCTGGAATGGCTGACAGCTGCCATCAGGGCATTCTGGCCTAATCAGGGTGATTTGCATATGCAGAGCTCCAACAGGTACTGCGGGAATTGGGTATGAAAAACATCATCTATGATATGGACCCCCAGGGCCCTGATGAGGAGGTGTTCACGATAGGAATGAGAACCTGGTGCCGCACACAGCTCCCACATCTCTCTGTGGGTCCCTAGTGAACACTCTTGCCCCCCACCTAGGGCACCCCATAAGAGAGGCTACTCGTACTTTAGCAGATCTGGGGGAGGCTGAAACAATAAGGGCATGGAGAGAAGTACGGGCCACGACTGAAAGGAGAGGTGCAAAAGGCCCCGCGAAGGTCTTGAGGACCCAGATATGGGTTCATTTGATAAAGGCCTGGGCAGTGAAAGAAAAACTCGATGGGCAGCCCAATAGAATATTGTTAGAACTGTGGCACCAATTAAAGCCAGAGCAGCAGTTCAGCCGCTGAGGTCCAGGACACGGAAACCAGAGTCAAGGCCTCGTGCCAGGCCTGTGTCCCTGCAAAACTTCATGGGAGACAGTACTCAGGATTCACCTGGGCCCTCACCCCCACCAGGAGGACCACTGGGCATCACGGTTACACTGAGGGGGGGTCAAGGCCCCCACCTGGGGGACATGGTGGGGACCAGAGGCCACATGTAGAATTAGGAATTCATTGGTCCCCTGTGAATGTACATGTCCTGGCGCTGGTGGGCACGGGAGCTGAGTGTTCTCTGATCCATGCCAACCCTGAGTGTTTTCCCGGGCCCCCTGCTGTGATAGATGGCTATGGGGGTAAGGCAATTAGAGGGAAGAAAGCCCAAATCCCATTGGGGTTGGGGCGTTTGCCCCCAAAGGAGTATACTGTGTACATTTCTCCCATCCCTGAATATATTTTGGGGGTGGATATCCTGCAGGGCCTGTCATTACAGACCACTGCAGGGGAGTTCAGACTGAGGGTACGTGTGGTAAAGGCAGTTCTGAGGAGCCATGCTAAGCACCTACCTGCAGCTCTGCCTGTACCTCCACGGGTGACAAATACTAAGCAGTATAAATTGTCTGGGGGACACAAGGAAATTGGAGAAACTCTCCAGGAGTTGGAGAAGGTGGGTATCATAAAGCCCACTCACAATCCTTTTAATTCCCTGGTGTGGTCAGTGAAAAAGCTGGTTGGCTCCTGTAGTATGACTGTGGATTGAGCAGGTGGCCTTGTTTAATATTGTCCGAGACCAAGACGCTGGTATCTCAGGTAGAAATCATCAGAGCAGGAAGTTGCTTGTGTTAAGTTAATTCTAAACATTCAAGAATCACTTAACAAGTCCACACCCCTAAGCCTTTTTTCGTGTTCTCAAAATCCTCAACTGCCTATAGAACCCCTAGACAACACATGACACAGGACTCTCTTGTCTCCTCCTGGCATGAGGCAGGAGCTCTGTCCTTTCACTTTATCTCTAAATAAAAATCTGTACCTTGACCAAGGAAGTGAAAGACCTATACCCTGAAAACTACAAGACACCCTTAAGAGAAATTAAAAAGGACACTAATAAATGGAAATTCATCCCATGCTCTTGGCTAGGAAGAATTAATACTATCAAAATGGCCATACTGCCTAAAGCAATCTACAGATTCAATGTAATCCCTATCAAAATACATACAGCATTCTTCGCTGAATGAGCAAATAGTTCTAAAATTCATATGGAATGACAAAAGACCCCGAATAGCCAAAGCAATCCTGAGAAGGAAGAATAAAGCAGGGGGAATTACACTCCCTGACTTCAACCTCTACTACAAAGCCACAGTAATCAAGACAATTTGGTACTGGCACAAGAACAGACCCACAGACCAGTGGAACAGGGTAGAGAGTCCAGATATTAACCCAAGCATATATGGTCAATATACGATAAAGGAGCTATGGATATACAATGGGGAAATGACAGCCTCTTCAATAACTGGTGTGGCAAAACTGTACAACTACATGTAAGAGAATGAAACTGGATTATTGTCTAACCCCATACACAAAAGTAAACTCAAAATGGATCAAAGACCTGAATGTAAGTCATGAAACCATAAAACCCTTAGAAAAAAATATAGGGAAAAATCTCTTGGACATAAACATGAACAACTTCTTCATGAACATATCTCCGCAGGCAAGGAAAACAAAAGCAAAAATGAACAAGTGGGACTATATCAAGCTGTAAAGCTTCTGTACAGCAAAGGACACCATAAGTAGAACAAAAAGACATCCTACAGTATGGGAGAATATATTCATAAAGAATATATCCGATAAGGGGTTGACACCCAAAATATACAAAGAATTCATGCACATCAACAAAAAGCAAATAATCCAATTAAAAAATGGGCAGAGGAGATGAACAGACACTTCTCCAAAGAATAAATTCAGATGGCCAATAGGCACATGAAAAGATGCTCCACATTGCTAATCATCAGAGAAATGTAAATTAAAACCACAATGAGGTATCACCTCACACCGGTTAGGATGGCCACCATTCAAAAGACAAACAACAACAAATGTTGACGAGGTTGTGGAGAAAGGGGAACCCTCCTACACTGCTGGTGAGAATGTAAATTAGTTCAACCATTGTGGAAAGCAGTATGGACATTCCTCAAAAAACTAAAAATAGAGATACCATTTGACCCAGGAATTCCACTCCTAGGAATTAACTCTCAGAGTGCAGGAGCCCAGTTTCAAAAAGACAGATGCACCCCTATGTTTATTGCAGCACTATTTACAATAGCCAAGAAATGGAAGCAACCTAAGTGTCCATCAGTAGATGAATGGATAAAGAAGATGTGGTACATATACACAATGGAATAGTATTCAGACATAAGAAGGAAACAAATCCTACCATTTGCCACAACATGGATGGAGCTGGAGGGTATTATGGTCAGTGAAATAAGCCAGGCAGAGAAAGACAAGTACAAAATGATTTCACTCATCTGTGGAGTATAAGAACAAAGAAAAGAACTGAAGGAACAAAACAGCAGCAGACTCACAGAACCCAAGAATGGACTCACAGTTACCGAAGGGAAAGGGACTGGGGAGGATGGGTGAGAAGGGAGGGATAAGGGGGAAAAGGGGGGCATTATGATTAGCACACATAATGTAGCGGGGAGACGAAATGGGGGACATGGGAAAGGCAGTATACACAGAGAAGACAAGTAGTGATTCTATAGCATCTTACTACACTGATGGACAGTGACTGTAATGGGATATGTAGGGGAGACTTGATAATAGGACGACTCCAGTAACCATAATGTTGTTTAAGTAATTGTACATTAATGATACCAAAAAAAAAAGCCTGTCCCTTGCTCTCCTGCCTTGAGTGTTTGTGAAGCTCATTCTTCAGCTTCATGACAAGAATCCCAGCATCACACTCCCCTTTGAACAAGTCAGCAGAGCCCAGAAAGAGTGTCTTGTGTGCTCTAAGAAGGACTTACACTGGGTCCCACAGCGACATGGGACAATAGTAAGGGGGCCAATACCCCTTGTCAGATGGCAAATAGACTGTATTGGGCCTCTGCCCATATCAGAAGGATATCAGTATGCCATGACATGTGTGCACATGGCTACTGGACTATTCGTTGCTTTTCCTGCACATCATGCAGATCAGCAAACCACCAAGAGGGGCCTGGAGTGTCTCTTTGCAGCCTATGGCCGGCTGCAGGTGATTGAGAGCCATCAAGGCACCCACTTTACTGGACACACATTACGAGAATGGGTGCAGCAATTAGAAATAAAGTGGAAATCTCATGTACCATATAATCCTACTGGGGCAGCCATGATAGAGAGGTACAACGGTTTGCTGAAATCTGGCCTGAAGTCGGACACCAATAGTCTACAGGGTTGGTCAGTTCACCTATGGACGGTGCTGCGGTGTCTGAATGAGAAGCCATGTAAAGGAGCTTTGAGCCCTGTGGACATGCTCACACACCTTGCTGCCTCTCCTATACAATTGTACACCCAAACCAAAGAAGAGCTATTGAAACCAGGATATGGCCAGTAGAGCAACATACATCCTGCTGCCAGCCCTACTGCACTAAGCCCTGGAGACACTGTTGAATGGACCTGGCCCTGGACATTTCAACACATGGACCAGTGATGGCTGGCCCTTCTGGCACCTTAGGGGTAAGGCCTGGAAGCTGGCCTCATGTGTATTCCTGGAATAACAGCTGAATGGCCCCTTAAGGTCATGGTAGTGTACCCAAAACTTCCAGGAGGTAAGAGCATCTTGCGGGGAAGCTTTATCTTTATGGGCAGTGCATGTACCTCCTGTATCCCTATATATCACCCCATCTGTAACTCCCACAGGGAGGGGGATGAAAGTCTGGTAACTAGACCAGGACAAGATCCCATTCCTGCCACTGTTTTATCACAAGACTGCTCTCTTGCATGTATCCGACCTGATGGACAAGATTTGCCTTCGCTGGTGTCATTAAAACATGTATCTTATCGCCCTTAAGGTTATTTTCTCCTACAGTCCTTGTGGCCTGAATGTGCCTCCTGGCTGCAGCTGCCACCTGATGATTGCTCTGAACCCTCGGCTACTGCCTGACTCTGGAATAGATGGGCTATGGACTTAATGTATATAAGACTTTGAACCTCGCTGAATCCTCCGGCTTGAGGATTGTCATGATTTTATTGCTGTTGCTATTATGTCATTAGTCTGGTCACATGCTCCAGTTTTCTCCCCCAGGGACCATTGCGGAAGAAGGGGAATGAGTAGATTGTAAGGCGAGATTTCTGGAGGGGTGGCCTGTGGGTAAAATTGTAACTTTTCCAGAGTATCTTGCCTGGCTTTAGTGCATTTGCATATCCTCAGGGGTGTAGAGAAGTTTATCTCCATATCAATGTGTAATTACCTGGGCAACCGAGGGTGTGCTTGAACCTGAGAGGTTAAGGGGAGGGGCTGGCGTGTTGGCTTGCTGGCTTCTTCCAGAGTGGAGGAGAAACACGGCCCTGCACTGCAGTTTGTAAGCAATAAACGGGCTTTAAACTTTATTTCTCCCTTTGACTGATTTCGGTTTTTAGAGGTATTTTGCCCTGGGAGTTCCTCTCCCCAGACTGACAGAAATTAAAAAAAAAAATCTATCAGCCCAGAACACCTCATCACAAAAGCAGAAAGGAAAGAAAAATTATCATTGAATAAGCATGAAACCAGAATATGACATGCATCTCAGGCAGCCTGCGGAAGGGTTGCAGAGACAGAAGGGAATCTCACTGCCAGACAGAGTTAAGTAGATACAGCCCATTCCAGTAGGCAGGTTTTGCAATTTGGAGTCAGACTCACTGCCTCCCAGGAAACTGGGAAGTCTGCCTTGGTGGTATTTGCCTTGATTACATTTCAGAAACATGCTCCCAGGTCCTTGAATGGAGGGAACAGTCCTGAGTTCTGAGAATGGCCACAGGCTTGTTTAGCCTTTAAAAAGATTTACATAGTTTTGAAAGGACAGATGGAATTCTGAAAGAAACGGTTGAGGGGGATATCTCTTGCCTTACTTTCTAAAGGGAGAATTAAGGTTCTTATTTGCACTTAAAAACATCTCCCTGTGTTGCTATGAAATAGTAACATTACCATATTTAATCATCTCCATTGTTGCGTTTACTTTTTCCTGGACAAGTTGCTGACACCTAAATAGCCAGCAAGTAAAATGCAAAGCAAAACAATTAGCAGAATTACAATAAGATGAAGTTAAAAATTCAGTACCATGCTTGCCTTGGGAGAATAACTTTAACTTTTATCAATGCAGAAGGGTTAAATTGGGTTCTTAGCCTTCAATGTGCAAAATTTTTCCTTTGTCATACATTCATGTTACTAGCTGTTGTGACATATTACTTTAGCTTTCAAATGGTTAACTATTTCAGTATTATTTTAATTAAGGTATCATTGATATACAATCTTACAAAGGCTTCACATGAGCAACATTGTGGTTACAACATTCACTCATATTATCAAGTCTCCCACCCACCCCATTGCAATCACTGTCCATCAGTGTAGTAAGATGCCAGAGTCACTACTTGTCTTCACTGTGTGCTGTACTGCCTTCCCGTGAGACTAGCTATATTGTGAACGCTAATCATAACGTCCCTTAATCCCCTCCTCCCCCCCTCCCCACACACCCTTCTCAACCCCTTCTCTTTGGTAACTGCTAGTCCCTTCTTGGAGTCTGAGTCTACTGCTGTTTTGTTCCGTCAGTTTTGCTTTGTTCTTATACTCCACAAATGAGTGAAAGCGTTTGGTATTTGTCTTCTCTGCCTGGCTTATTTCACTGAGCATAATACCCTCTAGCTCCATCCATGTTGCAAATGGTAGGATTTGTATTCTTATGGCTGAATAATGTTCCACTGTGCATATGTACCACCTCTTCTTTATCCATTTATCTACTGATGGACACTTGGGTTGCTTCCATTTCTTGATTATTGTAAATAGTGCAGCAGTAAACATAGAGGTACTTACGTCTTTTTGAATCAGGGATCTTGTTTTCAGATAAATTCCTAGGAGTGGAATTCCTGGATCAAATGGTATTTCTATTTTTAGTTTTATGAGGAACCTCCACACTGCTTTCCACAATGGCTGAACCAATTTCCAGTCTGACCAACAGTGTAGGAAGGTTTCCCTTTCTCCACATCCTCGCCAACATGTTGTTCCTTGTCTTTTGGATGCTGGCCATCCTAACTGGTGTGAAGTGACATCTCATTGTGGCTTTAATTTGCATTTCCCTGATGTTTAGCGATGTGGAACTTTTTTTCATGTGCCTGTTCACCATCCATATTTCTTCTTTGGAGAACTGTCTGTTCAGGTCCTCTGCCCATTTTTTAATTAGGTCGTTGATTTTTTGGGTGTTGAGGCGTGAGCTCTTTATATATTTTGGATGTTAACCCTTTATCAGATGAGTCATTTGTGAATGCATTCTCCCATACTGTAAGGATGGCTTTTGTTCTGCTGCTGGCTATTTGCATAAGGTCCTATTGTGTATTGGTTTGCTAGGATTCCAAATACGCTTGTTTATGACAATGCCAAAAAAGATGAAATCATTTTTTTTGACTCAAGTTGTTTTGATAAAGAATGAAGTAAGTTGTGTCAGGGTGTCATCAATTCACTTGTTGCTAAGTGAGTTGCTAAGTGAGTTGCTAAGAAGTCGGTCGCTCAGCTACTGAGTGGCCTGTCTGGGACTTAGCAGTAAAAAAATGAAACAGTAATTGTAAGGCTGGAGACTCTGGAGGGAGAAGGGCGAGGACAATGCAGGCAGAGCAGGACAGCACCAAGTAGCTCTGTGTCATATGGGGAAGGAACAAACAGCTCTTCCTGGATTCCAGTCCCATATCCTGTTGACAAACCCCAGATGCAGACCCCCTCCATTTGGAAGGAGGAGATCTATGGCTGTCCATCACCCCATCCTGAGCCAATAAAAAATTCCTCACCTAACCCTAGCGGCCCACTTCCCCCTCCCTTCCCTGTTCTCTTAAAAACACCCCGCCTCCCCTCCTGGGCATGACTTCCCCCACCTGTGATACCCAGACTGGGGAATATCACCAGGGAATTGCGCTCAAATCAACTGCCTACCCCTTGGTTGCCTCTCGTCGCCTGCTTATTTCGGTTGAAATTTATCTTACATTCTACAACTTATCCTACAGTAATTCTGGCAAAAGGACATTTCAACCATAAACACTGAGTGTTTGTGAGGACGATCTGACAGCATTCAGTCTGGGTAAGGCAACTCTTTTCTGATCTCAAACAGCTCTCCAAAAACACTGGGATATCAGCTCCTGGCCAGGTAAGGACAACTCTCCTGCAGGCAAGTGGCAGAATTGCTGGGAGCCATGCTACTCAAGCTGTGTAGCAAAGCTCAGGCTGGAGGAAGATCCCCCTATTACCCACCTTGAGTTTGTTTTTCTCCACTATACTATTGGTTTTGTTTTTTGCCTGCATTGTTGCCAAGGGTTAACTAACCTTTGCTGAGCAGTGTGGAAAGGATGAGAACGTAAGTTTCCCAGGTGCTGTTCAGGACGGTGCTCCTGAAGAATGGAACACGCAGGGGCCCAATGGCGATCTTGGCATAAAGTACTGAAACCTGCTGTTAGTCAAACATTGACCACCCCATTTCAATTGAGAATGCGCCCCTTGTTTACAATGCTAGTGAAACTAGTGATGGAGAGTTTTATAGAAATAGAGTCATGAAAATATATTGAGTAGAATAACCCTGTCTGACACTTCATCAATCTTCTCATGTTTTCTTCCCTCTGCTACTTCTACAACTTTTCTTCTTCCTTCCTTATTACAGCCATTTACTAAAATTTGTGCCTTATATGTGAAATTACCAAATACCATAATTTTCCAGGAAGTAAAAATACCTCAAAACAAGTGCTGGGCCTGGAAGCCACAGAGCATAAATCTGCAAAGAAGTAAAAAGTTAACATTTTCAAAGAACATTACTTCTCTCTCACCAGCTTTACATCTCCCTGTACGGCCCCAGAAGATGGCTGGTTAGCCAGAGACGGGTCAGATTCCTCAAGGGAGGAACAACCTAAGACAGGCACAGTCGCAGGGGGGCCATCAGGTGAGAAATTGGGGGCCAACAGAGGTGAGGCTTAGAACCTCACCCCCCCAGTTTTGAGAGAAATCTTCTACACCTGTGGATGTTTTGTTGCCCTTGTTCAGCTTGGATTAATACCTGGTCTGTAGGCACAAACCTGATCATGTACACCTCCCTTCTTAGAGTTCTAAATCATGCTATCTATATCTTGCATTTACCTACTACATCAACATTTTATTAGATTCATATATAAAGTATAAAAATCAAATGAATAATTATACATATTTGACTTGACTGTTTATAGTTTAAGGTTTGTAGTTAAAACAGAAACAGTATCTATGATATGAATGCCCTTGCATTGTTCACCAGGTAAGAACTTGCTTAGTTCCTGCAGTAGTAGTCATGGAGATCTGTGGTAGCATGTCAGGGAGATTTTGATATCCACACAGAAGAGAAATGTAGATAAGGGGAAATTTAGTTTGCTGCCTACTGTGCCCTATAAAGCGGTATAAGGTGAAGATGAGTTTATGATTTTAGACTGATCATAAATTTATTAAAGCCTCTAAGAATATTTTTGTGGGAAAGAATCCTAGCTGTGGCAGTAGGTGACTTGTATTTCACCCTAAGCCGATAGACTCCGTAGTCGCTGCTACATACTGCACGCTCCTGCGGTCGGTCCCATGCACTACTTAGAAACTGCGTCGCACAGAAACATAAAACACAATAGAGTCCATGTTGATAGGAAAAGTTCGGTCAAGGAACAGAAAAACAATCACCTGTCTAACACTTGACCAACCATGAATAGATTAGAAAGAAAAAGAAAAGAAAAAAGCTTGCCTATACTTATTAATCAACTGCCTATACTGATTAATCAGAATACAAAATTATCATACCCTTGTGCAAAATGGTATACATAAAGCTGTCATCGGCACTTTGTCGAGAGACCACCTCCATCTGACTCCGTGTCCTATCTCCGTACGCTGACTCCGTCCTGCACCTTCGGGCATCCCACCCCTAGGCTGGAGCTGGACTCCCACACAGAATCTGTGCTGTCCACCACCCACCACGAAGACGCTGTGGCCTATCACCTACCAACGCGCTTAGTTGGAAGGGGACTGGGACTTCTGTGCCGCCAGTGGGGTGTCAGCTTATGGTGCTAAAGTGGCATCCTGAGTACTAGCTAGTGCAAAGGTGTACTTTGTTAGGAAAAGCATAAAACCTAAATGTGATTGTGGGTAAAATTGTAACATTTCCAGAATATCTCGCCTGGCTTTAATACATCTGAACATTAATACGCATTCAACGGTGGAAAGAAGTATGGCATTAGTGCATTTGCATCATTCCTCAGGGGTGGAGAGGTCATTTCCATGTCAATGGGTAATGACCTGGGCAAGGAGGGCTTATTTGTGCCTGAGGGGAGGGGAGGGCCGGCTTTGCTGCTGCTGGAGGAGAGATGGGCCGGACTGCAGTTTGTAAGCAATAAACGGCTTTTAAACTATCTTTCCCTTTGACTGATTTCGGTTTTTAGAGGCATTTTGCCCCAGGATGTCCTTCTCCCTGGACTTACACCTGGTTTAGTCGGTAGGATTCCACTGAACCTAAAATCTGTTATAATGGGTGCAACCTTTGGGAAAGCTGCCCCTAGAAATGGGGAGAAATGGCGCTCATGCCAAGGGACGTGTGTCTACACTTGTGTGGTTGTGGAGGCACCACCACTGCTCCTGGCCACACCAACCCCAGCCTGCAGCCTGACCCTAAGGCTACTGCTTCTGCCACTGCTGCTGCTCCTGCTGCAGGCCGGAGCCTGGTCACAACTATGAAAAGGAGCAGAGGTCCGGGTCACCTTGATAAAGAGAAGCAACTGGCTGCTGTGTACCACGCCTTGCTGGCTATGGAACCCATTGCCGGAACAGCTCCAACCAAGGCGATAACCACCTATGCCATCGTGGGGTGGGTGATAGACTGGACCCAAAAGCCACAGAATAGTGTGGCACAGATACCATATATCATGTAGCTGGCCATTTGCCTTTGGCATCACCAGGGAATGAAATAGACGCACTGGACCAGGTGCGCTGGCTAGAAGGAAAGCCTGCTTGTGTGGCCCAATGACCACACCAGCATTTGTTGCATGCAAGGCAAAAGACAGTGTGGGCCCATTAGTGGGGCTTGCCACTGGCCTTTGAAGAAGTCAGCAGAGCCCAGGAGTGCCCTGCTTGTGCTTATCAGCAAACCACCAAGAGGGGCCTGAAGCATCTCTTTGCAGCCTATGGCTGATCACCAGTGATTGAGCAATCAAGGCACCCACTTTATTGGACATGTATTTTAAGGATGGGTGCAGCAATTAGGAATAAAATGGACGTGGCCTTGGACATTCCAACACATGGATTGGTGATGGCTGGCTCTTCTGGCACCTTGGGGAAAAGGCCTGGATGCTGGCCTCCTGTGTATTCCTGGAATAACAGCAAAAGTGCCCTCCCACAATTGCGGTTATTTACTTCTACAGTCCGGTCCTGTGTCCCCTGGCTACAGTTGCCGCATGGCTGGGATAGATAAGCCTTGGGCTTAAATCTGCATGGGACTTTGAACCTAGCTGAACCCTCTGGCTTGAGAATTATTAGTTGTGTTGCTTTTGTCAAGAAAAAAATGTTTAAATAGGCTTGACTTTAATGTTCGGTAAAAGCTTTGTGAGCAATCTAGCATGGTTGTTAGGAATGAGTAAACAACCGTAGAAATATTTTGTGCTCAGTGACGTTGTGCTGAAAAGTACATTTACTTAATCTGCATAGGCTGAATCCTCTGGCTTGCGGATTATCAAGATCTTTTGGTCAGAAAAAGGGGACAAGTAAATTGTAAGACGAGATTTCTGGAAGGGTGGCCTATGGGTAAAATTGTAACATTTCCAGAATATCTCATCTGACTTAAGTACATCTGCATATCAATAAGTGTTCAGAGGTGGAAAGTATGGCTTTAGTGCATTTGCATCATTCCTCAGGGGTGGAGAGAAGTTCATCTCCATGTCAGTGGGTAATGACCTGGGCCAGGAGGGATTATCTGTACCTGAGAGGGGAGGGGAGGGCTGGTGTGGCTTCTGCTGGAGCAGGAAAGACCCCAGACTGCAGTTTGTGAGCAATAAACAGGTTTTAAACTTTATTTCTCCCTTTGACCGATTTCGGTTTTGAGGTATTTTGCCCTGGGATTTCCTCTCCCCAGACAGTGATTTATTCCCACCAGGAGGTTTAAACATTTTAACAGTAAGGTATTAACAAACCGCCATGTGGATGGAAAATATGCCAGGAAGCTGGCTCAGGCTGAGTGAGGGTGTTGGGGGGATTGATATGGACCTGGCTGTACCTGTTTGAGAAAAGTTTTAAACCTTCCAGTCAAATTAAGACAAATGTAAGGGAAGGTCTATTATGGATATAACTGGCTTAGGTGACATCTGGGAAAGAATGTGAACCCTGTAGTACTCAGCTGTGAGAAACACACTCACTGGTCCAAATTCAATAAGTGGACACAGAGACAAAGAGAATAGCGGAGCGAGGCTTTAATCACGGTCTTGCAAGGTCGGGGGTCTGGTGGGCAGGCACACCTGGGGTGTTTGGTGCTAAAAATTTATCTTCTAGTATGCGAGTCCCTCCCCTGGTTCCTCATTGGTTGAGTACTACAGAGTTCACATTCTTTCCCAGACCTCGCCTAAGCCAGTTATACCTTTCCTTTATATTTGTCTTAATTTTATTGGTAGGTTTAAAAAACTCAAACAGGTATCGCCAGGCCCTTATCAATTCCCCGACCCCCACTCTCAGCCCTAGCAGCTTCCACCACGTGGCCCTTTGTTAATACCTTACTGTTAAAATGTTTAAACATCCTAGTGGGAATAAATCACATTTAGGTTCTATACTAACAGTTCCCCTCTCTTTTTATTTAAGAATTTCTGATTTTATTCCCAGTAATGTATTTAAATTTACACTTGGTCTTTTTTCAAATTTCTCTAATAGCTTTTTACTCTCTTCTTCATAGTTCAAATTTTCTTCTAAGATTATTTTGGGTGTAGGTCATAGGTATTTGCTTATTTATGGCTGCCTCTATAAGCTTTTGAGTCAAGCCTCTCACACAAGGGATGATACAGCATCGACAGCAGTTAAAAGTCTTGCAACTATAACAAGGGATGTTAAAAGAGGCAACTATACTTTTCTATTTTCCAAAACATCTTTCCAACCAGTCTATGAAACGGTCACTGGTGCCAGTTTTTAGCTAATTCATTAGCTAAAGTGGTGCATCGCAATGATCTACAACTTCTATGAAGTTTTTTTCATTGGGTGTGGAGAGAAATGCCAGGGTCAATGGAAGGGCCAATTGGGCTAAAGCACAAGCCCTAGTCCAGGTGGGTGGCAACAAGTAGCGCAAGCTTCCCTCCCTTTCCACAGTACCACCTAACATACACTTGGGGGATGTGTAATTTAGAGAAGTTGCCCTCTTTAGAGGCATTTAGGACGTGGGTACAAGTCGGTAGTTCCCCACAGGGGTTCTGAAACCTTCCCCTTGCCTGAGAGGCACGAGGAGTGATTCATCTTCCCTATAGAAAAAGAGGGGATTGCCCTCGGGTCTGACTTCTTTAGGGCATGAAAGAGTAAAGACAAGCCCTTGCAAGTCTCATTTCCCCAAGCGTCCTTGTCCTGGTGCAGGGCCAACATGCAGTTCATCTCAGTGGGGTCTGTGTCCCAGCAGGGGAATGGGGACCACCTGTGCCTGTGGTCATTCAGCAGCACATGCGTAACAATCGCTTTTATTCAAAGCGAGTACTGAAAATTTAACCCACTCTACCCAGGCATTGGTGTCTCCATAACTTGTCTCTATTTCAAGAGTCTGTTTTAGATATTTTATCTCTGTTACAGTAACTAGTCTAGGGTCATTATGGGGAAGCTCTGGCTTGTTATTTCTCTCAGGATTGGGGGTGGCCGCTATGGGTGAAGTCTTGCCTTTGATTAAATTAAGACCAAACTTTCCCACGGGATCTACTCTAATGACATCTGCACTGAGTCTATAAACATGAGGGGCAATTACAGGGTCTGAGTCTTAAGTCTAAAAGGGGGTTACACTATCTGTCCTGGCAATTGTCAGGAGGAATTTCTTAAGCTAAGTGGAGCTTTCTTTTTAAAGACTTTTCTGCTGCATGAGGGGCCATCCACCCTTGAAACTGGGTAGTCTACCAAACACTGCTCCACCTTGGACATGGGGCTTACTTGCCTTTTTTATTCTATTAAGATTTGTCCATTCAGGAAAGAGATACTTATTATCTCCAGAAAGCTGTCTTTGGTCATTTAGGTCACCACCAGAGAGAACCTGACAAGCATCAAACCTAATGGCTTGGGGCTTGATGTTTTAGTAATATTACCAGTTTGACAGGATAACCAGGAGTTCCTTCCCATCTTAGGGCTCTCTGCGACTTGCCTGTGAAATACAGAGTTAGAAGGATAAAAGTTAACATTTTTAGGTTCTTTTTAGTTTCAGCCTTAAGAGTTAGTTCGCCACCTGGGACACCTGCCAATTGTTTTGTCCCCAGATCCCCCAGTCAGTTTCTTTACTCCGGTGCAATGAGTCCAGCCCTTTCCTGCCGTCCTCACTGCCCATCTCCGCAGTCAGGAGCACTTGGGCGGGGCCTTCCCAGCTGGGCTGGAGTCGGTCTTCTTTGCAGGATTTTACTAACACCAGGTCTCCATCCAGGCTGGAAACAGTGAGTGAAGAACTCAAGCGGGGGAGTCTGGGTGAGGAGTCCTTTCACCTTGAGAGAAGATAAGTTGGAAGACATGGCCAGCACATATTCCATCTTTTTCAAGTAAACTTGCTTCATATTTTAAAATTTGAGCATCTATTAGCCAGTGCCCAGCCCAGTGATTAAGTGAGCATGACCCAAACCTGGTGAGGAGTACTGACCGTGAGGGTTCCTCCCAGTTAATTTCCTGCTCTCTTCCACCAGTAAGGCCATGGCTGCGATGGCCTGAACGTATTCATTCCATCCTCAAGAGACAGGGTCCAGTAGTTTAGGCATAAAGGCCACTGGTTGTTTCTTTCCTCCCCAGGCTTGGGTCAAAACCCCACAGAGAACCTTGTTCAGCACTAACAAACTAGTGAAACGGCTTCTCTAATGATGGGAGTGCCAGGGCTGGGGTGGTGACTAAGGATTGCTTTCAATTCCTCTAGAATTTCCAGCTCTGCTGGGTCCATTGCAGAGGGTCTGGCTCTCCCTCTAACAATTTGAAACACAAGCTTCTAGCCTCTCTCCTAACACTTTTTGAGCTTTTCTCAATAAGTCTTCTCTAGGTTTTCCATTCTATCTATCTAAATTCTGTAATTTCTTAGATATATCTGGCCATTTTTTGGTTACAAAATTGACTTTTAAAAGACCCTGTCCTACCTGAGCTTCTGGGCCAAGCCCTGAATACTTTCTCATCTGGTCCCTGAGTCTCTAATGAAAATGCAGTTGGGGTGTCTTCCTTTTCCCATTGGACTTCAAGCACCTTAGAAACACTTTGAGATCTTGGGGCCGATTCCCTAATTCCCTTTATAATTAGCCCTCGAAGATCTTGCATTTTAATTCTATCCCCTAGATTATTATTATTATCCCATCTAGGATCTACACTTGGGAACTTTTGTTCCCCTGACTGGACACCCCGGCCCGGTGGGTGTCTTTGTTCCCAAATGGCCACAGCAGCTCCCCTGATCGCCCCCCTCACCACCAGGGAATGGGATATTCACGATGGACATCAGTTCAACCTAAGTTATATATTAGGTCCCAGGAATTGATTTAGTGGGTCCACTTGGCCAAGGGGATCTTCTAGCAATGCTTACAACTTCTCACCTCAGTACCCGTGAGGGGAGCATTAACAAATTTCCCTTTGTCCTAGTGGGACCTCTCTCAATGGAAACTTCTTGGGGTTCCTGGTGGACTCCCCAGAAGGCAAGGGGAAACTCTAAGTCCTTCTTACATTAAGTCCGGGGAGAGGAAATCTTGGGGCAAAATACCTCTAAAAACTGAAATCAGTCAAAGGGAGAAATAAAGTTTAAAATCTATTTATTGCTCACAAGCTGCTGTCTAGGGCCGTTTCTCTCTTTCAGGCTCCAGCATCAGCCAAAAACCGGCCCTCCCCCTCCCCCTCCCCTCTCTGGTACAGGTAAGACCTCTGTTGCCCAGGTAACTACCCATTGATATGGAGGTGACTTCTCTTCACCCCTGAGGAAAGATGCAAATGCACTAAGGCCATACTTCTTTCCACCTCTGAACGCCTGTTGATATGAGATATGAGTGGGGTGGAAAGAGAAAAAGGCCAGGAAAGTCTGCTAAAAAGAGCCAGAGTTAATTAATTAAAGCTCAAAAAGACAGGAGCAACTTAGTCTGGAATGTTTGAATATTCCTCAGATAAAGGAGAGGGTCCCTCAGCATTGCCTGTCTTTATTATGTTAATCATACAGGCCCATCCTCTCCTTTTCTTTTCTTTTTTTAACTTTACTTATATGCTATTTTTTTTTCTTTCTGAACTCAAATAGTCTGCAACCCAGGCAATCAATTCAGCATGCAGGCGCAGCCGTAAACAACATAGCAAAAGGCAGGAAGGATTCCACCCCGAAGACTGCAATTTAATACCGAGGAGGTCAAGAAGCAAGACCCTCAATTTACTCATTAGCAAACAGACAATAACTCTGCCCCCCCTTGGAAGAAGGGCAGCCAGTCCTGATAAGCTCCCAAACCAGGAAGCTGCCATCCTGGGAGGGGACTAAAAGCAGTAAATTTCTTTGGTTAAGCTAATTTGCAGAATTACCCATAGGACTGATAAGAAAAATAATGTCTCATCAAAGATACCTGAGACCACCTAACAAGTCTACACCTCCGGGTGTCGGCCACACTCCTAAAGAATCCTTGAGGGAACCCCCAAACCCTGGGGCGCTCCTCTCTCCGAGGCCACCAGCACCCTCAAAGTGCACAACCTTTTAACTTAAAACTTTCTCTCTCCAACCTCCCAGGGCGCCCCTCCCTCCTGAGGCGGCCTCACTTTCTCTCTCCCCAGTAACTCCAAACAAAACTCTCACTCGCCTCACCGCCGTGTCCCCGCCTCTCAACTCTCCACTGCGGCTGCGACAGGGAAAGAGACCGAGGAAAACACACAGCGCTCTCCCAACACCAGGGCTTGTCCTGGGATGTCTCTTGTATTTCCTCCTCCCTAACTTTCCCTTCCCTGGTGTTGAGGGGAAATAGGGGAAGCGCCCTTGGTAACCAACATATTCCTCAGGTGAACTGGAGGCTTTATTACCATCAACAAATAACTCAAACCTGGCAAAGCCAGTTTTCATCTGATCTAACTTTAATCCAGACAAAACAGCAAAATTTGATCATCTTCTGTTTGTCCTTAACCCGGTACAGGAGGCGTCCCCCCAGTACCGCAACCTTCACCCCAGCAGGCTATCTGGGGGGAATTCCAAGGGAGCTCATCTGGTTCCCTTTCCCTGCTTCCCTAGGCCTAGAATTTGTATTTCCCATCCTTCAAGAGGTCCCTGTGTCTGAGATCCCTGTGTACTCAACCCCCCATAATGAAAGTTTCTTGCACACACCCCGAGATTGCACATCTCAGCCACACACACTCGACCTCTGAAAAATGCCCAACTACCAAGGCAGTACTTACAGCCCAGTTTTCCCACCTTGGCTCGTGCACAAGGTCGCCTGGTTGCCGCGGTGCCTGCGTTTTCTACCCTGCGTCGGTCACGCTGTCTCTGCACAACAGTCTCGGGTCTCTCCTCGGCTTCCGTGTGAAGGTGAGACGCCCAGACACAGCGGGCCACCCAAAGCCGGGCGGGACGCGTCTTCCCGCTCCGCTTGGGCCCCCACCTCGCACAGGCAAGAGAATCCCGGACGAGCCCCCAAACTGTGAGAAACACACTCACTGGTCCAAATTCAGTGAGTGGACACGGAGTCAAAGAGAACAGCGGAGCGAGGCTTTAGTGACAGTGCTGCAAGATCGGGGGTCTGGTGGGCAGGCACACCTGGGGATTTGGCGCCAATAATTTATCTCCTAGCATGCGAGTCCCTCCCCTGGTTCCTCATTGGCTGGGTACTACAGGGTTCACATTCTTCCCCGGACGTCACCTAAGCCAGTTATATCTTTCTTTTACATTTGTCTTGATTTGATTGGTAGGTTTAAAAAACTCAAACAGGTATCGCCAGGCCCTTATCAATTCCCCCACCCCCACTCTCAGCCCTAGCAGCTTCCACCACGTGGCCCTTTGTTAATACCTTACTGTCAAAATGTTTAAACATCCTGGTGGGAATAAATCACATTTAGGTTTTATACTAACATCAGCCAAAGGAGGAACCAGGGGAGGGAGTTATGTACTAGGGAATAAATTACTTGGCGCTAATGGCCTCAGGGGTGCCTGCCCACCAGACACCCGATCTTGCAAGACCGTCTTTAAAGTCTCGCTCCGCTGATCTCTTTGTCTCTGTGTCCACTTATTGAGCTTGGACCAGTGAGTGTGTGTCTCACAACCTCAGCTAAATTGGGACATGATTCTGTTGGGGGAGCGTTGTGTATTTTCCTCTGTCCCCGCCGCAACAAAGAACTGAAGGGCAGAGACACTGTAGTGAAGCAGAGTAAAAGTTTCATTTAAAGTTACTTAAAGAGAGAAACAGTGCAGCAGGCAACCTCTGAGGAGAGGCTTCCTGAAAGGTTGGAAAGAGTTTAAGGTTAAAAGGTTACACACTTTCAAAGTGCAGGTGACCTCACTGAGAGGAGCACCCCAAAAGGTTGGGTGTTCCCCCTTTTAAGGATTCTTCAGGAATGTGACTAAAGCCTGGGGGTGCAGACCTCTTTGAATACTTAAAATTAACTTAACACAAGGAACTTCCTGCTCTGATTTTTCCCTGGAATATCAGGGTTCTTGGTCTGGGAGCAGATCACACAGGCTGCCTGCCCAGCCCCCAAGGTGGGCTGCTGAGTTATTGTCTTGTTTGCTAAAGAGTTAGTTAAGAATCTTACTTCCTAACTTCCTGGGTATTAAAATACCTTTAAGATGGACTCCTTCCTGCCTTTTACTATTTTGTTTATGGCTGGGTCCGCATGCTTAATATAATAAAGATATGGACTATGCTGAGGTACCTTCCTTTATCTGGGGAATATTCAAACATTCCAGGCCAAGTTGCTCCTGGGTTTTTGAGCTTTAACTGATTAACTTTGGGTCTTTTTAGTGGACTTTCCTGGCCTTTTTCTCTTTCCACCCCGCTCATATCTACTTTCCTGCCTAACAATTCCTTTCCTCTCTCCTCGGCCTCGAAGGAGAGTGCACTCGAGCTATCAACCGCCTGGAGTACATTATCTATTTACTGGTTTGGGGGAGATATTCTCTGGATTGTGAAGGTCCCACGGTGAACCTGTGTTAAATGAAGTGCTGGCAAAGGCAAACTCAGTCTCTGAGCATAATTCACCCCGAAACATAGTTTGTGGGGATGCTTTCTTCCCCAGCATTAAATGATTTTAAGCCCTCGATTTCAAAATTTAACCAGCTACATGTTTGCTACTAAATAATTCTTAAAGTAATTCCAGTGCTCACCTAGGGAGGCCTGGCAGAGCATGAGAACAGGCCTACATTCTCCAGAATACTGGCTTTTGCTGTGGACTTTGGTGCCATTACCATTTATTCTAGAAAAGTCATTGGTGGGAACCAGGGGGCCAATCCTCCTGAAAAGCTGGCTTCACGTGGGAAGCAGGGATCCCGCTGGGTCTTTCTTTCATTCTGATGATCCTGTGAATGACGCGGCACTGGAAGTGTCTCTCCCAGCACAGCGCCAGCCCACCTTCCCTCTAGGAAGGCGTTTATGTGGCGGAAATCTCTCAGTCAGTTCGGATAGTGAGATTCCTTGGGAGTGATCCTTTCTGGTCCTTCTGTCTTTAAGTCTCTGGATTTCTACAAAAGAGAGAAGCCCTTTTACATATTGAGCACAACCATGAAAGGATTCAGTTAAATCGTGCACAGATCTTGGTCTCAGATGCAAATTCATAGGCCCCTCCAAACATAAGGTCAAAGGGCTTGCTCTGTGCTCCAGGTGAGTGGCAGTTGTAGGCCATCTTAATACAGTAGGTTGCAGGATCCTGGCCATTGAGTCTCAGGGTTTGATTGGTTAAATCCTGGAATACAGCAGAAATAAAATTACTTTTTCTGTCTGATTCAAGTGCCCTGGGATCCTCAAGGTGGGAATCACGTTTATGAAGAGAATCCACCATTGCCCGAGGAGTGGCTTTTGAAGAGGGCAAGACTTCAGGCCACAGCCCTGTCTGTTGCACACAGGCCATAGAGCTTGAAGAAATTCCTTCCCTTTTTTTAAGGTTAAAAAAGCCCTTTTATTTAGAAAGGTCAAAATGATTGAACACTAATTTGAACATTAGCATAGGCCGTACAAGGAATGACTTGAAAATTCCCTTTTGACATCCTTGAAGAGCTGGATGCCATTACATATGCTTTGCTCTTCAGACCTCTAACTTCAGAGTTGAGCAGAAATATGGCTTAGTTTCTGTTAGAAAAAGCATAAAACCTAAACGTGACTTATTTCCACCAGGAGACTTAAACATTTGAACAGTAAAGTATTGACAAAGGGCTACATGGTAAAATACATGCCAGGAAGTTGCTCAGGTTGGGGGCAGGGGGAATTGATGAGGAACAGGGCTGTGCCTATTTGGAAAAATAAAGAAGTTTTAAACCAGCCAATAAAATTAAGACAAAGGTAAGGGAAAACCTAATATGGATATAAATTGCTTAGGTGACATCTGGGAAAGAATGTGAACCTTGTAATACTCAGCCAATGAGAGACCAGGGGAGGGACTCGCCTGCTAGGGAATAAATTACTTGTTCCAACTGCCCTAGGCGTGCCTGCTACAGACGCGTGATTTTGCCATCCTGCAACTAAAGCCTCACTCTGCTGTTCTCTTGGTCTCTGTGTCTACTTACTGAGTTTGGACCACTGAGTGCATTTCTCAGTTTCCCTCAAGTCATTCTTGGGCTCCAGACAAGGTGCTTGCAGTCACGTCACTGGCAAGGCACCTTTTAACTCTGGAGGCTTGCAGGGCTATCATACAGGAACACGATGCTCCCACAACCCTCTGCTGGGGTTCAACCCTGGGCAGATCAATGGGTATCATAAGATAGATGAAGATATTGTCATCAGGACTGTAAGATAAATTCTAACCGAAATAAGCAGGCGACGAGAGGCAACGAAGGGCCAGGCAGTTTGAGTGCAATCCCGGGCGGGGTACACCAGCCTGCGCTAATACAGGCTGGGGAAGTCGCGGGCAACCAGACAGGTGGGGAGTTTTTAAAGAAGATAGGGGGAGGCAGAGCTTAGATTTACAGCTGCGCGAGGATTGGCTAGCCCAAGGCATATTTTTCAGGTTGGGAGGGGGCAGCAGCCAGGGACTCTGACACGTCATCAGGGTCCGACGTGCTCACCCCTCCCTCCGGTGCCTCCATCCTTACTAGGACAAGCTGCAAAACGGGAACAAATGGTTATTTTTAAATATTAGGATGGAACTTTTAACAGAAACTGCCATCAGAATTGTAGCAGGCTATTAGCTGTCCTCCCTCACAGGAGATCAGCTTATCAACTCAAATCATCTGATAAAATCTCTTACCTTTACAAGTATTAGTTCTGTGAAACGCAGCTGCTACCACGTTCCCTGTGCTTACCTCAGCAGTGGACTGTAGAGAATTCTGATAAATGGCACATCTCATTGACAAATCTTGAAAATTTTCATTTTTTTAGTGGGTGTGTTAGGTAGAAAGACAGACATGGGCATGTAAATCAGGGGAAGGGAAGGTTCCAGGAAAAAAGAGCCCAGGTATGGGTTCCGCATAATCACAACAGAGGCTTTGCAGGGAGACAGCTGCCTGCCTGTGGAGACCAGGCCAGAGCCGCCCAAAGCAGGTGCAAACGCAGGCGCAATTGATCAAAACCAAGAACCGCCCAAACCACCCCTCATCATAATCTTATTAAAATAAAGTTGCAGTTTTACTTCCCCCTTCACCCCACCCTATCTACGCACCCCGCCCCGCCCCGCTCCGCACGCTCCTACGGGCTTTTCCTGGTGCATTTTGGGAAAAGATGTGCCTCAAGAGGAGTGGGTGTATACCCAGAACTGTCAATCAAATGACATCACCCTGTCAATCAAAGAAATGACTCCTGGCTAGGCCTTGATGAATAGACCCTCCCCTAAAAGTTCGGGGTTTTTGTCTCCCTTGGCCCTGGCCCACCCCTGCCTTGGAGTGGATTCAGAGAAAAGTTTCTCGCTCTGCTTCGCGTCTGGTCTCTGCCTTTCAATTCTTTGTTTTGGTGGGGACAAGGACAACGAAGAAGAAAGTCAACCCGCAACAGATGTTGTAAGAGTCTAGTGCTTTTAACAGTCCTCTCTTAGATTCTTTTTATTAATGACACAGCAGTGCTCACCAGGTGAGTGGGGACTGTGGTAAAGGAGTGATTTTGTTAGGGAATTCTCATAGGCCAAACTTCAGGTCCAGAACCAAGAATTACAGCTGTAGTTGCTGCCATTAACCTCTGCTTCTGTGGGCTTAACTCCAGACTAAACATAAACCTCCACACTCCTCCCATGAGCCGCCACAGTACAGGAATTGGTGGGCCACTTTTCTCCCAAGTACGTGAGACATGAGTAAACATCATCAAATGTGCGGTGTGAACAGGACTATCAGGTGAATCAGGTCGGGTTTTTCACAGTTTGGAACCCCCAAAACTTAGGGAAGGGGGTACAAGCCTATTTCAGTTGTTCGAAAGCCTCTTCAGATTCTAGGGACAAACCAGAGACCTGGAAAATGTTTGAACAATTGCTCCATCAGAGATTTGGTCTGCTCTCCAAAAACTGAATCTGCTATTGATGATACTGTACTAGTCCCAAAATTGGTTTACTTTTTTTTTATTAAGCTATCATTGATATACACGCTTATGAAGGGTTCACAAGAAAACAATATGGTTATTGGTTTGCTTTTTTTTTTTTCGATCTTCAAATTCTGCTCTTAATTTCTTTTTTTGATATTGTTAATGTACAATTACTTGAACAACATTATGGTTACTAGACTCCCCCTATTATCAAGTGCCCCCCACATACCCCGTTACAGTCACTGTCCATCATCGTAGTGAGATGCTATAGAAGCATTACTTGTCTTCTCTGTTATACTGCCTTTCCTGTGTCCCTCCTCCCCCTGCTACATTATGTGTGCTAATTGGTTTACTTTCTTTTTAATACTAGTTTTATCTGCTAAATGGGCTGACTCTTAAACTGTATTGCTCCGTGGCCTGCAGGTGACAAGCAGATGCTCTAAATATGTTACCTCCATTTAGCAATGTTGTGATTTGTCTAGTGAGGCTTATGTCCCTGGCCAGGGAGAAATTGTAAGAAGGGCCCAGGGCCAGTTTTCCATCGCTCTTCAGTTTCTGAGGCTACCAGCATGTCACCTCCATACTGAGTATGTATAGATCTCTCTGGTGGGACACATGTCTCTAAGTTTTCCCGTAAATGAGTAGAGAGAATAATAGGAGGGTGTGACACCCTCAAGGAATCCTTTGCCATAAATCCTGGACTTTTTCTGTAAGCAAAAGCAAACAATTGAGATTCATCTTGTAGAGGAACAGAAGGAAAGAGAGAACTCAGACCATAGATCAGACACAGAAAAGACTTTGCAGACAATGGTACCAAAGTCGGAATAGTTGCACAGGTTAATGAAACAACAAATCCACTTACTTCTCGAAGCTCTTGTACACAGCTGTATTGTCATTGATCATCTTTATCAAACTTCCTCTCTCTTATGGACTGAATGTTTATGTCCCCCCAAATTTATATGTTGAAGCCCTAATCCCCAGTGGGATGGGATGTGGAGGTGGAGACATTGGGAGGTAATTAGGTTTAGATGAGGTCACCGGGCAAGGCCCTTATACGAAGAGGAGGATAGAGATCTAGTTATTTCTACCCACAGGCGCCACAGAAAGGCTGTGGGTGTGGGAGCACACAGTGAGAAGGTGGCTGCCCACGAGCCCGGCAGAGGGATCTCAGCAGGAACCAAATAGGCTGGTGCCTTAATCTCAAGACTTCAGCTTCCAGCATGGTGAGAAATCAATGTCCTTTGTTTAAGCCCCCCAGTCTATGGTGTTTTTTGCAAATGCCTGAGCCCACTAAGGCATCTGTCTTCTTTTTCGTAAGTGTGTGAGTATTAGAGGGTGAGTGCCTTTTTAAAATTATCCCTTATTTTTCTATTTCTTTTATAATGGGTTTTAATCCCTCTATTTGAGTTCTTGACAAAAGATAACATTTTACACATGTCTATGGCTTATCCTTTTAGTAATCTGTTTTTATTGGTTCTGTCTTTCAAATTTAATCAGCATCTTTACTGTCTAGGGCCCAAAAGGATGCAACAATTTGTTTGAGCCTGAGGTGCTTTTCCAGGCCAGTGAGGGGGTCTACTCTCTGCCCTACCCTTTCTCTTTCAGAAGGCACAGTGTAAGCAAATCAGGAGACCCACCCCGGGAGCTCCACAGACACCTCCTCCGGAGGGGGCAGAGGGCAGGCCTTTTGCTAGCAGGGTTCGGGCAATTTGGGGGACAGTAAGGACACATGTCCCCAGTCAGAGAACCCATCTGGTGGGGATAAGGGAGGGAAAGGAATAGCAGAAGGCTGATCCAAGATCCCAGCAACAAGTACTGGTGGGAAGTGAGACATTTCCCAGGAAGTTGCAGAATAAGCAACACCAATTCCTACTAGAGAAGGCAAGGATAGATTAGCCCTAGGAAGCGTTGCTGACACAGGATTCCCCAGATGCCGCCTCCAAGATTCCCTCAGTCAGCTAGTTTTGGGCCCTTTACCAAGTGTTGCCTAGCTGGCGAGGATGAGGAGAAAGGGGAACCCTCCTACAATGCTGGTGGGAATGTAAGCTAGTTCAACCATTGTGGAAAGCAATATGGAGGTTCCTCAAAAAACTAAAAATAGAAATACCATTTGACCCCAGAATCCCATTCCCTGGAATATACCCAAAGAATACAACTTCTCAGATTCAAAAAGACATATGCACCCCTATGTTCATTGCAGCACTTTTTACAAAAGCCAAGATATGGAAGCAACCTAAGTGTCTATCTGTAGATGAATGGATAAAGAAGATGTGGTACATATATACAATGGAATACTATTCAGCCATAAGAAAGAAACAAATCCTACCATTTGCAACAACATGGATGGAGCTGGAGGACATTATGTCAGTGAAATAAGCCAGGCAGAGAAAGACAAATGCCAAATGATTTCCCTCATTTGTGGAGTATAACAATGAGGCAAAACTGAAGGAACAAATTGGCAGCAGATTCAGAGACTCCAACAATGAATTAGTGGTTACCAAAGGGGAGGGGTGTGGGAGGGCAGGTGGGGAGGGAGGGAGAAGGGGACTGAGGGGTATTATGTTTAGTACACATGGTGTGTGGGATCACACAGAGAACAGTGTAGCAGAGAGAAGGCAAGTAGTGACTCTGCGGCATCTTACTACACTGATGGACAGTGACTGCACTGGGGTGTGGGTGAGGACTTGATAATGCGGGTAAATGTACTAACCACATTGTTTTTTCATGTGAAACCTTCATAAGAGTGTATATCAATCATACCTTAATAAAAAATGATTTAAATAAACAAATAAATAGGAAGTGCTGGTTTTTCTCACACCAAGACAAGAAAAACAGAATTACATGGTACTTTGGTCATCTTTCCAGTATTGACATCCATCAGCTTAACATTTTTTTTTGAAGGACATTATGTTTACTAGGCTCTCCCCTTCACCAAGTCCTCCCCACAAACCCCATTACAGTCACTGTCCATCAGCATAGTAAGATGTTGTAGAATCACTACTTGTCTTCTCTGTGTTGCACAGCCCTCCCATTTCCCCCAACCCCCCACATTATACATGCTAATCATAATACCCCCTTTCTTCTTCCCCGCCCTTATCCCTCCCTACCCTCCCGTTCTCCCCAGTCCCTTTCCCTTTGGTAACTTAGTCCCTTCTTGGGTTCTGTGATTCTGCTGCTGTTTCGTTCCTTCAGTTTTTCTTTGTTCTTAATACTCCACATATGAATGAAATCATTTGGTATTTGTCTTTCTCCACTTGGCTTATTTCACTGAGCATAATACCCTCTAGCTCCATCCATGTTGTTGCAAATGGTAGGATTTGTTTTCTTCTTATGGCTAAATAATAGTCCATTGTGTATATGTACCACCTCTTCTTTATCCATTCATCTACTGATGGACACTCAGGTTGCTTCCATTTCTTTGCTATTGTCAATAGTGCTGCAATAAACATAGGGGTGCATCTGTCTTTTTCAAACTGGAGTGCTGCATTCTTAGGGTAAATTCCTAGGAGTGGAATTCCTGGGTCAAATGGTAAGTCTATTTTGAGCATTTTGAGGAACCTCCATACTGCTTTCCACAATGGTTGAACTCATTTACATTCCCACCAGCAGTGTAGGAGGGTTCCCCTTTCTCCACAACCTCACCAGCATTTGTTGTTGTCTGTCTTTTGGATGGTAGCCATCCTTACTGGTGTGAGATGATATCTCATTGTGGTTTTAATTTGCATTTCTCTGATGATTAGTGATGTGGAGCATCTTTTCATGTGTCTGTTGGCCATCTGAATTTCTTCTTTGGAGAACTGTCTCTTCAGCTCCTCTGCCCATTTTTTAATTGGATTATTTGCTTTTTGTTTGTTGAGGTGCATGAGCTCTTTGTACATTTTGGATGTCAAACCTTTATCGGATCTGTCATTTATGAATATATTCTCCCATACTGTAGGATACCTTTTTGTTCTATTGATGGTGTCCTTTGCTGTACAGAAGCTTTTCAGCTTGGTGTAGTCCCACTTGTTCATTTTGGCTTTTGTTTTCTTTGCCCAGGGAGATATGTTCATGAAGAAGTCACTAATGTTTATGTCCAAGAGATTTTTGCCTATGTTTTTTTCTAAGAGTTTTATGGTTTCATGACTTACATCCAGGTGTCTGATCCATTTCGAATTTACTTTTGTGTATGGGGTTAGACAGTGATCCAGTTTCATTCTCTTACATGTAGCTGTCCAGTTTTGCCAGCACCATCTGTTGAAGAGACTGTCATTTCCCCATTGTATGTCCATAGCTCCTTTATCATATATTAATTGACCGTACATGTTTGAGTTAATGTCTGGAGTCTCTAATCTGTTCCACTGATCTGTGGCTCTGTTCTTGTGCCAGTACCAAACTGTCTTGATTACTGTGGCTTTGTAGTAGAGCTTGAAGTTGGGGAGTGAGATCCCCCTCCACTTTATTCTTCTTTCTCAGGACTGCTTTGGCTATTCGGGGTCTTTGGTGTTTCCATATGAATTCTTGAACTATTTGTTCCAGTTCGTTGAAGAATGTTGTTGGTAATTTGATAGGGATTGCATCAAATCCGTATATTGCTTTGGGCAGGATGGCCATTTTGACAATATTAATTCTTCCTAGCCAAGAGCATGGGATGAGTTTCCATTTGTTAGTCTCCTCTTTAATTTCTTTTAAGAGTGTCTTACAGTTTTCAGGGTATAGGTCTTTCACTTCCTTGGTTAGGTTCATTCCTAGGTATTTTATTCTTTTTGATGCTGTTGTGAATGGAATTGTTTTCCTGATTTCTCTTTCTATTAGTTCATTGTTAGTGTATAGGAAAGCCACAGATTTCTGTGTGTTAATTTTGTATCCTGCAACTTTCCTGTATTCTGATATCAGTTCTAGTAGTTTTGGAGTCTTTAGGGTTTTTTATGTACAATATCATGTCATCTGCAAATAGTGACAGTTTAACTTCTTCTTTACCAATCTGGATTACTTGTATTTCTTTGTTTTGTCTAATTGCCATGTCTAGGACCTCCAGTACCATGTGAAATAACAGTGGGGAGACTGGGCATCCCTGTCTTGTTTCCGGTCTCAGAGGAAAAGCTTTCAGCTTCTCACTGTTCAGTATGATGTTAGCTGTCGGTTTATCATATATGGCCTTTATTATGTTGAGGTACTTGCCCTCTATGCCCATTTTGTTGAGAGTTTTTATCATGAATGGATGGTGATTTTTATTGAATGCTTTTTCAGCATCTATGGAGATGATCATGTGGTTTTTGTCCTTCTTCTTGTTTATGTGGTGGATGATGTTGATGGATTTTCAAATGTGGTACCATCCTTGCATCCCTGGGATGAATCCCACTTGGTCGTGGTGTATGATCCTTTTAATATATTTTTGAATTTGGTTTGCTAATATTTTATTGAGTATTTTTGCATCTACGTTCATCAGGGGTATTGGTCTGTAATTTTCTCTTTTGGTGGAGTCTTTGCCTGGTTTGGGTATTAGGGTGATGTTGGCTTCATTGAATGAGTTTGGGAGTATTCTCTCCTCTTCTATATTTTGGAAAACTTTAACAAGAATGGGTATTATGTCTTCTTTGTATGTCTGATAAAATTCTGAGGTAAATCCATCTGGTCCGGGAATTTTGTTCTTGGGTAGTTTTTTGATTACCACTTCAATTTCTTTGCTCATAATTGGTTTGTTTAACTTTTGTGTTTCTTCCTTGGTCAGTCTTGGGAGGTTGTATTTTTCTTGGAAGTTGTCCATTTCTTCTTGGTTTTCCAGCTTGTTAGCATATAGGTTTTCATAGTAGTCTTTAATAATTCTTTGTATTTCTGTTGAGTCTGTCGTGATTTTTCCCTTCTCATTTCTGATTCTGTTGATATGTGTTGATTCTCTTTTTCTCTTAATAAGTTTGGGTAGAGGCTTTTCTGTTTTGTTTATTTTCTCAAAGAACCAGCTGTTGGTTTCATTGATTTTTTCTATTGTTTTATTCTTCTCAATTTTGTTTATTTCTTCTCTGATCTTTATTAAGTCCCTCCTTCTGCTAACTTTAGGTCTCATTTGCTCTTCTTTTTCCAGTTTCAATAATTGTGATGTTAGACTATTCTTTTGGGATTGTTCTTCGTTCTTTAAATATGCCTGGATTGCTATACACTTTCCTCTTAAGACTGCTTTTGCTGTGTCCCACAGTAGTTGAGGCTTTGTGTTGTTGTTGTCATTTGTTTCCATATATTCCTTGATCTCTATTTTAAGTTGGTCGTTGATCAATTGATTATTTAGGAGCACGTTGTTAAGCCTCCATGTATTTCTGAGCCTTTTTGTTTTCTTTGTACAATTTATTTCTACTTTTATACCTTTGTGGTCTGACAATTTGGTTGGTAGGATTTCAATGTTTTTGAATTTACTGAGGCTCGTTTTGTGGCCTAGTATGTGGTGTATTCTGAGGAATGTTCCATGTGCACTTGAGAAGAATGTGTATCCTGTTGCTTTTGGGTGTAGAGTTCTATAGATGTCTGTTAGGTCCATCTGTTCTAGTGTGTTGTTCAGTGCCTCCGTGTCCCTACTTATTTTCTGTCCGGTGGATCTATCGTTTGGGGTGAGTGGCATGTTGAAGTCTCCTAAAATGAATGCATTGCAGTCTATTTCCTCGTTTAGTTCTGTTAGTATTTGTTTCACATATGCTGGTGCTCCTGTGTTGGGTGCATATATATTTATAATGGTTATATCCTCTTGTTGGACTGACCCCTTTATCATTATGTAATGTCCTTTATCTCTTGTTACTTTCTTTGTTTTGAAGTCTATTTTGTCTGATCCTAGTACTGCAACACCTGCTTTTTTCTCCCTGTTGTTTGCATGACATATCTATTTCCATCCCTTGACTTTTAGTCTGTCCATATCTTTGGGTTTGAGATGAGTTTCTTGTAAGCAGCATATGGATGGGTCTTGCTTTTTTATCCATTCTATTACTGTGTGTCTTTTTGATTGGTGCATTCAGTCCATTTACATTTAGGGTGACTATTGAAAGATATGTACTTATTGCCATTGCAGGCTTTAGATTTGTGGTTACCAAAGGTTCAGGTTACCTTCTTTAGTATCTTACTGTCTAACTTAACTCACTTATTGAGCTGTTATAAACACTGTCTGGTGATTCTTTACATCTCTCCCTTCTTATTCCTCCTCCTCCATTATTTATATGTTGGTTGTTTTATTCTGTGATCTTCTGTGTTTCCTTTAACTGCTTTTGTGGGTAGTTGATTGTATATTTTGCCTTTAGTTAGTATTTGGTTGGTCTGCTTTTTTGCTGTGATTTTATTTTCTCTGGTGACATCTATTTATCCTTAGGAGTGCTTCCATCTAGAACAGTCCCTCTAAGAGGTGGTTTGTGGGAGGCAAATTCTCTCAACTTTAGCTAGTCTGGAAATTGTTTAATCCCTCCTTCGTATTTAAATGATAATCGTGCTGGATACAGTATCCTTGTTTCAAGGTCCTTCTGTTTCAGTGCATTAAATATATCATGCCATTCTCTTCTGGCCTGTAAGGTTTCTGTTGAGAAGTCTGATGATAGCCTGATGGGTTTTCCTTTGTAGGTGACCTTTTTTCTCTGTCTGGCTGCCTTTAAAACTCTGTCCTTGTCCTTGATCTTTGCCATTTTAATTATTATGTGTCTTGGTGTTTTCCTCCTTGGGTCCCTTCTGTTGGGAGTTCTGTGTACTTCCGTGGTTTGATAGATTATTTCCTCCCCCAGTTTGGGGAAGTTTTCAGCCATTATTTCTTCAAAGACACTTTCCCTTTTTCTCTCTCTTCTTCTTCTGGTACCCCTATAATGTGGATATTGTTCCTTTTGGATTGGTCACACAGTTCTCTTAATATTGTTTCATTCCTGGAGATCCTTTTATCTCTCTCTGCATCAGCTTCTATGCGTTCCTGTTCTCTGTTTTCTATTCCATCAATGGCCTCTTGCATCTTATCCATTCTGCTTGTAAATCCTTTCAGAGATTGTTTCATTTCTGTAATCTCCCTCCGGAAGTCATCCCTTAGCTCTTGCATATTTCTCTGCATCTCCGTCAGCATGGTTATGACCTTTATTTTGAATTCTTTTTCAGGAAGACTGGTTAGGTCTCCTTCTCAAGGGTTGACTCTGTGATTTTGGTCTGTATCAAATTCTTCTGCCTTTTCATGGCAATAGAGATAGTTTCTGGAGCTGGCGCAGGAGGTGGCTGGGAGAACGTCCCTTCTTGCTGGTTTGTGGCCTTCCTCTCCTGGGAGAACAGCGACCTCTAGCGGCTTGTGCTGGGCAGCTGCGCGCAGATGGGGCTTCTGATTCTTGCCCAGCTGCTATGGAGTTAAGCTTCGTGGTCGCTGTGGGTGTGGCCTGCCTAAGGCTTCTGCTTGGATATGGCGGACCTGTGTCAGAGGGAAAACAGCCAGGAGGCTGTTTATCTCTGTGAGGGTCCTCTGAGCTGCGCTGCTGCCCAGAGGGTTAGGGCGCCCAGAGTTCCCCAGGATTCCCAGCTGCTGGGCTAGGTGTCCCGGGACGCTTCCATCCAGCTGTGGGGTCCCTGTCCCTTTAAGACTTTCAAAAACACTCGCTTTTCTTTGTCCCAGGGCCACCAGCTGTGGGGACCCACTCGCAGGTTTTACTGTCATGTTTCCTTAGTATCCAGCACCCCACACCCTGTGTGTCTGTGCTCTGGTGTGCATGGCTGGGGCTGGGTGTTTAGCAGTCCTGGGCTCCCTCTCCCTCCCAGCTCTGACGCCTCTCCTCCCACCAGGAGCTGGGGGGAGGGGCGCTGGGGTCTCACCGGGCAGCGGCTTGTATCTTACCCCCTTCGCGCGGCGCTGGGTTCTCGCAGGTGTGGATGTAGTCTGGCTGTTGTCCTGTGTCTTCTGGTCTCTCTTTTAGGAAGAGTTGTATTTGTTGTATTTTCAAAAATATATATGGTTTTGGGAGGAAATTTCTGCTGCTCTACTCATGGCGCCATCTTGGCTCCGCCTCAGCTTAACATTTTGTTAATAATAGGAAGATCTCTAAGTACTTGAAAACTAAACAACACACTTCTAAATAATCCACAGGTCAAAGAGTCTTGAAGGAAATTTAAAAAAATACACTGACCTGAATGAAAATGAAATTACAGCAAAATGTATGGGACCCAGCTAAAGCAGTGCTGAGAGGTAAATTCATACACTAAATGCACACATTGGAAAAGAAGACAGTCTCCAATCAATAACCTGAGCCCCGACCTTAAGATACTAGAAAAAGAGGAGTAAAATGAACCTAAAACAAGCAGAATGAAGGAAACGATTAAGACAAGAGATCAAGAACATGGAAGCAGTGAAATAGAGAGAATCAATTAAATAAAGAGCTGATTGTTTGAAAAGATCAATAAAATTGAAAAGCCTCTTTAAGACTGACAAAGAAAAAAAGGGAGAAGATAAAAATGACCAATATTAGGAATGAAATAGGAGATATCACCACAGACCCTTCAGGTCTCAAAAGGATAACAAGGAATTCTACCAATGTCTTTCACACATGAATTTGACAACTTAAATAGAAATGGAAATTGACCAACTGCTCAAAAATTACAAACTACCCCAACTCACTTGATATGAAGTAGATAATTTGAATAGCCCTATAATTATTAAGGAAATTGAATTGATGATTTTAAATCCCCCCCAAAAAATTTCATTCCCAGGTGATTTCACTGGAGAATTCTGGCAAATGTTTAAAGAATTTGCTATTCTACACACTCTCTTCCAAAAAATAGAAGAGGAAACACTTGTTGATTCATTTTATGAAGGTAGTATTACACTGATACCAAGACCAGACAAAGTTAAAAAAGAAAACTAAAAACTAATATCCCTCATGAATATGACACAAAAAATCCTTAACAAAATATTAGCCAATAGAATTCAGCAAAATATAGAAAAACTTATACACCATGACCAAGGAGGGTCTATTCCAGAGAAGCAGGTTGGTTCGATATGATGAGTATTAATGAAAATTGATTAATGCGGCCCACCATATTAACATCTAAATGAAAAAAATCACATCATAGCATTAATTGATACAGAAAAGCCATTTGACAACATTCAACACTTATTCATGATTAGAAACTCTCTCTGTGAAATGAGAAGAGAGGATCTTCCTCAATTTGATTATGAGCATCTACAAAAACCTTACAGTTAACATTATACTTAAAGGTGAAAGACTGCTTTCCCCCTAAGATCTGGAGAGAACAAGGCAAGGATGTGTGCTCTCACTACTCTTACTCGAAGTAGTGCTGGAAACTCTAACCACTGAGTAAAGGTAAGAAAAGAAAGTAACAGGCATACAGATCATAAAGGAAGAAATAAAACTGTCCATATTTGTAGATGACATGAGTGTCTACATGGAAAATCCCAAGAAGTGTACAAAAACCTCCTAGAATTAATATGGGAATTCAACAAGGTTGCAGTATAAAAAGATCAGTATACAAGAATCAATTGTATTTCTATACACAAAAAATAAACATGTGGACACCAAAATTTAAAATACCATGGCATTTACAAGAATACACACACACACACACACACACACACACACACACACATGCACAAGAAATTCTTAGGTGTAAATCTAACAAAACATGTATAGTACCTACATGTTGAAAATTACAAAAAGCTCATGAAAGACCTAAATAAATGGAGAGACACAATCTGTTCACGGATCAGAAGACTCAACACAGAAAACGTATTGATTCTCCCCAAATTGATATGCAGGTTTAATGCAATTTCTATAAATATCCCAGCCAGATTTCTTATAGACAATATTATTCTAAAATTAGGTTGGAAAGCAAAGGAATTAGAATACTAAAACAATTTTTTTAAAGAATAAAGTAGGAAGAATCAGTCTACCCAATTTTAAGATTTGTTATATAGATGCAGTAATGGTAGATGGTGTGTTATTGGCAGGGGAAAGACATATAAATCAATGGAGGAGAATAAAGAACCCAGAAATAGACCCATACAAATCTACCTGACCAATTTTTGATAAAAGTGCAAAAACAACTCCATGGAGTGAAAACATAGAGCAACTGGACATCCATAGGCAAAAAAATGAACCTTAACCTAAGTCATACTTTATATAGAAATTAACTCAAAATGGATTATGGACATAACCATAAAACTTCTAGGAAAAAGGGAGGAAAACCTTCAGGGCCTAGGATTACATGAGGAGTTCTTATATTTGACACCAAAAGCATGAGCCATACGAACAGACATTGATAAATTAGACTGCATTAGAATTATAAACTTTTGCTTTCTGAAAGACTCTGTTGAGAAAAAGGATGAAAAGCCAAGCTACAGACTGGGAGAAAGTACTTACAAACAACAGATCTGAGAAAGGACTAGTATCTTGGATATATAAAAAACTCAGAACCCAACAACAAAGACAAATAATCCAATTAGAAAATGGGCAAAAGACATGAACAGACATTTCACTAAAGAGGATAGACAGATGGCCAATAAGCACATGAAAAGATGTTCAACATCATCCACTAAGGAAATGCAGACTAAAGCCATATGGAAATTTCACTACATACCTATCAGAATAGCTAAAATAAAAAAATAGTGGTATTACTAAATGTTAGTAAGGATGCAGAGAACTGGATCCCTCACACAGTGCTGATGGAAATGTAAAATGGTGCAGCCACTCTGGAAAACAGTTTGGCAGTTTCTTGTAAAACTAAATATACAACCTCCATGTGACCCATGAGTTGCACTCCAAGGCATTTGTCCCAGGGAAATGAAGACTTAGTTCAGACAAAAAATCTGTACATGAATGTTAATTACAGCTTTATTTGTAATAGCCCCAAATTGCAGAACACTCAGGTGTCCTTCAGTGGGTGAATGGCTAAACAAACTAGTCCATCCATGCCATGGAATACCCCTCAGGCATATAAAGGAAGGCACTGCTGATAATGTGCAATGGTCTGGATGAATCTCCAGAGAACTGTGCTGACTGAAAAAAACCAGTTCCAAGAAGGTATTTAATGTGTGATCTCTAAGATCCCATTTATATAACATTCTTGAAATGCCAAAGTTATAGAAATTGAGCGCAGATCATGGTTATTGGATAGTAAGAAAAGGGTAGGGTGGAGGAAAGTGGGTCTGACTATAAAAGGACGATAGGAGGGAACCTTGTGGTGATGGAAATACTGATAAAAGAAATGTCCCTTGGCTGCATTAATGTAGTAGCATACTGTATGTAGTTTTGCGAGATGTTGCACCTGGGGATCTGGGTAAAAGGTGCAGTAGGTCTGTACTATTGTTTCTTACAACAGCATGTGAACGTGAACCTGCAATGATCTCAAGCTTAAAAAGTAAAATTTAAAAAGTGGAAAAAATATTTAAATAGACATTTCACCGAAGAAAATATGTGGAGAGATCATAAGCACATGAAAAGATGCTTACCTTATTTGTCCTCAGGGAAACACAATTTCAAACTACAATGACATGTCACTTTATACCCACTGGAATGGCCAGAATAAAAAAGTGTCCAAGAGGACATGGAGAAGCTAAAATTCTCAGTGTTGTTGGTGGTTGTGATGGTTTCCTTTACGCATCAACCTGAGTGGGCCATGGAATGCTCAGATATTGGTCAAACCTTATTTCTGGGTGTGTCTGTGAAGGTGTTTCCAGAAGCGATAAACATTTGAATCACTGGACTGTCGTGTAAAGCAGACGGCCTTCCCCAGTGTGGGGGGGGCAGCATCTAATCCCCTGAGGGCCTGGATGGAACAAAAAGACAGAGGAAGGGCAGATTCACTCTTTCTGCCTCACTGTGTAAGCTGGGTCATTGATGCTTTCCTGCCCTTGAACTTGAAATTATAACATCGGCTTCCCTGATTCTCAGGCCTCTGAAGTCAGACTGGAATTTTCATCACCAGCTTTTTGGGGTCTCCAGCTTGCTGACTTCATATCATGGGACTTCTGAGTCTCCATAATTTCATGAGCCAATTCCTTATAATAAATCATACATATATGATGTATATGTACCCTGTATTCCAGACATACTCCTCCTTACTTCTGTTATGGAGCAGCAGTTCAACGTCTCCTTGATAGCCAGGCTCAGTCACGCCAGCCAACACCGTCACTACCTCTTTGTGGATTCAGAGGCATGGGGAACCCAAAGTGGCCTGGTGGCAGTCTGACCATCCAGGTCAGTGGAATCATGGCTGTGTCTCCTGGTGAAAGCATTCCTCCTTCTGGGCCACTAACCCACTAGGCCAGCAGAGCATCAAGTCTTGGGGAAAGGAAGCAAAAATATTGTGAGTGGATCACCAGGGGCAAGAGTAAAGTGGCGCCACTTCCCTGCCCACCACTTGGCTCCTGGACCCATGAATCCTGGCTGTGGGAGAAACAGCCCCATGCATTGGATGCTGATTCAGAGCATACACAGCTTTCTGGAGCACCTTGCCCCAGCCCTGCAAGGTACAGCCACCCGGCTGGCACTGTACCTGCGTCTTCAAAAGGCCATTCCGTCGGCCTGTCAAGGCAGCTTCTTCGGGTTGTTGGGGGACGTGGTGAGGCTAGTGAATTCTATGAACACAGGCCCATGGACACACTTCTTTTCCTGTGAAGTGAGTTGCTTGATCAGAAGCAAGTGTTCGAAATATCAGTGGCAGATAGAGGTATGTGGGATACCAGGAGGGTACATAGGGCATGTGGAAGCCCACAGAGGGTTGTTTTGGCAGAAGCATTTTGTGCAGGGAAGGCACATCCATATCCCGAGTGAGGGTTATTCCAGTAATGTTACCCCTTCCATGACGGAGTGAATGCCGTATATACTGACCTATACAGTTTGTAATTTGGCAAATTATCTTGCTTGTTATCTTACTGAGTTTAGGCCAGGTTGACAGTAATTTACTTGCAGGGGATAATGTATATCTCAACTGGTTTAATGTTTTATTTAATAAATCTCATAGTAGAGAAACAATGCGATATTGTCAGGAAAGGAGGAAGAGTTTGAAAGTAATTTTCACAAAGTCAGTATATTCATTTTAAACTTTATCTAACATGAAGCTCGTGATGCTATATTTTCAAATTGTCAATCCTCTATCAAAAGCCAGTTCTAACAGATTATTCTGTAAAGTCATAGTCAGATTTAGATAATCCTTTAATTAATTAAAGAAATGGGTTTCAGATTTCATATACCTTCAGCTTTACAGTTGACAAACTGTGTAAAGACATGCTTTATATCTTGATCCTACTGCGCATGCCTGACGTGCACCTTGCAGCACATACGATCAATCACATGCAAGCTGGACAAGAGGGCCAGGCCACTGGTTGTGTTGTTTAGATGTGTCTGCATTGTGCAGTTGCTCTTAACGTTTCAAAAGCTTAAGACTTTCTTTGGTGAAGTTCTACTAATAAGAAATTCACTCTGGTTTGTTTGCTTGTTTTTCTGGAAATGACTTTATCCTACTTCATTGTCAAAGGACATTTTATCAGTTAGCCTTTGCTACGTAGTGAACCGCCACCAGACAATAATTTATTTGCTCACAATGCTGTGTGTCAGCAAGTCGGGCTCAACTGCAGTGTTCTTCTTTGGTCTTGCCTAGGCTTCCTCGTGTGGTTGCCATCAGCTGGCTGGTGGGGCAAAGTGACAGGGTGACTGGGGCCCGGGCCTCCAGAGGACAAGGCCAGGTGTGCACACAGGGTGGTGGCCACAGCGTTCCAGACAGAAGCAAGGGAGCAAGTCCTGATGTACAAGCACTTTGTAAGCTGCTTTGAGTATTTTCTCTTTTCCTAAGCTTTACTCTGATGTGCGTAGGTGTGGTTTCCATTTGTTTAATCTTGCTTTGGGTTCATATGCCTTCTAGAAACTGTGACTTGATGTCTGTCATCAATTTTGGAAGAATTTCAGCCATTAAGTCACCAAATACCATTTTTGCCCTACTCTTTCTCTCCTTTCTTTCTAGTATTCCAGTTAAACATGTACTAGGCTGTCTTACTTCCTTTTATCTTCCCTTTACCGTCCTTTTATGTCTCCAGGCTTTAGTCTGGGTATTTTCTTGATTCCCTCTTCAGCTCCTGTTTAGCCCATGCACTGAGCTCTTAATGTTACTTGTACTTTATAGTTCTAGAATTTTCATCTGGTCCTTTTTGTAGTTTCAAATTGTCTACTGAATTTCTCAATTTTGTCTTTTATTTCTTTAAATGACTTAATACAATCATTTTGAAGTCCATGTCTGACCAATCCATTATTGGAGTCCCTGTAGCTCTGCTTTTGTTATCTGCTGCTCTCTACCTTTATTTTTATTATCTTTTTATATGTATATTTATTTGCTTCCCTCTGTATGGCCTGGTTATTTTCAGTTGAGTGCTGGACATTGTATATGGAAGGCTGTGTAAATAATTTGAGGTCAATGATGAAGCTATCTTCCTCCAGAGAAGATTTATATTTGTTTCTGGTGGGCAGCTGGACACTACAAATCCTGGAGTTCCTTAATCCGGTTTCTAGGGATTGAAATGGCTCAGATGTGGACTATGTGTGTTCCTTTAGGGGACAAGGCTGGGTCTTTTAGAAGGCTATTCCATTTCCACTTGCCATTTACTCCTAGACCTTTGGGTTTTCAACGCAAAGCATGCATGTGGTGCCATCTCTTTGGTGGGCTCTGAAATCCAAGTTTTGATCCTTTGCTGAATAAGTCTGTCAACAGCTGTGTTCAGCTTCTCAGACTCTCAGCTGACTCTTCTAGAATCAGCAGGTGGCCTGAGGGGACAAGCGGCCTTAAATGCTGAGCTCCCCTCTCTCTTAGTTTGTCTTTCTCCCATTGGTGGGCCCATAATTCTTCACTGCCTGTTGTCACTTCACTGCCATTTGGTTATTTTCAAACAAATGTTTTCCACCATTGGTTGGGCTTCTCTAGTTGTTCTCAGTGAGAGTCACGACTCAGGTCACTCACTGTCGCTGCTGGCCACAGAGGTCATCAGCACCATGCTTTTAGGCTCTCTGCATATTGCTGGGTCTGCACATAATCTTGCTTGTGAGTACCGCACAGTGCTCCCTAATGTCCTGCCCACTCCCTCAGTGACGGACGGAGAGCTGGACTGCCGGCACCTCCCAACCCCCACACGTCAGCTGCAGTGAACTTTGTCACACACAGCACCTTACACCTTGTGTAAGAATTGCTTTGTGATGTATACCTAAGAGCAGAATTACAAGGTCTTAGGCTAGGTGAACACTTGATTTAACTGATACTGACATATTGTTCTCCAGATGATCATGCCAGTCTGTGTTCCCAGCAGCAGTACACGAGGGCTCCTATATCCCTACAGCTCTGCCAGTATTTGGTATTACCTGTGTTTCTACGTGTGTGTGTGTGTATGTGTGTTTGTCAGTCTAATCGGTGCAAAGTGCTATCTCACTATTGTTTTAAATTTGCATTTCTCTGACTATCAATGGGTTTGAACACCTTTTGTGCTTCTCTGCATGTTGGATTTTTCTTCTGTAACCCCCTATTTTAAAGTATTCTTATGCCTTGCCCATTTTTCTGATTTTTCTTTTTCCAACTTTGTTGAAAACTAATTCACATATAACCATTAAAGTAAGTCTGGATCCAGCCAGGAAAACAGAAACGGCACAAAGTACCTCAACAGAGGATTTACTATAGAGAATTGATTAAACAGGTAGTGGCAGACTGGGCATTGGAGGAACTGAGACAGCACAGAGGCAGCAACTGCAGGAAGCAGCTCTCATCTTCAGGGCTGGGAGAACAAATGGAAGGGGTTGGGTTACGAGCCTGAAGCTCAGACGAAGGGTCCTGTAATGGTGGAAATCAGACCCCGAGGACAGGGTGTTGAATGACTGCAGCTGATACTGCTGAGGCTTCTGGGAGGGGCCGCATAGATTTGGGACTCCATCCTCTGAGGAGGGGTCTCCCCTGACCTGTTCTGAGGATGCTGAAATTAGCTGAAGATGAAAATCAATGGATGTTGTCAGGCCGCGGGCCAAGGCTGGGTGACAGCAATAGGAACAGAAAGCAAACAGGAAGGAGCAAGACCCTTGTCCCCTTCTCCAGCCTTGAAGTCTTCCTCTAGTGTCCCAACTGGTGGAACCTAGCAGAGCCAAGAGCCAAGGAAGAAATGTGGTTGCAGAGTCCCAGCCACAGCATCACAAAGCCGAATACGGCACAGGTCCCCCCGCTGCCTCCTTCGGCTTCTCAGCATCAGTACAAACCCTTCTACATGTATTTGAACTTCCATCAGCAACGGTCACAAGTTTATGTTTCTGCCTGAAAAATAGCAGCATCCTTTATCAAAGTGTGCTTCCACCCTCTCCCCAAAGAGGAGAGACACAAAGTCCCAACAGCCTTTGTGATCATCTCCAAATGACAGCCACACTATCCATGACGGTAACTTCTCTTCGAAATAAATCATAGTCCCACTTGAGTATTCCACGTCCCAGAGACTAGATTGTAAAGTTATCCAACAAAACAATTACTATATAGAGTAATAAGGGGAAAGAGAGGTAGCAGAAAAGAAATTAGTATATACATTTTATAGAGAGAGATGTAAAGTTTTACATGGCTATACCACTCAGTTCTATAACTGGTCGGGAGTGCGAAATTGATTTTTATAACTCCCTCTTCTACTGTCTTTTCCATATGTCTCTTGCCCTCAGCTGGTACCTTGGTGGGCTAGGGTTCTGTATCTGGCGGAGTTTCTCACACTTTCACTTCTGAAGTGTCTGAATCCCTCAGGGGCACACCTTTCAGGGTGTTGTCTCCGCCAGAGGAGCGGCACAATGTCTGGCGAAGTGCGGGATTAGGCCCTGAGCAGCAGTAAGGGCCAGGTCAGCCTTGGTGAGGGGATGTTTACATTGCTGAGCACACGCATAACCCACCCACTGTTCAGGCCCATTGAGCAAGCACTGGGCTGGTTGGGAAAGAGACTGGCTGGCATCCACAGATTATATAATTTCATTCACCTGGATATTGAGAGTATCTCTGCAACAGACGTCCTTCTCAGAGGGCTGTCCACATTCCTCTTTCTCAAACCTTTGTCACCAAAATTCCAACCTCATTTTTTCCAAGTCATAACCATTCAACCAAATCATTAGCATTTTACTATGAATCAATGTAGATTCATTCTTCTGACCTTCTCTCAAACCAGTCAGAAAGGGCAGTCAACTCCATCAAGTTAAATAGCTTCTGTACAGCAAACTAAACAATCAATACAATGAAAAAGCAACCCATGAAATGGGAGAGAATATTTGTAAGCCATAAACCCTGACAAGGGGTTGATATCCAAAATATATAAAGAACTCATTCAACACAATATCAAATAAACAATCCAATCTAAATATGGGCAGAAGACTTGAATAGGCATTTCTCCAAAGAAGATGTACAGATGGCCAAGAGACACATAAACAAATGCTCAGCATCACTAATCACCAGGGAAATGTAAATCAAAACCACAATGAGCTATCACCTCACACCTGACAGAATGGCTGTTATGAAAAAGACAAGAGACAACAAGAGCTGGCGAGGCTGTGGAGAAAAGGGAGCCCTTGTGCACTCCTAGTGGGATTGTAAATTGGTGCAGCCATTATGGAAAACAATAAGTAGGGGCCTCAAAAAGTGAAAAATAGAACTACCATATGAGCCAGCAATTCCATTTCTAGGTATATATCTTAAGGAAATGAAACCACTATGTCACACAGATACCTGCACCCCCATGTTCATTGCAGCATTATTTACAATAGCCAAGGCATAGAAATAACCTGAGTGTCTTCTAAAGGATGAATGAAGAAAACATTAGACACACACACACACACACACACACACAGGAATATTATTTAGCCATAAAAATGAGGACATTCTGCCTTTTGCAACAACATGGATGGACCTTGTGAAATAAGTCAGATGGAGACAGACAAATACTGCATGATCTCATGTATATGTGGAATCTAAAAACGTAGAACTCACAGCAACAGAGTAGAATGGTGGTTGCCAGGGGCTTTGCGGTGGGGCAAATGGGAAGATGTTGGGCAAAGGGCACAGACCTCCAGTTATAAAGATGAATAAGTTCTGGGGATCTAATGCACAGCACGGGGACCATAGTGAACAATACTGTATTGTAAACTTGAAAGCTGCTATAAGAGTGGAGAGTAAATGTTCTCACCATAACAGCAACAAAATAGTAATCTTGTGAAGTGAAAGATGTAACTAACCTTACTGTGGTGAACATTTCACAAATATACACATACCAAGTCATCACACTGCAGACCTTAAACTTGCACAGTGGTATATGTCAATTATATCTCAAAGCTGGAAAAAATATTTTTAAAAGAAGGGACAATCAGTTGTACTGCTCAAGGTTCTGCCCACTTGGAGTTTTTCTTTGCCACTGGCCTTAGGGTCACCTATGAGTGGTGCTGTAATGCTGCAGCCATCTACTTCTGGCAGATTGGGCAGAGGCATCTATAGAAGCCACGCTTGAGTTATGAGGAAGTAACTCAGTCAGCTGGTCATACAAAAAATTCCAGGAACCATAGACAAGGTCGAGAGAGAGGAGGCTATGGGGCAGGAATTGGTGCCACTTACTCTTGCAATGTTTTTGTGCTTTCTGAAACCACCTGAGCTTCTAGCTGTAAAATCCCATTTCCATCCATTAAAACCTGCTGCTGCATATGCTCAACCGAGTGTTTGATTGATTAGACAAACATCCAATTCCTGATGGAAAAGTCAAGTCACATGGTCATGTGTAGTCCTGAATTCAGTCTCCATCAGGGCCCAATAGCAAGCCGAATCTGTTCCTCCAAAGGAGGATGGTTTTCTACAACACTCTAGAAGTCTGCACAGTGACTCCACTATTTGTGCTTGCCAGAAGCTCCACACGGTATCAATACTGTCCACAGATACTTTGAGTTTTATTGGATCTGCTGGGTCACAAGGCCAACTGGAAGCACTGGATTCACTGCAGTTATCTCTTGCTCTGGTCTTCCCCGAAACCCACCACCAAACACACACACACACACACACACACACATTTGGCAGCCTTATGAGTCACATAGTAAATGGGTCATTGTAGCACACTCATATGTGATACATATTTCACAATCCACAAGAGTCTGCCAAACATTAATTTTAGAGGTAGTTGGTGCAACGTGCAGCATTTGTCTTTCATCTTGAAGAGGATATGTTTACATGGCTTAGAGCACTGAACTTCTAGAAATTTCACTGAGGCTGTACTTCCCCTAAATCTTCATGGGGCGTATCTCCTACTTTCTGCTTTGCATATGTGTTACTAAGGCATCTATAGTACTTTCTGCTTCTTGCTCCTCAGATTCAATCAGGTTGTTGTCATCAACATAGTGAAGCAGTGGATATTGTGAGGAACAGTGAGACAACCAAAGTTTCCAAGTATTGTATTGTCAGAGAGGAGGAGAGATGACATAGCCCTTAGGCAAGACTGTGAAGGCGTACTGTTGGCCCTGCCAGGTAAAAACAAAGTGCTTCGAGCAGACTTTCCACATTGGAATAGAGTAAAATACTTGCCAGGGGAATGGCTGCATACCTGGAGCCAGGCATTGTGTTGCACTGCTTTAGCAAAAGACTACATCTGGGACACCAGTGGCAAAATTGGAGTCACTGTCATTCTCCAAGATCCACCCACCTTCTGCACAGGGTCCAGTAGACAAATGGGGATATGAGAGCTATCATCACAACTGCAACTTTCAAGTTCAAGGCACTAATCTCTGCAGTTCCTCCTAGGAATTACACCTTTGGGCTCATTCCTGTCCATCAAGCCAGGGTCATTCTGTTATCTTGATATCATTGGATTTAGGTCACAGTTGACTTCAAATTTAAGTCAACTAATCAAGTAGGCTGTCAGAGTCCCTTCCAGCTGCGTGGGCTAACATTAAACATATAATGTCTGGTAAATGCACCCAGCTCAATAAATTGTGTTCAACCCAGTGCTACATTCCATCCTCCTTGGTGCAATATCCTTAGAATCCACTCCCATGTATATTCTCCCAGGTTTTTGCCACTATTTACTAGCAAAAACCTTGCTATTCTTTTGGTGTGTAAGCTGTTTCCTCCTGGGTCTTAGTGTGTGCCTGCCCCCTGGAGCATGCTGAGATTGGACCCTAGTTACGGGTCTGATGGCAAAAGGGAGTGGCTGCAGTGGGTCTGGAGGAGAATTGGTGTTCCTTTGCAAAGCACCAGAGTTTCCATGGCAGCGCTAAAAATTACCTTACTTATTGAAGCCATAGGGCTGATACTGCTGAAAATCAAGCACAAAGTTTAGTTGGGCAGGCTCAGAATGCCAATGTCAGTTGAATTCCCAGCCTCTCCATATCTCTCATGTGATAGACAGGGCAGTAGGTGGGCAGGAGTGGAGCCCTGAAACTCAGCAGTGCTTTCAAGGCCAAAGACGCAAACAAACCAATCCTTAGAGCCCCTCTTTTGGGACATGATTCATTACACACTCTTGTTATGTTTCTTAGTCTTGATCCAATCTAGAAGCAGAACCAATGACAGGCCCTTCCCTAGCACCCTCAGAGGGAGCACAAGCTTGCTGACGCCTTCCTCCTGGACCTCTGGCCTCCAGAACTGGGAGACAGTACATTTCTGTTGTTTAAGCCCTTTGGCTTGCAGTCCTTTATGACAGCAGCCCCTGTGGACTCATATAGCTCCTGAGGCGGGAACAACTGGTAGGGGCTGCGACTCCTCAAACTTAGCAACTTCAAGAGTGGGCCAGGGCCTACCTAGTGCTGGGGTTGCTGAGCTCAGGAGAGGGCCCAGTGGGGCTGGGACCCAGATCTCTGATGAGGGGGCACTGACTGCCCAGTGTTGGTGTCTCAGAGGTGGGATGAATGAAGCCGTTTGTGTACGTGTTGTGGAATTTGAAAACTGCATTCAGCTGGTGCCATGGAAAGGCACTGCTGGCTGCTTGGGCGGAGACTTGCTTGGGTGGTGCTTACGAGCAGGATCACATCCTTTCTTCCTCCTCCAGCTCTGCAGTCTCCCTCTAACACCTTCTTTTAGCAGAGTCTAAGGAGGAGCCAGCCCGCCAAACATGAGTACGGTTTGCAGCGTCTGCGCTCCTGAGATAACAAAGCAGAGGACGCCGAAGGGGTTTGAGGCCTGGGAGACAATAGCTTGGTACCTGGCACATCCACTCTCTTCCTCGGGCAAAGTCCCCTGAGAAAGGACTGCATGAATCCACTTTGCCCCGAATAGCCAGAGCTAGCAATGACCCACATGTCCACCAATGGGAAAGTGGATAAGCAATTTGTGGTGCATCCATACAACAGCTACTACTCAGCAATGAACAGGAGGGAAGAACTGATGTAACCACGTGGATGACGATCTAAGAGGCACGAAGGGGCTTTCTGCAGCAACACAAATGTTGTACAGCTTGACCTGAATTTTTTACCTTGGGCTGCCCAGCGAAGTTGGCTCCAGCACCCACTGCAGTATATAGGATGGGGGTGGGGGGCTGTAGGCTGTGCTCGGCAAAAGGGCAGCAGTTCCTCGTTGTTTCCAGGTTTTTATTTGCCTGTTATAATCTGGTGTTTATGTACATATATATATGCTTTTGGTTTTTGTAAAGGGCTCGTCAACAGACCAAGCAAAGGGGACCTCGGCTGCTGAGCAGGTGCACAGTAGAGCTGGAGAACCAATCTTTCCTTTTCCCTTTTTTTTGTCTGTTTTTATTTTTCCTGGGATAGGATCATCAAAGCTAATTGCTATAAAACCTAGAAACCACCTAGAGACTCAGACATCTGCCTACACACTAGTGGCATATGGGGAAAGGGCAAGGGTACAAACTTTCAAAGTCACGGTGTATTTACATTCCCAGGTGGGGGCAGGAGAAGCTGAGGAAGGGAACTGTTCAGACTGGGGGTGGGCCGGACTGCTGAGGGGCCCTGGGGTGCCATGGAGGCTGGGCCAGAGGCAGTGGGGAGGAGGTGTGCCCGCCCTGCAGTGACGGAGGCCACTTGGATGTTGTCTGGTGGGTACCAAAGGCAGCGTGTGTACGGAGCTCCTGAAAGCCAGCCATGGGGCGGGGCGGGCATCAGGAGGAGGGGCACTGATGGAGAGTGATGCTGGCAGGTGGGGACTCTGGGCCCTCCAGATGGCCTCCTCTGCACCCGTGGCCAGCCTGCCCAGAGGGTGGGGACACTGAGTTCTGTCCGCAGTCCCAGCCAGGCTGGCCAAGTTGTGGCTGGAGGCGGAGGTACCAACCCTGGTCCTGAGGAGACCCTACAAGGCGGCGTCTGAGACCCCTCTGGGGCTATCCCCACCCCAGCCATGGCCTCTCTCTGCCCAAAGGCTGACAAGGTGGCACCTGATGTGCAGCTGATGTGCTCCCGAGCTAGAACAAAGCAGTGTGTGCCCAAGAAGGGGTGCAGCTGGGTTTTGGCAATAAAGTGGGGACCAGGTAGTCAGGAGGGGATTAGGGGCAGTTGAGTTCCTCTCCTCTGCCCCCAATTCAAGACTCCCTCGGACCCAGGGCCAGAGGGTGGGGCCATGGCCCGGTGGGAAGAGGGAAGGGCCTTTGACTCCCCTGTGGCCCAGCCCTGGGCTGTGTCCTGCCTGGCCTTGCCTGACTGGACCCCACTACTCCAGGGCCCCTGCAGGGTTGGTGGGGGAGGCTGCCCCTGAGCTGTCGTTGCCTCCCGCTGCCTCCTTCTCCTTCTTCCCGCTGTACTGGCCGATGAAGGAGCCGTCCTCGTTGAACTGGACGTCCACGCTACCCCCATAGTCAGCCAGGCTGTCATCACTGCCCAAAGGCTTGATGTCTCCGTTGAGGGATGGCTGGCTGCTGCCAAAGGCCTTCTCCTCATTGTCACTGTAGAAGCAAAGGGCAGGAGGGAGTGGGAGGCTGCCCAGCAGAACCCAGGAGCTGGCAGGGGCTGGCCTGTGGGCAGAGGCCTGGAGGGGGTGGTGGGGTGGGGCAGGGCCCCAGCGGCCCAGGATCTGCCTGCCTGCCCTCCATGTGCTCTGAATGCACTGGGGAAAGAGGTTCCAACCTTGACACATCGGGACAGCAAGTGGCATGCATACCACTGAAGGGGCCAAGTGTGGGCATGCCCAGGATCCTGGGGATGTGAGAGAGCAAGTGGGCACTCAGCATGGGGGGTCCACAGGGCCTGGCTCCTTGAGTGTAGGTGAGCTGGACAGACGCACCTGCCCAGCTGTCAGCCCTTGCAGAGACCAGAGAGGGTGGCAGGGCCTGACAGTATCTTCCCACCACCCCTGCCTTACCTCTCCAGGGACCTGATGTCACCCAGCAGCACAGAGGAGAGAGAGAGACAGGGTCAGATATGAAAGTGAGGGTCGTGCCAGGCATTCGGCCAGCCCCTGCTCCCACCCCCAGCTCACCTGTACTCGCCGAAGGTCTCATCCTTCATCGGCCGGGCCTCGGAGTCCACCTGGGTGTCCTCCTTATCCTTCACTGGAGACACACAGAGAGGGCCCAGCTTCCTCTCCCACCCCAGGCCGTTCCTGGACACTGGGCCCCATTCCCAGGTGGAGGCCATGGGAGAGGTTCTCCCCTGGGCTCTGAGCACCTCAGTGCTCAGAAGCCAAGAAGCCTTCAAGGGTGTGCCACTCCCCCGTTGTGGGCCTGGTGCCATCTGCCACCAGTCTGCACAGAGGCTCCCTCCGGGCCCCCCGCCTACCCACCACACGCCCACATCATCCTGCCAGGGCTGCTCTCCCCATGCACCTGAGCCCCAGGGTCGGGGCTTACCTGAGTACTTGCCGCCCTTGCTGCGCTTTATAAAGCACAGGAGGAGCAGCACGAGCAGCAACAGAATGGCGGCGCTGACGAAGCCGATGAACCAGCCCTCGGTGGCAAAGCTGGCAGGAGGGAGCCTCACGCGGCCTGCGGGGAGAGCGCAGGAAGGAGCTCCAGGGCCGGGCTGTGCGGGCGAGGGCCAGGGGAGGCGGCGACCTGGGCCTGAGGTGTGCTTGGAGCTGACGTCTCAGGGACCTCCCGGGGCAGGGCAGGGAGCCCTTTCTGTGAAAAGGCTTGCCCTAGGGCACTGAAAGGGGCCGTTGCGGGGGGCCTGGACTTCCGTGCCATGGGCCAAGGGGCACCCAGATTCCGGGAGGAAGCAAAATGAGCCCGGGTCATGCTGGGGACAGAGGGAAGCCTCACCGGTGCCGTTGGTCTTCACAGCCATCTGGTGCAGGAGTACCCTCTCCTTGAGCAGGTGGATCTCGTAGTCGGTGTCGGGTTGCAGGTCCCACTGCGTGTAGGAGCTCTGGTTGTAGCTGACATACTGTGGTGGGAGGTGAGCACCCATCTTCTCATCTGCAGGGGTGAGAGGGCTGCAGGGGTGAGTGGGAGTGCAGCAGCACCCTGGCTCCACACCACCCCTAGCCCCAGCCCAGGGCCCCTTTTATGCTCACCCCCCAAGGCTTTGAACCAGATCTGGAACCCGAAGTTGCACCGGCCCTCCTTGGGGACCCAGGACACCACACTGTAGTTCTCGCCGGCCATGGCTGAGATGTTGCCAAAATCCGGGGTCCCTAGGGAGTGAGAGGAGGGTGTGGGACCCCAAGACAGCCCAAGGCCCACCTTCCTGGGCCCGGCTGCCAGCTGGGGCTTCCTCAGTCCCCTCCAGCTCACCTGATAAGGCCATGGTGCCTCCTTCCCGCACGATGGCCTCGCCAGGGCCCTCCTTTGTGGCGGCCTGCAGCTGGAAGCGGTACCGCAGGCGGGGGCTGAGGTTGGTCAGGTTGTGCATCCGCAGCTCAGGGTCCGGAAGGTCAAAGGACAACTGTTCCTTGCCCCCATCATCCACTGTGAGGACAGATGGGGAGTCGCTTGGGTGCTATCTCAGCCCACCCTCCAAGTCCCCTCCACCTCCTGGTCAGGCTGTTCTGGGGCTCAGGGCCCACGACACACGTACGAGGATGATAGGACAGCACGTAGCCAGTGAGCACGCCATTGTGGCTGAGTGGGGGTTGCCAGTGCAGCAGCAGGCTGGTGTCTGACTGGCACTCCAGGTGCAAAGCCTCGGGGTGGCTGGGCACTGTGGGGAATAGAAAAGAGTGGCAGGTGCTTGCCCAGGGTTGCCCTGGGGTGGGGAGGTGGGGTGGAGACAGGGTTGAGGGGTGCAAGGCTCACCTCCCTCTGGGGTGCTGAAGGTCATCTCGCTGGCAGGCCCTAGTCCCCGGCCATTGAAGGCCTGCACCTCTAGATGGTAGGAGCTGTAGGGCCGCAGGCCACCAAGGATGGCTCTGGTGGTGTTGGCAGGCACCACCACATGGCCTCTGTGGGCATGCCTCTTGCTGTGCTTCCTCTGACTGCCCTCCCACCAGTATGTCACCTGTAGGTGGGCAGGACACCCCACAGGGACAGCAGGTGTCCAGCAGTGACCTCCAGGCACATGTTTCCCGTTGTCCACAAGGGGCCCCTTTCCCCCAACCCAACGACCCTGGGAGGGCAGTTGGCAGAGGCCCACCCCCAATGCTGTCACTCCTGGTGACCTCACACCTCACCCTGGGGATCCCCTTAGCCCCTAGGCCTTGGACCCTTACATTGTATCCCCGGAGGTGGCCCTTGACCTGCGCTGTGTCCACAGGCCACCACTTGACCAGCACAGCACTGGAGTTGAGGATCTCGATGCCTTCTAGCTCAGGGCTTGCCTGGGGGTCTGGAAATAGCCAGTGACATGGATGAGGGCCTGTGGCATCCTGAGGCCAGCCCAGAACCCTCCCACAGGGGCAAGGTGGATTTGGGTGCTATATGGGGGGTGGGCAGTCTGATGAGCTGGGTGAGTGCATGGTCTCAGGGTCTCTCCTTGCAGTGTTTATTAGCTGCGAGGGAGAAAATAGTAACTACACAGAGGAGTATCAGAAAAGGGTTTGACAGGGTGATGGCAATTAACCTCTAATAAGGTTCCAGAGTCAAGGGGTGGGAAGAAGCAGGACAACTAGCCCTGATGCAGGATGTCGGACTGGGCCCTGGACTGGGGGCAGAGTCAGCACTGAGCGATGCAGTTGGAATACTGGCTGCCAGCTAGGTAAGTATGCTGTGTGGATGGGAAGTTTCTGGACTTTCGCGACGGCACTTTGGTCCCCTAAGAAAATGACCTTATTCCTAAAAAACCACACTCCTGGGAGTGTAGGGACTGGGCGCGTTGGGAGCAAGGGACGGGCCACGCATGCGCAGCAGGCTTCGTCCAAGTGTGGGCGGAACCAGCCCGATACTCACAGTCTTCTCCAGAGTAGCCAATGGTGACCTGGGGCTCAGGGCCCTTGCCTTGGCTGTTGACCGCCTGGACCTTGATCTCATAGGGCACAAAGGTGGGCGTGTTGGAAACCACCAGGAAGGGGTCGCTCACGATCTGTTCCTGCCAGGCCTCCCGTGTCCCCTGGGGGCGCCACTGCACGCGGTAGTGAACCTGGGGTGCATTCCAGTCCATCCACTTGAGCGCCTGGAGGGGGCGAGCAGAGAGGAGGTTGTTGGGCAAGAGCACCCGCCTCCTGTTACCTGCCCACAGCCCAGCCTCACATCCCATCATCCTCGGGTCCCTAGCACAGCCAGAGGGAGCGGCCAGCATCTGGGTCCTGGCCGGATGTCCAGGGGCGTGCTCAGCCCAGGGCCCGTCACCTTCCAAGTGATGACCATGTTGCTGGTCTCATTCCCTTCACCCTTCACGTCCACGGGGTTCTTCTCCGGGGCTGGAAAGCAACGGGTTAACATATCAACGCTGTGGGCTCCTGCCAAAGCTGTGAAGAAAGGAATGGCCAGGAGCCGGCAGCCGAGGGAACCCTGGCCCCTGGCCCCCACTGGCCCTGGAAGCAGAGGAGCTTGGGCAGTCATCTCTCCAAGCCTTGCTTGCAGAGTCTGGGGCCACTGTGGCTAAGGCTCTGTCCCAGGTGGCTCACCTGCCTCAGGTGTGACCACAGTCTCAGAGGCCGGGCTTGGCTCCCCGGGGCCGTATTTGTTGATAGCAGTGACTCTAAAGGTGTAGTGGACGTAGGGTGACAGCTTGAGGGTGGTGGAGGTCTGGTTCCCAGGCACCTTGCCCAAACTGTACCATTTCTCAGGTGCCATCTCCTTGTCCTCAAATTCAATGTCATACTCTGGCAAGAAGTGAACCAGCAATGTAGTAAACTGGTGTACGGCATGGGAGGGGAGGTGGGGCTCCAAGTCTGGCTGTCTCCGAGGAAGCGAGGGAGTGCCCAAGCCATGGTCCTGGGAGCACCGGAGGGCGCGAGAGAAGGGAAGGCTAGCAGGGGTGGCGGGTGGTGCTGTGCTCAGGCCTCTTACTCTCTATGGGAGCGTTGTGGTCGTCAGCAGGGCTCCAGGACAGGTACACTTGACTCTGCTTCAGCAGGTGACGATCAGACAGCTCCAGCTGAGGCACCGGCCCCGGGCTCCCTGAGGGCCATGGAAGGTGGGTTTTCTGGACCACTCATGATGCCAGCCACCACACCTCCCAGCCAGAGAAGGCCCTAGGTTCCTATGCCCCCCCACGCCTCCAGGCCACCAGTCCAATAGCATCATAGGACTCACCCACCACCAGGAGCTCTGCTCTGCTCTCTACCATGTCCAGCTCAGTACCAGCTACACAGCTGTAGTTGCCCTGGTCACTATAATCCAAGCTGTGGATGACTAGGCGCCCGTCCTCTATGAAGTATCTGGTGGTGGTGAAGCGGGGCACACTGGTCCTTCTGCTCCCAGTGGACCAAGCATTTCCCACCATCTGCGCTCTGCGCCCCAGCCCCCACTCTCCTGCCAGAACCTTCCCCCTCAAAGCAAGGCCACTGCCCCCATGGAAAGGCCAGGAGGTCTGGACATTCTGCTTTTCCCACTCTGCCCCCTCCCACTGAGCCCAGGCTGGGGCTGGGTCCTCACTTGTCACTGTCTCCAAGCTCCTGGAGGTTGTGACCATCCCCACGCCAAGTGATGCTGTGCTGCAAGGAGGGGTCGAAGGACGCCTGGCACACGAATGTTACTCTTGAACCTTTCTTCTCAATTGCGCTCTGGGGTCCCTGTGTGATCCGAGTGGCAACTGAGGACAGTGATGGGGAGGGAGGGTCACTATGGTTTTCTCCTGACCCTCCCTCCTGGAGGCAGTGCTAATCACATCAGCTAGTGGGGTGGAGGTCATCTGACCTTTGACCTGCAGGTTAGCCGCAATGGTCACATTGTTTTGGTCATTGGCAGCCTGGCAGAAGTAGTGTCCAGTGTCATTGGCCTGGAGGTCCCAGATGCCCAGGGTCCCGTTGGTATAGGGGAAGAAGCGTTCGTCCTGTAGCACAGTCTTCCCTTCCTTGTCCAGCCTAGTGTGAGTAGGGCGGGCCTGGCTTAGACCCACACTGGGCAGGACTCCCCTGCCACCCCCGGCTCCCTGGGCCACAAGGTGGCTTAGAGGTGCCCCCTGCCATGGTGTGGACACTCACCACTGGATGCTGGGCACAGGGGCTCCGAAGGCCTTGCATAGAAGGTAGGCAGTGCTGCCCTCAACTGCCATGTATGTCTCATTGTCTGGGGTCAGGATCTTGGCCGGCAGCTCTGGGGGAGGAGCGATCACAGGAGACAGGCCAGGCTTAGGGTTGGGCAAGCACCCACATGTGGCTGGGAGAGGGCCTCTCCCAGGAGGGCTCACAGATTCAAAGCTGCCAGTGACCCCACCAGGCACTCTCAGGCCTCATCCTAACTCTAGCCCACCCATCTTGCTTCCCCGTGTCCCGCTCTGCCCCCATCTGAGCCTCCCTCTGCCTTCGGACATGTCTCAGATGCGCCTCCTGTTCCAGGCACCCAAGTTCTACCAATCATTCAAGACCACAACGACAGGCTCTGTCCAGGTCTCTGGGAGAGGGGCCACCAGGCTGGCAGGCACATCCTCACCAGGGGAGCCTCCACCAGTGACATCAGGTGGGCCAGACCAGGGTCAGAGGCTGCTTCACCTTCAAATGGTGACAAGATTCTGCTCTTCCTCTATGGCTCCTACCCCACTGTTGAGAGGCTGGCCGAGAGAGGGGGTGAAGGGTCCCCGTGGTGGACAAATCAGCTGCTGGCTAAGGTGGTTAGTGGCCTTGTCTGGCGGGCTACAGGGACAGACTAGGCGCACTCACGGACAACATAGATGTAGGCATTAGCCAGCAGGAGCCCATGCCTGTTGCGAGCCTCGCACTGGGTCACCATCGTGTCACTGGGCTGCACGTTGCTCAGGATCAGGGCTCCATGCTGGATCCGGTACTTCTGGTCTGTGCGCAGCTCTGTGTGAGCAGCAGGTGGGCCCCATGGGCCCAGGGCACAGCAGTGACCTACACTGAGGCCACTCCTCCCCCTCCACTTCCTCCCCTGCAGTCCTCAGGGCTCCCCACGCTCTCTGCCCCTGCTCAGGGTCTGCTCACCCTCCACAGGGATCCCATTGATTCTCCAGGTGACCTCTGGCTGGGGCCTCCCCTGCACTTGGCAGTCCAGGCGGGCAGTCTCTCCTGGCCCATACAAGCGGCTCTGGGGCTTGTGCAGCCAGTATGGGGCAGCTGTGAGAAGGGGCGAGCTGCCCTGAGCCCACAGCCTGTGGCCCAGACCCTGCCTGCCCCCGCAACAGGGAGCATTGCACACCACCGTCCCTGGAGGTCATTCTGGGAAGCCTGTGCAATGGGACAGGCTGGGGGGGGTCGTCATACCCTCCCGTGCCATACCCTCCACGGTGACGTAGTAGGCATGCCGATCACTGCCCAGAGGGTTCTCAGCCAGGCATCGGTACTCGCCATCATCCTCCTCCCCGACATTCAGCAGCTGCAGGGTCTTGTTGTGGTTCTGGTAGATAACTCGGTCAGCTGGCATGGGGCCACTCAGGCGCAGCCACTTGATGGTGGGTGTGGGGCTGCCCAGGGTCACAGGGCAGGGAGGCCAAGGGACGAGAGCAGAGGGAGGGAGAACAAGGTGCTCAGCCCCGGCTTCAGCAGAGGCTTTGCTCCACCCAGCCCCCACCCGGAGTGCCCAGACTCACAAGCCCTCAGCAATGCACTCCAGGACCAAGGGCTGCCCCTGCAAGGCCACCAGGTGGCTGCTGGAGTTGGAGGGGAAGAGCAGGCGTGGCTTCCTGTCAATCATGCTGTTGGCTGTGAAGAGAAAGGGAGTGGGTGGCACAGTCCACTCCTCCCTCCCCCATGAGGTTAGGGTCTGGTGGCCTGGACATCCCAGCAAGCCCCTGGGGCATCACTTTCTCTCCCTGTTAAATGGAGTCCCCCACTGCTGTTTTTGCCACCTGTGAAGGGATCTAGGCAGGGAGAAGCTGGGAGCTAAGCTGTAAGTCAAGGAAGACTGAGGTTTGTCTGATCTATGAGATGGGCTGTGCCTGGGAGAGACGAGGGGGTGGGTATCAGAGTGTTTGGGACTCACTGGCCTTGACCCGAAGGTCAATGGGTTCCTTTTGAATGATGGTCCGGGTACCAGGGAAGTGGGCATGGCAGATGTAGTCTGAGTGGTTGTCCGAGGTGAGCACATTAGCAAAGTAGAGGTTGCCATTCTGGCCCATTGTCACCCGCTCATCTTGTTTGATATGCAAAATCTCTGTGGGTGGTGGGAGGGCAAGGAGGCAGAGGTCAGGACCGCTGTCCAGGAAGACGTGCCCGCTGGCACCCTCCCCACAGGTGGCAGCCCCTTGTGGGCACGCACTGCTGTTCATCCAGTAGATCCGGAGCGGCTCTGCACTGGGTGGAGGGTGGCAGGGCAGAATCACCGACTCCCCTTCCTCCACCTCGACAGGTTTCACATTCTCCTTTGGCCACTTGGGGGCACCTAGAAGAAACAGAGAGGCTGGCACAGTGGGTTCCAACATTCTTGGTGAAGGTAGGGCAGGGCAGTGGAAGGAAGAGGGTTGGCCAAGGGAGCAAGAGGGCTTGGCGGTGAGGAAGTTCACATAAAGGGCACGGGTCTTTTCTGGGCTTAAGGTGGAGACGAGCACTCCATGCAGAGGAGACAGGTGGGGGGGGAGCAGATGAGTGGGAAGGGTTAACCCTCCGCAATTCTCAGCGCTCACCCCAGGAGAAGGAAGGGATGAAGAGGGGTGGGAGGAGGCTAAGGTGCTGCAGTGGGGGAAGGGAGCTGTGGAAGGATGTGGGAGTCACAGACCCTTCCATCATCCTGACACAGAAACCATGGCAACAGTTCCCAAGGTAACCAGAGGGGCAGAGAGGGGAGAGGCATGTGGTTGAGAAGCAGAAAGCTCAGGGAGGGTGGAAGGCAGAGGAAAAACCCCAGGGAAAGGGCGACACAGATAAAGACAGAACCAGAGGGCAGGGAGGAGGGACACAGAGAGGCCAGATCAGAGGTGGAGAGAAGACAGAGACATGGGGGAGGTGGGGAAGGAGATGCGCCCACAGAGCTGGAAAGGGGCCTGGGGAGGGACCAAGCAGGTCAACAAGCCTCAGTCCTCGAGGTCAGGGTGGGGCAAAGCCCAGAGGAACAAGATGGGAAAGCAAGAGGCGGTTGACCAGAAGAACATCAGAGAAAGAGACAGGCTAGGAAGGAGGAGGAGGCCGTGGAGCCAAAGGGGGCTGCAGGTTGATGTGCCCCAGGCCCTCCCTGATCCCTGTGGCGCCTCGCACCCTCGGCCATGAGCTGGATCTCATGGGACATGGCAGTGCCCAGCTTATTGCTGGCAAAGCAGCGATAGGTGCCCTGGAACCGCTGGGCAAAGTTGCTGTTGTTGCCCGTGATGGTGAAGGAGCCGGAGTGGAGCGCCTGGTGCACGGTCACACCCAGTTCCTCGTTGGGTTTGAAGTGGACGCCATCCCGAGTCCAACGGAACCTGCGGGCAGAAAAGGGCTCAGAGGCTCAAAGCCCTGGAACCAGCAACAGGGGCTGGCATAGGCTGGCGGGAAGGGTGCGGGCAGCCAGGGCCCCTGGGGATGGGCTGGGACAGGGCAAGGACCAAGGGTGTTGAGGGACATCTAGGGCATCTGAATTCAGAAGCTGGGGGGCCACAGGCAGGATGAGGACTGGAGGCTGAGGTCAGCGGTCAACAGGGCTTAGCCGGTGAACGTCACTCACTGCACTTGGGGTTTGCCACTGGCTTCACACTTGAGGCTAATGTCATCTGTGGGGAAGACAACGAGGCGCCGTGGAGACTGTTCTGTGATGACAGGTGGCTCCATCACTGGGGATGGGTTGGAGAGAGTGATGGCGAGGATGGTGTCTGGCTGGCATCACAGCCTCAACCCCCGTCCCACTGCGGGGGAAGCAGGGTTTGGAACCCCTAGACGCCACATGGCCATGGGGCTGGGGGCAGAGGAAGGACAAGCTAGAGAGACCAACTTGCTCAGCCAGAGGTGTGAGACGTGAAAAGAGGGAGAGAAAGGGACACAGCACAGATGTAGAAAGAGACAGAAGCAACAGAGAACAGCAACAGAACGCACGAAGGAATACAGGCAGAGTGTGAGAGGAAGACAACAGAGGCCGGGGACAGAGACCAAGGACCAGCCCCCTCACAGGGAGAGAGCGGAGCAGAGAGGAAAACAGAGCGCCAGGAAGAAACTGCAAGAGTGAGCGGGTAAAACCTGGCCAGGGCAGAGGCATGACAAAGCCACAAGGGACAGGGGACACTGAGGCACCCAGGACAAGGACCCAAGAGCCAGAAAACATGACAACTGTACAGGGCACAAGGCACACATGCTGCCACCTGCTTTCCCTCTCTGGTCTTCTGGGAGACACTCTCACCCTTCTCCAACTTACCGTGGTGTCCTTCATCTTCAAAATCCAGGCAGCAAGGGAGACAGTGGAGAGAAATGCTGACACGCAGCCCCAGGTGGCAGGGGGAAAAGTAAGTGTATGCAGACCCCCTGGGGAATGGGAGGGCGGATGAGGAGGCCACGGCCCTGTAACATGAGGGTCCCTGCTGGGCTGGAGCTGTGGCAAGTCAAGACCCAGAAGAACAGGACAGAGCCCTGAACACCTGACCCAGAGAGAGGCGATGCCCAGGGGAACCAGGCCAACACTCCAGCAGGCAGGAAGAAATCTGGGCCTTCAACACGGAGTGTCCTTTGCACAGACCCTTGCATCCCACTGGCGGGATCTGGAAAACTGACTCCGACATGATCCAGGATGCCTGGGAAGGCTGGGAGGCAGACAGCCCATGGCCACGGCGCCCTCCCCTGCTGCAGCCCACTTCCCTCATAATCCAATTAGTACAGCTCAGTGTTTTCAATTACCCGGTCCCAGCCTTCAAAGCCCAGCTGTCCCCTCCCCGAGAAATCCTCCCAAAGGCCCCACTGCACCTGAGTTTCCATTGCCAGCAGGGCTGACGCCAGTCCCCAGTTTCTCCCCTCCTTTCCTCCCAGGCTGCTGCCAAGCTCTGTGTGGCTGGGACCAGAGCTACTGCCCCTACTGCAGAACTCACCCCAGCACTGGCCAGGGCAGCTGCAAGGAGGGAGAAGAGGGCAGGCAGGGGGCATGGGCTGCCACTGAAAGCTTTGTCTCTGCAGAAGGCCTCAATGTAAGGAACCCCAGGAGAGAGGAAGGGGCTCCCTGGGGATACTGCAGAGAGCTCTGACTGGGAGGGGCCAGCGAACACAGCCCAAGAGCAAAAGCCAATGACAGAGACAACAGGATGGGGAAAATCAACTGGGTGGAGAAAGCAGGAAGAGAGACAAAGGGGCCTGGAGAAGCCAAGGAGGGGAAGAGCTCCAGCTGGAGGACAGGTTCTACTAGGAAGGCACCAGGCCACCCACCACACTGTGTCGGGGTCAGTGAGTGCCTACCAGTGCCCAGGGAAGGCTCAGAGCTGCTGTGGTCTTTGGCCTACTTCTCTCTCCTCACTCCTGCCTTTCTCTGAATTCTCCCTGCCCGTCTACACACAGACAGAGCCAGCCAGATGGCCCAGCCCATGTGGTAGCAGGGCAAGCTGATGCCCAGGGTAAGGCCTGAAAAGCAACTGAGAATGTACAAAGGTGTGAGTCTAGGCCCCCTGTGTGGATGCCCCGAGGTGTGCAGCAGCATGTTTGAGTGTCTGCCACTCTGTTTGCCTATGGATGTGTCTCAGCAGAGGACGCCTGAAGGGTCTGTGCATGTTTGCAGTCAGTGTACACCTGCCCCCATGTTTGTGTGCATGACTGTTCCTCATTTTCATGTGTGTGTCTGCATCTGTGTGCCTCCCATGTACCCTCTTGGGGTCTGTCCATTCTGTATTTCTGTGCCTGGCTGGATACAGGCGGCTCATCTGTGTCTACCCACACGTTCATGCACATGTGCGTGCTGCTGAGGGGTCTGCATAGGTGTGACTGCATGGACTTTTATGTGTGTATCTAAAGGGGCATCCCCAACCCTTGTCGCATCAGTGCCACTCCACCTCCCCTAAACTCTTGCTGCTCCCCTACTGCCAGGTGCCTTCCAAGCCCACCTCCTCCAGCCCCTGTCCCATTCCTGGCATGGACAGCCTTCCCCAGCCCCAGCCCCCAGCTCCTGTCTGTGACACTAGCCTCCTCTGGGTCCAGGCTCAGAGACAAAGGTGGCAAGGTGTGGTGGGAAGGGATGAGAGCTACTGAGGAGCAGGTTCAAGATGCACAAATGCTACCGTGACATGCCCTTTACCGCAGCGTGTTTACACCTGTTCACACTCAAGAGAAGACACCATCACAGTAACACACACTCCCTACTCAAACAGGCTACTCGCATATGGCCCCATTCATGTGCACATATGACCCACCACAATCAAATGTTAACAAATACCTGCAGACCTTCACAAACCTGACCAATGTTCTGAGTCACAGTGACTCAGAAACTTACCCATAAGGAAGTCAAAATCAGACTCAGGAATATCCACATTAGAATCACAACCACACACAGAAATTATACAGTCTGTCCAATTCACAAGCATAAACCAACACTCATGTTCAGTCACAACCCTCCAGCCACACTCCCGAACACACGCACACCTACCGTGAACCTCCCCAACAAATGTAATGCTCCAGCAGCCCCTCTCCCCCCAAAAATTATACATCAAATCATAAGGATACAGAAGGCTGCTGGGCCTTTTCAAAAAGTTTCTTGTCCTGTCTCAGTTCACAGACATGGTATGGTTACCAAGGGCCCAAGAAGGAATTGTTCAACTCAGAAGTGGAGGCAGACTTGAATTCAGGTTTCCACGCAAGGTAGCTGAGAACTGGGGGCGGCCCCATTCCTGCCCACCCCACCCGGGGGGGTCGGGGGCGGGCCGGGCCAAGGGAGACCACGGAGACCCGAAGAGGCTTAGAGAGCCAGGCCCTCTGTCCCTGGTGCTGAAACCACCTCAGCCTGCCCGCGCCTCTGTTCCCTGTCCGTGGTGCTCACGCACTCCGCGTCTCCCACCCTGCCCTCTCAAGGTACCCAACGCCCTAGGTACCTCCTGCCCACTCCAAGACAAGGAAAGGAAGGGGGAAGAGGGAGGGTCCGAAGCCCGGAGAAAGTGAGGAGGCAGAAGACGCAGGAGTCCAGCGCGGCGGCGAAGGGAGGCGCCAAGGCCCCTCCAGCTACTCACATTCCTCGGGGATCCGGATGAGCAGGCAGGGGCTGCACAGGAGGAGGGGCCACAAGTACCGCAGCGCCACGGCCATCTTCCCGGCGGACGCAAAGGGGCTGGTGGGCGGTTTGGGGCGGGAGCCAGGGGTGTGGGCACTGGGAGAGGAAAGGAGGGTAGGGAAGGGTCGGGAAAGAGAGAGAACGAAGGGACTTTAGTGACTAACATCTGGGAGAGCCCAGGACCCTGGCCCCGCCCCCAGCCCCGCCCCCGGCTGGCCAGCTCTCCCATCCCTCCCCCGTTCATTGGGAGGAGAAACCTGGACACGTGGCACAGGCTAGGCCTCCACCTTCCCTTTCATTCTCTTCCCACTTTTTGTGCCTTCTTCACCAGCTGCCTGTATGGCACTAACTTGTTGCCCCAGTTAGCTCCCCTGGGCATGCCACAGGCCTCTCTGCATGTCATCTCCATGTGTGACTCAATGTGCCAGCCAGCAGGTTTCTGTGAGTATGAGTGTGGATGTGGATCTGCATGTAGTCAAATGAGTACATCAGTATTATGTGGTTGTGTGTGTATGTGCCGGAGCACACTTGTATCTTCTCTGGTGCACTCATCAGTGTGTGTCTGTGTGTGCCCGGGAGAATCAACACATGGATCTGCCAGCTGCATGCATGCAGAAGTGTGTGTGTGTCTTCTTGTGTGTCCATATCTGTGGGGGATGAGTTCTCGTGCCCACTATCTTTATGTGTGCACACAAGCATGTATGCATGCACTTGTACACAGAGCAGAAACCTTGTCGAAGTCATTGCTGTGGACTTCGGAGCTAACTGATCCCTGGCTGCTGTTCAGGCCTAAAAAGCTAGCAGAGGGTGGGGGGACTTGGGAAGTAGGGATAGGGAAGGGAAGAAAGGGACCCAAGTAGGAGACATTTCAAAGAACAGGTTAAGGAAAAGAAAAAAAGAAGGAAGAAGGAAACCTGCCCTTAAGAAGTAGCAGGAGGGAGGGAAGGAGAAAAGCACTTCTCTGCTGTCTCTGAGCCCCCCACCCCAGGGGATGGGGGACGAGAGGCAACTATGTCCTCCCCTCTTCCAGATGTTACAGGCCAGGGTCAGGGAAAGCTCTGGGACAGTATTTCTGACACCTCTAGAAAGCCTGGCAGGCCCAGCTTGACTCTTTTTCTGTCTTCAGGGTTCAACTGCTACATGCGTCCACCTCAAGCCCAAGTGACACTGGCCATACCCACATTCCACCTGCACACAAGGAGCCCTGAAAACTGGGGGCCTAGGGGAGAGGGGCTTCTAGTCATGGATAGGGAAGCCCCCAAGAAGACAGACTGCTTGATTCCAAACAGGCGTGTGTGTGGAAAAGAGGCCAGTGGTGAAAATACAGAAGGGGCAAGAGCAGGTTGCTGGGCTCTTTCTGCCATCTTTCTGTGCCACCACAACAGTGCACAGGAATGTCCTGGCTAACACTCTCAAGAACACCAACAATGCCAAAAAGAAAGGCAAATGCCAGGTTCTTCTTATGGCATGCTCCAAAGTCATCATTTGGTTTCTAACATGATGATACAGCATGGTTACATTAGTGAATTTGAAACCAGATGATCTCAGACCTGGAAAACTTGTGAACCTCACCAGCAGGTTAAACAAATGTGGAGTGATCAGCCCCAGATTTGAAACTCAAAGATCTACAAAAATGGCAGAATAACCTGTTCCCGTTGAGTCAGTTTGGTTTCATTGTCCTGACAGCCTCCGCTGCCTGATGGACCGTGAAGAAGCGAGAGAAAATCACACAGGAGGGGAAGTCCTGGGGTTCTTTTTCTAGGGACATAATACATACATGCAAAGAAATAAATAGGCAGACTGCTGGGAGACTGAGAGCTTGGAGGCTGGAGCCCAGGCCTGCATGCCCTCACCAAGTCCATACCAGACTTCCTCCCTGTGCCAACCAAAATCTTATCAAAGGAGGGCCCAAGCCTCTTTCAGAACACTGAACGGATGGGTAGGAAGGCCTAAGAATGCTCTGCTAAGGCATCTAGACCCTGTCAGAGGACAAGTAGGAACCACAAATTGGTTTTGTGTAAGGCAGACCCAAGAAGAGTGGGGAATGTGGCAGACCGCCTGAGGACTGGGGAAGGAGAATGGATGGTGGCAAACAGCAGTCAATTTGGAGCTCTTGGACTGAGGGAAATGGAGAAGCACCAAGGTGGGTCACCATGGATGCGCTGAAAGTCAAGAGAATGGCTTGAAGGGTAGAAGTGGCAAATGGATGACCAATTCCCAACCCGCAAGAGCTGAGTTGGGGCCCACAAGGGAGAAGCAGCAGTGGGCCTGTTCTAAGCCCCGCTTTGCCCCACAAAGGCACTGCGAGCAGGGTGGGCCCCAGGTGGCCTTGGCCTCAACTTCAAGGCCTGTAGGAAGCAGTAGGAGACGCAGATCAGAAGGCAGGTGATCAAACAGCAGCCTTGGGAGCTCTAAGTGCTCTGGTCTCAGGAGGGAGAGGGAGGGACATGAGCTGGCCAGGAAAAGCAGAAAAGCTCAAAGAAGGACCTTCCTGCGTGCAGGGAGGCAGAAGAGATGCAAGTGCTCTGAGCACTCCGCTTGGCTTGCTGGGATGACAGCTGCTGCTGTGCCAGCTCTTCCCCTTGTTCTCCAACACCAGGCTCCCAGAAAGGGTTTGGCGCATATACCCCAGGTGTATGTGCAGGGGAGACAGGATAACCTCAGCCCCCTGATCCTCACTCTCAGCCCCATCCCAGCACCCAACAGTGTAAAATCCAACGTCTTTTAGTCTCCTGGTATTTGCCACCCAGCTTGCCTGCCACCTTCCCCACCTTCCTGGGCACTCAAGAAGGTTGAGAGGCCTGGCAGCTGGAAGGGGGCTCTGCTGCTGGGTCTCTGATCTCACCATTCCTCAGGCAATCAAAACAAGCAGCTCCGGTTGTCAGCTTGGCAGGCCTCCCCACCTCCTTCAGTACCTCCAGGGGCGGTGGGGGGGTGTTCCGCAAGCTGGTGTACAGACGGAGCCAAGGCCATGCCTGTGAGGGTGGGGGCCGGCTGGGGAAGGCGGCAGGGTGACAGACGGGGCAAGACAGAGGCAGGGGGAAGCGAGGAGAGGCTGAGAAGTGGGGCTGAGGGAGGCAGGGCAGGGAACAGGAGACAAAGACAGACGCTGGACCACCACGGTAACCAAGATGGAGAAATGGGGAACAGAGACCCAGGCGGCAGGGAAAGGAAGAGAAGAGAGCAGAGCAGTACAAAGGGTGAGAGCGCCACGGAGAGCGCTGATGAGAAATGGCCCAGAGCTGGGGGGAGGGAGCGCTGCGCGCCCGCTCGGCGCCCGCGCAGAGAGTAAGCCAGGGCGAGAGACAAAGCCCCCGACGCCAGACACCAGAGCCAGCCGGAGAGGAAGGTCTTTGGCTACTTGTGGCACTGGGGCAGGGGGACGGCCACAAAAGATAATGAATGAGCAGCCACTGCTGGGAGGCCCTCAGGGAGCAGGTGGGGACCCCTGCAGCGGGGAGGGAAAAGCGCCCAGAGGACCCCAGTGGATCCGTCCAAGGTTGCTGCCGGGAGGGGCCCACGCACCCACATGCACCACATTGAGTGTCCTGTTGCTGCTGACTGGATCCCGCTGCCGTCCCACCCTCCCCTGGGCCCCACACACTGCACCTGCGCAGGCAGACAGGGCGTGGCAGGCACCGAGGTGGCCGCACGCAGGCCCACGGGAGCCTGCGGGGAGAGGCTCAGTGGGACCCCAGAGGGAGCTCTACCCTTGTCCCACTGTGTCCCCTGGGGAGCCCTCTCCTCGGGCCTCCCTCCTCTGATTGGGGGTGGGGAGACTTGGAGGAGGGGCCGGGCTGAGACCTGGATCGCCTGCTCTCCTCCCTGGACACACACACCACGGGAGCTCCAAGAGCCCTGCGTGTGCTCATTCCGCACAAGCCCGTCAGCCAGGGCCTTCCTGAGGGCTCTGCTTTTGCCGTTTAGTAAAAATGCACCTGCCCAAGGGAGGAGCAGCAATAGGGCCCTCTAGCCCCATGTCTGTTGACAATGGCAGTGCCCTGTGACCCGGCAGGCCTGAGCAGGGGCAGGGCAGGGGGCTCGGTGCCCCAGGGGTGTGAGCTGATCAGAGTGGGTGCCAGGTCCACATACCTGTGGGCCTGGGGGGAGTGCATGGGAGCACCCAGGCCTGGGCTGCCTCAGCAGGGCTGGTGGGAGCCTTTGAGCCAGTTGGTGTATATATGAGGGTGTGGGTGTCACCTACACCCCATGCACTGCGTTCCTTTCACTCTTCTCCTTGCCCTCCCCCCAGGCTGAGGCTGGCAGGTTTCCATGGAGATGGAGCCCAGCTCCCTCCACTGGCAAGTGAGAGGAAAGCTTGCCACGGCCTAATGGGTCACCTAGATTATACGGAAAAGAGGCTGCTGGGTGGGAGTCCCCACAGGTACGCTCCGTGCTCCCCGCCTCTCCCCGCCCTAAAGAGACCCCTGCGAGTGTGCCCTCAACCCCCTCAAGGCTGCCATCTCCAAGGCAACAACAGCTCACCTGTGATGGATCTTTCTCCTTACAGGATGTGGAAGAGGTGAGACAAAGGCCAGCCCTTTACGGGAGAGCAGGAAGTGGGGTCACACGATCCCCAACCCTGCCAGGTTTCCTCCACCCCACCCACACCCTTATGTCACAGTCAGCTGCCCCGTTTTATCAGATAAATTCATGGATCGCACCTCCCATTTAATCCTTAAAATTACCCCCAGGGGGGAAGGAGGTGCTAACATTATCCCCATTTTACTGATGAGGAAACTGAGCCCCTGAGCACTGGAACACTGTGTCCAAGGTCACAGAACTAGCGCGGAGGCTCCCACAGCTGCCAGAGATACCTGAGGAGTCAGGTCGCCTCTCGGGTACTTGAGCATCCCAGCATGTGTGCCTGCCTGCATTTCCAGGGGCCCGGCCTGCTGTCCTGCCCCCTGGGGAAGGGCTTATTTGCTAGGCAGATGGCAGGCAAATTCATGGGGCAGTGAGGAGAATTCGCGGAGGAGGCTACGTGGAAGTAGGATGTGACCCACACCACACCTTGGCACAGAGCAGGAACCATCCCATTCCTCAGCCTTGGGCTTTACAGCCCCCGCCATCCAAGGACTCTGTCCAAGGTGAACTCCTGTCCCCATCACGCCTGGGGACTCCCCGGGTTTCTTGGTCCTCTTCCCTTCTATCGAGAATCTTGGGTCACTCTGACTTCTTTCTTGAAACCAAAGGCCACAGGGCCTCCTCACCAAGAGGTCTCACCTACCTAGAAGGCCCCGCTCTCCAGTCAGGGCTCAGGGACAGCACTGACTTCCTTCTTGTGCAGAAAAGGAAACTGCGACCCAGTGGAGCAGGCGCCAAGACTCCAGACTCCCAGGCCCCTGGAATGCCAGTGCCACAGCCAGGTTCCCCCAGCCTGAAAGCTCTGCTCCTGCGGCCCCTTTATCCTCCCTGCAGCTCTGGAAAGCAGGTTCAGAACAAGACCAGAGACCTGGCCTGAGAGATAAACCTGCTACTAGACGGGGCTCCAGGGGCCAGGCTAGAGAGGACGATGCACCTTCCGCTTCTCTGGGCTAGCAGGGCCTGCCTCCAGGCAGCAGGGCAGGCAGGCAGCGCAGGGAAGGCGCCAAGCAGAGGAGAGGGACCCCGTCTGCAGCAAGAGGAAACGGCCCCATGCCTCAGAGCTTGCTTCTCAGACCCAGTCCTAGGACACCTGGCCCAAGGGCAGCAGGGAGTGCAGGGGACATCTGGAAAAGGCTCAGACATTGCCAGGCCCCTCTGGCTCCCTCGGGGCCCTCTGATTCCAGAGGGTTAAAGGACAGAGGGGCACAGGAAGCCTGAGGGGTGGACAATAGAGTCTCTGTCGCTCCCCAGGGCCTCGGCATTCCTAAGGCATGAAAGCAGGCTGCCAGGGGAGAAGCCAGAGGGTTACCATCCCCTCCCCCACCGTCACCCCTCACCCCCACAATGGGGAGCCCTATGTCATGCATTCAGTCATGCCAGCCTCCACAGCCCCTACCATCAGCCCCGCCCTTCCCAGCGCAGGCCCTGTGGAAGGCATCAGAGGGGACACATGTGTGCACAGGAAGATTAGTTTGTGCACGCTCTCTCACGACCACACAGGTACACATGCGAATGCACACATGCAAATAGGAATACTGGAAGCTATGCACACCCCCATAGCCCCAAAGCCACACCCCTGCAAACCTCCAGACCTGGCTGCCCTCTTCCAGTCTGCCTGCCTCTGCATGTTTTAGACTGGAGAGCCGAGGGGAGCGGCCCCTGGGGACTCACCCCTCCCTTCAAGCTCTACCACCAGACTGCCGTCTGGAAGGTCAGGTTCAGAAAGCCCCCTTGGCCGAGTGCACAGAGCCATGCCACCACCCTCCTACACCAAGGGTGACCCGGCCCTCCCTGCTGGGTTTAGGGCCAGAGGCTGGCACGAGCTGCTGAGTGGCAGGACAGTGGCTTGGTGCTCTCTCCACAGCTTCAGGACCTGGAGAGAACATGGATGGCCAAGGCCAGCAGGCAAGACCCCAGTGGGGGGGGGGGGGCACTGGACAAAGAAAAGTATCTGGGAAGATGAGAAGTCCAGACCCTTCCCCTGCAGAGGGCCTCCCACCTCCCCCGACTCCACCCTCTCTCTGGCCACAGCCTTTAGGAAGCCATAAGGATCCTATTGACATCTGGAGAGACGGCAAGCTGGCCTTAAACGTCCAGCCCCAGCCCTCTGACTGGTGGCCACCGGGCACTCCCTGTCCAGCCTCCAGGCCAGACAAGGCCCCCATAAGAGGTCTGGGCCAACCCAAAGGAATGGAGCCCACTGGCCAGTGGCATGGGGCGGCAGAGCAGTCACCTCCATGCTGAGGCTCCGAGCTAGGGCAGGGACCAGAGAGAGCAGACAAAAGGGGGAGCAGAGAGATGGGGCCAGGGCCCCCACAGGGGGGGCTGGGGGAGGCAGAGGCAGGGACAGGGAAGCAGGCAGCGGTGTGGGGACGGGGCATGGAGAGGCAGGTGGCTGGTGAGGGAAGAGCGAGTGGGGGACAGGGCGAGGAGGAGAAGGGGGTGGCCAGGCCAGGCCGGGCCAAAGCAAACAGGAGGGAGAAAGGCTGGGGAGCAGGGTCTGTTGAGGGCCCATTCCAGGTGGCCCCCACCCAGGGAACTCACGCCAGCCTTCCTAACTGTAGGAGGAGGGGGCAAGGTGATGACAGCAGCCTGCCTCTGGTCTGAACCACAGGGCGGGGCAGGGGTCCTCAGAGGGGGGCCTGGTGGAGCAGGGCAGTTGGCTGGGATGGTCATCTTGGCTGAACTCTTCACAGGACCCCCACTCTACTCCATTCTTCCCCACTTCCTCGTCCCAGGGCTGTTTCAACCTTCTGCCCAAGGAGGAAGACCTGGGAGAGCTTCCATCATACCTTTGCCCTGGCTCTCATGGAGGCTGGCCTGGCACTGCGGGACTGGCATGGCCTGCTCTGCCAGGCCACATGTGCTCTCTGTCCAGAAGAGTACCCCAAGACACGTTTTTTCCAATTGCAGCCATTTAGAGTGGCACCAGGGACCATTTGTCTTGAAAGGGACCCTGAAGATGAATGAGTCTGCACCCTCATGTGATAGCCCAAAGGGCCAAGTCTCAAAGTGGGGAAGGGACTGAGGGTCCCCAGTCACTGAGCTGGGGAACCGCAGGCGTGGCACAGGGAGCTGCCTCCTCCACCCTCCACATGGTCTCATTCAAGTGCATGCCACGGAAGGCACCCACCCCAGTGACGGAAAGAAGCGGATGGAAGCACAGCCTAGGGGACCTTGCCCCCTGGAGTAGGCCTCAGAGAAGGCCCTTCCTCACTCTCTGCCTCCCTTTCCCTTTCAGATAATCACAAAGGAAAAAAGAAAATGAATCAGCACCCCCTGAGGACAAAGACAGTTTTGGTCCAGTTTGCTCCTGGCTTTTCCACGGGTAGTCTGGCCCAAGTGATTGCCTACCCGCCATGGGCCACTGAGCTCCTGAGCAGGGAGGGGATCCTACCACCTCAGGGCGCTAGGTGGTCTGCAGGGGGCTGGGGCTGGGCACTGGGTATCAGCTTGTAGCAAACCAGGGAGACTGAGGCTGGGGTGTGCTGAACAGGTTTCTCTTGATCAGGTCATCAGGGTTCCTTAATTTCTTTTGTTCTTTTCTGTATATCTCAAGTGTACCACAATAGGATAAGATGCACTACTTTGGGGATTACACACACAGAGAGACAGAAATAAGTACAGAGAGAATGAGAAAGACTAGGATGCTGCAAAGGTAAGTGGCCAGGAGCCGGGCATGGAGTCTCATGCCCAGCCCTGGCGGGAGGCTCACTATATACCCATAGACAGCCGGGAGCCCTGGAGCCTCAGGAGCCATGGTGCCTGCGCAGGTGCTGCATGGGCTCTGTGCCAGGTGAGAGGCCCACCGCCTGCAGCAAGGAGCTGCTCAGAGGCGAGGGGCCCGGGGCAGCCCCTGCCCCAGCCACCCCATGGGGACAAGAAAGATGGGGCTCTGCAGCAGCAGTTCCTGGGAGGAAGGGGTGCCCGGGTTGTTCACCACCAGGGCCACGTGAGTCAGCAGAGATGGCACTGGGCTGCCCAGAAACCCCTGTCCTCTGGGTGGAGTTAACTGGAAGCAAGGCACCTGCTTGGAGTGGGGGTGCGCTGCCCCCACTCCTTGGGGCTGGCAGATGGCCCTGGGCCTGCCTCCCAGACACAGGCAGTGATGGGCGAGGCTCCAGATACTCTGTAGGGGCCAGCAGGTTGTACTAGCTGGTTTTTGCAACCCCTGCCAACTAAGAAACCCCCAAATCTGGCCTAGGAAGCAGGGAACAAGAATTGCAGACACCCTGCACACACATCCAACCAAAGAGGCAGGAAGACTCAGCCGTGGGCAAAAGACCTGCAGTGGGCGGGGCCAGCGCCCTGAGCATCTTGCTCTCCAGACTCCCTGGCCCTAAGCCAATAAGACCCTCTCTCCCTCACCCCTATCGGATGGACCCATACTCTACGCCATGCGCACAGCCACACGTGGGTGGGTGCCCAGGCCCACCTCACTCAGTGCACCCTTTCTCAGCCACAAGAGCCTGCACAAACCCAGGCTCCCTGTGCCTTGGGGGAGGCGACCCTGGTCCCGGTGTAGGCTTGGAGGGGGGTCCGGGGTGGCGTTTGGAAAGAAGAGAGAGAACAAAGCCCCCCACCCCTTGGGGCGGAAGGCCGGGCAGCGCCCAGCTGTTTCTTCCCCTCCCCCGCAGCCTAGCTCAACCCCCCCACCTCCTACCTCCAGCAAGCCGGCGGCCGGGTTTTCAGCCAAATAGGGCCCTCGACTGGGGAAAAGGGGGCAGGCACGCCCAGGGCCACACCCCAAGGCGGCGGACGGCCAGGTCACTCGGCCGCATGCCGGTCTCTTTCTCACACACGTAGGGAACGGCCAACTTCCACCCCCACCTGCCCGCAGCGACCCTGCCTGACTCCTCACCAGGTCAGCATTTTGGGTGCCGCCCAGGTACCCCTCACCTGTCAGGCTACTGCCCCCGGCCTCCTGCCTCCGCCCGCTCCCGTTCGCTGAGCTGGGAGCCGGTGCCTGGCCTGGGTGGGGCTCCGGCCGCCACTCCGGTGACCGCGGGTCTAGCCGGGCGGGCGGCGCTCCCCGCTCGCGCCCGCAGGCAGGGCTGGACCGGGGACGCGGGGCGTCGCGGTCGCGGCCGGGGCCAAGGGCAGGCCTGCCCGCCTTACCTGCGCTGCGGCCGCCGCTCCGCCTGCTAGCCCAGGCTCAGCGAGCGCCGGCCACGGACCCGCCGCCCAAGCGCGTCTGCGATGCCGATGCTGCTGCGGCGGCGGCGGGGCAGGGGCGGGGCGGGCGTGCGCGCAGGGGAGGGGGAGGGGAGCGCAGGGCAGGCGGGGTGAGAGGCAGTGAGATCACCTACCCGGCCGCCCGCCCCGCCCTGCCGCGCCCTCGCCCCTCGGCCCGGCCCAGCCGGCTGCCGAGCCCGGGACGGGCCGTGAAGCCCCGGCACCTCCCTCTTGGATCTCCTGGGACCCTCGCCGCCCGGTAGTCCCGGGCACCCGCGCTGCAGTGGAGGCTCGGGGCACGAATCGCGCTTTGGGGGTGCTCCCAGGGCGCGGGATCGGACGGTGGAGAGGAGTCTGGTGGGGAGCGAGATTCCGCCACCCCCACATCCGACTCTCGAGGGACGCTGGCGAGCGACAGGCAGCACACGCGACGCGGTCCTGGCCGCGCCCTGTTCGTGGGGTGTTCGGACGTCCCCCACCAAGGATCAGGATTCCTGACTCGCTGGGCTTTTCCCCGAGTCCACTCCCCTGCCGCGAATCCTAGGCGTCGGGTCCGGGAGGAATGCGCGGGCTTCGATCACAACCCACCAGGGACAAGCAGAGGGGCGCGGAGGTTTCGGAGATGGCGCCCCTTGAGCTGCCAGCCCAGATGCCCAGATCTTCCTCAGACTCCCTGCCAGCTTTCCTTGTCGTGGGGCTTTCTCCATCCCGACCTTTCTCTGCGGCCTCATTCTCCCCTCAGCCCTGGACTGGAAGCCTGGGGAATGCACTCCTCCCCAGAGCCCCCCACCCCGCCCGCCCAGGCTCCGGGCCGTGACCTCCGAGGCAAGACGGAGGGCGCTGGAATTCCGGAGTGAGCTGAGCAGGCCGCAGGGCAAGGAAGGCCTAGGGCCCAGATGGCAGATTGCAGCCCTGGTGCCCACGGTATTTTTATGGGCATGCCTGTTGCCCAACGAAGCGTTCCGGGGCCCTCAGCTCAGTCTCCTGAGACCCTCTACGCCGTGTGGGGGCCCACATGGGTGGGGCCCTGACATCCTGGCCTGCAGTCCCTACCCCATGAGACCATCCCCATGCCAGCTTCGGTTTTCTCTGGAAGGGGAGGCTTGGAGTGGCCCCACCTGCCCTCAGGGCTGGTCTGGATAGCAGTGTGTCTACGGTTCTTCAAAAGGAGCAGGGAAAAGACTAGGTCCCTGAATGCAGGTGAAGTCTGGAGAGAGAGGAGCCGAGGGGAGCCCCCACCCCCCAGGGCTTCCAGTGGCCATTCATTCTAGTTCCAGGAGCCCCAGAGCCGAAGTGCTGGTGGGCTCTTGTCCCACTGGGCCAGCCCTTTCAGCAGCAGGGAGGAGGCGGAGCCCAGGCACAAGGCCAGTCAGTGGGACCCCAGCTGGGGGTGGAGGGTGGGCCTGGGTGCTCAAGAGGTGCTATTTCCCATGAGGCACTGAGGTGTGGTATGCCTCCTACCTACTCTGATCTGACCTGTGATAGTCCTGCCTCCGCTCATCCCCCTTCCTCCAGCCCCAACTCCCACAAATGCCTGTGCAGTGTAGAGCTTGATGCTGATCACTGTGACAATAATGGTAGCAATAAAGTAAGATGGGGCTAGAAGCCATTCGGGATGCTCCTGCTGAGGGCATGACGATGGGCTCAGTCTGCATTTATTATACTCTTACTCATTACTCAGTACATGAAATAAATAGCATTGTTCTAGGCATTGTTGTAAGGACAGTTTGTGTATTACCACATTTATTTTGCACAGCAACCCAGGTTGGTCAATCATTAGCTCATATTACAGATGAGGAAACTGAAGCCCAAAGAACTCAAGGAAGGTATCCAGGGAGCACAGCCAGGAAGTCTCCTCCTCTTCATAGGCTCATTGTGCCCACATATGACCTTGTGCTGAAGTTTATTATCCTCATTCTCGAAGTGAAGAGCCCATGGCCCAGAGAGGCCGTCATGCAGCCAGGAGGTGCTGTGCCGAGCATCCCACCTGCATTCTGTTCACCCACTCCTCGGGCCATCAGTAGGAAGTAGGCATCGTTATTGTGCCCATTTCACAGATGAGGAAACTGAGGTTCAGACACATCAAGTGACTTACCCAAGATCCCCCAGAAGGATACGACTCTCCAGGCAAAGGGAAACAAAATCAAAAGTAAACAAAGTGGGACCATATCAAACAAAAGCTTCTGCACAGAAAAGGAAACCATGAACAAAATGAAAAGGCAATCTACAGTACAGGAGATTATTTGTATGTGATATAGCTGCAAAGGGGCTAATATCCAAAATACACAAAGAACTCATACAATTCAACACCAAAAAAGAAAAATAATCCAGTTTAAAAGTGGGCAGAGGACCTGAAGAGGCATTTTTCCAAAGAAGACATACAGATGGTCAACAGACATGAAAAGATGCTCCACACGGCGAATCATCAGCGATATGCAAACCCAAACCACAATGAGCTGGCGCCTCACGACAGTCAGAATGGCCACCATCCAAAAGGCAAGAAATAGCAAGTGTTAGCAAGGATATGGAGAAGAGGGAGCCTTTGGACACTGCTGGTGGGATTGTAAATTGGTGCAGCCACTACAGAAAGCAGAATGAAATTTCCTCAAAAAACTAAAACATAGAAGTACCACACAGCCCAGTAATTCCACTTCTGGGAATTTATCTGAAGAAAACAAAATCACTAATTTGAAAATATATTGTCACCGAGTCCAAGCTCATGCCACTTACTGCACAAGATGCCAATAAGTCAAGAGACAAGGGGTTGGGGCAAGGAAAGCAACTTTATTTGGAAAGCCAGCAGAACGAGAGGATGGCAGGCTGATGCCCTAAAGCGCCACCTTAACTTAGGGTTGCTTTCAAGCTTTCTTTTACATTGGGAAAGAGAGAAACAGGGGATGGTTGAAGACAGGAAGTGACAATGGATCTCAGACATCTGGACTCAGCAAGGAGGGTTGTGAAGCTCCTTGTCCTTGGTTGGCTGACTCCAGTCAGTTCATTGAAATGGGTCTGGCCATCATGTTCCTGTAAGTCCTTGACCATCCAGTCATCATTTCTATACGTGCTTTTTATCTCCTAGGGGGAGGCAAGTTTGGGTCGGGGGCTGGTTGCACCAATCCGAAATCATGAGCAAAATTCCTTTTGATGGTTAACAAGCCCATGTGCAGGACTGCAGGGCTGAGCAGAAGCTTTTTGACCCAAAAATTAAGGCCACAAAGGAGACAGATACAATATAAAGGCAGAGATGTCAAGTTTTGTCATTCTGTTATAATATACGCACCGTTATGTTTATTGCAGCATTATTTACAATTGTCAAGATATGGAAGCAACCTAAATGGCCATCAATAGATGGATGGATAAAAGAGAGGTGGTACATATATACAATGGAATATTGATCAGCCATAAAAAGAATGAAACCTTGCCATTTGGGGCAACGTGGATGAATCTAGAGGATATTATGCTAAGTGAAATAAGTCAGACAGAGAAAGACAAAAACCATATGATTTCACTTAGATGTGGAATAAAAAAAAAATAAAGAAACAAACAGAAATAAGCTAATAAACACAGAGAATAGACTCGTGGTCCTCATGGCAGGTGGGGGGCTGAAATAGGAGGAGGGGATAAAGAGACAAAATCACAACCATAATATAAATCAGTCACAGGGATGAAAGTACAATAGGCGCTAGAGTCAACAATATTGTAATATCTTTATATGTTGACACATACCGACCACATTTACCACATGGTGTGCATTTAGTAATGTGTGTAATTGCCAAATAACTATGTTGTACATCTGAAACCAATTACTATTGTATATTAACTATATTTCAATTTTAAAAATGTTTAAAAAAATCACCCAGGAAGTAAATGGCAGAGCTGGGATTTGAACTTGCTTCTGTGTGGCTGCGAAGACCATTCTCCCACTTCCGTGTGCCCAGATGGAGGGACCAGTGGGAACAAGAGAGGTCCACAGGCAGAGCACGTCCCAGGAGAAGCGAGAGGGACTGACCTCGAACAAGAAGTGAGCCGCCTTTCCACTCCTAGCTGCTTGCTCTGGTGGCTTGGGGGCAGAGGGGCCCTTCGATGGGCACAGTCACCTGGACAAGGGCGGCCTCCTGGAGTCTGACAGACCACCCCACCCGAGAAGAAGGGCTGCAGGAAGAGGGGTGGGAGCCCGATGAATCCCTCTCTAATCTCCTTTCAATCCTTTTGTGTCTTTGGGTCTTGAAACAGCGTATAGTTGGGTTTTAGTTTTGTTTGGTCCAGTCTAACAATCCTCATCTTTTTAAAAATCAGCTTTCTTGAAGCATTATTTACATACAGTAAAATTCACTCTTTTGAGGTGCACAATACAATGAGTCTTGTTAAGTGTCCTGTAACCATCATCAAAATCAAGATATGCAGCATTTTCACCACCTCCCTTTGCTGTCAACCCCTCCCTCCAGCCCCAGCCCCTGGCCCTCAGTGGTCTGCTTTCTGTGTTTGCTAGAATTTACCACAGATGGAATCATACAGTACAAACCGTTTCCTCTGGCTTCTTTTGTTCAGCGTAGTTTTTGAGATTCATCCGTGCTGCTGTGGGTGGGCGCATGTATCGGTTTGGTTAGCTCTGCACTTGTTGAAGGGCATCTGAGTCGTTTCCAGCTTTTGGTAATGGTGGACAGAGCTCTCGTACACTTCAGCGTACAGGTTTTTGTTTCTGTAAAGTAAACCACTGAGGAGTGGGATTGCTGGGCCCTGTGGTAAATGTGTCTGCCTGGCTTTGTTTTTTACCTGTGGGCCTAGTTGCTTATATTGCTGCATGTTCGGATTTACTTTTGCCCACTTGTTAAGTTTCTTCCACTTGCCCTGCTCTCCAGACTTCTCCCTCCACTCCCACTTTCTATCAGTGAGGGTTCAGGTCAGGAAGCAGAAACCACTCCAGCCATCTTACATAGAAAGGGATTCTGTACAGATGAGTGGAAGCATGCACAACCTTTATAGGGCCAGAGAGGTGTGTTTTGGGTGGGCTCCCCAGGACATTACCCCAGATCTGGGTCCGCAAAGGCACTGCTACCTCTGTCACCATCAGCAAGGTGAGGGAACAGGCAGCTCCCAGGTAACTGTTGAGTTCAAGAACACACCACCATAGTCATGAGCCAGCAGTCAGCAAGTTGGCGCCAGGAAGTCATCAGTGCCATAAGGAGTGAAGGCTGGACACAGGGGCATTCTTGCTAAAGCCCATGCCTCCTTGACCTTGATATGGGGAGCAAAAAGCAGCCCCACACAGCAGGAAGATGGCCTCTCCTTTTCCTCAGCCTCCCAAATCTCACGTGACCGTGCCTAGTGAGTAAAACCTAATTTGCCTCCCAGACTCAGGCTATGCGCATCTGGGAGATGCCCAACTTTGGTGGTAAATTAAAAGGCACATTAAAAGAAGGTCCTGGTAGTTCCCTCTATTCTCAGTCAGTCACCTTTTGGATGAATTGGATTTCTTTCCTTGTTTCATTTTCCTCACTATTTGTTTAGAAGCATGGTATCAATTTTTTATTAGTTACTCTAGCTATTTTAATGTTCATTCTTTTTTTTATTAAGGTATCATTGATATACAATCTTATGCTCAGGTTTCACATGAGCAACACTGTGGTTCCTAGACTCCCCCCATCATCAAGTCCCCCCCACATACCCCATTACAGTCACTGTCCATCAGCATAGTAAGATGCTATGGAGTCACTACTTGTCTTCTCTGTGCTGTCCTGCCTTCCCCATGCCCCCCCTACATTATGTGTGCTAATCGTAATGCCCCATTTTCCCCCTTCTCCCTCCCTTCCCACCCACCCTCCCCAGTCCCTTTCCCTTTGGTAACTGTGAGTCCATTCTTGGGTTCTGTGAGTCTGCTGCTGTTTAGTTCCTTCAGTTCTTGCTTTGTTCTTATGCTCCACGTTACAGTTCCTTCTTAATGAACTCTAAACTTCATCAGATTTTAACCTGTGGCTACAAATCTTTTGGTGCTCCTCCATTCCTGAGCTGATGCCTCCTTCCCCGTGTCTTAAGTGTGGGCTGGACTTGGTGACTGATTCATAATGAACAGAGTGAAACAGAAGTGATGTTGGGCAACTCTGGGGAGCAGGTCATCAAAGGCCCTGCTGCTTGCTCCTTGTTCTCTTTCCTGGATTGCCCTGTCCAGAAAGAGCGAGTCTCCATGTTGTGAGGGCCCTCAGCGGCCCCCTGGGGACGTTCCTCCAAGCCTCTTCTCCCTGGGCCTGGCCACCGTCTGCTCCTTGGGCTACCAAACGGCCTTATTCACCAGTGGCTCTGAGCCTTCCCTCACCCACACAACATCCCAACATGTTTCTTGACCTTCTCACCAAAGACCTTCTTGACCTTTCTTCAGCGTCTTCCTCTCACACTTGTGTCTTAGACCTCTTATCATCACCCATGGAGTTGCTCTGGCATGTTAAGTTCCAAATGCCAACTCTCCAGGCACAGCTTCCAATCTGTTCCTTCCTCTTCTCCACCTTCCTCCCTTCCACTACCCTTGTGCTTTAACCTTGCAGAGCTTCCCAGTCCCTTTACCCCAGCCTCCAATCAGATCACACTTGGCCTTTTTCTTTTCCATGTCCAGCCTAGGCCCTATAACGTATCTCTTCAACATGCTCAAGTTTCTCCATTAATGGAGGATTCATGAAGGAATGAGGAAGACAATTGTATTAAGCTTCTCCAGAGAAACAGAGCCAATAGCAGGCTGTGTGTGGGTGTCTGTGAAGATATTTATTACAAGAAATTGGCTCACGTGACTATAGAGCCTGAGAAGTCCCAAGGTGTCCAGTTGGCAAGCTGGAGGCCCAGGACAGCTGATGGGGAAAGTTCCAGCCTGAGGGTAGGAAAAGGCTACCTTCCCAGCTCAGTCAGTCAGTCGTCAGTCAGGAGACTTCCCTCTTGAGGACTCGGCCTTTGTTCTCTTCACCTCTTCAGTTGAATGGATGAGGCGCACCCACATTAGGGAGGGCAATCTGCTTCACTCAATACTTATTCAAATGTTGAGGGCATCCAGAGACACCCTCATAGACACACCCAGGAGGCACCCGTGGCCCAGTCACATTGACCCATAAACCATCACAACGGCCATGTGGACAGGAGCCCAGGCAGAATCATACACCTGAGCTCTGGGGAGTCTGAACCTGGTTTTTAAGCAGCTCGAAGGACTAGGTCATCTTACCCACATATAACCTCCCACAGCTGAGCTGCTATTATGGTGACTCAGCCCCTGCTGCTCCTACCGTTGGGGAGAGTGGCACTGAGTATTTTCCTCGGTCCTTGTCCCCACCGCAACAAAGAATTGAAGGGCAAGGACACTGTAGTGAAGCAGAGTAAAAGTTTTATTTAAAGTTACTTAGAGAAAAAGTGCAGGCGACCTCAGAGAGAGGAGCGCCCTGAAAGGTTGAGGGTTCCCCCTTTTAAGGATTTTTCAGGAATCTGACAAAGGGCTTGGGCTGTGGACTTGTTAAGTGGTCCCAAGTATCTTTGATGAGACATTTTCTTATCAGTCCTCTAGGTAATTCTGCAAAATTAGCTCAACACAAGGAATTTCCTGCTTTGGTCTCCTCCCAGGATGGCACCTTCCTGGTTTGGGAGCATATCAGTCAAGACGGTCTGCTCTTCCTCCAAGGTGGGCAGTTATTTGTTTGTCAAAGAGTATGTTAAGAATCTTTCTTCTTAACTTCTTGGGTTTTTTCAAAATGCAAATTCAGCTTAAGGTGGGATCTCCCTGTCTTTATTATGCTGTTTGCAGGTGGGCCTTTTAGCTGCCTAGAGTGAATCTTACAATGATCTAATTGACACAGTGAAGACATGGGCCATGGGCTGTGCTCAGATACTTTTCCTTATCTGAGGAATATTCAAATTCAAGGCCAAGTTGCTCTTGACCTTTTGAGCTTTAACTGATTAACTCTGAGTCTTTTCTGGCTTTCTAGTTTTAACCGGTTAACTGAGTCCTTTCTAGGGGGCTTTACTGACTTTGCTCTTTCCACCCCGCTCATATCCATTTTCCTGCCTAACACTACCACCATGATCCAACATCACCCTCTCCCCTGTGCCCATGTTTTCTTAATTTCTTTCTGTAGGTAAAATTGTAACATTTCCAGAGTATCTCACCCGGCTTTAGTGCATTTGCATATCCTCAGGGGTGGAGAGAGATTCATTTCCATGTCAGTGGGTAATTACCTGGGCAACCCAGGGCCTGTCTGAACCTGGGAGGTTAAGGGGAGGGGCTGGCATGCTTGCTTCTTCAGGAGCAGAGGAGAGAGATGGCCCTGGACTGCAGTTTGTAAGCAGTAAACGGATTTTAAACCTTATTTCTCCCTTTGACTGATTTCGGTTTTTAGAGCTATTTTTCCCTGGGATTTCCTCTCCCCGGACTTACACTTTCCTTCTGCTTAGTCCTAGTTTCGGCACCCCTTTGTCTTCTACTGCTTCATGACAATTACACACCACCTCTTCTCTGCCAGTCTTCTGGCTTCTAAACTCAGGGAAGTCCAAGTACCACAAGAAAGAAGTTCATTGGTCCAATACTATCCTTACTTGGGAAGAGTCTTCATTTGAAGTAACCTGATGGGCAACTGACCCGTCTATACACTGGCTGGTGCTGGCTTCTGTTCTAAGCAGGTGGAGACAAGGTTGGGATAGGCTGCGTGATACACATTATGGCTATCTGTTATGGACTGAATTTGGTAAACCACCCCCACTTGTATGTTGAAGCTCTAACCCCCACGTTGCTGCCTTTAGAGATGGGGCCTCTAAGAAAGTAATTGATGAAGTTATAAGGGCGGGGCCCTGATCTGGTAGGATTAGTGTGCTTACAAAAGGAAATACCGGAGAGTGCTCCTGCACTGACTCTCTCTCTCCCCCTTTGTGTCCGCTGTGGAAGGACACAGAGAGAAGACAACCATCTACAAGCCAAGAAAAGAGCTTTCAACAGAAATCAGCCTTGACAGAACTTGATCTGGGACTTCCAACCTCCAGAACTGTGAGAAAATAAATGTCTTTTGTTGAAGCCCCCCAGTCTGTGGTTAATCACTGGCTAGAGGTGCTGCACCCTCTTGGCAGGCATGTTGGTTAGCCTGTACAATCAAACCATGCTTAAGTCACCTATTCTCCTGCTTTACCTACACACCGCCAAGGCTTTGAACAGAATTGCCCGTTTTACAGGCTGCAGACAGGGCTGCTGGGGAAAACCAAGTCAGTGTATAGACAGGGATCACTAGTGATTTATGGACTTCAAGCAAGCTGGTTTGTGAGTACCACAGTCCTTCCCCACATGCCCCAACCAGCCTCCTCTTTCCATGCTATCGTTCTGCCAGACCTCTTCACATACTATTGACTTGGAAATGAAAAGGTCAGATTAAACACATACATTTGCTTTCTCTCTGTCTTGAGACCCCACTAAAATGACAGCAAATAACTTTTTTTTATTGAGGTATCATTGATATACACTCTTATGAAGGTTTCACAAGAAAAACAATGTGGTTACTACATTCATCCTTATTACTGAGTCCCCCCCATACCCAATTGCAGTCACTGTCCATCAGTGTAGTAAGAGACAGCAAATAACTTTCTAAAAACAAAATTCCCAAGGATAAAGTAATAGGAGATGACATAACAGCAATAAAAGACTGTGACAGCTGAGCCATAAGCACTATAGCAAAGGAGAGCTGGGGCAGTGGGGACAATGAAGCAGCAGCTAACTTCCCAGGGCTCTACAGTCAGAGCAGAAGCAGGGACAAATGTGGAGCTGCAGTTAAAAATCTGTTTAAGGGGTGGTTGGACCTCCAGATGTTGTCATTCATTCCAGCAGGAGAGGAAGTCATCCTTTGGAGATAATGAAAGAAGGAGTGTCTTAACTGGGGAACAACAAGAACAGCTTACGGGGTCCCGCACTGAATGTGAGACTCTCCGGCCCTCGTGCCCTACCCGCCCCCTGTAGTGCTGAATGGTCAGCGCCGCACATCAGACTGAAGATCCGTCTCTCTCGGACCTATCTGACCATTCCAAGACGAAGCAACTAAAGAAAGTGATACTGGGATTCCTCACTGAAACAGCCCAGGTACATGACCCCGCAAGGAAGCCCAGGCTTGGCAAGCCCACCCCTTCCAGTATCCCATATTCTTAAATATGAGATGACGACCAAGGACCGCCAGGCATGTGAGGAAGCGTCTAACGTGAAAACGTACAAGCTAGACATCAAGATGAAGAGGAAATCCATGTGTGGAAAACAGGACTATGAGAGATTAAACGTATTTTCTTCAAACCCCTCAACTTATTCAAGGAGATAGTAGAATGTGAATATCCCTGAAAGAAGGACAGGGAGCCATAAAGAGGAACATTCAGAACTTTCTGCGGCAGCGTAAATCAAAAAGTCAGTAGACGGATATTTATCTTCCGCCCAGGATACAAAACGTTGTAAGACAGCATCACTTCCAAACTTGCTGCGAGAAGCTGAAGAGCCTAGAGATGCTAGGGCTTGTTTGTTTGCCTCTTACACCTGTCAGGGCGAGCTTCTACTTCAATGAGTTGTATATATTTACTCTTTCCAGTGTTTTTCATTCCTTTCTTTGGTCTGGTATAATTTCTCTTCCTAAATAATCTATTCTAGCATTTCTTTAGTTGCACATGTACTGGGGATGAATTCTTTATTTATTCTCACCTGGGGATAAAACTTTATTTTGTCTCAGTTTTTGTAGGATATCCTCACTGAATATAGAATTCCAGATAGAAAAATTTTATTTTTCTTGCAGCATTTGAAGATGCTGTTTAATTATGTTCTGGCTTGTATTGCTTTTAGACTGGGAGTCTTCTGTCACTCTTATTATTCCCATGTCTCTTTTTTTTTTGTCTACTTTCAAGGTTTTTAAAATTTTTTGTTTTTCAACTAAACAAAACAGCAGTAGACTCATAGACTCTGAGAAGTGACTGGTGGTTACCATGGGGGAGAGACTAGGGCAGTTGGGCGGGGAGGGGAAGGGGGATAAAAGGGCATAAAAATTCTCAATCATAATATAAGTTGGTCACAGGGACAGTAGTACAGCATGGAGAACATAGCCAACGATTCTGTAATATCTTCCTAGGTTGACAGAGAGTAACCGCAGTAGTGGGGGTGAGGATTTCATAAAATCATTAACTGGTGAACCATTCATTGTGTTGTACACTTGAAACCAATATAAGATTGTATATCAATGATACTTCAATAAAAATGTTTTTCAGCAGCTTGACTATGAAGTGCCTAGGGGATATTGGAATTATGATAAATATATTACTATTTTAAAGTCTCTGTCTCATAATTCCCACATTTGAGCCATCTATGATTCTGGTTTTACTGTTTCCTCTCTTGACAATGGGTAATATTTCCTTGCTTTTTCATATGTAGCTTAATTTCTTTTTACTAAATGCCAGACACTGCATGTGATAGAATACAGTAAGGAGTATAATAAATAACACTTATATCCCAAAAAGGACATGCCTCTTCTTCTGTTAGGCTATACATATGCACTTAAGCTACATCTAGGATTTCTTACTGTTTTAGGTAGATTCAGTTCCCCATAGACTTCAAAGCATTTCCAGATAAGGATCTTGATGAATCTTCATCTTGCAGAACCTCTTTAGAAGGACTTGTGATCTGAGCACCCGGGGGCTTTGCTTCCGTTCTACCTCACCCACAGGCTTCAGCAGATCCCTGGACCTGCACGACAGGAGTGCCTCTTTCGGGTCTTCTTTCTCAACTCCTGCCATGTCAGGCTTCAACTTTGTTCTCAGAGTTGAACTTAGGGAGCCTGGAAGGTTTCTCTCTGTCCTCTTATCCTGCCTTAAGGCTTCAGCAGACCCTCTGCTACTTCAGCCTGTGGGGAGATTGCTCAGTCCATCTGCCCTCCCGCAGCCGCAGCGGGAAGGTCTGGTGTGTGGCGTCTCTCAGCTACCCTCCCGGCGCTCAGACGTCAGCGCTCTTAGCACAGTCGTACTCAGAGAGAATCTCAGCCCACCTCCCCTGCCTCCAAACTTTCTTGGCTAAGAGTTGGTGGGTGAATGCAAACTCCGTGTCTGAGGCCCGTAGGGATTCAAGCTGTCATTCCATCCAATAATTGACCTTTAACATTTTGTTAAAAGTTCCTGGTTTTTTTCTGCACAAGTGTGAGGCGGCCTCTGTCTGCTGCTGTCTGCAAGGATACAAGAGTAGCTATGGGTCGTAATCCTAGGAAGGGTTTGTTGTTTTTTTGATTTGGGCCCACTTTTTTTTTTCTTGCAACTTCAGAGTAGTAACCATGTAATGTGGAGTTATCTTTATGTCTATTGTATGTAAAAATGAAATTTGTGACAAACAGGACACAAAAGTTGAGACTAGCAATTTGAATACTGTTGTAAATTTCTTACATTGTTCTGAAGCAGTACAATGTTTTTTTGGAGGTAGAATGTGGTTAAACTGAAGAAACAAACTGTATTCTGTTCAGCAACAATTTTTTTAAAATTAAAGTATCATTGATATACAACCTCATGAAGGTTTCACATGAGCAACATTGTGGTTTCAACATTCACCCATACTTTCAAGTCCCCCCACACCCCGTTGCAGTCATTATCCATCAGTGTAGTAAGATGCTACAGAGTCACTACTTGTCTTCTCCACACTGTACTGCCTTCCCCGTGACCTAGCTGTATTGTGATTACTGTTCAGCAACAATTTAAAAAATAACACAAAAAGATGTATAACTAAAAAAATGATAAAGATGAAATATTTTAAAAATCCAATTCGTCCCCCAAATAAAAGGCAGAAAAGGAGAAAAAGAACGAAAATAGATGGAACAAATAGAAATCGAACATTGAGACATAAAAAAATTGCTCCAAAAGTTCATGTTTTAAAATAACAATCATCTTACTGTTCATGATTCCTGTGAGTCAAGTATATGGGAAAGGCATTCTTCAAAAAGCTAAAGAAAGATAGAATTACCATATGATCCAGCAAGCCCACTCCTAGGTATAGCCTCAAAAGAATTGAAAACAGGGACTCAGATATGTATTTGTGCCCCAATGTTTACAGCAGCATTATTCACAACAGCCAAAAGGGTTGAAACAACCCAAATGTCTCTCAACAGATGAATGAATAAACACGAATGGTATAGCCATACAATTTAGAATATTATTTAGCCATAAAAAAGAATGAAGTTTGGATACATGCTGCACCATGGATGATCCTTGAAAACATTATGCTAAATGCAAGAAGGGAGACACAAAAGGTCACATATGGTATGACTCCATATATATGAAATGTCCACAATAGGGAAATCCATCAAGCCAGAAAGCAGATTAGTGGTTACCAGAGTCTGAGGGGAGGGGAAAATGGAGACTTACTGCTTAATGGATACAGAGCTTCTATTTATAGTGATAAAAAAAGGTTTTGGAAACAGGAAATGGTGATGGGTGCACAATACTGTGAATGTAATTGATGCCACTGAATTGTGCACTTAAAATGTTATTTTTTTTTCCTGCAATTAAAAAAAAAAGAATTTCCAAAGGGCTCAATCGAACAGTCCTGACTGAGGATCTTGCATGTGGTTGCTGTTAGATAATCGCTGAAGCTGGAACAGTGTAGGGTTGGAGAAGCGTAGAGCTGGCTGGGCACCTCTCCCTCTTCATGTGGTGTAGAGTCCTTCCATATGGCCTCCCCACGAGGGCTGGTTTGGGCTGCTTCATAGCATGGCAGCCTCAGGAACATTGGGCTGGTTAGGTGGTGGCTGAAGGCTGGAAGAGTGAGTATCCTGGGTAACTAAGGCAGAAGCTATAGTGCCTTTTCTGACCCCACCTCAGAAATCAAATAGCATCACTTTTACCATATTTTGTTAATTACAAGCAAGTCATAAGCCTGCCCATAGTATTGCAGGGAGAGTTAAATTCCACCTCTTGATGGGAAAATGGCAAGGTGCCAGAAGAGCATGTGGGATGGGAGGTATTGTTGGGGCTACCTTTGAAAAACACAATCTGCTACATACACACTCACACAGTAAAAAGGCAGAGACTGTCAGGCTAGATAAAATAGCTATATGTTATTTACAGGAAGTGCACTTTAAGTATGAAGACCCAGACAAGTTGAAAGTAAAAAGGTGGAAAAAGATACCATGCAAGCACTCAGCATAAGAAATATGGCTGTATTAATATCAGTAGAGTAGAATTCAACACAAAGAGTATTTCCAGAGATAAAGAGGGACATTTCATAATGGAAAAAGGAAAGATAATCAAGAAGAAATAATCATTTTAAATACATAAGCACCTAAAAACAAAGCTCCCAGATACATGAAATGAAAATTGAAAGCACCAAAGGGTTCTAGAAACACACAAATCTCCAAACATAGTTGGAGACTTCAACATCCTGTTCTCAGTAATTGATAAACAAATAGGGGAAAAAATTAGTAAGAATATAGAAGATTTGAACAACACTATCAACCAAAGTGATCTAATTGATAGTTATAGACTACTATACCCAACAAGAGAATACACATTCTTCTTAATTGCAGATTTAACATTTACCAACATAGACAGCATACTGGACAATAGAACAAACCTCAATAAATTATAAAAGATAGAAATTCTACAAAGTAGGTTTTCTGACCACAATGTTGAATTAGAAATTGATAACAAAACAGCATCTAGGAAATTTCCAAATATTTGGAAATGAAAACATGTACCTCTAAATGACCCATGAATCAAGGGAGAAATCACAAGTCAAATTAGAAAATGTCTTTAATTGAATAAAACTAAAGATAAGACATAAAATATCAAAATTAGGGAATTCAACTAAACATGTAATAAGAGGAAAATCTATAACATTAACTGCTTATATTAGAAAAGGAGAAAGGTCCTAAATCAATTAATGAAGCTTCCACTTTAAGGAACTAGAAAAGAAAGGACAAATTAAATACAAAATAAGTAGAAGGAAGAAAATGATAAAAATAAAGAGCAGAAATCAATGTAATAGAAATAGAAATAGAAGCAATGTAATAGAAAACAATGTATAGTGAATATACAAAACACTGGTCTTTGAAAAGATTAATAAAATTAATAAACCTCTAGCCCATCTGATCAGAAAAGAATGGAAAGATACAAATTGCCAATATCAAAAATGAAAAAGAGACATCAGTACCAAACTTACAAACACTGAAAAGATAATAAGGGAATACTGTAAAAACGTATGTCAATACAGTCCACGTCTTGGATGAAACAGACAAGTTCTGTGAAAGTTACATTCAGGAAGAATAGATAACCTGAATAACCCTGTATCTACTAAAGGAGTTGAGTTTATAGCTAAAAACATTCCCACAAAGAAAACTCCAGACTTACATGGCTTCACTGGTGAATTCTACCAAAAGTTATGGAAGAAATAACACCAATTCTACACAAACCCCCCCAGAAAATAGAAGAGGAGGGAATAGTCCCCAACTCATTTTACAAGGTAAACATTGCACTTACACCAAAACCAGACATTACACAAAGAGGAAACTACTCACAAGCATACCCCCACGGGTACTCATGATGTACAAATGCTAACCAAAATTTTAGCAAATCAAATCCAGCAATATGTAAAGAGATAATACATCATGACTAAGTAGGGAACCTCCCAGGAACTCCAGTTTGCTCTGACATTTGAAAATCAGTCCATGTAATTAACCACATTAACAGAGCAACAAGAAAAAAAACAACACATGATCATCTCAATATATGCAGGAAAAACATTTGACAAAAGTCAGCACACACTTGTGATAAAAGCTTTCAGTAAGCTAGGAATAGAGGGAAATTTCCTCGGCCTGATAAAGGGCATCTATGGAAACCCCACCATTAGTATTGAAGCAGGGGTTCTTGTTTGCATAGTCGAAGAATGAACTTAGCAAACACCCAAGGTAGGAGAGCCAGGGAGAGGCTTTTATTGAGAGAGACAGTGAGAGGACAGAACTCCTGGCTTGAGCCAGGAGGGGACAAGATAGCCTGGGATGGTGCCTTGTTTAGGGGATTTATAGGCAGTTGAGGATTTTTGGGAACCGGATAAAGGCTTAGGGGTATGGACCTAAGTGGTCCCTGAATATCTGGAATTAACACAAGTAACTTGCTGCTCTTTCTCCCTGAGGTACAGGGGTCTTGGTCTAGGAGTATATCAAACAAGGCTGCCTGCCCAGCCCCCAAGGTGGGCTCAGGTATTGTTTGCTAAAGAATCTTACTTCTTAACTTCCTGGGTGTTAAAATGCAATCTTACCTTTAAGATGGAATCCTTCCTGCCCTTTACAATATTGTTTATGGCTGGGCTTACTTGCCATTATTAATTGTCCAGATTGCAAGTCACCTTATCAGGTCTAAAGGAGGAAAGACAGCACATAGGCCTGGGCCTTTTAGCCTGCTAAAGTGAATCTTCCACATGATCACAAATGATTAGCTTAATAAAAACATGTGCTGCTCTTCTTTGGGGAATATTAACTGATCTCACTGAAGAATGACTCTCGAGCTGAATGTTTAACACAGAGTTTTGGTAGGGGGTTTCCTTGCATGTAGTTGCATTGCTCTGACTGTAATTATCCTGCCTTGCTTTCTCCGGAGGCTCCCACCCTACTGTGTCTAAGCCCAGGGTCCCTGTCTCAGCATCATATATGATGGTGACGGCCCGCCTTTCCTTTATGACCGGGAACAAGGTGAGGATGTCTGCTCTCATCACTTTCACTGTTTGTTGTACTGGAGGTCCTAGCCAGTTCAGTAAGGCAAGAAAAAGGAATAAAAGACATTTAAATTAGAAAGGCACAAGTAAAAGTGTCTTTATTCAGAAATGATGTGATTATTTATGTAAAAAAAATCCAAAGAAATCTACAAAACCAGGAGAACTAATAAGTGACTTTATCAAGGTTGTAGAATAATCAGTCATGATGTAAAAATCAATAGTATTTCTATATAATAGCAACAATCAGAAATTGACATTTAAAAATATATATTAAAAATAAAAAACTCTTATAACTCAGTAACTGGGGAAACTTTTAAAAATTGACGAAAGATCTGACTAGGCACTTTAACAAAGAATATATACAAATGGCAAATAAGTATGTGAACAGATTCTTACCTCATCATCATCAATCGTAAGGAGAATGCAAAATAAAACCCCAGTAAATATCACAAAAATGGTTAAAATTTAAGAGGCTAAAAATAATTACAGACTGATGATAGCAAGAGTTGGCAAACTTGCAGAGCAAATGGAATGGTCGCGTCCCACACTGCGCCTGGGAATGCCAGTTTCCTATCAACTGGGACGCACGCCCATCATGTGACCCAGCAGGCTTGCTTCTAAGGATTTACTCTAGAGAAATTAAAACATGCAAAGGCTTGTATTCAAGTGTTCAGAGTAGCCTTATTCATAACAGCCCCAAACTGGAAACAACCCACGTGTCAATCGACTGATAATGGACTAAATTATCTGTGGCCCATCCATGCAACTGAAATCTACTTAGCGTGAACAAAGAGCAAACTCCCGACACAACAACACCAGAGATGAACTCAAAGGCAGTCTGCTGAGTGAAAGAAGCCAGAGACAAAGTACTACATATTCTATGATTCTATTTATATAACATTCTAGGAAAAACAAATCAACAGTGATAGAAAGATGGTGGTTGCCAGGCTCCAGGTGGAGGAAGGAGATTCAAGGAGCGTGAGGGACTTTCTGGAGTATCATGGTTGTGGTGGTTTCACAACTTGTGTTGTATGTCAATCATATCTCAATAAAACAGATTTTAAAAAGCCATTCAGGACCAGAGAAAAACCATTGCGTAGGCCATGGAGTCAGAATAGTGGAAGCACTGGGCACAGATGGTATGGCTCTAGATGCAGCCTTAATGGAAGGAGGGCAGGCGGAGGCAGAGGATGTGTGCGGGCAGCAGGGGTGAAAGAGAGCTCGAGGTTCTTTGCTGAGCAAGACAGAGGTAATTACCCAGAGAGCCAGCGGTAGCTGCATTTTGTTACAAGCCTCAGCCTCAGAACAATCTGCCACTTAAAACCACATGCTTATATAATTCTGACCAAAAAGGGGATGCCTCCTGCTGGGCTGCTTGCCTCTTAGATGAGGACCATGTGGCCTTCTGGGGGCACAGCCCTCAACTGCTCACCTGCCGTCTACCCACCAGCTTCTCAGCCCAAGAATGGGCCCTCCCCACCAACCCATAGAGCTGCTGGAGACCCTGCCCCTCCCAGCCTGCAAGGCTCCCTGTTTCCTCCCCCCTGCAGCTTTCAAACGGGCTTCGGATAACTTCTAAGTGAGTGAGCACCCTGTCTTCCTGTTGTCGTTGGCCTATGCAAGTCCCAATACATACATGCGTACATGCAAGCATGCATGCGTTTTTATTAAATGTATTTTTGACCCTTTGATCCACTGCTCTTTCACCCCATCAGAGCCTCTTCTAGGTGTTTGAATGTCATCAGTCCCTCCTCCTCCTTCTGCTCCCTGCATGTCCTTTCAGTTGGCTTAAGCTCCTTCGTCCTCCCCACTGCCACGCAGGCTCCCCTCTGCAGTGCATGCGCTGTTGGGAGGGATGCCCAGCTGCAGCACCTCTCTTCCTTCCTGGGCACGGACTCTCGGCAGCTCTGCTTGGGTCTGCCTTCTGGCCTCAGGAGCCCACGGTCTCCTGGGTCTTCTCCTGGCTTCTTCATGACTCCTCCGGATGCTTGCCTGGCTACTCTCTCTCTTTCATCCCTGAAACGTACTTCAAGGATCTGTCCAGGGCCAACAGATGCCTTTACCTCTCCATCCCCACTGCCAGGCAGTGTTCACCAGGTCCCAGCATTGCTGTCCTGAGAGATGGCAGGGGACCAAGCACTCCTCAGGGCAGGGCCCAGGTCCTTCCACTTCTGCATCCACAGAACAAGGGCTCTGATTACAAGAGACAGGGACAAAGCAGGATAAGCAGACCCCTCTGGCCGGCTCTGGACCATCCCAATGGCTTGCGCCTGGGGCATTCAGTGAGCCCCCCTCCCTTCTAAGTCTCTTCTGAGATCCTGGACTGGAGGAGATTTGGGTCCACACCTTGGCCACTCACAGAACCCTTCCTGCAAGGGCAGTCCCAGTGGGAGCCAGTGGGAATGGGGTGGGGGTCATGGGGAGGATGGGGAGATGCCCACTGAGGCTAACTGGCCAGCCCCGTGGCCAGGCCCTTCTCCAGCCGTCAGAGCCAGCCTCCCAGTGACTCCCTGGGATGATTGTGGGCCAGTTGGGCCATCCCCTCAAGTGTTTCTGGGGGATCCCTCCTTCTCTCCCATCACTGCCTGTGTCTGGGAGGCAGGCCCAGGGCCATCTGCCAGCCCCAAGGAGTGGGGGCAGCGCACCCCCACTCCAAGCAGGTGCCCTGCTTCCAGTTAACTCCACCCAGAGGACAGGGGTTTCTGGGCAGCCCAGTGCCATCTCTGCTGACTCACGTGGCCCTGGTGGCGAACAACCCGGGCACCCCTTCCTCCCAGGAATTGCTGCTGCAGAGCCCCATCTTTCTTGTCCCCATGGGGTGGCTGGGGCAGGGGCTGCCCCGGGCCCCTCGCCTCTGAGCAACTCCTTGCTGCAGGCGGTGGGCCTCTCACCTGGCACAGAGCCCATGCAGCACCTGCACAGGCACCATGGCTCCAGAGCCTCCAAGGCTCCCGGCTGAATATCTGGGCTCTTTCCGGCACACCCTCTGGCCTTGGTGCTCTCAATCCCTCCCAGAGGCCCCCAACACTTGCTCTGGCTGAGCAGGGGAAAGCTGTGTGCATGGCTTCCCTTGATGTCTTAGCCTTGGTGGGGACACAAACCCCTCCCCTTACTACTTGGAGTCCAGAGACAACTGCAGGGGCCAGGGGCCCTTCCCAGGGACTTTTCTCTGGGCTCAAGCATAGGAAACAAGGAGGGCAAGCAGCAGAGCTGCCAAGGGCCTGGCCTCGAGGCTCAGGGGCCCGCCCTGCATCAGCTTTCCACTGAGATCTAGCCCTGCACAGCCTCACTGGGGTCCCCGCAGAGAAATGCATAAAGAGATGACTGCCCACTTATCCATGTAAGTCCGGGGAGAGGAAATCCCAGCGCAAAATACCTCTAAAAACTGAAATCAGTCAAAGGGAGAAATAAAGTTTAAAATCTGTTTATTGCTTACAAACTGCAGTCTGGGGCCTTCTCTCTCTCCTGCTCCAGCAGAAGCCACACCAGCCCTCCCCTCCCCTCTCAGGTACAGATAAGCCCTCCTTGCCCAGGTCATTACCTGTTGACAGGAGATGACCTTCTCTCTACCCCTGAGGAATGATGCAAATGCACTAAAGCCTTACTTCTTTCCACCTCTGAACGCCTATTGATATGCAGATGTACTAAAGCCAGGCGAGATACTCTGGAAATGTTACAATTTTACCTACACCTCACAAAGCTGGCATTGTTCCCCCACCAGCTCCCTGTGCTGCCCTGTGTACAGTGAAAGGAGGCCCATCTGTGGGCTCCTGATCTCCCAGCTCCAGGTCTTTGCCAATCCTATCACCATTTGGTAACCTGCAGTCATTGGAATACCGTTTTATAAGAGGTGGAAGCTGAGGCACAGAGAGCTGGTCACACAGCTGGGGACATGTGCTCCTCTGCAGGTGCCTTAGTGCCACGCAAGGCTGGGACATTCTTGGGGACTGGGGCCCCAAAGGCCACACCGGGCTGGCACAGTGTGGGGTAGAGAGTGGGCACAAGGATGGAAGAAAGGACATATTGGGTGTGCTGTGACTTTTTCCCAGTAGCTCACAACTTTTCCTTGAAAAATTTGTTCTAGAATCATGCCCCAGAACTCTACTTTTTACCATTTTTGTTCATCTTAACAGCAGTAGACAAGTCATTTCTGCAAAATAATGGAAGTGCAGTTACAGAGCAAAGTGAGCATGTTCTTGTTCCTAGAAGCTGAAGTGTTCAGATTTGGAGTGTCTGCATTCTGCAACCGACTTCCAAATGGCTCAACAAAAAATACTGTAGACATGCATGTGTAATGTGGGGGGCCTGGAGGGATGGCTGGGGGCTGTGTGTGTAGCATGCCAGGGTGCGATTTGTAGTGCTGAGGGTGTGACCAGTGTGTAAGACACCTGCCCCAACGTTCCCTGCTGCCCTGTCAGGGGCCTGGGAGGGGATGGGTACCACCAGGCTCTCTGGCCCAGAAGAGGAGGCCTTGGCCTTGGCTGCACTTGGGACTTGGTCAGTGCCAGGCAGTTTTGGTCTTCAAGCCTTGCATGTCAACTGCAGAGGTGAACAAAGAGGGAAAAACTGTTATCTGGACCCAGAGCCTAGCCCTGGGGGCATTCAGGTGAGGCCAGGGCCTGTGACAAGAGCAGGGGACAGGGATGAGAATGGGCTGGGGGGAGCTGGAGGCTGAGGAGGGGGGGGTAGGGAGGGGGGGTAGGGAGGGAGGGAGGGCCCAGCCCTGGAGCTCCTGGTGGGAAAGGCCCTCCACACAGTATGCAGGAATGGAGGTCTGTGTCTATGTCAAGGGAGGGAGAGAGAGCTCCGCAAGGGTGCAGGAGCTCTGCGGCCTCCTCCTCCTAGGACAAGTAGCTGCAGGTGGGGGATAGGAAAAGCATGGGGAGGTCCCAGGCTCCCAAAGGGCCTTGGGGTGGAAGCTGGATTTCACAGGGGCATTTTAAGGCGTTGCTTAACGCCGCCCCACCTCCTCCCTTCCTGTCCTTCAGCTCTGGCAGCCCTAATTGAGGACAGGGAGGGGCTTTTGTGGGCCTAGGAGGGGCCAGCCCTATGTGTAGCGGGGACTCCAAGAGTTCTCACCCCTTCCTCGCCAGGGCCCGGGAGGGACAGAAGGAGCCTGGCTTGGGAAAGGGGAGTCAAGCTTTTGCCAGAAAAAGCTGTGTGGCCCTGAGCCAGCCCTACCCATCTCTGGCCTAGGTTTCCCCATTTATGAAATGGAGATGATGAACTACGTGCTCTCCCAGAGCCCCGCCAGAACAGACCCAACATTCTAGTAATGTGGGCCCTGTGGGTGGGGGGCAAGTGGGAACAGGCGGCCTGTCGCAGCTGGGCTACACAGGGAACTGGCTCAGCCAGGAGGGCTGCGGCCCTCAGGAGTAGGGGTGAAAGGAGTCCCGGGGGCAGACCTGGGAGGTCTAGGGACAGGAAGGGAAGCAGAGGAGGCTGAGAGGCTAGGAGCCTACTTCCTGGTGCCACAGGCAGCAGGCCAGGAGAAGCGGGCAAGGGGGGAGCGGGGGGCTGGGGGAGGAAGTCCCCTCCTGGGCAGGTCACTCCCATAGGCCGGGATGGGGCGGGGCAGGCGATGGGGAGCAGATCTGAGCTGCTGGGCCGCCTTCCAGCCCGCTGCCGCTGCCGCGCCCAGCTGCCCAGGGACATGGGAGCTCATCCAGGTAAGGGGCTGCAGGGGGTCCTGGGGGGCATGCTGGCCCCTCATGCCCAGTCCACAGCCCTCTGATGGCCGCCTCTCTTGGACTCTGTCAGGGCAAGGGCGTCTAAATGCCTGTGTCAGGTCTCGTGGGCTGCCTAGGTGGGTCTTAGACTCGGCTCATCCATCTTTCTGAGTGTCTCTCACTCTGTCTTCCCCTGGGAGGAGTGCAGTAGGGTCCCGAGGTCCATGTCTGGCCCACTGGGGCCAGACCTCACTAATCTTGATGGGGCTAAGGGTGTGCTCCCATGTAATCATAGCTGGAATGCACACACGCACACGCACACACACACACAGTCGTACACACAGGCCAGACATCTACTCCACCACGCAGACGGGCACCCTGCCACCCTGGCACCTCTCTAAGGGCCCCTGTCCAGAGACCTTGGATGGGAGCCTGAGCTTGCTGCCCTGTCCCCTCAGGTGCTCAGGATACCTGCCCTGGCCCCACCAAACTCATGGCATCTGCGACCTCTGGTAAGGCTGCCGCCACCGGGCCCCTACCCATCCCGCATTCCCCCGCCAGGATGAGCCGGTGTGTTTGGATGAAACCACAGAAGCCCCTTGCTCAGAGACCTCCGTAGCCCTCCTCTCCAGGCTGCTGATGGGAGGAGGAGAGGGCAGGGCCCTCCGGACGCCCTGGGGGCTGGAGCTGCCCTTCCTCCCCTCACCACGAGGTGGGGGGATAGTGTGCCCTCTGTTGGAAGGCGGGAGGCAGGAGGGAACCTCCTAAGGCTTGGGTCTCCCTGCGGAGCACACTCCCTAACTTGGCCTCTCCCCTGACCCTTGCCCAGCTGGACAGTGGCCCCTCTCTCGACCTGTCCCACCCAGCAACCGCAGTGAGGAGGAGCCGCCAGCTGCGAGGGACCCACTGCTAGCCCGGGCAGAGCTGGCCCTACTGTCCACCATGTTTGTGGCTGTGGGCCTGAGCAATGGCTTGGTGCTGGGGGCCCTAGTGCGGCGGGGCCGGCGGGGTCGCTGGGCGCCCATGCACGTCTTCATTGGCCACTTGTGCCTGGCAGATCTGGCTGTGGCTTTGTTCCAAGTGCTGCCCCAGCTGGCCTGGGATGCCACTGACCGCTTCCATGGGCCTGATGCTCTGTGCCGGGCTGTCAAGTACCTGCAGATGGTGGGCATGTATGCTTCCTCGTACATGATTCTGGCTATGACCCTGGACCGCCACCGTGCCATCTGCCGTCCCATGCTAGCATACCGTCACGGAGGCGGAGCTCGCTGGAACCGGCCAGTGCTGGTGGCCTGGGCCTTCTCACTCATTCTCAGCCTGCCCCAGCTCTTCATCTTCGCCCAACGTGATGTGGGAGACGGCAGCGGGGTCTTTGACTGCTGGGCTCGCTTTGCCGAGCCCTGGGGCCTCCGTGCCTACGTCACCTGGATTGCCCTAATGGTGTTTGTGGCACCTGCTCTGGGCATTGCTGCCTGCCAAGTGCTCATCTTCCGGGAGATTCATGCCAGCCTGATGCCAGGGCAGGGAGAAAGGGCTGGGGGTCGCCGCAGAAGGCACCAGACAGGCAGTCCCAGCAAGGCAGCCCGGGTGTCCGCAGCCATGGCGAAGACTGTGAGGATGACGCTGGTGATTGTGGTTGTCTATGTGCTGTGCTGGGCGCCCTTCTTCCTGGTGCAGCTGTGGGCTGCATGGGACCCGGAGGCGCCGCGGGAAGGTGGGTGTGGCTGTGCCTAGGGTTGTGGGGGGCCACTCGGGCTTGGCTCCATGTGCACTTTCACCTCCCCCCACATACATCTGGTTGTGGGCCCATGAGCACGAGCATGCTCACATGGACTGCTCTCGCCCCCACAGGGCCCCCCTTCGTGCTGCTCATGCTGCTGGCCAGCCTCAACAGCTGCACCAACCCCTGGATTTATGCGTCCTTCAGCAGCAGCGTGTCCTCAGAGCTGCGCAGCCTGCTGTGCTGTGCTCATAGGCGTGCCCCACCCCAAGATGAGTCCTGTACCACAGCCAGCTCCTTCCTGGCCAAGGACACTTCCTCCTGAGAAGCCAGGGGGCGCCTTCCTTGCAAAGGCTCCACAAAGCTCAGCTGTTGGCCCGGGGCTGGCCCTGGGAGCTGCTGGCAAAGGGGAGCCCACTGGGAATTGGCTCCAGGCTTGTGAGAGGCCCGGAGGTCAGCTCCCTGACACCTTCGCTGAGGAAGGGGAAGGGCAGCAGCAGGTCGCAGGGCCTGGGGTGGCACAGGCTTCCACCCCCGGCCAGTGGACGCTGCAGGGAGCCCCGGAACCTTTCTTTCCCCACCTGTCTAGTCCCCCTCTGCCCTCCCTTCTTACTGTCTCTCTAATAAACATCCCAGCTCCTTTCCCACCCCATGAGTCTCCTTGGACCGGGGTCACAGCGGGTGTGGGGAAGCACGGAAAGGCACGCACTCACACCCCTGCACACACACACGCACACCGCAGTGGCTGAGCCTTCACAGGTGCAGGCTCCCAACCCACACAGTTCGGCTGCAAGGGACCTGGACAGAAACAGTCCGGCCGCCCAACCCGCCACCTGTCCAGAGTCTCAGCATCTGGACTCGAGCAGTGCAACTGCCAGGGTACTGCCCTTGTACTCACTTGTCCAGCCCCCCAAGACAGAAGACGGGCTCGCATGCAGGAGTCAATGCACACATCTTTATGAATGCCCGTCAATACCTGGCAAGCCCTGCTAAGGCAGAGACAGGCCTGGGTGCTCTCTCTGAGCAAGGGCACCTGTCACCCAACAGCCACTGACAAGTCCTCACAGCAAAGCTAGGGAGGGGCTTCTCCCCTGCCTCCTCCTTCAGCTGCCTCCCAGGGGGGCCTAAGCCAGGACTGGGAACATGTTTGGGCAACCAAGTCCTCCTCTCTGCAGTCACGAGCAGGTGCCCAGCACTTACTGGACAGGGCCAGGGAGAAGCAAAGGGCCTGGGAAGGGGGCCCAGTCTCACCACAGTCACCTCAGTGTGGCTTGAAGGGCAAGTCCAGGCCCTGGGGATGGGACGCCAAGGGTGAGGCCGGCACCCCAGGTCCACGGGAGAAGCCCTTGTTTTTGCCGAGACTGCTGCAGGCCAGAGGCTTTGGGCTGCGTAGCCCAGGGCTGGTGGAGTTCGTGGATGCCGGCCCGAGGCCCTGGCGGACAGCGGTCCTTCCCAAGAGCTCCTTAAACACAGAATCCATGGTCTGGGCCACAGCCTGGCGGACAGGAGAGAAAGGGAGGGCACCTGGTGGGAGCGTCTACCCACCTGCCCGGCCTCAGCCAGCACCCTGTCACCAGACTCCTCCTGTCCGCGGGCCCCACAGCTGCTGCCCCTCCTGCCTTGCCCGGTTTCGCTCCGGCCACTCTTGCTGTGGCTCTCACAGCCTCCTCTGGGGACGGTGATGCTCAGTCCAGCCCAGAAGTGGGGGCGCCTCTGGCTGGGCCCAAGGCCCCCTGTCCTCTCACTACCCACTCCCTCCCTGGCTGAGGTCACAGTCACCCTTCCCCAAGACCTTAGGGGCCACCAGAGTGCCGGGGACTCCCGGTCAGCCTCCACCTGCAGTCCTCCTGCCCACCTACCCCCTGGTGTCTCTCAGCTGCCCTGTCCTACACCGGCCACCTGGCTCCTGCTCCCGGGTGGGGGGACACCGAGTGCTCTTTGTGCCCCCTCCCCTCAGGCTGGCCTGTCCCCAGGGCTTCCAGCTCAGCCCGGCGGTGCTCACTGGGCGCTCACAGGGAGCACTGGGCCCATCGGGCAGAGCAGGGAGCCAGGTATCCCCAGGCTGCAACCCCTGCCAGGGCCACATCGAGCACCCACTCTGTACCCCTCCAAGAACCAATACCCTTCCCAGTCAGCGACCCCTCCAGCCTCACTCCCACCTGATCCTTTCACCCTCCCTGGCCCACCACCTATCACTGAGCCCGGCTCTTGATGGCAGCCTTGAAGCTTGCCCGGGAGCCCTTCCCTCACACGACTACTTCCCACTCAAAAACCAGACAGGGGCCCAAATGCCCAAGTCTGCCCTGCCTCTGGGCCCACGCTGCGCCACATGCTCACCCTTGCCGGCCTGCCCCTCCCTGGATTGGGTGGAGCAGACTCAAACCTTGGGAGGGAAGAGCTTGGTTCATAAGGGGAGGCGGAGACCCTCGCCCCACCCCAGGAAAGGTGCCTCCCACCTGTCACACAGTCCTCATTCTCACCTTGTCCACCTCCACGTGTCGCTCTGGGGAGGCTGGAACCACGCAGTGCCTTCTGGGCCCAGAGGGGCCTCCAGGGGTGCCTGGCTCTGGCCTGCAGGGCACAGAAAGTGAGCGCGGTGGGGTCCCTGGAAGGCACTGCACTAAACTGGCTGTGGCTCCTCCCATCCTGGGGCGTGGCCAAGGGGATCTGACCTGCCCTCCTTTGGAATCCCTCACCTGGACAACTGTCCCGGCTCTGGGCCCCTCTCCACATGGCCGAAGCCTGACCCCAGCCCCCTCTGGCCTGGCCCACAGCAGTGCTCAGGCCGAGGTGGGCACACGGGGCCACTAGAAGGGGTCTTCCCAAGAGGCTGTCTTTCCCTTCCTCACCGATGGATGAACTCCACAGCCAAGATGGCCTCTGCACTGCTGACCAGCTCCCCTGCAGCCTGCAGCCCCTGACCGGCTGCATGTTTCTCTGCCCTGATGTCAGAAAGATGGCCTGTTTAGAGTGCTTGTTCTGGTGTGTGGTCCGAGGGCCAGTAGGCTCAGTGTTGGCCCAGAAGTGGTCAGAAAGGCTCACTCTGGGCCGCCCCAGGCAGCCCTTCGGGAGCTGCGACTCAGGGTCAGGGAAGGGCCAGAAACCTGGGTGAACGGGAAGCCCTGTGGAGCCTCGCCAGCGCCACTCACTCACCCCGTGGGCAGCGCGATGTACTTGTGAGGAATGAGTCCCCAGGTACCAGCACGCTCGCCCCGCCACCAGTCGCTTGAGGCCCGCTCGTGCAGCCGAAGCACATCCCCGCGCTGGAAGGTCAGCTCCTGGGCTGTGCGGCCCACGTAGGCGAAGCAGGCCACGGCCTCCACAACCCCCTCTGGGTCTGAGGAGAAGGGGGGTCTGTGTGTGGGGGGGAGTCAGCCTGGGGACACGGTGGGGCCCTCCTCTTCCCCTCCCTCACCATCCTCCGGGGCTAGGGTCCCAGCTTCCATCTCCGGCTCTGTCTCCCCTGGCAGGCCCTCCAGCTGGGCATCCCTAAGATCCAGGACAGAGCAAGGTGGGTGAGTGGATGCAGCTCCCCTCTGCTGGACCTCCTTGCACCCCCACAGCATAAAGATCATACCCCAGACAGCTGGCAGAGGGCGGTGCCATGCACTTCTCGTAGGCCGGGCCCGGCAGCAGGGACAGGGGCGGGAAGACCCGCGCAGGCTGCATGATAAGTGTCTGCACCAGCTGGTTCACGCGGCCCTGCAAGGCCACTGGGTCCTGCCCCACAGGCACGGGCAGCAGCGTTGGCCCGAAGCACACAGCCAGGTTGTAGGGGTCCATCATGTTCTCATCACTGTACTGGGCCAAGCTGGTGGCACACGTGCGTCACAAGCAGGGAGCTCCCCGCCCAGTGTCCCCTGTACCCCCACAGTCAGCTGGCTGGGGCCCCCCCAAGAAGCACTCACTGGTTGAGGAAGGTGAAGAGATAGCGCAGGACCACCAGCACAGATCCAGGCAGCCGTGCCAGGAGGCAGCTCACGCGCTCCACTCGCTCTGCCACAGCCTCCAGCTCTGTGGCCAAGGCCACCAGCCAGGATAGAAGCACAGAGCATGAGCACGGCCACCCTGGAGGCCACACCTACCCAGCCAGCCTCAGGCTCAGGCCTCACCTGCAGAAGCCAGCAGCTCTCTGAACAGGTCCGGGGTGAAAAGGGGTGGCTCGAGGCTTCGGAAGTACAGCTTTAGTACCCCTGCTACTGAGTCCAGGTCATGGGCGGTGCAGCCTTCCACCAGCGGGTCTTCCCCTGGTGGTGACATGGAGGAAACAGGGACAAAAGGCCTATCACACTGGCTCTAGCTAGTCCCTCCACACCCCCTCCCCCACTGTGCCTGTCCCCACCTCTTTCAAAAGCATCACGGATCTCCGAGACCCGGGGCTGGGCACCAGACACCCGGAAGATGCCCTCGTGCTGCAGGCCTGAGGGAAGACGAGAGCGGGTGGGCACTGAGTCACCTCCCCAGCCCACCAGGATCAGGTGCCGGGCACCAGGCTAGGGGCAGGAGGGCCTGGACCTTACTCACCATTGAGGTTAATAAAGCGGACACAACTCTCCACGACTAGGGGCACAGGCTGGCCTGAGCTCTGCGGACAGAGAGGGCTCACCTTGCTATCTGCTCGCTTTTCATTTTCCCTTAACAATATGTTCTGGCTGTCAGCAACGAGGACTAGCAGAAGGCTTGCTGGACCCACTCCCATCTATTCCCAGGCGCAATGTTGATCTCAAGGCAAGTAACATTGCACAAAAATTGAATTTGTTCATTTAAAAAGTTTGTCCATTCTTTTGAATGTTTATGGGCATAATCACATCATTGCAAACAGTGGTGTTATTTCTTCTTTCCTGATCTTTCTTGCTCCCTTTATCTCACAGTTTGGGCCCTCTGGTACCAGGAGTGGGGCTTGCGGACTCCCCTGTGTTGACTTGCTCCGCTTCTTACCCCTAACAATGTTCCTGCTAGAGGCTTTCTGTAGATGCCTGTTATAGTTACAGATGTGCCCTTTGGCCAGTGGAAGCTTGGCAAAGGCCCACTGAGGAAGGGACAGTTGTCCAGTGGTCAGGAATGGAGGACACTGGGGTCACAGGAAGCTGGGCCACAGAGGTGGCCCAAGGCTAAAGAGAGACCAGAACACAGGGGGAGGGCCTGTGTGCAGCTGGAGTGTGAAGCAAAGCAAGCACCTGGATAAACTTCTCCATGTCTCCCCCGAAGAGTTTCTGGTTATACTGGGAGCTGGGGCGTGGGTAGCGGCTCTTCTGGAATTTTCTCTGTGTGTACTGGGTCCTGCTGTGAAACAATGAAACAGAGCTGGCTTTGAGGGGAGCAGGTCTGGAGAATAGGATGCTCCAGCCCAGCCAAACACGGCCCTGGGGCTCCATAGTTATTCCAGAACCCACTGGGCAAAGTGGAAAATGGAGGCCACAGAGGACTGAGCAGCAGATCTGGGCCACCAAGAGAGGGAGGACGGGGATGTCATTGCTTGGCCCCAGAAGAACCCCAGCACCTTGGAGCAAACTGGCCCCTCACGAAGGACTCACCAAGACCCCTCCTGCTCCTCCTTGTCACCTGGGGAAGAGAAACCGTTGGTGTGCCTCTTAGGCCAGGAGGCCTTCAATGCACCGCAAAGAGAAAGGTGTGGCCTGAAGACCAAGGGCGGCAGCAAGGCCAAGGGCTAGATAGGGGCTGGACCCCTGCTGGGTCATTTCCTGCATGCCAACCACCCTCTCTGGGCAGAGAGGAGCAGGGGTCAGGTGGGGCTCCTAGGCCAGAGAGCTGAGGGCAGGTGCTGCTCCTGGCCCAGGGGTGGGGGCGAAGGGGCCAACGAGAGCGGGAGCGGGGCTCACCTCGCTGAATGGCCTCTTGTAGTTTCTCATGCTTGGCCTGCAGCTTGGCAAGGATGCTCCGTCCACTCAGGTACTCCTGGAGCTTCTGGGAAGCCCCCAGAAGAGCCTCAAGTTTTAGTCCTAGCTCTGGGCCCCCCCTGTGCCCGGCCTGTCCCCCCAGCCAGACGCTCCCTACCGTAATGTAGAAGGTCTCCGTCTCCTGTTGCTGGCCCCGCCTCCGGCTGGCCTGCCGAACACCTGGGTCAGAGCTGGTGGACTTGAGGGACTCAGTGGAGGGACTGACCTGGAAGGAGTCGAGTGCGTCCCCATCTTCCAAAGTCACCCCCTCTAGCAGGGCCTGCAGTGTGGCCTTCAGCGTCTTGCTCACCTGGGGAGGGGACAGCCCCAGGGCAAGAAGAAGTGGGAGACAAGGGAGGGACAAGAAGTCCAGGTAAGGAGGGAGGGGGAGTGGAGGCCATGGCCACCTGGCTAGGTGCCTCCAGCTCCCCGTCCCCACGCTGGGCTGGGCCATCCGTACCTCCTCTGTCTCGATGGTCTGTCGGTCTAGGCGGCTCTGGATATTCTGGGCTCTGGGCAGAATCTCCTCCCGTAGCTCCATCTCAACCTGGATCGCAGCCACCTGCACAGGGAAGTGTCCCCGGAGGCTGAGCACCAAGCCTGAGGACAGAGAGCTGAGCCATGGCAGGGGAGCCAGGCAGTGGGCACCAAGGTCTCTGGGGCATGAGGGAACTGGGCCCATCTGCACTGCCTCAGTGGCTGACGCCAGGACCACCAGGCCTTGATGCTCAAAACACTCAGTTCTGAAGAATGGTAAGGGAATCTCCCCAAGAGAAAGGAGCACATCCATGCAAATGAAATCTCTGCATGCACGTCACAGCAACACTACTCATAACAGGCCAAAGGTGTAAACGACCCAGGTGTCCATCAGCTGATGGCTGGATAAGCAAACGGGGTACATCCATACAACGGAATATTATTCAGCCATAAAAAGGAATGAAGTCCTGGCTCATCCATGCTCCAATGTGGGTGAACCTTGAGAACATTCTGCTAAGCGAAAGGAGTCAGCCAGTCACAAATGGACAGATAATGTCTGATGCTACTTCTCTGAGGTGTATGTAGAAGAGTCAGATTCACAGAGACAGAAAGTCAGATGGTGGGTGCTGGGGGTAGGGAAGGGAATGGGGAGTTAGTGTTTACTCCCTCCTGGTGACAAAGAGCAAAGCAGTTGCTGCCATCTGGGGTCAGCCAGGCCCTCACAGCTGTGAGCATGTGGAATGTCACAGAGCATCATCATCAGACAAGGCCACTCTGTGGCCCGATAAGTGAAGACATAGCCACCTTGTAATTACATCCTAGCACAGACAAAAACAAGAACTTTGTCCAAACCACAAAAAAGTCCCAACCTCCCTCTGTGCTGGCTAATATGAGTGATGGCTGTTCCCTCCCCAATGACAGCTTTAACCTCCCTTCAGCCCCCATCCCTGCTTCCTGACACAAACCCCTCCCCCAAGCACCGTAACTCCAGCCCAAGTCATGTCAGTCCTTTCTCACACCTTTGTACTGAGATGCCCCCTGATTCCCCACCATGTGGGTCTCTTCACAGCAATGACCTGAGTCCTTGCACAGCCACCCTGTGGGGAAACCCACTGTTGACAAGTTCTGCTCACACACATCAAGTATGTAAATCCACCTCTCAGTACCTTCTCTTAAGTATGAAGTGATGGCCAAGAATTACCAGCTATTTGAGGGAAGCTCTAAGGTGGAAGATAGATCAAAGCAAGCTTTCTAAAAAACTGCAAAAAAAAAAAAACAGAAAATGCAGGGAACAGAGGAAACTGTTGAGAAAACAAAAATGAACATTTCAGAAAGATTTGAAAAGATACTGTATCCAGGAAACAAGTACAAAGGGAATTCAGAAAACAAAACAGAACTCTTAGAAACAAAAAAAAATCAGAGAAAATTTTTTAAAAATTCAAGAAAGGGTTGGAAGAGATAGTTGAAGAAATCTCTAAGAAGCAGGATTAAAAAATACAGATGGGAAAAGGAAACAGAAAAGATAAGGAAATTAGAGTATCAACCCATGAGGTCCAACATCCAGTTACAAGAATTCTTGGCAGTGAAAGAAAAGAAAATTAAAGGGAGGAAATTATCAAAGGACTAATATGAGCCCTGAAGCTAAGGCTACAACTTGCCAGACAGACAAGGCCCATTGGTTGTCTAGGACTGTGAAGGAAAAAGGACCCCCAAGGAGTTTCATGGTAAAATTTTACAAGTGGGAAAAGAGACTACCTTAAAAGCTCCAGGGAGAAAAATTACAGATAACATAGAAAGGTTCAGAAATGAGAATGGCATTGAACTTGTCACTCACAATACTGAAAGCTTGGAGCCATGCCTATAACATTCAAAGGAGAAAATAATTTTCAACCTTGAATTCTATATCCAGCTAAATTACCTATCAGTTTCAGTGATAGAATAGAGACATTTTTCAGGCATTTGAAGTCAGAAAGTATTGGGGGAGGTGTCCACCGAAATGAGGGTAATTAACTAAGAAAGAGGAAAACACAGGATCCAGGACACAGAGGAGACGGTACAATGCAGGAGAGAATGACAGGGATGTTCACGATGATGGTGAAGGGAAACCCCTGGTCTCTGGCCCTTTATGTGGATGCTTGGGACATTAAAGGGCAGGGGCAGTGACCCTCACCTCATCCCCCTCATGGGGCTGGTAGTCAAAACGAAGTGGGGGACAGAAGGCGACTGCATGCACCTCTAGCACCTTGGCCTTGTCCCCCGGAGGATCTAGGGCCTCTACCGCTTCTTCCAGGCTGCCCAGGCCCTGCATCTGGGAGGCTTGGGTGCGGCTCTCAGCAGCTGTGTAGCTCCGGAGCACATGCCCCAAGGCCAAGTGGAACCCTGTGTCACAGCACTAGGGGGGAAGCAAGGACATGGCTCGGGTAGGCCCCGGTACAGTGGGCACTGTCTCCCCCAACTTGCCCAGCCAGCACTCACGTCCATGAGGTCCATGACATCATGCAAGTAGTAGTTGCTGACAGCAGCATTGACACTGGCCAGGCTAAGCAGGTACTCGTTGCGTGCCTTTGTGCACTTGAGTTTGTGCTCCAAGAACTTGGCCTGACGCTGCTCAAGACCACGCAAGCACACTGGGGTCAGCCACTCAACCAGCTGGTCAGCCCCCGTTTCCAGTCTCCCATGGAGCCCCCATTCCCACATACCCAACACTTTTCTCTCCATTCTCCACCCCTCCAAATGTAGACAGCTACATGTGCTATTCCACAAGCCCCTTGAAGAACACGGCCCAGAACTCCTGACATCCTCCCACACCCACCTTGCCACACAGAAACCCTCCTATCTCAGGCCCGTAGCCCCATTTCTGCCTCAGCTTTGCCTGCCTAGGCACCTCCCCATCCTCTCGTCAAGACCCACCTCAAATGCTCTTTCTCCCAGCACATCACCTGGTCACCCATTATATGTGCTCCCAGGCCCCGTGACTGTTCTTCCTCCCCCCTGTGCACCACCCCAGCTTGGGGAACCTTCCATAGGTAGCAGGGCTGACCAGCCGAAGCCCTCCCCTTCCCAGCCTTGCCTTCCCCCTCAAGAGACCCCAGTGAGGGCCAGGGACTTGCTGAGACAGAGGCCAGGAGCCAAAGCCTTCAGAGACAGACAGGCATGTCTCGGCCCACCTTCTCCACTAGCCGCCCTCCCTTCTTGAGGGAGCTCTTGCGGAGGGGCCCTGCCTCCGTGGTGGCAGTGGTGGCGGTGGCAGCACTCCGGCCTGCCCGCTTCTCCTCCTGCCGCTCAGCTTCTCGGAGCTTGGCTTCGGCATTCACGCTCTCCATGTGGTACACCTGGTACGTTTTCTTGGCCTGCCGGGAGGCCCAAAGCCAGGCAGCCCTGCTCAGGGCCACGACCATGCCCAGCCCACCTCTTCATCCTCCCCATCACCTGGGACTCAGACCTGAGAACTAGGTGATTCCACACAAGCCCTGGGCCCAGAGTAGGGAGAGAGGCCTGGGCCTGTGCTTCCCAAAACCCATGTGTCTCCTGGGCACCTGGTCCTCCTCCTCAAGCCTGGCTTGGGAGGATGTGATGTGATGGCCTCCCTCAGACGGAGGGCACCCTGCCCCATCCTCACCATCTGAAGCTCTGACACCACCTCCAGGAGCTCCTCCTGCAGCTGCTGCTCCAGATCCTTACTCTGGGGAGAGAGAGCATGTGACCCGTGCAGCACCCGCACCTCAGCTCCCCTCTGCCTGGCACTCGCCTGGCCTCCCCCGCCCTACCAGCCATGATTCCACTGGCCCAAGCACGCATGGGCTGCCTTCACTCAGTCCTGACGCCTTCCACACCCACCAGGGGCCAGGGCCTTGCCTTCTTGACGATGCGCCCTACATCTTCTGCGACGTGACTCAGGCGCTGGGCCAAGGGCCCTGCCAGCACCTCGCCAAGGGCTGCACTCTCCCGGCTCTGCTGTCGTGTCTGCTGCAGCAAAACGGCCCAGCAGTGCAAGGGTGACAGGAGGGACGGTTCCTTCCTGGGGATGCAGGGGCACTCAGACCCGGAGCAGGGCCTTGGGCCCCGCCACACTATCCTGCTCACAAGCACCTACCGGAAGCTCTGGTGCTCCCGGCTGCCGCCCCCCAGACGGCCGCCGCGGCCCAAGAAGCGCTCGGCCAGCTTGTCCAGGCCACGGGAATACTCCAGCTCCACCTCAGCGCGGCGCCGCATGAACTCAGCCAGCTCCTGCAGCAGCTCCCGCCGCAGCTCGCCCTGCAGCTCCAGGCAGCGCAGCTGCTCACCTAGCTGCCAGCGCATCTCTGTGGGGCAGGGAGAGCAACTCAGGCCCCCACGCGGTCTGCCTGAGGCCAGGGCTGAGGAGGAAGAAGGATGGCCCCTGGTGGGGGGCTTAGGGCACAGCCCACCAGCGAGACTCAGGGCGGGCCAGGGGACTGGACCTCCAGGCTGTGGCTAAAGGGAACCAGCCAGGCCGCACCCATGGAAGAGGACTGAGTAGGCTGTTCGAGAGGGGAGAGTGGTGCAAAGGCCTGGGGGTGAGCAGCAGACCCGGCAGACGTGGGAGGATTACCATGGGTTGTTGTGGTGGGGACACAGAGCCCCATCCTGCCCTGTCCCCAGCCAGGCACCTCTCACTGGGGCTTCCCATCACTCCCTGATTCCTGGAAAGCCCCTGAGTTGCTTCCCCTGCCACTTCCTGCCTCTCAGGTGCTGAGGAGCCTGGGCAGGGCGGCCTCTGCTGGAAACAGACAGACACACAGGGGCTGCTCAGGGCTGAGGCTGCCATGGCACTCTGCCACACCTGCAGTGACCTGGTGGCCTCAGCCCCAAGGGGAAAGGGCTGACGAGTGAGGGCACCAAGGGGGCTAGCCTATTTTCTGTCCCCACTTCCCACCCCAACGCCCCCACGGGTACCCTACCCCCACCTCCTGGCAGACAAGGCCACACCCAGTGACCCCACACTTCTGACACCTTATCGCTGGCTGATTTAGCAATGCTGCTTTCCCCACACAGACCTAAAGCAAAGAGCTTAAGCAACCCGCTGCAAAAGCTTTGCCATGCACTGGATGCCCGAGGGGCACTGGGTGTTGGAGGTAAATAAGGCACTGGCTTGACTTCTGGTAAGCAGGTCACCAACTTACTTATCTCTGTCCATGTGCCCAGGAAGGGACATTAACTGATTTGTTCATTCAGCAGAATGTTGATTACACAGGCAGTGTGTGCCAGGCAGGTCTAGACACAGAGATACAGTGGCAAAGAGGGTTGCCTGAGTGCCGGCCCTCATGGAGCTGGGGTGAGAACGGGGGCACAGACATGGGGGCTGAGGAGAGATCAGAGCTGGCAGTGGGGGCGGGAGGGGTCCTTTTAGAGGACAGTTGTCAGGAACAAGTGACACTGGGGGCTGTGGGGACATTTGGGGGAAAAGTGTTCAGGCAGAGGGGGAACAGAGAATGTTTTTGGAGCCAGTGTGGCTGGAGTAAGCTGCCCTGGGCAGGGGTGGGGGAGAGCCTGAGAGGCTGGCAAGGGCAGATGGCACATGGCCCGTGGTTGGGGAAGAACTCTCGGCTGGACTCCAAGGGAGAGGGGAGCCGCAGCAGCTGAGCCACGTGGTCCAGCTCTGCTCTCAGGGTCTCCCTGAGCTGCCGTGGGGAGCCCAGGCAGAGGTCAGGTAACAGAGAGAAAGTGCCCAGTCCAGCTGGCAGCCAGTGCACTGGCCCGAGCAAAAGACAGTGGCGGCCTGGACCACGGAGCTGGTCTGGATGGAGGCGAGAATCGACAGGACCCAGGTGGCTGCTTGAAAAGACTCGGCTGTGAACAGCTTGCTACTGCTACTGTTTCGATTTCTGTCCCACCAGTGACTTCCTACAGGTTATGGGGCAAGGGGCAGCCTCTGTGGTTCTGCCTGCCCGTCCTCCCCGTCTCTGCTTCCTCCCTATTCTCAGCCCCTGGGCCCCTCTCCCTAACCCGAGGCACCCAAAAAGTGCTGCCTGCGTCATCTGTCCCTCAGCCTCTCCCACCCCCCAGCCGCAGCATTCACTCAGTGAGGGGCCCAGGGACCAGAGTCCTCACGTTCTCGCTGGAATTGCCAAACAGGAGCATTCTCTTTCCACCAAGGGGTCAAACTGGGTAAATGGAAGCCTAGGGTGGGGGTGCTTCTGGACTGTCAAACCAATGCAGGGCAGGGTGGAGCCAAGTGAGAAAGACAGGCTCCTTACGCTGCCCAAGGCCGGGCTCCAGCGGCCAGCTCAGCAACACAGGCCAGGTGCAGTGGCTCTGTGCCGCTCGAAATAAGGAGGGTCTTCACTTAATCAGGGCAAGATTCTTTGGATAAAAAGAGATTTCATTTCAGCAAAACTGAAGGAAAAAACAGCAGCAGACTCACAGACTCCAAGAAGGGACTGGCGATTACCAAAGAGGGGTGGGGGAGGGTGGGTGGGAAGGGAGGGAGAAGGGGATTGAGGGGCGTTATGATTAGCACACATGGTGTGGGGGGTCACAGGGAAGGCAGTGTAGCAGAGAAGGCACATAGTGACTCTGTGGCACCTTACTACGCTGATGGACAGTGACTGCATGGGGTGTTGGGGGGGGCACTTGATAACATGGGTGAATGTAGTAACCACAATGTTTTTAATGTGAAACCTTCATAGAGTGTACATCAGTGATACCTTAATAAAAAAAAAGATTTCATTTAATTCCAAAAAGGTCTGAGGCATCCCAGCTCACCTCACCTTCCTCTGGCATCTGGCCCGCACCCCCAGAGCAGTAGGTTCTCTGGGGACTACTAAAACCGAACAGAGCTGAATGCATTAGGGCCAAGCTGCCCTGTGCCGTCTTCAGGGCAGCCACTCCTTAGTTGGGACCCAGACACGCACACTGTCTGGTGTTGAGTAGGAGACTTGTGAATCAGCACCATCTGAGCCCAGTGAGCTTGTGCCTCACCCGCAGGCCCTAGGCTGTGTCAAAGCCCAGCTCTTATCTCAGCTCTGGTGCACCCATCACCCTCCCTAACCTCCCCCCAAACTAGGTGTGGCCCACTTCCCACCCCCTTTCCTGATATTGGTGCTCCCCCTTTATACTGCTTATCATTACAATTGAAAATAAGCACGACATGGGCTGTTTAATATCGGTCTCCTCCTGCCCACCCCCATAGACCTGTGAGCCACCACAGGAGGACAGCAACTGGTTCTCTTTTGCTTGTACGGTTTTCCCAGGGTCTTGGACAAAATAGATGCATACAAAACATCTGTCAAGAAGAAAGATGGAATCCACATGTGCTTGAATTGCACGGCTGGGACGTGGGCCCCATCAACACTTCCTGTGAGCAAGGCATACAGTCTCACTTCTGCTGACGAGCAGAGCAGAACAGAAGATGGCCTCCCAAACCACGACTTTGCTGACCTTTCAGAATTTAGGGTGTCAAGACAGGATCTTGTTTTTCTAGCATGGTAGGAAGTTTCTTTGGAGGGGGTAGGGATGGGGAACAGAAGCTAAAATCATGGGAGACCCAGAGCAGGCAAGGAACATCTTAAAGCAGCCTGGCTCAAAACCCCAATTTTTCAGTGTGAATTAACGGAGCCATATTTGCTAACTGGACAGTTTCCAAAGGCCCTCAGCCTCATGACATTTTGGAGAAGCAGGATGGGGATCATTATCTCCATCTAAGAAATGATGACAGTGAGGCTTGGAAAGTCATGTCAAGCTGGCTCTGAGCAGCAAGAGGCCACCTCTCTTAGACAGGGAGGACTCAGGCATAATTTGCTATAAATTGCTTGGGTTGGAAAACAACTCTGTTGGAACCTGCATCTCTGGGTTGGAAGAAACCTCAAGGATCATTTCATTCTGTCTCCTAGGAGCTGTAGTGCTGTGTGAACACAAGCAAGTCACTGCTTCTCTCTGAGCTTCAGTTTCCTTCAGTGGTAACATAGGGGGGTCACACATCTGAAGACACCAGGAAACGTTATGGCCCCAAACTGCTGGCACTTGGCAGCTGCCTTCTTTCCTTTACAAGAGTTACCACACTCTGAATAAGACTGGCAGAGGCTATTAGACTAAGAATTTGCAACACGAATTTGCATGCAATATGCACAGAGGGTTTATCAGAACCCAAAGAGGTCAACCCTCAGAAGGCTTTGTGACGGGCCCTATGGAATCTCGCAGGCAAAAGAGACAGCAGCGCTCACTCGGAGCCACCTCAGTGCCCACTGGAGGGCAAAGGGACTGGGCTGCCGGGACTGGAGTGGTTTTCGTTCCATCCACCAAGGCACTAAGACTCCCTACCTCGCCACCCTCAGCAAAGTGGGGGTGTTCGATTTCGCTCTGGCTGGAGTGCCAGTTTTTGGCGCACACCTTGGTGCACCCGCTTCCCTCCTCCGCTCCTGGGCTGAGGTGGAGAGAACCAAGGAGGGCGGAGCCATCAAAGGAAGGGAGGGAAAGAAGCAGGGGGGGGGGCGAATGAGGCCAAAGGGCGTGGAAAGGGGGGTGGGGGGCTCGCTCCCTACCCCAGCCCCCTCCGGAGGCCCGGGGCGGTGGGAGGTGGGAGGGAAGGAGGGGGGGCACTGGGCTCGGCCAGTAGCAGGGCTTTTCGGGCTCCCCCACGACATTCGGGGTCTCTGCAGGAAACCGGGCCAGAAGCGCCCAGTGCCCTCTCACCTTTGACTTGAGTCTCATACTCCGTCTGCAGCCCGCGCTCCCGGCGCAGCTTCCCGTGCGCGGCCATGGCAGCAGGGCGGCCGCGCCGTCGAGCCCCGCTGCTTCCACGCGGCCGTGAGCGGACCCGGCGCCGGGACCTGGGGCAGCGAAGCCAGCGGTCTGCGCCGGCCCCGCCCCGCCCCGCCCCCAGCGTGGCGCCCGGGGCGGAGCGGCTCAGACCTGGCACTGCTCCCGACTCCTGCCAGGGGCTGCTGGGGGTGTCCTCTGCTGAGGTCTTGCCGCTCCCGCTCCCGTTCCCGCTCCGGCTGGACGCTGGGCGGGCACCTGGGCTGCCTTGTGCCCAAGCTCGGCTGTCAAGCAGCCAGGGCCTGTGTGAGAGCCCCAAGGTGCCCAGCAAGCTAGCTGCCATCCCCCCACCTCCCCCCACCTCCCTAGAAGGCTGTCTGGTCACCAGGGCCAGACTGTATCCTTCACAGCATGGCTGTTGGCCCTCAATGCCAGTGGGCAATGACACCATAGCTGCTCCAAGCCCTGGAACCCCTGGGTCACCTGCTTCCCCCAGATCCTCAAAACATCAGATGGGTCCATTCTTCCCAAGCCTCCGCCCTGAGACATATAAGCACAAGGAACCTGGAGAGCAGGATGGGAAATTCCCAGAGTTGGTGAGAAGGAAGGTCAGTACCAGAGAACAAAACCTCAGCCATTGTTCCCTCCAGGCCCCCTTGTTGGGGGATGGGGAGTTAGAATTCTGCAAGGTTCCACTTCTGCTCAACCCCATAGGGAGGAACAAGCCATGTTTCCCCATAGGTGGTTACCACTTCCTGCTGCCGGAAGAGATTCTTCTCTGCCTCCTTTCCCCTGCAGTTTGCACCTGCCTTGTCAGAGCAGGGCCTTAGTGAGCCTAGGGGCGAGTCTTGGGGCCTCCATTATCCAGGGGTGATGGAGTTTCCCTCCACCCCTCTCTACCAGCTCAAAGCCACAGGGCAACAGCTTTTCTCCAATAAATTGAGAAGGTAGGATGCAGGTGGCAGGGGACAAGCCAGACTATACAACTGTCTTCAGATGAGTGGGAGAGAAATCCCTGGGGTAAAAATGGTGGGAAATGGCATCCGTGGATGTTTTGTTGCCCTTGTCTAGCTTGGATTAATACTTAGTCTATAGGCACAGACCTGATCATCTACATTTGCCCTCTTACAGCACTAAATTATGTTTTCTACCTTTATCCTGCATCTACCTACCACTTCAGCATTTTATTTAAAAAAAATATAAGGGAGAAATGTGGGATTCACATATAAATCAAGTATAAAAATCAAATGAATAATCATATCTGACCTGATTGTTTATAGTTCATGATGCGTGATCAAAACCGAAAGTTTCTGTGATGACTGCCCTTGCACTGTTCACCATGTAAGAACTTATTCACTATGTAAGAACTTGTTCACCATGTAAGAACTTGTTCGTTATGCTTCAGAAGATTGGAGACTGTTGAGAATTAGGCTTGGGGTTGATTAATGATTGATTGTGCATTGAGTCTCCTATACAGAATTTTATTGTTGTTAACAACCATTTGATCAATAAATATGAGAGATGCCCTCTCAAAAAAAAAATGGTGGGAAATGGATGAGGCACTTAGACTCCAGGCTTGTGCCCAGGGAGGCAGGCCTGTAGGCACTAGGGCAAGGAGTCCAGGCATGTGTGTGCATGGATGTCCAACTCATGCTCTGTGCAACTGTGGGCACTCGGGACCTCCACCTGCAGCTCTGGGAGGGAGGGGAGGCTGTGTGGGTACTTCCTGCCTTTCAACTGAGTAATTCTCTTGCCCAGAGAAAACGTACCCCACCCCAGCTCCCCACTCCCGCAATACCCAATCCCTTCTCTAAGACGCCATGTGTCCATGAGGCAGGGGGATGGAAAGCCTGTAAACTGGCCAGACCCCAGCAGGCCCTGGGCCTGGGCTTCCTGTAGCTGGTCTCAGTACCACTGTTCTGAGTCTTCCCACAAGGGCTCACCCACCTCTGAACCTGCACCTGTGTCAGGAACCCATGCCCCTCATCAGCCAATTCCCACACACTTGGACCTCTACCCTCCTTTTGAGCCTTGACGGGTCCCCAAAAGTCCCTCACCCATTCAGGAGAGCCAGACTCAGGGCTGAAGCCCACAGGAACCTCCTGCCATACTAGCCTCAGACCCTACTTTCAAATGCTCTCCTCTGTCCTTTTCTGAGTCCAGAAATACTCTTGTGATGCCCCATCAGCCACTGCTTTAAAACCTCAATTAGCCCCGACTTTTGGGAAGCCTGTTTTGCATTTAAGGCCCTACTGCTTGTTTTAGTCTCAGCTCCATTGTTCTCCTTCAAAGAATCCAGATGCCCGTTATCCAGCCACACTTTCAAGACCCTGCTGCAGGACCAGGCCACATCTGCGGGATCTTGCTAAACCCGTCGACGAGCGGAGTGTACACTTGGTCCTGAGGGGTGATGCAGGGCTGAGGTAGTCAGATCTGGGGCGTGGAGGATGGACCAGGGGGAGATGAGAGGGACAGGGAGGCTGTTACAGCCAACCACGTCAGCGAGAGGAGAGGAGAGCATGAAGAGGACAGTGGGGTCCCACGTGAAGATGCGGTGCCATCCCTCCTGTTTTTCTACAAGTCAGCTTTCCAGAAGTGTAACGACGGGGGAGTCAGGAGTCAAGGTTGAGCAACTCTGTGACTAGGTTCATCCTCTGGCGAGACGTCCCCGGAGCGCACCCCCAGCCACTAGGCGAGGTGACCAGAGGGACCTGCTTTCCCACCCTCAGCCTTCTAGCCTCGGCTGGGCTCGCGACCCAGACGCGGCCCCTCCCAAAGGCGGGGGGAAGCGCTGGGCCCAGGACTAACAGGGCCGGCGGCTTCCCCAATGCCCCGCCCCCCGCCCCCGCCCAGGAAACCCAACCGCTTGGGGGTGGCTGAGCGTCAACGGGCCCGCCGGAACGCAGGGCACGGAGGGTAGATGGCCGACCCCCATGGGCTGGACAGGGAAGGAAGGAGGGCACCACCAGACGCCGTGGGAGCCTCTGCGAGCTCTCACCGACCAGCGCCGGATGCGGCCGAAAGCGCGTGTGCGCCCTCGCCGGACCAATCAGAGCCTGGGAACGAAGCCCGCTGCGGCTTGCGTAGTAAAGGGACTGACGCCAGGAGTGGGCAGGGCGAGGCAAGGCGAGGCTTTTACAGCGAGCCCGCAACAGCCTCACTCAAACCTGAGAACGGGCAGGCGCACGCCTACACACTTTCGCCCCACCCTACGGCTTCAGGTTTCCCGGCTGCCTGCTTGTCACGTGGCAGGCGCCAGCAAACGAGAGAACCGAGCTCCAGTACCCGGAGGCGAATTATTCAGCCTACTGGGAAAGCAGCGTGCGGTCTCCAGTAGCCGGCGCTTAAGGTACAGTGACAGCTCAGGAGTGCTGAGCTCCGCTGGGAGGTGGGCGGCCCAGGCAGAGCTCGCTCAGGGACTGGAAGCAGCAAGTGGCGGCGCAGCCAGAGGAAAGGGAAGCGTCAGGGAGGCCAAGAATAGGAGCAAATTTTAGGGTTGGAGTGAAGCCATGAAAAACGGAATGCCTGTATTCTGCATGAAATGACATGCATTTGTCAAAGCCCAAAAAACCTACAACACAAAGGAAATGTAAGCCCTAGACAATAGTTAATAGTAATGTATAAATACTGACTTATCGACTGTAACAAATGCAACATTTAATGCACAATGTTAATGATGGGGGGGAAACTGATGGGGAAGGGGTACATGGGAACTCTGCTCAGTTTTGTAAATCCAAAACTACTAAAAATAAAGTCTATTATTTTCAATTAAGGCTTATGTTAGGGAGTAGATTCAAAGGGTATTATGGTGGTTGAACACACAGGACTTGCTGTCCTTTCAGATGGGAGGGGAGTACAGTTACCAGGGCTTGAGCAACTGAGTAGCTAGTTGGGCCATTACCCATATAGGAGGACATCAGTAGATAAGCCCAATAAGCGTTTGGACTTAACACATCTGGAGCCCAGCAAGACAGTGGCGGAGCAGAGCTCAGCGGTCAGAGCATCTACCTCCATGGCAGGGATGGTTCCCAGAACTCCAGGGTCTCCCTCCCCTGGGCCCAAAGATCCTGAAAGCCATCAGACATAGAAGCCTCCCCTCCAAAGTCCTAACAAAACTCTTCCCTTCGACTTGGCCTCGGCAGGACACACTGTGCCCAAAGGCTGTGAGGTCCACATCCACAGGGACACAGAGGGGCTGAAGAGGTCCACATGCTCCCCATCTCCCTGAATGTGCACACGCACACATGCAAACTCCCCAAGGCCACTGGGTGAAGTTTATTGTTAAAACTTCCTGGGTGAGGACAGGACAGGCAGGCCAGGGTGGGGAGAGGAACACACAGGCTCTAGGAGGCCGAGTCAGAGGCCTCTGAGCTGTCCTTGATGTCAGTGCTCTCAGTGGTCTCGCTGACCTCGCTGACGTCCTTGCTGTCACCACCACTGTCCTCAGCAGCCAGGCCCTTCTCCTCACGACAGGCCTCTCCCGAGCTTGGAAGTGAGTTGCCCTTGCTCTCTGCCTTGTTCTCAGTGGAGCCCAGCACCATGTGCCTGCCCTTTTCCTTCAGCTCCAAGTGCCGCCTTAGCTGCCCCCAGGAACCCAGGGAGAAGTGGGAGGAAGAAGAGAGGGCCTAAGCCTGCAGACCAGGTAGGCCCTCTCCCACCACCCAAGCTAGGGGAAAGGGGAGCGGGCACAATGAGAGGCAGAAGAGCCAGGGCAGGGATCACAGGAGTGAGTCAGGAGACTGGGGTTCGGTCCTGGCTCTGCCCTCTCTGGGCCTCAGTTTCTTCTCCTGTAAAGCGAGGATGCTCCTGCCTCCCTCACAGTGGCTGCTGCAAAGCCATTTGGACAGCACTGCCCACTGAGGAGCCCTGGACAGGGCCTTGACGTACTCCTCAGCCCAGTTCTGTCTTACCCCTGAGCCTCGGGGCAGGCCATGGCTCTCCCTGGGCCCCAGCTCTCAGCGTATCCAGGGGCCTCCTCTCTCACCTTTCACATCATGCCTGGGTGGTACAGGCTTCTTCCTCAGAGAACGGACTCCTGGGGTGATGGCTTCCTTTAAAGCCCTGTCAAGGCCCAGCTCCCCAGCTGACAGTTGAGGACACTGAGATGAAGAGGGCCATGGCTCCTGGTCCCTCTTGCCTTGGGCCATCACGGGCCTCCTACTGTCTTGGTCCCTCCAGCAGGGCCTCCCCTACCTGCTTTGCTTTTCTTCTTCTGTGAGGGCTGCAGCCCATGGCCCCACTGGACTCTTACCTCATCAGCCATCTGGGTGAGATCCCGCTTCATTGCATATGCATCTTCCCCATCTGCATAGTATTTGGGCTCCACTTCACTGATCCTGGGGGGCACGGAGTGGAGAGGAGGAGGGACCAAAATCAGAGGGCAAACCGTCATGTTAGCGAGGCAGGGTGTCATTCCCCACCAGAGGACCCTTTCGGAGACATCAAGCCCCATTTTCCAATGTGTCCTTCCCTCTGCTCTCTCCAGCAGTAAGCAGAAAGTGTGCCACCTGGGTCTTGCCACCATCTGGCACCTCTAACCTGGCTACCAAGGTGCTGTCTATGCTTTCTTGTGAGCTGACAGCCTGAACTTAGCCATCCCTTCTCCCCCTGCCTGCCCTGCTCCCTGGCACTTACTGAGCGTACATGGCCGGTCCCTATGCCTAGCAGGAGAGGATGGGTGCTGTGGCCTCTGCTGCTGGCAGTCATTGCCAGACAGCATGGCCCTTGGCCTGAGCAGCTCGGGGGCCATGCGTGCATTGGGAGGTGTATGGGCAGACTTCGGGCCATGCCACTGGGAGGGGAACTAGACTTGATGGCCTAGGAAGGCCTTGCCAGTCCTAAGACCCTGGACTTGTTGACCACCAGCATCTGGGTCAAAGATCCCTCCTCGAAAGCCCAGCCCAGAAGCCATGGCCTTTCTTAAACAGTCCCTCCTCATCACCCACCAAACTAAAGCTGAGTGCTGTCCCAGTGGGCTCTCCACCCCAGCCTCACTTTCCAGCAGCTTCTGCTACCATATACTAGGTGCATCACTTCCCTACCAGGCCTTCTCTGCCCTGTGTGGGGCACACAAGACTCCCACTTCTTTGGGCAAACCTGCCTTCATCCACTAGGACACCCAGGGCACCAGATCCCTCCACTGCTTTTGCCAACGGCCTTTCTTGTGTGAACATGCTTAGGGTTCTGTAGCACCACATTCTCCTTTCTTCTACTCCCGCTCAGATGCTTCTGTGTGCCCGGTCAGGTTGAGTCCTGCTCCCCAGCTTGTGCTCCTATCTGGGCCCTTACCTCTACTCCTGGACCTTCACTGAAAGGCCTGTGTGCTCCTTGCCATGCTGCCCTTTACCTAGCTCCAGCCGGCATCCAGTGATTGCCCCCCACCCAGCAGGACACGTCACCCATCCTCCTGAGGAGACTACAGCAGACAGGCGCTGTCACCACTGAGAGGGAAGGAGGCAGCCTGGCAATGTGTGGGGTCCACAGCTTGCTCCCCATCTCAGATGACTCCAGCTCTTTCCTCTAGCTGCCCCTGCCCTTCTACCTGGAAGGCAGCTAAGGCCTCTCAGCCACCTCAATGTGCCAGACCTGAGACCACCCCACTCCATTAGAAAAATTTCAATCTACTTACTGAAAGTTGAGGGTGTTGGAATAGAGGTGCAGGGCGGCCCGGTTACTGCAGGGGAACAAGGCGCTGCTGAGCTGCACAGACTTGGCCAAGCAGGGATAGCATATCCAGATCCTGCCCCTCTTCCTAGGCCCCCCTCACCACTAATCCCACTTCCAGGATCCTCTCCAAAGCCAGGGCACCTCAGGACCCATATCAACACATATCTCTGTCTCCCCCCACCCTTCCCTCAGCCCTGGCTTCCACCTCTTCCTGACATGCAGAGAGACGTATTTGGCATTGAAGTTCTCTATCATGGCTCGGGAGGCCTGGTCCATCAGCTTCTGAGCCAGTCCAAGGCGCCGGTGGGAACGCTTCACAGCCTGGTGGGAGAAAGGGGGATCTCAAGGGCTGCCCCAACTGGCCCCCACCAGAGCCTGGGTGGGCCCTACGCACCAGTGAGGTGATATGTCCATGGGGCACGTCATCCGGATCCTCTTCCCTAGAGCAATAAGAAAGGAGAGAGGCTAGAAAGAGCCTGGTACAGATGCAGCCACACACACACAGGTGTGTGAGCACAGTAGGAACACAAATTCCTCTGGTGGCCCCAAAGTCCCCCAAGACCTAGCTAGGGTAGAGCTGGGACTCTCAAAACCCCACGTGTAGTATCAACAGAATACAATAGAATACTGATACTCGGTGCTAAAATGCAACAAACCATCAAGCCACAAAAAGACATGAAGGAGACTTCAAAGCATATGAAGAAGCGAAAGAAGCCAGTCTGAAAAGGCTCCATACCTTATGATTCCAAACAGGACATTCTGGAAAAGGCAAAACTATGGACACCTTAAATAGATCAGTGGTTGCCACAGGGTGGGAGAGAAGAGGGATGAAAGAGCACAGAGGATTTTTGGAGCAGTGAAACTACTCTGTAAAGTACTGTAATAGTGGATTCATGTTATTAAACATTTCTCCAAACCCGCAGAAGGTACAACATCAATAATGAAACAGTGTGAACTATGGACTTTATAACCAGGTATCAATACTGATTCATCAGTTATAACAACGGGACGACAGAGATGTTAATAATAAGAGGGAACTAGGGGGGAGAGGGGAGGGGTTATATGGGATTCTGTATTTTCCACTTAACTCTTCTATAAACCTGAAGGCGAAAAAATGGTCTATTAATTAATTTGAAAAAAGACAAAGAAAGCCACCAACCCAGGCAGCACCCACCAGATGCGGGTCGTGTGAGTCCCCCCCGTCAAAGTCCCCCCCAGCTCTGGCATCCAGCTTCTGTCTCCCTCCTTGGCGACTCACATTTTGGCCAGGACATACCCCACAATCTTCCCATTCTCATCCTCTGCGATGTAAGAGAGCTGGGTGACACAGAGGAGAAAGAACTCAGAATACAGCTTCCTGTCAGAGCTGGAGGAGCCCAGGGCAGACATCTGGTCCCACCCACCGCTTGCCTCTTGCTGTGTGCATGACAGAAGCAGGTCAAGTGGGGGGTTAATGACAGCTCCTGACCTCTCTAGGCTAAGGGGTTTGGTTTCCCCCCACCACACTCTGCCCCATGTCCTTAGCCCGGAAGAGGACAGACACAGGTGGGAATCCTGCCTTTTTCTCAGCCCTGTTTAGGCATCTCCTTTCCATTCACTCCTGCCCATCCCCACCCCATTCAGCCGAAAACACGGGGTAGTCACTCACCCATATGCGCCTCCCCACCAACCCTGGGGCTCTTTACCACCTTGTCCCTTCCTCCCAAGCCAAGCCAGGTTGGATTTTCTCCCGCCTGGTTTTCCCCATGCCCCAGTGCCACAGCTGCGCACCTGGGGCCAGGACAGGCCGTGGTAGAAGTAGTATTTCATCTGGTAGTTCTCGGGGAGGCACAGGAGGTTGCAGTGCTGCATGTTCATTAGGTCCTCTGGCTGCAGAGGTGGAGGGCAGTGGAATGCGGCCAGGCGGGGACTGGGCTGACTGAGTAGGCCTCAGTCATGTTGGAATCCCACTCCCTGTCTACTTAGGGGCACCCTCCCACCCCGCACGGCTGTGACTATCTGTCTTTGCACAGGACTGGCCCACAGCTGCTGTGCAGGACTTGTCTGTTTTAGGAATGAACATGAGCGCCAGTCAGGAGGCTTCCGGACACCACCCGAAAGAGCCCCGACACCCCGCACAGAAGGGATTTCCAGCCCCGCAGCACGCCCCGAGCACCCCCGGCCGTCTCTTCAGGTAGCTCCAGCCCCACGGAGACAGTGCCCTTCGCTTCTTTGTGCACGGCGGTGGCAGGCGCGCGGGGCTGCCGGGCCGGGGCGCACGCGGCCACCTGGCCCTGCACCCACGCGGCGCGGACAGCCTCCCGTCCCGGCTCCTCACCCTTGCATTGCGGATGTTCATAACGACGGCGGGGCTTGCGGCTCCCAGCGGGTCGTGAACGCGCAGTCAGCTCCGCCGCGCTCCGAGGCGACGCTGGGGTGACCTGGCCAGGGCTGGGGCTGCGACTGAGACTGGAGCTGGGCTGGGCTGGGGCTGGGACTGAGCCCGGCCCGGGCTCGCGGGGGCGGCGGCGGCGGAAGGGGCGGTGCGCGCCCCGCCGAGACACCGAGCGGAAGTGCACGGTGCCAGGCCTGCCTTCTCAGCTGCTCGGCCAATCCTCAAGGCAGGTCAGTGCTGGGGTGGGGCCTGTCCGCGGAGCGGGCCAATGGCCGGGCGAACGTCAGCGCGGGGCTAACCCGAAGGAGAACATCCCCCTCCTCCCGCGACACAGAAGCGCGTACAGCGGCACTGGAGCGGCATCAACTTTATTTCGCGCCTTGGCGAGCGGGGACAGCGGGCGGGGACCGGGTGCCGGGTGCCGGGGCCAGGCGGCTCAGCAGGGCGTCCAGCATCTCCTCGCACATGGCAAGGCACCGCGGCACATGGAAGCAGCCTGTGGGGAAAGGCGGGACAGCAGGTTGGGAGGGAGGGCCAAGGGGGCAGCCTAGTGCCCCGCACCCCTGCGGCCCTGACCTGTCTCCCACTCACCTTTGAAAGGACCCCCCTTGATAGTGAGGGCGACCTTACCCTCTCGGTTCAGGTAGCCAAACCATTCCCCGTACTCGGGATCACGAAACTGAAATAACGAGACAGTGACAGCCAGCGCCTGCAGGAGCCGCCCAGAAGCCACAAGGTGCTCACCGTCCCCACTGCACCATTACCCGCGGTCACAGCCTGGGGTGACACCAGGTAATGTGGTTCCATAATCTGTGCTCTTAAACCCAATGCCACGTCCTGGACAAACTGGGAAGAGAGGGGCTTTCCCTTTTCCTCTTCTGCAGGGGGTGGGGGTCTGTAGCTACGTAACGCACTGCTAGAAGTGGCGTCAGGCTGCCAGTTGCAGCAAGAACCCTGCTTGGGGATGATAGAAACTTAATCTGCATTGCTGCTGGTGGGTACACAGATGGGCAAATTGTCCTATCTCAGTGAACACTTAACAAGGATACACTTAAGTGTACATAAATTGTACTTCAATAAAACTGGTTCAAAGAAATAAAGAATCCTGATGGAGTGCTGACCTGGCGTGCAACTGTGCAACAAGCGACTCCCTTGGATTGTAGACATCCAGCACTGAGATTTGACTCCTGCCCTGCTGGCAGGGTGTTCTAAACACGGCTCCTCCTCCCTCAAAGCAACCTGAAGCCTGCCCCTGCCCAGCAGCTTTGTTGACCAATTCTGCAATCCTTCCTTCTCTCCTGCCCGCATCACATCCCAATGGGCACCTGTCCCATGCAGGTTTGTCAGTTCCTTTCAGAGGCCTCAAGGATGAACCTTAGAGCCTAGGCCCTTTGCTTTCCTCCCGATAGAGACTCCAACAGAGCCCCTTCTCAGAAAGATCACACAGGAAATCAATGACATCAAAGTCCACTGTCAAAGTGTCTTTTTAAATTAGGGCCTATGACTTGGTGTATTCTTCACCATAGGGGATAAAACTAGTTCTGTTTCTGTTCATTCTATCTTTCTAGTGACATCATCCATGTCCTTAACTTTTCAACTACTTGATCTGACATGGGAAGATAATGAAGAATTGTTTCCTGTCCACTTTTTCCGTGGATATCTGACTTTTTGCTTTTTGTATTCTTATGCTGGTCAATGCATAATGATTTACTTGTTGACTATAACTCTTGTAATTGTTCAATGCCATTAAAACATATTCCTTAAGTTTCACTTAATGCAGTTAGAACTGGTGGCCTCTTAACACATGTTCTTTATGAATACATTCAGTAAAAAGATAGAGCCTGGGTCTCATGACCCCTGTGTTTGGAAATAGTGATGAGCATATGTGATACTTGAAGATGCCTCTCATTTTAGTGTAGTATGAAGACATCTGAGACTTCTATTGGTGACAAAGTTGCACGTTGCTAATAGCACGGTGGTTCAGTGCCTCTGTTCATAATGGAAGCAAATGCTGGGTTTGAGTTAGAGATTCATGAAAATAAAGATGTCATTTTCTAGCAGATTTTGAAGCCCACAAACTCCAGAATAAGATGTCCTTCTTATAGTCCCCCCTGTACTGGGCTTTACAGATGGAGTGAGTTGTGGCTTTAGAAGCACATTAGGAATCTTCATTCACCTCCAAGCTCAGCACCTGAAGTGTCCCCTCGGCAGCAGCTGGTACAGCTCAGCACTGCTCATAGCACTTTAGCCTCGGGGGGATCCCTGGCTTCCCTCCTACTCACAGCTAATTCTTGTCTCCTTTGCTGGGCCCTCCCATTCCCTGCTTCCTTATTCTGTACTCAAAAGCTGACTTTACCCCATGGCTCAAAGCATCATCCATCTTATGACACTCAAATGGCTGCGGCCAACCCAGACCTCTCCCAGTCGATGACATTCTGACCCCTCTGCGCACTGCAGCCTCTACCCCAGGCTAAGCCTACCCGCACCAGCCAGAATGACAGCTACAGCCTCCTGTCTGCCTTTTCCCTGTGCCCTACAGCCTTCCCTTCGAAAGCCCCAGCACCCAGTAAAACCTACATTAGGCATAGGCGACTCCTCTGTGCAGAACACTCCCCTTATGCCTTTGTTCCCGCCCCCTAGCCCCCAGGCCCCTGGCCTTGCTTTATTTCCATAGCTCTCATCACCATCTATATGTTTATTTACTTGTTTATAGTCTGCCCCCCACCCCCACTACTGAAGTGAGGTCCAGGGAGGCAGGGGGCACTTTATTGAATGAACAGAGGGTGCCAGGGCCCAGACCTCGAGGAACTCCCAGACCAGCTGAGGGACCATGCCCAGTATGGTGGAAGAAGGGGCTGCAAGTCGAGCCTCCCCATCCCTGCCCAGCCTCTTCCTGCAACCCAGGACAGCCTGCGGCAGAATGGTGGCTTACTATCTCTTCTAAATCCCCGCTGAGCCCACAGAGGGCTGTGGACCACGAAGCAGCACTTACTTGGCGGAAGGTGTACTCGGCAACTTGGAAGAAGAGGTGCAGCAAAGCAGGGTCCCCACTGTCACTGTAGCCCATGAGGAAGGCGATCATGGCTTCACTGTGTGGCCACCAGAGCTTCATGGCCCACTCCAGCTGAGAGCAGAGGTGGGTGTCTAAGAGCCCTAGGTCCCACACTCTGCCACCACTCTCAGCAGGAAAGTCACCCCCATCCTTCAGGTCCTGGCTCACACTCCAAGCACCTGGAACTTAATCATGGGATAGATGTCTCTGGGGGTCTGAACGGCCCCTCACAATGGAACTGGATTCCTGACCTGGAATCACCCTAAGTTGCTCCCTTCCAAGGGGCAAGCATGGGGTAGGCTCCCCTTTAGCCCTGGAACTCAAACCCTGTCTATCTCGCAAGTCCATACAAAGCCCCTTGGCCACTCAGATCCTGCTGGTGGCAGGGTCAGTCACCCTCTTCATATCAGTAGGATCAAGACACAGAGGCAGCAGACATAAGGGTGCAAATCTGCTCTTGCTGCTGCTGCCTTAGAATTGCCAGGAGAGCCTTTCAAAGATGAATGGGACATGTCTCTCCACATCAGCCATGTGCATGCTCCCTAATGGCCTCCCTATGCACATAAGTTGAGGACCACTGGCACAGAAGTCACGACCTTACCACTGGGGTCACGCTGGGCAAGTTCATTGCTCTGAGTCCTGGGTCCCTCTCTGTGAAATGGGTGATGACAGCACCCACCTACCTCCCAGGGCTAAAAGCCTTGGACAAGCCAGTACCACATGGCCCTGGGCACATTCCCACCTGAGTGGGGCAGAGGCCATCAGCATCCTGGAAGTAGAAGAGGCCTCCGTGGTCAGGGTCCCATCCAGAGCGGAAAGGCAACAACAGGAACTTGTTGATAACGTGGGATCGAAGTTCAGGGTCACCTTTCCGGATGGCATGACGAAGCAGGAACCAGCCTGCTTCCAGTGCATGGCCTGGTGAGGGCACGGGGTTAAGGCAGGCAGCAAATCTGAAGCCCAGGCCCCAAGGCTGAGTGCTCCCCTCCAGGACAGACCCTAGCCTGCCCGCCCTGTGCCTCACCTGGGTTCTGGTGTCTCCCCAAACACCCAGACAGCTCCTCACCATCTTCCGATACATTCTCCAGCACAGCCTGCCCACCCCTCTGCCAAGGGACGAATGGGAGAAAACAATTCTGCCTTTAGCCCAACCATCCAAGCAGAAACACCCTCCCACACTCCCTCCCTCCATGACCTGCAGGTTTGGGTGGATCTGACTCAACGGGGGGTTTAAGGACAGGCCAATTCACTTCCAAGGGCCTGGACAGCCTCTGACCCTTGCTTCAGGCCTAGCTCCTCACCCCCAGGTGGAAACGGAGTCACACTGAATGGGGATGGAGACCGGGCAGGCTGGGCTGGCCACAGACTCCTGGAGGACTTGGCCTGGCCGGCTTTCCTGCTCTCTGATGTGCCTGGGGCTCTGGCACCCTCCCTCCCACCCTGGGCCCCACCCAGCTCCCCCAGGGCCCTCCACCTTCCCCGGGTTCTGGGCTGCATGTCACCCCGGCCAGGCCTCCCAGTGTCTCCTTGTCTGTACAGAGGGGCCATTGGGGCCCAGCTCAGGGCTGGGTGTGGATGGAGGAGGTGCCTCCTGCCCCCCACCTGGACGTGCTGCAGAATCCTCTGAGCACACCAGTCCCCAAGCTCCGCATAGCTGCGCGCCAGCTCCTCGGCCGCCTCCCCGAGCTGGTCCACTAGGTTGAGCAGCATCATGGGCACCGCCATGGACTCCGAGGCCGGGGTCCCCGAGAGCCAGGGCCTGCCCAGCCCCGACGGGTCCTCCCGCACCCAGTGCACGATCTCATCCATCATCTCCACCGCTTCAATCTGGGGAGGGGGAGAGGGGCAGGATCCGGGTGGAGGCTGTGTCCTGACCCAGGTCCTGGCCTGCAGGGGCCCCAGGACTCAGCTCTGGGGTGGGAGAGCTGTGTTCCCCCTCGCACTCATAGGACACCTTCACCGAGGGCCTGCTCTGTGCCTGGCCCTAGGCTGGCTGCTGGGAACCATGGTGGATTGGTCCCTCTCTGCCCAGGGCCACTGTAGGGGTGCAGGGATGCTCAAAGATGAAGGAGACTTTTGGGGTGCAATCCTGGTATACACACAGTGATAATAACGGGGGGGGGAGGACACTGCCAGCAGCCCTGGGACCATGAGGGCCCAGGGGAAGGACTGACACTGACAACAGATGCAGCCTGCAGAGGGGACTCACACATGGAGCAGGAATACATCAGAAGACCATGTCAAGCACAGGCGAGGGCACAGACACTCACAGGGCAGCCTTCCTCCCACGCACCTGATACCGCTCTTCCCTTGTCACCTTCCACAGCTCGTTCATGGCCATGGTGTAGAAACACTCGCTGAAAATGGTCCGCTGCACCTTGACTGGGCGGCCATCTCGTGTTAGCACAAAGGCACACTTCTTCCGGGGAGGTGCCACTCGGGCAAAACGCAGCAAAAACTCGCCACCTGGTGGTTGGGAAGTTGGCATGCTAGAACTCAGATGAGGCCACCCCCACCTCCCCCTTCCTCTCCACCTGAGTGTCTCCAGGCTCTTTGCGGCTTCTAGACCCATCCGGAAACTAGGCAGACACGCACTACTGAGTAAACTTGGAGGTGCTTCTGGGGCGATGGGGGCAGGGAGGGGGCACCTGCTTTGGCTGAATCCAGAAGCTGCGAGCGGCGGAAGCGCTCAAACTTGCGGTACAGGTGACAATACATCCACACCTGTGGGGGAGCAGAAGGAACATGGCTGAAGTAAGGAGCAGTGGTGTCCTCGGCGCTGGGGTGTGGGGGAGTCCTAAGTGCCTGTCATGGGAGGTAGAGATGAAATGATAGGCCTTGTGTGTGCGTGCCCAGGTATGACAGGCCAGCGCGACTTTGACTTCTGCCCTGGGAGACCCACAAGCCTGGGCACATCCATACCTGCCTCCCCTGCAGCCAGACATACTTGAGGTCGTCATACACCTGCCCATCGCGGCCGAGGCAGGTAAAGAAGCCCCTGTGGGACACCAGTTAGTGAGGCCAGTTAGTGAGGCCTTGCACCCACCCACCACGGGACCACTGCTCCACTGGGTCCAGCAGATCAGAGTTGTCTGAGAGTGAGGCGGGGGGTCAGGAGAGGCAGAAACCCTGCTGAAAGTGTGGGATACCCATGCTCCTGGTCATGTGAGTGCTCCATCCAGAAAGCCACCACACGGTCCAGCTCCTGCCCCACACGTTCCTTCCACGCTTGCAGGTTCTCCTGCTCCTTCTCCATGTCCTGGGGGAGTTCAGGACTTGGAGGCACAGCTCCCCCACAGGTCTCCCCATCTTCCCAGGGTCCCAGCCTCCTCATTGGGCTCCTCTGTGACCTAGGTCACCACCAGGGCCACCTGAGCCATCTCCCCTAAGATTCCAGGCCTGGGGACCCAGCCCTTAGGGTTCCCCCACCCCTGTGCTGCTCTGCGCTCTGGCCTGGGACCAGCCTCAGGACTGACTCCACCGTTTCCAGAGATCTGCACAGAACAACACCCCCCCCTCGAGGGGTCCCACCACTGGCCTGCCACACTAGGAGACCCCGGCACGTTCCTCCTCCAGGATACCAGAGATTGCTGGTCGGGATCCCGTGACTGTCACTCAGCTGATCCAGGCGCGCCCTAACCCCTCCCCCAACTCCACTCCCGGAGGTTCCGCCAGACCCCGGGGGCGGGGTTTGGCGGCCGCGCGTCTGCGCCTCCGCGCTCTAGCCTCACCCCTAAGGTGGTCCCCGCTGCGACCCTCGCGCGGCAGAGTCCAGCAGAGCCCTGTGATGGCCAGTGCTGGGCGCCCTTCCCTCAAGATGTGGTGGGAAATGCTGGGTGAGCTGGCAGGATGTTGTGGGGATGTGGGGCCGCCTTACCCCGGACAAGCCACGGTTCTCCGCCCTTGAACTGAGCCCTGAGAGAGGCCGTAGTGGTGGTGGTTGGAGAGGGCCTGTTGGGGTGGGCGGTGGCCCCAGCACAGTCATGGGCCACAGAAGAGGGGACAGTTGGAAATGCCTGAATCCAGAGGCCCCTGTGACCCTTGACCCCACAGGCTCTCTGACAAATCAGCTCCTCCGTCAGCAACCAGCGGCTGGCCATTGCTGCGGATTTCTTCACTAAGTGACACAGCTCAAAAACCAGACAGTGACTGTGCAGGTCAGAGTGGGTGTCCCAGGACCTCTGTGCCCTCAGGCCCCCAAGTCGTCCAGGCCCGTCTTCCAGCATGTAGATCTTGGGTGGCTCTGTGAGTGCCTGACCTGATCCAGTGTTTCAAGGAAAGCTGGCTGAACTGCCCCCTACTTTCCCTGCCTGAGGCCCCTGGCTTCCTGGCGTAGCTCTGGAGGTTTGGACTTCTGAGTTAGTCATCCTTTTGTTGGCAAGGATGGATTGCAGCCCAACAGTGTAACTGGGCCTCTGCCTCATCGGTGCAGCTCCAACCGTCTCGGGCATGGTGCTGTACCACAGCCCCCCACTGCTGTTCTCTGGTCTTTGATGTCACAGTGGCTGCCGCCTTCCTTCCAATGGCTGCTTGGTGGGCGGAGTTCCTGCTGCCAGCTGATCCTCCCAACCCCACAGAATTCCCCTTCATGATGCTTGGGAATGAGTCTGACCTCCCGGCCTGCGCGGGGCTGTGCATTGTAGCTGCTGTGTTGCCTCCACTCTCCGCCTTGCTCATGCTTAGGGGCAGGGTTGAGGCTTTCGGTCCAGCCGGGCTCGTTATCTACCCACGCTGCCCAGATGCCTGTCATTATTTATAAAGGGCAACCTTTGCCCTGCCTTCCTTGCACTCTGTTCTCCTCATGCCTAGCAAACGATGAACCTCAGCATGTAGAAGGTTCTAAGGTTACTACAGGTCGGCCGCCTGGCCCTGGGTCCGTTGGACAGGACCTCGGCCACTCCCAACGTGGAGAACTGGGGCCACTCCTCTCCACGGGCAGCTCTCTAGGAGGCTGAGGAGTGGCGTGCTCGGACTGGAGGCCCGTAGTTTTAGATCAGTGCCAAGACACTGCTGGCGTGGCCCTTGCCTTCTGGAGTACCATGCAGGTCTCCTTGAGGCAGGTGAGCATAGGGACAGCAGAGTGGGTGGGAAGATGTTACACGGAACCATGTGTCACATACCTGGCAGATCTGCACAGGGTCCTCCCCTTTTGGGGCCAGCTCCACACAGCACCCGTTAACCCTTGTCCTACCACTCCTATCTGAAGGACATGTGCCTGCCCACTGCCCCTATTAAGCCAACAGACTCAGGGTAGAGTTGGTAGGGTGGGAAGACAGGGCAGAGGCTCCCAGGGTTAAAATCAACAGGACTCTGCTTTCCACGAACCAAGCAGAGGAAGCAGGCGGGAGACAGCAGGGGGAAAGAGCTCACCTACGAGAGGTGAAATCGGACTGGGCTTTCCCCTTACCAATCAGTTTGTACCACCCAGGCAGGTGCACTTATAGGGCAGAGGCGGCTGCTTTTGGTAGCAGAGTGGGTGGGCACAGGGGAATTGAGGCGTAGCCTGCTGAAGAAGTGGTCTAGTGCCCCAACACCCACCACCCCATGTGCTGCTGCTCCCCTCTGCCCACCTGGCACCAAGACATGCCGGCACTGAGTCCTCCCCTCTGGGCCTCCTGGCTGGCTGGCACTAACCACTAATGCCAGCCATCTAATTCTGGCTATACCACCCACCTAACAGTGGGACTATCACAATTCAATAGAAGTTCCACTCCTCTTTGGGAACCTGGCTTGAGGACAAGAGAGCCAGATTAAGATAATTTACTCTTGTAGCGCCTGTTGAGCGCCAGATGTGGGGGCTACCCCAAGAGCAATGTACATCCGTCCTGGGGATTGGACACTGGGGCCCCTAAGCTCTTAGTGGAAGCAGTTCAGCCCTCTCCCACTGTCCAAGGCAGCCAGCAGCTGGCAACCTGCCTTTGCCCCAGGCTCCTACCCTCTTGCCAGGGAGAAGGGGATCCAGTACCCAGAGTTGTCAGCAGCTTCCCAAGGCCACAGATGCAGTGAAGCGTTGAAACTTAGCAGGCAATTGGGAAACAGAATCCTGTTCACAGCAGGTGCTGTGAACAAGAGGCTCCCAAGAGCTTTGGTTAAGTGTTTGTGGGCCTTACTTTCTGCCTACTGCCTCCTCTGGTGGGAGTCCCCAAACAGTGGAAACAAGTGGTTATTTCAAAAAAAGTATTTTAATTGTTCAAAATAGCACAAAACGACATCGCACTATGGTAATATTGCATCACAGGGGTTACTCTACAATAGATGAATGGGAGTACTGTTCTCAGAAACGAGAAATCAAAGGGTGCTCAGGAGGGCAGTGGGGGGACAATGGAGCCAGGCAAGTGGGCTCCAAGGTGACTAAACGTGACATTTTCCACAGCGAAATATACTATAATACAACAAACCAGAGGCCCCAGAGGGCACAGGCTGGTGGCAGGGATCTGCAAAGGCCAGGGACCCGGCTATAGCTGCGTCTCCAGGGCAGAACTGGATGTCCGAAGTCATTGGCTGCTTGTTTTAAATCCTTCTGTAACCTGCTTGCAAGCCTTGCTCTTTGAAAGCTTGGGTGTGAAGCAGAAAGCTGTCTCATTAGCCACTCCAAGCAGAGCCCACGTCCCTCCAAGTCTGGCCCTAAGGACTGGCACAGCTCAGGCCCAGTGCTGCAAATTAATTGAACTGGTGCCGGGTGCTATATTACCTTGCTCCTTCTCTGAGGTCCTCCGGGGTAACACCACACCCTTGCCCTCCCAGGCTGCCTCTAAGGCTGAGTTCCCCTCTCCCACCCTTTCTGGGACAACTGACTGGAGGCCTGTGGATGTGGGTGGCTGCAGTTAAGGGTGTCAGATCCTCTGAGCCAATTACACCAGGGAGTGAGCCTGGGGGTGCTGAGAACACAGGACCCACTCTGGGCTGTCCTCATCCGAAACCCAACTGACTTCAGGCTCTAACAGATGCGCATGCTGGATCCTATAGGTGGGGAGAAGTCGCCCATGGGGAAGAGGTTTGACAGCTCACCCCCCCGTCCCAGAGTCCTGGGGACAGGCAAAGGGGCAGAGGGCAGGGGCCAGCAAGAAGAAATCAGGCTGGGTAGTGAACACCAGGCCCACAGGGTAGATTCCAAGCTTTTCCTGCCCTGGCTACCCTCAGCTTTTCCTCCAGAAAGGCCTAGCCAAAAAAAAAAAGTAAAAAAAAAAAAAAAAGAGAAAGATACACATTCTGTACACAGCTGACAACAAAACAAAACAGACAAAACCCCACACGCTAAGACTAAAATTACAATAAAAATGTTAATCTCATCAATTTCAACTAAAAAAAAAAAATACAGCAAATGCAGCAGTTGATGTGGCCCCAGCTTTGACCCAGGGAGACCTAAGCAGGGAGGGCTGCTGTGCGCCACTGGGAGTCGGGAGATTTTCACACAACACTGTTGAGGCTGCCAGGGCTCTTCTGTCCACCTTCCTTTTTATTTCATCTCTCTCTAAACAGGAAAGAAGGAAGTGGGAGGAAGAGGACAAAAGCTGCTGAGAAAACTGCTGGGCACACAGGATTGGATTAGCCGAAGCACGGCCTGTGGGGGGATGGGAAATGCAAAGGTAACATAACATGGAACAAGCCAGAACCCCAGCTGGGCTCCTGCCAAGCTTCTCGGGGTAGAGGGTGCAGCGTGGAGCAGACAGGGTGCGGGGCCCTTCCTCAGCTTAGGTGCTTCCCTCTGTGCCCACGACTGCCCCCTTGAGCCAAGGGTGAGAAACACCAAGAGGAGCACGGGCTTTGGAGGAGCATGCTTTCGACTTCACACTGGCTTTGTTTCTCTCCCTGGGGGCCTTGGAGAACTGCGGGCTTGTTCAGCTCCCAGTGGAAGGCACTGGGGGAGGAGAGGAAGGCGCGCTCTGTCTCGCTTGCTCTCTGCTCTTCTACATCTGCCTTCCACTTTCTTCCAACAGCAGTGGTACACTGTGCTTTGTCGAGATTATTTTTAAAACAGAAAAAAAAGGAGGAAGAACAAATGGTGACCAGTGGCTCCTGAGGGGAAAGTGTGAGCGCTGGGTGGGCGGTGTTCCTGAAGCAGAAGGGGGTCTGGAGAAGAATCCAGGTGCAGAGCAGCTGCCTCTCACTGACCGTCTGCCTTAGATTTCTTTGGAGCAGATTTCCTTGGAAGGTAGAAGGAAAAGGGAAAGAGCAATGTTCATGTAGGTCTCAACGGTAGTGCGGAAGCAGGAGCTGCACCTGGTGCTACACCTGGTGGGGGCTCACACCGCCTTAGGCTCCCAGACAGGTAAAGGAGAATCGAGGCCCCACCCTTTCCACTGCTCTTTCCTCCTACAAGCCACCCACCCCCAGCCTCAGTTCCTCCAAGGGGCTTCCTGCTTACATCTCCAGGGAGGACATGGGCCGCTTGGTGGCTGGCTTGGCGCCAGAGCTGTCCTTACTGGTTTCTGAGAGGAAAGAGGGAGTGGTGAACAGCTCAGCAAGGCTCAGTCACACAGCAGCCCACAGGCCAGGGGACCAAGAGCAGAGAGAATATCTGTACCCCACCCATGCCCTACAGAGCCTCTCAGGCCCCCAGCACGACCAGCTGAGCACAATGGTCCCTCGCCATGGTTGCCCAGGACTCAGGTGAGACGCCTCACCGTCCTCCCTGGCCAGCCTTGCGGGAACCAGCACAAACCCCACAGGGCAGCGTAGAGCCTCCATTCCTCATCCTGTCCCTTGCCGCTGGGGCTCCAGCTTCACCCATTGCCTACTTCAGGCCCTTGCAATCCTCTCCCCCCCATCTCACCTCATATACTCTGCCCCCAGATGAGGTGAGATACCCCATGCAGGATACCTCCACAGCACCCTAGACTATCATGTCATCCATCTGTAAAGCTCTGAAGTCCAACTTGGAGCCAGGTCAGCCTGCCCGCCCCACTTGATGCTTGCCTGAGGAACATGACCCACCTTGTAACCACCTGACTTGGGTGGCTGGGCCGTAGCCCTTCTCGTTGCGGGCGGCGATGCGGAAGATGATGGCGGGCTTGGTGGTGTAGTCGATGTGGGCATTGGAGAGGCTGGAGGACTGCACGAGGCAGGAGGGGCTGGGCCCGCAGTACACCCGCATGAAGGCCAGCTGTGCCGGGGTGGAGCTCTTGGGCTCCCCTGCAGCCTGGGAGCTCTGGATGGCCAGGTACACTGAGTACTCAATGATCTTGCCGGAGGTCACTGAAGGCGGCTCCCAGGTGAGGTGAGCACCATCTGGACTCTAGAATCAAGGGGTAGAGTGCTGTCTTCGGCCTTTTTGACTTTATCCCACCCTGCCTGCCTGGGGACAGAGGAGCTAGAATGCTTTTCCACTTCCGGAACTGCCTGTTGATACTTCACCGCTCCTCCTAACAACAGAGCTATTTCCCAGCAGTTCAGGGAACTCCAAAGAGACGGCTTCATGTCCCCACGTGGAAGGCAGCTTGATGTAATGATGAAATTAAATGGATAGGGACACAAAACAGTCTTCCTATACCCACTCTGCCACTTAATGTGTGACTTGTCACTTGGCCTTTTGGTGCCTGTTTCTTCACCAGGAAGATGGAGCTAACAGCAGGTTCCAGACCTCTTCCGGGTGTTTTAAGGATTAGAAAAAACACATTGAATATGGCCTGTGGTAGACACTCACTGAACATTAGCTGCCATGTTTCAGAAAAGAATGATGCCAGGGGTTGGGAAGGAACTTGCCCCTGTCATCCCAGCAATTGGTGACAGAGCCAAGACCAGAAGCTTCATCACAGACCTGGCTGACTCTGCCCACATCTTGAGGTGCCTCCTGCATCACCCCTACCTGGCCCAAGGATAAAAGGGAGAGCCCAGTGTATGGATTCCCCTGAGGTGTGCTCTGCTCCAGGCAGAGGAGCTGCCAGGGACAGGGCCACCCCACGTGACAGAACTCACTTTGCTGATTTTAATGGCACAGGGGGCCCCTGGGAAACCAGGCAGACATGTCTTAAAGGCTGAGATCTCGCTGAAAGGCCCCCGGCCACAGGCATTGATCCCGGCAACACGGAACTTATACGCTGTGCCTGGCTGCAGCTCCTGCTTCTTCAGCTGGTTATAGTCTGGCACAGTGCCTGAATCATCCTGGGGCAAAAGGCCAGAAGAACAATCAGAGGAAAGACAGTGACATGAAGCCCACTATGCAGAGGGCAGCTCTGGGACTACCAGAGCAGTTTTCCCGCCCTGGGAAAGGTGCAGGTGTGGCGGGGTGTGGCGGGGCCCGAGACTGGGCTCCTCTGCTGCGCTGAAGGGCACAGGAACAGGAAGCGTGCGGGGAAGGCTTGGCACCTGGCTGTTCTCAGACACGCTCCAAGCCACAGGGCACCCCTGGGGAGTTTCACAAGTCCCCGGGAGCCCCGGAAACTCCCTTCATGGCCAGGATCCACCCACCCAAGGGTGCCAGCTCCTGGGGACACTTACGTCAGATGGGACAGCATCATCTGGTGGCAGGAAATAGTGTGTCACCATTACATTGGTACCCTTAATGACCCCTACATCAAACCACTGGTTTTCCTTCTTCACGGGGACTTTGCTTGGTGGGGGTGGTAGGTCTGGCTTCTGGAAGACCAAAAGAGGAAAAGAGATCAAGCCCCCAGCCCTTGGGGCCGAGAGGCAGTGCCCCCGCCCCATGAAGCACTGCCACACCAGACTCACCACACCCAGGGACTCAATGCCGTTGGCCACTTCAGTCAGAGTAGCTGCGGCCTGCAGCTTTGCAGGGCTGGCTACCACGACTGGCTGGGGGGCCACAAATGTGTTGGATGGAGCCAGGCCTGGAAGGAAAGAAGGCATCAGTGGAAAAGGTCCCGGAAACCTATCTTTTGTGTAGGAGTCCCTCCCTCAAGTCAGAGCAACAACACTCCCCCATTTCTGTGCAGAGGGACCCAGACCTTCTCTCCTACATTCCCTGGGGTCGGTGCTGTAGGAAATGTGCACATGGCCAGGCAGGGCCCCACTTACTCTCAGTGGCTGTGGAGGGCAACAGGGCTACAGTGCTGGGGACGGCCCCAGCCAACTCATTGAGGCAGTTGCTCTCAATGGTTGGGTCGTTGAGGCTGTCAGCAGGGGCCAGCGCCTCAGTGGGGAGGTGATGGTGCTGTTGCTGGACCTGTGCCTCCTGGAGCTGCTGCTGCTGCTGCACCAGAGCAGCCAGCTCCTGTTGTGTCAGCACGATGGGGATGGTGGTGGCCTGGCCCTCCTGGCCCTCAGCTGACAGGTGGCCCAGCTCTGCCTGGGTCACGGCTGCCGCTGCCTCAGATGTATCCATGGGCTCCCCAGTGCCTGCTCCAGGGTGGAGAACAACACCACTCAAGAGGAACGCCAGCCAGGAGCAACCCATCCATGGCTTCCCACTGTCACTGCCTCCCAGCTTCATCTTCCCACAAGAGCAGGGAAGTCTGAATGGACACAGGCCCTTCAGAGCCTGGCCCACAAACTTGTTTCCCAGCCCACCTCTACCCTGCCCTCCCAACCAAGGGGCCCTGCCTCCTCCCTGGCTGCCAAGCCCAGCCTACATGCTGTGCCCATCTTCCCCATCATGTCTGACTTGCACTGCCCTGGCAGGAATTAGGCCTCCTCTTTGCCGACTGCCTGTCACCATGCCCTCTGGCCAGGGCCACCAGCAGCGGGGCTCTAGAATCCTGTGTCCTTGCTCTTCCCAAGGAGCCTGTCTTGCCTCTCAGGGTTCCCGTCCAGCTTGGACTGGACTAAAGATGACATGACAAGCCACCCTCCCCTAGCACCTACCCATGACAGCCTGCTGCGCGGCCTGGAGCACTGCCTGAATGGCTAGGGCCTGGGCTTCCTCTGTGGCTGCAGCCTGGGCAGCTGCTTCGGCGGCAGCAGTCACTGCTAGCTCCTCAGGGGTGAGCCCTGTTACCATGAGAGTGGTGGTACCCGCCTGGGCCTCAGCCATCAGCTCTTGGGGAAGTGACAACTGGTCTACTTCAGACTGCGTGGGTGGGGGTGGCTGAACTACCACAGTGGCCACCACAGCTGAGCTGGCAGGCTCCTGGCCTGAAGATGGGTCCCCTGTACTGCTCAGATCCACAGCGGCCTGGAGCTCAGAGGTCTGGGAAGTAGACAGGACCTCGGCGGAATCCCCCATCAGGGGTGTGGAGGCAGGCTGCAGGAGTTGCCGTGGCGGCAGCTGCTGGCGAGGCCCTGGTGAGGCCTGGAGTTCCTCTGGGGGCTGCAGGATGTCAACAGCAGAGAAGGGCATGTCAGAAGATTCTGTGTTGGCTATGGTCACTGTTATCGTGGCTGGGATGGGGACTTCGGTGCTCAGAGCCCCTGGGGTAGTCTCAGTCAATGATGAGATCTTCTAGAAAGGGAGAGAAGTCCCCGTCAGAGGGGAGCAGAGGGACACCAGAACCAGGCAGCCTTCATCTTTCCCTGCAGGACTGGACTTTCATTCTACACAGGCCAGTGCAACCCCATTCCATGGGGAGGGGTGGCAGGTCACTGAGTAGCAGGGAGCACAGGAAGAGGAGGAGAGACCCTCAAGGCCTGCTGGCCGATTGTAACTCATCCTCAGAGGCCTCCAGGTCTAGTCAAAGGGGTGCTCAGAGTTCTGCCGTGTCACTCTCCTGGGGTATGGTGAAATGACGAGCCAAGGGAAACAGATACAGAAAAAAAGTGCCTGCGAAACCCGGAGGCCTGGGGGACTCCTGCCTCCTGCCCTGTCGGGCCTAAGGCTGCCCTTTTATGGTCTGGAAAAAGGACCAGGCAAGGCACTGTGCCTGCTACAAGAGTGACACCTGGTGCCCAACTCCAGAACAGCGCAGGCTGAAGACACAGTGGGTGGCGGGGAGGGAAAAGGGCCCTTTCAGGGTTCTTACCGGCACCGAGGGGCCCGGGACAGGTGTGGACTGTGTCACGGTGGTTACAGCCCGTGTCAGTGGGCAGGAAACGGTCGTGGTGATGGCATTAGAGCTGGTGATGTTCACGCTGTCGCCCTGGGTGCTCTCCACCTCTCCCTGGTCACTGGCAGCTGGGGGGGGATCTGCAGGGGGCAAGCAGAGAGCTATGCGACAAGCACTCGGCTGGCAGGAGCCTCGGGCTTCCACCTGGCTTTGCCACCAGGGGACATGGTCTCCTGGAGGTCCCACCCACCCCTGCAAACTGAGCCCCATATAGAATCTGTTTCCCTCCGGCTAGATGTATCTTGCAGACACTTGTTTCCTCACCCTCTGACCCAAGCTCCAGGAGACCACACATGCCAGGCTGGCCACCTTCACTCACCTTGGTTTGAACTCATGTTAGAGGTGACAGTGGTGGCTGTGTGCGTGGTGCCTGTCTCATGCGTCTCACAGGGGGGGTTGGAGCACACCCTCTGTGCTGGGAAAACAGCCAGCAAGGAAGTCCCAGCCTGGGGAGCGACGGTGGGCGGTGCTGCCACCTCCAGGCCGGACTCCAGGGTCCTGTGGGAGGGGGCGGTGTTGGGGAGCAGGGCACCCACACTGACTGACATGGTGGTACCGGTGGACGTGGTCTGGTGCGTCTCACAGGGACGGCTGGTGGGCAGCTGCTGCCCACCCTCATCCTGGCCCGCACCCCCACTGGAGGTGGCAGTGGTGGGTGTATGGGTGGTGCCTGTCTCGTGGGTCTCGCAAGGCGGGTTAGAGCAGACCCGCGGGGCACTGCCTGCATTCGAGGTAGTGGCGGTGTTGGTAGTGCCCGTCTCGTGAGTTTCGCAGGGCGGGTTGGAGCAGACTTGGGTCACGATGGCTGAGGGGCACAGCAGTGCCTCCAGGGCTGTCACAGTTACAGTGGCACTAGGCGAGCTCTCATATGCAGGCATGGGGGTCCCCCGCACTTCACGGGGCTCCCCTGCACCCAGGGCGGTGCAGGATATGGTGGGGATGGTGGCTGTATGGGTGCCATGTACCTCCAGCTGACGCCCCACAGACACCAGCTGACCCAGGCCTGCTGCAGGACTGTCCTTGCCACTGGGGCCGCTGGACCTGACTTGGCCACTTGGAGGGGCCAGTTGCACAAATGTGGCGCTGTGGCCACCAGCCTCCAGGGACAGGCTTGGCCTGAGGAACGGGCCAGCCACACATGGGGCCCCAGTGGCCACCACAGTCATGCTGCTGCTGCTCACACTGCTCTGGCGGGTTTGGCACAACGGCCTGACAGAACCCAGGGCTCTCTCCGGCGCCCCAGCAGCCACACTGACCCGGACCACAGTGGGGGTGGTACTGGCCACACAGGTGTGCCAGGCGTCTCGCTGCTGGCCAGTGCTGAGGCTTGACATGGCGGTGGTGGCTGTGCTGGTGGTGCCCGTCTCATGGGTCTCGCAGGGCGGGTTGGAGCAGCCGTGCTGCCCAGCCATGTTGGAGGTGGCAGTGGTGGCCGTGCTGGTGGTGCCTGTCTCGTGGGTCTCACATGGCGGGTTGGAGCAGACGCGAACCACACTGCCGTTCTGCTGCCCCACTGTCGAGGTCACACGAGCAGCAGCTGCCTCCTGTCTGTCACAGACGAACTGCACTTGGGTGGGCTGGGGGTGCCCCCCGAGGTTAGCTACGACTGTGGTGGTGGCGGTGTTGGTGGTGCCTGTCTCATGGGTCTCGCAGGGCGGGTTGGAGCACACCAGCGTCACAGTGCCGGGCTGCACATCACCCTGGCCCGAGTCAGCAATGGTAACTGTGGCTGTGGGCTGTTCTGTAGTTGGCGAGGCCAGAATGGACACAGGGAGGTCATGTACAGGCTGGGCCTCGACCCCACTGGGTGCTGTGATCAGAGTCACCTGGGTAGGCTGAGAAACAGGCTGGAGGAGACACCGGACAGAAGAGTTAGTGCCACAACTTCCCATCTGTCCCTTTCACTGTCCTGCAGTGGACCACTGACTCAGCTGAGAAAGCAACGGCTCTGGCACATCCAGGGCCTGCTTGTTCTCTGACCTGAAGGCACTGACTGGCTCAGAGACCTGGGATGAGGTACTGCTTTGCCTCAAGGGCCACAGGGGCTGGAAAGGGGCAGTGGGATGGGGCTTGAGCCAGCCCCAGATCAGGGAGGGAACCCTGCTGACCACACGTCTCATGAAGGCCAGCAACAGACATTTCACGACTTTCAGGTATTCAGCTTAGGATGCGTGAAAATAAGAAAAATGCTATATGCAAGTTAAGATGAATTCTCACACCCTCTGTAATACCACTAGAAAAATGACAACATTCAAAAACCGGAAATGGCTAAGACCTGGTATCTCAATGTGACAGACCATTAGACAGTGATTAAGGATTGAAACACACCAGGGAAACATCCTCTGGCTGCCCCACGCCTGAGGGGAAGAGGGACCTGCTGCAGAGCCCCAAGATGGACACTGTGACCCTTGGGTGGGGCGCACACCCTCATGCTCTGCTGGTTACCCTACCTGCATGGTGATGGTGGGGGTTGTGAGCCCACCAGCTGCTGTCAGCGTGGTCTGTGCAGCTGACACAGTGATGGCAGTGGGGTTGATCACCTGGCTTGAGAGGGTGGCAATGGTGCCCAAGGTGGTGATGGGCGTGGCCAGGGAGGCACTGGTACTGTGGCCCCCAGCTCCAGCAAGGCTGGTAGAAACGGTGCCCGTCACAGTGCCAAGGGTTGTGACGCCTAAAGGCAGGATGGGGAGAGGGTGAGGCGTGCTGCTGGTGCCTATCTTCCCACAGCTTTGTGCCCATTGGGGCTGGAGGCACTGGGGGCTCTGGAGTGCACCCAATGGGAACAGAAGGCTCTGGAGAGGGCACCGGCACCCTCCCCCAGCCCTCCAACAAAAAGGTGGGCCCAGCCTGCAGGTTTACATACCTGTGGTGCCCTTCACAACCAGTGTAGTGACAGCAGGCTTCACAGCGGAGACAGTGACAGGGGTGACTAGGCGGACGCCCCCCATGGGCACAGTGCGGAGGATGGTGCCTGGCTGTCCAGGGGCCCCCTTTAGCACCACCTGGAATGACAGAGAGTGCCCCCAAAGTCACTCACAAGCTGGCCATACCCTTGTGCTGCCCCCCTCCAAGCCCCTCAGGAGAACAAGTGTGGCCTGCTGGGGCAGGGCTGAGCAAAGGGCCTGGCATGCCTCACCTGGGTCACTCCCTGTTGCCCATGGCCAGTGGCAATCTTGGGAACAGCAGTGATGATTTTGGCAGGTGCTCCAGTTCCTGATGTCATGACCTTGGTGGTGATAATGGTGATGGGGGACTTGATACCAGGAGTGCTGGTCACACCTGGATGGGAGGGAGGGGGCAGCTTGGCTTCAGGCAGGGCTATGGAGGGGGCAGCAGCCCCATCCAGACTGTTGCCTGTGGGCTATGCTCTGCACTAGCCCCCCTGATCTAGCTCCACTGGGCCCTTCCCAAGTAGCTCCTCCTGCTGCTCCCTGATTACAATGTAGTACCAAAGGCACAGCTGCACCCCTGCTACCTCCCTACAAGCCTTCAACTGAATGTAAAGGGAGGGTGGAGAAGGGAAAAGCAACAGAAACCCAGAGTACAGCACAGCCCGGCCTCCACCCGTTCCGACACAACTCCTCACTAGTGTACTGGGGCGGGGGGGCCGTGCACCCCTCCCTACCCGTGGCGCCCGCCTGTGTGATGATGGCTGACATGGGGATGGTCTTGATGATGGTGGTTGTGCCAGGCTTGGTGGTGCTGGGGGACACACTGCTGATGCCCAGGATGGTGGGCTTAGTCCCAGCCCCACTGGCCTGCGTGGTAGTGATGATGGTAGTGGGCTTGCCATCTGCTGAGGTCACCAGCTTCAGGATAGTCCCAGCTGGCAAGGGCCCTTTGGTCTGCAAGGAGAGAACAGGTGGAAGAAGGCGAGGTGTGGAAAGTCGGACAGAAAGTCTGGTCTGGTTACTCTCCACAGCAACCTAAGCAGCTCAGGGAATGCTCTGAAGAGCAGCAGGACTGTGTGTGCCACATGTGCCCAAGGGGTCTTCTCTAAGCAGACATGCATGGCCAGTGCCCACAAGCTCACCTGGATGATCTGAGTCACTGGGCCTGTAGATGCCTGGCCTGTGACTGCTGACGTCTGAACTGGTTTGGTCTGGACCACTGACATCACTTTGCCCAGATTGGAAATCTAAAAAGGAAAGGATGAACAGGGAATGATCTGGAAACTAATCAAGGGCACAATCTGGCCTGGGCCACATGCTGCACAGATGGGGCCACTCACCAGAGCACTGCCTCCTGGGACAGAAATGGGGCTCTTCACCAGGGTAATAGTCTTGGTGACCCCACCCACCACGGTGGTCACCACCTGGGCTTGCTGGGCAACCGTCACAGTCCCTGACTTGTGCACAGTGATAATGGGGCGGGTAGATGTGTTGGCAGCGGAGGAGACAGAAGTCCCCACCTGGGCAGCTGCAGTCTTCAGCATGCGAGTGGCTGGGTTGCTCACCTGGATGCGGGCAGAGACGAGTTATGGGCAGAGCAGAGAGAGACCAAACCTCTACCCAAATTGTCCTGGCAAGCCCACAGCTCCAGCCTGGCTGCTCTCCCCCTGCCAACAATTCAGTTTGGTTTACCTATCCTTTAGTGAAGCAGGGGAGAAGACTGCACTTCACAGGCCTAGTCTAAGGCTGCCACACCCTTACAGGTGATGGCTTAATCCACAGCCCACAGAAAGCACAATTATGGACCAACATCCTTTGCTGGTTGGGCCAAGCCCAGAAGGAGGGGCTGCTGTCTGATCAGTGCTCAGAAGCCCCTGGCCCCAAGGCCACTGGCTCAGAACCAGGCTTGTGGGATGCTCACCATAACTGGTGAGGAGGCCACCTTCACAGTAGCCGGGAGGGTGGTAGTACCAGGCGTCACGGCCACAGTTTTGACGATGGTGGTACCTGCTGGGACACTCAGCACTGTGGGCGCCGAGGAAGGAGGGATCTTCTGGGTGGCAGCGGCTGCAGCTGCCAATGCAGCCATCCCACTCATCTGTGGGTTGCTGCCAATCACCTGTGGTGGGCACACGGTGCATGAGCCTGTGGCAACACTGACACCAAGGCTGCCCAGCTCCCTGTTCCACAGATCTCACCAGAACCCCCCAAGAGGCTTAGTCCTGACCAAAGAGCCCTCTTCCTGCCCAGCACTCCTGAAGGTAGTGTCTCTCAGCTTCTCAGACTGCCGGGGCCTGCTCTCTGGGCCCCGACCTGGACTCCTGCCACCAACCGGGCTCTACAACCCAGTGGCAGGAGTTTGTCAGCAGCTCCAAATCTTTCCTAAAGACCACGAAGTCAGGTACAGCTCTCTCTTTGCAGGTCTGGGTTAACCCCCCACTGGCTAGATTCTCCCCCAGGCTGTACTCTGAAAAACTTAGTACTGAGAGGCTGCTGCCTCAACGCTTTACAGCCAAGACAGGCCCAGGATGAATGGTACTAAAACTGGGTAGCATCTGAACCCAGTCAGGGCACCAGGCATCACCAAGAAGCCCTGCCCCGCCCCGCCCAGCCCAGCCCAGAAGCTGCTTCTCACCGTCCCTTGGGCACTCTGTGTTGGTACGACCATTCGCACGCCTGCAGGAAGGGAGGTCACAGTGACAGGGGCTTTCCCAGCCTGGCTGGCAGGTCGCATGGTGACCAATGGGGTTCCTGTCGTAGCCTGAGGACCGGTGACTTTGAGAACAGCAGGGACACCTGGCAACAGAAGGGAGTGTCCATCAGCAGAGCCCCAGCCCTTGTGTCACATTTAGTATGCACACATGACCTGCTTCTGTGACCTGCTTGTGCTTCATGTCTGGCCCTTCCAGATACCCTCCAGTGACGGTCCGCACTGGCAGGATTGAGTCCCGACCCCCGGCACTCGGCAACAGGTTTGGGCTAGGCGCGCTGTCAGCAGCCCTTACTCAGGAATGCCATTTCCTGGGGGGCCAGGCCCTGCCCCCAAGTGCTCACCTTGAGTCCTGGCTGTGGTGGGCATGGAAATCGAGCTGCCAGGCACCGTCGGCAAGACCTGGATGGTGGTGGTAGTCGGGGGTGCAGCGGCAGCCTGGGGCAGGAGCGTGATGCCTACTTGGGTCAGCGGCTGCACAGCAGGTGCGGCTGCTGCTGGAGCAGGGCTCTTGGGAGGGTTGGCAGGCACAGATGGGACTGGATTGGGTGTGGGGGAGGTGGCAGTAGCAGCCGTGGCAGGAATGTCATATTTCTGGAGCTGCAGAAGGTAACTGTCGGCTGTTGCCACTGCCCCCCAGCTCACCTCCAGGGAGTTGGTATTGGCTCGCACCAGCTGTACCCGGGCTGGGGGTGGTGGCTTTTCTGTAAGAGAGCACAGGTGGTGAGAAAGGGGAGACGGAGGTTTCAGCGGTGGGCATGGCAGGCGGCTACACCCTCAGGCTCAGCCACACGGTGGCAGGCCTAAGGCTCCCTCCTTCAGTCAGCCTTACCTGTTTCCAGGTACCAGAGGTCCTTGCAGCAGACCTGGTTGTTCCAGGCCTTTCGGTAGCCGTCACGCCCACTCCAAATGTACAGGCGGGTGTTGATTGCTACGGCACAGTGGCCGGCTCGGGCTCGGGGAATATTGTCCTCCAGCGTGTCCATCAGGATGGTCTCCCAGGCCATGGTATCTGGGAAGGGCGGCAGGCGGAGGTCAGCAGTGGGGTGGGCAGAGAAACCCATAACCCCCGGCAGCCCTTTGGCCTTTTGCTGTCAGGGATGGGGAATTAAAACCAGGAAGTCATCAAAGATCACTGAGTTAAGAACAAAAAACAACAACTCTACTCTGTATGGCAAAAAGGCCATGAAAAGTAAAATTATAAACCACGAGCTACAAACTGGAGAAACTATCTGAGACACCAGCCAGAAGTTTCACTTCCTATACACCAAACAGCAGAAGAGCCGATGCAAAGGGGAGCACAGGCAGGCTACAGAAGGCGACAGAGGGTCTAGGAGAAAACACATACCCTTGTTCAAAATAAAAGAAATGCAAACTGACCATAAGGTGCCTGGCAGTTGGATTTCTGTGCCCCCTGCAGCCAGGGCTCAAGGTGAGCTGGGGAGCAGGGGCCGGCCCATGGGGAAAGGCAATCACCTAAGAGGCTCAGTGAAGACCAAACAGCTTGATGGGCACCACGGTTGCACCTCAGGGGTATCCATACAACCACAGCCTCTGTGCAGGGCAACTTGGCAACACCCCTTTGACAGCAATTCTACCTCTAGGTTTTCCCCTTCAGTTACGCTTGCACGCGGCGAGAACGGTGCAAGGATACTCACGGAGTAGAGTCTGTGCAAGTTTCGACACCACGATACCAATTCAAAAGAATGAGGCTGCTCGCCATGCGGGACAGGATGGTCTCCAAGACAGAGGAAACAGCATGGCGCAGCACTGCATAGAGCAGGCCGCTATTTTGTTTGTTTTTTTAAAAGGAACCTACAGGCAATGCTTGCATATATAGAAAAAGTCCCTGCAGGGTGAATGAAAAACCACCCACGTGGCTGCCTCTGCCAAACATAATGGGAGGCAGAAGGGGGGCTCCGCACCGCTCAGCATTTGTACTTTCCTGAGTTGGACGTGGAGGAAGAGCCTATTCAAAACGTGGAAAGCAGGAGCATCTCTCAGAGCACTCTGACCAGCGGCTACTTCTTGTGGGTTCTAGAGGCACAGGCCTTAGAAGCAGCTTCTCTCCCTGTACGCCCCACACAGCTCTCGGGGCCGAGGAGGACCAGCCTCCTACAGCCCTCTGCAGGCCCCTCCAATCCCGAGGAGGCCATACCCAGGTTGAGACAAGCCAGTGTGTTGGTACACTTCCACTCCTTCTCGTGTGTGGCCACTTTGACGTCATCCATGACGAGAGGCACCCAGCCACCAAACACGTACATTCTGGGATGAGGGAGGGAAGAGTAGGAGAGGATTGTAGAGGACATGTCAAACTAGGGGCCTCCTCTACCACCCAGAAAGTTCTGAATATGCTTGGTTCTCCAGCTGTCCCCAGGATACGTGAAACTATTGCCATGGCCCTCTCCTACTTGGTGGCCCAGCCGTCATGAGAACTATGTCACCTGAACCACTGGAGAGCTCACCTAAAGCTCACTAACCTCCTCCATCTCTAACATTCTCAAATTTGCTTTGGAACCTTCGCATTGACAAAGATACCCAGCTGCTTATGTAGGGGATCTAGAACGGTCTGCACCCCTCTACCCTGAGTCTGTCTTCTCATAGTAGCCCAAGATAGTAATGGGAAGACGGGGCTGCTGAATGCCAGCCCAACCACAAAGAGGCCTCTCCTCAGGCCTTAGGAATCGTAGGAACAAAAGTGAGAGGCCTCTGGAGGCAGGGGTGAGGCCAGGCTAGAAAGAGAGAAGCAATTGCCAGGTACTCACTTGTTTCCTATGGTTGTGGCTGAGTGGAGACTTCGAGGAAGAGGTGCCACCCCACTGAGACTTGGCTTATTCCATGTCAGAGTCTCTGTAGAGCAATGGATATTCAGACACACGTCCCCCCAACCCAGAGGATATTCCACAGGTACAGGGAAGGCCCTGGAAGGCAGGTGCTGACCTAGCATAAGAATTCCATGCCTGGCGTCCCCACTGCCCTTGAGAGGCCCTCTAATCACCTGGTGCCAGGGCTTCTCAAGCTGTATTCACCATCCTGGCAACAGCATCTATTCAAGCTCTTACTGACCCCCCTGCTGTGAGCCAGCACTGCTCTCGGGGTTAGGGTAGGCTCAGCGGACATATCCTCAAGATATCCTTGGCCTCACACCCTGCCTGCCACGAGAAGCATTCACCCTCACACCACTTCTATCATCTACAGACTGCACGGCGGGAAGCATGTTGCTGGGAATTCTGCCCAAGATAAACTCTTTTGAGTGTCCACAACGAACTACAGGACCACAGCCACCTTTCCCCTTTACTGTTCTTCAGGTTAAAAACTTGAACTTCTTTCGACCACTCCTAATACCCCAATCTGGTTATCAACCCAAGTAGCCCCTGTAGGTCTTGGGGTCTCTTGACAACCCATTTGACTGTGACAGACCAGGGCACCCTATTCCTGGTAGAGTCTGACCCCACAGATGGATAGGGATTAATGCTACCAAATCTAAACAATTCCACCCTGGAAAAGCCTTTACTTCTCCACTTACTCTCGAGCCAGGACACTAACTCGGCCAACTGAGCCTTGTTCTTTCTCAAAAGCAATGCCACAAGCTCAGGACAAAGATTAGAGCCTCAAACAGAATTTTGCCCCCACTGTGCTGTAAGGAACTAAGCAGGGCACTCACTCTCTCCCGGAGCCCCACACCTCACCATCTCGCACTGCTGTCCAGCAGGCTTACATCGCTCTAAGGCTACTGGAGCAGCCATACCCACATCTTACCGATATCCAGAGTCCAGAGGTCCCCCAGCCTGCAGCCACTCATCCCTCCGTAGATCACCAGCTTAGACTTCTTGTTGTCTTTCTCAGTGTAGACCACAGCAGTATGTGACTCCCGGGGCGGGGGCAGGACGCCATAAGTGATAGGGATGTCCCAGGCTACCACTCCAGAGCCTGGCCGCAGTTCCAGGATGTATAAGTCATTCAGGTACCTAGAAAAGAAAGGTCAGTTACAGTAAGCCTGGACTACTCAGGTGAACGGCAGTATCCTTGGGAGGCCAAGGGGGCTGAGGCCACACAAACTCCAAGTCCCTCCATGCCTGCCCCCAGAAGGGGCCGCCAGAAGCTCCCGAGGATGACCACGAGTCCACAAGGAGCAGCAGGATGGGGTGTGCTGGGCTGACTGGCACATGAAACTGGGCATTACATGAGTGCCTATTGGGAAGGAGGGTACTGGCCTGGGACTACTTCCAGACTTTACAAAGGCCCTTGGCCACCAACCTTGGAAAATGCCCCCTACTAAACCTGCAGGCAGCAGAGGCTGAGGAGGAATGAGCCAGGGCTAAACCGGGCCTGAAGAACAGGGACCAGCCCAAGGCAAGGTGGGGTTTCTACCTCCTGGCTGAGCCCTCCTCCCACAATGCCTCCTTGGGGTTAGAGACCTCAGAAATGAAAGCTCCCTACAGGGCACAGGAAAGGGACTCAGTACAGTGGGGCTGGCTGGCTGGCAGGCTAAAATACCCACTATCATGGGATTCCATGCGAAAGGAACAAAGCCTCACCTTGGAATGTTGTTCTTAGGGTCCTCACTGTCGTTGGCCAGACCCCCAAACAGGTAGCATTTGTTGCCCACAAGGGAGAAGCTGTGCCCAAGCCGAGGACATGGAGGGGGCCCATTTTTGGGCGTCTTTGCTTTGAGTCTCTTCCACTCCCACCGGCTTGCCTGTAAAATCAAGACTCAGCCATTGACTTGGGAATGAGCTAGTCACTGCCGGGGCCCAGGCCATCTGTCCTGCAGGACAGAGCTGGTCACGGTGAGGCAGGCAGCTCCCCGCCACTCTGACACTAGCCTCACTACCTCGCCAGCTGCGACCACAAGGAGCACACACTGGGGCTGTTACCTGAAGCTCATAGAGGTCGTTGCTGTATTTCCCGTACTCCACCATTCCACCGAACACCAGTAAGCGAGTCCCATCACATACAAAGCCATAGGCTGCACACCCAGGGGGAATATCCCCTCTCACGGCTGGGATGAACCACTGGTTGGTTGCTGGGGAGCAGAAAGAAGCAGGTGTAAGAGCACTTCCAGGGCCCCCAGAAGCAGAGCCCCCAGTCCTCCTGGTCCCCAGCCCATCAGCCTGCAAAACAGCCCAATAAAGGAGGGCTCAAGGCAGCCCTCTTGTTCCAAGGATGTGGGACTTTCTCCTTTCAGTGTTCAAGGCCAGCCCATGGCCCAAGCTGTCTTCTAAACCCCTTGACCTCAGAGGCCACCTCAAAAGAGCCTGCGGTCAGCCTGCTTCTTGTCAAGGTCGTTGTAACAAGCAGGAAGTCACTGACCAAGATAATTCATCAACTTCTGGGAATGTGGCCACCAACTTCCTTCCCCTACTGCCCAGTGGGTCATCAGAAAGAAATGTCTAACATGCAAAATACCCTCTTGGTGGCCTTGTCTTCCTCCTCCCAGAGGCCCATGGCTGCACCTTTAAATGACTGAAAGAGTGAGTGGTATGGGCCAGTACCCTCCTTCCTGCAGGTGCTACTGGAAGGCTGGGGAGCCAATGAAGGCGGTCAGCCTTCTGGCTTAAGAGAAGCATGAGGGCAAGAACCTATCTCTGCCGGCATCTCCTAGGTGACAATCCACATCACCTGCATGCCACGCCCACACCACTCCAGAATTACTCTTGAATGCCAAAGGTGCCTGAGCTTCTGTGGCACCCTTACAGCCTCTACTGGCCACAGAATCTTCCCCAAAGCCCATCATCTAGGTGGGGATGGGGTGAGGTGGGGAGGCCTCCAAGGAAGAGGGTAAATCAGAAACCAGGCAGCACCTGGTGGCCAGCCCTCAGCTAGGCTCATGACCCACCCTCCATCTGCCTGGTGTCCCCACTCCTTGTTCCGGGCTCTCGTCTCATACCTGCCATGCCAGGGCTTCCTGGGGAAAAAAATCTCCTCTTTTGAGGGTTGCCCTCAATTACACATTATTTAAATGACTGTCCCTTAAAGGATCAACCACTCCGGTTCCAAAAACCTCAAACTGGGGGCCAGACACAAATCTGCTTCTATGCCCCTAAATTGGTTCTGGTCAAATATGAGCACGTTGGGATTGAAGTGCTGGTGAGAGGGGAAGGAACCTGGGTGTGAACAGAGCACCCCTGGAGTCTGACCAGGGGTTAGGGGAGCTCTGTGGGAAGCCACAGCTACTCTCTGCTTCTTGGCCTAACCTTTTGCACAGCCATGCACTTGAACATTGATACACCACTCCTGCATGCTGGGTAATTCAAGCCTTATGTTGTCACCCTCAAGGCCCAACATGCACCTGGGCCAAAAGGCCAACCCTCATCTAAAACCACAACTGTACCCCAAGACAAGCACATTTTCCCTGAGGCAAAAACGCCCCATCAGTCTCTACTACTCAACCCTACAGCTTGGTATGGAACAGACTGTTGGCCTCCTCTGTGGTTTGGCAGTCCCTGAGACTCCATGTTGCCTACAGCACTGGCCCTCCTCTGCCGTGTTCCTGGGAGATGATGCAATGCTGCTGGCTGCCGTGCGCCCAGACCCCCAGCCCAGTTCACTGCCTCATTCTCATTCCATGCCATAGCAAGCCACCCCTGCACAAGCCTGGGAGAGGCAGACTCCCACGATGTCTTGGGAGGAGTTTCACCCAAGTTATCAGGATAAAAAAGAAACTTCTCAGATAAACTCAGCCAGCCTCCCTTAACTGATAAAGGAACAGAACCAGAAAGGGAAGTGACCTCTCTGATATCACAGAGACAAGGACCCGTTCACTGACTTCAAGTTATCGCTGGGTACCCACCTCAGGGCCCAGTGCACAGGAAGTCATTGGGTACCCTCACTCACCTGAGCACCTCCTGTGGCCACTGCACACGCCAGCTGCTCTCGGTCCTAGCTCATCTAGCAGGGCATCATATAACAACCCCCCCTGCATTCCTCATTCTTGATAATGCTCTGGCTGTCACGGCTCTCAGCTGGGAGAGGGTTTGAGGAGAGGAGGCCACCTGCACACAGTACTCTTCATGGAAGGACCAGAACCACATTCCACCTTCTCTCTCCTCAGCAAGACCGAAACCCCAGCTTCTGTTTTATCAGATGCCCCCCAGCCCTTTCCATGCTTTGCCAAAACCACGGGCAGTTGCTGTCATCCTTTCAACCTCCACCTGTGGCCACCTAGAGACCTATACCCGTGCAGTGGTAGACGACCAAGCTCCCCCAGCTGCCTTTTTGTTCACCCCCGTGACGCTGGGGCACTTCCTGTGTGGCAGATGTGGTGCCAGGTGCTGGGAGGCACAGCCACGACTCCCATACTTAAGCCTCCAGTCTAGTAGGAAGGCTGCTGGGCCGTCCTCCCACGATGGTAAGAGCAGCCCAAAAGAGGTCTGCCCCGAGCCTGAGCCTTGGGAGTACAGAGCAGGGTCGATTATGGGGAGGGGGGCTTCTCAGAAGAGGTAACACTGGAGCTGGGCCTGGAAGGGTGAGCAAAATTTCCCAACAAGTGAAACTAGCAGAGCCAATCAGGAAGTGACTGCAAGAGTCAAGTGAGAAGAGAAAAGGGCCCAGAATGGAGGGGGACAGATATGAGACAGCTTCAACTTAGTGACCAATAACTTCAGGAACAGGGGGGCATTCCCAAAGTGGTGGCCTTCACCCATTAACAGAGACTGTGAAGGTCTGTTACTACTGCCAGACTCCACTGCCAGCTGGCGGGGTGACCATAGACCTGTCACTTCCCCTCTCAGACCCCACTATTCTCATGTGCAAAAACACAGAAGTTCCACTAGATAATTTCCAAGGCTCCTTTCCTTCAAGCTCTAACAGTCAATGGACATTAAAGAACCACTGAGAAAGACCAGCCTTGGGTGCCTGCTTGCCAGCCACATCCTCCCCTCATCAGGGCGCATTTACCCCATCAGCACCAGGTCCTCTGAGTAATCTGCTTTGCTACAATGAAATAAAATCCCCGAGGTCAAAGGCAGTACCTATACCCTGAGACCTCCCAAAAGCCAGTCAAGTGTCCCACAGTTGCTGTGGTGACTGGCGCCAGAAGGAAAGACACACTTTTTCGTACACAAATGCTTTAAGTGCACACCTGAAACCCCCCAGACCCTTGTCACACCCAGACCGCTGAACTACCCAAGAGCAAAGCACGCACACACATCCTGCAGCCTCTTATCTTAGTGACAGGGAATGCTTCCAGATCAGCTCTCTCCAAAATATGAGTTTCTCTGAGCACTCATCCTGCAGGAGGAAAAGTGCAAGAGGGGACCCAAGGGGGATACACTGAAGCCTCAGTTAAAACAAAGGCAAGCAAGAGGCCAGATGTCCAGGCAGTAGCCAAACCAGCAGCAGAGACGCAACATCAAGAACCCCAGAGCCTCACAGGTATAAGCACTGCTGGTGGACACCAAATGTCAGACAAATTCCCGCCCTGTCGTACGATGCCAAGACACCAGGCAAGGGACAGCGAGGTGGGTCTACCAGTCACTCCCCTGAGAGGTCACCTAAGGAGTTCATTAGGGCAGTTTCCAAACTGCTACCCTGGAGGAACCCAGGGCTGCAGTCCTTTGGAAGGCTGGCTACCCTCTACTGCAAAACAGAGCCTTGCAGACGGGGAGGGAATTAACACCAAGGTGGTGAACTCCTTTAAACAAACTAACAAATATGCAAAGGCCCCTGCAAACAGTGGACTTCGGGACTAATGGAAATTAGGCCCCTGCCCTACTTTCTAAAATTCTACTTTCCTGCCAAAGACACTGTTCCAGGCCTTACGAGAATAAGTTGGTCAAAGGAGTTTAGGAGGTTCTGCTCAGGGCAGCAGCCTCTCTAAAAACAGCCGTCCCCTCACTGGGCTGGTTGCTGCTACTGCAGCTGTCTGAGCCGGGGCACCACTAAGCAGTCAGGCGTCGCTGGAGGCGACAGGTGCTGAGGCCCGGAATGCAAAGGGTCACAACAACCCGCCAGCCTTTTAAAAGTCAAGTTGGCAGGGGCAACAACCTACAAGGTGCAAAGAAAACTGCACTCTTCACCTCAGGGGAGGGGGAGCACCCAGCCCAGAGCCCAGCCCTCACCTCACCACTCCAACCAACGTCTCCCTCAGCCACCAGCTCCCCACTGCAGAGCAAGCTCAAAGCAGAAAGGAGGTGTCCGGACTTGAACCTAGTGCTGCCACAGCCCCGGGAGGATGGACCTGGAGCAAAAGGAGTTTGCTGATGTGACAGCAAGGGGTAAAAGCTGGAAGACGGCCACTGCCAACCTGAGGGCATCGTCCCGCTGCCGGGGCAGGCAGCTTCCTGAAATGCTACTCCTGCGTGACCCGCAGAGGGCGGCGGCTCTCCCCCAGGACTGCACGCGCACAGGCTCACCGTCCTCAGTGAGAACTCCTAGGCTCTCCTTCTGAGCAAGGCAAGGTGCTGGGGGCCAGAGTCCACCCAACGGGCAGCTTGGGCCCAACGGGGCGCTAGGTGTGCAATGCAGACCAAGTGACCACGGGGGAGGGGGTCGCAGGAGGATGCGGGCCAGCCCTAGAGACCTAGCAGGGAGCGCAGCCGGAGGCGTGCTGCGGCTTCTGTCTCCCATGGAATCTCCTCCTCTCAAGGAGGGAGGCAGCCTTTGGGGAAGGTCTAAAACCGGACAGGGCAACCTCCTCAACCCCACAGGAAGCGGAGGTCAGCTCAGGTCCGACCCAGCCCCCTGCCGGATCACTGAAATTCACCTCCTCCACTGCAGGGTCCCAGACCGAAAAAACAGGCCATGTGAAAAAGCTGCAGAAGTAAAAAGTGGAAAGGGGAAGGCAGCAACGCCACGCGACCTGTGGGGCCCCGAGGCGCCTGCACATCACGGAGACGATTAGCCTGCACGGCACACAACCCCCACCCTCCCGCCCGAGATCGCGTTAGGCTGCTCAACTCTTCCCCTTCTCAGGAGACAGAACTAGTCTGTAATCTAGAAGCTGTCATTTCTCCCGAATGAGCACAAGCGACGGGGAAGAGCGGAGCAGGCGCAGGAGCGAGGAAGGGGGTGGGACTCTGCCTGCGCCGAAGGACGCATCCGCCCGGTGGGGTAACGGTGTCTGTCTGAAGTCACCTCCGATGTCGACGCCCCCGCCCCCTCACAGCCGGACTCGACGGTTCCTCTCCAATAACGGAAACCACCCCTCAACCCAGGAGAGGCAGAGGCTGTAAAAAGGAAAGAGACAGGGAAAAGCAGAGAAGCCCGGCAGAGCAAAGGGTCGCACAGGCACAGGGAGAGCAAATCAGTGCGGAGAAATGGGAGGGAAAGATCCGAAGACCCAGCGGGCTTTGCACTCACCCGTGTTGTACACGTGCAGTTCGTCCACTATCCCCTCGTTGCCGCCGCCGAACACCACGATGAGCTCCTTGATGGCCACGGCGCGGTGGCCGTGGCGGGGCCGGGGCACTGGACCCGACCAGCCCACCACTCGCTTCCAGCGGGGCTGCAAAAGCACAGCTGGCGAGTTGGCGGGCGACACGGCCGAAGCCATAGTTTCGGGAAAGGGCGCGGTGGAAAACAGTCACCAAACGGGAAGGGGGCTCCAATTCGTCTCTCACACACACCCCTTCACCTAAGGCAGTTCTCAACGGAGAAGCGGTTCCTCACACAGCGGTGGACTGCTCCATGGAGGCCGCCATCTTAACTATTCTCCTTCCCTTCGGCTCTTCCCCTTCTTCTGGTTCACCCCGTCTCCTCAAGAACCTCCCGAATCTATCATGCGCCTAGGCCCAAGAGGCTGAAGGCCGCCGAGTCCTGCTGCCCTGACTACTTGCCCGGGCGCTCCCTCTCACAAGCTCGGGCGGGAGGCCCTGGGAGCCGCCATCTTGAGCCGCCTCTCTCTCCTCCCTTCCTCAGTCGTAGCCCTCCCCCGCCGGAAATGGCGGAGACCCGGCCCGGTTCCCACACACCCCCAAGTCCCTTGCACTGGCCGGCTTCCGGGGCGGGTGGAAAGGAGCCACAGGCACGGCGGTTGTCCCAGTCCCGCCGGCGCTCAGACCACAATTGTGGGAGCCGCCATCTTGAGACCGTCCCGCTTCCCCGCCCAGCGCTTAGCACAGCCGCCGCTCCCGCAACAGCCTCGACACTCGTAAGGGATAGAGGCGCGCCAGAGGCCAGTGGAAAGAGCTCGAATTCTTGGGGGCTGCTCGGGAGCTCGCGCCGTAGGACGCGTGATGTTCGAACCTTTCCCCTTAGTCCGCCTCTGCTCCTCAGGCTGCGTCTGCCGCCCTGGGAGCCGCCATCTTGAGAGTAACTCCCCCTTGCCCCCTATTCTCTTCCTCCTCCGTCAGTTTTTCCACTGCCAACCAAACGCAAGGCAGCGTCCGATCCTCGCTTCCCTCCTTATGACTCCTTCCCACGAGAGCCGCTCCAAGGAGCCAGAGTTAAGCCCCGAAGTGGCAACTGTACGGCAAGAGGAGCGGTAACGGCAGGGCGCTCATACCTCCTCCCTGGGAGCCGCCATCTTGTGTGAAGAAGTAACAACTAAACATGGCGGCGGTAGGGCGAGGGGGCGGGGTCGGGCGACGTCATTGCTCGCCCCCAACCTCCCCGTCTTCGCCCGGCCTCGCCTCTGCGCCGAGGCCTCTTAAAGGAGCCCTGGGCTGCCCCGCAACGAGAGCCCAAGGCCGCTGCGCGCTTGGCTTCGGCTCAGACCGTGCTCGTCAAGCGCAGCCGCGTCCAGCCCTGCGGCCCCTCCCAGCGCCCCTCCCAGCGCCCCTCCACACCTCCGCCCTGGGAGCCGCCATCTTGCCACTTCCTCTCGCCCGGCCGTCCACGGGCGTCAATAGCGACTTTCAGCACAAAACAAAGATGGCGGCCGTGGCATCGGGGAATGCCCGGATGAGGATACCTCAGACGAGCTTAGCCCCGCCCCCCTTGGGAACTAACCCCAGGTCGCTGAAGGGACACACACCCGGGGAGCTACGTGTAACAGGCAGTGGGGACGGGGCACAGGTCGTTGAGGGTGGCTTACGGGAGACACTAAAGTTGCGCCTCGGGCCTGGGAGCGGACGTTTTCCCGCTCCGCACGCCCAGCAGCCGCAGGAGGGGCGGCCCGAGGCCCGGCTCAGGGCAGCCGGAGGCGGGACGAGAGCGCGGCGGTGCGGTGACGCCACCGGCTCCCAGGGTCCCAGACTCGGCGGCCCCGCCCCCGAGCGCAGCGCCGCCGCCCGCGCGCCAACGAAAGGAGACAGGCCGCGCGCCCGGCGCAGCCCCACATTCTTGCTGGCTGCAAGGCGCGCAGCCTGGCCGACGGTACCGGAACCTCCCGGGCGCGCGCGGGAGACCTCGGCATCACCTCGCGTTACCCCGCCCCGCCTGCTTCCCAGAGTCCCGCGCCCCGCCCCGCGCGCAGGCGCATGGCGGCCTCTCGGGTCCGCCCTTTTTCGAGATTTGAATTTCCCCCAGCAAAGAGAGGCAAAATACCCGGATGGCGGTCGCTGGCCTTTTCGCGCCAATATTGTAAGTTCTCGCAACAGCCTTGAGAGGTGGGTACCGGCTCTACCCCCGCGTTCCAAATCTTTCTGGCGGCCGCCTGGGCGCTGCCCGGTCATCCTCACTGCCAGACACAGGCTGTAGGGCAAGGGTCCTGCTCTGGAGTCCGGGAGCAAGCAGCGACAACTTATAATTTTTACACTTTCTCTCATCTTTATGTCGACATCTTTATTTTCACCAACCTCTAACCGAAATTTGGCCTTTCCTGCAATTACGAATGTAGACAGCAGAGCACAGCATTAGCACAGATCATTTCAGATCGTAGGGCTTTTGTTGTAGATAATATGAAGTGAACAAAATTAAATTACAAGACCTACTGGCAGGCAGAATAACTACTTTGAAATTACGGTAGTTATTAAACCTGCCAGTAGAGCCTGTAATTTCACCTTAGTAAAGAAGCACATATATTAATTACTGTATCACATTTTCAAAAATATTTTAATAACCATCTTTCGAGAGACTAAATTCATGTTATAATTGTGTTTTTGTTAATGCATTTGGAAGCAGAGGCCAAGGAGGCCTGTGACACAGGAGAGGACAAGAAGCCCCCCACAGCATGGCTCCGCTGCCTCACCTCTCTGGCCCTGAGTACCTCTGCTGTAAAATAAGGAAACCAAGCTGCTGGTTACCAGGGCCCTTGCCCAATGTCAGCCATTTTCTCCCAAGAGTTCAGAAATCACTGGTTGCTCCGGGCTCTTTGGGCATCCGAGTGGCCAGGATTGACCTCACCTGAGGGGGGCGGTGGTCCTACAGTAGAGCGCTCGGACTGGCATCACCTTATCCGCAGAAAGGTGGCAAGGACGCTCAGCATAATCAGGCGCAAGCAGCGGCTGTCATAAATGCTATAGGAAAGCAGCTACCTCTTGTGACAGAGCCCCAGGAAGCAGGAGAGTCTGAGGAACATATATTGACTCTTAACTGGGAGAGAAATTCCCCCATAAAACCCCAGAATGGCCAGCCAATGCTGTTGAACTCTCAGCCATTGTGTGCCAGGCATGGGGAAGTTGTGAAGAACTTTATGAGTGTCATATAATACGGGTCGTGGCAGCTCAGGGGTACAGAGGAGCTAGGCCTTAAATTGCCCAGCCTGGTCTTCCTGGTGGACTTGGGAAGTTGGTTTGATAACATGTCACTTTCCACTTGCACAGAGGTTCAAATGAAGTCTGCCCGGCAGCCCGAGAGAAGAGTTGCTTTCCATGCCCTTCCTAGACCTTTATCAAGTTGACAGTGTTTGACTCCTGTCCTCAGCTCTCATCCATGCTTGCTGGCAGACAGGAAGGTCAAGCTAGTGCAGGCCCCAAAAGCCTGACAACTTCACACCAGGGAGCCAGGCTCCAGATGGGTACCAGCAGGGACCCAGGGACACCAGGCAGGTCTTCAGCTGGCCTCCCACTGGAGTCAAGAGCTGAATGTGCAAGCAACTCAGAGGAAATGATAGTGGAGTTGAGGGTGTGAGCAGGCTGGGGCAGTACAGAAGGAGGGCTGCAGAGTCTCCTAGCTGAAGGACAGACTGGGTCTACAGAGCTTAAACGGCTATGTAGGGATGGCACTTTGATGTCTGGCCAAGAGGCTGTGATGTGACCATGTGTGGAGAGCCAGCCACTAAAGGGTATTAAGCAGGGCCTGCTATGACCTTATCTGGGGGTCATCAAGGAGAAGGTATAGGTTGCTATGTGCAGACCATGTTAGCGGTGGCTGGCCTGGAAGTAGGGACCCTGGGGCAGGGTGGTCCCCCAGGCCCAGTGGCTCCTTAACCAGAGAGGAGGAAGTGGGAGGTGGTGCATGCCAGGGCCACACGCTGAGATGGAGGCTTGTGGTCTCCTTAACAGCAGACCCCCAAGGCAGGATAGGAACAAGAAAGCTTGGCAGGAGGCCCAGCAGACCACTCCCCAGAGAATACAGGTGAATGCCTAGGGCCCGGGTGAGAAGTGAGATGGCCACTAGGACCAGTGAGGGTGAGGAAAGAGCAAAGGCGCTGGTTCTGTGCTTGAGTCGGACGGAACTAAAATTGAGCAGGACTTCACTGAGCACCAGAGCGAGAGCAGAGAATCAGACTCTACCTCTCCTTTCCAGGGCCTAAACTATAGGATGGAAGATGAACGTCGTGCCTTAAAAAAAACGGTGCTCGGTGGTCTACATATATAAGAAGTCATTTGATGCACACAACTCTGCAGGAAGGTCCTGGTGGCATCCCCATTCTACAGGTATGTAAACCAAGGCCCGCAAAGGTTAGGACCCAAAGTCACACAGTTAGTAGGTAGGGAAGCCAGGGTTCGAAGACACACAGTCCATCTCATCTCCATGCCTGCCTGCCTGCCGTCTTGGCTTTCAGTCATTTTCACAGCATTGAACCTCTTCTCTCTTTGATACTAATATATTTCTGGGCTACTAGATCAACTCATACCACAGCTGGCCCCAGAGCAGTTGACAGTCAGTGGGAAGTCCATATTCTTTTTAAATGGCTGCTACTGTAGCTACAGGAAATGGAAGGCTTGATTGTGGGCCAGGGAAGAACGTGATTTGGAACCATGTGGTACTATGGCAGAGCAGGAGGCGACCCAGGGTGGCAGGCCTCGGACAGCTTCCTGTGCTGCCTGGCCTCATACCCAAGAAGCAGAGAGGAGGTGCTTGTCCTCCACCTCCCTGCTCCTTCTCCTCCAGCCCCATGCCATCCCTTGCCTTGGGTTCCAGAACTTGGGCCACAGCTAACCATCTGCAACAGTCTGTTCAACTGGTGCTTGGCCTGAAACATCTACATTTACAATACCACTGAGATGGAAAAGCCCATTCTGAGCTGTAGGAAAGGTTTAAATCTCTAAATGAAGTGTCTCTAAGGGAAGTAGGGCAGTGAGTGGGGGGATTATAGTACACAGTGAAGTATGGAGAGCATAGACGTCACCCCTAGGTCAGAGGGTTCTACAGGCTCCTAGAGGCGATGTGTGAGGAGGCGAGTGTGTTGTGGGTATCACTTCACTTCCTTTTCTGTTTTTTTCTGACAAAAACTTGGTGGATCCTAAGGCTGAGAGTCAGAAAGATGGAAGCTCTTTTTGGATGATTTGCTTTCTTTTTCTTTTTTCCAATTGCTTTCTTCTTTTTTTATTGAGTTTTTATTTTTTTATTCATTTTGTTATCATTAATCTACAATTACATGAAGAACATTATGTTTACTAGACTTCCGCCTTCACCAAGTCCCCCCCACAAACCCCATTACAGTCACTGTCCATCAGCGTACTGAGATGCTATAGAATCACAACTTGTCTTCTCTGTGTTGCGCAGCCCTCCCCGTGCCCCCCACGCACTATACATGCTAATCATTAAGGCCCCCTTTCTTTTTCCCCACCCTTATCCCTCCCTTCCCACCCACCCTCCCCAGTCCCTTTCCCTTTGGTAACTGTGAGTCCATTCTTGGGTTCTGTGATTCTGCTGCTGTTTTGTTCCTTCAGTTCTTTTCTTTGTTCTTATACTCCACAGATGAGTGAAATCATTTGGTACTTGTCTCTCTCCACCTGGCTTATTTCACTGAGCATAATCCCCTCTAGCTCCATCCATGTTGTTGTGAATGGTAGGATTTGTTTTCTTCTTATGACTGAATAGTATTCCACTGTGTATATGTACCACCTCTTCTTTATCCATTCATCTACTGATGGACACTTAGGTTGCTTCCATTTCTTGGCTATTGTAAATAGTGCTGCGATAAACATAGGGGTGCATCTGTCTTTTTCAAACTGGAGTGCTGCATTCTTAGGGTAAATTTCTAGAAGTGGAATTCCTGGGTCAAATGGTATTTCCATTTTGAGCTTTTTGAGGACCCTCCATACAGCTTTCCACAATGGTTGACCTAATTTACATTCCCACCAGCAGTGTAGGAGGGTTCCCCTTTCTCCACAACCTCACCAACATTTGTTGTTATTTGTCTTTTGGATGGTGGTGATCCTTACTGGTGTGAGGTGATACCTCATTGTGGTTTTAGTTTGCATTTCTCTGATGACTAGCGATGTGGAGCATTTTTTCATGTGTCTGTTGGCCATCTGAATTTCTTCTTTAGAGAACTATCTGTTCAGTTCCTCTGCCCATTTTTTAATTGGATTATTTGCTTTTTGTTTGTTGAGGTGTGTGAGCTCTTTATATATTTTGGATGTCAACCCTTTATCGGATCTGTCATTTATGAATATATTCTGTACGGTACTGTAGGGTACCTTCCATACTGTAGGGTACCTTTTTGTTCTATTGATGGTGTCCTTTGCTGTACAGAAGCTTTTCAGCTTGGTGTAGTCCCACTTGTTCGTTTTTGCTTTTGTTTCCCTTGCCCGGGGAGATATGTTCATGAAGATGTTGCTCATGTTTATGTCCAAGAGATTTTTGCCTATGTATTTTTCTAAGAGTTTTATGGTTTCATGACTTACATTCAAGTCTTTGATCCATTTCGAATTTACTTTTGTGTATGGGGTTAGACAGTGATCCAGTTTCATTCTCTTACATGTAGCTGTCCAGTTTTGCCAGCACCATCTGTTGAAGAGACTGTCATTTCCCCATTGTATGTCCATGGCTCTTTTATCGTATATTAATTGACCATATATGTTTGGGTTAATGTCTGGAGTCTGTATTCTGTTCCACTGGCCTGTGGCTCTGTTCTTGTGCCAGTACCAAACTGTCTTGATTACTGTGGCTTTGTAGTAGAGCTTGAAGTTAGGGAGAGAGATCCCCCCCACTTTATTCTTCCTTCTCAGGATTGCTTTGGCTATTTGGGGTCTTTGGTGTTTCAATATGAATTTTTGAACTATTTGTTCGAGTTCGTTGAAGAATGTTGTTGGTAATTTGATAGGGATTGCATCAAATCTGTATATTGCTTTGGGCAGGATGGCTATTTTGACGATATTAATTCTTCCTAGCCAAGAGCATGGGATGAGTTTCCATTTGTTAGTCTCCTCTTTAATTTCTCTTAAGAGTGTCTTATAGTTGTCAGGGTATAGGTCTTTCACTTCTTTGGTTACGTTTATTCCTAGGTATTTTATTCTTTTTGATGTAATTGTGAATGGGATTGTTTTCCTGATTTCTCTTTCTATTAGTTCATTGTTAGTGTATAGGAAAGCCACAGATTTCTGTGTATTAACTTTGTATCCTGCAACTTTGCTGCATTCCGATATCACTTCTAGTAGTTTTGGAGTGGAGTCTTTAGGGTTTTTTATGTACAATATCATATCATCTGCAAATAGTGACAGTTTAACTTCTTCTTTACCAATCTGGATTCCTTGTATTTCTTTGTTTTGTCTGATTGCCGTGGCTAGGACCTCCAGTACTATGTTGAATAACAGTGGGGAGAGTGGGCATCCCTGTCTTGTTCCTGATCTCAGAGGAAAAGCTTTCAGCTTCTTGCTGTTCAGTATGATGTTGGCTGTGGGTTTATCATATGTGGCCTTTATTATGTTGAGGTACTTGCCCTCTATACCCATTTTGTTGAGAGTTTTTATCATGAATGGATGTTGAATTTTGTCAGATGCTTTTTCAGCATCTATGGAGATGATCATGTGGTTTTTGTCCTTTCTGTTTATGTGGTGGATGAAGTTGATGGATTTTCTAATGTTGTACCATCCTTGTATCCCTGGGATGAATCCCACTTGGTCATGGTGTATGAGCCTTTTGATGTATTTTTGAATTGGGTTTGCTAATATTTTGTTGAGTGTTTTTGCATCTGTGTTCATCAGGGATATTGGTCTGTAATTTTCTTTTTTGGTGGGGTCTTTGCCTGGTTTGGGTATTAGGGCGATGTTGGCTTCATAGAATGAGTTTGGGAGTATTCCGTCCTCTTCTATTTTTTGGGAAACTTTAAGGAGAATGGGTGTTATGTCTTCTCTGTATGTCTGATAAAATTCTGAGGTAAATCCATCTGGCCTGGGGGTTTTGTTCTTGGGTAGTTTTTTGATTACTGCTTCAATTTCTTTGCTTGTAATTGGTTTGTTTAGATTTTCTGTTTCTTCCTTGGTCAGTCTTGGAAGGTTGTATTTTTCTAGGAAGTTGTCCATTTCTTGTAGGTTTTCCAGCTTGTTAGCCGTCGTGATGTTTACTTTCTCATTTCTGATTCTGTTGATGTGTGTTGATTCTCTTTTTCTCTTAATAAGTCTGGCTAGAGGCTTATCTATTTTGTTTATTTTCTCAAAGAACCAGCTCTTGGTTTTACTGATTTTTTCTATTGTTTTATTCTTCTCAATTTTATTTATTTCTTCTCTGATCTTTATTATGTCCCTCCTTCTGCTGACTTTAGGCCTCATTTGTTCTTTTTCCAATTTCGATAATTGTGACATTAGACTATTCATTTGGGTTTGTTCTTCCTTCTTTAAATATGCCTGGATTGCTATATACTTTCCTCTTAAGACTGCTTTCGCTGCATCCCACAGAAGTTGGGGCTTTGTGTTGTTGTTGTCATTTGTTTCCATATATTGCCTGATCTCTATTTTAATTTGGTCGTTGATCCATTGATTATTTAGGAGCATGTTGTTAAACCTGCATGTGTTTGTGGACCTTTTTGCTTTCTTTGTACAATTTAGTTCTAGTTTTATACGTTTGTGGTCTGAAAAGTTGGTTGGTAGAATTTCAATCTTTTTGAATTTATTGAGGCTCTTTTTGTGGCCTAGTATATGGTCTATTCTGGAGAATATTCCATGTGCACTTGAGAAGAATGTGTATCCTGTTGCTTTTGGATGTAGAGTTCTGTAGCTGTCTATTAGGTCCATCTGTTCTAGTGTGTTGTTCAGTGCCTCTGTGTCCTTACTATTTTCTGTCTGGTGGATCTGTCCTCTGGAGTGAGTGGTGTGTTGAAGTCTCCTAAAATGAATGCATTGCATTCTGTTTCCTCCTTTAGTTCTGTTAGTATTTGTTTCACATATGCTGGTGCTCCTGTGTTGGGTGCATATATATTTAGAATGGTTATATCCTCTTGTTGGACTGAGCCCTTTATCATTATGTAATGTCCTTCTTTATCTCTTGTTACTTTCTTTGTTTTGAAGTCTATTTTGTCTGATACTAGTACTGCAACACCTGCTTTTTTCTCCCTGTTGTTTGCATAAAATATGTTTTTCCATCCCTTGACTTTTAGTCTGTGCATGTCTTTGGGTTTGAGGTGAGTCTCTTGTAAGCAGCATATAGATGGGTCTTGCTTTTTTATCCATTCAGTGACTCTGTGTCTTTTGATTGGTGCATTCAGTCCATTTACATTTAGGGTGATTATCGATAGGTATGTACTTATTGCCATTGCAGCCTTTAGGTTCATGGTTACCAAAGGTTCAAGGTTAACTTCTTTACTGTCTTAGAGTCTAACTTAACTCACTTAGTATGCTGTTACAAATACAATCTAAAGGTTCTTTTCTGTTTCTCCTCCTTTTTCTTCCTCCTCCATTCTTTATATATTAGGTATCATAGTCTGTACTTTTTGTCTATCCCTTGATTGACTTTGGGGATAGTTAATTTAATTTTGCATTTGCTTAGTAATTAGCTGTTCTACTTTCTTTACTGTAGTTTTATTACCTCTGGTGACAGCTATTCAACCTTAGGAACACTTCCATCTATAGCAGTCCCTCCAAAATAGACTGTAGAGATGGTTTGTGGGAGGTAAATTCTGTCAGCTTTTGCTTATCTGGAAATTGTTTAATCCCTCCTTCAAATTTAAATGATAATCTTGCCGGATAAAGTAATCTTGGTTCCAGGCCCTTCTGCTTCATGGCATTAAATACATCATGCCACTCCCTTCTGGCCTGTAAGGTTTCTGCTGAGAAGTTTGATCGTAGCTTGATGGGCTTTCCTTTGTATGTGATCTTATTTCTGTCTCTGGCTGCTTTTAACAGTCTGTCCTTATCCTTGATCTTTTCCATTTTAATTACTATGTGTCTTGGTGTTGTCTTCCTTGGGTCCCTTGTGTTGGGAGATCTGTGCACCTCCATGGCCTGAGAGACTATCTCCTTCCCCAGACTGGGGAAGTTTTCAGCAACTACCTCCTCAAAGACACTTTCTATCCCTTTCTCTCTCTCTTCTTCTGGTATCCCTGTAATGCGAATATTGTTCCGCTTGGATTGGTCACACAGTTCTCTCAATATTGTTTCATTCTTAGAGATCCTTTCTTCTCTCTGTGCTTCAGCTTCTTTGTATTCCTCTTCTCTAGATTCTATTTCATTTATCGTCTCCTCCACTGTATCCAACCTGCTTTTATTACCCTCCATCGTGCTCTTCAACGATTGGATGTCCGACCTGAATTCATTCCTGAGTTCTTGGATGTCTTTCCATACCTCCATTAGCATGTTGGTGATTTTTCTTTTGAAGTCCCTTTCAGGAAGAGTCACGAGGTCCATATCGTTTAAATCTTTCTCAGGAGTTGTATTAATAATTTTACTCTGGACAAGGTTCCTTTGGTGTTTCATGTTTGTATATGGCGCCCTCTAGTGTCCAGAAGCTCTATTCTGGATCTGCTCAGCCCCTGAAGCAATGTCGGGGGTCAGAGGGGAGCGGTACTGGTGCCTGGGGGGAGGAAAGAGCTGTTCCCTGCTTCCCGGCTGCTGTGCCTGTTTCCACTGCCTGAGCCAGTGGGCCGGTCACACTGGTATAAGTTTTTGTCCCAGAGCAGCTGGATATGGATCCCTGCTTTCCACAAGCAGCCAGAATCCCAGTCTCCCCAGGAATTCTGCCTGTATAAACTTTCCAACCCAGTAGTCATGCGAGTCTCTTGGAAGCCACATGAAATGTAGGTTTGTGCTCCCAGAGCAGATCTCCGGAGCTAGGTATTCAGCAGTCCCAGGCCTTCCTCTTCCTCCCTGTTCCATTTGTCTTCCTCCCCGGGTGAGCTGGGGTGGGGGAGGGGCTTGGGTCCCGCAGAGCCGCAGCTCTGGTACTAGTCCGGTTCACTGAGGTCTGCTCTTTTCTCCAGGTGTGTGCAGTCTGACATTGTCCTCTTTCCTGTTGCTCTCTCAGGATTAGTTGCGCCAACTATATTTTCTAATTGTATCCAGTTTTAGGAAGAGGCCTCTGTCCCTGTCATGCTGCCATCTTTAATCCTAATGGATGAGTTGCTGTCTAACCACACTCTTTTTTTTAATTTTATTTATTTATTTATTTATTTTTTGAGAGGGCATCTCTCATATTTATTGATCAAATGGTTGTTAACAATAAAATTCTGTATAGGGGACTCAATGCACAATCATTAATCAACCCCAAGCCTAATTCTCAACAGTCTCCAATCTTCTGAAGCATAACAAACAAGTTCTTACATGGTGAACAAGTTCTTACATAGTGAATAAGTTCTTACATGGTGAACAGTAACCACACTCTTTTTGTTACCACAACAGAAAAAGGCAGAACGCCCCTTCATTACCACCAGCCAGTTGGCAGGAGCACTGCCTTCCTCTGGCCTGCCACCACCGTTCCCAGGCGGGGTCGCAGCCTCTGCAGCGGAAATCCTGGGGACTTCGTCCTGCTGGCTCAGCTGGGGGGCCGAGGAGTGTTTTGCAAAAGCTGTTTATCTAAATTCCAAAGTAACAGTGGAGGCTGCCTCTCTTTTAAGCTCTTCTCCTTGACTCCCACCTACGGTTGCAGATGAAGCCTGAGTCAAGGCAGGCCCTCTTCCACGTGGCTGTGGCCAGCAGCCTCTGTGTGACCACTGTCTACACAGGTGTTTTTGAAGGTGTCGTCATCCAGGTGGGCTACGAGCACTATGCTGAAGCAGCGGTAGCCAGCCTCCCCACCTTTCTAGCCATGCCCTTCAACTCGCTCATTAACTTGGCCTACATGCTCCTGGGAGGGTACTGGCTGCGGAGGAAGGCCAGTGCCCCAGGGCACCCCGCAGCTGTGCAGAGGGCTCAGTACCTGAAGGATGTCTTCGCTGCCATGGCTCTGGTCTATGGCCCCGTTCAGTGGCTGCGCATTGGGGTGCAGACGCACTCTGCTGCTGTGCTGGACCAGTGGCTCACCTTGCCCATCTTCGCGTGGCCAGTGGCCTGGTGCCTCTACCTAGACAGGGGCTGGAAGCCCTGGCTGTTCCTCACCGTGGAGTGCCTCTCCCTGTGCAGTTACAGCCTTGCCTTGCTGCACCCCTATGGGTTTGAAGTTGTGCTGGGCATGCACATGGCAGCCGCAGTGAGCCTAGCCCTCCGTGCCCACAGGCGCTATGGCAGTGGCTCCTCAGGAATGTACTTGGCTTTGGGCATGCTTTCCTGCCTGGGCTTTGTGGTCCTCAAGCTGTGTGACCATCAGCTTGCGAGATGGCATCTCTTCCAGTGGCTCACCGGCCACTTCTGGTCCAAAGTCTGTGATGTGCTCCAGTTCCACTTTGCATTCTTATTTCTGACAAATGTCCACACTTGCCAAAGACGCGCTCCTGAGGGGAAGATGCATTAAACTGAAAAGAAGCTACCTAGAAAGAGTGGCCCCCACCCTGCGACATCAAAATGGACTATCAGATGACATTCTGTCATCGGTGTTACATTTAAGATTTATGATGATGATATGATGGTTACATGGAAGATTGTCCTCTGAAGTTATAAGCTACAGAATTTAGGGGTGAAATGTTGTGCTCTATGCAACTTGCTTTCAAAGAGAGTAAGCAAATATCTAGGTGCAAGGGAGGTGCTGGTGCCTTGTACTCTTATAACCTTTCTGTAGTTTTCAGTTTTTCAGAATAAAATGTTGGGGGGAAACGACCCCAAGAAATCCACCACTTCCAGTTGGAGAAAAAATGGTTGTCTACAGTAGCTCTGGGATTTCGGTGACAGCTGGGCAGGGTATCTTCTGGCCAGTGTGCCAGGCCTGGCAGTGGGGTTACCAGTGAGGTCCCCAGAAGTGACTGGGTTCAGGGACACCTTGTCACATTATACACATGCCCAGCAGACTGATCAGGAAATTGGAAGGCCAGAACAATAGCTCACTGTGACATCTGTGACTGCCAGAACATCAGGTCACATGGAAGCCACGTCACCTCAGACCCTTTGTGAAACAAGGCAGGGTAGATCTAGATGAAGGAACACACACAAATGTCAAAAGCTGAATTCTCAACAGAATCTCTCTGGGTGATCCACTCATAGAGCTGGGTGGGGCTTAGATATCCTTAGCTGCTAAGGTTACTGAACTGTCATGTGTCTGTCACCATTGGGGAGACCCAGAACATGGTCTGAGCAAGACCTACATCCTTGTCACCCAGGTCCTTAGGAACCATGATCTCCTGATGGCATCTCAGGGTGGGGCCCTGGAATTGGCATGTACAAACCCCCTAGCAGATGACATGTGTGAACCAGTGAGCCTGGGGGTGACTCTGGGACTGAAGAGATGCTGAGGATCCTGCCTTTGGGTCACCCCTGCAAACCCGTGAAGCCCAGCTACCCTTGGCATTCTTTCTTCCCACTTATTAATGTGTTCTTAGACACCTGTTTCATCCCGTCACCTGAAAGGTGTCTGGTCTTTAAAGACAAAGGTGAAGGCAGAGGAGAGAAGGATGCCCTGTCGTTGCTGAATGGCATCTCAGGGCGACCTGCCCTTCCTGGGCCCCTCTCCACAGAGCCTCATGGCAGCCAAGCCATCACCTGAAGAACGTGGTAGATGAGGGCCCATGAGCACTGCACCTCCCCCAGGGCGTGTGGGGGGAGTCGAGAGCAGAGGTGGTGTTCATTTGAGGAAACAGCTTTGTTCCATTACAGTCATCTCGGAGGCTTTGCACCCTAGAAGAGGAGAAAGGCTATGGGAGTCTCCAGAGAGGCTGCCCTTTCCCCAAAGAGGCCAGAGAGAAGGGAGGAAGGCGAGCTTCCTTCTTCATTCCATGCCTTTGAGCCACAAGCACCCATAACTTCTCTTTTCTTTCTACCAATACCTACATAATAAATAGCTCCGAGAACCTTCTGGTTTTCATTCTGTGCCTGTGTCAGGCTGGATGTCCACAGGAAACAGGTGGCATTCAGGGTGGTCTCATGGAGAACTGTGCACACTACCTTGCAGGGCGGGCACTGGGAACCTCTACCACCCCTCGCCCTGGGGAGACTCCACCCAAAGGAAAGACTCACGTGGGAGAGACAGCGTGGGCGGGCGGAGACCTCCAGGAGCCCAGCCCCACTCTCTCCTGCCAGGCGCCCATCCAAGGTTGTCAGATGAAATACAGGATGACAAAATGTTCTGGTCCCTGTGGTGCCATGAGACATGCTTATACTAAAAAATTGTTGTTCATTGTTTTTCTGAAATTCAGATTTAACTGGGTGTCCTGTCTTTATTTACTAAATTAGACAGCTCTACATTGAGCTAACCCAATCAAAGCCAGAGGCCTGGAACCTTCTCTCTCTGCTCCCTCGTTCTGACCAGTGTTGCTCCAAGTGTGGCCAGCCTGAGCCATGCAGCTTCCTGAGTGCCCCCCCCAACTCTGGCCCTGGGGAGTCCTGGCTTCTGGGGCTGAGACCTCCCCCCACCTCAGCCCTGCCCCGGGGTTCAAGGGTGTCAGCAGTGTTTGAGATGCTGAGAAAAGGGGCTGGTGGCTGTGCCCACTCTGGGCACCCCGGGCTCTGCTCTGAGCTCTGCAGCCCTTTTGGCCACAGGGCGTCCGAGGGGTTCTTCTGCTCTGCCCCCTGCCCACCCCGTTTGTTCACTTATTGTCACTCTCCTCATATCCAACCTGCCCCGAGCAGCTGAGAAGGCAGTGGTCAACGGAGGGCTCCTCTCTGTGCATTTGGCCTAATGGGTTAGAGGGTCCAAAGCTGGGAGGGGTCTTAGAAACCATTATTTCACAGAAACAAACTCTATAGAAGTTTGACTTGACTTAAAGTTGCAACACTGAGCATCTGAAACCTAGGCCCAGTGCCTTACTCTACCTCTCCCTGGAAGTGACAACAGTAGTGTCACTGCTGGGCCTCTCCCTGGCTTCCCCATACCATAGCTGCCTCTCATGAAGAGTTGTATTGGTTTGGCTCTGTGTAGGTTGCACAGACTCATCTGCAGGGAACAGTGAGCCACCTGAGAGGACTGTCAGGGATCTGGTGGCCTCGTCCTAGGACATACACGGTGAGGGGTGCACATGCTGCCCCAGGCCTACTGTGTCTTTCGTGTGCATTGGTGATGTTCCTTGCTTGGCACGTGTTGTGCCGATGCCTCCCCAGCTTTCATTCAGTGCTACTAGAAACCCACTGACGTTCATACTTCACATTTCTACCAGCAACAAGAGAGACCCCCCTAGACCCCCAACCACCAGCAAGGTGTTAGCCACTTTCTCAGTTTGCCAGTCTGATGGGGTCCAAGCAAGATGTCATTGTGACTGTACCTCACGTCCCTCCCCCTGTGCAGGTGTTGGAAGTTTGGGCTTGTTCATCAGTAAGTTGCTGGGCACTTTTTCTTCTCAATTTGTAGGAGCTCTTTTTTTTTTATTAAGGTATCATTGATATACACTCTTAGGAAGGTTTCATATGAAAAACATTGTGGTTACTATGTTCACCTATATTATCGAGTCCCCCCCATACCCCATTGTAGTCACTGTCCATCAGCGTAGTAAGATGCCACAGAGTCACTACTTGTCTTCTCGGTGCTATGCTGCCTTCCCCGTGCCCCCCCTTACATTCTGTGTGCCAATCGCAATGCAGAGCACTCTGGGGTGCTGTGATTCTGCTGCTGTTTTGCTCCTTCAGTTTTTGCTTTGTTCTTATGCTCCACAGATGAGTGAAATCATTTGGTATTTGTCTTTCTCCGCCTGGCTTATTTCACTGAGCATAATACCCTCTAGCTCCATCCATATTGTTGCAAACGGTAGGATTTGTTTCTTTCTTATGGCTGAATAGTATTCCACTGTGTATATGTACCACAAGTTCTTTATCCATTCATCTCCTGATGGACACTTAGGGTGCTTGTAGGAGCTCTTTCTTATATTATAAATGTTAGACATAATCTGTCACACAGATGACAGATGTTTTAGTTATCATTAGTCTTTTGATTTCGTGGGTATTTTAAAGGAACATGGTTGAAGGTTTATGTAGTCATATGTTTATATGTCTTTTCTTTACAGCTTTTGGGTTTCTGGTCTTGCTTAATGTATGTCAAATCTTAACATCTATTGCTGCTTCAGTTCTTTTTCATGATAAAATTTAATTATAAAATTATTAAAAATAATTATTATAAAAAGTTTACATTTAGAAATAAAACAGTGCAGCTGCTATCATTGTCAACATAACAGTTTACTAAACTGGCGCTAACTGCCACACTTTGTGATCACGTTTAATGGAAGTGAGGGGATGCTGAAGCCATGTGGCAGGAGGTCACTGCTGCCTGGGAAAGCGCAGGAGATTCTGTTTCTCAGCCCTAAAGATTGGGCACATGCAAGAGGCAAAGCAGCTCTCTCGCCTCTGAAGGTCTGAAGGTCTCTCCGTGTAAGTAGAACTCTGAATAAACATAGACTAGGTGACTTATTTATGGCCTCAGGCAGCCCCCAAATAGTCATGTGATTGGGAGCACCTCTACCCCTGCGCAACGGAGGCTTCCCCCCACTTCTTTCAGCCTCAGTGTCTCACTGCTGAGCCACACTGCCTTTGTCCTGAGTGTCCCTGGAGGCCCTGCTGCCTCTCTGCTAAGTGACCTGGAGGCTGGGGGGCGCTGCTTCCAGGGCACAGCCCCTGTGGATCTGGAGAGCCACCGCAGCCTGATGACTGTTTGCAGCCTAGGGCACGTTGGCATGGCAGGTCCTTCGAACCATTTTTGTGTTTTACTTGTCTTCTACCTCCAGCCTTCCACTTTGATCTTTGCCTTATGTTGCTCTTCAGAACCATTGACTTCTGCTTTCGCTTCTCCTTTTTTTTTCTTGACCCTGCCTGACTTCCACGGGGCCTCTGCCAGGCATCTGTGCCACCAGCTCAGCCAGCTCAGGTCTCTTCCTTTGAAGGAGGTGAAACCTAACAGATCACACTGGAGCCTCAGAGCTGGCTCTGCCCTGCTCCCTCCCCAGCATGCTCTCGCCCCTCTCCTATGTGTGGCTACAGGGCACTAGCAGTCGTTCCTACTGTCTTGCATGTGTTGTGACTCTCTATGAATGCACCATGCGGTCCAGATTCTTCTCCTACAGGCTGCAGGCCCACATCAGCGGGAGTGTTTCTTCAGGGCTCCTGGGGTGCCGCCGTCCATGTCTCTCTGCTTATGTGTGGGCGCTCACTTGGGCATCGGCCTGGGCCTGGCACAGCCACATTTCAACTTGACTAGAAGTTGCCAAATCCCTTGTCAAAGGGGTTGCTCAAATTACTGCCCACCAGAGTTCCCATTGCTCCATGGCCTCGCCAGCACACGGCATGATTAAAAGGACTTCCTGTCTGCCCATCTGATTATGTGAAGTGGAATTTCATTTCCTTCTTGTTTGCCTTTCTCAGCTTAAAATTGAGGTTGTCTGAAAAAACTAAACAGAATTACTGTCTGACGGCACCTCCATTTCTGGCTGCATACCCCAAGGAAGTGAAAGTAGGGACTCAAACAGAGGTCTGCACCATGTTCACAGCAGCATGAGTCGCAGCGGCCAGAAGGTGGGAACAACCCGGGTGTCCATCGATGGCTGAGTGGAGAAAGGAAATGGGGGCTGTCCATACAGTGCGATAGCAAAAAGGAGGGAAATTCTTGATGACATTGTGCTAAGTGAAACTGCGCGCCGCCATAAACAGACGCTGTATGGCTCCACGTCTACGAGGTGAGGGACGTAGAGCAGTCAGAGTCAGAGAGACAGAAAGGCGGACGGGGGGCTGGGCTGGGGGAGTGGGGTGGGGAGTTGGTGTCTCACGGGGACAGAGTTCAGCGTGGGGAGATGAACAAGTTCTGGGGAGGGATGGTGGGGATGCTGTACAAAATATAAATGCTCTTAATTTCACATAGCTGTACACTTGAAAGTGGTTAAAATGGTAAATTTTATGTTATCTGTATTTATCCACATTTTTTAAATTTGACATTGATCTTTGCAATTTGCTACCTGGGGAGACCTTGGGTGAGTTTCTTAAGTGCTCTGTGCCTCAGTTTCCTCTCTCTAAAAGGAGCCACTCACAACACTCTCACACGATGAGAGCTGGTTGCAAGGGTTAGGCAAATGTCTGCGGTACTGTCAACCTCACAGCCTTGCACTCCGATGTCGAGGAGACGCAAGTCGCGTGTCAGTAGCTAACAGTTACTGAGGGAGAAGTTGAATGACCTTCAAGTTCATGGAGGTACTACGAGGCCAAGATGGAATCTGTCCTGGGGCTTTAAACTTCCCTCCCTCCCTAGCTGTTGCCCATTACTTTGTTGTTAGTAACTGGAACCCTTGGGATACAAATTTCATTTTGAAAATACATTTTTAAATTGAGCTACAGCTCACAGACACCCAATTCCCCCGTTGAAAGCGGACAGCCCTTGGCTTTTAGAACATTCACAGGGCTGTGCGACCATCCCCACCATCTAATTGCAGCATGTTGTCATTACCAGAAAGAAGCCCTGTGCTTGCTAGCAGGCACTCCCTGCCCTCCCTGCCCCAGCCCCGGGCACCCACGACCGGCTTTCCGCCTCTAGGGATTGGCCGGTCCCGAGTATTTCACATCAGCGGAAGCATGGGACACAGGGCCTTTTGGGCCTGGCTGTTCTCAGCATAATGCTGCCAAGGTGCATCCGTGTTGTAGCACATGTCAGTACTTCATTCCTTTTTTCTTTTTTACAATTTCTATAATATTTTATTGAAGTGTAGTTGATATGTGCTTCATTCCTTTGTACGGCTAGATAGTACTCCCGTGTATGGGTAGACTACGTTGTGTTTATCCATTCATCAAATGATGGACATTTGGGTTATTCCCACCTTTTGGCTCTTATGAGTAATGCCACTATGAACAATTTGTGTACAAGTTTCTCTGTGAACAAATATTTTCCCTGCTCGTGGATATATAGCTAGGAGTGGAAGTGTGGGACTATGTGCTAATTCCATGCATCCTTGTCTGAGGAGACACCACAATGTTCCCATAGCAGCTGCACCATTTCGTATTCCCAGCAGTGGTGCACGACGATGCACCCTGGCCAGTCCTTGTTACTGATTTTTTATTATAGCCATCCTTGTGGGTATGAAGTCATATCTCATTATGGTTTGAAAACACATTCTTAATTTTCAAAAGCCTCTAATAAGAAGGACAGTAGCACACACTCAGATGTGTCATGGGTCAAGTGTGGACACAGGAGGCCATGGTGCCTGGCCCCCACCACCTCAGCTTCACCAGAGAGCACCCTGCCCTTGCCAGGCAAGCTGTTCAGAAATGTTTGTCATTTGAAACTATTCCTCTTTGCCATTCAGATGGGCTTTTTTCCCCTAGATTGTTCTTTAAACTGTACAACCTGAACAGGTGGAGGGGCTACGCCTGTACTCCTGGGGGGCCAACACAACACGACAGATGTCACCTCTGAGAGACCTTCAGAGGAGGTGACTGTCAGAGATCACAGAGATTGCCATAACGTATCAAAACCACCACCCTTGTCTTGAGGAAACATTTTCCTCTACCCTTCAAGGTTCTTCTAGTTGGCCAAAGAATCAGATTGACAGGAGACAAATTAACAGGAAGAAATCAAATTGAATGAAGGGCAGTCTACACAGGAGATTCCAAAGACAGGGACAATAAGGCATGTATGTCCCTGTGATCCAGGGAGGAGGGGTAGCAGTCTGGAACTTCACAGGGGAAGGGAAGCAGTTCACAGGCAGATGAAAGAGTAAATGCTTGGTAAACAACTGGCTGGGCCGCACAGAAACAGTGGGGCGCAGAGAGGACCCATAACAGGTTCTCCTAAATCCCTCCTTGCCTGCCACCCCTCTCATATGATAATGTTCTCTAAGGTGTTAGCTCTCCCCTGGAGCAGGGCCTCTATCTAAATCCTTTTAAGGCAGTTAGGGGGAAAGTCAGAGGTTTTTTTCTAACTCTTTTGGGTCTTGATTGTTTCCAGCTCGACATAATCTGCACATCAAAGCGGCACCTTGGGGTGGCCTGCCCTGGCCCTACACTGTTTACTAGAGACCTAAGGCACCTGTCTTCAGAAAGAGTACACGTGAAAGAGTCAGAAAGAACCAAGAGATCTGGCATGGCTGTATTAATCTCCTACAAAATAGACTTTTGGACAACATAAGAGCATTTTAGGAATAAAGTTAAAGTGGGTTCCAAATATACAAATCAAAAAGTGAGAGACCTCCAGGAAGAAATAGACAAACTTAGCATCATGGAGGGTTCAGTGGGTTTCCCTTGAAGGTACTTAGGTCAAACACACCAGTTCAGTGAAGGTACAGAAAATGTGAACAAGCCCCTGATTAAGAGCACTTTGGGGGGCTGGTGTCTGAACCATGTATCACTCCCGCCTAATGTCTACAAGCGGGATCTAAATCCAATGGCAGCATCCTAGCCATAAAGCAAGAAGCAAGTAAGTTGGAAGACTTGGTGTCAGACGACATTCCTGGAGCACAGCGCAATGATATTACAAGCCAGGAGTGTGTACCGTGGGGTGTTATTCACCCTTAGAAAGGTCAGAAATTCTGAGACATGCTTCAGTGTGGCAGAGCCTGAAAACATGATGCTACGTGAAACCAAGACACAAAAGGACAAATTGTGTCTGCTTCCATTCTATGTGGCATGTGGGGCAGTCAGACTCATAGGGACAAAAAGTAGAATGATGGGGGCTGGGGGAGGGGGGTGGGGAGTTGGTGTCTAATAGGGACAGACTTCAGTTTGGGGAGATGGAAATTTCTGGAGATGGATGGTGCTCATGGTTGTACAGCAACATGAATGATCTGAACCTAAATGCCAGTGAATTATATACTTAAAACTGGTCAAAGCAGTAAATTATACATGCTTATTATACTACAATAAAAAATAAAAGATCACAGACTCCAAGAAGGGACTAGCAGTTACCAAAGAGAAGGGGCTGGGGAGGGTGGGTGGGGAGGGAGGGAGAAGGGGATTGACAGGCATTATAATTAGCACTCATAGATAGGTCACAAGGAAGGCAGTACAGCAGGGAGAAGACAAGTAGTGACTCTGTGGCATCTTACCACGCTGATGGGCAGTGACTGCAATGGGGGGAGGGGAACTTGATAATAGGGGTGAACGTTGCAACCACAATGTTGCTCATGTGAATCCTTCATAAGATTGTATATCAATGATACCTTAATTAAGAAAATAAAATAAAATACAGGGGGAAAAAGTTATTTGATAAAATTCCATTCTCTTAATAACACAGGAATTGAAATAGATGATATTTCATTTAACTATCACTGCATAACAAACTACCCCAAAATAGTGTCTGAGAACAGTTCCAAAGGCTTATTTGGCCTGTGACTCTGTAGTAGGAGCACAGCTCATTTCTGCTGTGTGTGGCATCAGCTGGGCGAGCTCCCTAAGTGCTGGAACACCCTTTGCCAAGGCAGCAAGTGGGGAAGTTGGTGCTGAACATCAGCTGGAGCTCAGTTGTGGCTGAGGACAGAGGGCACTGGCTGTTCTGCACGTCAGCTCCCCCACAACATGGTGTCGGCTGCCAGGAGTGAGCATCCCGTGAGGGGGATGTAGCTTTGGAAGTCACTAGTGTCCCTTCTACCAGTCTCCACCTAACTCAGGCAGTCACAGATGTCTGCCCAGGGTAAAGGGGACTCCACCTCTTGATGGGAGAATGGAAATGTTCTGGAAGAGCAAATGGGATGGGAAATATTACTTCAGCCATTTTTGGAAAGTGAAATCTGCTACAGATGATAACTTCACAAGCTGATATATATATATATATATATATATATATATATATAATATATATATAAATATATTTTCAATATATACATCTCAAACCAAAGGGCAGTGTGATGTTTAATGGTGAAACACCAAAAGCATTTTCATTTCATTAGCCAAGAACAAGACAGACAATATCCCCATGATAACTACTATTACTGAACATTCAAAAAGAGAAATACAAGGAATACGTGTTGGAAAGGACAAAGTTCTCATTATTTGTAACTAAGATGGAAATCGAAAAGTCCAAGAGAAGCAACTGAAAAATTATTCTAAAAAATAAGCAAATACAGCCAACTGGCTGGTTACAAAATTAACACAGTAAAAAGGAGTGGTTTCTATATAAAAACAAGTTAGAAAATGTTTGGAGGACCCCATTCTGTCGCCTTTCCTGTAGGAGCACCACCAGCAAGAAAAGCTAACCATTATGCAGGAAAACCGTCATGTTTACAGTATCAAGTCTCATTGGGTGAGATGCAGGTCAGTGTTCCTCTTGGAGACTGGACCCCACGGTGGGAGGGCTCGTCCCGTGCCCATGGGTCTGACTGGGATGGTGGGGGACAGCGAGGGTGACAGTGAGCCCTTCATCAATCAGAGAAGCATCAGTCAGGCAGGCCTGGTCTTTTCACTGGGCCTGAGCTGAGACCAGGCATCATTTTCTCTTTGGGCTTGTCTGAGTTTAGAGCTCAGTTTCCACCTTTAACCAGTCCTGGGAGTAGTCTCCACTCTTTGGAAGCATGCATGTAATAGTTTTATTTTTCCAGCAATTATTTCCTCTCCACCCCCCCCATCCCCACCATCCCCTGCACCGCCTCTCCCCAGCTTCGGTTGTACCAAACCCCCTGTAAGATATGGGAGATTGAATCCCTTGTTTCTCAGGTCTTCTGTAGTTAGTCTCATTCTGGTTCTTAGACCCAATGGTGTTCATTTCCAATCATGACCCTAGTACCCAATTCCTGGCAATTCAAAGTGCTCCCCTGCATGGGAATTCACTTGCCTGGGGCTCTGACTTCTTATTTGCTCCTCAGCCCTGCCTAATCCACAGCTCTTGCTGCTGGGGTCCCCTTGGTAGGAGATCCTCGTGGGTAGGAGCCAGCAAGACAGTTCACTTGAAACCCACCATCTTGCTTTGCCAAATGGTGGCGGAGCAGTTACGTGCAGCTGTACCCTGTGGGGCTGCTTGCTGCAGCCCGCCATGGCCTGGAGCTCCAGCACTCCAGATGAAGCAGGGACCATTCAAACACCCCTAGTCTCCAGGAGTGATTCCCTTGGGGTACCCCTCCTTGGCTTCGTGGAGCAGAAGCCCCTGATATGCTCCCCTCAGATGTTATACCAGCCAGAGCCCTTGTCACCTAGGCACTAGTGTGACAGCTGGTGGTGTGTTGGTAGGACCACTTTTGCTCATTTGTGCCTCTCAGCAAGCTCCTAGGAGAGGTGGCAGGTTTTGGTCTCGAACTGGGAGCTACTCAGGCGAGAACTGAAACCATGGGTAGTCGCTCAGCTTCTCGGCTCCCTGTGTTAACCGGCCTCTGCTATGCCAGGAAATTCTTGTCAGGGAAGAGGACGTTGCAAATAACCTTATTGCTTATTTCAGGAACGTCCTGAAAATCCATCTATCTGAACAGTAGCTTACCAGTCCTCATCAGGTGAGAGCCCCGAGCTGAGAACAGCAGGCCGCACAGCCGGGCTTCTCAGAGGGCGATCTGTTCTTCAGGGTTACCTTCCAAGCCCTTTCTCGCAGTATCTATCCCCCAATCTTGAAGACCTGCTTTATACCAGACTCAATAACCTAATTAAAAACATCTCATCTCACCCTTCCAAAGTGCTTCTAGGGCTCTGTCAAGGTCATGGTGTTGCTTATGGCAGGCAGCAATGATCTTGGCTCATCTTGGCAGTCTTTAGGGGAGTGGGAGCAGACAGTGTGGCCTAGGGGTCCTAGCTGTGAAATCTGAAAACATCATTTCCTGGCCCAGGGTTAAACTACATTGGAGGCAAACATCATGCCTTGCTGTCCCCATGAGAAACAATTCTGGGACAGGGTGCCCTTTCCCATTCCGTTCTCAAACTGGGAGGGGAGCGAGTAAACTAGCTCCCAGCGCCAGGACGCACTTGCTTCTGGAAGGTGACGCCTGTGCCCCACCACTCGGTGGGCCTTCCGGGTGACCCTGTCCGGGCCCCGCCCCTAGGCTTGCCCACCAATCCGATGCGATGATGTCAGAACACCGGCCCCGACTCAGGTTCCCGCCTTGAAATCCCCACCGGCTCGCCGGCTCGCCAGCTCGTCCGCTCGTCCGCTTCGTCCGCTTCTCCGCTTCCTTCGCGCTTTCTCTGGTCCGGGTTGGTCTTCCTCATTGCAGTGAGTCCAGTAAACTCCGCTTTGCCTGAACAACAGGTTTTCCTGGTGGTCATGTTGGGGAGTCTACAGCCAACAGGTGCAATTGGGAAAATGGTGGAGGGGTGTCCCTTGGATCACCTAGTGGCTCTGTGGCTCTGGTGGCTGCTCACAGGTAGAGACCACACCCGTCTTCAGTGTAGGTGGTGCTGGGTCCCCAAATTAATTAGCCAAAGATGCAGAACAGTGTCCAAGGCCCGGTGCTCAACCCGGGCACGGGCAGACGCAGCCCGCTAGCCTGCAACCTGCCCCGCCATGCGGGGCCCCGATTCTGGGAGAAGCTCCCCACCTTGCGTGAGTGCCATTGTGAAAGGTGAGCCGCGGACTGAGCCTGGCCCATCGCACGCTTCCCCACCCTTGACAGGCTTGGCATTGAGGCTGGCAATTCCATTTCAGGTCATTTTTGTTCTATTCAGACTTTGTACTTCTTTTGAGACAATTTTGGAGTTCTCTACTTTTCAAAGAAAATCGCTCTTTTAACCCAAAATGTCAAATGTATTGAAATAAAATTGTATTTAGTATTTACTGTTTTTAAAAAAATTTCCTCCTAACCCAAACTTAATTTAAAAGGGGGATTTTAAATTTCCAGTTGGAGGGTTTGCAGGGAGGTGGTGTGATCTTCTGGTTCATCCTGATTTCTTTGCATTGCAGTCACTGGTCTGATTTCCACATTTTGGAATTAGTTGACATTTGTGCTGTGACCCATAGCACAATATTTCTCTGAATATTTCATGTATGTTTGAAAAGTATGTATCCTCTGTTTATTGGGTGCCGTTCTCTGTGTATACCTATTAGGTGAATGTTTGTCTTTTGCATATTTTACATTATTTAAACATTAAAAGATAAGCTTATAGCAAAAGAAAACATGAGTGGCCTTTTCAAATGATGTGTAAGTGGGGAAAGCCTTTTGAAGCCCGAAACTGCAAGTCAGAAGCTATAAAGGAAAAGATTAGTAAATTTTTGCTTGGAAAGTACCATGAACAAAGTCAAAGCCACATCACAAGCCAGGACAGAATATTTGCAACACATATGGATAGATCAAGTGTTATGATCCTGCATATGGAAAGAACTCCTGCTACCAATAAAAAAACGCCCCACAACCTGGTGGAAATCTGCCCATGGATGTGACTGGATAGCTCATGTGAAATTCAAAAAGCCTGTGAAGACAAAGCTTACTCATACTGAAAGAAATGTAAACAAAAAGCAAGGTAGCCTTTTCCCTTAGATTTGCAAAGGTGAAACTTTTGCCGACACGCAGTGTTTTGGAGGCCACTTTGGCTGCACCTACCAGAATGACCCAGTAATCTCACTCCTGGGAGTCTCGCCTACAGATGCCCTGGCCTAAGATGTGCAAAAATACACGTGCAAGGATACAGGATTGTTTACGATGGCAACAGCAAAAACAGGAAGGCTAGAAACAACCTAACTCCCCTGAGGACTGGTTAAATAAATATATAGAATATTCATACAGCGACTACTCCCCAGCTCTGCAGAACAAAAGTAAGGTTCATCTGTGCCATTGGGAGCAGCCTTTAAGCACACCGCTGGTGGAGCCTGCGAGGTGCAGGTTCATGGGTGCGCTCTGAGTCATGGGAGGTGGGCCGTGAAGGATTGCAGGGCTGCTCTTGGGGAGGAGATTCCAGGCTGGGAAAGTGAGAAGGGGCTTTTCTTCCTCTGAACACTGCATTTCTGCACAGTTTGGATTTATTTTAATGAGCAAGTATTTTTTTTTCTGTATTGTTTCATTTTTTTTTGGTATCATTAATCTACATTATGTTTACTAGGCTCCCCCCTTCACCAAGTCCCCTCCACAAACCCCTTTACAGTCAGTGTCCATCAGTGTAGTAAGATGCTGCAGAATCCCTACTCGGCTTCTCTGTGTTGTGCAGCCCTCCCCATGCCCCCCACACTACACATGCTGACCTTAATGCCCCCTTTCTTCCCCACCCTTATCCCTCCCTTCCCACCCATCCTCCCCAGTCCCTTTCCCTTTGGTAACTGTGAGTCCATTCTTGGGTTCTGTGATTCTACTGTTGTTTTTTTCCTTCAGTTTTTCTTTGTTCTTATACTCCACGTATGAGTGAAATCATTTGGTACTTGTCTTTCTCCACCTGGCTTATTTCACTGGGCATAATACCCTCTAGCTCCATCTATGTTGTTGCAGATGGTAGGATTTGTTTTCTTATGGCTGCGTAATATTCCATTGTGTGTATGTACCACACCTTCTTTATCCATTCATCTACTGATGGATACTTGGGTTGCTTCCATTTCTTGGCTATTGTAAATAGTGCTGCGATAAACAAGGATGCATATGTCTTTTTGAGACTGGGAAACTGCATTCTTAGGGTAAATTCCTAGAAGTGGAATTCCTGGGTCAAATGGTATTTCTATTTTGAGCTTTTTGAGGACCCTCCATACTGCTTTCCACAATGGTTGAACTAGTTTACATTCCCACCAGCAGTGTAGGAGGGTTCACCTTTCTCCACATCCTTGCCAGCATTTCTTGTTCAGTCTTTTGTATGTTGGCCGTCCTTACTGGTGTGAGGTGATATCTCACTGTGGTTTTAATTTGCATTTCCCTGATACTTAGTGATGTGGAGCATCTTTTCATGTGTCTGTTGGCCATCTGGATTTCTTCTTTAGAGAACTGTCTATTCAGCTCCTCTGCGCATTTTTTTCCTCTGCCCATTTTTTAATTGGATTATTTGCTTTTTGTTTGTGGAGGTGTGTGAGCTCTTCATATATTTTGGATGTCAACCCTTTATCAGATCTGTCATTTACGAATATATTCTCCCATACTGTAGGATACCTTTTTGTTCTGTTGATGGTGTCCTTTGCTGTACAGAAGCTTTTCAGCTTGATATAGTCCCACTTGTTCATTTTTGCTTTTGTTTCCCTTGCCCAGGGAGATATGTTCATGAAGATGTCGCTCATGTTTATGTCCATGAGATTTTTGCCTATGTTTTTTTCTAAGAGTTTTATGGTTTCATGACTTACATTGAAGTCTTTGATCCATTTTGAATTTACTTTTGTGTATGGGGTTAGACAGTGATGCAGTTGCATTCTCTTACATGTAGCTGTCCAGTTTTGCCAGCACCATCTGTTGAAGAGACTGTCATTTCCCCATTAATGAGCAAGTATTTTTATTTGTATTTATTTATTTTTTGTTTTGGTATCATTAATATACAATTAATGATATTGTATCATTACTGGTTACTACATTCCCCCATTTTCAAGCCCCCCCCCATATACCCCATTACAGTCCCTGTCCATCAGTGTAGTAAGATGCTATAGAATCACAACTTGTCTTCTCTGTGCTATCCTGCCTTCCCCATGTCCCCCCCTTCATTATGTGTGCTAATTGTAATGCTCTGTTTTCCCCCTTCTCCCTCCCTTCCCACCCATCGTCCCCAGTCCCTTTCCCTTTGGTAACTGTTAGTCCATTCTCGGGTTCTGTGAATCTGGTGCTGTTTTGCTCCTTCAGTTTTTTCTTGGTTCTCCTTCTCCACAGATGAGTGAAATCATTTGATACTTGTCTTTCTACTCCTGGCTTATTTCACTGAGCATAATACCCTCTAGCTCCATCCATGTTGTTGCAAATGGTAGGATTTGTTTTCTTCTTATGGCTGAATAATATTCCATTGTGTGTATGTACCACATCTTCTTTATCCATTCATCTACTGATGGCACGTAGGTTGCTTCCATTTCTTGGCTATTGTAAATAGTGCTGTGATAAACATAGGGTGTGTAAGACTGGAGGTACTGGAGGAAGGGACGGGTCTCACTGGAGGAACCTGTCTGGAGCCAAGTAAGGAAGAGAACGATGAATGTCACTCAAATGATTCAACGGAAGGTCCCTAGCTGCAGGTCCCGCCTAAAACATGCGTCACGGTACTCTCTCCCCAGCAACCCAGCATGACCAGTCATCGGTGATCACGCCCTCAGGGCTCTCCCAGCGCCCTTGATAAGCCTGTTGCCCCTCCTGCTGGACTCAGCCTCCCTGGCCTGTGCGCAGACCAGTGAACCTTGCCCGGGATTGCGCTAATAAATTTTTTTGGCTCCTTTGTTGCTGCTTGTCTGGTCTGTTTTGTTTACCTTACAGGGTGCATATGTCTTTTTCAAACTGGGATCCTAATGAGCAGGTATTTTTAAAAGGCAAAGTTTGTTTTTAAAAAAGATGGATTCTAAAAATGTTCTGGCTAGGGAAAAATAAAAGGCCACATTGTGGCCAGGAATGGGACTCCCTCTGATCCCAGGCTGGCTTCACTCCCAGCCTGCTCACTGGTTGCCTTAGAAACAAACTAAGAGAGGGGGAGTCCTTATCTCTAGTAGCCATGAAGGCAGTGACTCAGCAGAAAACCCAACCCAAGAGGGAGGTCTCCATTCACTGTTTTCTGCCTGCTGACTTTCATTCTTTCTAGCAAAGCTACAGCCAACAGTGATAGAGTATTTCTGATGTCACATTTGCAGTGTGGTGAGGTGATAAAAAATGGAAGAGGCTGAGAAGTTGGCCCTCTCTTCTAGTTTCTTACTAGGTGACTGCCATCTCTCTGCTCTTCTGTCTCTAGGAGACATAGGTTCTAGCCCCTCCTGCTGACAGTGTAAAGCCAGCTTCCTTTCACAAGGGCTTAGTCAAGGCTGCCACGGCAACTGGTCACCTATAGACGACAATTATGGCTCTTGGAGAATTTTAGGGAAAAAAAAATCCCACCCACCAACCAAGAGAAAAGCTAAGGGACACAGGTTTGGTGTGACTTTGAGACAGGGACCATAGGCTTAGACAGAGTAGGGTGAGGGCCTCCGGAGAAAGCAAGGCAGGATATTTGCAGTCAGAGCAATGTAACTACATGCAAGCAAACCCCCTACCAAAACTCTGTGTTAAACATTCAGCTCTAGAATCATTCATCAGCGAGATCAGATCACATGTTTTTATTATGCTAATCATTTGTAATGGTAAAATTCACTTTAGCATGCTAAAAGGCCCAGGCCTATGTGCTGTCTTGGATGCCAGGGTTCTTGTTCAGGAAGCCAAAGAATGAGCTTCACAAACACTCAAGGTAGGAGAGCAAGGTACAGGCTTTTATTTAGAGATAAAATGAGAGGACAGGGCTCCCGACTCACGCCAGGAGGGGACAAGAGAGTCCGTGGTTGGCTCCTTGTCTAGGGGTTTTATGCGTGGTTGAGGATTTTCAGGAATGAGGGTAAAGGGTTAGGGGTGCAGACTTGTTGAGTGGTCCCAGAATGCTCATTCTTGATGAGTAACAGAGGAGATTTTCAGCTCTGATTCTTTCTCAAGATAGCAGTTTCCCTCTGGGGGCATGTCAATTAAGACCGCCTACCCTGCCCCCAAGGTGGGCTGAGTTGTTGCCTGTTTGCTGAAGTAAGTTAAGAATCTTACTTCTTAACTTCTTGGACTGCTTATAGTTGGGCTTGCTTACTAAACTAGTCTTTTGCCTAGGTTGCAGATTACTTGGTTAGGATCAGAGAAGGAAATATAGCACATAGGTACGGTTAAAATAAGGTGGGCCTTTTAGCAGGCTAAGGTAAATTTTACAGTGAAGTCACGGGTAATGCTGACACATTTTTCTTTATCTGCAGAACACTCAACACTCTAGGCTAAGTTGCTGCTGGCCTTTTGAGTTTTAACTGATCTCACTGAAGATGTCTGTATTCCCAGTCTGGAATCTCTACCCTAGAGAATTAGTGTGACTCTGACTTTGCTTACTGCTTATCACAGAGTTTCAACAGGGACTTCTTGCACATTGCTACATTGTTCTGATGGTAATTATCTTGCTCTGCTTTTTCTCAGGAGGCCTTCACCCTACTCTGCCTAATCCCACGGTCCCTGTCTCATCTTTTCTCCTTCAGACCTGATAAGGTAACTTGCAATCGGGACAATTAATAATGGCAAGCAAGCCCTGCCATAAACAACATAGTAAAAGGCAGGAAGGATTCCACCTTAAAGATAAGATTGCGTTTTTAACAGTGAGGAAGTGAAGAAGTAAGATTCTTAATTTACTCTTTAGCAAACAATGCCTCAGCCCACCTTGGGGGCTGGGCAGGCGGCCTTGTTTGATATGCTCCCAGACCAAGTCACTGGTATCTCTGGGAGAAATCATTAGAGCAGGAAGTTGCTTGTGTTGTTAATTCTAAATATTCAGGGACCACTTAACAAGTCCACACACCCCTAAGCTTTTTTTCACATTGCCAAAAATCCTCAACAGCCTATAAATCCCCTAGACAACACACCATCACTGGCTGTCCGGTCCCCTCCTGGCTCAAGCCAGGAGCTCTGTCCTCTCACTGTATCTCTCAATAAAAGCATTTCCCTGGCTCTCCTACCTTAAGTGTTTGCTAAGTTCATTCTTCGACTCCGCAAACAAGAACCCCAGCATCAACTTCACTCTGACTTGCCTGGCCACAGATCTGTCTTGAATGAGGGTGAATCAAGGGCAGAGTTTAACATCTGAGTTTTTTCTCATTGAGAGAACTGAGAGATGAGAGAGGCTGGACTGTGGCAGGAGAGGACGCTGAAGGGCTAGGCAGGGCCAAGGGACCCACACAAGGATGACAGAGATGATGGTGGCCTGGGCCATAGAGATGCTGTGAGGCAAATGGGAGAAATATGCAATCTGGAAGAAGGTAAGTCGTGTGGTTTTATTTGGCTTTGGTGGTTGTGTGAGGAAATGAGAGGAGCTTCTTCAGGGAGAGGAAATCCTGGGGCAAAATACCTCTAAAAACCAAAATCAGTCAAAGGGAGAAATAAAGTTTAAAATCCACTTATTGCTCACAAACTGCAGTCCAGGGCCTTCTCTCTCTCCTGCTCCAGCAGAAGCCACACCAGCCCTCCCCTCCCCTCTCAGGCACAGACAAGCCCTCCTTGCCCAGGTCATTAGCCCTTGACAGGAGATGACCTTCTCTCCACCCCTGAAGAATGATGCAAATGCACTAAAGCCTTACTTCTTTCCACCTCTGAACGCCTATTGATGTGCAGATGTACTAAAGCCAGGAGAAATATTCTGGAATTGTTACAGTTTCACCCACACCATGACAGAGAATGTCAGACTCACTCTCACTGAGAACAGCTACAGAAGCGGAGCAATGTATGCTTCGGGAAGCAGGCAGCACTTGAGGAGGTGAGCACCACAGTCACCCTGGCTTGTTCCACACAACAGAGGAGGGGGGTGTGGAAGCAACATTTGAAGAGATACTGAGAATTTTTCAAACCTGACAAAAAATCATCAAACCCTAGATTCAAGGAGGTTACAAACATTAAGCAGCATAGATTCAAAGAGAATCACAGCGAGGCACACAGTAGTCAAACTGTTCAAAATCCAAGACAGAGAACTAATCAAAGCAGCCAGAGGGAAACAACACCTTGCCCCCAAAAGCACCATAGTAACACTGATTTTCCACAGAAATAATGAAAGGTAACAGGACGATATCTTTACAAGCACTGAACAAGAAAACTGACCAACCTGGAGTTCTACGCCCAGGAGAACATCCTTTAAAAATGAAGGCAGAAAACAAATAGATTTCAGGCAAAGGTTTAAGCAACTCAATGTCAGCCCACGTGCACTATAAGAAATAGAAACATAAGAAATAGTGCAGGTAGTTCTTCAAGCTGAAGGAAAATGACTCTGCACATGAAAAGATGCTCAACATCATCAGTCATTAAGGAAGTAGAAATCGAAACTTCACACCTACCAGAATGGCTACTATGAAAAGGATGGACAATAATGGGCTTTGGTGAAGACGTGGTCGAAGCGGACCCCTCATACATTGCTGGTGGGGGTGAAAATGGTGCAGCTACCGTGGAAATAGTGGGACAGATCCTCAAAAATGTTACAATAATTTACAATATGACCTAGCAATTCCACTTCTAGAAAAACTAAGACATGGCCACACAAAAACATACAAAAATGTCCCTAGCAGCACTATTCATAGTAGCCCCAAAGTGGAAACGACCCAAATATTCATCAATAGATGAATGACTAAATGAAATATGGTCTCTCCATACGATGGGATGTTACTCAACTGTGAAAAGGAGTGCTGACCTGTGCTGCAACGGGGAAAACATGCTAAGGGAAAGAAATTAGACAAAAAAGATCACATCTGTACGGTCCCATTTATATGAAATGTCCAGAAGAGGTAAAACCGTAGAGACAGCAAGTACATTAGTCATGGCCCTGGGGCAGGGACGGGGCTGGGGTGGGAGGGCTTCTCATGGGCACAGTGTTTCTTTTTCCAGTGATGAAAATGCTGTAAAATAGGTTATGGCGGTGGTTGCACAACTCTGTAAATGTATGAAAAAATACTGAATTACACAGGTAAACCTTATGGTGTGTGAGTTACATCTTAAAGCAAGCTGTTAAAACCTTAGCGTGGATGGACAGTGACTGCAGTGGGGCATGGGGGGGGGACTCGATAATATGGGTGAATGTAGTAACCACATTGTTTTTCTTGTGAAACCTTCATGAGTGTATATCAGTACCTTAATAAAAAAATAAAAAAGTGGGAAAAAAAACCCAATGTATTTTCCCACAGTCCTTTTAATAAACTACCTGAAAGAGATGCGTGTTTCCCCTGCATTGTAGAGGACAACCCACAGCATATTTATTATTTAAACTGTTAACTGGAAATATACTGACCCTGTGTTGTGGGACCCGAGAGGATTTTCAGTAATGTTTGTAGGAGTCAAGATCAGAAAACAGCGAAGGACGGCTCACACTCATTAATGTCCAAGTATAGTGATGTTACCGTCTCATTATTTTCTTGACCCTATTTTCTGCCAAGAAATGAAGTAATTTGAGAAAGAAAGGAAGCGAGGGGACAGATCCAAGATGGAAGAAGAGACCTGCAGGAAAGCATGGGGGCAGGGCGGGGTGGTGTGGGGGGGGGAGGCCTGAGGGTGAGCCTGGTGTAGTGACACCGAGTGACAGCTCAGAGGCAGAGAGCAGAGACTATCAGCAGGAGGGCAGCCACTGCCTGAGGTGCACAGAGTATGTCGGCGATGATGAAAAAGTTCAAGGGTGTCGGCAGTGGTAATGGTTATGCCGTGGGATTGTGTACAGACGGTTGACATGGTAAATATTATGTCGTGTATATTTACCACAGTCAGAGCACACACACAACCATATCGGCCAATCCATTAAAATGTCAATGGATAAACAGTGGTTGCCAGGCTGATTAACGGGGAAACACCCCGGGCGATATGCTGCTTAAAAGGGACACATTGTATTTTTTTAAAAACAACTTTATTGAGGTAGAATTGACAAAAAATAAAGTACACAGATGTAAAACCTACGCTCTTAAAGCTGTATCTGTGGAACCATCACCGCAATGGAGAGAATGAGCATATCCATCACCCCCTAAAGTTGCCTTGTGCCCCCTGAGAACCCCGTCCTTCCGGGACCTTCCTCCGCAGCGGCCCCTGGGCAGCCAATGCTCAGCTTTCTGTCCTGAAAGACAGTCTGTTTCTCCATTCATCCGGTGACCATTCTGGTTGTTTCAACTGTCTGCCTGGTGTGGACACAGGAATTCATTTCTCTTGGGTAACTCCTAGGAGTGGACTCGGTGCATCATAGTGTAAGTGGATGACAGCCTTTTAAGGCACTGCCAAGACATTTCGCTGGGTGGCCAAATCATATTCCATTCCCATGAGCAATGGAGGAGCATTCCAATTGCTCTACAATTTATATGGAAATGCAAAGGGCCTACAATAAGGAAGGCAATCCTGCAGAACAAACTGGAGGGCTCTAAGGCTACAGGAACAGACCTCAGAAACGGGTAGGGAGACGGAGCGAGAGCAGAGGCCGGAGGCAGGCTTGAGCAAATCAGCTGGCCGACCGACTCAGCAGGGACAGTCTTGGAACTCACTGGCGTGGGATAAATCAGATGAGATGAGATGATGTGGGGTAAGAAGGACATCTTGGTGCCTATCTACCACCAGAAACAAAAATCAATTTGATATGTAGCATAGACCTAAGTATGACAGATAAAGCCATGAAGTGTTTACAAGCCAAGGAAGAGTATCTTCATGACCTTGAGGTTGGCAGAAATCTTAGAGCACAGCAAGTATTAACCAGAACAAAAAAGATCAATACATAGGATGTCACTAATATTAACAACTGTTAATCAAAAGACGTCATTAGGAGAGTGCGAAGGTAAACTCAAGAGTGGCAGAAGATGTTTATGGTACACCTATCACCCAAGACTTGTATCCTGAATACACACGGAAGTGCTGCATATGAACAAGGACAGCCTAATTACACAATGTGCAAAAGATCTGAATACACCTTTCACAGAAGACGATATACAGATGGCCACAAAGCTAATGAACTGATGTTCAGCATCATTAGTCATTAGGGAAATACAAATTAAAACCACAATGAGATACCATGTCACACCTGTTGGAGTGACTAGAGTTACACATGCTCACTATATGATGTGTTTGCAGAGCACCTGGAACTCACACACACTGCCTGGTCGGGTAGGCAAATTGGCACAGCCCTTCTGGAAAATGCATTCCTTATGACCCAGAGGTCCTACCTCAGTATGTATGCCTGTGCTGCTTTTGTCCTGTGTCAGATGTGTGTACAACTTTGCGGTGAAGGGCACCTGCTTGTTCCGTAGGCCACCTGCATCATCAGTATTGGGATCCAGTGAGATCGATGCTGTGCGGGGTTCTGCTCCCTCACAAGCAGCTGTGTCTCCTTTTCAGAGGCCAGCCCTGCTGGCCTGAGGCCCAAGAGCAGGCCTAACCCTGTCTGTACTAATTATCCCTTCACCTCTAGTGGTTCTGCTGCTCAGACGGAACCGTAAATGAGACAATATCCGAGAGAAATGAGGACACACATCACCGAGTACAATGTTCATGGCAACTGCGTGCATACCAGCCCCAAACTGGAAACGACCCAGACGTTCACCAAAGGGCGGAGGGATACTGCACAGGATGAAAACCGACGCGCTACTGCTGCTCGCCACGATATAGCTGCCTCTCAGAACAGTGTGCCCTGCGAAAGAAGCTGGACACAGGAGACCCAGAGCCGTGTGATTCCATTTACGTGATGTTCAAGAACATGCAGAACCGATCTATGTGTGTGGTTCTCTTGCATGAGGGACTTTTCCAGGGCGGCAGAAGCACCCTTGTGCTGGTTCGAAGCATGTCCACGAATTCCTTCGCACCCCTCCCATCAAAGGCTGGCCTGTGAACCTTTCCTTCCTGAGTGGCTTCTAAGAGAATACAGCAGAAGCCAGGCCATCAAAGGTGACAGTCTCCACTAGGCTCTCTCTCAAGATGTTCACCTTTAGAAGCCAGCCTCTACGCTGGGAAGAAGCCACAGACCCACAAGGCCAGCTGATTTGCTCAAGCCTGCCTCCGGCCTCTGCTCTCGCTCCGTCTCCCTACCCGTTTCTGAGGTCTGTTCCTGTAGCCTTAGGGCCCTCCAGTTTGTTCTGCAGGATTGTCTTCCTTATTGTAGGCCCTTTGCATTTCCATATAAATTCCACAGACCCACCTAAACCCCAATTTAGGTGTCTGAGCCCTGCCCACATTGCAGGTTCATAGGCAAAATAAATGTTATCTTCATTTCAGCCCCTAAATTTTGGAGTGTTTTGGTACCCAGTGATAGATACCTGGAGCAGGCATCCCTTGGTCTAAGCAGTGACTGTCACATGGCTGTGTACATGCATAAAGTCACTGAGCTCTACACGCAGTTTGCATACTTTCTTGCCTTTAAGTCATGCCCCCTAACAAAGTCTATTTAAGAAGTGTAATTTCTGAGGGTCTGGCTTGGACAACTAACTGGGTAGAAAGTGGTGGTAGTGCGACACATTGAGATGGGAGGCTTGTGGTGGCTGGGAATTCAAAGTTCCTTTTTGTCATTTATGGCACCTGTGAGACATCAAAGAGGACATGTCGGGTAGCTGACGGAAGCATGGGTGAAAAACTCAGAGGAGAGCTCAATTGTTGGAGACGTCAATCGGGAATGATCAATAGTTAGCTGCTCTTTAGAGCCGTAAGGATGAATGAGGCCGCCACAGGACTGAATGGAGATGCCAGGGCGCACCCTGAGGGACGCATACCTGGTACAAGTTGGGTAGGAGACACAGGGCAGTACTGGAGAGATCACTGGAGGAGGTCACTCAGAGGGGGCATATGTACCAAGAGCCCCACATGATGAAGTCAGAAAGGGGCCACCAGATGGGCAACATGATCGCGTTGGTGGGGCAGTGGGGGTAGGAGCCAGATTAGCTGAAGAGAGAATGGGATGAAGTGAGAAAACAGACAATTGGTTTTGAAAAGTCTGGCTATAAATAGGGACAGAGAATCAGGGTCATGATTGAAGAGAGGTGTGGGGTCAGAGGACTTCTTCAAGAATGGAAGCTACCAGGACACATCTGATGACAGTAAGTCCTGGAGTGAGTAAAGAGATTGATCGTGCAGGAGAAAGATGGGGTGAACTTAGGAGTGAAGAACTCCTCAGAAATAATAGATGGGAAAATTTGATCCTGGCCATGAAAGAATAATCAACACCAGAATAGCCCTCTGGTTGTAAACTAGAAAACCAGGCAGAATATTAGAAACAACTATTTTCAGATACTGGACAACAGGAAGACCAGGACTGTGATTAACCAGGTCAACTAAAAGGCAGAGATTGTCAGACTGGGTTACAAGAGTAAGAGACCCATGTGCTGTAAGTGCACTTTAAATATAAAGACATGGATAGGTTCAAAAAGGAACAGAAAGTTTATACCATGAAACAAAGTAAGATAAGGAAGTTGGGGTGGCTATACTCACACTATACAAAGCAGACATCTGAAGAAGGAATATTACCAAGGATAAAGATAGGCATTTCATAATAATAAAACGGTCAACTTATCAAAAACCATGAACAGTCCTAAATGTGTATGCACCCGAGACCTCCAAACAGAGGCAGCAAAATCTGACAGAACTGAAAGGAGAAAGACAAATCCACAGTTACAGTCGGACACTGCGATATTTTTCTCTGTCTGCCAGAGAGAACTAGTAAACAAAGACTCAGCAAGGATACTGAAGACTTGACAACACAAGCACTTTGACCTAAATGATATTTATAGAACACACCACCCAACTGCAGAAATACACTCTTAACTACACATGGAACATTCACCAAGCTTAACCATATGCTAAGCCATCAAACAAGTCTCAATTATCTTAAAAGAAATGAAATTACATAAATTCTCTGACCACAATGTAATTAAAAACACATAACAAAAAGATACCTGCAAAATCTCCAAGTATTTGGACCAAATACACTTCTAAGTCAGTCATCGGCTTAAGAAGTAATCACAAGGGAAATCAGAAAACATTATGAACTGACTGATAATGAAAATAGAACATATCCAAATGAGCAGAATGCAGCTAAAAATGTTTCCAGAGGGAATTTATAGCTTTAAGTGCTTATGTTAGAAAAAGAAACGTTGAAAATCAATGATTCAAGGTTACTTTACGAAGCTGGGATAAGATGAGCAAGTTAAACCCCAAAAAGTGTTATTACTCCAAAATAAGTGAGAAAGGAGATAATAAAGAGTGGATATCAACAAAACAGAACGTGGACAAACAATACAGAAAAAAAAATCAATGAAACCAGGAATGAAAGAGGGACATCACTACAGATCCTACAGATGTAAAAGGATGATAAGGGGGAATCATTAAATTTATGACAACTTAGATGAAGTGCGCAAATTCCTTCAAAGACACAAATTACTAACACATGAAGAAACACAAAATCTGAGTGGCCCAGGATGTCATCAAAGACATTGAATTTGTAAAAACCTTCCCATCAAGAAAACTCAAGGTGCCTGGTGAATCCACTATTTAAAGAGGTAAGACCAAACATACACAATCCCTTTACTAACATAAGGAAACACTTGCCAACTTCTTATGAGGTCCAGATACCAGATAGGTACTGCCAGAAAACCGCAGATCAATATCCTTCACGAACAGAGATGCAGCAGTTCTCTCGAGATACTAGCAGTGGAATCCAGCAAGGTGTAAGAGCATGACACATCCTGACAAAGTGCTGTTTTTATTTAAGGAACAAGAAATTGGTTTTAATATTTGAAAATCAATTGATATGGTTTACCAGACTGACAAGCTACACCTACAACAATCCTATCACCAGCATCTGAGATTGAGAACACGGCAAGGATGTCCACTGTGACCACTTCTAGTCAGTGTCTGACTAGAGGCCCTGGACAGGGCAATGAGGTAAGAAAAAGAACTGAGAGGCATAGATTGGAGAGGAAGTGGTAAAACGGTCTTTATTGGCAGATGAAATGATTGTGTAGGTAGACTATCCACAGGTATTTGCCAAAAAACGACAGGAGCTAATAAATGAATTCAAGCAAGGTCACAGAATGCAAAGCCAATACACAAAACTCCATCATATTTCTACGCTATCAGTAATCGATTAGAAAATGAGATAAAGATACCATTTACAGTAGTGTCAAAGCCTGTTAAGTACATAAGGAAAACTTACCAACCCGTGAAAGTACTGCTGTGTAGCAGGGTTGTGGATCTGCCGCCAGTACAGCGCACTGAGAATGAAACAGGAGCCTCCAGAGGAGCTGCGGGCACTGGGGGCAGCGGTGCGCTGCTGTCTGGTGTTTAGTAGGACAGGCAAGATCCCTGAGGTGAAAAGCACTGGAAAAGCTCAAGGCTTTCAGTGTTACAAACTCCGCAAGCACAGCCACAGGTCAAAACATAAGCTTTTATTACTTCAGGACAACTTGAACTTCAATGCCTAGATTTGTGGAGCATGTAGTGTAAGCCTGTGCTACAGCCCCGGGCTACTTCTGACATTCAGCTCCATGAAACATGACATGTTCTTGAAAATGTGAGTTCCATCTTTTTTCCTCCTCCTCCGCCTTGCTCCCAACTTCTCACCTTCTTGGGGCATCTCACTATCTGGGTAATACAGGGCTCGGGCCTAGCCGAACCTTGGGTAGCAGTCCCTGTCATAATCAGGGACCGGGCCCGAGGCTGAACCTGTGCTCTCTGGAGCCTGACGTGACTTGGCGCCCATTTGTAGCCCCTAGGGGTAGCCTAGCCAGCAGTCACGTGAGGCTAACTCGAAGACCCCAGTGGAATCTGCAGACACTGGCTTGATGGGGACACTGCTGGACCCTTTGGGGTGTCTCAGCACTCTCACTTCCAGCTCATGGACTGAACCATAGGACAGCCACACCTCATCTTTCCAAATCACAACTGCCTGGGAGCGCCCTGGCTGTTTTACAGAGTGGCTGCTTTGCCCTAGGGCTTCAGGCAAGTCCAAAGAGAAAGGCTAAGGGCTGTCCTGCCCAGCTCTCAGGGGAGCCAGCCCCCTGCTCTATCGCACTGTTCCCACTCTGCCTTCAGACATGCGCTCCCCCCACCCCTCCTGCACCATCAGCTTTCAGAGGCAGGACTTTGAGATGTCCCGCCCTGATGGCTCCCAGCAGCTGGCACAGGTGGCTCCCAGTCCTGTGCCCACATCCCTACATCAGCAGGGGCCACCACTGCTCTTCCTTGGGAGGAGGGGCCCACCCCCACCCCCTGCAGGCTGCCGAGAGTTCCTGCGCCTTGAGAACTTCCAACCATGAGAACTTTGACTTCCGGGTTTGGGGGCATCTGCCAGGTGCACAGATCAGCTCTGAAATTCGTCACTCTCTTCAGGGCCCTGCCTGTTCTGGTGTTCCAGGCCCAAGCCTGCAGGAGGAAGTGCCAGTTAGCAAACACAGGGGCCAGAGCCCCAGCCAAGGCCAGGCTGTGCTCCCCCCTCAGCTCCCAGGGCACTCTCTGGAGTTGGGGGCTTCTATTCCTAAGCGCTACTATTCTTCAAATGGCACCTGGAATGGAAAATGCCCGCTGGGGCTGTGGACGTTCTGGAAGCATAGGTGGGGGAGGGGAGTGGGCGGTGGGTGCCCTGCTGACAGGAGTTGTTGTCGGGGGAAGGTGAGCGAGTTGGGACAGGCAGCCTTCATTACAGGGGTGGCGGGCACTTGTGCTGTCCCACCTCTCGGGGAGCAGGTGCCGTGTCCAGGTAGCACCAGAGGCAATGCAGCTGCTTGGGGCTGGCATGAAGAGCCTGCCCGAGGCCCTAGAGGGCAGCCCTCTAGCTGCAGAGCGCATGCAGTGGCAGGGGCCAGTCCGGAGGTACCTGGGAGAGAGCCAGAGGAGAGCAGCTGCAGGCTGTCCAGGACCCCGTCCTCATACAAGGCCAGCTTCTGCACCATTTTTTGCCGGGCCGGGTTGATGACAATCTGCGGTGGCTGTGATGGCGCGGAGCTGCCCAGGAGCGATCCTGGGGTGGGGAGAGCACTGTCTTAGCTGCAAGGAACTCCTTGCTTCCACTTGTGGCCTCACAAGTGTTCCTGGCCCCCAGCCTAGCTCCCTGCCCCTTTGGGACGGAAGTCCTCAGTGCCTTCTCTGAGGGCAGGGCCCGGAACGGGCACCACTGGGGCCCCAGCTCCCAGCTAGGCCAGGAGCCCCACTCTGGACAGAGCCTTGTGTGCCCAGCTTTCAGTAAGTGCGCTCACCCACCTTGAGGGCATAGCCTGGGGAGAAGACACAGCACTGGGCTGTCCTCTGCACCCCTTCCCAAAGCTGGGCAAGCCGCCTGTCCTGTGACAGTGGCCTGGAGCTTGCTAAGGGAAGAGTGAACTTAAAAGCAGGCCCCGGGGTGTGGAGTGAGGGGACTGTTGCAGAGGGCCCTGGTCCCTCTCCTGGGCATCTGCCTCCAGCTACCTTCCACAGCTGTGGGCCAGGGGCCCGGGCCGCTCCCCCAGCTTGACTCTTGGGTGGCACCCTCTTGAATACAGCCAGCCTGCCTGAGGGGTGCTGAGGCCTGCACGACAGCCCCGTGTCCAAGACTGCCTGGCAAGGCCAGGCCCGGGGCACAGCTCGGGGTCAGCTGCCAGGAACGCAGGGCGGCAGACAGGCCAGACACACTCTCGTCACTCTCCACAGGCTGGCTGGGGCCCTTCTGGAGCCATTCTGTAGCCTGGGCTGGGGCTCCAGAGGGCACTGTCAGGGGCTGCTGGGGGCTGGTGCTGCTTGGGGCACTGCCAGTGGCAGACACATAGGAGTCCTCCTGGGGGGAAGGAGGGCCACAGCTGGCAGCCTCTGGCCTCAGGAATGGCCCTGCTACTCCTGTCTGTAGCTCCTCCAGCCTCTCGTACACCTGCGAGGACAGAGAGCTGCTCTCAGGGTGAGTGGCTCGGGTGGGGCTCTTCCCAGCTCCTGGGCTGGCCGGGCTTGGCCATGCTGACCGGTCACAGCCCTCAGAGATGGTTGGGGCCCACCCACAGGGCTGCCACCACAGGCCACACGCAGCTGCTGTGGGGGCTGCAGGGACCAGCAAGGTTGCACACCCTGCAGCTGGGAAAGCCCTGTCCCTTGCCCTTTGTCCCTGTCACAAGGAGTGCTGAGTCGTGGCCACCAGAGCTAAGGATTGGAAATGGCTTCTGTTTTCTAGAAAGTACATCTCACTGCCCTGCTGCCCTCTATTGTCAACTGTCAAGAGAGGAAGAGGTGGCATCCAGGGAGGGGACAGCAAAAGGCAAATGCAGTGTTCCCAGAAGGGGGTACACTAAGACCCCTTTGTTTCTCATATACCAGATGGGGTTCAGGGGGGCTCCAGCTGCCCACAAAGAACCGAAGGGCAAGCAAGGAATGTCTGGAGGCTGTAGCCACAAAGCAGCCCGGTAGGTACTGTGTTTGGCTCGTCACAGGGCAGCACCAGGAATGGGGAACTTCCTGCAGGCTACTGTCCCCCTTGGGCAGCCGATGTCTCAACTGCTTCTGGTCCCCCTTGTCTTCCCAGGGCTACCTGGGTCATGGGGGGTCTCCTCTTGGCCCGGCGGTGCAGACAGCAGCAAGCCAGCTGGCCCAGGGCCAGTCCCAGTTCAGGTGGGCACGGCCCAGGCCTGGGGTCCAGGTGTTTCTTATAGATCTGGGTGGAGATCGGGGCAGCCCAGGCACCTTCGGCCAGACCTGCTGGGAGTGTGGGCTGGGTGCTTTTCAGGGCAATCCCAGCCTCCTCGGCCTCCTCTTCAACCAGGTCTTTCTGTGGGACAGATACTGTGAGTGGGGCCACCAGGGGGCTGTGCCTTCACCACATTCATCAGGCCCTTTCAGACTCCTGTGGGCCTTCTTCAGATTCACTAAGTACCCACTGTGTGCCCAGCACTGCCCCAGGCCCTAGGGATATAGCAACAAACAGAACACCCAGGCCTGCCTTCCCAGAGCCACTGAGCCTAACCCTATGTGGACCTGTGATGGAACCTGAAGGCCTGAACTAGCCTAAGACGGTAGAGCCAAGGAGGAGCGCCCCAAGGAGAGGCCCCTGGGGTGGAGACAGGACGGGGGTGGGGCCGGGCTTTCAGGCAGAGGGACAGGACCGCACACAGGCCCCGGGGCAGGCAGCAGGGAGCCAGCAGGGGTGGCCTTCATTCCACGCACAGTGGGCAGGAAGGCAAGGGAGCTGTCACAATCTCTCTCTGTTTCTGAAAGATTACTTGGGCAGTGGCATGGAGAACAGATAGGAAGGGTCTGGACAAGACTGAAGAGCCGCGGGGAGTCTGGTGTGCCGCACGGAGACGGCAGTGCTCACGCGGAGGGCGGCGGCAGAGGGACTGGCTCTGGAAACGGCGCCAGCGAGCTGTGCAGGTGGGTGTGGACAGGGAGAAGTGGGGGGCTCCTGGCGGTCGTCCCCGTCCCAGCCTGGACCTACTGAGAACCGGTCATGGCCAGAACAGCGCGAGCCGGAAGCAGTTGCGGCGCGAGGTATGCGTTTGTAAAACACAAACAGTAACTGTTGACCAAGCACATTCTGGGCCCTGGAACTGTGTATTAGGTCTGTTTCCGGGTCAGGGGACAGGCCCATCAGGGGTGGACTCTGGGACCGCCATCAGGCCGTGGCCAGAACCCAGTTCTCCCGTCTCCATCTCAGTCCACAGTGAGGCAGACAGGAGCCAAGGGGCAAGGGGGTGGGGCAGCTTGGACCCCTGCTGGGATGCCCCCTCCCCCGCCCTTAACCCAGGTGCGGTCTGGAGAGGCCCCACCCATCGCATCTAGAGAAGAAAGACAGGTTTGTCCTCGGTGAGGTAGGAAGCTCTCTGGGCCCTGCCTACTTTCAAAGGTGACTCAGCAGCAGAGGCTGGCTTCTGTGGGGCAGTGCATTCTGGATCACTCCACCCTCCGGGGCTGCACCTGTTGGGTGCCAGGGGCAGTGCCTCTCTCCCTCCCTCTCTGCCCCACCCACCTCAGGAGGCTCACCAGATACTTGGTCTGCGCACCATGTGTCCTCACAGCCCTCTGGCCAACCAGGGTCTCCAGCACTACCTGGAGAGAGGGAGCATGGAAAGTGTAGTGGTGGCTTCTGGGGTGGCACTGCCCTAAGCCTTGGGTGGAGCAGCCCAACCCAAGGCTCAGACTGGGGCTGCCAGGGGCATGGCCCTTGGATGGGCAGGGACACGGCCACATACTATGGGACCACAGCCCAGGCAACTGGGAGGGCCCACGTGAAGAAACACATACGAAATGAAGAGGAAGGCTGAGGACAGGGACTGCCAGGGAGGGAGGAGCCCTGCAGCTGAAGCTCTGCCAGCTTCCTGCCGGGTCGGCCTCTGGCCCACATGGCCTCAGCTCTCCCTGTAGCCCCCCGGCCCCCACCCCCACCCCAAGCCAGTGGAGGGCCCCGCAGCTCACCACACCGAAGCTGAAGGTATCGGTGTCGACAGCCAGCCTCCCTGTCTTGACGTACTCCTCGGGCAGGTAGGCCAGGGTGCCACGCACAGTCCGAGTCCAAGCCACAGCGCTGCTCTGGCCAGGATTGGCCCCTACGAAACGGCTGAGACGGGCCAGGCCAAAGTCCCCCAGTTTGGGCATCAGCCTCTCGTCCAGAAGGACATTGGAACTTGGGGGGAAAGGGAGCAGTGTCAGCCTGGCCCTGGCCTGCTCTGCCCCCCTGGACCTGCCTGCTGGCCCACACCTTTCCCTGCTGATGCTACCCGAGTATTCCAGCTATCTGAGGGGCTCCGAGCAAGCAGCCCCAGGGACACCCTTGAAGATTGGGCCCCTGTTCATCAGTGGAAGCCTGTCCTCGGCCTGGCCTATGCTTCTCCATCTGTCCCATGTCAGGTACTCGGTCACCTGGGACTCCCGGATCTGACGTCCCAGGCCTCACGACTAACACCTCTCTCTCTTGATCAAGGGAGGACAGGCCCATTCTCATGGGGGCACTCAGGCAAGGCTCCTTGGGGCCAGACGCCAGGCCTCAGTGAGCAGGAGCCATTGCTCGCTGCTGGCAGAAGGTTGGGAGCACCTTCCCCTGGCCTAGACTCCACCCCTGCACCTCTGAGGGGCCCCACAGGCTCAGCTGTGTCACTTCCTCACCTCTTGACATCCCCATGGATGAGGCTGGGGCTGTCCTGATGTAAAAACTGAATTGCCCGGGCTGTGCCCAGAAGGATGTCCAGTCGCTGAGGCCAGGAGAGAGGGGTGCCGGCCTGAGTGGTCTGGGGTGGCAGAGCAAAGGGGCACAGGGAAAGCTGAAGGGGCGGTACCGCTCCTTGATCCCAACTCTCCCTCCACCTGTCACTGCAAGGTCTGGACATGCATCCGGGCCTCAGTTTCCCCTTTTGGAAAACAAACAGCCAAATCTCCATGGCTACTTTACAAGGTCAAGTGAGACCAAGCTACTCTGATGCTCTGTAAAGCAGGCTGAGGACTGGACGACGGCTGGGGAATTGCTTCTGGGACTGACGACAGAAGCTGGTGGTCCTCAGTGCTTGGAATTCATTCATTCCTCCCAGGACAGCCAGCACCTCGGAGGCTTTCTCTGCACCTCCCCTGACACAGTGTGAGGTCCAGGACACTCTTATCCTATGTGCTGTTAGCCCTTGTATCTTGTGCGCACTTCACTAGCTGGAGCCCACTTGCGGGTCTGGACAGCACAGCCCGCTGCCCCCATCCTCGGGGGGGTAATGCTGACGAGACCCTTCCACTACTCTGCTTGCAAAGTAGAGAAACTTGAGTTGGGCTAGTCTGTGGCAATTATGCCCTTTATAAAGGCACCAAGGGGCCAGGCTCCAGAAGCAGTCAGGGAGAAGCCACGGGAAAGAGTTCTGGGGAAAATGGTAATCCACCTCATGCCAAACCCTGAGCCTGGGCCCTGACTGCCAGTGGGACCCACTCACAGAAGCCAAGAGCCCAGGTCCCAGGCCCCACTTTGCCCTGGGGTCAAGACCGCTGTGGGTCCCATGTGCCAGGTCAAGTAAGCTACCTGTGAGTGGAGGCGGTCTTCCAAAGAGCCGTTGGGCAGAAAGCCATAGACGAGGCAGTAGAAGCCACTCTGAGCACAGTAGCCAGCAAAATCCACGATGTTTGGGTGACGAAATCTGCTTGAAAAAGTGGGACCTGAGTCCTCTGGCCTCCAGCCTGTACCACACTTTCCATCTGGCCGTGCTGGGGGTGGGCAGTGCCTGCTGGTCCCTCAATGAGCTAGGCCTCGCAGGCTCTGGGGGCCCAAGGAAGACAGGCACCGTGGTATGTGGCCCTGGAGACCAGGGGGGCCCTTGTGGGGCTTTCCCTCTGCCCACAGCCAGAGGGGCCACCCCAGGCTCACCGTGACAGCTGTGCCACTTCAGTCAGGAAGCTCTGCTTCACTGTGCTCCACTCCAGGTCTGCCTCCTGCAGCCCCCGGGGAAAACAGGGGTGTGGGGGGGTGCACAGCATGAGGCTCTAGCAGCAAGGCTTGATGGCCACTCCCATGGCTACCTGTCCTGGGCCCAGAACAACCAAGTGTCTGGAGACCTCGCACTGGGGAATTAGGAGGCTGAAGGAGCCCCATGGGAGGTGGACCAGAACGGTGAGGGTCTGCCGAGGACCTTCCAGGGCTTTTGTGGGACCCCACACCCACCTCCTTCAGCCTCTTCACAGCATACACCGTGTTCCTCATCACAGCCTGGTACACGCACCCGAAGCCACCCTCCCCAATCTTCAGCTGCTCTGAGAAGTTGTGGGTGCCTTGGACAATCTCATGGAGGGGCCAGCAGAATGGAGAAGGGTGGGCCCCCTGCAGGAGGGACACCTGGCTCTCCGAGCTTGGCTGTGGGAAGAGACTGGGATCAGGTGGGGAGGTCCTGCCTCCTCCCCTCTGGGGTGGGGTTGGGGGGCTGCAACATCCCCCAACCCCAGCTGCCTCCTGGCTGGCCCTGCGGGGCTCCCTAGTGCACCAAAGCCTGGGTTTCTTGCGCCTGATCTCGAACCTTTCCTGGGAGCAGGGCCCACTTACCTTGGTAAAGGAAAGGACTGGAGATGGTGGTGGCAGGAGGGCAGCAGGACTTGGAACAGGGTGGAGCTCAGGCCCAGAATGCGTCTGGGAGCCTGGAAAAGCTTCATAAAGATACCAATTGAGAGGACGGCAGGGACCAGCGCCAGGGTCTCCAGCCACAGCCATAGTCAAGGAGGCCCCTTCTTCTGTCCATCAAGCCCAACACCAAGCTCTCTTACCTGGGGAGAGGAGGGTGGAGGCTGACGACTGCAACTTCCGGAGGCTGGGGGCCTCGGCCTCGGTGGCTGCAGAGATGCAGCTGGGCCTCGGCGCAGTGGTGCTGGGGGGTGGAAGTGGAGTGGGAGGCTGCCCTGGAAGTAACGTACGGTTAGGCCCGGTTGTGAGGGGATCCCTAGGGGGGTGCCCCAGGTGGCCCCCAACCTGGCGGTCCCGGGTGCCCCCGGGGCCACGCGCTCACAGCCTGTGATGATGTCCCGCGCGCGGAGCAGCTGCAGGTGCGTGAGGATGCGAACAAGGTCGGCCACGCGGGCGTTGCGGTTGATCCAGGGCCACAGGACGCTAGCCGTGCGCTGCCCGGAGCGCTCGCACAGCCGCAGCTCGGTCTGGTCGCGGACGATCAGGGCCGCTGCGGGGCGGGGGGCGTCAGGCCTCGGTGTCCGAGGCCCGCGCCCACCACCCTACCCCCCGTTGCGCCCCGGGGCCGGCACCCACCAAACTGGCACCAGTCGGAGGGCTCCAGGGCATCCATCACTTTGTAGAAGCGGCACATGACCCAGGGCGGCACCTCGTACAAGAAGTGCTGGGCTCCAGGGGCCGCGGGGTCCTCTGGGCCCGGCCCCCCGGCCATGGCCGCCGCCGCCGGGCCGGGGCCGGGGCCTCTAGGGGCCGCGGCGGGCGCGGGCCTGGGCCGGCCGGGTGGGCAGACACTGACTCACTTCCCCTTTAAGCCGACCTCGTGCGGCGCCCGGCGGGCCGGAAGGGGCGGGGCCGGGCCCGCCGCCATCTTGGCCGCCTCCGCCCTGCTGCCCTCCGCCGCACGGGGCGCCGCCTAGCCGGGGGACGCGGGCCGGGCGGCTTCCAGGAGGAGGGGCGGTCTGAGGGCATAAAGGGCCTGGCGGGGGCGCGGGACTGCGGGCCGGGGCGGTGGCGTGAGGTCCCCCGAGAAAGGTTGGCTTCGTGTGGGGGGCAGCGGAGCGTCGGCAGAGGTCCAGGCCGGGCAGGTCAGGTGTGGGGCGCCCAGAGCCCCCCGCTGGCCTCCTGCAGCCCGCCGGCGAGGCTGGGGGCGCGGGTCGCCTGGAGCGGCGCCTTCCGCCCACCTCCCGTACCCTGGCTGGGCGCCTTCAGGAACCTGCTCCTGCCATTGTTAGTTCTTGGCCGCATCTGCTGCTTTTCCTTCTTTGCTGGCTCCTTCCCACTAGCACATAAAACGTGGTTACGTCTCAAGTAAAGCGCCTTCAGTTCCCGCTGTCCCTTCTCCATCTTGGCTCACCGCCGGCTCAGTTTGCACACCTTGCCCGCCCCCCTCCTCCCTGGGCGCACCTCGGGACTGGCATAGACCGACCTCTTCCAGGTGGCAAGCTCAGTTCCCAGCCTGTTTGATGTGTTGGCCACACTTGTTTCTGTTGCCCATTTCCACAATACTCTGCAGCCGTTGATTCCTATGGATTCTCTGGCACCCCTCCCTCCCCTTACCACACAGAAGCTGACACTGTTTTCCTGTCGTCTTCCCGAACATCTCTGCTCCATCTCTTCCCTACAGACCCACTGCTCTCACTGCTCCCTTACAGGGATGACCCTTGTCCCCTGGCTCCCTAGGCCCCTCAGGTGGGTCAGGCCACAGCCTCTGCTGTGTGTGGCAGCTCTAGTGCAATAAGTCTCTTCACTTGTCTGCCTCCCCCACTATATGGGAGAAGATATCTGGCCCCCTGCCCACCACTTCCCCCAAGCAGCAAGCGTGACTTTCTCCTTTGTTTCCCCAGCTGGGGCGTGCTTGCAAGTTCCCCTTGCCCTCTTGATCCTGATCCCAGAAGGCTCTCCCTCTCCTGCCAGTGATGAAAAATGCCAAGATATAAACAGTATAGTAAGAGCAGGAGGGACACCATTTTATAACTAAGATTCCATTTTAAAAACCAGGGTGTCAGGAGGTTACGATTCCGAACTAACACACCCTCTGGTAATCAGCCAGCAGCCCATCTCTAGGCAGGGTAGGCAGTCCGAAATGATAAATCCCCATTGCTTGTGGGTAACCACTACCTTGGAGAACAGGATCAAGAAATTCCTTCTGTTAAGTTTATCTCACAGAACATCTAGAGGACTGACTGTGGGTGGTGACATAATGCCTCTCACCAGAGATACACATGCGACATGTCATGCCTACACATCCCCTGGCCCTTTGCCCCATTCCTGAAATCCTTAAAAGACAGAATCCTAAGCCCTTAAGTGCGTCTCATCTCTATGGTTGCCCGCACTCCCTTTTCTGAGTGTGTACTTTTTAAATAAAACCTCACTGCTCAGCTTACTGCGTTTTGTCTCTGTACTCCTCCAGTGATGTCTTTATTTTGCTATTTCGTTCTCTTTTCCAGAAAGCACAAGTCTTCACTCTCTCTGTCCTACTCCAGACAAGTAGGGAGAGGCTGCTGAGAACTCTGACTTGGCCTGCAGGTTCCCGTCCCCTGGGTAATGCAGACAGGACAGCAGCTGTGCGATCCTGCTCTTTAGCAGGCTGCCTGAAAATCTCCTGTCTTTGTCTCTGGGAAGTTCTCAGAACATCATCTCCCTCCATCCAGTGCTCTGCAGCTCCCCCAAATCCTGGCCTGGTGGGGGCTTAGTTCCCAAATCATGCAGATGCAAGTGGGCCCTGGATGCCAGGGGACACTGTCTTTAGAAGTTGCCAACGGATCTGCCCTATGCTGAGCAGGAGTTCAGTGAGCCTCCCTTTCCTCCCTCTGCTGCCTGCACAGCTGCTGCCATTCACTGCCGCTCTCGCTTTAATGAATTCTTTCCTTACCTACACTCGTCAGACCTGTTCAAGAATTCTTTCTTGTTCAGAGTCAAGAATGCTCCCCGGCCTGGTTGAGGTTTCACCTAGCGTACCTCCCCAGATCAGATGCAGCTGCCCAGCAACAAATACACACAGTTTGAATTTCAACCCTTTGCTTTGTAATGTTCAAGACCAGGCCTTTGGAGTGCACCTTCTAGTAGGTGGGTCCACATTTGCATGTGCACCTGGACACTGAAAAGTTGCCATTCCTTCCAGCCCAGCAACAGCCCAGTGAGGACAGCTGTGGTAGGGCAGGCAGCTCCTGAGAGCCCACACAACCTTACAGGAAGCCAGGGAGCACCCGCAGGATGTGACAAGGCCTGCAAACCCCACAGTGATGACAGCGCCCCCTTTGGGCAGGGAGCCAGGTCAGCAGAGGCCATGGGAGGGTCTCAGGTGGTAGCCTGGGAGGAGCTGCAGCTGGTAGGGGGAAGGAGGGTATTTCCAAAAGTGCTTCAGCACATTCAGACCAAGGCACCTCTCAGGGACAGGGAAGTTATGCTGCCATGCAGAAGGCCTGTAGCCCACCTGCCTCGGACCTTGGGCACAGTGGGTTCACACCTGGCCCTTCCTTCCCAGCCTGCCGCAGAGAGCTTCCTGGCACGCGCAGGAGCACAGCACCTGGAAAGTGCGGCCTGGGGACACCCAAGGACAGGTGGTCTATGGAGTGGGCTGCTCTTTCCTCCCGTGGCTGTCCTGAAAGCCACCGGCTATTTGTGTTCAGGGACAGCCAGACAGAATGAGGAAACACACTGCCATGCTGTCCGGTGAGCTGTCTGACAATGAAAGCCCAGACCTGGAGTCACTTTCACAGAGATTTATCGAGAATGCTAATAGCACAGGGTACAGTACTTCCCAACAAAAGGTGCAAACGCATCACTTAGAAAGGCATGCTGAGCACTCCTTGCTTTCACACGTATTAGAAAACTTACAAAAATAAAATAAAACTGCGTGCTGCCCATCTTTTCAAATAGTAAAAGAACCTTATGAAAAAATCACTTGAGTTTACAACAAAAGACACAAACGGACATTTTTATGTAAATTTATAAGGCAAACTCTTTATATAATAAATAGGTTACAGGGATTCAGTGTGGGGGGGTGTTTCTGAAACGTATACAGGTACATTCAGACAGGTTTACTGAAATGGTACAAATTTCCTTAATAAATTGCCTTTTTTTAAATATATCAGTGCTTTCAGTCATTTGGCTATACACAAAGAACCTTTTTTGAACACTACAAAAAAGCAATCAGTATTTTTTTGTTTTTAAAACGACCTACTTATTTTCTAAAGTAATTGTCCCAAAACACAAAAACTGAAGGTGAATGCGATAGAGGGCTTTTCGAGGCATCTCCAGCCAAGTCTGTCCTGGGCAGCTCCCCACGCCTCACACACACCTCCCCTACCCTTAGCTGGGCTTCTGGGCTGGAGCTGGCTTCCTCTGCACAGGGTGGCCGGTGTCACTGTGACTTGGGAAGGGGCAGCCACCCGAACTGGTTCTTCCTGCTACTAAACCCCATGTGCAAACAGTCACTAGTCAGCACTATCCTTGCCTTTCAGAGGAGGGGCCACCAGGTGTCCCTGTTTCATAAGCCCCAATGTCTGGTGGGGTAATGGCTTCTCTGAGAAGGATCTGCTTTGCCATGGGAAGGGGAGGGGTTTCTTTGTGTGCAAACTTTGCTGGGGATTGGATGACAGCAAAGAGTGCCAAGCCCCCTCTGCCGCCATGTCCCCGGGCTGTGCACTGCAGGGCAGGGTGGGATGGAGGGGAGGTGGCCTGAATGGTAATGCCCACCGTCTGGGCCTGCCATGAAGAGTTGTGTCAGGCAGAGAGTGGCCAGTCTGCCCTATCCACAAAGACCTGACCTGTGGCCACAGTGGAGGTGTCCAGGGAGATGACCACCCAGGTCTGAGCCCTGCTACTCAGGCCCGCCCCATCTCCTTCCCACCAAGGCAAGGCCAGTTCTGCCCATGCCCCTCCTGGCTCCCCTCACAGAAACATCAACCTTGACTGTCCTTAAAAATAATAATGATGCTAGTAACTCTTGGTGGGGAAAAGGGCAAAAGAATCCAGTGGGTAGAACAAAACCTGGTTTTGCTCTGACTTCAAAAATGGCAACACATTAGCTATTCAGTCCGTTGGCTTGGGCTTAACTTCTTTGGGTGGCTTCTGGCTGATCTGGACAGGGGTCATCTCTTTGGGGATTCCCTCCTGGGGCAAAAGGACAGCCCCGCTCATCTCAGTCACCATCCCTTCCCTCCAAATTCTTCTGTTTGTAAAGAAAAGGTGTCTAGAAGCATTTGTCTCTGGAACAATTACTTTACACATGGTTACAATACAGACTTGAGTTCAAACACAGAAGAGATTTACTTAGCAAATTTCCTTTCACCCACCAAAAATTACACAAATATAAGCTTCAACACCACCACAGTTAAGAGGACCAGTAGAGAGAACCTCGTGTTTGGAACATAAAAGGAGAAGTAAAAACCAAACCAAATCCAAACAGAAAAACCCCAGAAAGACAAGGGGAGGGCGAGGGAGGAGGGGAGGAGAGCAGACACAGCACACGTTACAGTGTCAGGGTACATGGGAGCCCGGCGCGAGGAAAGGGCTCGGCACACATTGAGTAACAGTCCTGGTGATATTTGGTCATATATTCATCAACTACTGACTCTGGAGCGGCTGTTATTGATTGAAGCAGTGACAAATCAAACAGAAAAGGAGGCCTTGATAGCAAAGGAAGGAGCAGGCTTCAAGTTCTAGCAAGCCTTTCTTTGCATTCCACCGTCCAGCTCCCCAGAAACACTGAACTGGGTGGCCCCTGCTCCATCCAGGCAGGACAAGAGGTCCCCAGGTGAGGCTAACTCGGGCGCCGATTCAGATTTCGGTCAGCACGCCTGTGAACACATGCAGACTCCCACCTGTTAGTGGCCAAACATCAGCGGCAACAGCCTCCTGGCCTCCACTGCCCCAGTGCCAGGCTGGGTGGGAAAGGATGTCAAGACCCAGTGCTAATACTGAACGCAGGCTGGAGTGGGCCTGGAGGCCCCCAGCCCAGGTCCTCTGAGGGGCCCACAGCTAGCCTGGCCACCAACGGGCCTACAAGCATTTTTCTTTTGGTTCAGGCCTCAGTAGTGACACAGGGAGGGGAGCTTTTGGCCCCAGTGATTATAATGCTCTCTGCTTTGGAAGAACAAGTTTCTGCATTTTTTTGGTGTTTTTAATTACTTAAAAAAAGATCAAAAAGAACTGTTACAGCTAAACTCTCTAGCAGATATTGCTCATTAAGAATTACAAAAGCAAATGCAATTACTCGTAGGATGGGGGAGAAGGTATGTTTCTGGAGTCTTCACTACTCCTGGAGGAGACCCACTGGACTCTTGCACGTGGTTCTGGGGTCCCCGGTGTTCCATGTGGTGTGGCTCACACATTCAAGGATGCCACAGGTTTCCCATCTCCCCTCCAGCCCCCAGACTCACTGAGGTGGGAGCCCTGCCGATAGGGAGGTCTGCTGAGCCAACTCTCCACACGGGACCACTCTGCCCGAGTCACTGGAGGGGGTGGTGCTGTGCTTGGGTTGGGCCACCCCCCATGGACTCTCATCGCCCCACCCAGAGGTCCAAGGGGACCAGACAGTACCAAGTACATCATGGCCTTAGCCAGGCACAGGAGTGCTCTTGTGCCCACTGATGCAGTGAACTGTCCTCTCACCAGCGCAGGAGAAACTGTGAAACCCGGATGCTACCTGGAGCCTCCTTTGCTTGGCACAGGGAAGCCCTTGAAAGAAGCGAGGAAAGAACACAGTTCTGCTTGGACAGAAGAAGTGACCAGCAGACAGACTTGTCGTTTTTGTGTGTGTGTGTTTGTGGTTTTTTTTTTTTGATTTTCTCTTGTTCTAAGCTATGGTTATCAGAAATATTGTAATTAAGCAACAGGTATAATTTTAACAGGTCTTTTTTTACGTGTGGAGCCACAAGCAAAATGAGTTTATAGTTGTGCAATATACAGATATATATATATAAAAATTCAACTGCTTTGTGTGTCTAGTCAGTGCATTAAATAAAAGGGACAGAAAATCTAAAAGCAAAACTAAAAAGCAAAACAAAAGCCCAGATAGAGGAGACCGAGCAGGCCTATGTGTATAGTCTGTAAGATACCGGATATGATCGGGGTCACCAGGAAGAACAGCTTTGTCACTTGACGCACAAACACTGCAGGGATAGGGACTACCCGTGGGCAGCAGCCCAGGCTCTTGGCCTTTTCCTCTCGTTCTCTCTCGCTGCTGAGCACAACCTGAGAAAAGGTAAGATAGAAAGGGGGAGCTAAGGGAGCAAAGGCAATTGGCAAGTTCCCCAAGTGCTCTGAAACTCCAAGGCCAGATTCCCCTGCAGGAGGGTTTCACCTGCTGCACTATCCTCCCACTGGCCCAGGGGCAGGACTCACAGCATAGCCGGCACTCAGGCGGCAGCCCCCACCTCGACACTTCAGAGGAAGTAACATTTGTCCCAGCCCTAGGCTGCACGGAGAGCAGTGCAGGGGTGTCCTCGGGACAGGCTGCAACCATTGTTCCAGGGGGAGACATCACCCTCTTCTCCCTAGATGCCTGGGCCTTAGTTAGAAATTGTTTTTCCTGACAGGCAGTGCTGGGTGGTGAGAATGTCACAGGCCTCCGGAGTCACTGGTGACACTCTGCTTCCCACACCAAGGGCTGGGCTCGTGCAGCTTTGGGATCAGGCAGGCCAATAACCTCCAGGCCACCCCACGGGACAGGGTGGCAGCCAAGTCCTCAAGGACTGCTACCCAAGGAGCGACAGGCTCCTCAGGGACAAGATGGCCCCAAGTCTCAGACCCAATGGCTTCAGGCTGGACCTCCTTTCACCTGCGGCACTGTCAGGCTCCAGGTATTTTTTGATCAGCGTTTTTGCAAGAACTTGCTCTTATTCATTCAGAAACAGCAAAATGTTATTTTCTGTCAAATGTTTTCTAGGTTTTCCTTCTGAATTGTTCAGAGTAAGTTTCAGTCATTCACTTTTTCCCCTTTAATATGTAACTTTAGACCCTGGGGGAGGCAGTATCCTAGCAATTTGTTAACAATTGACTATGCCTTTTCTGAAGATTGATAAAATACTTAAAAGAAAAAAAGCAAAAATGGAGGCTGAACAAACCCACTAGAGTGGAGTCTGCTGATGAAAAGAGCAAAGATGGAACCCCCACAGCGAGCACAGCAGAGCGGGCCCTTGGGTGTGGCAGCGGCCAGGGGCAGGGAGCCTGCCCCCCGCTCCCCCCCAGCACCTACACCACCTTCAGTGGACTCGGGGGCTGGCTAGGCAAACCCCCACAGGGCTCTAGGCCCAGCTGACTTCCTGAGGTCTGGGCTGTAGATCCTACAATCAGTGTGTGAAACTTACATCAGGAAACGATCCGGGGCAATGACACTGGCTAGGAATGGATGCGCCAAAGGTCTCCTCCAAGAACTAGTACCTGTGACCTCCCCGGTGTTCCAGAAAAGGGCAGAGCTCAGCTGCGAGACTGCACTTGGGTTCCTCCAGGTCCAGTTGGCCTCCCCTGGTGGATTCAGTTCATACCCTTTGCTCCCTCTGGGGCTTGAGTTGTTTATTAAATTACTTAAAATCCAGAAGTCTCATCAGCTAAGTAAACTCCTTTCCAACCAAACATTGTTGCCAGCTAGTACCCTCTTTCATGATCTCTGCCACAGTAATGACAAGCTGGGCGGAGCAGCATGTGACAACTTGGGGCTGCTCCGGGTCCCACTGCCACTGTTAGTGACCTCTAGCATGGAATGATGCCACTGAACAAACTTGTTACCTGCACCTGCATGGGGTGTCCAGACCCCACCTGGGGCCAGCACCCCCAAGGCTACCCCTTTGGCTTTCAGCTTCCTGGGAGCTAAGGGGCTGGGATCCTTGGTTTGGCACTGGTGGCCTGGGGAACATGGCATTTCTAGTTGTCTCTTGTGCATTTTGATATGGGAACACAGCACCAGTAGAAGGGAGCTGTACTAGAGCCTGGTGGTGGCCCAGTGTCCCCAGTGCACTGCAGCGTCAAGGTGGGCAATTCCACTGGTTGGGACAAGCCCACCAATGGGTAGGACTGAGCCAGGCCAGGTGTGGTGGGAGCTCAAGGACACACAGAATTGCGCTGGGAGAGGAGGTAGTAGCTAACAACTAGAACGGGGGCCGGGGAGGCTGAATGTGACTGTGACCTAGCCCCACAGGTTATCTGAAAGCTGTTGGCCAATTCCTGTATTCTTCAGTCTCTAAAAGATGCTGCCCCCCCCCCCCAATTTCATAGTATACAAGGACACACAAAATTGAGGTCACACCCCAAACTGGGCCAAACACAGCTTGAGAGAATCCTGTGGCTTAGGCTTTCCCTCCAACCTCCTGTCTACCTGACCCCAGGAGAGGGGTGGCGGGGAGCTGCAGGGCACCTGCCTGCCAGGGCGACAAACCACCAAGACGGCCTGCTTAAAGGTGACTCACTTGTTATGCCTTTATTTGGGAAAGAGGAGGGAATGAGGAAGAAAGGAGAGGGAGAGAAAGAAGACTGTAAGGCGCCTCAGGTGCCGCCTGCAGCTTTGGAACCCTAGGGGAAGAAGCTGGGGAGCCACCGGGCTGCAGGGCGGGCTGGGCCGGAAAAAACCACCTGAAAATGCTGTGTTCTCGACCACAATGCCCAGTCAGCCTCTGAATGAACTGTCCTGCGTGAAGCAGGGGCATGGTGGGCCCTGTACCACTCTCCCCAGGACCAGATTGGACTGAGCCAATGGGGGGCCAGCTCCTGACACTGGTTTCAGGAGCCACTTTCACTGGCTAAGCATTGTGCATAAAAACCTGACCAAAGTGGACGGCGTCTCCATGACAAACTGGCTGTACGCCATGCTTGTACAGATATAGGCATCCTCTGGAGCTGCCAGGAATGCGAGGCCACTGCAGGGTCAGGAGCCTTTGTCCTAGGAGGAAGAGGGGTCTGGAAGGACTTGCCCCCTCCTCTGAGCCCCCTTCCCTTTCTGGGGAGAAGTCAGAAGTGAAGCCTGGAGGGTCGACAGCACAGCAGGTTTGGTTGTGGGACTTGCTTGTGCAGCATAAGGAAATGGATACAAAAATGCTAGAAAGGCCAACTATGACTGCAAACAAAGGGGCAAACTCCCTTGCTTCTAACCATTCTGGAAGAGACAGACACGTTTTTTTCTTAAGCTACTGATTGGAACTGTCAACTATGGTTCCTGATCACTAAGGACTGGCAGGGAAGGGTTAGACAGTTTCTAGAATGTTTCACTCCTTCATGGTTACACTGCAGTAAGGAAGCCAGGGGACAATAACTGAAATACACAAGACAACACACACTTGACAGTTCATGGCAGCAGCTCACATGGGACGTGCTTGTGGGTGTTTCTGGAAGCATAAGACTGCTGTCTCATTTGCTACTTTGATAAGGTACTTCTCAGTTGGACAGATTTAGATATAAGAGACGTCTCTGTAAACACAGAAAAGGATATACCAATATGATGAAGGTATGCAGCTAGATAAGGACTTCCTGAACGGAGGATGGAAAACTCATCAGTTAACACACTACGGGAAGCCCAAGCCTCGAAGTCCCCACCCCATATTCCAGGCGGGCGAGGATGTGGAGATGTGTATGTGCTGGCCCCACCCAGCCTCCAGCAAGGGGAAGCCAAACCTCTCCTGTCAGCAAAGAACCCCTCCTAGGTAGAGGAGGAACAGAGGGGCGGGGCAGGGGGCTAGGCGCTGGTCCCAGCTTAGGGCTGGGGGCATCTGCATTCGTTCTACCTGCTGCCCTGTCTCAATGGACTGTGCTAGTGGGGCCTGGCAAAGGCCAAGGTCAGGGCTGGGTCATTTGATAATTCTGATAGGCCAGAGAGGCCTCTATGCTGCCCTAGGCTCCCAAATCCACATCCCATCCAACTTCTCCCACCTGCTTCTCTCAAGTGAAAAGTTGGGAAGGCCCAGAATCTGGGGTCTGACCAGGGATGGGGGGGTCCCTAGGAGAGGAAGACCTTGCTGCTCTCTTCCCCTTCAGAGAGGCCAAGGTGGTAAGGCCAGGCAGACTCAGCAGAGCCAGGTGCTTCCTCAGGGCTAGGAATGGGGTGGGGCTGGCAGCCAGAAGGCCAGAGGCGGGTGAGTTCTGGGGGCCTGAGCTGACCAGCATCAGCTTGGGGTATAGTGGGGCACTCGGCTGCCTGGAACAGAAGGGATGAACGAGGAGGAAGAAGGGAGAAATGAAAAGATGAAATGAAAGAAGAGGAAATGGGACAGAAGAGAAACCAATCAGGAAGTCCTTATAAAATTGCAGCAAACACTTAGAGTTTCGGAGCTTCGTGGGAACCCTATGTGCTAAGCCCACTTTAAAACAAGCGCAGGTATGTACATATCCAGGTAGTTCTAAACACTGTCATGTCTGTGCCTTGACAGACAAAGTGTTGCCGACTCAAGCCCGTTTGCTCTCAAAGCATGTTTGTTTTGAAGTGGGAACATGAAGACTCAAATAGTGCAAATAGTTCTAAGCTGTCCCTAAAGGAGTAGAATTGGAAAGTTTTGGAAGAACATTTTTCCCTCTTTCCCCTTGGCCCCCTACCCCTACCCCTGGCCCTGTTCACTGTACCTGTCACTACCAGTTACAGACTGCTCAGAGCGACTAGGAATCCCTCCGGTCCCCTGCGTGTTTGGCTGGCCAGAGGGCCGGCTACATCCTGCTGCCTCCACGGTTTCTCTCTAGCGCCACCCACTGGAGGACGGCTGTGGGCCATACTCTCCTGTGGCTTAGGCCAGACTACACCCAGCAGCTCAAAGGACAACTCCCTCCCAGCCATGCCAGCACTGGAGTGCACAGGTGCTACTTCCCTGTCCTGTGAAATGTCCTTGTCGGTTTTGGATGGGGCTGGTGTGGGGCCAGATCCGTGCCATTTTGGGTGGGATCACATGGGCTGTAGCCACTGGCCATCTCCATCTTTCTAAAGAATCTGTCTCTCTGGCCTCACACCTCCTTGTCCCAGTATGGGTAGGAGTGGGGGAGCTGGAGGCAGGGCAGGGTGAAGGGAGAGGAGAGCTGTGACTGGGGTACCAATGGCAGCGAAAATGGGCGTGTCGTCTCAACTGCTCTCTGTCCCTCATGACCACACTGGGGGGGAGGTGTGGAAGGGAGGGGAGGTGCAGGCGTACCCTAAGAAGCCTGGTCAACAGCTTGTCTGGTCAGTAGTATCTGCAGCAAGCCTTGTTGAAGGAGCCTAGTTTAGAAAAGTGCAAAGCTACTTCTGGCCCTGGTTAGGTCTTCAACCTGACTGTGCTTGTCGGTAAGAAAAACATCCCCAATGCTCCAACTACTCCCACCCTGAAGCCACGAAACTCTAAGTTTACTGAAAGAAAAAAAAATATTTTTTATTTCAGTTAATTGGGAAGCTTTGTCAGAGCCCTACCCATAAGGAGAAGAGACAACAGCTGCCTTTATTCTTGTTGGTTTGCTTTGCAATCCACTTTGTGTAAAGTCAGCTCACTCTCTCGGTCACGGGCGTCCGGCTGTCCACAGGCTCCTCTCTGTTTGGCCTTGGCATGGAGGATGAGACAATGTCTTTGCGCTCTCCCTCCCCTCGGTGTTTGTACTTTTCCGTGGCCGTGGCGGCGGTTGCGACCGGAGGCTGAGTCTTAGCTGGCTCCTTGGGGCAGCCGTCACTCTCCAGCGAGCCTCCTCTCGGCATCTTCTCCTCTTTGCAGACGCTGCTGCTCAAGTCCTGGGGCTCAGGGGTGCTGGCGGGGTCCTCAGAGCCCTGGGGCTCAGGTGGGGGCGGGGGAGGGGGTGGGAGCAGCGGTGCGGGTGCCTTCTGGGGCTCCGGGTGGTGGTGATGGTGGTGGTGCTCCTTCTTGGGGGGGGAGGAGGTGCTGCTGCTGCTGCTGCGCCCTTTGGGGCTGCTCTCTTTGCTTTTCCGCCCAGGGCTCTTGCAAGTCTTCAGTCCCTTTCCGCTCTTCTCACCAAGAGTGGACACCAGTAGGGGCTTCACCACCTCCTTCACTTCGATGCTGACCGTCTCCCGGGTCTTGCGCTTCTTGATGGGCAGCACAGTCTCCTGCACAGACCGGATGGAAGATTCCTTCACGGCTTTCTTCTTGGCTTCAGCGGCAGCAGCTGCCACCACGCTGCCAGGCTTCCGACCCCGTTTCTTGGGAATGGCCTGGGGATCAGCCTCGGCTTTTCGCTTCCTGCCTGGACGTTTGATGACCATCACCTGGGTTGATGTGGTGGCCCCACCCCCTTCGGCCTTGCTCCCAGGTGAACCTTGAAAGGGCATTTTGACGAGCAGCTTTCCAGGACTTTTCTCCAGGACCCTTTTCACCTGCATGCCTTCTGATGACGCTGCCTTGGGTCTTGCAGTGCCACTTCCTTTGGGGCGTCCCCGACCTCTGCCAGTTCCTGGAGCTTTGGGAGATTTGGGCTTCTTAGGTGGTTTCTGCTCTCGCCGGGAGGGGCTCCCTCTCCCAGTTACCGTGAAGTCAAAATCATTAGGGTCCAGGGAGGTGTCGCCTACCTTTTCGAAGTATGCAATCAATTCCACTTTAGAGCGAAAGGCTTTTCCCTGGGGACTGTGGGAAGAAGTGGAGAAACACAAAGGATGATTACAAGCTTCTGCAGCCAAGTCAAAGATGGGGCAGAATGGAAAGTGGTAATAAACTCTCTGAAGAAGACGTTCTGCAACAGACATGCCTGATGATACTATTGAACAAGAGTCACATCTAAGATAAGCAAAGCTAAGCTCATACTAGTGGGGTACAGCCATGACTACATATAAACCAGCTGGGTCGCTGAGTAGCAGTGTGCACCTGCACAGCCTACTCTGATGCCAGAGAAGTTCAGGGCTGGGTGCTCCACAGCTGTTGCCTAATGACCCCAAGGACTGGACCTGCCACCAGGGCTCCTCCTCTGGCCCCTAAAGGGGTCTGGCCTGGGGACCCTGTCCAGCCCATTCTGCTGGGCAGTGCCAGGACCGGACCCTCCAGCAGAGCATCGTCTACCTGAACTCAGGTTGTTCTGCTTAGCCTCTCTGGGGATCGGTCTCCAACATCTTCTCAGAGTTGTTGGGATCAAATGAAGCTGTCTGCAAATAGCCTTTGAAAACTGCTAACCTTTTCGGGATCATCTAAGAGGCAGAACTGAAAGGTACTTATTCGCTCCTCTGAAGCTCTGGCTTGGAAGTTACTGTTTCAACAGGAAATGCCTGGCAGCCAGCCCAAAGCTGGACAGATGTGCCAGGGACAGTTGGAAAGGCACATGGAGCCCATCTGTGTCTTTCCCCAGAGCCCCTTTCAGAGAAGCCACCTTTCCCAACATGATTCATACACTGGACTGAGCCCTATGAATTTGTACTTTTTCTGGCTCATGAAGCAATGTTACAGAATGACTCTCCCAGAAAGAAGTGGTTGACAGGTTCTGAGAAGAGCCTCTTGGCTAGATGCTCTCCAGCTGGAAAATGGCAGGAAGCCCGGAGAGCTTCACTTGCCTCCTGAGCCCAGGGCACCACACATGGGGGGCCCCGTGGCCTCTGCTCTGGGTCCAGCCTGTGCAGGGCCTTGTGCAGTAACCTCTCCAGCGGCATCCTCACTGTGGCCCTGGATAGGCCCTCCTGCATTCCATCTCCAGACAAGGCCCCAAGGGCTGGCAGGGTAAAGTCACACTGTGCAACCCTGTGCATGTCTCACTCAGGGCACTGACCTCTGTACAGAGTTGTTCCAAACATACCTGGTCACACCTCCAAGCGGTGTTCATTACTGAAGCCCCTGCAACCCAAGGTGGGAAAGTGGGGTTACGCTCACCCATTTTCTGATCAACAGGCAGCAAAGAGCTGCCCCTCCAAGGGCTCCCCATCAGTTTCTTAGCACTTGCCCGACCTTCTGTTCACCTGGCCCTCCGCACTTTGTAAAGACAGGCATTGCCCTTACTTCCCTTACTTACTTGATTAAATACACATCATACTTCCCAGCGGAGCGGCCAGATTTCCTTTGCTTAAGCTTTCGGGTCCAACCTTCAGGCAGAGTGGGGTCATCATACATGGGTCCCCTGTCACGAATGATGGAGCGCCGCTGTTTGGGGGAGGCAGAAGCTTCTGGGGCGGCTGGGGCTGAGCCCGACCCTTCTGAGGTCTCCGCTTTGCCTGCCTCTGCTGGTTCAGCTGAGTGGTGGGCTGGTGGCTGCAGGGACTCATGCTTGCCCTCTTTATCTTCTTTCTTATCCTTCTTCACCTTTTTATACTTCAGGGGTTTGTCCTTGAGGCCCTGGAGATCCTGGTCTTCTGACTTTTCTTCCCTGAAGCATTAAAGAAGTATGTCAGTATCACAGAGAACACACCAGTTTGCAGAAAATGTGAGCAGTGGGAAAAGGGGCTCCCTGCTAGGGCTTGCCTCAACCTTGAAGCCCTTCCCCTTCCTGGATTTCTTCAGGGGCTTTGGGCTGCTGCTGCTGCTGGCCAACTGCAGCCAACTTGCACTGTGGCCACCCTGAGTCCCATTCCTAGGGTGCAGGAGAGTAAGCAGCATGCACAGGTGACATTTTTCTGAGTAGAAACATGGTGTGGTTTCTGAGCACACTGCCTTGGGCTCACAGCTGATAAGACGCCCTGAACTGCTGGAGAGGGAGCCTCCCGCCCACAATGGGGTGGTGCTCCTCTTCACAAAGGCCTGGCCTTGGTGTTACTATAGCTTCTGTACATAGGGTTTTCTTAGATGTGCTCTCAGTATAAAACAGCCATGGGTGAGAGCACAACCTGCTGATGGGAACACAGCCCCACACTACCCCCTTGGGAGGGCACATGCGGTGCAGCCCTGTGGAAAGAACACACAGGTTTGGCCTGAGCAAGTGACCTCAACATCCCATGCCTCAGTTTCCACACCTCAATAGTGGGTACCAACACCTCAGAGGGAGAAAAGTCACAAATGCCCTATGTAAATACTAACTTGTACAACCAGCAACTGATGCCTAGAGTTTCTGGTAGAAGATGAAGGGCGGTCCCAGGATGGGTGAGTCTTTATCGCCGGACACACCCTTACAACACTTGAGCCTTGGGCAATGGGAGGAAAAAGCACCCTCATTTTGGGGTGGTGCATCCCCATTCTTTCATGCTGATGGAGTGGCTCCTTCCTTACATTTTGGTTCTGCCATGTAGGGTCCCTTCCTTGTGTACTTCAGAAATGGTCACCCTGAGGCCCTGGACCCTGGCATCAGAGTCTGGTCATGATGCTCTTGTGGCTGGGCTAAGAGGGCAAGAACACAACCCTGGCCAGGGGAGATTTGGAAAGAACGGTGGGCTTCTGATCAGTTGTATGTTAGTCCCTCAGTTAGCAGTTCATTCTGCAGAAGAACAAGACTACTGTTGTCCTCTGTACCTCAGTCCTTGTGCTACCCTGTCCCACATGGCTCACATCAGTACTGGCCACTACCCCCAAGGGACTTCCCCTTCTTGTCCACACCTTGGAGACACCATATATGCACTGGAACCAGACCTGAATGACGAGGGTAAGTCACCAAAGGCGGGTCAGCACTAGGACTCACTCAGTGCCGTGAGGACACAGATCCTGTCACACATGAAGAGATAGGTCACAGTGAAGACACATACTAGCCCCAAGGCTTGCCCCTGAGTCCCTCCCTATTACAGACCTTTCTCCAGTTCAGGGCTCAGAGCACGGCTGCCGGGTCACCCAGATTCAGCCCATGGCCTGCAGGTGACCTTTCCTTGATGTAAAGCAGATGTCCCTAACCTTTTCCAGCATAGCTTCCTTTCCCAGTTCTCCTAGTCTAAGCCTCTCAGTGGAAAATAAGCAAAAGCCCTGGGGAGCTAGGTGTGGCCTGTGACCCACTGTCATGGAGGGGAGATGGGGAGCTTGCCAGCATCAGAGTAGTGGACAGACTGGAATACCCTCTGCCACCTGGTCCACAGGGGCACTGCCAAAGGCCAGGGCTGCTCCCTGGAACAGACCCATCATGAGAGAAAAACACTGCTCCAATGGAAAAGGCCTGGCTTCTTCACAACTCTCACATGTATTCCCCAAATACATGAACCACCATGAATACAAACCACATGCCCCAGGAATGCCTCTTAGGTACAATGAAGAGTGTCAATGCCATTGAAGGCAATCCCTTCTAGAAAACTACCCTGAAGAGACATCTTCAGAAATGCAAAACAACAGACACAAGATGTTCTTGGCATTTCTGGCATTACTTTCACTAGCCTGTAGACAACTCAGACAGTTGCCATGAGGGACCTGCTGAATGGAGACAACATGCCCATAGAATGAACAGCAGTTCAGCTGGAGAAGGGATCTACTGTGACATGAATCTGTAGATTACAGGCTGCCATTTGTGTGAGAAAGAAGAGAACTTTAGGAAGCATGTAGCAGAAAGAATCGAACTGGTTCCTGGCATGAAGTAGGCAGGTACAGGTGAGGTGCAGGCATGGGGCATGGGGTGAGACCTCTCTGAATCATACAAAAGTTAACATAACCAAAAAAAAAAACCACCAAAAGGTAACAAAACCCCATTACATTGAATGCAAAATTTACTTTAAACACATTGATAATATACCACAGAGGAAAGGTTTATTTCAAATGCCTTGACCACATACCCTTAGAGGGACATATCCTAAGGCCAATGATGGCATCCCAAGGGCAGGGAATATGCCTAGTATCCACAGAGGGGAACCAGGCTAACCCCTGGGAGAAGCAGATGGTTCTGTCTCTGCGGTGGCCTATGAGGGCAGCAAGCAAGGTAGGGGGGCACTTAGAGGGTCATGAAGACACAGGCACCTGCTGAAAGGGCTCCTTGCATTGGGCAACACTGTGACCAGATGAATGTCCAAAAGAATGAACCTATTAGAATACAATGAAGAAAATTTCACATGGTGATATTAGGGGAAAAAATAGAGAAAGACCTAAAGGAAATGAGGGGACAAGCCACATGTAGGGGAAGAAGGTTCCAGGCAGCAGAGAGGACTCAAGGTGGGAGATGTGGAGGTCTGTGATGGGTCTTACTCTGAATGTGATGGAAATTACCAGAGAGTTTTGAGCAGTGGTCCAGGAAGGACCTCAGAAGCCTCTCGCTGCAGTCTCAGCACAGCTCTGGTGGGGACAGTGGAGGATCTGGGACCTGACCAGGAGGTGGAATGACAGAGCTGGTTGACAGACTGGTGTAGAGGTAAGGGGCAGGGACAAGTTAAGAGCCATGGCCAATGTCTGGGAGGATGGTGGTGTCACTGACTGAGGATGGGGAAGCCTGGGCTAGGAGTGGGTGTGTGGGGGTTACAGCTACATAGAATTTAGAAGTTCAGCCACAGTTAGAAGATCAAGGAAAGAACATAGTCCTTTGGCTACTGGCTACAAAGTGGGGGAGACCCAGCTGTCCACCTGTGCCCAGACTCTGACTTGGGCCTAAATGAAGTGCTGTGTGTCTTTTTAAGTTTTTTTATTGTGATAAAAAAATGACAAAATTTACCTTTTTAATCATTTCTGAGTGTACATTAAATGAACTTTTTAACAGCATTGAAGATGGGTAATAAGAGGTCCTTTAACTCTGTTATATTCTAGTTTTCAAACTGAAATTACTTGAAGCAACTATGACAATATGATGGTTTTCAATTCTGTGCACTGAGGAGCACACAGGGCTTTGTTTTCTACTCTTTTCTGACTGCTACTTCTCTACTTAAAAAATAACAAATGCCCATCAAAAAAAACAGAAGTAGCCTGGAAGCCACTATGCTGGGTGTGTGTACTGGAGGTAAAAAGGATGCAAAACAGGTAATCCAAATGAGGTAAGCGTTGTCCCAGCTGCCTGCTCAATCCCAGGGTGACTCAAGGGAGGAGGCCAGGTTGGGGTGCCAGGTACCTTCCCAAGACTGACCCCCTCAACTGACCAGGAGGTTTACAGGGTTTGCTGAAACACACTTTTTCAAAGAAACCAAACAGCTGTCTTCATCCTCCTCTGAATCAAACCATATATACATGTGTGTGCAAACACAGATACACACGCATGCACAATCGACATGAGTATGAGGAGAGCACTTGTGACCACCTAGTTCACAAGTTCATAAATTTTAGAGTTGGGAATATCCTCGGAAAAATGTGCAGTGTTAGAGTGTAGCTCCAGGCAAGTTCACTTTGGATTCACTGAGACCCATGAATGTTGGGAGTAAAAAGGGGCTCACACTGAGCTTTATTCTCATGGCGGTCACCTGGCTCTCTACAAGCAGCAAGCCCATCCCTGTCTCTGCTCCGCACCCCAGCCTCTGCCCAGGCACTGCCCTCTGCCGCTTGGGGCTCCTCTGCGCTCCCTCCTGCTCTCTCCTCTGGACTTCCTCTCTCTTCCTGGCACGGGGCTCTTCTGCTTCCCTCTGCCCTTAGCACAGTGTGGAACTCTTCTTAAAAAGTAACATCGGCTTTGAACAGCTTACTGCTAATGGGTATGCAAGTAGGCACCTGGGCAGCAGGCTAAGTATTACCTCTTTATACCTATACAATGGGTGAGTTTAAGATCAGGGGGGAATCTGGCCATGGAATTTCCATTTTCCCTACATACAGATAAAAAGAAAAGGAAGTATAACTAGACAAGGGAACTTGTGTCGGGTCACAGCTGAGTCAACATGTGTTCATCAACTGCCCTTGCCAGGAGCCAGACTCTACTAAGAGCTGAGACACCAGGGCAGGGTTAGCATCATCCTTTGGCCTTTAAGAGCTTCCAGTTTAAGTGTGTGTGGAGACAGGACACACACGGACACAAACAGTTAACAAACAAACAGTGACCTCCTCTCTTGTTCCAGGCACAGGGGAAGCCAAGAGATGGGGATTCCCTGGAGGAAGAAGGCCTGAGCTGGGTTTTTAGGGCTGAGGCAGCAACATCAACAGCCCCGTCCCTACACCACTCTGATACTCCTCCCACGTGGGGGAGGTGACTAACACCCTGTGCAACCAGCAGCTCTGTGCTGGCCCTCTCTTCCAGTCTTCATTAGGGTGCAGTTAAGACGGCACTTCTGAAAAGTCTTCCCTGCTCCTGCCTTCCCCTCCCATGAGCAGGAGCACCCTAGGCCCCCGAGAGTACTTCAAATAACACCATGGGGTGGGTCAACCTGTCCCCTCCCCAGACAATGCATGCGCATTCCTTACTTTCATCTCCTGGCTCAACGTACAGTGCTGGGCATGGGAGCAGCACTTCATAATCGAGTGCCAAGTGACAGTCAGAACCCAAATGCTGGACTACCTCTGCCTCTTTTGATGGCTGTATCCCTCTGGCCATTAGCTTCAAGGAGCAGGTACTAGCTTAGCATCCAAGGCAAACAGATTCTGAGTAAGTGAATAAATGATGAGTTGGGTGCTACCTGCAGCCTGCTGGCCACTGGTGGTTACGGTCGGCAGGAGGCAAGGCCAGCCTCAGCATTACTGTCATGCACTCCCAGAAGCACAGTGATGCCTACAGTGACAAGGAGGGAGGAGTCAAGAAGGAAGCAGTATGGAGGATGGCTACACTGGGAGGATGGTTCCAGCAATAAGGTGATCAGAGTTGCAGATATTCCACCTGCTGGAACTACTGAAAATGTTGGATTGAACATCTTCTAGAAGATGCTATAGAACATGGTGTTTAAAAAGTCTTACCTGCACTCACAAGCTAGCAAGAAAGCAAGGAATACATGGGCTAAAGAGGAAGGGAAGGGGAGGGGAGGAGAGGGGAGGGGAGGGAGGGGAGGGGAGGGAAGGGAAGAGGTCTTGCTCAATAGAGAAATCTGGCAGGTTCCCCTTAATGAGCAATCAAACTGAGCACCACTGACCAGGGCTGGGCTGCAAAAAGTGCCCCATCCTATAGAAGGGGTGACTGAGGCCATGAGGAGATAACCAGAAGAGTCCAAGGAGAGGAGCATTCCACACAACAGCAGGACTGGACTCTTCAAAATGATCTGTGGCATGAAAAACAAGGGCTAGGAACTGCTCCTAGTCAAAGGAGCCTGAAGACGTAACCACCGAAAGCAACCCACAATCCTGCTCTGGCTCCTGGGTTCGAAGGCATAGAACAGGGCAGCAATGGGACTCTTGGGGAGTGTGAACAGGGTTCCATGTTAGCGTCACACTAAATTCCCCGAGTGTCATAACTGGCTCACGCGCTCTGAGGAGAGCCATGCTTAAGTGCTTAGGTGCACAATGTGATGGCGATTGCGACTAAGCCTCAAATAGTAAATGCACTGCTTGCATGGCAGCATGTTTAAAAAGGGGCAATGACATCAATACAATTCGAAGGTGTGCTAATTGACAGTAATATTTTGAAGCAGTTTCAGGCAAGCTTTCTAACAACTGAAGAGAACACCTTCATGTTACATGAATATATAATGAGAAAAAGCAGGAAGCCTTGCAGAAGTGCCTTCCCTTAGTGGCTCAAAGAACCACAATGTTTTATACCATGTTGCGGTCTGTATGATGAAGGTGTGAGTATGAATGAAGGTGTCAGGATATTTTCCCATGTTAAAAAAAAATTGCTGAAGGATGTTAAAAAAAAAATTGCTGAAGGCAGCCTTGCCCAGGACCTGACTTTTAATGCTGAAAGAACAGCTCACCTGGGCACAAATCTGAGAGTTATGCAAGAAAGGGCTGGCTGATGGTGATGCTGGGTGCAGATGCCATGGAGACTTGAGTATGACCTGGTTGGTGTCTTTTAACCAGAACTGTCACTGCTTTGTTAGAAAGCTCTAGGTACCAAATCACACAGGTTTGCTATGGTCTTCCCCAGCCCAGTTTTTCCCATAAAAACTCTTATTTTTTTATTGTGCTATTTTGTAGAACAGGATTTTTTTTTTCAGGAATTCACATGTCACATTGAAGCAGTAAGGCGTTCACAAATCTTAAATACCTATGAAGCATGAGAGAAGGCTCTGGACTGATAAAACATCATCCAGTGATTCTGCTGCTCAAACACAAACATTAGATCAAATCCTTCCTTGGATCTAGTGAAGGAAAATTACAGTTGCAGGAATTTTGTTCCGGGACCAAATCATTGTATTCTGAGGGGTCTAATGGCTAGAACTCCATGTGTTTTCATAATGAAAGCAATATCCTGCAGAAGGCAGCCCGGGGAGGCTGTTATCTGGCGCTCATTTGACTCAAGGCTCCTGTACATTAGAGGGGAGCAAGCAACCAACAGCTGGCAGATACAAGTGGCCAGACAACTGTGGCTGAGGAGGGACTACTCAATCCCCAAGTCTTTCAGATGTAAAAAGAAAACAAAAAGGGCCATAAAACCAGGTGAAAGCAGCAGCTGAAAGGTGTTTTCCCTTGAATGGGAATCCAGCCCCATCCAGAGTGAACTCCAAGGAACCACCCAGAGCCACAGCAATATCTTGACCTTTCCCAAGTTAGTTAGGGAGACAGCATTTCTCAGCACCTGTCATTGTCAGTCATCCATCCCATGGAGCTGCAGAAGGAGCCCAAGTCTCATGAGGCCGCCAACTGTAAGGGCAGGGTGGCAGCTACTTTCCCAGGTGAACAGCTAGGGACCAGAGGCGAGAAATGGCCTCCTTGCAGTAGCTGCTTCCATCCTGACGTGTCATTCACTCGGTGCTTCCAATTCTTTCTACCTCCAGTATGAGCTGCAGAATCACAGAATCAAGGAGGTTTCGCTGCACAAATTAATAAAGGCAGCAGCACTTTGAGACGCCAGCTTCAGCCCCTTTAAAGATCTGAGAGAAATCAAACTGGCACCAGAAGAGAGTCTCAGTGGTCTCTGGGGAGCAAAAGGGGAAATGGTGTTCAGCTTTAAGGCTACAGTGGCAGAACCTGAAGTTCAGCGGCCCTGCTCTGCATTCAATGTGCTTTTTTTAATACCTCAATCTTTAGAAGATGCAAGAAACCATCTACGTTTTGAAAAGCGAAATAAAACACTATACTTGCCACCCAAAGGCAGTTCCTTCCCCAAATGAAGGCCATCAGCGCCATACAGTAAGTCTCATCTTTACAGCATGAGTGCACCACACATGGGGAAGGAAAAGCAGGTTTAAACAAACACTGCCACTGTGGAGAAACAGTCAGGGAGCTCCTCAAACGTTTAAATATGGAGTTCCCATATAACCGAGCAATTCCACTCCTAGGTATAGACACAAGACAACCAAAAACAGGGACTCCAACAGATACTTGCACACCCATGTTCATAGCAGCATGGAGTCACAGCAGCCAAAAGGCAGAAAGCAACTCAAGTGTCCATGAACAGATGAATGGAGAAACAAGGTGTAGTCTCTTCATACAATGAAATGTTATTCAGCCTTAAAAAGAGAAGGAAATTCTGACACATGCTGTAGCACGAATGAACCTTGAGAATACTATGATAAGTGAAATAAACTAGTCACAAAAAAACACATACTGTATGATTCCATTTATATGAAATGTCCAGAATAGGCAAATCCACAGAGACAGAAAGCAGATTAGTCACTGCCATGGGCTGGGGGGTAGTGGGTAACAGGGATTGGCTCCTAACGGGTACAGGGATTTTTAAGGGGTGATGAAAATATTCTGGAACTAAATAGAGGTAATGGTTGCACAACACTGTGAATCTATTAAATGCCACTGAATTGCACACTTTCAATGGGTGAATTTCATGGTATGTGAATCATATTCCAATCTTTCTAACACCTCACTAAAAAGGCAGCTGACTTCACCAATTACCCTAAATGTAAACGTAGGTTTTACGATGCCTATGCACTGCTCACAACCCAGTTGTCTCCAAGCAAGCCTGTCTGGCTGCAGGCACAGAGCCCAGGCAACTGGCACTGCCATCCATCCCAAAGAGGCCAGCATGGGGAGCTAGGCTGATACATGCTAGACTGGACCAAGCTGACCTGAAATGGCATCTCTGAAGCCCAGGACACGGTAACCATGACAGTCAGAAAGGAATTTAGTTCAAGAAATTTAATGACTAGGCATTTAGCCAAGTTGAAGGCTGTTTGCCAAATATTCTGAGGGCATTTGAGCCATCTTTTTTTGTTTGTGGCAGAACACATATAAAATTTACCATTAGTAGCACTTAGTACATTCACAATGTTGTACAAACCATAGCCACTACCTATAGTTCCAGAACATTTCATCGCCCCTGGAGGAAACGCCACGCCCATTAAGCAGTCATTCCCCCTTATCACCCTTATTCTCAGCCCCTGGCAATCACGAATCTGCTTTCTGTCACTATGGATTTGCTTATTCTGGATACTTCATATAAATGGAATCACACACTATATGGCCTTTTGTAACTGGGTCCTTTCACTCAGCATAACCTTGTCAAGGCTCATCCATGTTGTAGTATTTATCTGAACATCATTCCATCATTCCTTTTTTTTTTGAAAGTCATTCCTTCTTATGACTTAGTTAACACTCCATTGTATGGAAACACCACTTTGTTGGTCCATTCATCTGTTGATGGACATCTGGGTTGTTCCCACCTTTTAGCTGCTACAAACAGTTGTGTACAAGTTTTTACAAGGACTTATGTTTTCAATTCTCTTGGGTCTATACCTAGACTGTAACCACTCGGTCACATGGGAACTCAATGTTTAACCTTTTGAGGAAATGCCAGGCTGTTTTTCATGGGGTTTCCTTTGGCGGTGATGAAAATGTTCTGGAACTAGATAGGAGTAAAGTGGGATGGTAGAAACTGCTTCCACTCTGGAATGTTTGCTCTAAACAAGCCTTCAAAGCAGGAATGTTGGAAGTTGTATGGGGTATTTCATTTCACCTATTCACTCATTCAGCAGCTACCACTTGTCAAGCACCTCTAGGTATCGTGCACGAGCTGTGGTAGGGCCAGGAGTGCTACAGCAAGAAGACATGCTTTCTATCTGCATCGATTTCTTCTCTTTATCCTGCTACAAACAGTCTTCCAAGCAGACAGTCAATAATGAAACGGCAGCAACTCTGATGAATGTTGCCAAAGGAGAGATACTGGGAGCTAGGGGAGACCCATCAAGGAGCAGGAGCAGGGGAGAGCTCCTGAATATGGATGTGACAGTGACATTGAGACTGGATGATGTGGGCTTGCTAGGGGTGGGGGAAGGATCGGGCCCAGGGTGGTAAAGCTGATGAAGCTGTGGGCCACATCTGGAGCCCAAGCAGAGTGGCTTCACCACGAACTGACCCCATGAAGGCACATGCAGAGGGAGCTGGCCAAACGAGGTGAGAATGGGAGAAAACCAAGAGCCCAATCCTTATTACTTATGTTTTTGCTATTTTGTCCCTTCCCCTGGAAAGCCTACATTACTAGGATTCGCTCTTCATTCTCTAGCTTCCGCATCTAGCAACTTCTCTTCCACAATGTTCCACAGTGCCTTTGCTCCTACACCCCACAGAGCGCTCAAGGTGGTTGGACACTTGCCAGGGCAAAGCTGGCAGAGCCTTCAAACAAATACCCAATCTGCAAGGTTCCAACAGCCAGTCTCCACAGGTGTTTACAGTATGCCTGGCTTTTTGGTCCCTAGCAAAACATTCCCATGGCTGCTACTTCCCCTAGTTTTCTGTGGATACCATTTTCTTCATACATTTGTATACTTTGTGTAACTACGTCTATAGACTTCATCAAAGTGTTGGCTGTTTTTACCGAAGATACATAGAATATTTGCCCAAATTAATTTTCAACACTGAGACAACATATTTTTGGGGAAAAAAGGGCATAAAGGAGATCTCTAGTAATGGAAGAGAGAACTCTGCATAAGGGCCAGCTCACTTTGTTTAAATACCTCGTAACTAACTTGAAGTGAATGCCTGTGTTTTCAATATTGTGCCTGCTGGGGTGGATGTGAGAGAAGTGCCACACTCAAGCACGTGATCAAAGGAGGGACCTGCCAGGAAGGCCTGGGGACAGGAGTCCTCAACAGAACCCTAGGAAATCTTCAAGGTCAGAACATCAGGACCTGGGAGCCAGGCTGGCTAAAATGCAGTTTGCTTGCAGCAGATGGAATGGCCTGGAAGCCCACCAGTGTCCTACATGGAGACTGAGGGGTTTCCCTGGGTACTGCTGAGAGCAGGGGAGGGTCAGGGAGGAGCTGCTGTACTCCAGATATGGATGGAGATTCCACTTGTCCCAGAGACTTCCCTGCAGCACCCTGGACCCCCAACCCCACTCCAGTTTCTAATGACAGGGGTTCAAACCCACCAGGAAGCAGCAGGGACTAAATCTCTACCCCAGAAACAACTCTGGAAACTGGCTAAAAAGTAAGTAGCACATCTGGTGGCAAGACAAATGTCTGCCAATCACTTTCCTGTGCACAAACACTCACTGGGTAGAAAACATAATAGGAAAATTGAATACTGTCTTTCTAGGTGCGATCCTACCAGAAACCCTGTCTGAGCCTGACCTTTACCTAGAATACCTAGAATAAGCATTTGCGAACAGCCAGAGGAAGGATTGGGGAGCAGGGCTGTAACTTGCCTCTTGTGACCACTGCATCACAAGCCACACAACAGAACTGATTCCACATGGATGAGATAATTAGGTTCAAATGGTAGGTTCCAACTTCTCACAGAACTGCTCTCTCCCAATTCCTAATAAAATGAGAAACAAAGGTGGGAGGAGGAGTGTGAAGGGAAGAACCCATCAAAGGAGCTGCAGTATGTTTCGCAACTCTGTAGCCTAGGAAATGTCCAGAGGACAAAGCAGCAGCAAGACCGAGCTCCTGCCCCGCCCCAACACAGATGACACTGTGGGGAGCTGACAGCACCTTGAGACCTCTCCACCAGAAGCTGGAGAGCAGCAACTGGGTAGGAGTACATAACTTTTTCCACCTAGGCCCAGGAACGACGGATTCTCCTGCTGGGAGGTGTAGGAGAAACAAGTCAAGTGCCCGGCAAGCCAGGCTGGTTCTGTGAGAAGCAACTGATCTTGGGTATATACAGGGAATTACTTGGAGCCCAAGGTGTCCCGTTTAGCACCCCTATGGGAATGGCACACATGTCCCTCAAGCAGCTAGAGTGAGCCTTAGTGTAAGACATTTAACATAATTCGTAGGACAGAGAAGAATCTAGATACTGCTGAAGACTACCTGTGGCTGCAGCTCCCCCAGTGTGCAACTTTTCTCTGACCATGTGATATAAGAAGCCCATAACAGCTCAGAGGGGAAAGCAGTGAGAGGATGCCAAGAGACTGGGAAGAGAGAGAGCCAAGGACTCCCCTGCTGCACCAAAGCAAATAGAACGACTGGATGGAGCCGACCAGGCCTGAGCCCAAATAACAAGGAACGATATGGTAACTCTGCAAACGTATTAAGACAAAAGGAGAAAAAGGAGAGACAGGGAGGGAGATGGCTCAGTAAAGGCAAAGGCTCCCACCAAGGAAGAGAAGGAAATTCCTCACAACTTTGTAAGAATATGTTCTCAGTAAGAGTTTAAAGATGAGATGGTAAAACACAGTAAGATGAAAGGGAAAATTCTGTACCTAGAGAAACAAACTACAGACCAAAGCACATCATTGTGGAACTAATAAATACATTTAAAACCAGCCAGAAACAGAATATACTTAGCTGAAAACCAAACTGAACAAACAACGAATGCAGATGAAAAAGACAAAAGCTAAAGCAATTAGAGCGAAGCCAACGGCACTGGAAGACAGATAAAGACAATCCAACCTAAGGGCAATTTGTGTCCCCATATTAGGGAACCTGAAAAATGCAACAGAAGATGCCATCAAAGACACATCGTAAGAGATCTGACCTGAAATGAACACACTGTGTTCCTAGGAAAATGTGATGAAGAACACTCAACAGCAAGACAGACTCTGGCCAACTTCCTCAACTTCAAGGATAAAGGAAGAATTCTTCAGGCACACAGAGGGAAAAAAGTAACAACTTTCAAGGGGGAATTATCAGAAGACCAGGTGTATGTAATATCTACGCAGTTCCAAGGCAGTTCAGTGCACAGGCTCGGGAGCCCGGCTGCCACAGCTCAAAACTGGCACAGCCATTGTGTGTACACGCACAGAGCAAAGAGGTCAGAGGTGAGGTCTGAGAGAAGGGCAGGGGCCCAATCCTTAGGAGAGGCCTCTCTGAGGTAAGCCTGAATCCAAATCTGAAGGAAATAAGGGGTAAGGGTACAGGTTGTGCAAGTGGGCCCAGGCATAAGGAGCAACAAGAGGTAAGGCTCTGACCCCAGGAACAACCTAGCATGTTCCAGGAAAAGCAACAGGGATGGGCTGGAGCCAAGTGAGCAAGGCAGAGAAAATGAGACAGGGCTGGCTACATAATTTGCAGGGCACAGTGCAAAACGAAAATTCTGGGCTTCTTGTTTAAAAATGGAGAATTCTGAGATGGCCACAGTACAGCATGAAACCAAGTGTGGTTCTTCTAAGCCCTGGGCATTTTACAAGTTGCATGCCCAAGGAAGCTGGCTCTGCTTCCAGGCAACAGACTTTGGATTTTATTCTGAGAGGGATGTGAGGCCCCAGAGAGTTTTTCTCAGGGGAGTGACACGATCAGATCAGTTTTAAAAACTCAAAAGATGCAGAGTGGGGGGTAGTGGCAAAGGAACAGGGACACATGAGGTGTTGCAGGGTGGGCTCATGGTTTTGGGTGCTATATGTCTGTTAGGGCCTGACACCTGTGAGAGAAAGAGGGCGGAAGAGGACCTGAGCAGAGGAAGAAGCCAATTATAACGCATGCCCAACAAAGCTCCGGCCTCCCTTGGGCAAAGATGGCAGGGTACTATTTATTTATTTATTTATTTATTTATTTATTTATTTATTTATTTATTTTTGAGAGGGCATCTCTCATATTTATTGATCAAATGGTTGTTAACAACAATAAAATTCAGTATAGGGGGGTCAATGCTCAATGTACAATCATTAATCCATCTCAAGCCTAATTCTCGTCAGTCTCCAATCTTCTGAAGCATAACGAACAAGTTCTTACATGGTGAACAAATTCTTACATAGTGAATAAGTTCTTACATGGTGAACAGTACAAGGGCAGTCATCACAGAAACTTTCGGTTTTGATCACGCATTATGACCTATAAACAATCAGGTCAAATATGAATATTCGTTTGATTTTTGTACTTGATTTATATGTTGATCCCACGTCTCCCTTTATTATTATTATTATTTTTATTTTTAATAAAATGCTGAAGTGGTAGGTAGATGCAAGATAAAGGTAGAAAACATAGTTTAGTGCTGTAAGAGGGTAGATGTAGATGATCAGGTGTGTGCCTATGGACTAAGTATTAATCCAAGCTAGACAAGGGCAGCAAAACATCCACGGATGCAGAAGATTTCTCTCAAAGCAGGGGGGGTGAGGTTCTGAGCCTCACCTCTGTTGATCCCCAAATTCTCACCTGATGGCCCCCCTGCGACTGTGCCTGTCTTAGGTTGTTCCTCCCTTGAGGAATCTTGGCAGGGTACTAGTTTTGTGACCCAACTCAGTCACCTGGGTGCAGTCCTGGATATGGCATGACCTCAGGGGGCTCTTGGGGCTGAGTCTGAGTCTGAAGGAAGAGACAGCTGGAAGCTGCCTGCTGACTTCACTCCCTGCCAGGTACCCATGAGATGACCTCCATGCCTGCTGCATGCAGCTCTCCTGCAGAGTCTAGGCAGGTGATGCGGTGGCTGGTCTGGGTGCTGTCAGTGGGGAGCATGTGTGCGCTAGGGGCAGGGGAAGCACTGGACATTAAGGGTTCTGACCTCCATATTTTTTGTTTCTCATGTCGAGTTATTTTGCCACCTAGAGGTCTTACAGGCAGGCAGATATTGAGTCTGGATTTCAGGGGAGAGAGGTAGGCTAGACAGACATCCATCTGGGAGTCCTCAGCACAGAGGTCTTAAGAGCAAGGCAAGAGCTGAGGGCACCTCGGACCTGTGGACCACGCTCTAGTGACAAGGAGAGTCAGCAAAGAAGACAGAGGAAGAGGAGTGGGGCACTAGAAGAACAATCAGGTGTATCTGTCCAGATTATCAGTGGTAAGCAATGGGGACCAACTTCAGCTGACCTACATAGCCAAGGCAGAGATTAATAGGCTACTGGAAGATGGAAGATGGTGATGTTTATACTTAGTACCATGGAACTGTACACTTAAAGATTATTCAAATGGTAAATTCTGTTATGTGAATTTTACCACAGTAACAAAACTTGAGGAAAAAAAGACTATTGGGTGGCCAGAGAATCCAGAGGGTTGAAGGAACAGATTTGAATCGAGCTGGCCAGAAACAACATTCCAAATCCTGCTGTCAGGCTTGCAGAGGGCAGCCAGCACTGCCTATGCCATCCGGCAGGGGGCAGCACTGGCCATCCGCACTGTGGCAATGGCCCAGGAGCCTGTTCTTCCAACAGACCTGACGCTGAGTGAGGTCACCTCCCGCTGACCCACTCTCCTTGGCTGGTGTGTCTGACTGGTGGAGCCCTGGGCACACACCCATACTCTTATGCAGAGCTCAGGCCATTTTTTCTATAAAGGGCCAGATAATCAATAGTTTCTGCTTTGCAGGTCACCTGGCCTCCCATCAAACTCATAAAGTGGCGTGAGTTCCTCCAAACACAGAGAGGGGCTCAGATGGGTGGTAAGGTAGGCAAAGAACATAGAACCAACTAAGCCAGGTATGCTGCACCAGGAAAGGGTGGTGTCCCTGAAGAGACACAAGGAAGGTTTTCAGGAGGGAACACCCATGTCAAGAGGGAGACTTGCTACTGGCCATGGAAGCATGGATATCTGTTGAGGGTTGACGAGACTACTCCCTGGAATGTGGGGAAGAAGGTCACCGTGGAGTGGGCTGAGCAGAGTGGGAGGTGAAGAGGAGTGACAGGGAGTAGTCAAGTCTTGAAGAACTTGGCCAAAGGGGTAACACAGCAAGGCAGGAGCTGAAGAGGGAGCACTGAGGGAAGATGGGAAATTCTAAAACGTTTGTATGGTGATGGACATGATTCATGAGGGGAGGGAAAACTGACAGTGTCCCGGGGAGCGTGGAACCTGAGAGCTAGGAGCACCGAAAGTCTTCATCAGCAGCACAGCTGTCTGTCAGAGTTCTGTGTGTGGAGAAGTTTCTAGTGACAACAAAGTCCACACTGTGACCGAGGCAGTGGGTGGCTAAAGTCACTGGAGCAGAGGCGATTCAGGAAATAGGGAGCCAGGTGCTAGGAGGGCCATCTACATGCACACTTAAGTCACCCATAGGATGGAAGGGACTGGGACAAAGAGACAAACAGAGACTGTAGGCCTGGCTGGCACTGAATGCTCAATGGAGGGGGACTGTCCATGGTGGCAAGCAGGCCCACAACAGGGAGCGTGTGGCCTTGGAAAGCTGAGCGGTAGGAGTGTCACATTACACTTCTTTTGAGAGCATGGACCATGAACACAGAGGACACAGCTCCTCCTCCTCCCCGGGGTATGTGGGCCATGACAATCGACAGGCTGCTCTCGGTATGGGGGTACCCACAGGGTACCGGCAGCACAAGAGGAGGATCTAACCTGGATGGGGCACCTTCCAGGTGGCTTTTGGAAGTGCTCTGCAGTAAGAGCTATCTGAGCTGTCTTCAAGAACAAACAGGAGGAAATGCCACGGGGGAACCATGGACACAACCAGGAGTATGAAAGCAGTCCTGTATTGCTGTGGGTGTGTGTATGAGAAGAGGCCAGAAAGAGGCAGGGGTCACGTTAGGGGCCTCATGCCGTTTGAAGTCAGGAGTACCACTCTGAGGTTTAAAGCAGAGAGTGAAATTTGACTCTGGGGACTGTGTGGAAGACAGAAACATGTAGGAGAGTGGGCGAGGACTGTAGGAGTCCTAGAGAGGGGTGAGTGCTTGAACCAGGTTTGGGGGAGAAAGGGCTGAAGAGAGGTGGGAGAAACAAAGGAACAACAGGCAGGGATGGCTGGGTCCGTGGATGGGAACAGTGACACGCAGGGTGGGCGACTCTCAGGTTCCACCTGGTGTGACTGGTACTACTTGCAACTGCGATGGAGACCAAAGGACCCAGGGTTTGGCTGTTTGGTCTTCTGACCTATCGTATACCTTATTTTGGAGGATTCAGGGGGTGGTAGGGAAGGCAGTGGGTTGAGGAGAATGGGAGGGAGAACAAAAACAAAAATACCTTCAAGTGCCTTGTGTGGTCAAAATTTAACTACCATGGACATACACCCCCGGGCCTTTTTCTAACATGAAGCAAAATAAGTTTTATTTCCTTCAGACTTTTTAGCGCTCTCTCTCGCCACCTATGAGATGTCAGCTGAAATCAAAAGACTCACCTGTGGACTGATTGTACTGACCATGAGAGACAGGAGGCTCCTGATTCAGCAGCCACCCTGGTAGAGGAAGATGGGACAGTGCCTGGGTGGAGAAGGTCCTGCCCGGTTAATTTTAGATGTCTGCCAACACCTCTAGGGTCCACAGAACCATCTCCTGGAAGATCAGAGGTTTCTGGAGCCAACAGAGACATTCACTGCTTAATAATACCTCATTCAACTTAAGATCCTTTTCTGCAGATGCCCTTTGACCTTGAGTTCTCTGTACTCCCAGGATCAACTGTCAAATTGAGGCATGCTGAGGGAACCATTGTGTAGACATCCATGAAACTATTATTTGGTGGGACAAAAATTCTGTGGCACCTGAGCTAGTTGAGCTCAGTTTTGAGTTCCACTGTTTGATGTGACACCTCTAGGTTTAGGTGGACTTACTTTATAAATTCAGGAATGCAAAAAAAAGGTCTCCTATTAAAAAGTCTTAGCTGACTGTAATGGGGTATGTAGGGGGGACTTGATGATGGGGGGAGTCTAGTAAACATAATATTACTCATGTAATTGTAGATTAATGATACCAAAAAAAAAGTCTTAGTTCTGGGGGTAAAACAAGGACCTCCATCCTTTGCTGTTAACTGACTTTATCCTATAGTTCTGACAGACCTATGAATGTTATCCACTGAATGAGAAGTGTAACAAGTGCCACAGGGCCCAGTGCAGGAGGGGAGACAAAGAGATGAGGGTCAAAGGGCATGACCTGGTCCAACTTAATTCCTGTTTCTGCCAGTAAAGAGCTGCAAAAAGGAAATGAACATTTTCACATGCCTCTGAGAAGCCACCAAGAAAAATGCTTTGAGTCTGCTAAGTTTTCACCTGCAGTGTGTGGGTAAGGATGAGCCTGGCTCATGGGCTGTTGTAGACTCCATGACTCGACTGCCCAGAATGACTGCACATGATAGAGGTGGGCAAGCAGAGGACCTAGTTGGGAGGTGATCCCAGGGGCTGACAACAGGGAGGTAGAGACTGTGAATATAAACTACTTATTGGGAAAGCATGGCAGAGAAAATATGGGGCATCCAGAGGCAAGCGGTAGGAAGTTGACAGAAGGTTAAGACAAGGCACACTAAGTTGGGGATGGAACATAAGGCAGGTTTCAAAGGATGTTTACTGTTTTTCACAACATGGGTGTCTTAAGTCTTCGGGGGCTGCCATAATGAAATACCAGACTGGACAGCTTAAACAACAGACATTTGTTTCTCAAAGTTCTGGAGGCAGGGAGTCCAAGCTCAAGGTGTCCACACATTCAGTGTCTGGTGAGGGCTCTCTTCCTGGCTTGCAGATGGCTGCCTTCTCACTGTGTCCTCACATGGCACATGGTGGACAGAGAGCAAGCTCTCTGGTGTCTCTTCTTATAAGGATACTAATCCCATCATGAGGGTCCCACTCTCATGATCTCATCTAACCCTAATTACCTCCCATCTCCAAATATTATTTGGGGTCAGTGTGTGAACATATGAATTTTGGGTGGACACAAATACTTAGTCTGTAAACAATGGGGAAGTTTATGTTCTATTGTGAATTAGAAAATGAAAAAGCAGGGTACGGCACTATGTATACTGCATGACGCTAATTAAAACTCATTCCAAGAGAATGTAGCACCAAGTGAATGTATTTAATGACACTGAACTATACACTTAAAAATGGTTAAGATGGTAAACTTTAGGTGTATCTTACTACAATATAAAAACAAAAAACCTCATTCCAAGAGAAGGCAAGAAAGGAGAAAAAAATAACAGAAAATGTGGAAAAAACAGAATGCACACAAAATAAAATGGTACCAACAAATCTAAATGCATCAGTAATTAAGGAGATGTTAATGGATGAAACAGAGTGGATTTTTAAAAAGTCCAGCTATTTTCCATTTTTAAGAGCCACATCTAACCCATAAAAACACAGAAGGGAGGAAAGTGAAAAGTGGCAGTGCTGACCAGTATCATTACCAGGTGTGCCAGAAGGAGGGTCACTTCACAGTGCCCAGGGTTACAGTCACCAGGAAAATAAAACTGTCCTGAAAACTGAAAACCTGTCCTTGTAATAAATAATAAAGCCCAAATTGACAAAGTCCATGGAGAAACTGATAGGTCTGCTAGCATGGCAGGAGACTGAGACACACGTTCCCCAGCAGCGGGGCAATCAAGTTGGATGCAGCTGAAATAGTTTGAAGGTCAACTTTGAATGCTTTAATTTGAAAAAGAAGGTTGGACATCAGTGAGCTAAGTTTGCAATTTAAGAAGTGAGAAGAAAACCAGAGAATGTACCCCAAGAAAGTAAAAGATATACTGAAGATGAACGCAGAATTTAATGAACTGGAAAGTGGACACACAGTAACACAGGACCATAATACCTACAGGTTCACTCTGTGAAAGATGAATAAAACCAACAAAATTCTACCAAGACAAGGAAAAAAGGGAGAAGGTACAAGTAAATACCAGAATGAAAACAGAGACATAGCTACAGATATTACAGAGGCATACAAAAAGATATACACAACTTCATGCTAATAAACTTAGTCATGCAGACAAAACAGACCAAAATATACATTCAGCACACTGATCCAAGCAGGCACAGGGAAATTAAAAATAGATTTCAAAGAGAGTATATGTGCACAGAACCCTCAGACACATACAAGACCCTGTAAACAGCTGTTCCTTGCAAAGGGGCCTGGGTATCAGCAGGGACACTCACAGACTGTCACTGGAGTTCACACTTCCTGAGCTGTGGACCACATGTGTGCGTCACCTGCTCAACAGCAGATCTGAGTATGCCCACAGACAAGGAAAGGCCTCACTGGGCTGCACTAGCAGGCTGGCTCAGGAAGTGGGTAGTGAGCTGTGAAGCACAAGCAGATCCCAATATTAGCTGGCACTAGATCTTCTCATTCTTTCTTTTTCTTCTTTTAATCTTTACAAATTTGGTAGGTGAAAATGGCACCTTTTTGTTTTCATTTGTGTCTTTTTGATCATCACTGAGGCAGAACTTTTCCTATCTTCACTGGTTGCCTGTATATCTTATTTTATGAATTTCCTATTCATATTCTTTGTTCATTAGTGGTGAACTTAGTAGTTAAGTTAGCCACAGGAACTGCTGCATTCAAGTCTAGACTGAAAAGGAAATTTAAAAATCTGCCTAAGCACTCTAACAATATCACAGTAAGTGACTGTGGCATAGCTCAAGATAATTATTCCCACTGCCCAGTCAGAGACATCAAGCCTATAGGATGATTCATTGGATGGTGATCTGCAGCTGAACTGTTTTTCCCAATCCAAACACTTCAGACTTGCCCAAATCCTATGAAATTGCACCTGAGCATGCATTCATTCATCCATTCACTCATTCACTGAACAGCCTCCGTTTGTCAAGCACTGGGCTTTGATGGAGGCCAGGGTCTGCCATGAACCTTGCTCACAGTGGGCACCAGTGGTGCTTCCTACCCTTCCTCACCCACTTTTCCAGAAGGGCCTTTGAGCTGTTACAAGTTGTCCTTACCAGTCCATTACCCAAATAATATTAAAATCAATCCAAAAGTTCCAACCAGGACATTTTCCTAATACTCTCATAAGCATCACATTACATATAATTGCACTGAATGCTCAGCAGCACTCCACAGCATGTTACTGAAGGCAACACTGAAGCTCAAGGAGGAAAAAGTGACTTGACAGCTAGTAGGTTAAAGAGCCAGGATTTAAACTGAAGGTGACGTGGCTCAAAATGTCTATGCTTGTCCACAATACTCAATATAAAATTGTGAAAGCATGTTTTTACCTTGCCTAGGTCCCATGCAGTGCATCCAAGGGTCCTGGGTTGCAAGCAACAGAAACCAAGTCTAGCTAATTTCAATCACAAAGAAGTTATCTGACATATCTGGAAATGGAGAGAAGACTAGTGAACTAAGCCCAGAAAAGCAGCTGCACAACTGAAAACAGCCACGGCTGTACTCAAGGGTCCATCTGGTTGGGACACCCACCCTGAGTACCACTGCCACCTCATCATTGGATATTAGCTACTATTACTGGCTTCTTGATGCATGTGCCACTACCATGACTTATCTCTCACTGCCCCTCAAGAGTCAAAATCCCTGAGGGCAGAATAGATTTGGCCAAGCCTAGGTCACATCGCCATTCCCTCGTTTCCAGGAAGCAAGGGGAGGGAATATCTGTCCTGTGGCAGGCACTGACAGCTGCCCCTCAACACCTAGGTTTTCCATCAGCCTTCCTAAAAGGACCCCGTACTCAGTTAAGGGAAAATATTTCCCAGCTTCTCAGCACAGCCAGGACAATGTTACGGCCAGCGAGACAGTGGCAGGGTGCACTGCTTGTTCTGTTATCCATGCCTGCTCTGCTCTTGCCCTGTGGACTGTGGACAGAGAACACCTCCCTGCCTGCTGGCTGTGCACCTGCTCATGCATCTGGCTTCCACTGGTGAAACTGAGAAGGAAGAGACTTAAAGAGGCCTCTGTGTCTCTGCCCACTCCTCTTGGGCTCCTGACATCCAACTAAGAACAAACTGTCCCTGGCAGTTGCTTCTCCCTCATGGGTCCTGGAATGACAGGCTTGAGAACAGATGTGAACCCCATCTTGCAGTTGACCCAGAGCCGTAAGTGAGAAATAAATGATTGTTATTGTAGCCACTGTTTCTCAGTAAAAAAATGATGGATGTGGAAATTATTGAATGGGACTGGAGGGTAAGCCAATACCTTTTGCCTTTTCCCCACACCCTTTCTTTCTTTCTACCTGGAGAGGAGGATTCAGTGGCTAGAGCTGCAACTACCATCTTGTGACCATAGGCAACCTTGAGGATGGAAGTCACCTGCTCAGGGTAATGAAAGAGAAAGACTGAAAGGCCCTGGATCATCCCAGATAATTATGGAGCCACTGCAGTGGACATGGACGGTGTGCCTCTAGAATTCTGGGCACCTGAAAGAAAAGGACACTACAAGCCTCCAACCCCATCTTTAGTCTTTCTTAAGCAGCTAGGATTCCCCCTGCCTCCTATCCAAGATTCACACAACGAGAGATTCTTTTAACACAAAAAAGGTATCAAGGTGCTTGGAAACCCAACCAAACCAAACAACAAAAACAAAAACACACAAAAAACAAAACCATTAACAAAATGTTCATGATAAACCATATGTGAGGTCTATTTGCTACACAGCTTTTTTTTTTTCTTTCCCTCCCCTAGGCTCATTTTTTTTTGTCTTCTTCTTTTTTTATTTTGTTATCGTTAGATGTACAATTACTTGAACATTATGGTTACTAGACTCCCCCTATTATCAAGTCCCCCCCACATACCCCATTACAGTCACTGTCCATCAGCACAGTAGGATGCTATAGAAGCATTACTTGTCTTCTCCGTGTTATACTGCCTTCCCCATGTGCCCGCCCCCCTGTACATTATGTGTGCTAATCAGAATGCCCCGTTTTCCCCCTTCTCCCTCCCTTCTCACCCATCCTCCCCAGTCCCTTTCCCTTTGGTAACTGTTAGTCCATTCTTGGGTTCTGTGAGTCTGCTGCTGTTTTGTTCCTTCAGTTTTTCCTTTGTTCTTATTACTCCACACAGGAATGAAATCATTTGGTACTTGTCTTTTTCTGCCTGGCTTATTTCACTGAGCATAATACCCTCTAGCTCCATCCATGTTGTTGCAAATGGTAGGATTTGTTTCTTTCTTATGGCTGAATAATATTCCATTGTGTGTATGTACCACATCTTCTTTATCCATTCATCTACTGATGGACTCTTAGGTTGCTTCCATATCTTGGCTATTGTGAATAGTGCTGTGGGAAACATAGGGGTGCATATGTCTTTTTCAAACTGGGCTGCTGCATTCTTAGGGTAAATTCCTAGGAGTGAAATTCCTGGGTCCAATGGTATTTCTATTTTTAGTTTTTTTGAGAAACCTCCATACTGCTTTCTACAATGGTTGAACTAATTTACATTCCCACCAGCAGTGTAGGAGGGTTCCCTTTTCTCCACAACCTCACCAGCATTTGTTGTTGTCTGTCTTTTGGATGTTGGCCATCCTAACTGGTATGAGGTGTTATCTCATTGTGGTTTTAATTTGCCTTTCTCTGATGATTAGTGATATGGAGCATCTTTTCATGTGTCTGTTGGGCCATTTGAATTTCTTCTTTGGAGAACTATCTGTTCAGATCCTCTCCCCATTTTTTAATTGGCTTATTTGCTTTTTGTTTGTTGAAGTGCGTGAGCTCTTTGTATAATTTGGATGTCAACCCCTTATCGGATCTGTCATTTATGAATATATTCTCCCATACTGTAGGATGTCTTTTTGTTCTACTGATGGTGTCCTTTGCTGTACAGCTTTTTCAGCTTGATATAGTCCCACTTGTTCGTTTTTGCTTTTGTTTCTCTTGCCTGGGGAGATACGTTCATGAAGAAGTTGCTCATGTTTATGTCCAAGAGAGTTTTGCCTATGTTTTTTTCTAAGTTTTATGGTTTCATAACTTACATTCAGGTTTTTGATCCATTTTGGCACAGCTTTTTCACCAAGTTATCACAATCACTATAACTCAAGCTATCAAAAAGTAAAATAAGTTCTTGAGATTCTTTTTTCCTATTTCTTCCTATCTCAAGAATTTATTTTACTTTTTGATAGCTTGAATTATAGTGATTAGCTAAAACTGCAGCCTTTGAATTGTTTTTAAGTGAGTTCAAGAGGCAGAAATAAGCCCAGATAATTCAGAATATACTGAGGACAGCACACATACCTTCTATGTGATAAGCTCCAAGCATTAATTTAAACAGAAATTGGGTCATAACAAAAATATTAAAAAATTAAAAATAAAATAATTCATGACACAACACACCACCTCCCACACCACCAGATTCCTTGCCTTCCCTCATAGTGGGTGTCATAACCTGACCAGAACAAAGACAAAAACATTGTTCAAATTGCTGAGACTCAAAGTCTTTCAATTAGCCAGAGCATTTTGCTATCCCAAACTATAGCCACTGAGCAGGGAAATGAGTGGCCCAATCTGCTGAGCAAACCTGGATGCCAGGTCCAGGTAGTGGGCATACACACACATGCCTGGAGGCTGTGGAGTAAGCCAGAAACCATGCCCCTTCCTGCTCTTGGGAGACCCAGGAGGGACGCCATCAGCTGCTCACACTGGGCACTGTACTACAGGGGGAGGCCCTGAGAAATCACATGGGGTCTCTGCTCCAGAAATTTATAACCCACTAGGGAAAGAGTAACATGTCAGAAAACCATTGTCCTTTCTGGCTACAGGGACTGCAGCAGGTGTCTGTAGGGATTACTAAGGGCTCAAGGGGAGAGTGGTCAGGCTCCTCAGGCCCAAGAGCTGGGGTGGGCAGCGCCAACCTTTTCTCAGGAATCAGTTCCTGAGGTCCCATCCAGTCAGGTGGAAAACCACAAAAGCCATTCTCATGGGTACTTTAAGCAGCACATCTGTTGGCAAAACACAAATGTCACACAAATACGAAGCCACAAATTATAAAGGCACCTGGCAGCCTTTAAGATTCATTTCTCCTGTTTGCAAAGCTGCATTGGGAATTCATGCTCTTAAATTATACCCTTATAAAGGATGTATGTTTAAAAAGTGGGGGAACTGTGTGGGTGCTATTTAGACTTTTATCAATTTATTCCCTGTTTTTGGGTAACTGCAAATCCCCCAAAAGTAATGCAAACTCTATTCCGCCTATGTGCCCTTTATGTGCACCTTCTGACTCCAGGGTTGATTAACCCATAAACACTACTGTTCCTTTTGGCCACACAGAAGCTAATGAGTCAATAGTGGAGCGGGTTGTGTTCTATTCTGCCCTTCTTAGCATAAGACAAAATCTTAGGGCAAGGTCCCACTACAGAATTCATCCACCCATCCAATCAGTATGCATGCATGATTCTAGGCAGTGGAGATACAGCAAGGAAGATGCAAAAAAAATCTCTGCCTTCGTGTGGCTCAGATTCTAGCGGAAGGGAGAGGGAGAGGAGAACAGGGAGGGGGAGAGAGAACACAAATAAAACCAATGAGTGAAACAGTGTATAGCAGATGATGACCAGAGATAGGCTAGGGAGGGGGAAGTGGTTGGGTAGAGGCAGGCATCAACTTTCAGGGAGGACCACACCAGGAAGGTGACACTTGAGCAGAGTCGAAGGAGACCAAAAAGGGAGCCATGCGATACCTGGGGGAAGAATGTTCCCAAAAGATAGAAGGGCAGGGGTCAAGGCCCTGAGGCAGGGGTGTACCTGTTGGGTCCAGGGTGGAGCACAGACGCCAGGGAAGCCACAGCGGATGAGTGATGGGAGAGTGGCAGGAAAGGTGATCACACTGGCCCTTGTAAGCCACTGTAAGGAGTTTGGCTTTGACTCTGAGTTGAGAGGGGAGCCCACTGGAGCATTCCTAAACAGAAGGGTGCCATGCTCCAGCCCACACACTGTAGGACTGGACAGAGACACAGGGGTAAAGGGCAGAGGTAGGCAGCAGGCAGTCAGGCTGGGAGCTCAGACCAGAATGGGACCAGTGGAGATGGGGAGAACTTGTGAGGAATGAACAGCGTTTGTGGATGAACATGATGTGGTGTGAGAAAGCACTGTGGATAACTAGCGCCAGGTTTCTGGCCTGGGGAGCAGGAAGCTGCAGTTGCTGTTTACTGGGAAGGGGACAACCATGGAAAGAGGTGTAGGAGGTCAGGAGACCAGGTTTCAACAGGTACAGCTGGAGAAGCCTGTTAGAAGCTGAGGAGAAACACCCAGTCAGCACTGGGAGCATGGGCATGGAGTCAGGGGACCTGGAGACATAAATTTAGCATCTAGTGGTTTGCAGATGGAATACAGAGCCACGAGGCTGGATAAGATCACCTGGGGAGTGACGGTGGAGAACAGAACTCTGAAGCAGAGGCCCTCCAACACCATGTGGGCACAAAGGAAGACCCAGCACATGCTTGCCAATGACCTCTCGAGGACCCATGGATGCCAGGCACCATTCTAGTTGCCTGAGCTACCTTTGTGAACACAGTGTGGACAACCGTGCCCTGTAGAGTTCTGCCCAAGCAGAGATGACAGCTAAGATAAACATGGTCACCTGTTCTGTTAGGGACCAAAGCTGTGGTTTGGAAAAAACAGGGCAGTCAGTGCAGGCACTACCGATAAGGTGCACACTGGTGCAAAGCCTCAAGGTGGGGAAGGGACTGACACGTGGATATTGGGGTCACTGATGCTGACAGGCTGGGGAAGAGTGACAACTGGCCCTAAGATTTAACAACAGGAAGGGCATTCATCATTCATGTCGGCAAAGGACCAACTGGAGAGGGCTCAAGAGAGCATATGGACAGAGTGGAGTCTTGCTGGTAAAGGGAAGCAGAGAAGCTGAAGTGTAGTGAGGTCAAGAGCAGCCTTTGTTATGGTGGGATAAATAGCAACAGGCTTCTTCAAGGAGGATGAGAAGCACCTAGCAGCGAGGGAGCATGACAAAGCAGAGCAACGGCTGGGAATAAGAGCAGGAGCTAGGACCCAGAAGAGCAGAGGGGAATATGGAGCAGGGCAGATGCTGGCAAGGAGACACAGGGCCTGTGGACGTTCTCTTCTGATTGCTTCCCTGCTCTCTCCAGGAACTAGGAAACTCTCCAGGAACCGTGAGATGGTGTGACAGCTGATGAAGAGGGTGGGAGAAGCAGGAGACTGGGGCATCTGCAGTATACAAGCCAGGCAGCGTGAAGTTTTTGTGGCATGGACATGAACTTGAAACAGGAGCAGTCAGGGGGCTACATTCAGCTTCGTGGCAGAGCAGGTATGATGAAGCAAGAAAGTGGTGAGGCTGTGGAGGTGGTATGCCAGGGAGTAATCATGACTGCCCATGCCATTTACCCTGGGAAGAGATGAGTGAGGAAATGAGTGAGCAAACAGATGGAACCATCAATGGCGCTGAATGCCTGCGAGGGCAAAGGGTTATTGGAATTGGGTACAGAGGCAGTGAGCTAGACATAGAGCAGGATCTCTGCTTTTGCAGATGATGGAAATGACTGGGGCTAAGTGCTCTGGCACCAGCATCAGGCACTTTAAAGGTGTCTGACTTAAAGAAAGAATAAAAAGATGTGGCTATCCTTCAGAGTATGTGCATCTTTAAAAAGTTGTCTTGAAGAACATAATTGTGAGTACTCTCACTTTTTAACGTTTCATTTCCATGTCTAGTCACGGAACAAGGTACAGGGGTCCGAGAATGGACTTAAGAGAACAATGGATTTTAACTGCACAAACTTTCCAGTGAGTAACAAGGGTTGTCCTGTTATAGCTGCCAAACTGTGGCAACTGGACAGCTAGGGGTTGTATGGGTGCTATGTGAAGACTACTTAGGACAAGATGAACATCTCATTAAGTCGGCCATGAACTTCAGCTAAACTACTGTGTTCATGCTACATGGAATAGGAATGAATCACTAGTGCTCATCTGCTTACAGCATGGATTCCACCGAAAACAACTGTTCTGTGGTGACTCCTGGCCTTCCCCAGGCTTTTCTATCCTGGAGACGGACAGCCCTCTATAGTGGGTTCAATGGTGGCCCCAAAAAGGTACACACACATCTTCAATCCCTGGACCCTGTAAACATGACATTATTTGGCAAATGGATCTTTGCAGATGTGATGAAGTAAAGGATCCTGAGATAAGATCCTTCTGGATTAAGGTGAGAAGAGAAGCCAAGTGAAGATAGCAGCACAGATTGGAGCGATGCAACGATGAGCCAACGAATGTCTAGGATTGCCAGCCAGCTGCCTGTAGCTGAAAGAGGCAAGGAACGATCCTCCATCAGAGCCTCCAGAGGGAGTGGGGCCCTGTGATCCCCTGATTTTGGGCCTCTGGCCCCCAGCACTGTGCAAGACTATGTGGCTATCAGTATAAGCTACCCAGTCTGGGGTACTTTATTGCAGCTGTGCCATAAACTCACCAGCTTCTCCTTGAGCTCAGTTCTCACCAGACTCCCGAGCTTTAACAAAAGATCTATGCACCTACTACCCTCCCTATCTTTACTAAAGAAGTGCCTGCCCAAAGCCCACCCTCTACTGGATGCTCTCCATGCAAGGCCTGCTCCTCCAGCACCCTGTCTCCTCCTTCTGCAAACATTCTCTCATAGCCAACCACCTGAGAGACCCTCTGAAACCCCACACTGCCCCTTGTCCCTGGTTTCTTTCAGTTACTCCCATTTCTCTGGTCCCTACAATAGCAAAACATCTCAAAAAGAACTGTCTACACCTAGTCTCCACTCCCTCACCTCTCATTCACCCACTTCAACCTAGCATCTGTCTTCATCACCTCTGACAAGTTCACCATATTATAGTTAACTCCCTGCTTAAAATTCTTCACTAGAGGACGACCAATTATATATACGCATTTGTCTGTCACCTAGCCCTTCAAACCTCAAAGAAACACAGTACAGATGTACAAAGAGGAAGAAACCTCTAAAAGAGACGAAAGCAGGAGGGAGACTTCTGAACAGGTGAGATACATTTCAAAAATTTCTAGATGCTGGAAAAACAGGAGGAACATGTTGACTAGCAGAATAGAGCAGAATGTACTACAAGGGAGCTACGGAGGAGATGGGAGCCTGTGTACCTGTCAGAACTTCAAAGTATCTGTAAGAACTCCAAAGAGGCTCTCAGAGTAGATGGGACCAGATCAGACCAAGGGCAAGCAGTGCCCCTCAAACTCTGATGTACACACGAGTCACCTGGGAGAGCTTGTTGACCATCAGATTCTGATCCAGAAAGTTTAGGACAGGGCACTTCCAGTAAGCTCCTAGGTGAGGCTGATGATACTGGGGCTGGTCAGTGGAGCACAATTTGAGTGGCAAGGTGCCACTTCCTCCCATGGGCAAGAAATCAAAGGGTCTTTTCTAAATCACTGGCTGGAACCCTCCTTTCCTCCCCAAGACTCCTAGTGTGGCTAGCACCATCCCAAGTGAAGCCCATCTCTCTCTGGCATCTGAGGGTCCATGGTGTGAGGGCTGATCCTTGTCTGCTTCCCCTCAAAGCCAAGTCTATTGGTCAACCTGCCCCACCCTGCCCCCCACAGAACTCCTACTCCAAACCCATCTCAGGGAGGAGACCCTGCAGGAAGTAGGCAACTCCACCAGAGCAGGGACAGTACACAAGCTACCCAGGCCTCTTGTCCCCAACCTGAACAGCTCTCCAAGGCCAGGGAAAAATACTCACTGACACAGAAGAGACCAATTCTGTCCCTAGAGGAAACAAATAATATTGTCAGAGAAATTCTAAAAGATAATACAGCAATAACACCAGAACAGAAACATCTACAAACAAGAAAGAAAGACTTCAGAGATTAAAAATGGATTAGCTATAAATACAAAACAACAGTGTGGCACTGTTTAAAATAGGAAAAGACTGAAAAGGACACAAATGTCCATCCACAGGGAGTTGCTCAACTAAAAGCATGGTTCACTTATACAACAGTCTGTGCAGCGGGAACAAAAATAATGAGGAAGGGAAAGCTCCACACTGCCATAAAAAAAGAGAATCTATGCTGATAGGAAGTGATCTCCAGGATAGACAAGTAAAAACAAACTAAAAACAAGATGCAAAACCACATAACCAGACGCTAAGGTTCTGTGTAAGAAAGGAAGAGAAATAAGAACACACACATGTACTGGCTTATCTCTGCAAGAAGAAATGCTGCAAGGATGAGCAAGAAACTAATAAAAATGGCCACCTATCAGGGGAGCAAGAGGTAACAGACAGAAATGTGACTTCTGAGTATACCTTTCTATATACTCTAGGCTTAAAAAAAAATTCAAGCCTATTATACTAGATTCAACAGACACCAAATTGCTTTATCAATAAATGTAATCAGAATGAATACATCAGAAGAGAATTACAAAAACCATACACATTTATGTGTACACAAAATGTGCATGCAGGCCATTAATATAAAGAATCACTATTACAATCATAACTTTTTGTTATTATTCAATCTCAACTTAACAAAGTTCAGTGAAAAAGCAATTCCCCATATTAAATATGCTTGACTCTTGAGCCATTATACATAGAAAAAAAAGCAAACCACAAAACTGAAAATAACCCTAACTGTATAGCAAATCAGGAATATAACCACACAGAAAAGACTGATTCCAAGGGACTTTTTTCCAACATATAAAGAAAATATTCAAACATACAGAAAAATTGACACAATGTACAAAGAATACCAACATACTCATTACCTAGACTTCACTGCTGTTCACATCATTCATCCATCTATCAATCCACCTTATTTTTGATGCGCTTCCAAGTTTACACACCAGTACCCTTCATTCCCACTTAGGTGTGCATATCATTAACGAGAGTTGAAAATTCATTTTTATGTAATCCAGTGAAATGACAAATCTTAAGTGTTAACAATCTGCCAAGTGCAAGCAAGCACCTGTATAAGCCAAACTTACCAAGACAGAAAACGTCAGCATGGCCACAGAAAAACTTTCCTGGCACCACTTCCCACCCCACATCCTCAGCAACATTTGGTATTCTCAGTTTTCAGTTTTGGTCATTCTGATGGGTGTGCAGTGGTATTTCATTGTGGTTTTAAATTGCATTTCTCTGATGACTAATGTTGAGCACTTTCTCATGGGTATACTGGTCATCATTCAGGTTCCTTCCATTGTTAAGTGTCTAGTAAAATCCTTTCCCCTTTTAAAAGTAGGTTTTCTTTTTATTACTGAATTGTAGGAGTTCTTATTCTGGATACAAGTCCTTTGTCAGATACATGGCCATTTTCTCTATGACTTGGGTCTTAACTATTTTCCCGGTGACTTGCCTTTTCATTTTCTTACTAGTTTCCGTTGAAGAGCAAAAATTTTACATTTTAATAAAGTCTAATTTATCTTCTCTTTTAATAGTTATTGCTTTATGTATCCTAAAAAACCTTTATCTTCAGATTGTGAAGATAGTCTATGTTTTCTTCTAGAAGATTCATATTTTTAGATTTTAAAACATCTAGGTCTATAATCCCCCTTTAATTAATTTTTATGTATGGTGTGATGTTATGTTAGGGGTTAAGTTGTATCTTCCTCAAAAAGGTATGCTGAAGTTTCCTAACCCCCAGTACGTAAGAATGTGACCTTATTTGGAAATAAGGGGATCACAAATGTAATTAAAGATAAGGTCATATTAGAGTAGGGTGGGTACCTAATCCAGTATGACTGTTGTCTTTGTAAGACGACAGTCATATGAAGACACAGACACACACAGAGAATGCCACATGACAAGAAAGGCAAATACTGGAGTTACTGCAGTTGCAAGTTAAGGAACACCAAATACTGCCAGCAAACCACCAGAAGCTAGAAGAAGCAAGGAAGAATCTCTCTACAGGTTTCAGAGGGAGCATGGCTCTGCTGACACTCTGAGTTTTAAGCCACCCAGTTCGTGTTACTTTGTTACAGCAACTATAGGAAACTAATACAAGTAGGGTCAAGGTTCACTTCTGTCTCATATGGACATCATCGGCCAGCATGCAGAACCACCTGTTGAAGGCCTTTTCTCCCACTGAATTGCTCTGGCACCTCTGTTAAAAATCAAATGATTATGAAGTTTGGTTGATTTCTGGCCTTTCCATTCTATTCTACTGAACTATGTGTCTATCCTTATATAAGTACCAGGCAGATTTTTTTAATTATGGTATCATTAATATACAATCACATGAGCAACATTGTGGTTACTAGATTCCCCCCCATCATCAAGTCCCCACCACACACCCCATTACAGTCACTGTCCATCAGTATAGTAAGATGCTATGGAGTCACTACTTGTCTTCTCTGTGCTATCCTGCCTTCCCCATGGCCCCCTACATTATGTATGCTAATCATTAATGCCCCTTAATCCCCTTCTCCCTCCCTTCCCACCCACCTTCCCCAGTCCCTTTCCCTTTGGTAACTGTGAGTCCATTCTTCGGTTCTGTGAGTCTGCTGCTGTTTTGTTCCTTAGGTTTTCCTTTGTTCTTATGCTCCACACATGAGTGAAATCATTTGAGTATCAGGCAGGTTTACTGTTGCAGATTTACAGTAAGTCAAAGGAAGTTTAAGTGTTCCAATTTTGCTCTTTTTCAAGACTGCTGTGGATATTCTAGGCACTTTGCATTTCCACATACATTTTAGAATCAGCTTCTCAATTTCTATAAAAAAAGCCTGTAGTTATGGGACTATGCTTAATCTACATATCAATACAGGGGTAACTGATATTGTAGATATGTAGCTTTTTAATCCATGACCATGGTATATCTTTTTAGGTCTTTAATTTTTTTCAGTTTTCAGTTTTAGTGTACAGACCTTGTACATTTCTTAAATTACTCCAAATTATACTGCATTATAAATTTCATTTTCCAATTAATATCTATATAATTGACCTTCTATCCTGAGACGTTGCTGAATTTACTTTTTAATTTTAGGTCTATGTTCTTTTTGTTTTTTTATAGTCTTTCAAATTTTTTACATTACCTCCAAAAACAAAAGTTTTACTTCCTTTTAATATTAATGCCTTTTATCTTTTTTCTTGCCTTATCATGCTGGCTAGAACCTCTAGTACAATGTTGAACAGAAGTACTAAGAGTGGACATCTTTGCCTTTTCCCTGATTTTAGGGGTAACATGTTCAATATTTTACTATTAAACACAATTTACCTGTACCTCTTTCATAAATTCATTTTATCAGATGAGGAAGTTCCCTTCTATTCCTAATCTACTAAGCTTCTTTTATGAATGGCTAATGAATTTGCTTTTAAATTTAGATTTAAATGCTTTTTAAATTTAGAGATAATTACATGGTTTTTCTCCTTTATTCTCTTAATGTGATGAATTACAGACTGGTTTTTGAATGTTAAGCCACATTTGTATTCCTGGGATAAGCCTCACTTGGTTGTGGTGCATTATATTTTTATATATTGTTGGATTTTATTTTCTAACATTTTATTAAGATTTTCATATTTATGTTCACAAGGGATACCAGTGTGTAATTTTCTTTTTGTGTAACGTCTTTATAAGATTTGGTGTCAGGGTTATGCTGGACTCATAAAAGAAGCTATGGAATGTTTCTCCTTTCTCCTCTATTTTCCAAAACCTTATGTTTATGTTAAGATTGGTATTACTTCTTAAATGTTTGACAAAATTCACCAGTGAAACCATCTAGACCTAGAGTTTTCTTTGTGGGAAAATTTTTCAATAATGAATTAAATAAATCTTTTTACTAAATGAAGGGCTATTAATATTTTCTATTTCATGTCAGTTTTGATATGTCCTGTTTTTCAAGGACTTCCCATTTTATTCAAGCTGTCGACTTTAGATGTTCATAATGTTCCTTTATATATCCTTTTAATGTCTGAAGAGCCTTTAGTAGTAATTCCTTTTACGCCTGATATTGTAAGATGTATTTTTTTCATCTTGATTAGTCTGGCCAAAGGATTATCAACTTTGTTGATATATTCAATAAACCAACTTCCGGCTTTGTTACTTTTCTTCTATTCTTTGTCTTCTATCTCTCCCATAAATTTCTGTTTTTACCTTTATCACTTCCTTCCCTCTACCTACTTTGGGTTTACTTTGCTCTTTTTTTTTTTCTAGCTTCCTGAGGTGGGATCTTAGATCACTAATTTTATACTTGTCTTCTTTCCCAATAAATGCATTTAAAGCTGTAAATTTCTGTCCAAGTACTCCTTTAGCTGCATCCTATAAATCCTAGTATGTTGAACGTTCATTATAAGTCATTATTGCTTGAAATATTTTCTAATTTTTCTTGTGATTTCTTCTTTGACCCATGGGTTAATTTGAGATATATAGTTTAATTTTCAAGTATTTGGGGCTTTTTTCTAGATCTTATTGTTATCTCTAATCTAATTCCATTCTGATAAAAAAAAACACTGTAGACAGCACTAAACTATGTTTTCTACCTTTATCTTGCATCTACCAACCACTTCAGCATTTTATTTAAAATAATAAGGGAGAAATGTGGGATTCACATATAAATCAAGTATAAATATCAAATGAATATTCATATTTGACCTGATTGTTTATAGTTCATAATGTGTGATCAAAACCGAAAGTTTCTGTGATGACTGCCCTTGCACTGTCCACCATGTAAGAACTTATTCACTAAGTAAGAATTTGTTCACCATGTAAGAACTTGTTATGCTTCAGAAGATTGGAGACTGTTGAGAATTAGGCTTGGGGTTGATTAATGATTGTGCATTGAGTCCCGTATACAGAATTTTATTGTTGTTAACAACCATTTGATCAATAAATATTCAATAAATATGAGAGATGCCCTCTCAAAAAAAAAAACTGTAGAATTTTAAGCTTCTGAAATTTATTGATACTTGTTTTATGGTTCAAAAAATGGTAACTTTGTTGAACTGTGTCATATACACTTGAAGAGAATGTGTGTTCTGCAGTTGTTGAGTATATTATTCTATAAATGTCAATTAGGTCAAGATGGCTGGTAATAGCCAGATCTTAGATATCCTTACTGAATTTTCTGTCTAGTTCTATCAATTACTGAGAGAAGGGTATTAAAATTACCAACTATAATTATAGATTTATTTCTCTCTCTAATTTTGCCAAATTTTCATGTATTTTGCAGCTCTGTTAATTAGGCACTATACATTTATGACTGTTGATGTCTTCCTAATGAACTGACCCTTTTATCATTATGAAATGTGTTTCTTTATATCTGGTAATATCCTTTGTTCTGATATTAGTATTGTTACTCCAGCCTTCCTATGTTGTTTGCATGGTGTATCTTTTTTTATCTTTTTATTTTCAACTTAGCTGTGTTTTTATATTGAAACTGTTTATCTTATAAACAACACATAGTTGGGTCTTGCTTTTTAATTCAGTCTACAATATCTGCAATCTCTAAACTGAACGGTTTAATTCATTTATATTTAATATAATTAGTGATATAACTGGATTTAGGACTCCTGATTTGTTCTTTTATTATGAGCATATTTTCTTTCCTGTCCTTGGGCATAGTTACAACAGCTGCTTTAAAATCCTCCTCTAATTCCAACATCTGGGTCATCTTGGAGTAGGTTGCAATTGATTGCCTCTTCTCTTGAATGGGGGTGGGCAAAATATGACCTGCCGACCTAATCTGACACCACTGCCTATTTTTGTAAATAAAGTTTTATTGGAATGCAGCCATGCCAATTCACCTATGTACTGTCTATAGCTGCTTTTATACCACAGTGAGAGCTGTGACAGAGTATGGTTTGCAAAGCCTAACTACATAGTTACTTTCTACAGAAAAAATGCTTACTCCTGCTCTTGAGTAAGGGTCACATTTTCTAATTTCTTCAAATGTCTAAACATTGTGAGCAATACACTGTCAGTCTTCCGCCCTGATTAGGACTGCCCTCTGGCAAAACCCATTCCAATAGGAAATTCACCTAATGCAGTTCCCCTCTTCCAATTATCAACTTCCCTCCAGTTTCTGTCTGCTTTTAGTTATTCTTTAGTGCCATTAAATAGTTGTGTTTTAGTTTTTGTCCAGAGTTTTTGCTGTTATCTGCAAGAAGGATACATGAAAATGAGCAACCTCACTACTACTGGAAGCAAATCTCCCAGGCGACTTTTGAACATGATAATTTTGATTTTACACACTGAGTTAAGTCTAAGGACAAAAAGAAATCTTAAACTTCATTCAATATTTTTATTGTTAGTAGTAATACAGGATTTTAAGTATAAGATAAAGCAAATACATTAATATTAATTGGGAACCAATGCTTTCAGTGAAGAAAAGATACATAAGGTTAAAGCAGAAGTTAAAGACAAATCCTGTAATGTTAAATTTCCACTGAAGACATCATTATGCATTCATGAGTGAAAAAATTTTTTTTCAATATATTTTCTCGCTTTGTCCACTGAAAGGGCCTACACAGAATGCTGCCCAGTAAGAATGAGCACATCTAGCACCCAAATCTTGGATTCTAAATACACCATTTTCCACTAAACAGAATCAGGGCTTTTGGAACCAATTTTGGGGCAGGAAAAGCACACACTGGGATGGAAACGTCTTGTGCAAGAAAGCAAAGAATTACTCAAAGACTAATTAATTAGGGTATGCCTAGAGGACACAGACACCACCAGCATGAAGGGACTCTCACTGACCACATTTGGAATAGTTTGATTAAAAAAGAACAGTGAAATAAGCCACGCGGAGAAAGACAAGTACCAAATGATTTCACTCATCTGTGGAGCATAAGAACAAAGCAAAAACTGAAGGAACAAAATAGCAGCAGATTCACAGAACCCAAGAATGGACCAACAGTTACCAAAGGGAAAGGGACTCAGGAGGGTGGGTGGGAAGGGAGGGAGAAGGGGAATAAGGGGCATTATGATTAGAACACATAATGTAGGGGGGCACGGGGAAGGCAATATAACACAGAGAAGACAAGTAGTGACTCCACAGCATCTTACTATGCTGATGGACAGGAACTGTAATGGGGTATGTGGTAGGGACTTGATGATTGGGGGAGTCTAGTAACCAAAATGTTGCTCATGTGATTGTATATTAATAAACAGTGTATCAATAATACCTCAATAAAAAAAAAGATAGATACAAAGGCACTGACAACATTAAAAATGACATTATCAAGAGAAAAAAATAACAGTAACATTAGCTGAATTGTAAACAACATTTAAAAAGTCCTTGGGTCCATGCTGACATAAAAGAGAAGAGAAAACAACAGCAAATATTTTGCCACCACTTCAGGTGACTATTACACCAACTTCTAACTCTGGAATTTAGTAATTAACTTAATAATTAAAGGCAAAGATTTAGCACTTATACTATCTTTTTAGGAGGAAATATAGTTCCTCCTCATTTGATAAGGGAAAGAAAGTTCTTTACAGAAGAATGCCAATACTAAACGTAGAAAAGATGACAGAATTAGAAAACCCATCATTTTGTAACACCCAATGTAATCATAGATCCAGGCAAGGATCATCAATGAATGCTGAAACTATTAGGTAATGGTGTTGGGCAACAGCATCTTCATATGGTGCCAAAGCATTACGTCACAGATTACTTATCAATTACAAGAGGACAATCACACATCTGCAACAGAGATTTGGTAGTCACCTCCTCTTCAACCAAGTGGCAAAATGTAGCATTAGGAACCATAGGAGAACCAGCCAGGATGTGCCCCTAATCTGATACTAATATGACATATCCTTGTCCAAAATGTTTACCTAAGCCAGCCCCACAGATCTAACCTCTTACTTACAATTAATATGAGGGATAACAAGAAAAAAGACATCTAGCATGTGGGTCTTCTATAAGACAAGCGGTCTGGCTGCTTCAAAAAGTCAACATCACAAGGTGGACTGGGGGCGGGGAGGCTGTTCTTGTTAAAAGAGACAAAAGAGGTATACTCAGATGCAGGGTATAAACCTTAATTGCTTACTAGCTCCTGCCTTCCGCAAATAGCTGTAAGAGGCATTTGAGGGCAATCAGAATTTGGAACGGCTGTTTGATATTACAGAATCACTGTTATTTTTTTTAAGTGTGCTCAGGGCATTGTGCGTATGTGCACTGGAAAATGTCCTTATTTCTAGAGGTGTACGTTAAAAAGTCCTTAGGGATGAAATGTCATGATGTCTGTGAATTCTTTTCAAAGATCAGCAAAAAGGTATAAAAATGCACGTACTATACAAGCAAGTCTGTTCAATGTTTGTTAGAAATTGTTGAGTTTAGGCAGTGGGCACAGGCTCCACAGTATGTTAGAAAAAAAAGATTTGGCTGAAATAAAGAATTTAACAGAAGGGACAGAAAATAAAGTCTAGGAGATCTTCCAAAATTCAAAGGAAAATACAAGAGAAGACTGAGACAGAGGACCCATATAAGAAGTTCAAAATTAAGCCAACAGGAGTCTCCATAAGAAAGAAAATAGAAGGATGGAAGCTAACATATTAAAAAAAAAGAGAGAGTTGACAGGAGACAAAAGTATTCTGATTGAACGACCCCAGCACACTGAATGAAAAAGATACCTCCAGACACATTCTCATGAAATTTCAGGACACTAAAGAAAAAAATATCTTAAAATTTTCCCAGAGAAGAAGACAGAAAAAAAGGCCACCTACAAAAGTACCACAATCATACTGGTATCAGGCATTTGTTACATTAGTAACTTTGCATGCTAGAAGACAAAGAGAATGGCTGCTGAAGTTAGGAGGGAAAATGATTTTCAAATTGGGATCCTATGCTCAGCCAATCAGGTAGAAGAGTAGAAGAAAGAACTTTTTTGACATGCCGTGACTCAGAAGACACATTTATTATAATGCTTTTGGTTGCAAGTAACAGAAAAGCTAACTTAAACTGGCTTGCACAGTAAGAAAATGTATTGTCTCACAAAACTGCAAGCTCAGAGCTGGGGCAGGCTGCTGGTTCCCTCCGCCTCTCTGCTCCCTCATCCTTGGTGAGGCAGCACTGTCCTCAGGCTTGGTCCCCAGTCTGAGGTTACACAAGAGCTGCCAGCAGCACCTTCCATATTTACATCCAGCAAGGAAAAGACAGTCTTCCCTGAACATGCTACTGAGGCCCTTCCTTTAAGTTTGAGCGGACCAACTGAGATCATAGACCCAGCCTTGATCTATAACAGTTGCCAAGAGAAAGCAATTGGTGAAATGACTTGAGGATCCTTGCTGGAGTTGAGAATAAGGTAGAGAAAGGTGTATATTACTAGAGTTCTGTTAGGAATGGGGAAAGAGGGAATGGATATGGGTAAGCAACAATGGTGTCCCCTATAGTTCACTACCCACACACCCTATCTTAGCAGATTATTTGAAGATGTATTCTAGAAAACAAGGAATAAATCAAATAAAGACAAGGGTTCTGGGAAATACTGGCTTCAACCAAAGAGCTCAGGGAAGGGGATCCAGGTGGCAGCTGTGTACAACCTTAGAGAGAAGTACTTATTGAGATTGCAGGAGGAGGACAGAGAGCTCCAAGAGGAAGGCCTTTGGGGAGAGGAGAGACAAGGTCACACAAAATAAATAGCATAGCTGAGATTTTACACCAAGATCAGAAAATGCTATTTAAAAAAGTGAAAGGAATCAGAAAACAGTGGGAAAAGGAAAGAGCTGTACAAGGATGCCATGGTCCAAATATCAAACAGGTTAAATTCTGGTAAGGATTTTTAGTAACTGATGGAATCTAAAAAAAAAGAGAATCAATTTGACCTTGATTGGTCATTGTCCTTTGAGTGGTCCAGAGATTGTGACTCTAGACCTATAAAGAAGGAAATGTAATCCTAGCATTTGTTACTTGGCCTCATGGTGAACAATATTTACATACAAGTAATAACGTCAATGATGATGACTGGTTTTCAACTTTAGAATTAACCTATGACCACTTGGATGTGGTTGCACGGCAGGGCATAAACAGTAATGTAAGAATGGATATGGTCAAGTATAGCTTTTAGGAGGTAGAAGCTGGGGGAGAAGGAGGTGGAAAGAAAAGCAGGGTCATTAATACCCTCATCTTATACAGAGCAGAAATGCCATATAGACTGAAGTTGATGGAACAGGATCCAGCGTTTAAAATCACAGAGAAAACGTGAATATGAACCTCCACATGGGAAGTGATGTAAGCTAAGCTGTCCTCTTTCATTTCAGGGAGTTAATGTAATTCTCCAAAGCTGGCAAATCAAGAAAGATGCATAAGCGTATGATTTAGTTTTGAAGGTAGCCATCAAAGAAACTAAATGCAGAAATGGTTAAAAAGCTGTCATCTGTAGGTCGTGGAACAGGAAGGGGAAGGGGTGGACAGCTGTTTTCACCATAACCTCTTCTGAGAGGTTATGTGATCGAGCGGCTATAATATTTTGATAAAAACTCAAAATCCAAACAGTCTAACCCTTCAAATTTCTTACTGCTCTGACACTAACATCAAAAATCCTGCACCCAGCACATCAATCCCTCTGCTTGCATCTCTGTCACCCCCTCACCACCTCTGCTCTGCTCCAGCCACACAGGGGTGCTTTTTTAAAATTGAAGTATAGCTGATATACAATATAATACTGATTTCAAGTGTACAATATAGTGATTCACACACAGGGCTTCTTAAGTGCCCCAGACAGCTAAGCTCTTGCCAGACATGGACCTTCATATGGGCCCTTTTCCGTTAGGAAAGCCCTCCACCACTCTGCCTTGCCCACTTCTCTTTACCTCTTAGTTCCCAGCTTTGGCATGGCCTCCTTAGGGCAGGCCTCTTTATCCCTTCCAAAGCTAGGCTGTTCCCCCATTACACAGGATCACAGTAAGCACCCTCATAATTGTCCTTCAGAGCATTTAACCCACTATAACTAAATAATTACTTGTGAATTAAAGTCCGTCTTTTCCGCCAAACTTAAGCTCCATGAGGAAAGGTATTAATCTGTCCCAATCACCCTACAGCCTGCATACCACAGTGCCTGGAGTACTATAGATACTGACTGCATCATGGAATGAATGGCTAGGTGACAACCTGATGAACTGCAGATCCTTCAGCATTGAGCAGTACAGGAAGTCAGTACTTAAAAGAAACCATACTGGCCAGATGAAAAAGTTACTAAATGTGGAACAATCCCATCATTTAGAATTGTGTGTCATTTCTAACAATCCTATGAAATATGTAGTGTTTCATGACTGTCGGTGAGGAAGATTTTCAATATGTTACCCAAAGTCCTGCTGCATCCATCTGAGAGGTGACTTGTGGCTTGGACTCAAGTCTTAGTGGAGATGGTGAGAAGCAGTTGGTTCTGGGGTACATTTTGAACACAGAGCCACAAAGGACTTGCTGGTAAATCAGAAGAAAGTGAGAGAAGGGCAGAATCAAGGGCAACTCCTAGAATTTTGGACCGCTAACTGGGTGGATGTTGATGTTATTTACTGAGATACAAAAGACAGGAAGAGATGCAGATTTGAAGGGGGAAAAAGGCAAGAGTTCTGTTTGATACTTGTTAAGTCTGAAATGTCTGTGAGCAACACAAGTGGAAATACTGAGAGGCCATCCAATGTGGGACTCCAGAGAGAGGTGAGAGACACAGGTTAGAAATGCAGGCACAAAGTGGAATCATCAACACATAGCTGTCCCCACCACTCAGAAGAGAGATGAAAACACAGAAATAGAAATGCCCCTAATTAAATCAAGACACAGCCATCAATGAAATGTCATGTGATCACTAAAAATGATGGTGCAAAGATATTATCCAGACCGTATATACCTGTAGATGGCAGATTTATGAGCAATTCTTACTTTCCTTTTCTAAAGTCTTAAAAATTTTTTTTCATTGAATAGATAATACTTTGTAATTAGAAAATGTAAGTTATTTTCATTTTAGGGAAAAGTGATTATATAAATCTATTTTTATTGACATGGGGAGATATCTGTAACATGTCATGAGGAAACTACAATGGCACATATTATATGATCCCATTCATCTAAAACAATATGTATGCCATGTACATGGGTGCCTAAGGCAGGCTCTAGAAGGATGTTTAAAATGCCAACAGCAAAGGTAACTTTTAGGCTGTTATTTACCAGCAGTTTATGTGGTATTAAGTGTTCTTACACAGCTTTAGTTGCCTTACATTTAAGCAGTATCTGTAAAAGTGCATTCTTAAAAATATTTGATATAATAATTTTAACTAAGTTTTAGAGGTCATTTTGTTTCCCTCTATTGCACCTGTGCTTTAGGGCTTTCCTTGGTCCCTTTCTCCCAGATACTGACTACTCAAGTGCTGGCTGTTTCTACATTTGTAGTTACAAGGTATAACGTACAGAACAGGCATTCTTAACCTTTTTCTGCCATAGACCCTTTGGACCCCTCCTCAGAAGAATGTTTTGAAATGCATAAAATAAAATGCACAGAAATTAACACATACTTTGAGAATTAGTGCTAGAGTAATATGTGCTTCTACATATAATCAGATTTAGAGGTAGATCTAATAACTACACTAAATTTGAAGTGTGATGAGCACAAATGATATTTCAAAATATCTGTAACTATAAAATGACATGAAAGCATCTTTGATCTCTACTGGTGATGTCACAGGTACGCCTAGTATTAACATGGTCCGTTGCCTACATTAACTGAAGGAAATCTGAATTGTCAATGACAGCGAAAATATAGTGTTTTTCCCATCCAAGGTCACAGAACCTCTGAATTTTCAACCCTGAGTCTGATCCCTTGGTCTAAGAAGATGCACACCAAATTGTAACAGCAGTTTTCTCTGCATGGTGAATTTCCATAATGATTTCCATATGCATTTCTACATTTTCTACAATGATGCTTTACTTGTGTAATTAAAAAAAAAAGAGCTTAAAATACTATAATTTGTTTGTTTTGTCTTAACCTGGAAGAGTGGCTAAGAAATTTCAGACAATTGCTTACAGGTTACATTAGAATTTTTTACAAGGTGATACCACTTGACTTTCAGCCTGCCCTAACTACGTAAGCATTAGGAAGACTTTTAATCACTCCCATCTCACAAACTTAGAAAAATATTGACTAGATTTATTTATCCTGGAGTTAAAAAGAACAAAAAGACAAACTGTCACAACTGCAGACATTTGTCTATTTTTTTTGCCAAGTGCAATTCCAAAAACAGCTGAAAATATTAGAGCAAATTAGCACTTAATATGGACCAATACCTTCTGCTGTTTACAAAAACGAGAAACACACAGGAATTTGTATTTTAAAAGTTACTAAATGTGTGCAGACAAATTTAAAATACAACTTATCAAAGTAATGTCAAAACTTAAGTACTACTAGAAGCGCCCCCCCCAAAACCAAAATGCTTTAGTATTAAGAAATAATTCACACATAGAAAGTCAGCTCACGCTTAAAAGTGCTCAAGTTCGTGTTTTAGCAGCAATAGGAAAGTTGCAAAGGAGATGGGAATGAAGGGAAATGCGCATTATCTCATAAGCCTGCTTTGCTCTTTCAAATCTAAAAATAAAACCTTTGGACAGCCCTATTAATAAGTCTAGAAAATGGATGCTTTTTTGTGGAAAGCATTCACAAACACTGAAATAAAAATATCTTGTTGGTTAATTGGACCAAAGGATATAAACATAAACCAGTTGTCAATCCTCATTTCTCTACGATTCCATTCTCCCTCAGGGCTCTGGTGGGGATTCTGTTTCTACAGCACAGGGAGGGATGTTAAATGAGTGAAGGTATACAAAGAGCAACATGGACCAGGCTCAAAAGCCAAAGAGTAAGCTGCAGAGTATTACACAGAGTAGGATACCATCCTGGAAGTCTGCAAAACACTTTTGAACTTATATACTGTCATATGTAACAGCATAAGCTTGCATCACCTTTCGGGGACAGACTGCCTCAGGGAGGCAAAGCAAGCAAGTGCAACCATGGTTGGGATTTCACTGGAGATGTCATTTCTGAGTTCTATACAAGGAGGCTGATGAGAATAGGGCAAATGGCTAACATTTTTGAAAGTCTGAGTGGAAAGTACCCGAGTAGCTACCATGTGACCAGAGTGCAGAGGCTAGGGAGGAAGAGGGCCGGCAGGACTGTGGGAAGGAAGGACCTCAAAGGAAGGATTGGGATGGCCTGAGGGAGGGCAGAGGAGCAGGTGCACGGAGCGGTAGGCGCATGAGGGGTAGGCGAGGAGGGCTCTGATCCCACCTTCCAAGCCCAGGCTTGTGGGGATTGCAGTGGTGCCGTCCACAGTGGATCATCAGGATGGACCTGGTCCTTGACAAGACGGGAGTGAGCTTGTTTATGCACTGCTTCCTTCATCATGAAAGTCTTGGTAAAAAAATAATAAACAAAAATCAGAAGAACTAAGCAGTGCTTAGTGTTTGGTACCATAGCTGATTCACATGATGCCATGCAAGCTCCTGCCCTCCTCTCAGTATTATCAGACAATTAAGTGTGTTGGAGAAGGGAAAGCCCTCTCCTCATGGATCCCCCAGGTCTTCTGGGGCAGTAGTGGAGGGAAGGAAGGTTCCATGAAAAGACCTGCAGTGGGAGCCCTGGAGGCCTGATGGGTGGGTGGGAGGTCAGCTTAGGGCAGATGGCTTCCAGAGCAATGCAGAGTGTAAAGGGGACAGGATGCCTGGACAGAGCTCCTCCTACTGCCTTCTGGAGCTTGGGAATAATTCAGAGTGTGAGCGGCCTGGGAGGAAAGCGAACCTATATGGCACAGCTGGAGCAACTGTGTCTGATTTCCTACCAGCACACACTGCAAACACGTTGCTCCTGGCTCCCCCTGACCTGGCTTGTTCTACCTGTCTCATCTCTGCCACTCTGAACTCCTCGGACCTGGCCAAACATCTCTCTCTCGTCCAAGCTTTCATACATGCTGATCTCTCCTCGATTCATACTTTCTCCCGAACTAGTTAATGTTGGCTCACAGTTCAGGTCTTGGGGGTCACTTTTCAAATAAGTCTCTTCCCTTATTAATAATAAATAAATGTAAGGAATTTAAAAAATTCCCCACCCCCAAGTCTAAGGGAGATCCAATGTTTCTGTGTTCCCTTAGTGGCCAGTACCTGTCCACTGTAGCTTCTAACCCTTTGTAAAGTGATGGCCCATTTACCTGTATCTTCCTTTAGACCAGGAGATGGCTGAGAGTAAGGACAGTTCCCAGCATCTAGTACAGTAACTGACACATAGTAGATGCTCAGTCAGTATAGGGTAAATGAAAACTATTGTGATATAAAAAGTACAGCAGTCAAAGAGAAATGAAGCAACAGCAATCCGGTCCTGAATACCTCCAGGATATTCCTTATGCATATTATGATACAAATGAGACAGAAGGTCCAGCAGCTGCGGGAGACTCTTCAACCATAAGTCCCAACTTACAACAGTACCAAAATAAAAACGCTCCATTTTCTTCAAGATTCACAAACGAGAACTGGCTGAAGTTCCCCTTGCCAAGTAAAGGGTCTTGCCTCACAGGGTCTAATCACACAGGTTACATCTGATGAAATGGAAGCTTCCAAAGTTTTGCTTTCTAGTGCTAACTGCTAAAAACTACTACTTCTTAGCCTAACTAACAGCTCTTTAATTTCTACAAATACCACTGCAGACATAAATTTGTTTACTTATCTACTCATATGTAACCTTCTCTTTAACACCGTGCAATTAAGTGACTGCAATGGGGTGTGTGTTGGTAACATGGGTGAATGTTGTAATCACATTGCTGCTCATGTGAAACCTTCATAAGCTTGTATATCAATATCTTAATAAAAAACTGCAATTAAAAGACCTTGATTTAGCAATATCTATACAACTTTAAAATGTGTATAACCCTTTGACCCAGCAAGTCCCATCTTGAGGAATTTCTCCAACATATAAACTTGGCCATGAACAAATTGAATATGTAAAAGACTATTCATTACAGCACTAATGAAATAAAAAACATTGGAAAATAAATATCCATCAATGGAAATCTGTTAAATAAATTACAGTGCATCCACATAATGGACAGCTAACCTAACCCTTAAAAAAAAAATGGTATGACTCTGTTAAGAACTGATACCAAACAACCTCCAAGATACACTGACAAAAAATGCAAACACCACAAACGTGCACAGTATGTTTGTGTAAATATGCACATAACCTGTTTGTGCATGTGCACACACACACAAAACGTATATATAAACACATATATAAAAATATATAATAATACGACATATCTAGAATAGTCAATGTCATAGAGACAGAAAGCAGAAGGGTAACTGCCAGGGGCTGAGGGAGGAGGTAATGAATGGGGAGTTAGGGTTTAATGGGGACAGTTTCAGTTCTGCAAGATGAAAAGGATTCTGGAGATGCATAGTGGTGATGGCTGCACAACGAGAATGTACTTAATCTCACTGAACTGTGAAGCTAAAAATGGCTAAAACAGTAAATTTTATGTATATATTCACCACACTTTAAAAATTACACATAGGAATGGACTAACAGGTACCAAAGGGAAAGGGACTGGGGAGGATGGGTGGGAAGGGAGGATAAGGGCAGGGAAAAAGAAAGGGGGCATTACAATTAGCATGTATAATGTGTGTGGGGGTACGGGGCAGGCTCTACAACACAGAGAAGACAAGTAGTGATTTTACAGCATCTTATTACGCTGATGGACAGTGACTGTGAAGGGGTATGTGGGGGGGGGGACTTGGTGAAGGGGGGAGCCTAGTAAACATAATGTTTTTCATGCAATTGTAGATTAATGATACAAAAAAAAATTACATGTAGGTACATGTACGTGTGTACAGATTAATAAGAAAGTGGTAATGATGGCTGCCTCCAGGAAAAGATATAGATGTCGGGACAGGGTGGTAAGATCATTTACCATATAACCATTTATGCTGCCTTTTTCATTCTGTATTATGTGTATAACTAACTATTCAAAGAAATCATTAAAGAAAAAAAGTCAGCCTTCTATGAGGCTCTTCCTCAATCACAAATCATTTATATCCCTTCTTTAAGTAAAAAATATTTTCAGTCCAAATCAGGATTTCAATTCAATTTTAAGGGTATTAATTAGATTTAAATGATGCCAAGTTGCAAAAAATAACACTTGTTCCCCTAAGAATATATTCACCAAAAGCCTGTCTTTATTTTTATCAGGTATTACAAAAAGCTTCAAAATCATCTAGATCACCATTTTTATCAGTACACAACTTTTATTCCAACACAACCAACCTTGCTGAATATAGAACTATTTCAACAGCAAAAAGCCCTCATCATAATTCAAGACAAAAATTGGCCTGCAATTACATGAGTTAGAAAACAAACTGTGCTTACTTATGTTGCAGTCTGCCCTAAAGCCCTAACTTACATGTCAGAATTTAAAATACACATACACACACTCACTCACTCACTCACTCACTCTGGATTCCTCTGAATTTATCTAAAACCTACTTTTGTGAAGATTCACTGTTTTCTTGAGTCTTCAGAATGAGGACTATAGCTGTGCCGCTGGCCTCTCAACATCTGTGGCCCCACCCCGCAGTTTGAAGCAGTGGATCAAATATTTGTTGGGTGAATGAATAAATGATTATCTGCTGACAGGCTTGCCATCAAGCCTCACAAACAAAAAAGTATGAGGTGCTTTGTTCCTTTCAAGTCAGCATACGACAAAGGCGAAGACCAGATGATTTGGTTCACAAAATGGCTACCACACAACTGGCTAAGTGGGCTCTAGACCTCATCTCATCCCAAAGTTAAATAGAAAACAGGTATTTTAAAAATCGTACAAAAAACATGGAACAACTCACATATAAGGTTCTTTTATATGCATCAAATATGTATGTATTAACATAGTACATATATCATCAGGTTTCTTAGGAAGAAAGAAAATACAGACGAAATGTTCACGTGTTCTCAGAGTAGGAAAGGACTTTCTAAGTATAAAAGAAGAAATCATAACAAGTTTTACATATCAAAAAAGCCTAGCAGAATCAAAAGCCTTATGACAAAGTAGAAAACATATACCCAAGAAGAAATACCCTGATGGAAGAATGAATGAGGAACATGAACAGGCAATTCACAAAGACTGAATACAAATGGTCAAAGACTGCTAAGCTTCAGCTTCAGTAATAACCCAAGGAGCACAAACTTAAAAAGTAAATATCCAATTCTGGGAAGTGGCACTTTCTCAGACTGTCACAGGAACTGGGATAGCCATTCTGGAAGGTGATATGGTGGTACCCACCAGCAACTCCAAGTCTAGGCAGCCATTCTTCAAAAAGACTGGTACATAGTGAAACCACTGGAGAAACCAATAATGGGACACCACTGCATGACACTAAGTCGGCACCATACCATGCTGCTCCTCTTTAACAGAAATGAGGCAGAGAGAAATGTTATCACAGGGATAGATACAGAATATATATACCATCACCCTTATCTTGTCACAAATACCAAAGGCGCGTATTTGTATAGCCAAGAAGACGACTCAGAAGGGTCTGCGGTAAGCTACTAGCAGTGGTTACTCTGGGTACTTGGCGTGGAGAGTAATGGGGAGCTTTCACTTTTTTACTTGATATACTTTAAAATGGTTTGAATAATCTATAAAAGTATAATTTTTATTATTTTTTTTATAAGGAAAGGAAGCAAAATAATTGTATCAAGCACTTAGCTACTAAGACAGATTCTGTACTTTAAAGAATTCCCTTCAAAGTTCCTTGAAGCGCAAATGGCCATGTCTTTTCCATTAAAAAATAACAGGTATTTTTTAAAAACATCTCTTCCTTTTTACACTTCATAGAAAAAAAACTGTATAGAGTCACCACTGCTATTTTATAAAATCTATCTGTAACCTGAGAAAAAGACTATTAAAAACACACACCACCCGCCCAAGGTCTAACATCTACCAGAAGAAACCCATTCACTGCCCATATTACATTTAGTCCACAGTTTCTAAGACAATGCACAAAGCACCAGCCCCACGACTCCCACCAGTATAAATACGTGGTGTACAAAGAACGTCCTGTCAGCATGGCCCAGAGCACACCCCTCAGCAGTAAAGGGGAATGACAATTTGAGTCACAGGATCAGGAGTGGAACTAAATTTGGGAGTTGGAGGCAGTATGATGCTCTCTACTTCCTTCCCTACCTTCCATGCTCCTCTGCCCAAATCCTGTCCCTCACATCGTCCCTAAATGGGCTGTTATGAAATCCACATAGCTTTAGACTGAGGTGTCAGAAAGCACTAAGAGACACAACAAAGTGCTACTTGGGGGTCTCAGCTGGAATCACAAAGGCAGCGTATATGTAAACTACATTTTTTTTCTTAGGAAAAGAACAGGTAAATTCAATTAGAACATTCTGCCTTACTACATGGAATGTTCGAATTCCAGTTGTCAAAAACATCAAATGTGAAGCGATCATTGATTTTTAAAAAGCTTGAGGTATCGAGCCTGACAGTTGAGAAATTAAGGAACCACTCATTTTTACAAAATTAAAGTCCACACAATGGCACCAAAGTAGCCAAAAGGGAGGCTGAGAGAGCACCTGAGTGTCAGACCTTGAATGACTTGGACCCCTAACTTTTCAAAGGGATTCACTTTGCTCTACAGTCTGAAGAGCCAGCCGTGTGTCTGGATGCTTTCTTTAGCTCTTGTGGGAGGAGTGCAGCAAGCACACGCCATTAGCCATGGGCTCCACTGTTCTGTGACAGCTTTCAGGTGGCCATCCTTCTATGACACTGACCACACACCAGTTACCATACCTGACAGTGCATTACCACCGCTCACTAACATTGACCAGGAAATCATTTACTCAAAACCAAAGCAAACCCTGCTGAAGGCCACTAGGCAACAACAGCAGTGGCCGGTCAAGACCTCAATCAAAGCACTCTCAGCTCAGCTGACCTGCTTCAAGGTGAACTGAAGTTGCAGATCACCAGTTCCGGCTCTAATCTGACGCCCGCCCCCAGATCACGCTGTGGCTACCAAGTAACCCTACCCAAACTGACCTTTCAGGGCTCAGGGAAGTGACTTTTTTTTATTATATGGCACAGTTTGGCACAGTTATGTCTTTAGTCTTTGGGGTACTTTTATACTGTCCAGTATATCTTGTTTTTATTTTTCCTTTTTTTTTTTTGGTAAAAACAGATGGCCAAACCAGGACATATACTAAAAAAAAAAAAAGGAAGGTTACTTACCTGAGCCCTAACATTCCAGCTACCATGGAATCCTGTTGGAGCTGGTCTACAGAAGCAAGATGTATTCTGGGGAGTCACATGTCACATCAAAGCAGGAACTGGTGAGTCTGTATTTTTATGGAGCCTAAAACAAAGAAAATTGTAAGTTGAAAGCCCCCATTGTGCTGCACGACCTTTTTCCCAGGGATACTTGGGACATTTTGAAGATAACATACAGACAAAGTACTATGCTATTTCCCGGCTTACCTAGCTAGAAACAAAAGATAAACTGCAAAATTACTGGCACATAACACACAGCGCTAAAATAAAGATCCATGTCTGTTAGAATTGAAAGTATCACAGGTGTCATCACCTCTGAGGGGAATGCTGATACTATAAAGCACACCATGAGAGGTAATCCCTGCTAAGCATTTCTTGTAGCATGTCATACAGAAATACTCAGGGAGAGAATACATGTTCAAGAGACATGCAACATCAAAATGTCATAACCAAAAAGAACACGTGAAATCCAGAGGCAAAGAAAGTCTCCCTTCTTCAAGCAGCTGAAGTTGCTACAAGCTGCTGTAATATTATGTAAAGGAACTTTAACCCAGAGAGAAAAAAAGCAGAACCAACCAAGCACCCTGGGAGAGCCAAAGTCACCCTCCAAAATTTGCAAGCCCACTTCAGGGCAATCACTTGTAAGCCTTTCAGGTGAGCAAAAAGCAATGTCCAACAAACTTGAGCTCTGTTTCATAGTTTCTCATTTGCTTTTCAACACATGTTTAGAAAAGGGCTTTTGTCATTTACACTTTTCATTATTAAGATAACCACCATCATTTCCTTGTTAAAACTTAAACTGCTCCATATTAGCTCATCTCTGATACCTTGCTGGCCCAAGGTAGCACTTTTATCTTTAGATTAAAAAAGCCTACGGTATACAACCTAGAGACTAGTCACACAATTACTCGAGTAGCCAAACCAAGAGGAAGGGCAACAACAACCAAGTCTTTTAGAGCTGGTCTGTAACTAGCAGGATGGTACCTAGAAACCTAGAATTATCTATTGAGGTGCAGTGAAGCCTTGTAATTCCCTTAACAATGGAGTCATACAATGCTTTGAAATCCCATAAGTCAAGGTAACAGCATTACCTAGTTAGTGTAATAAAAATGAAACTGGTATCCTAGCTGGGGGGCCCTGGAAAAGCCACCACAATTTTTTGTATTATTTGTATACTGAGGGATCTAGACTAAGGTTCCTTCCAGCTCTGAGAGTTTAAGATCTTTGAGTTACTCAAGATTTCATGGAGAGAAAAAAAAAAAAAACCCTACTAGCAAAAGAGAACAGGTAAGTGAAAACCCAATAATGCAGTGATTTGCAGGTTCACATACGGAACATCCCCATTTTTTAGGTAAGGAAGACAAGTGACCCCTTCCTGAGACTTGCTCCTGAGAGCCCAGACTTCTGCAGGAACTGCACAGCAGCTATATGAGGACACATCTGTATGTCAGCAGGCCCAACAGAAGTGTGCCTTGAAGAAGCTATGAAGGCCAAGGCTTTCTTCTCTAATGAAATGGCCACCCCCACCCTTTGATATGGGAGGGGGGATGCCTCACATGCCCCCAAATTCTCATTCCCACTCAGTTTCCCCCAACACCATACCTACCGTCAAAGTGGTGGAACCAAGTATTTAAGCGATGGCATGCAAGTTAAACTTTCAATAGGAAAAGGTTCATTGCAAGAGAAAGGGAGAAGAGCACAACTTTTGTGGAAGCGAGCCCAAGGAAGGAGAACCCATTTACATCTGTTCTACCCAAAACAAGGTAAAGGCACAGTGGTGACAACCGCAGTTTGACTGGAGAGGGCTGTTACAGAAGCACTGAGGACAAAGTCCTTCCTTTAGAGCGGCAATAACGCTCTACTCAAGAAAAGAAAAGGCTGTGTGGGCCAGCCACACAAGGCTGGTCTGCACGCATGTTACCACAGCAGAGTGTGGAGAAAACACAAGCAGGTGTTCTGCCACACTCCCTGGAACTCACTGCCAGCCTAGGGCTGTGTTTTCTCCCCGTGATTAAAACACTAGTTACTATGAACGTCAAACATTTTCTGTGATTCTCTCCTCTTCATAGATAACTCAGGCAGCCTGGCAACATTCGGCTCTTAGCCAATTAAAAGATTTCAACTGATAGTCACCTCTATAAAAGATTGCAGGTTCCAGGGCAAATCATTTATCAGCAAATAGTCCTGGGAAGGTACTTTGGCAGTGGAAACCCAACCTGAGTATTGAACAGTTTTACCTCTACTCTTCTTTATCCTAGGTTAAAGAGGTGAGCTTCTCATTCCATCTCCACATGGGGGAAGGAGTACTGAGGTGGGAGCAACATCATGTTGGACTCATCTGGCCAGTTTTCCACCAAACTCTACAGCTTGCCTCCCCATACCACTAGATTCAGCCACACAGAGGCACAGCAGGCAGGGAAACTACGACTCCGGCTGGAAATTGCAAATAGAATGCAACATTGCATTCTAACCCTCCCAACACACAAACAAGCAAAGTCCAGCAGGGTTTGACTGCATCATGCTCTATATCAAGTGAAATAAAGACCTGTACTCTAGGTTTAAAGTATGCCAAGCAAATCTGTAATGAGAAATAAGAAAGTGTGATAAGCTAGACAGGCAAGAAAGCCATAGAAGGTTTCTTCAAGCTGTTAGGATCAGATGCCACCAGGCACTTTGCAGAGAAACTGTTTTCTGCAAGTTGTCTGTGCTGTTAAAGGGGTAGGGGCATGAGGAACAGCTAAGTGGAGGGACACCCGAGAGGACAAATGTACTGCCAATGATGCAAACAAAGCAGTCCTCATCCTGTCGCACCTCAGGCTCAGATGTACAAACCTCGGAAACTTCATCAAGTGAGGATCGTGTGTCTGTGGGTGTGGATGGGAATGTGCTTCAGTGATCGGCCACCTAGCTGACATGCCACAAATGGGTGATCTGATGACTTATTTATTCAGCTGTACTCTTAATAGATTGATTGCACCCTCTAAAGTTCTGACATGTCCGAGAAAGAAAACAAAAGCAAGTGTTTCCTAGGCCTTCCAACTAAGATTTGAAGTAGAAGTCCTAAAAAGCCCATAAATAAGCCTATTTTCCTAAATCCCTGGTGGAAATTCCCAAAAGACATACAAATCTCAGACTGTTTTGTTTTGCTTCTTATAAGAATCCAGTACATTTCAAAAGACTTAAGAGGTCAGCTTAATCTCACTGTTAACTGAAATTGCTAAAATCCAGATGAAAATCCCAGCCACAAAACCCCACTTTCTCCTCTAGAATAATACTTGGCTATTAACGGTCAATTTTACTATCAAGGCCCGAATATACTTCATTATTCTAGTAGAACAAAATGCCTAATACTTGTGAGCGTCCCACAAAGTCTAAACCACTTAGCATCACATGCAGGAAGATACGGTTCCATGATCACCAACCACCCCGAGTTCCATCCTACCATCTGGGTACTGATGTAGCACAGGAGATAGCGTGTGAATGCACTGCAAAGTCCATTCCTGTTCCTGGAAAAATAACCAGAAGCACACACCTGCCTGACCATGAGTCAGGAATATCACTTTTGTGGTGGAGCCCATTTCTGCCATGACCAATCCACACCAAAACACACGAAAGAAGCGACCCCAACACAGGTATTCCAAAGCAAGTTTTCCTGCCTCGGATCCACATTTAGCAATGTCATAAACACTCTCCCCTGGGAGAGCAGTCTTTTTAGACTCTTCATAATGACCGTAAGTCTTCAGTGCAAAACCACAGAAACATTGCCACGCCACGTAAAAGTCACCTGAGTTTCAGTTTGGGTGATTCAGTCGTAACCAAACTGAAAAGAAAGTAAACTTTCAGGGACAATTGTAGGAACCACAGCGATGCAATGCACTTGCCCCATCTGGTATTGGTGATGTTGAGCAGAGCGTGCTCCCGGACTGTTGGGAGTCCGTTACATACTATGTCCCACTCCACTTATGTAACTACAAGATCATCGGCGAAGTGGAGGGGCCTCATATTCTGAGGCCACAGCACCCCCAGACTCTGGGGGTGCGTTCTCACCGAAGAGCCTCAGGTGATGTTAGACACACAGTCCTCTACCCACGGCTCCTGTGGGAACTATAACCATCTCTTCATGATGAGTTGTGGGACCAGGAACACAATGTCTAGTCCCTTTTGTGGGTGGACAGTAATTCCCACCCACTTGTTCCTGCTAAAAGGAAAAGGAGATGGTGGACCGACTCGTTCGCCGTGGGGGGCAAAAGTCATGGAATGGGCGAGAAGGAGGGGGAGGCAAAGCCTGGAGATGGGGGTGAGAGCGCCGGAGCCCTTGTGGCGCACTCTCCCGACGGGAGGCAGACTGCGCACGCGCGATAGCTGGGGGGGCCGAGTAACGGGAGAGGGGGCGCGCGAGGGAGGGAGAGGGGAGAGCGCGATCCAGGGAGAGGCCGGAGCCGCGGGCGCGCGACGGAGCCGCGGGCCCGAAGCCCCGAGAAGGGCACGACGCGCGCGCAGCCCCGACAGGCGAAGCCCGGGCGACAGGGGCGTCCGTGGGGCCGGGGGCCGAGATGCGCGCCGAAGGCGGGAGGAGGGGGGCGCCAGGCGAAGGCGGTCCTGAGAGTCTGCTCCGAGGACGGTCACTCGCGAGTGCGGGTGACGGGCCGAGGGGGGAGCCGTCACTGGCGGCGGCGGGAGGGGGAGGGTAGAGAGGAGGGACGCCATCCGCCAGCCGTGTCGCCCGACCCCGCGAGCCCCTCCCGCGCCACGTCCCGCCCCTACCCTCCGCCCCCCGGCAAGGGTCCCTGCCCGCGACCGCGGCGGTCCCACTCACAGTCTCTCCTCCTCGCCTCCTCCTCCTCCTCCGCTCGGCGCGGCAGCGGCGGCGGCGGCCATTTTCCGGACGGCTTTTACCACAGCCCTCTCTCCGAGAGGAGGGAGCGCGCGCGCCGCCGACGCCGAGACCCCGCACGGCCGACGTCGCGCCCCGCCCTCCCGGTCAGCCTGCGCGTTGCTGCACCTGCGCACCCGAGTCCCGCCCCCGACACCACCTCGAGGCCGCCCGCCATTGGGTGCGGAGGCCAAGGCTGGGCGTGGCCTCGGCGGCAGCACCGCCAATTGGCGGGAGTTCGTGTCCATTCCGGCCAGGGAAAAGGGGGCGGGCTCCCCTGTCCAGCTGCCGATTGGCTGCCGTTGGCCGTCATTTGGGGGAATGAGGCGGCTTGGGCGCGGAGGGGTTGGTTTAGTGGGAGGAATTTGAATATTAAGGATTAATGGGCCCTTGCGGATGGCGGGGCAAGAGAAGGCCTAGGCTAGGGAAGCCTGTTTGCTTGGCTGTTCTGGGCCGTTGATCTCTGTCCACAAACGCACAAAGTATGCTGCTCATAAGTGTTTCATTGTATCCGCATTTTATCAATGTCACCACATTTAGTAGAAGCAGCAAAGTTGTCTGCCCTGGCGCCTGATGTTCCAGTCCTGGGACCTTGGTTTAAGAGGCCTACCCCTTGCATTCTTTCATCTGAGCCTGCTGTGTGCTGCATTCTTATAGGGGCAGGGAATAAAATAAAATAAAACCACAGCCCTAGGCTTCGTGAAACTCCGGTGGGGGGAAGAGGGTGCATACCAAGGCTGCACAAGACCTGTCATTGTTGGATCAGATGGATTGGTGGAGGTGTGGAGAAGCAGCAGCGGGAGCACAGCGAAAGCGACACTTAGCTCTGTCTTTCAGGGAGAGGAAGACTTCGTAGAAGAGGTCATTTGGGAGATAAGATCCAGCAATTCTGCTTCAGAAAAATATTTAAGACAATGGGAAAAGTTTTAGCTAATGGAGTGTTCAGGACAGGACCATTTGTCAAGGCGACTTTACTGATTCCAGCCATCATCCAATTTATCCGATGCTCCTTGTGCTAGTTCTGTGCCTAATATGGAAACTTCTCATAATGATTTGGCTTCCCTCGCCCCCCTGCCGCTCCACCCCCCAACCCCATTCAGTTGTCAAATAGCTGCTTTGTGCCAGGTGCTGTTCCAGGCTCTAGATGCACAGGACTGAACAAGACAGCAAACATTTTTGTGGGAAAGATTCAATCTAAACATACAAATAAGTATGTAGTCTAATGTCACATAGTGATAAGGGCTTTGAGATAAAGAAAGGTTGAAGTGGGTGCTATTTAGATATCCACAGGCTTTTGCCCTCATTTTATTCTCCCACATGGGTATCACGGGAGAGAACATCTCAGGCAAGTTCAAAGACCCTGAAGAGAGACTATGCCTGGCATATTGGGGACTAACAAGGAAGTTCTGTGGCCAGGGAGGCAGCTGGAACCGCCATGGAAACTGGGAGCTTCTTCTGAGATGAGAAGGCATAGGTGCAATGTGGAGAGCTGTCCGTAGTGGAATAAAATTAGGAGCAAGAGCCCAGTCAGGAAGCCGTGACAACAGTCTAGGTAGGAGAGGTGACAGTGGCTTTGGGTGGTAGCAATGGAGGTTCTGAGAAGCTGTAAGATTCAAGCTGTACTTTCAAGACTGAGCAGAAAGGATTGGATGTAGGGTATAGAGAAAGAGAAGAAACAAGGATGATTCCTGAGTTTTTGATCTGAGCAACTGAGTGAATATGTGCCTTTCACCACGATAGGGAAAACTGTAAGAAAAGCACATTTTTGAAGGTACAGACCAAGAATTCTGTTTTGGCCATGTTAAAGTTGGGGTGCCTATTAGACGTGCAAGTGGGGATGTTGAGTAGGTGGTTGGGTCAACAAGCCAAAAATCCAACTCAAGAAGCTATAAAAGGATCAGCAAAGTAAACCTGGGGAAAACAGAAGGAAGAAAAATAAGGATAAGCAGAAATTGATGAAGCAGAAGCAAATGATAGGATTGAGAACATCAAAAGCCGATTCTTTGAAAAGCTGAGAAAAAGCCAGCCCTCTAACAAGTTAGATATAAAGAGAAAATAAACGAGTAAATTATATCAGAAATGAAAAGATGTAACAACAGATGCAATAGATTATACAATAGATAATAGATATGACAGATAAATCTTTTAAAAGGATAGTATGAACAACCATGTCAGTAAATTAGAAACCATAAGAAAATTAATAAATTCCTAGAAAAGCACAGCTTATCAAAACTGACTCTAGAAATAGAAAACCTAGATAGACCCTCTATAACCACAAAGAAATTGACTATGTATTTAAAAAATCTATCCCTCCCCCTCCAAAGAAAATGATCCCTGAGAGCTTTACAGATGAATTCTACCAGATCTTCAATGAGTAATTCCAATCATAAACAAAAAGGAAATAAATCTCTCTAAACTTATTTATCAGACTAGTATTACTACTATACTGAACCAATGAAACTATGACAATGTGGAAATAGATGTGCAAATTCCAGACAACTAAACTGAATCCAGCAGAATATGATATAATGTAACCAAGTTGAGTTTTATCCTAAGAATATAACAATGAATTAAAATTATAAAATTGGGATGGGGAAAAAATTAATTAATTAAAAAAAGTAAAATTAGAAAATCAACCTTAACAGATTCAAAGGTAAACAAATTATATCACTTTTTCAAAAACGTAGGAAAAGTGTTTGATAAAATTCACCTACTTCTGATTTTTTTAAAACTTTGAGAACTATGAATAGAAGGGAGCTTCCATAATCTGATCAAAGATATCTATAAAAAACTTAAAAACAAACATCATATTTAATGATATTATGTGAGAACAAAGAACAAAGCAAGAAACAGAACAAGATCTACATCATTCATGTAAAATAAAACACATGTATCCTCCTCCTACCATTCTCTTTTAAACCTCATCCTTGGAGTTTCACCATGAGTAAAAAAAAAAAAATACCCACTAATTTCCCTGGTTGTTAAGATGTGGATCCTGCATACAGATCCAGCCAGTAATAAAAATCTGGAAAAAGTAATGGGGAAAAAAACAGATTGAACACACTCTAGCTGCAAAAATTATAAACTGTCTGAGAATAGACTTAATAAGAAATGCCAAAAACCTATATTAAAAACTATAAAACTTTACTGAAAAACATAAAAGAAACCTTTTACATAAAAATATATATTGTTAAAAAGTACTACCATATTCCTGGAAGGGAAGACTTGACATAATAAAGATGTCAATTGTTCATAAATTAACCTGGAAATTCTTTACCTGATTCAAAATCTAGGAGTGCTTGGAGACTGTAACAAGTTAATTCTAGACTGGGAAGAGTTAAGTGTACAAGAGTAGAAGTCAAAACATTTTCAGAAGAGAAAAACAATGAAGAGGGTCTTGCTAAATTCCTTAGTTTGAATAAATGGGACTTAAATAATACAAGTTTACTCTTGCCATTGAAAAGTAGAAAAGTACACTAGAGTTTAAAGTGTTTACTAATAGAACTAAAAATGGGCCATTTGAAAAAATGGAAATGTAACATATTTTTAAATGCATCCCCTCAAAAATGCAACTATAGAATATAATATAAAAACCAGGAAAATACAGTATAGATAGCAACTGATGGAAGACCAACAGCCAGAAGGATTTTATCAACATGGCAGACACAGCGCAAACTTCTGCTCCATCCATTCTAAAAATCTCTTGAACTGATAGAAAAAAAATTTTTTAGAAGAGAAATTCCAACGTGACAATGGAAAATGGGAAGGGTAAACCAGTCCAGAATTTTTGAGCTGACATCCCAGATGACACCACAAAAAAAATGTTAAAAACCACAAATTTGTTTCAAACACTATGGAATGTTGCCTAAAGTTGCTTATGAATTAGACCCCTCAAAGAAAGAAAATGCAACCTCAGTAAATTCCAAAATGTACAAATCATGCAGTTCATTCTCTGGCAACAATACAATAAAATTAAAACTAAGAGACAAAAAAATAGGCAAAAGTAAAACAAAAAAAACACTTACCACTTGGAAGTTTTAATACAGGCTTCAAAGTAAGTCTTTGGTTAAAGAGGAAACAAGAAGTAAAATGATAAACTCCTCAGAAATGACCAACAATGAGAGCCCTACATATTAAAACCTATGCTGTGTGGCTAAAGTGGTCATTTAGAAAAATTAATAACCTTAATTATATTTATTAGAAAATAGGAAAATAGACAAGAAATGAGTTGATTCTGACACATCATGCTCACATTCTTATGCATGCCCACACACACTCATATGCACAGAGTTCTCCTTTACCCTTAGAAGCTCACTATAAGAAATGTATCGAGGAACAGAAAGGAATAAACCCATCAAAGTGAAGAGAATTTGGTGAGGATGGGAGATTATTCTTAATGGACAAATTTTAACACTTGTTTGGAATGCAGATGGAAACTAGTTGATGATTAAAATAGGCAGGAAAAATTAGCCTAGAATATTCAACAAAGAAACTTCAGAGGAGGTGGGAGCCAGTTTGTCAGAGAGCAGGCACAGAATCAGCAGGCATATGGTGGAAGGCAATAGAATGCACCGGTTGGAATCTACTCTCCTCCACCAGACAATTGATATGGCAGCTGGGGCAGGCCTGCAAGGAAAACAGCTGACGGTTCTCAAAAGAAACTGAATGAAATGTCTGTAGAGAGCTAGGACTTCCAGCGTGGATGTTGGCAGACCCTGAACAATTTTCTCCTAGTTCTAGCATTTGAAGGATGCGCACTGTGTTCCTCAGCTCCCTGCCCTATACAGAGGAGTCAGAGCAGGAAAATGAACCAAGTTGCCCTAAATGAGATTAAGTCCACACTAGTTATCCAGCACTTTATTAAATATAAACCAACCACTAAGGATCATCAGAAACTTGAAGCTCTTCAACTTTAAAATAGCCAAGTATAACGTATAGGGAAAAAATGAACTTGGAGGAATCCCAGAAAATTCAGGGTACATAGGGGGAAGAATTTTTTTTTTTTAAGAATTTTTTAAAGTTAGTTAGCATATTCAGAGAACTAAAGGACAGTATCATATCCACAAAACAAGAACAGCATATTATGTAAAAGGAGTAGAGATCAAGAAAGCATTGTTGGAAATTAAACGCAATTATTGAAGCTCAAATTCTAATAGGAATATTGAAAGATAAAACTGGCAAAATCTGTTGGAAAATAGAACAAAATAACAGATAGAAAATATGAGAGAAAATGTAAAAACTTTGAAGAGTGATCTAGGAAGTCCAGCAAGCAACTAACAAGAGTTCTTGGAAGATAAACCCAAGAAAAAACGAATAGGAATCAGAATAAATAGCATCAGACTTCATCACAACATTGGATGATAAAAGATAACAGGGCAACAATTAAAAAAAGATAGTAGGGCAATGCTTTCAAAATTCCAAGAGAAAATTATTTTCAATTTAGAAGTCTACACCAGCCAAAATATCCATCAAGTGTGACAAATGCAATAAAAATATTTTTAGATATTCAAAAGCTAGGAAAATTTACCTCTCATATATACTTTCTTAGGAAGCTACTTGAGGATACTCTCCAGCAAAACAAGGGTGTAAGCCAAGAGAAAGGAAGATGTGGGATCCACAAGACAGTGGAGCTAATGCAGAAGAATGACAGGAAATACCAGGGATGCCAACTGGGCAGAAGGTCTGATTGGCAGTCAGTCCAGATTGGAGTAGGAGAATAGCAGAGAGGACTCCAAGAATTTAAAAAAAAGAAAAAGTGTGTATATGTGAATTCAACAGATTAGATGGTGTGATTGGGAGTTTGAAGAAAATCGAATATGATGATGGTCATTAGTACAAGAAAATAAGGAAAAGCAATTAGAAACAGCAGGGGAAAAAAGGAACTATGCAAGAAAGTAAGAAGCAAAGTAAATACATTATACTTTCGCTGATTGATAGTATACAAGAGAAGAATCCATTAGACCTTGATGCTTAGAAAATTATCTTTTCAAATGGCCCAGGGACCATCAAATTAGACTTACAAGAAGGAAATGTGATCTTAGCACATCTCTTCTTGATCTGACATTTAAAAGTATTTACATAAGTATCAGAATGTGGAATTTTTGTCTTTGGTTTTCAACTTTTAGAGTCAACCTGTGCAGAAAACATGGAGGGATAGGTTTTTGTTGTAGATTGGGACACAGCCCTCTTCCCCTTATGTGAAGCATAGGGTTAACTCAGCAGGCCTGGGTGTTCCTGGGGGTGGGCTTGGGGACCCCTGACACACCATCTTTGATATTCATACTGTTATCTTCAGTTCCTTCTAAGTGTAAGTAATATACTGAAACCTATTGTTCTATTCACTTTTAATAACAATGTATCTTTGACCACTTGATATCACCTATGCTTTACTTGTACAATGTGGGAGTTCATATTTATATGCCATCCTGATAAAGATGAAAAGACAATCACTAAGGGAGAGGTGGGAGAGTGGAGGAAGGGGGAACAAATGCATGCTGGGCTTTCAAGGGGCCCAACAAACGACACCCATGTTTTCCCTGCCCGAATGTCATGGAAGTTGACGATATGATTCTAAGGTTCATCAGAGCAAATGCACAGGACAGGCCAAGAAAATGTTGACTCAGGGGAAGACTTGCCTCACCAGGTATTCAAACGCACTCTGAAATGACACTGATGAAAACAGTGCAGCTTTGGTACCAAGAGACAAGTGATCAAATGGCACTGAGTAGAGCCCTGAAGAGACACACTCACAGTCAGGGCAGGTCCCCCTTCTGCCTTGCTGGCAGAGCTCTGGTTATACCCGGCTCCCACTCTTTTCTTGTTTGACTCAGGAAGAAATCCTGCTGTGGCAGACGGCGGTCTGTGACCTAATTCTGGCCAATGAGAAGTTCAGGCCAGTCCTTCCAGGGCTCCTGGGAAGCCGCAGCTCTTCTACCCTTTCTGGACTGGGTTGGGCCTGAAGGTGACGGCTGAATCTGTGGCAGTAGCTCAGTCAGGCATCGGGGTCTTTCTATGAGAACTTTCTCTGTGCTTAAGGGTTCTAAGTGCTTTTTCTGTTGCCATGATCACAAGTTGCTTGTGACCCCAGAGGGCTATGGCCACTTCTCTGAGGTCTTGGGAAATTAGAGACTTCATCAGAATTTGTGGTTACTTCCTGATTTGGGTTTTTTATTTTGTTTTCGCCCTTGCTTAAGCTGGCTACTATTTGATCTTTTTGTCCTGTTTTTGGATTCTCAGTGAAGCAGTTTCAGATTGACTGATGAGCTCTCTGGTTTCTTTGTGTCCCTGCTCAGTACTTTCAGTTCTCATCATTCCTGTTCCCTAGATATCCTGCAATTTTTTTTCTTTGACTTTTTATTTTAACCAAAGATTTTTTTAAGGGAGTTCTAAATTCTAAAGGTAGACTTTTGTTTTCTTTTCCATTTTTATTGTTAGCGTCTATTCCAAGAATGTATTCTGTATTATTTTCTTTCCTATTTTTTGAAATTTCTTGAGGACCCTTTCCAGCTTAATATTTGGTCAGTGGTTCATCTGTCACTCCCTCTGCCATGATGTCCAGCGTGGGCTGTTCTTTATTGTGGTCTCAAAATGGGTATTTTATCCATTAGGGTCCTCCCAGGAAAACGGAAACTACTTCAACTGAGGGCATGGAATTCCTGGAAAGGAGCCCCTAGCAGTATTGGGAGGCTTATGGGGGTGGGGACAGTGAGGCAGCCTGGGAATCAGCACAGGCTGGTGTCACTGCTGCGCCTAGGCTGGGAGGGCCCAGGGAGAAGACCTGGAATCATGGAGGACCTTGCGGTGGGAGCTGCAGCTGCTGCTCCTGGAACAGAAAAGTAGAGAGGCGATACCTGGCTGCTCCATTCCGCCCTCTAGGCTGTTGCTCACGCCTCCCATAGTCAGTCCCAGCCGGAAACCAGCTGAGCCTGGGGCCTGGGCAAGGCTGACAGCAAAGCCTGCCCTACTGGCAGGAATTCAAGTAGGAATTCCGTTCTTGAAAAGACTAGGGAATCAGCATGCCCATCCTCCTTGCCATCTCCCCTCCTTCCCTGCCCTCTGTTCCCAAACTTTTTGTTTATATTATTATTCTCAGATCTTCTAGTGGTTTTGTTTATGCCTCTAAATAATATATTCAGACGTTTAGTACTGGATTGATCAACATTTGACAGTATATGTTTGATAAGAGCAATTTTTATTGATTGAAAGATAAGGAAATCAGCCCACTTGAACTTTCTCCCACCTCTTCTCCCTCCATCCCTGGTTTCATTCTCTGAATTATGATTTCTGTATCCTCACAACTCTTTTAGAATTGCAGCTTTACAGATGATTGGATTTCTCACAGTTCTCAGTCTTCATGGACTTAATGCTCACTGCCAGGCTTCAGAATGTTTCCTTTCAGATAGTCCCTCATTGACAAAATGAACCAGTTACTTAAGACACCTCCAGCCGAGGCTCACTGGTTTGCCCCTCAGATGTGCCAGTTAGTCGGAGCAGCCTGCGCACCTGTGGAACTCCTCAGAGACATGTCTGCTCTCAGCAGCCTCCTTTGTAAATTAATGGGAAAAGCAACGCTAGTGTCTGAAAAGGAGAACTCAGCGATTATCAGATGGCACCTAAAAAGTATCTTTTTATGTCAATAAGGAGCACACTTACAATAAAGAGGTCACTGTAATGAACAGAGCAGCATTTCACTGAAGAGAAAGCACAATTTGCTGGAAATATGTGAAGAAATGGGTGAAACAGAATAGTCTTATTCTTGGGGCAAAACAAAGAGGAGGATACAAGTCAGTGTTCAGTGTTCTTTTATGGGATGATCTGTCAGGCATGGCCGCTAGAGGAGATGAAGGAAGAGGCTCCTGTCGTGGAGAGGGCAGGCTCGCCCTACTGGGCACAGGACAGAAGCCACAGGAGGTGACAGGAGGGACGATTTAGGCCTGAGCCTTTGTTGAGGTTTCCATGGGAAAGGCCAGGTGAACAGTGCCTGGCTGGCTAGTTTGAATAATGGCAGTGAGCTGTGGGCTAGGGGCTGGCTCTAGCTGCCTGGCACCTGGTCCTGGGATGATTAAGGCAGAGGAACATCCTGGGCTGGAGAGGCCGGTGAGGGGAGGTCTGGCACTGGACTGGTTAGTTTGCATGTCAAAGACATGCTCTAGGCTGGGCCCTTTGCTATCTTGAAGAATTGGCTAGCCCTGGGAAGGGCAGTGTCTCCCTAGCCAGAAAGTTTTTCTCAGGATGTCAAACACGGTAATATATAATTTAAAAATATTTACAATACAGTTGGCTAAAATTATAATTCATTACGTTGGTTTTCTAACTACATATTAAGCTATGTACACCACCAAGAATACCTGTTTTCTAGTTCCATTGAGAAAATTTACAAAAAACAACAGGTTATGCTGCAAAGGAAATGTGAATCAATTGCTCAAGTGTCCCAGGCTCAGAGAAACCCTCCCCATCCAGTCCACCTAAAATAGCATACCTTGGCTCTGCCTCCCTTCTGGGCACCTCTCTCTCCCCAGCGTTACAGATTCTAGAGCAGCCTAGCTGTGGTCGCCTCCACTAGAAGGTGTGTGTGGCGCGGGCACGGCTGCTCCTTGTGCTCTGCTCTCTCCAGTGCCTGGAAAGCATCTGGCCCATTGTTAGCATTCAGATGGCACTTGGCCTGACAGAGAAATTCGCAAAACACACTTGCACCTCTATCATCTTTGTTATCAGTGTCAAGAAGGAAATAGCATCTTTGTCTGATTTCTTCAGTCATCTAGCTGCACTCTAGAATGATGGGCAGTGGGAGGGTTGCAAGTGCAGACAGGGTGACAGGGAAGGTTCATTTCATATGCATGAGAAAGGTGATTATAAACCCAAGCAGTGGGTAAGGAGAGGGCAAGCTTATCCCTCTAGGGTCCAGGCTTCCTGGAGAAGAGAAGCTGGACAGAATTGCTGGATCATGGCCTGGCCTCAGCTTTCCTGGGAGCTCCCTTCTGGAGAAGCTAGTGGGCATGGTCATGAGACTGCTGGGAAACAGGGCTCCCCAGTTGAACATCTGGCAGGGCTGGGATGGGGACCAGGGACTGCATATGTCTGTCTTTTGTGTCTGACTTTTCTGATCCAGACTGGCTGCCCCCAAGCCTGGGACTTGGAGCCAGACTAGACCCTTCTCCTGGGGCTCCTTCCCCTCTCTCTTTTGGAGCTGTGTCCCTGTGGCCCTCATCTTCCTCTGTTGTGTTTACCCTGCAGTTTGGAGGGGGGAGGCATATACTCCAGAAGTTCCCCAAGAAACAGCATGCAGGACAGAATTTTTTGAGAACTTGCATGTCTGACAAAGCCTTTATTCTGCCTTTGGCACAATTTATTAAAAGGTTCATCCTTTGCTTATACTGCCTCTGTCATGTATCAAAATTCCACACAAGCAAGGGGGCTAGTTCTAGGCTCTCTACTCAGCTCCACTGGTCTGTTTGTCTATCGCTGCCCCCAAACTGTACTGTAGTATCTGCCACAGCTCTAGAATATGCTCCCTGTCTGGGAGAGCAAGTCTCCCCAGTTATCGTTCATCTTCAAAAGAGTGCCTCTTCTATTTTAGCTGCTGGGCACTTCCATACAAGTTTTAGAATCGGCTTGTTGTGTTATGATTTGATGGGTATTGTGTTGAATCTATAAATCAATTTGGGGAAAACTAACACCTTTACAATTTTGAGTTTTCCAATCCATGAACATATGTGTATCTCATTTGTTTCTGTCTTCCTTGATGTCTCTCATTAAGATTTTACAATTACCTCACAAAGGGCTTGCAAATCCTTTGTAAATTTATTCCTAGGTACTTTGTGGTTTTTAAGATGATACTGAAAATGGTTCTATTAATTTTTGAACTGTTTGCTGCTGGTAGATAGAAATAGAAATGATTTTTCTACATGGAGTTTGGCATCCAGTGACCTTCTGAAACTCTTTCAGTAACTGTAATAACTTACCTCTAGATTTTTTGGCATTTTAAAATTCACATCAAATCACCTGTGAATAAAGACAGTCATTTCTTGCCTTTTTAAAAATTTATTTTTCTTGCCCTACTATCAAGGACCAACAGCACAACTAACAAAAGTGATGATGATACCACTAAATTTGATGGCTGCTGTCATTATTTGTGCAGGATTTTCTTAAGGAAGTTCATTTTAATTACTAGTTCCAAGAGTTTTCTTTTTAATTATGAAGGACTGTTGAATTTTATCAAATGCTTTCTCTGTGCCTATTGTGATGGTCATGTAAATTTTCTTCTGTAACCTATTAGTGTGATTAATTACAGTGAATGATTTTCTATTGTGAAACCAACTTTGTACTCCTGAGATAAACACAACTTGGCCACCAAGTATTGTCACTTTTGTATATTGCTAGTATCATGTTTGAGATTTTTGCATCTATGCTCATGAGTAAGCTTGCCTATACTTCTCTTTCTCATAATGTCCTTGACAGGTTTTGGTGTCAAGGTTCTATTTGCCTTCTACTAAGAATGTATCCTCATCTTATATTCTCTGGAAGAATGTGTATAAAATTAAAAGTATTTTATTCTTGAATATTTAGGAGATCTTGCTGAAGAAGTCATCTGAGCCTGGAATTTGCTGTAGGGGTAATATATTCAATGACTGATAAAAAATAGTTTATGATTATTTGACTATTTAGAGTTTCTGTCTTCTTGGGTCAAAACCAGTAATTTCTTTTTGTAGGAATTTGTTCACTTCAACTGCATTTTCAAATGTATTGGCATACAGTTATTCACCATATCCATTAGCTTAAAACCTTATTGCATCTGTGGTTATGTGCCAATTTCCATTCATGATATGGTTCACTGGTGCCTTTGTTCTTGTTCGTCTTGATAAGGTTTGTGACTGTTATGGTCCTCCCAGAGAAGCTTCCGTTTCAGCCAGGCAGCTCTGCTTTGTCCCCTCCTCTATCAATCACGTCAACATCCTTGTGACAACAGTCTAGGCTGGTGTCTGAGGTGAGAAAGACACAAAGACCCCACCCACAAGTGAGTAAACTTTATTCTATACTTAAGGAAAAGCAGATACTCCCCAAACTTAAGCAGGACTTTCTCATGGGAAAAAACTGGACTTTCTTGTACTGTTATTTCTGATTGAAGCTCACAACCATATTTCTTGTACTTTCTGATTAATATTGCCCTATGTGGTGTTTCTTGGGGATGTGTCTGGGTCAACACGATCCAGGTTTAACTCAAGCAACTCATAAAGACATAGCAGATGTTGAGCTCTTGGGAAACTAACCTGCTTCACCCCGATCGAAGCAGCTCGTGTGAATTCTCCACATTTGCAGCCTCTCCCTGAAGGCTGCACTGTCAGCCAGCCTCCTCCAGCTGGTCGCCTTGCTGCCTTTTGACAAGTGCTCATCATCCCTCTGGCTGAGACTGTTGCCTTCACAGTTTAGAGGTTTCTGGTCCCCTGGTTAGTTCCCCTTGTCTTTCTCAGTGACAAACTGAAAGTCCCATTTCTGACCAGACTCCTTTAGCATGTTAGTCTTCCAGTTTCAAAACAGCAAGCGTGGGCGAGGTGTCCTCTCTCTCAGAGTGAAGCGATACCACTGGCTGTTCTCTCTGTGCTTCTAGTCTGAGGCCACAGGAAAAGTGCCCAAGGTCCAGTGCTCCCTGCCTGGGCGAGCCCCAGCCCATGGCAGCCCTCCCTGCAGACCTGGGGGTCTGCTTACACTGGGCTTGCAGCTCTAGTTGCAGAACTGGTTCTGCCTGTTTTCTGTGGTCTCTGCGCAGAGAGCTCTGCTTGCTCTCTGGAGTCATCACCCAAGGGGACCAGGGCAGGCAAGTCTGTGTCCTCCAAGGAAAGAGACATCCAAGTAGCTGTGGACAGAGGACAGGTTCACAAGAGAGCTGCCCCCGTGAGAATGGCTTCCTGGAGAGAAGCCTGGCTCCTGGGGAAGTCCAGGGCACCTGTGCCAGCTGGAGCACAGCTAGAGGGGTCTGAGTGTTACGTGGGCAGGGTGCTTGAATTTTACAACGTTTTCCTCCTGGGAGTCTTTGAAAGCAATGGAAATCGGAGCTCCGGAGGGCCTAGGAGTCCTCTTCATTTCCTCCAGCAGTGGGCAAAGTACCTTTCAAAGGAAACTCCTCCCAGAGAGAAAAGCCTCCCCTTCACACAACAGAAGAATCTTCTCAAACTCTCCAGCACACTGGAGACCGTCAAGGAGGTCTCCTGTAAGGACAGAAGTCCCCCCACTGCAACTGTGCCCAAACCGGGGGTCTTCATTGGGTGTGGACCTTCAGGGTCTGCCTGGAGCACAGAGTTGTGAAGCTGGGACTGACAGACAAAGCTGCTGCCCCCTTTTCATGTGGTGCTACAGAAACTGGTCCTGTGGGCAAGTGAGGACTCAGCCTCCAGCCCCATGCCGCCACCCTGCCTTAGCCTACGTGTGTATTTTCCCAGGACCCCTCTGGTTCTTTGGAGGGAAGAAATAAAGAACAAGTGCTTAGAACTGGTCTCCAGGGCAACGTCAGAGGCAGGCTTTCCTTCTAACCAACGTATCTGGGCCAATTTATCTGCTTCATCATTTCCTGGGGATGCCAGTGGCAAATGACCTGTCACATGGTATACTGTAATTATTTTAGTCTGACCACAGGCCCATAAGTCTTGCCACAATTCTTGCCCCCAAAGGGATAAACGCTCTCCAGTAGCCTAGAAGACCCAGAAACTCCTGCAGCAATGCTACAGTTGTGGCAGTAGGAAAGGCCTGGATTTTATCTATAACTGCTTCTGGTATCACTTTGGTCTTACGCAACCAGACGACCCCCAAGAATCTGACAGACAAACCAGGTCCCTGAACCTTGGTACTGTTCACAGCCCATCCTTTCCCCTGTAGATGTTGCAGCAGTCTAGGTGCCGCACCTTCTAGATCTGAAAGAGAATCAGGCATGATCATATCATCAATATAATGGTACAGCCGCACCGTTGGCAGTTTCTCCCATGTAGCCAAGTCCGTGACAAATGGTGGGGCTGTGGAAGGATCCCTGTGTGAGGACGGTGAAAGTCCATTGCTGTCCTTCCCACGTGAAGGCAAACTGTTCCTGACTTTCCTGCTCAATGTCACTGGAAAAGAAGGCATTAGCAAGATCTACCACATAATGGTATGTTCCTAGGTCATGGCGGAGGGTATCCATCAGGCCTGCAATAGAGGGGACAGCAGCATGCATAGGGGGTATGACTTTATTCAGTTCTCTGTAATCCACGGTCATACGCCAGGAGCCATCTGGCTTTTTTACTGGCCACACTCAGGGGTTGAAAAGACTATGGGTGGGCTTTATAATACCCACCTTTCCAGCTCCTGGAGTTTCTCCAATCTCTTTATGCCCTCCAGGCAGTTTGTATTGTTCAGTATTAGTCACCGCCGAGGCACAGGCAAAGCTATGGGCGGGTTGCCTAGCATGTCCCCTCAGAACTGCCTTCACCACAGGTACTGTCAATCTGAACTCGCCTGCAGTGGTCTGCAACCATAGACCTGCAGGATATCAATCCCCAAAATACAGTCAGGGATAGGGGATATATACACAGTGTACTCTTTTGGGGGTAGATGCCCTATTCCCAAAGGGATTTGGGCTTTTTTCACCCTGATAGCCTTCCCCCCGTATCCATCTATGATAGTGGGGGTCCCTGGGAACTGCTCAGGGTAGCCATGAATCAGTGAACATTCAGCCCCCAGCCAACACCATGTAGAATCACCCCCCCAGAATTCAGGCAACACATGAGCTCAGAAGAAATAACAAATCATTGCTGTTTTAGGTCACTAAGTTTGGGGTGGCTTGTGATGCAGCACTCGATAGCAGACACACTTCAGATCCAGACTAAATTGTAGAATGTATGTAAACTCTTGAGAATAGCCTGAAACTACCTGAAAAACCTGTCAAGGACCAAAGCTCAGGATTCCTAGGGCAAACCCCGAACAGAAACAGATGACTTCCTGGGGTAGACTGGTGGCCCAGCCCCAGTGGAACAAGACATAATCACAAAAGATTTTCAGGGAACAAGTGAAACTTGAGGAGGGAGAGCCAGCTGTCAGGAATATTTTTGGCATTATCCTTAGTGTTCCAGTTTCTAACAGTCGTGCGATGAAACCTTTTCTTCTTGCTCTTCCTCTATTGCTCCATTTAACAGGTTACACCTGTGTGTACTGGACTGCCATTGACATTGGGGTCACATTAGATTTCCTAGTTTCCTCCATGGGAAAGAGAAATATTGCAATGTAGAGAACATTCAAGAAAACCTTGAAGACATCACCTGTAGATAGAAATTCAGGTGTTTGTATAACGAATGGATTCGGAAACCCACAACAATCTTTTTTTTTTATTAAGGTATCACTGATATACACTCTTAGGAAAGTTTCACATGAACAACATTGTGGTTACTACATTCACCCATATTATTGAGTCCCCCCCGACACCCCATTGCAGTCACTGTCCATCAGTGTAGTAAGATGCCACAGAGTCACTGCTTGTCTTCTCTATGCTACACTGTCTTCCCCTTGATGCCCCCCCACACCATGTATACTAATCATGATACCCCTCAATCCCCTTCTCCCTCCTTCCCCACCTTCCCTCCCCTTCCCCTCTCCTTTGGTAACTGCTAGTCCCTTCTTGGAGTTCCCACAACTGTCTTTTGATAGACAAATTTGGGTTGAGAGTATATTAACCTTGACTTCCATTTATTCAAATTTGTCTTTGCATTCTGCCCCTGGCCCTGCCAAATTCGTGTTTTTCTCACATGCAGGATACATTCCTTCCATGCCAATGGTCCCCAAAGGCTTAAGTTAAGTTCCAGCATCGCCTCAAAAGTTTATAGTCCAAAATCTCATTTAAATATCATCTAAATCAGATAATGGTGACACTTGAGGCCTGTCTTATCTTGAGGCAAATTCCTCCTCAGCTGCGAACCTGTAAATCAAAGAAGTTCTGTGCTTCCAAACTACAATAACAGGTCAGGCAGAGAGGGTAAACACTACCATTCCAAAAGGGAGAAATCGGGAAGAAAGGGCTGATGGGTTCCCAGGCAAGGAGAAAGCCCCACCACTAAGCTCACTGGGGGAACGGGATGGTCCTGCATTCTGGACATATTGGGGTATCCCTATCCCTATCCCCATCCCCATGCCACAGCTCTCACAGACTGGAGTTGCACGCCTTCGGTTCTCCCAGGCTGGTGGCTCTACCAGTCTGGGCTCCCGGGGGTGGCCCAACCCCATGGCTAGACTGGGTATTGCTGTCTTGCCAATGGGTTTCAGCCCCAGGCAAGTTCACTATGCATTCAATGAGAGCAAAGAAATGACAGTAGAACGTTCTTGGGGTGAAAGGGTTATACCCAACTTTATTTCCATGTGGCAGGTCAATCACTGGAATCCCGTCCACTCACAGCGAGTCTGTATGCAGCAAGCCAGTCTCTGCCTCTGGGCCTCTCTACCCCCACAGCTGCCTCAGTCTCTATCCTTGTGGTACTGCCACCACTCCAACCTCTGCTCCTCTGTCCTGCAGCCTTACAGCCATGCCACGTTGTTGCCCAGAGCGCTGAGTGGAGCTCTTTATATAGAGTCAATAGCAACGTATTGCCCACACGTGTGCAGTGAGCCAGCCGACCGGGGCCAGGTGAGAATCCTGGCCACAGGAACCTTCCCTTTCTCCACAGCTGCCCTAGCCTCTGTCCTCTGCCTGGGCTGCGTGCCTGCAGCTCCAGGTGACTCGATCCTTTGGAATCCAGGTAGAGGGAGCCATGCCCCTGGAGTTCTGCTGGGCAGGGGCCGGACCCCCAAGCTTTGGGCAGCATCACCCCTGGGGCTTTGGGAGACACTGTCCCCATGGCTTTGGGCAGGGGTCATCTAGCCTGATGAAACCAGGCAATCACTGCCTTCTTGAAACTGAGGAGGTGGTGCTGGTGACCTCTGAGTAGTCTTTGGGGTCCTTCCTTTTTCTGGAAGAATACCTGTGTCTTGCCAATGGGTTTCAGCCCTGGGCAATTTCGCTATGGATTCAGTGTGACCAATGAAAATGACAGCAAAACGTTCTTGGGGTGAAAGGGTCATATCCAACTTTATTTCCAGGTGGCAGGTCAGTCACTAGAATCCTGTTCACTCAGAGCGAGTCTGTGTGCAGCAAGCCAGTCTCTGCCTCTGGGCCCCTCTGTCCACACAGTCGTCCCGCACAGCCGTCCTCTGGGCCTCTGTCCTTGGTGCTGCCACTCCAGCCTCTGCTCTGCTCTCCTGCAACTGTACCACCATGTCATGCACAGAGCACTGGGCAGAGCTCTTTATATAGAGTCAACAGCCATGTAGTACCCACAGGTGTGCAGTGAGCTAGTCAACCAGGGCCAGGTGGGAATCCTGGCCACAGGAACTCATTTTATCCACAGCCTGTACAATCCCATCCTGCAAAATCCTACAGCCTTCTTTCGTTCCTTCCTGTCTCTTTCCCCTTCAGTTCAAATTGGCAGTTTTTTGGCTGGGGTGGCTGATGAAGTCCATGGCTCACATCTGCACTGGTCTCCTTATCAAAGTGTTGTTTGTTCACACCTTTAGCATTCTCTTCCAAAGATGTTTTCTCATTTTTGCAATATGGATAGGCTGAGGATTTCCCAGGTTTTTTAGTTCTGCTTCCCTTTTGATTAACCATCACATCTTTAAGTCATTTCTCTCTTCTTGAATTTTATTGAAGAGAAGGCAAGCTGTGCCTCCACCACTTTAGTTGGATATTTCCTTAACCAAATACCTAATTTCAGCTCTACAAAACACTAGGACACAAACACAATTCAGCCAAGTTCATTTCCACTTTATAACAAGGATGGCTTTTCCTCCAGTTTCCAATAACATGTCCTTATTTCTATCTGAGGCCTCATCAGAACAGCCTTTAGTGTCCATATTTCTACCATCAGTCTGCTGATGACCCCTTAGATATTCTCTAAGAAGATGGGGCTCTCTCTCCGGCTCTCCTTTGGACTTCTGGGACCTCATCAGAATTGCCTTTAAAGGTCCGTTCGTGGCAATGTAGGCCTTTTGCAGCACTTGCCTCCAAACTCTGCTAGCATCTCCCAGTCACTCAGTTCCAAAGGCGCTTCCGCAGTTGAAAGGATTAGTTACAGCAGCACCCCACTATTTGGTACTAATTTGCTGTCTCAGTCCATTAGGGCTGCTGTAACAAGTACCATAGACTGAGGTGGCTTACAAACAACACACATGGATTTTTCACGGTTCTAGAGGCTGGAAGCCAGAGATGAGGGGGCAACATGGTCTGATGAGGGCCCTCTTCTGGGTCGCAGACTTCTTGTGTCCTCACATGGCACAAGGGGGCAGGGTCTCTCTCAGGCCTCTTTCATTAAGGCTTACATTTATGAGGGCTCTGCCAATCACTCCCCAAAGGCCTCACCTCCTAATACCAGCATATTCAACATGAGGATTTCAACATATGGATCTGGGAGGACATGAATGTTCATGGCAAAATTATAATACATTTATATCTCACCTCAGGTACCGTTTACAAGTCAACAGAGCACATGACTGAAGGCAGTTGCCTTGCCCCTAAGCATTGTGGTGCCCACAATGTGCTGTGTCTCTCTTCCTGGGACCCCTGGACTTTAGAGCAAAGTGGTTATTTGCATCCATCAGAACCAATCCTCTCTCCTCCCAGACTGTAACAGATAAGTCAAATTTGTAATCACAACCTCAACCAGAAATGTCACTTGTAAAGGGAAAGTTCAACTAGTCAGATTCAGACACTCAGACTTACAGAACTACATGAGGAGGGACCCCCCAGGAAATGGCCTGGGCCCTCCCATTGAGAGGCGAGCAAGTCTCTCCCCAGAGAAGGAGGGGCGCACTGCAGTGGGTCCCAGTGGGGACAAGCTTTCTGTCCTTAGCGTCCTGAATCAAAGGCAGTAAAAACATTTCTCGAACAATGGAAACGAAGTATATCTTCTGCTGCCCCGTGTAAGAAGGGCCAGACGGATTAAGGGAATACACGCGATAAAAATACCGGGGCCTGAACTAGAGGAAACACTACTGTTTAAACGGATTTGCCCCGGGCTTCTGTTCTAAATGTCTTCCCTGCCCCGGGGGGAGCGGGGGGAAAGTTAAAGACAACCATATATTGCATGTGCTCCTCTTGTTGATAATTTTAATTGCATATATATTGCGTGAGCTTTTGTCTGTGAGCGTGAAAGTGAAAGAACAACGATCTGGACCACACACTGAATTAATGATCTTAATACAAAAATGACAATGAACACATTGCAGAGGTACTGATGCAGCTGAATGGCACACCTAAAAATGCCACGATGGTAAATTTTGCCATGTGTACTTTACCACAATTTAACACCCAGTTTTTTTAAAGAAAAAAAAAAGAGTTAATGACAGATTTCTGGATTCAGCAGGGAGGAGGAAGGTCGCAAACCTCTAATTCCGCCACTTCCAAAAGCACGAACACACAAAGAGAACGAATGAACACCGCCCCCCGCGTGCGCACAGACATCTACAGGTTCCGCGAAACCGGGAAGCTCGGACAGCTGCGCATCCAGAAGAATCTTCAGGACCAGAAACCGCCAGGGTGCGGCGAGGCAGCGGGGCGGTACAAAGGGTCCTCGCGGCCCCCAGGCCGCCCCGACCAGGACCTGCCCCCTCGGGAAACGGCCCGTTCCTGCGTGGGGACAGGTGTGGGCAGCTCCGGGAAGGTTCAGGACTGAGGCGACGCACGCGTCAGCGGCCCGGGCTTGCTGCGCAGCGCGGTCTGGCCGGGTCAGTGGCACGGCAGCGCCAGAGGAGGGCGCCCGAGAGCCAGGCGCCGGCCAAGAGGCGGTCCGTTCCCGCCCCCTAAGTATACAGTGCCAGGAGCGGACACTTGGGAAAACCGAGGTCGATCAAACACAGTGAAATGTTTTGCCCGCCAATATAGAGATAGCGGCTTCCATTGTTGCCAGAAATTCTTTTTGATGTTCAATTCGTCACAGGTTTGACCGCGGGGAAACCGCCTCGAGCTGGCAGTTGTGTGTCTTTGCCGCTCCCTATCGTTTCTGACACAACAGAGATGCGCCACGCTCAGCAATCTCGTCCTTCTTTTGATAAACAGTGCTGGAAAATATGTATACAATATATAAATCTATACTCGTGTATTTAAAACCATTGAATTCAGATCGAGATTTACAAGGAACGTGCAACATTCCATCACACCTTCCTCTAACACTGAAAATCGGGGTTTGTGGAGTGAATTTCTAATTTTCCTTATCACAGGACATAAAGAAGCCAGTTGGGACCTAACAACACTAATGTGAAAAGAGAAGCCTGTGGTGATGCAGAGCAGGGCCTGAGTGCCCCGCCCATACCCTGCAGGCAGCGGGGAGTCCTCTGCCAGAGGTTGGGGGTGGGGGGACAGGGTGATTCAGCTAGGCCTCACGTGGGCAGGGGCTGCTCCAACAAAGCCCGGGTTCTGGCCCAACCCAGCTGCAAGCGTGAAGCCAAGTGCATGGCTGGCCTGTCTGGAGCGGTGGGGATGCAGACACCAGTCCTTGGGAAGTGGCAGTGCTGCTTGCATATACCTGCATGGCCCCTATTAGAAGACTTTGATGCGAACTGTTTAACAACCTCTTTGCCTTCCTGGGGGTTTCACTTAGACACAGGGACTGGCTGAGTGTTTGCCCTTGGTAGAGTAAACTGTTTCCAGGTGACTTTAACTATTTTCAGTTTGTCATGCCCAAACATATATTCACCACGGGCTGTGACGTAGTTAACAGTGTAATGGATAATATATATTTTTAATTGTAATTGTGGTGAAATGCACATAATATAAACTTTACCATCTTAATCATTTCTAAGTATACAGTTCAGGAGTGTTAAATTCTGTGCAGCCAAGCTCCAAAACGTTTTCACCATGAAAAACTGACTCTCTGTACCCTTAAACACTGACTCTCCACTCAGCCCTCCTCCAGGCCGGGCATCCACCCTGCTCTTTTCTGACTCTATGAATCTCACTACTCTAGGGACCACACACAGAAGTGGAACCAGACACGATTTGTCCTTTTGTGACTAGCTCTGGAGCATCTATCTTCTTGAAGTCTCTTTATTCCCAAACACAACACCAACAAAAATAGTTTAATCACAGTGGAAATTCTTTGCAGTTTAAGGCTTGGCTTGGAACTAGATTATAACTCTGGATCACACTGCAAATAAAACACTTTATTTTATCAAGTAAAAAGAAGAAAAGTCAATTTACAAATACAAAGAAAAAAACAGCCTATTGGATGGGAGGATATATTTACAAATGACATATCTGATAAAGGTCTAATATCCAAACTATATAAAGAATTCATACAACTCAATACCAAAAAAAACAATCTGATTAAAAAATGGGCAGAGGAACTCAACAGACCTTTTTCCAAAGAAGACATTTAGACGGCCAATAGGCACATGGAAAGATGCTCGACATACTCATTATCAGCAAAATGCAAATCAAAACCACAATGAGATATCACCTCATAGTAAAATGGCCACTATCCAAAAGACAGGAAATAACAAGTTGTATTTATATTTTCTTTGTCCTAACACTGGATATTAAATAACAAGTATTGGCAAGGATGTGGGGAAAAAAGGAACCTTCGTACAGCACTAGTGGGAATGTAAACGTCATCCCTGTGCCTGTTTGGTCTTTATGTAATCTGATCACTCGCCGTGCAGCCTTTGCAAACTCCCCCACTG